>NC_064649.1:183348001-184598001 GCF_023864345.2 Schistocerca serialis cubense | reverse complement strand
AAGGCACAATGCCGACTTAAGTACAAGAAGACTGACTCTTCCTACTGTCTATGTTTTGAACCATTTCTGTGAAACTAGGTATAGAGTCGGATGCTTCACTTCAAGTTTACTGTATCCCTTGGGCCTTCTTATTGACGATGAATCACATAAATTGCATCGGAATTAAATACAAAAGGCACAATGCAGACTTAAGTACAAGAAGACTGACTCTTCTGACTGTCTATAATTTGAACCATTCCTGTGACACTAGTTATAGATTCCGATGCTTCACTTCAGGATTACTGTATCCCTTAGGACCTTGTTATTGACGCTGAAACACAGTAATTGCATCGGAATTAAACACAAAAGGCAAAATGCCGACTTAAGTACAAAAATACTGACTCTTCTTACTGACTATGTTTTGAACCATTCCTGTGACACTAGTTATAGATTGCGATTCTTCACTTCAGGTGTACTGTATCCCTCTGACCATCTTATTGACGATGAAACACGGAAATTGCATCGGAATTAAATACAAAAGGCACTATGCCGACTTAAGTACAAGAAGACTGACTCTTCTTACTGTCTATGTTTTGAACCATTCCTGTGACACTAGTTATAGATTCCGATGCTTCCCTTCAGATTTACTGTATCCCTTGGACCTTCTTATTGACGATGAAACACAGAAATTGCATCGGAATTAAATACAAAAGGCACATTGCCGACTTAAGTACAAGAAGACTGACTCTTCCTACGGTCTATGTTTTCAACCATTCCTGTGACACTAGTTATAGATTACGATGCTTCACTTCACGTTTACTGTATCCCTTGGACCTTCTTATTGACGATGAAACACAGAAATTGCATCGGAATTAAATACTAAAGGCACAATGCCGACTTAAGTACATGAAGACCGACTCTTCCTACTGACTATGTTTTGAACCATTCGTGTGACACTAGTTATAGATTCCGATGCTTCACTTGAGGTTTACTGTATCCCTTGGACCTTCTTATTGACGAAGAAACACAGAAATTGCATCGGAATTAAATGGAAACGGCACAATGTCGACTTAAGTACAAGGAGACTGACTCTTCTTACTGTCTATGTTATGAACCATTCCTGTGACACTAGTTATAGATTCCGATGCTTCACTCCAGGTTTACTGGATCCCTTGGACCTTCTTATTGACGATGAAACACAGAAATTGCATCGGAATTAAATAGAAAAGGCACAATGCCGACTTAAGGACAAGAAGACTGACTGTTCTTACTGACTATGTTTTGAACCATTCCTGTGACACTAGTTATAGATTCCGATGCTTCACTTCAGGTTTATTGTATCCCTCTGACCTTCTTATTGACGATGAAACACAGAAATTGCATCGGAAATAAATAGAAAAGGCACAATGTCGACTTAAGTACAAGGAGACTGACTCATCTTACTGTCTATGTTTTGAACCATACCTGTGACACTAGTTATAGATTCCGAAGGTTCACTTCAGGTTTACTGTATCCCTTGGACCTTGTTATTGACGCTGAAACTCAGAAATTGCATCGGAATTAAACATAAAAGGCACAATGCCGACTTAAGTACAAAAATAATGACTCCTCTTAGTGACTATGTTTTGAACCAATCCTGTGACACTAGTAATAGATTGCGATGCTTCACTTCAGGTTTACTGTATCCCTCTGACCATCTTATTGACGATGAAACACGGAAATTGCATCGGAATTAAATACAAAAGGCACTATGCCGACTTAAGTACAAGAAGACTGACTCTTCTTACTGTCTATGTTTTGAATCATTCCTGTGACACTTGTTATAGATTCCGATGCTCCCCTTCAGATTTACTGTATCCCTTGGACCTTCTTATTGACGATGAAACACGGAAATTGCATCGGAATTAAATACAAAAGGCACTATGCCGACTTAAGTACAAGAAGACTGACTCTTCTTACTGTCTATGTTTTGAATCATTCCTGTGACACTAGTTATAGCTTCCGAAGCTTCACTTCAGGTTTACTGTATCCCTTGGACCTTGTTATTGACGCTGAAACTCAGAAATTGCATCGGAATTAAACATAAAAGGCACAATGCCGACTTAAGTACAAAAATAATGACTCCTCTTAGTGACTATGTTTTGAACCAATCCTGTGACACTAGTAATAGATTGCGATGCTTCACTTCAGGTTTACTGTATCCCTCTGACCATCTTATTGACGATGAAACACGGAAATTGCATCTGAATTAAATACAAAAGGCACAATGCAGACTTAAGTACAAGAAGACTGACTCTTCTGACTGTCTATAATTTGAACCATTCCTGTGACACTAGTTATAGATTCCGATGCTTCACTTGAGGTTTACTGTATCCCTTGGACCTTCTTATTGACGAAGAAACACAGAAATTGCATCGGAATTAAATAGAAAAGGCACAATGTCGACTTAAGTACAAGGAGACTGACTCTTCTTACTGTCTATTTATGAACCATTCCTGTGACACCTAGTTATAGATTCCGATGCTTCACTTGAGGTTTACTGTATCCCTTGGACCTTCTTATTGACGATGAAACACAGAAATTGCATCGGAATTAAATAGAAAAGGCACAATGCCGACTTAAGTACAAGAAGACTGTCTCTTCTCACTGTCTATGTTTTGATCCATTCCTGTGACACTAGTTATAAATTCCGATGTTTCCCTTCAGATTTACTGTATCCCTTGGACCTTCTTATTGACGATGAAACACAGAAATTGCATCGGAATTAAATACAATAGGCACCGTGCCGACTTAAGTCAACAAGTCTGACTCTTCCTACTGTCTATGTTTTCAACATTTCCTGTGACACTAGTTATAGATTACGATGCTTCACTTCACGTTTACTGTATCCCTTGGACCTTCGTATTGACGATGAAACACAGAAATTGCATCGGAATTAAATACAAAAGGCACAATGACGACTTAAGTACATGAAGACCGACTCTTCCTACTGACTATGTTTTGAACCATTCCTGTGATACTAGTTATAGATTCCGATGCTTCACTTGAGGTTTACTGTATCCCTTGGACCTTCTTATTGACGATGAAACACAGAAATTGCATCGGAATTTAATACAAAAGGCACAATGCCGACTTAAGTACAAGATGACTGACTCTTCTTACTGACTATGTTTTGAACCATTCCTGTGACACTAGTTATAGATTCCGATGCTACACTCTAGGTGTACTGTATCCCTTGGACCTTCTTATTGACGATGAAACACAGAAATTGCATCGGAATTAAATACAAAAGGCACAATGCCGACTTAAGTACAAGAAGACTGACTCTTCCTACTGTCTATGTTTTGAACCATTTCTGTGAAACTAGGTATAGAGTCGGATGCTTCACTTCAAGTTTACTGTATCCCTTGGGCCTTCTTATTGACGATGAATCACATAAATTGCATCGGAATTAAATACAAAAGGCACAATGCAGACTTAAGTACAAGAAGACTGACTCTTCTGACTGTCTATAATTTGAACCATTCCTGTGACACTAGTTATAGATTCCGATGCTTCACTTCAGGATTACTGTATCCCTTAGGACCTTGTTATTGACGCTGAAACACAGTAATTGCATCGGAATTAAACACAAAAGGCAAAATGCCGACTTAAGTACAAAGATACTGACTCTTCTTACTGACTATGTTTTGAACCATTCCTGTGACACTAGTTATAGATTGCGATGCTTCACTTCAGGTTTACTGTATCCCTCTGACCATCTTATTGACGATTAAACACGGAAATTGCATCGGAATTAAATATAAAAGGCACTATGCCGACTTAAGTACAAGAAGACTGACTCTTCTTACTGTCTATGTTTTGAACCATTCCTGTGACACTAGTTATAGATTCCGATGCTACCCTTCAGATTTACTGTATCCCTTGGACCTTCTTATTGACGATGAAACACAGAAATTGCATCGGAATTAAATACAAAAGGCACAATGCCGACTTAAGTACAAGAAGACTTACTCTTCCTACTGTCTATGTTTTCAACCATTCCTGTGACACTAGTTATAGATTACGATGCTTCACTTCACGTTTACTGTATCCCTTGGACCTTCTTATTGACGATGAAACACAGAAATTGCATCGGAATTAAATACAAAAGGCACAATGCCGACTTAAGTACATGAAGACCGACTCTTCCTACTGACTATGTTTTGAACCATTCGTGTGACACTAGTTATAGAACCCGATGCTTCACTTGAGGTTTACTGTATCCCTTGGACCTTCTTATTGACGATGAAACACAGAAATTGCATCGGAATTAAATAGAAAAGGCACAATGTCGACTTAAGTACAAGGAGACTGACTCTTCTTACTGTCTATGTTATGAACCATTCCTGTGACACTAGTTATAGATTCCGATGCTTCACTCCAGTTTTACTGGATCCCTTGGACCTTCTTATTGACGATGAAACACAGAAATTGCATCGGAATTAAATAGAAAAGGCACAATGCCGACTTAAGTACAAGAAGACTGACTCTTCTTACTGTCTATGTTGTGATCCATTCCTGTGACACTAGTTATAGATTCCGATGCTTCCCTTCAGATTTACTGTATCCCTTGGACATTCTTATTGACGATGAAACACAGAAATTGCATCGGAATTAAATACAATAGGCACAATGCCGACTTAAGTACAAGAAGACTGACTTTTCCTACTGTCTATGTTTTCAACCATTCCTGTGACACTAGTTATAGATTACGATGCTTCACTTCACGTTTACTGTATCCCTTGGACCTTCGTATTGACGATGAAACACAGAAATTGCATCGGAATTAAATACAAAAGGCACAATGCCGACTTAAGTACATGAAGACCGACTCTTCCTACTGACTATGTTTTGAACCATTCGTGTGACACTAGTTATAGATTCCGATGCTTCACTTGAGGTTTACTGTATCCCTTGGACCTTCTTATTGACGAAGAAACACAGAAATTGGTTCGGAATTAAATAGAAAAGGCACAATGTCGACTTTTGTACAAGGAGACTGACTCTTCTTACTGTCTATGTTATGAACCATTCCTGTGACACTAGTTATAGATTACGATGCTTCACTTCACGTTTACTGTATCCCTTGGACCTTCGTATTGACGATGAAACACAGAAATTGCATCGGAATTAAATACAAAAGGCACAATGCCGACTTAAGTACATGAAGACCGACTCTTCCTACTGACTATGTTTTGAACCATTCCTGTGATACTAGTTATAGATCCCGATGCTTCACTTGAGGTTTACTGTATCCCTTGGACCTTCTTATTGACGATGAAACACAGAAATTGCATCGGAATTTAATACAAAAGGCAAAATGCCGACTTAAGTACAAGATGACTGACTCTTCTTACAGTCTATGTTTTGAACCATTCCTGTGACACTAGTTATAGATTCCGATGCTAAACTCTAGGTGTACTGTATCCCTTGGACCTTCTTATTGACGATGAAACACAGAAATTGCATCGGAATTAAATACAAAAGGCACAATGCCGACTTAAGTACAAGAAGACTGACTCTTCCTACTGTCTATGTTTTGAACCATTTCTGTGAAACTAGTTATAGAGTCCGATGCTTCACTTCAGGTTTACTGTATCCCTTAGGACCTTGTTATTGACGCTGAAACACAGTAATTGCATCGGAATTAAACACAAAAGGCAAAATGCCGACTTAAGTACAAAAATACTGACTCTTCTTACTGACTATGTTTTGAACCATTCCTGTGACACTAGTTATAGATTGCGATGCTTCACATCAGGTTTACTGTATCCCTCTGACCATCTTATTGACGATGAAGCACAGAAATTGCATCGGAATTAAATACAAAAGGCACTATGCCGACTTAAGTACAAGAAGACTGACTCATCTTACTGACTATGTTTTGAACGATTCCTGTGACACTAGTTATAGATTCTGATGCTTCACTTCAGGTTTACTGTATCCCTTGGACCTTCTTATTGACGGCGAAACACAGAAATTGCATCGGAATAAAACACAAAAGCCACAATGCCGACTTAAGTACAAAAATACTGACTCTTCTTACTGACTATGTTTTGAACCATTCCTGTGACACTAGTTATAGATTGCGATGCTTCACTTCAGGTTTACTGTATCCCTCTGACCATCTTATTGACGATTAAACACGGAAATTGCATCGGAATTAAATACAAAAGGCACTATGCCGACTTAAGTACAAGAAGACTGACTCTTCTTACTGTCTATGTTTTGAACCATTCCTGTGACACTAGTTATAGATTCCGATTCTTCCCTTCAGATTTACTGTATCCCTTGGACCTTCTTATTGACGATGAAACACAGAAATTGCATCGGAATTAAATACAAAAGGCACAATGTCTACTTAAGTACATGAAGACCGACTCTTCCTACTGACTATGTTTTGAACCATTCGTGTGACACTAGTTATAGATCCCGATGCTTCACTTGAGGTTTACTGTATCCCTTGGACCTTCTTATTGACGATGAAACACAGAAATTGCATCGGAATTAAATAGAAAAGGCACAATGTCGACTTAAGTACAAGGAGACTGACTCTTCTTACTGCCTATGTTATGAACCATTCCTGTGACACTAGTTATAGATTCCGATGCTTCACTCCAGGTTTGCTGGATCCCTTGGACCTTCTTATTGACGATGAAACACAGAAATTGCATCGGAATTTAATACAAAAGGCACAATGCCGACTTAAGTACAAGAACTCTGACTCTTCCTACTGTCTATGTTTCAACCATTCCTGTGACACTAGTTATGGATTACCTTGCTTCACTTCACGTTTACTGTATCCCTTGGACCTTCTTATTGACGATGAAACACAGAAATAACATCGGAATTAAATACAAAAGGCACAATGTCGACTTAAGTACAAGGAGACTGACTCTTCTTACTGTCTATGTTATGAACCATTCCTGTGACACTAGTTATAGATTCCGATGCTTCACTCCAGGTTTACTGGATCCCTTGGACCTTCTTATTGACGATGAAACACAGAAAATGCATCGGAATTAAATAGAAAAGGCACAATGCCGACTTAAGTACAAGAAGACTGACTCTTCTTACTCTCTATGTTTTGATCCATTCCTGTGACACTAGTTATAGCTTCCGATGCTTCCCTTCAGATTTCCTGTATCCCTTGGACCCTCTTATTGACGATGAAACACAGAAATTGCGTCGGAATTAAATACAATAGGCACAATGCCGACTTAAATACTTGAAGACCGACTTTTCCTACTGAATATGTTTTGAACCATTCCTGTGATACTAGTTATAGATTCCGATGCTTCACTTGAGGTTTACTGTATCCCCTGGACCTTCTTATTGACTTTGAAACACAGAAATTGTATCGGAATTTAATACAAAAGGCACAATGCCGACTTAAGTACATGATGACTGACTCTTCTTTCTGTCTATGTTTTGAACCATTAATGTGACACTAGTTATAGATTCCGATGCTACACTCTAGGTGTACTGTATCCTTTGGACCTTCTTATTGACGATGAAACACAGAAATTGCATCGGAATTAAATACAAAAGGCACAATGCCGACTTAAGGACTAGAAGACTGACTCTTCTTACTGACTATTTTTGAACCATTCCTGTGGTACTAGTTATTGATTCCGATGCTTCACTACAGGTTTACTGCATCCCTTGGACCTTATTATTGACGATGAAACACAGAAATTGCATCGGAATTAAATAAAAAACGCAAAATGCCGACTTAGGTACACGAAGACTGTCTCTTCTTACCGTCTATGATTTGAACCATTCCTGTGACACTAGTTATAGATTCCATTGCTACACTCCAGGTTTACTGTATCCCTTGGACCTTCTTATTGACGATGAAACACAGAAATTGCATCGGAATTAAATACAAAAGCCACAATGCCGACTTAAGTACAAGAAGACTGACTCTTCCTACTGTCTATGTTTTCAACCATTCCTGTGACACTAGTTATGGATTACGATGCTTCACTTCACGTTTACTGTATCCCTTGGACCTTCTTATTGACGATGAAACACAGAAATTGCATCGGAATTAAATACAAAAGGCACAATGTCGACTTAAGTACAAGGAGACTTACTCTTCTTACTGTCTATGTTATGTACCATTCCTGTGACACTAGTTATAGATTCCGATGCTTCACTCCAGGTTTACTGGATCCCTTGGACCTTCTTATTGACGATGAAACACAGAAATTGCATCGGAATTTAATACAAGAGGCACAATGCCGACTTAAGTACATGATGAATGACTCTTCTTACTATCTATGTTTTGAACCATTCCTGTGACACTAGTTATAGATTCCGATGCTACACTCTAGGTGTACTGTATCCCTTGGCCTTCTTATCGACGATGAAACACAGAAATTGCATCGGAATTAAATACAAAAGGCACATTGCCGACTTAAGGACTACAAGACTGACTCTTCTTACTGACTATGTTTTGAACCATTCCTGTGACACTAGTTATTGATTCCGATGCTTCACTTCAGGTTTACTGTATCCCTTGGACCTTATTATTGACGATGAAACACAGAAATTGCATCGGAATTAAATAAAAAAGGCAAAATGCCGACTTAAGTACACGAAGACTGACTCATCTTACCGTCTATGTTTTGAACCATTCCTGTGACACTAGTTATAGATTCCGTTGCTACACTCCAGGTTTACTGTATCCCTTGGACATTCTTATTGACCATGAAACACAGAAATTGCTTCGGAATTAAATACAAAAGGCACAATGCCGACTTAAGGACAAGATGACTGACTGATCTTGCTGTCTATGCTTTGAACCATTCCTGTGACACTAGTTATTGATTCCGATGCTTCACTTCAGGTTTACTGTATCCCTTGGACCTTCTTATTGACGATGAAACACAGAAATTGCATCGGAATTAAATACAAAAGGCACAATGCCGACTTAAGTACATGGAGACCGACTCTTCGTCCTGACTATGTTTTGAACCATTCCTGTGACACTAGTTATATATTCCGATGCTTCAATTAAGGTTTACTGTATCCCTTGGACCTTCTTATTGACGATGAAAAGCAGAAATTGCATCGGAATTCAATACAAAAGGCACAATGCCGACTTAAGTACGAAATGACTGACTCTTCTTACTGTCTATGTTTTGAACCATTCCTGTGACACTAGTTATAGATTCCGATGCTACACTCCAGGTTTACTGTATCCCTTGGACCTTCTTATTGACGATGAAACACAGAAATTGCATCGGAATTAAATACAAAAAGCACAATGCCGACTTAAGTACGAGAAGACTGACTCTTCTTACTGACTATGATTTGAACCATTCCTGTGACACTAGTTATTGATTCCGATGCTTCACTTCAGGTTTACTGTATCCCTTGGACCTTATTATTGACGATGAAATACAGAAATTGCATCGGAATTAAATAAAAAAGGCAAAATGCCGACTTAAGTACACGAAGACTGACTCTTGTTACCGTCTATGTTTTGAACCATTCCTGTGACACTAGTTATAGATTCCGATGCTACACCCCAGGTTTACTGTATCCCTTGGACATTCTTTTTGACGATGAAACACAGAAATTGCATCAGAATTAAATACAAAAGGCACAATGTCGACTTAAGTACAAGGAGACTGACTCTTCTTACTGTCTATGTTATGAACCATTCCTGTGACACTAGTTATAGGTTCCGATGCTTCACTCCAGGTTTACTGGATCCCTTGGACCTTCTTATTGACGATGAAACACAGAAATTGCATCGGAATTAAATAGAATAGGCACAATGCCGACTTAAGTACAAGAATACTGACTCTTCTTACTGACTATGTTTTGAACCATTCCTGTGACACTAGTTATAGATTCCGATGCTTCACTTCAGGTTTACTGTATACCTTGGACCTTCTTATTGACGATGAAACACAGAAATTGCATCGGAATTAAATACAAAAGGCACAATGCCGACTTAAGTACAAGAAGACTTACTCTTCCTACTGTCTATGTTTTGAACCATTCTTGTGACTCTAGTTTTGGATTCCGATGCTTCACTCCAGGTTTGCTGGATCCCTTGGACCTTCTTATTGACGATGAAACACAGAAATTGCATCGGAATTTAATACAAAAGGCACAATGCCGACTTAAGTACAAGAACACTGACTCTTCCTACTGTCTATGTTTCAACCATTCCTGTGACACTAGTTATGGATTACCTTGCTTCACTTCACGTTTACTGTATCCCTTGGACCTTCTTATTGACGATGAAACACAGAAATAACATCGGAATTAAATACAAAAGGCACAATGTCGACTTAAGTACAAGGAGACTGACTCTTCTTACTGTCTATGTTATGAACCATTCCTGTGACATTAGTTATAGATTCCGATGCTTCACTCCAGGTTTACTGGATCCCTTGGACCTTCTTATTGACGATGAAACACAGAAAATGCATCGGAATTAAATAGAAAAGGCACAATGCCGACTTAAGTACAAGAAGACTGACTCTTCTTACTCTCTATGTTTTGATCCATTCCTGTGACACTAGTTATAGCTTCCGATGCTTCCCTTCAGATTTCCTGTATCCCTTGGACCTTCTTATTGACGATGAAACACAGAAATTGCATCGGAATTAAATACAATAGGCACAATGCCGACTTAAATACTTGAAGACCGACTTTTCCTACTGAATATGTTTTGAACCATTCCTGTGATACTAGTTATAGATTCCGATGCTTCACTTGAGGTTTACTGTATCCCCTGGACCTTCTTATTGACTTTGAAACACAGAAATTGTATCGGAATTTAATACAAAAGGCACAATGCCGACTTAAGTACATGATGACTGACTCTTCTTTCTGTCTATGTTTTGAACCATTAATGTGACACTAGTTATAGATTCCGATGCTACACTCTAGGTGTACTGTATCCTTTGGACCTTCTTATTGACGATGAAACACAGAAATTGCATCGGAATTAAATACAAAAGGCACAATGCCGACTTAAGGACTAGAAGACTGACTCTCCTTACTGACTATTTTTGAACCATTCCTGTGGTACTAGTTATTGATTCCGATGCTTCACTACAGGTTTACTGCATCCCTTGGACCTTATTATTGACGATGAAACGCAGAAATTGCATCGGAATTAAATAAAAAACGCAAAATGCCGACTTAGGTACACGAAGACTGTCTCTTCTTACCGTCTATGATTTGAACCATTCCTGTGACACTAGTTATAGATTCCATTGCTACACTCCAGGTTTACTGTATCCCTTGGACCTTCTTATTGACGATGAAACACAGAAATTGCATCGGAATTAAATACAAAAGCCACAATGCCGACTTAAGTACAAGAAGACTGACTCTTCCTACTGTCTATGTTTTCAACCATTCCTGTGACACTAGTTATGGATTACGATGCTTCACTTCACGTTTACTGTATCCCTTGGACCTTCTTATTGACGATGAAACACAGAAATTGCATCGGAATTAAATACAAAAGGCACAATGTCGACTTAAGTACAAGGAGACTTACTGTTCTTACTGTCTATGTTATGTACCATTCCTGTGACACCAGTTATAGATTCCGATGCTTCACTCCAGGTTTACTGGATCCCTTGGACCTTCTTATTGACGATGAAACACAGAAATTGCATCGGAATTTAATACAAGAGGCACAATGCCGACTTAAGTACATGATGAATGACTCTTCTTACTATCTATGTTTTGAACCATTCCTGTGACACTAGTTATAGATTCCGATGCTACACTCTAGGTGTACTGTATCCCTTGGCCTTCTTATTGACGATGAAACACAGAAATTGCATCGGAATTAAATACAAAAGGCACATTGCCGACTTAAGGACTACAAGACTGACTCTTCTTACTGACTATGTTTTGAACCATTCCTGTGACACTAGTTATTGATTCCGATGCTTCACTTCAGGTTTACTGTATCCCTTGGACCTTATTATTGACGATGAAACACAGAAATTGCATCGGAATTAAATAAAAAAGGCAAAATGCCGACTTAAGTACACGAAGACTGACTCATCTTACCGTCTATGTTTTGAACCATTCCTGTGACACTAGTTATAGATTCCGTTGCTACACTCCAGGTTTACTGTATCCCTTGGACATTCTTAATGACCATGAAACACAGAAATTGCATCGGAATTAAATACAAAAGGCACAATGCCGACTTAAGGACAAGATGACTGACTGATCTTGCTGTCTATGCTTTGAACCATTCCTGTGACACTAGTTATTGATTCCGATGCTTCACTTCAGGTTTACTGTATCCCTTGGACCTTCTTATTGACGATGAAACACAGAAATTGCATCGGAATTAAATACAAAAGGCACAATGCCGACTTAAGTACATGGAGACCGACTCTTCGTCCTGACTATGTTTTGAACCATTCCTGTGACACTAGTTATATATTCCGATGCTTCAATTAAGGTTTACTGTATCCCTTGGACCTTCTTATTGACGATGAAAAGCAGAAATAGCATCGGAATTTAATACAAAAGGCACAATGCCGACTTAAGTACGAAATGACTGACTCTTCTTACTGTCTATGTTTTGAACCATTCCTGTGACACTAGTTATAGATTCCGATGCTACACTCCAGGTTTACTGTATCCCTTGGACCTTCTTATTGACGATGAAACACAGAAATTGCATCGGAATTAAATACAAAAAGCACAATGCCGACTTAAGTACGAGAAGACTGACTCTTCTTACTGACTATGATTTGAACCATTCCTGTGACACTAGTTATTGATTCCGATGCTTCACTTCAGGTTTACTGTATCCCTTGGACCTTATTATTGACGATGAAATACAGAAATTGCATCGGAATTAAATAAAAAAGGCAAAATGCCGACTTAAGTACACGAAGACTGACTCTTGTTACCGTCTATGTTTTGAACCATTCCTGTGACACTAGTTATAGATTCCGATGCTACACCCCAGGTTTACTGTATCCCTTGGACATTCTTTTTGACGATGAAACACAGAAATTGCATCAGAATTAAATACAAAAGGCACAATGTCGACTTAAGTACAAGGAGACTGACTCTTCTTACTGTCTATGTTATGAACCATTCCTGTGACACTAGTTATAGGTTCCGATGCTTCACTCCAGGTTTACTGGATCCCTTGGACCTTCTTATTGACGATGAAACACAGAAATTGCATCGGAATTAAATAGAATAGGCACAATGCCGACTTAAGTACAAGAATACTGACTCTTCTTACTGACTATGTTTTGAACCATTCCTGTGACACTAGTTATAGATTCCGATGCTTCACTTCAGGTTTACTGTATACCTTGGACCTTCTTATTGACGATGAAACACAGAAATTGCATCGGAATTAAATACAAAAGGCACAATGCCGACTTAAGTACAAGAAGACTTACTCTTCCTACTGTCTATGTTTTGAACTATTCTTGTGACTCTAGTTTTGGATTCCGATGCTTCACTTCAGGTTTACTGAATCCCTCTGACCTTCTTATTGACGATGAAACACAGAAATTGCATCGGAATTAAATACAAAAGCCACAGTGACGACTTAAGTACAAGAAGACTGACTCTTCCTACTGTCTATGTTTTGAACCATTCCTGTGACACTAGTTATAGATTCCGATACTTCACTTCAGGTTTACTGTATCCCTCTGACCTTATTGCCGATGAAACACAGAAATTGCATCGGAATTAAATACAAAAGGCACAATGCCGACTTAAGGACAAGAAGGCTGACTCTTCATACTGACTATGTTTTGAACCATTCCTGTGACACTAGTTATAGATTCTGATGCTTCACTTCAGTATTACTGTTTCCCTTGGACCTTCTCATTGACGATGAAACACAGAAATTGCATCGGAATGAAATACAAAAGGCACAATGCCGACTTAAGTACAAGAAGACTGACTGTTCCTACTGTCTATGTTTTGAACCATTTCTGTGAAACTAGTTATAGAGCCCGATGCTTCACTTCAGGTTTACTGTATCCCTTGGGCCTTCTTATTGACGATGAATCACAGAAATTGCATCGGAATTAAATACAAAAGGCACAATGCAGACTTAAGTACAAGAAGACTGACTCTTCTTACTGTCTATATTTTGAACCATTCCTGTGACACTAGTTATAGATTCCGATAATTCACTTCAGGTTTACAGTATCCCTTGCACCTTCCTATTGCCAATGAAACACAGAAATTGCATCGGGATTAAACACAAAAGGCACAATGCCGACTTAAGTATAAGACGTCTGATTCTTCTTACTGTCTATGTTTTGCACCATTACTGTGACACTAGTTATAGATTCCGATGCTTCACTCCAGGTTTACTGTATCCCTTGGACCTTCTTATTGACGATGAAATACAGAAATTGCATCGGAATTAAATACGAAAGGCACAATGCCGACATAAGGCAAAGAAGACTGACTCTTCTTACTGACTATGTTTTGAACCATTCCTGTGACACTAGTTATAGATTCCGATGCTTCACTTTAGGTTTACTGTATACCTCGGACCTTCGTATTGACGATGAAACACAGAAATTGCATCGGAATTAAATACAAAAGGCACAATGCCGACTTAAGTACCAGATGACTGACTCTTCTTACTGACTATGTTTTGATCCATTCCTGTGACACTAGTTATAAATTCCGATGCTTCAATTCAGGTTTACTGTATCCCTTGGACCTTCGTATTGACGATGAAACACAGAAATTGCATCAGAATTAAATAGAAAATGCACAATGATGACTTAAGTACTAGAAGACTGAATCTTCTTACTGACTATGTTTTGAACCATCCCTGTGACACTAGTTATAGATTCCGATGCTTCACTGCAGGTTTACTGTATCCCTTGGTCATTCTTATTGACGATGAAACAGAGAAATTGCATCGGAATTAAATACAAAAGGCACAATGCCGACTTAAGTACAAGAAGACTGACTCTTCTTACTGACTATGTTTTGAACCGTTCCTGTGACACTAGTTATAAATTCCGATGCTTCACTTCAGGTTTACTGTATCCCTTGGACCTTCTTATTGACGAAGAAACACAGAAATTGCCTCGGAATTAAATACAAAAGGCACAATGTCGACTTAAGTACAAGGAGACTGACTCTTCTTACTGTCTATGTTATGAACCATTCCTGTGACACTAGTTATAGATTCCGATGCTTCACTCCAGGTTTACTGGATCCCTTGGACCTCCTTATTGACGATGAAACACAGAAATTGCATCGGAATTAAATACAAAAGGCACAATGCCGACTTAAGTACATGAAGACCGACTCTTCCTACTGACTATGTTTTGAACCATTCCTGTGATACTAGTTATAGATCCCGATGCTTCACTTGAGGTTTACTGTATCCCTTGGACCTTCTTATTGACGATGAAACACAGAAATTGCATCGGAATTTAATACAAAAGGCACAATGCCGACTTAAGTACAAGATGACTGACTCTTCTTACTGTCTATGTTTTGCACCATTCCTGTGACACTAGTTATAGATTCCGATGCTAAACTCTAGGTGTACTGTATCCCTTGGACCTTCTTATTGACGATGAAACACAGAAATTGCATCGGAATTAATACAAAAGGCACAATGCCGACTTAAGTACAAGAAGACTGATTCTTCCTACTGTCTATGTTTTGAACCATTTCTGTGAAACTAGTTATAGAGTCCGATGCTTCACTTCAGGTTTACTGTATCCCTTAGGACCTTGTTATTGACGCTGAAACACAGTAATTGCTTCGGAATTAAACACAAAAGGCAAAATGCCGACTTAAGTACAAAATTACTGACTCTACTTACTGACTATGTTTTGAACCATTTCTGTGAAACTAGTTATAAATTCCGATGCTTCAATTCAGGTTTACTGTATCCCTTGGATCTTCTTATTGACGATGACACACAGAGATTGCATCGGAATTAAATACAAAAGGCACAATGCAGAATTAAGTACAAAAAGACTGACTCTTCTTACTGTCTATGTTTTGTACCATTCCTGCGACACTAGTTATAGATTCCGATGCTTCACTTCAGGTTTACTGTATCCCTTGGACCTTTTTGTTGACTATTAAACACAGAAATTGCATCGGAATTAAATACAAAAGGCACAATGCCGACTTAAGTACAAGAAGACTGACTCTTCTTACTGTATATGTTTTGAACCACTCCTGCGACACTAGTTATAGATTCCGATGCTTCACTTCAGGTTTACTGTATCCCTTGGACCTTTTTGTTGACTATGAAACACAGAAATTGCATCGGAATTAAATACAAAAGGCACAGTGCCGACTTAGGAACAAGAAAACTGACTCTTCTTACTGACTATGTTTTGAACCATTCCAGTGACACTAGCTATAGATTCCGATGCTTCACTTCAGGTTTACTGTGTCACTCTGACCTTCTTATTGACGACGAAACACAGAAATTGCATCGGAATTAAATACAAAAGGCACAATGCCGACTTAAGTACAAGAAGACTGACTCTTCCTGCAGTCTACGTTTTGAACCATTCCTGTGACAATAGTTATAGATTCCGATGATTCACTTGAGGTTTACTGTATCCCTCTGACCTTACTGTCGATGAAACACAGAAATTGCATCGGAATTAAATACAAAAGGCACAATGCCGACTTAAGGACCAGAAGACTGACTCTTCTTACTGTCTATGTTTTGAACCATTCCTGTGACACTAGTTATAGATTTCGGTGCTTGACTTCAGGTTTACTGTATCCCTCTGACCTTCTTATTGCCGGTGAAACACAGATATTGCATCGCGTTTAAATACGAAAGGCACAATGCCAACTTAATTACAAGAAGACTGACTCTCCTTACTGACTATGTTTTGAACCATTCCTGTGACACTAGTTATAGATTCCGATGCTTCACTCCAGGTTTACTGTATCCCTTGGACCTTCGTATTGACGATGAAACACAGAAATTGCATCAGAATTAAATAGAAAATGCACAATGATGACTTAAGTACTAGAAGACTGAATCTTCATACTGACTATGTTTTGAACCATCCCTGTGACACTAGTTATAGATTCCGATGCTTCACTGCAGGATTACTGTATCCCTTGGTCATTCTTATTGACGATGAAACAGAGAAATTGCATCGGAATTAAATACAAAAGGCACAATGCCGACTTAAGTAAAAGAAGACTGACTCTTCTTACTGACTATGTTTTGAACCGTTCCTGTGACACTAGTTATAAATTCCGATGCTTCACTTCAGGTTTACTGTATCCCTTGGACCTTCTTATTGACAAAGAAACACAGAAATTGCTTCGGAATTAAATACAAAAGGCACAATGTCGACTTAAGTACAAGGAGACTGACTCTTCTTACTGTCTATGTTATGAACCATTCCTGTGACACTAGTTATAGATTCCGATGCTTCACTCCAGGTTTACTGGATCCCTTGGACCTTCTTATTGACGATGAAACACAGAAATTGCATCGGAATTAAATACAAAAGGCACAATGCCGACTTAAGTACATGAAGACCGACTCTTCCTACTGACTATGTTTTGAACCATTCCTGTGACACTAGTTATAGATTCCGATGCTAAACTCTAGGTGTACTGTATCCCTTGGACCTTCTTATTGACGATGAAACACAGAAATTGCATCGGAATTAATACAAAAGGCACAATGCCGACTTAAGTACAAGAAGACTGACTCTTCCTACTGTCTATGTTTTGAACCATTTCTGTGAAACTAGTTATAGAGTCCGATGCTTCACTTCAGGTTTACTGTATCCCTTAGGACCTTGTTATTGACGCTGAAACACATTAATTGCTTCGGAATTAAACACAAAAGGCAAAATGCCGACTTAAGTACAAAATTACTGACTCTTCTTACTGACTATGTTTTGAACCATTCCTGTGACACTAGTTATAGATTCCGATGCTTCACTTCAGGTTTACTGTATCCCTTGGACCTTGTTATTGACGCTGAAACACAGAAATAGCATCGGAATTAAACACAAAAGCCACAATGCCGACTTAAGTAAATAATACTGACACTTCTTACTGACTATGTTTTGAACCATTCCTGTGACACTAGTTATAGATTGCGATGCTTCACTTCAGGTTTACTGTATCCCTCTGACCATCTTATTGACGATTAAACACGGAAATTGCATCGGAATCAAATACAAAAGGCACTATGCCGACTTAAGTACAAGAAGACTGACTCTTCTTACTGTCTATGTTTTGAACCATTCCTGTGACACTAGTTATAGATTCCGATTCTTCCCTTCAGATTTACTGTATCCCTTGGGCCTTCTTATTGACGATGAAACACAGCAATTGCATCGGAATTAAATACAAAAGGCACAATGCCGACTTAAGTACAAGAAGACTGACTCTTCCTACTGTCTATGTTTTCAACCATTCCGGTGACACTAGTTATGGATTACGATGCTTCACTTCACGTTTACTCTATCCCTTGGACCTTCTTATTGACGATGAAACACAGAAATTGCATCGGAATTAAATACAAAAGGCACAATGTCGACTTAAGTACATGAAGACCGACTCTTCCTACTGACTATGTTTTGAACCATTCGTGTGACACTAGTTATAGATCCCGATGCTTCACTTGAGGTTTACTGTATCCCTTGGACCTTCTTATTGACGATGAAACACAGAAATTGCATCGGAATTAAATAGAAAAGGCACAATGTCGACTTAAGTACAAGGAGACTGACTCTTCTTACTGCCTATGTTATGAACCATTCCTGTGACACTAGTTATAGATTCCGATGCTTCACTAAATGTTTACTGGATCCCTTGGACCTTCTTATTGACGATGAAACACAGAAATTGCATCGGAATTTAATACAAAAGGCACAATGCCGACTTAAGTACAAGAAGACTGACTCTTCCTACTGTCTATGTTTTCAACCATTCCTGTGACACTAGTTATGGATTACGATGCTTCACTTCACGTTTACTGTAACCCTTGGACCTTCTTATTGACGATGAAACACAGAAATTGCATCGGAATTAAATAAAAAAGGCACAATGTCGACTTAAGTACAAGGAGACTGACTCTTCTTACTGTCTATGTTATGAACCATTAATGTGACACTAGTTATAGATTCCGATGCTACACTCTAGGTGTACTGTATCCTTTGGACCTTCTTATTGACGATGAAACACAGAAATTACATCGGAATTAAATAGAAAAGGCACAATGCCGACTTAAGTACAAGAAGACTGACTCTTCTTACTGTCTATATTTTGATCCATTCCTGTGACACTAGTTATAGATTCCGATGCTTCCCTTCAGATTTACTGTATCCCTTGGACCTTCTTATTGACGATGAAACACAGAAATTGCATCGGAATTAAATACAATAGGCACAATGCCGACTTAAGTACATGAAGACCGACTCTTCCTACTGACTATGTTTTGAACCATTCCTGTGATACTAGTTATAGATTCCGATGCTTCACTTGAGGTTTACTGTATCCCTTGGACCTTCTTATTGACGTTGAAACACAGAAATTGCATCGGAATTTAATACAAAGGGCACAATGCCGACTTAAGTACATGATGACTGACTCTTCTTACTGTCTATGTTTTGAACCATTAATGTGACACTAGTTATAGATTCCGATGCTACACTCTAGGTGTACTGTATCCTTTGGACCTTCTTATTGACGATGAAACACAGAAATTGCATCGGAATTAAATACAAAAGGCACAATGCCCACTTAAGGACTAGAAGACTGACTCTTCTTACTGACTATTTTTGAACCATTCCTGTGACACTAGTTATTGATTCCGATGCTTCACTACAGGTTTACTGTATCCCTTGAACCTTATTATTGACGATGAAACACAGAAATTGCATCGGAATTAAATAAAAAAACGCAAAATGCCGACTTAGTTACACGAAGACTGTCTCTTCTTACCGTCTATGTTTTGAAACATTCCTGTGACACTAGTTATAGATTCCGTTGCTACACTCCAGGTTTACTGTATCCCTTGGACCTTCTTATTGACGATGAAACTCAGAAATTGCATCGGAATTAAATACAAAAGCCACAATGCCGTCTTAAGTACAAGAAGACTGACTCTTCCTACTGTCTATGTTTTCAACCATTCCTGTGACACTAGTTATGGATTACGATGCTTCACTTCACGTTTACTGTATCCCTTGGACCTTCTTATTGACGATGAAACACAGAAATTGCATCGGAATTAAATACAAAAGGCACAATGTCGACTTAAGTACAAGGAGACTTACTCTTCTTACTGTCTATGTTATGAACCATTCCTGTGACACTAGTTATAGATTCCGATGCTTCACTCCAGGTTTACTGGATCCCTTGGACCTTCTTATTGACGATGAAACACAGAAATTGCATCGGAATTAAATAGAAAAGGCAAAATGCCGACTTAAGTACAAGAAGACTGACTCTTCTTACTGTCTATGTTTTGATCCATTCCTGTGAGACTAGTTATAGATTCCGATGCTTCCCTCCAGATTTACTGTATCCCTTGGACCTTCTTATTGACGATGAAACACAGAAATTGCATCGGAATTAAATACAATAGACACAATGCCGACTTAAGTACATGAAGACCGACTCTTCCTACTGACTATGCTTTGAACCATTCGTGTGACACTAGTTATAGATCCCGATGCTTCACTTGAGGTTTACTGTATCCCTTGGACCTTCTTATTGACGATGAAACACAGAAATTGCATCGGAATTAAATAGAAAAGGCACAATGTCGACTTAAGTACAAGGAGACTGACTCTTCTTACTGCCTATGTTATGAACCATTCCGGTGACACTAGTTATAGATTCCGATGCTTCACTAAAGGTTTACTGGATCCCTTGGACCTTCTTATTGACGATGAAACACAGAAATTGCATCGGAATTTAATACAAAAGGCACAATGCCGACTTAAGTACAAGAAGACTGACTCTTCCTACTGTCTATGTTTTCAACCATTCCTGTGACACTAGTTATGGATTACGATGCTTCACTTCACGTTTACTGTAACCCTTGGACGTTCTTATTGACGATGAAACACAGAAATTGCATCGGAATTAAATAAAAAAGGCACAATGTCGACTTAAGTACAAGGAGACTGACTCTTCTTACTGTCTATGTTATGAACCATTCCTGTGACACTAGTTATAGATTCCGATGCTTCACTCCAGGTTTACTGGATCCCTTGGACCTTCTTATTGACGATGAAACACAGAAATTGCATCGGAATTAAATAGAAAAGGCACAATGCCGACTTAAGTACAAGAAGACTGACTCTTCTTACTGTCTATATTTTGATCCATTCCTGTGACACTAGTTATAGATTCCGATGCTTCCCTTCAGATTTACTGTATCCCTTGGACCTTCTTATTGACGATGAAACACAGAAATTGCATCGGAATTAAATACAATAGGCACAATGCCGACTTAAGTACATGAAGACCGACTCTTCCTACTGACTATGTTTTGAACCATTCCTGTGATACTAGTTATAGATTCCGATGCTTCACTTGAGGATTACTGTATCCCTTGGACCTTCTTATTGACGTTGAAACACAGAAATTGCATCGGAATTTAATACAAAGGGCACAATGCCGACTTAAGTACATGATGACTGACTCTCCTTACTGTCTATGTTTTGAACCATTAATGTGACACTAGTTATAGATTCCGATGCTACACTCTAGGTGTACTGTATCCTTTGGACCTTCTTATTGACGATGAAACACAGAAATTGCATCGGAATTAAATACAAAAGGCACAATGCCGACTTAAGGACTAGAAGACTGACTCTTCTTACTGACTATTTTTGAACCATTCCTGTGACACTAGTTATTGATTCCGATGCTTCACTACAGGTTTACTGTATCCCTTGAACCTTATTATTGACGATGAAACACAGAAATTGCATCGGAATTAAATAAAAAAACGCAAAATGCCGACTTAGGTACACGAAGACTGTCTCTTCTTACCGTCTATGTTTTGAACCATTCCTGTGACACTAGTTATAGATTCCGTTGCTACACTCCAGGTTTACTGTATCCCTTGGACCTTCTTATTGACGATGAAACTCAGAAATTGCATCGGAATTAAATACAAAAGCCACAATGCCGACTTAAGTACAAGATGACTGACTCTTCCTACTGTCTATGTTTTCAACCATTCCTGTGACTTTAGTTATGGATTACGATGCTTCACTTCACGTTTACTGTATCCCTTGGACCTTCTTATTGACGATGAAACACAGAAATGGCATCGGAATTAAATACAAAAGGCACAATGTCGACTTAAGTATAAGGAGACTTACTCTTCTTACTGTCTATCTTATGAACCATTCCTGTGACACTAGTTATAGATTCCGATGCTTCACTCCAGGTTTACTG
Source organism: Schistocerca serialis cubense (assembly GCF_023864345.2). Classification (NCBI taxonomy): domain Eukaryota; kingdom Metazoa; phylum Arthropoda; class Insecta; order Orthoptera; family Acrididae; genus Schistocerca; species Schistocerca serialis. The sequence continues at coordinate 184,575,540 of NC_064649.1, read as the reverse complement.
GATCCCTTGGACCTTCTTATTGACGATGAAACACAGAAATTGCATCGGAATTAAATAGAAAAGGCAAAATGCCGACTTAAGTACAAGAAGACTGACTCTTCTTACTGTCTATGTTTTGATCCATTCCTGTGACACTAGTTATAGATTCCGATGCTTCCCTTCAGATTTACTGTATCCCTTGGACCTTCTTATTGACGATGAAACACAGAAATTGCATCGGAATTAAATACAATAGACACAATGCCGACTTAAGTACATGAAGACCGACTCTTCCTACTGACTATGTTTTGAACCATTCCTGTGATACTAGTTATAGATTCCGATGCTTCACTTGAGGTTTACTGTATCCCTTGGACCTTCTTATTGACGATGAAACACAGAAATTGCATCGGAATTTAAAACAAAAGGCACAATGCCGACTTAAGTACATGATGAATGACTCTTCTCACTATCTATGTTTGAACCATTCCTGTGACACTAGTTATAGATTCCGATGCTACACTCTATGTGTACTGTATCCCTTGGCCTTCTTATTGACGATGAAACACAGAAATTGCATCGGAATTAAATACAAAAGGCACATTGCCGACTTAAGGACTAGAAGACTGACTCTTCTTACTGACTATGTTTTGAACCATTCCTGTGACACTAGTTATTGATTCCGATGCTTCACTTCAGGTTTACTGTATCCCTCGGACCTTATTATTGACGATGAAACACAGAAATTGCATCGGAATTAAATAAAAAAGGCAAAATGCCGTCTTAAGTACACGAAGACTGACTCATCTTACCGTCTATGTTTTGAACCATTCCTGTGACACTAGTTATAGATTCCGTTGCTACACTCCAGGTTTACTGTATCCCTTGGACCTTCTTATTCACCATGAAACACAGAAATTGCATCGGAATTAAATACAAAAGGCACAATGCCGACTTAAGGACAAGAAGACTGACTGATCTTACTGTCTATGTTTTGAACCATTCCTGTGACACTAGTTATTGATTCCGATGCTTCACTTCAGGTTTACTGTATCCCTTGGACCTTCTTATTGACGATGAAACACAGAAATTGCATCGGAATTAAATACAAATGGCACAATGCCGACTTAAGTACATGAAGACCGACTCTTCCTCCTGACTATGTTTTGAAACATTCCTCTGACACTAGTTATAGATTCCGATGCTTCACTTAAGGTTTACTGTATCCCTTGGACCTTCTTATTGACGATGAAAAGCAGAAAATGCATCGGAATTTAATACAAAAGGCACAATGCCGACTTAAGGACAAGAAGGCTGACTCTTCATACTGACTATGTTTTGAACCATTCCTGTGACACTAGTTATAGATTCCGATGTTACACTCCAGGTTTACTGTATCCCTTGGACCTTCTTATTGACGATGAAACACAGAAATTGCATCGGAATTAAATACAAAAGGCACAATGCCGACTTAGGTACTAGAAGACTGACTCTTCTTACTGACTATGATTTGAACCGTTCCTGTGACACTAGTTATTGATTCCGATGCTTCACTTCAGGTTTACTGTATCCCTTGGACCTTATTATTGACGATGAATCACAGAAACTGCATCGGAATTAAATACAAAAGCCACAGTGCCGACTTAAGTACAAGAAGACTGACTCTTCCTACTGTCTATGTTTTGAACCATTCCTGTGACACTAGTTATAGATTCCGATACTTCACTTCAGGTTTACTGTATCCCTCTGACCTTATTGCCGATGAAACACAGAAATTGCATCGGAATTAAATACAAAAGGCACAATGCCGACTTAAGGACAAGAAGACTGACTCTTCATACTGACTATGTTTTGAACCATTCCTGTGACACTAGTTATAGATTCCGATGCTTCACTTCAGTATTACTGTTTCCCTTGGACCTTCTTATTGACGATGAAACACAGAAATTGCATCGGAATGAAATACAAAAGGCACAATGCCGACTTAAGTACAAGAAGACTGACTCTTCCTACTGTCTATGTTTTGAACCATTTCTGTGAAACTAGTTATAGAGCCCGATGCTTCACTTCAGGTTTACTGGATCCCTTGGGCCTTCTTATTGACGATGAATCACAGAAATTGCATCGGAATTAAATGCAAAAGGCACAATGCAGACTTAAGTACAAGAAGACTGACTCTTCTTACTGTCTATATTTTGAACCATTCCTGTGACACTAGTTATAGATTCCGATACTTCACTTCAGGTTTACAGTATCCCTTGCACCTTCCTATTGCCAATGAAACACAGAAATTGCATCGGGATTAAACACAAAAGGCACAATGCCGACTTAAGTATAAGACGTCTGATTCTTCTTACTGTCTATGTTCTGCACCATTACTGTGACACTAGTTATAGATTCCGATGCTTCACTCCAGGTTTACTGTATCCCTTGGACCTTCTTATTGACGATGAAATACAGAAATTGCATCGGAATTAAATACGAAAGGCACAATGCCGACATAAGGCAAAGAAGACTGACTCTTCTTACTGACTATGTTTTGAACCATTCCTGTGACACTAGTTATAGATTCCGATGCTTCACTTTAGGTTTACTGTATACCTCGGACCTTCTTATTGACGATGAAACACAGAAATTGCATCGGAATTAAATACAAAAGGCACAATGCCGACTTAAGTACCAGATGACTGACTCTTCTTACTGACTATGTTTTGATCCATTCCTGTGACACTAGTTATAAATTCCGATGCTTCAATTCAGGTTTACTGTATCCCTTGGATCTTCTTATTGACGATGAAACACAGAGATTGCATCGGAATTAAATACAAAAGGCACAATGCAGAATTAAGTACAAAAAGACTGACTCTTCTTACTGTCTATGTTTTGAACCATTCCTGCGACACTAGTTATAGATTCCGATGCTTCACTTCAGGTTTACTGTATCCCTTGGACCTTTTTGTTGACTATGAAACACAGAAATTGCATCGGAATTAAATACAAAAGGCACAGTGCCGACTTAAGAACAAGGAAACTGACTCTTCTTGCTGACTATGTTTTGAACCATTCCAGTGACACTAGCTATAGATTCCGATGCTTCACTTCAGGTTTACTGTGTCACTCTGACCTTATTGACGACGAAACACAGAAATTGCATCGGAATTAAATACAAAAGGCACAATGCCGACTTAAGTACAAGAAGACTGACTCTTCCTGCAGTCTACGTTTTGAACCATACCTGTGACACTAGTTATAGATTCCGATGATTCACTTGAGGTTTACTGTATCCCTCTGACCTTATTGTCGATGAAACACAGAAATTGCATCGGAATTAAATACAAAAGGCACAATGCCTACTTAAGGACCAGAAGACTGACTCTTCTTACTGTCTATGTTTTGAACCATTCCTGTGACACTAGTTATAGATTTCGGTGCTTGACTTCAGGTTTACTGTATCCCTCTGACCTTCTTATTGCCGGTGAAACACAGAAATTGCATCGGATTTAAATACGAAAGGCACAATGCCAACTTAATTACAAGAAGACTGACTCTCCATACTGACTATGTTTTGAACCATTCCTGTGACACTAGTTATAGATTCCGATGCTTCACTCCAGGTTTACTGTATCCCTTTGACCTTCGTATTGACGATGAAACACAGAAATTGCATCAGAATTAAATAGAAAATGCACAATGATGACTTAAGTACTAGAAGACTGAATCTTCTTACTGACTATGTTTTGAACCATTCCTGTGACAATAGTTATAGATTCCGATGCTTCACTTCAGGATTACTGTATCCCTCTGACCTTCTTATTGACGATGAAACACAGAAATTGCATCGGAATTAAATACAAAAGGCACAATTCCGACTAAAGTACAAGAAGTCTGACTCTTCTTACTGTCTATGTTTTGAACCATCCCTGTGACACTAGTTATAGATTGCGATGCTTCACTGCAGGTTTACTGTATCCCTTGGTCATTCTTATTGACGATGAAACAGAGAAATTGCATCGGAATTAAATACAAAAGGCACAATGCCGACTTAAGTACAAGAAGACTGACTCTTCTTACCGACTATGTTTTGAACCGTTCCTGTGACACTAGTTATAAATTCCGATGCTTCACTTCAGGTTTACTGTATCCCTTGGACCTTCTTATTGACGAAGAAACACAGAAATTGCTTCGGAATTAAATAGAAAAGGCACAATGACGACTTAAGTACAAGGAGACTGACTCTTCTTACTGTTTATGTTATGAACCATTCCTGTGACACTAGTTATAGATTCCCATGCTTCACTCCAGGTTTACTGGATCCCTTGGACCTTCTTATTGACGATGAAACACAGAAATTGCATCGGAATTTAATACAAAAGGCACAATGCCGACTTAAGTACAAGATGACTGACTCTTCTTACTGTCTATGTTTTGAACCATTCCTGTGACACTAGTTATAGATTCCGATGCTAAACTCTAGGTGTACTGTATCCCTTGGACCTTCTTATTGACGATGAAACACAGAAATTGCATCGGAATTAATACAAAAGGCACAATGCCGACTTAAGTACAAGAAGACTGACTCTTCCTACTGTCTATGTTTTGAACCATTTCTGTGAAACTAGTTATAGAGTCCGATGCTTCACTTCAGGTTTACTGTATCCCTTAGGACCTTGTTATTGACGCTGAAACACAGTAATTGCATCGGAATTAAACACAAAAGGCAAAATGCCGACTTAAGTACAAAATTACTGACTCTTCTTACTGACTATGTTTTGAACCATTCCTGTGACACTAGTTATAGATTGCGATGCTTCACATCAGGTTTACTGTATCCCTCTGACCATCTTATTGACGATGAAACACAGAAATTGCATCGGAATTAAATACAAATGGCACTATGCCGACTTAAGTACAAGAAGACTGACTCATCTTACTGACTATGTTTTGAACGATTCCTGTGACACTAGTTATAGATTCCGATGCTTCACTTCAGGTTTACTGTATCCCTTGGACCTTGTTATTGACGCTGAAACACAGAAATAGCATCGGAATTAAACACAAAAGCCACAATGCCGACTTAAGTAAAAAATACTGACTCTTCTTACTGACTATGTTTTGAACCATTCCTGTGACACTAGTTATAGATTGCGATGCTTCACTTCAGGTTTACTGTATCCCTCTGACCATCTTATTGACGATTAAACACGGAAATTGCATCGGAATTAAATACAAAAGGCATTATGCCGACTTAAGTACAAGAAGACTGACTCTTCTTACTGTCTATGTTTTGAACCATTCCTGTGACACTAGTTATAGATTCCGATTCTTCCCTTCAGATTTACTGTATCCCTTGGACCTTCTTATTGACGATGAAACACAGCAATTGCATCGGAATTAAATACAAAAGGCACAATGTCGACATAAGTACATGAAGACCGACTCTTCCTACTAAGTATGTTTTGAACCATTCGTGTGACACTAGTTATAGATCCCGATGCTTCACTTGAGGTTTACTGTATCCCTTGGACCTTCTTATTGACGATGAAACACAGAAATTGCATCGGAATTAAATAGAAAAGGCACAATGTCGACTTAAGTACAAGGAGACTGACTCTTCTTACTGCCTATGTTATGAACCATTCCTGTGACACTAGTTATAGATTCCGATGCTTCACTAAAGGTTTACTGGATCCCTTGGACCTTCTTATTGACGATGAAACACAGAAATTGCATCGGAATTTAATACAAAAGGCACAATGCCGACTTAAGTACAAGAAGACTGACTCTTCCTACTGTCTATGTTTTCAACCATTCCTGTGACACTAGTTATGGATTACGATGCTTCACTTCACGTTTACTGTAACCCTTGGACCTTCTTATTGACGATGAAACACAGAAATTGCATCGGAATTAAATACAAAAGGCACAATGTCGACTTAAGTACAAGGAGACTGACTCTTCTTACTGTCTATGATATGAACCATTCCTGTGACACTAGTTATAGATTCCGATGCTTCACTCCAGGTTTACTGGATCCCTTGGACCTTCTTATTGACGATGAAACACAGAAATTGCATCGGAATTAAATAGAAAAAGCACAATGCCGACTTAAGTACAAGAAGACTGACTCTTCTTACTGTCTATATTTTGATCCATTCCTGTGACACTAGTTATAGATTCCGATGCTTCCCTTCAGATTTACTGTATCCCTTGGACCTTCTTATTGACGATGAAACACAGAAATTGCAGCGGAATTAAACACAATAGGCACAATGCCGACTTAAGTACATGAAGACCGACTCTTGCTACTGACTATGTTTTGAACCATTCCTGTGATACTAGTTATAGATTCCGATGCTTCACTTGAGGTTTACTGTATCCCTTGGACCTTCTTATTGACGTTGAAACACAGAAATTGCATCGGAATTTAATACAAAATGCACAATGCCGACTTAAGTACATGATGACTGACTCTTCTTACTGTCTATGTTTTGAACCATTAATGTGACACTAGTTATAGATTCCGATGCTACACTCTAGGTGTACTGTATCCTTTGGACCTTCTTATTGACGATGAAACACAGAAATTGCATCGGAATTAAATACAAAAGGCACAATGCCGACTTAAATACTAGAAGACTGACTCTTCTTACTGACTATTTTTGAACCATTCCTGTGACACTAGTTATTGATTCCGATGCTTCACTACAGGTTTACTGTATCCCTTGGACCTTATTATTGACGATGAAACACAGAAATTGCATCGGAATTAAATACAAAAGCCACAATGCCGACTTAAGTACAAGAAGACTGACTCTTCCTACTGTCTATGTTTTCAACCATTCCTGTGACACTAGTTATAGATTCCGATGCTTCCCTTCAGATTTACTGTATCCCTTGGACCTTCTTATTGACGATGAAACACAGAAATTGCATCGGAATTAAATACAATGGACACAATGCCGACTTAAGTACATGAAGACCGACTCTTCCTACTGACTATGTTTTGAACCATTCCTGTGATACTAGTTATAGATTCCGATGCTTCACTTGAGGTTTACTGTATCCCTTGGACCTTCTTATTGACGATGAAACACAGAAATTGCATCGGAATTTAAAACAAAAGGCACAATGCCGACTTAAGTACATGATGAATGACTCTTCTTACTATCTATGTTTTGAACCATTCCTGTGACACTAGTTATAGATTCCGATGCTAAACTCTAGGTGTACTGTATCCCTTGGACCTTCTTATTGACGATGAAACACAGAAATTGCATCGGAATTAATACAAAAGGCACAATGCCGACTTAAGTACAAGAAGACTGACTCTTCCTACTGTCTATGTTTTGAACCATTTCTGTGAAACTAGTTATAGAGTCCGATGCTTCACTTCAGGTTTACTGTATCCCTTAGGACCTTGTTATTGACGCTGAAACACAGTAATTGCATCGGAATTAAACACAAAAGGCAAAATGCCGACTTAAGTACAAAATTACTGACTCTTCTTACTGACTATGTTTTGAACCATTCCTGTGACACTAGTTATAGATTGCGATGCTTCACATCAGGTTTACTGTATCCCTCTGACCATCTTATTGACGATGAAACACAGAAATTGCATCGGAATTAAATACAAAAGGCACTATGCCGACTTAAGTACAAGAAGACTGACTCATCTTACTGACTATGTTTTGAACGATTCCTGTGACACTAGTTATAGATTCCGATGCTTCACTTCAGGTTTACTGTATCCCTTGGACCTTGTTATTGACGCTGAAACACAGAAATAGCATCGGAATTAAACACAAAAGCCACAATGCCGACTTAAGTAAAAAATACTGACTCTTCTTACTGACTATGTTTTGAACCATTCCTGTGACACTAGTTATAGATTGCGATGCTTCACTTCAGGTTTACTGTATCCCTCTGACCATCTTATTGACGATTAAACACGGAAATTGCATCGGAATTAAATACAAAAGGCATTATGCCGACTTAAGTACAAGAAGACTGACTCTTCTTACTGTCTATGTTTTGAACCATTCCTGTGACACTAGTTATAGATTCCGATTCTTCCCTTCAGATTTACTGTATCCCTTGGACCTTCTTATTGACAATGAAACACAGCAATTGCATCGGAATTAAATACAAAAGGCACAATGTCGACATAAGTACATGAAGAGCGACTCTTCCTACTAAGTATGTTTTGAACCATTCGTGTGACACTAGTTATAGATCCCGATGCTTCACTTGAGGTTTACTGTATCCCTTGGACCTTCTTATTGACGATGAAACACAGAAATTGCATCGGAATTAAATAGAAAAGGCACAATGTCGACTTAAGTACAAGGAGACTGACTCTTCTTACTGCCTATGTTATGAACCATTCCTGTGACACTAGTTATAGATTCCGATGCTTCACTAAAGGTTTACTGGATCCCTTGGACCTTCATATTGACGATGAAACACAGAAATTGCATCGGAATTTAATACAAAAGGCACAATGCCGACTTAAGTACAAGAAGACTGACTCTTCCTACTGTCTATGTTTTCAACCATTCCTGTGACACTAGTTATGGATTACGATGCTTCACTTCACGTTTACTGTAACCCTTGGACCTTCTTATTGACGATGAAACACAGAAATTGCATCGGAATTAAATACAAAAGGCACAATGTCGACTTAAGTACAAGGAGACTGACTCTTCTTACTGTCTATGATATGAACCATTCCTGTGACACTAGTTATAGATTCCGATGCTTCACTCCAGGTTTACTGGATCCCTTGGACCTTCTTATTGACGATGAAACACAGAAATTGCATCGGAATTAAATAGAAAAGGCACAATGCCGACTTAAGTACAAGAAGACTGACTCTTCTTACTGTCTATATTTTGATCCATTCCTGTGACACTAGTTATAGATTCCGATGCTTCCCTTCAGATTTACTGTATCCCTTGGACCTTCTTATTGACGATGAAACACAGAAATTGCAGCGGAATTAAATACAATAGGCACAATGCCGACTTAAGTACATGAAGACCGACTCTTGCTACTGACTATGTTTTGAACCATTCCTGTGATACTAGTTATAGATTCCGATGCTTCACTTGAGGTTTACTGTATCCCTTGGACCTTCTTATTGACGTTGAAACACAGAAATTGCATCGGAATTTAATACAAAATGCACAATGCCGACTTAAGTACATGATGACTGACTCTTCTTACTGTCTATGTTTTGAACCATTAATGTGACACTAGTTATAGATTCCGATGCTACACTCTAGGTGTACTGTATCCTTTGGACCTTCTTATTGACGATGAAACACAGAAATTGCATCGGAATTAAATACAAGAGGCACAATGCCGACTTAAATACTAGAAGACTGACTCTTCTTACTGACTATTTTTGAACCATTCCTGTGACACTAGTTATTGATTCCGATGCTTCACTACAGGTTTACTGTATCCCTTGGACCTTATTATTGACGATGAAACACAGAAATTGCATCGGAATTAAATAAAAAACGCAAAATGCCGACTTAGGTACACGAAGACTGTCTCTTCTTACCGTCTATGTTTTGAACCATTCCTGTGACACTAGTTATAGATTCCGTTGCTACACTCCAGGTTTACTGTATCCCTTGGACCTTCTTATTGACGATGAAACTCAGAAATTGCATCGGAATTAAATACAAAAGCCACAATGCCGACTTAAGTACAAGAAGACTGACTCTTCCTACTGTCTATGTTTTCAACCATTCCTGTGACACTAGTTATGGATTACGATGCTTCACTTCACGTTTACTGTATCCCTTGGACCTTCTTATTGACGATGAAACACAGAAATTGCATCGGAATTAAATACAAAAGGCACAATGTCGACTTAAGTACAAGGAGACTTACTCTTCTTACTGTCTATGTTATGAACCATTCCTGTGACACTAGTTATAGATTCCGATGCTTCACTCCAGGTTTACTGTATCCCTTGGACCTTATTATTGACGATGAAACACAGAAATTGCATCGGAATTTAATACAAAATGCACAATGCCGACTTAAGTACATGATGACTGACTCTTCTTACTGTCTATGTTTTGAACCATTAATGTGACACTAGTTATAGATTCCGATGCTACACTCTAGGTGTACTGTATCCTTTGGACCTTCTTATTGACGATGAAACACAGAAATTGCATCGTAATTAAATACAAAAGGCACAATGCCGACTTAAATACTAGAAGACTGACTCTTCTTACTGACTATTTTTGAACCATTCCTGTAACACTAGTTATTGATTCCGATGCTTCACTACAGGTTTACTGTATCCCTTGGACCTTATTATTGACGATGAAACACAGAAATTGCATCGGAATTAAATAAAAAACGCAAAATGCCGACTTAGGTACACGAAGACTGTCTCATCTTACCGTCTATGTTTTGAACCATTCCTGTGACACTAGTTATAGATTCCGTTGCTACACTCCAGGTTTACTGTATCCCTTGGACCTTCTTATTGACGATGAAACACAGAAATTGCATCGGAATTAAATAGAAAAGGCAAAATGCCGACTTAAGTACAAGAAGACTGACTCTTCTTACTGTCTATGTTTTGATCCATTCCTGTGACACTAGTTATAGATTCCGATGCTTCCCTTCAGATTTACTGTATCCCTTGGACCTTCTTATTGACGATGAAACACAGAAATTGCATCGGAATTAAATACAATGGACACAATGCCGACTTAAGTACATGAAGACCGACTCTTCCTACTGACTATGTTTTGAACCATTCCTGTGATACTAGTTATAGATTCCGATGCTTCACTTGAGGTTTACTGTATCCCTTGGACCTTCTTATTGACGATGAAACACAGAAATTGCATCGGAATTTAAAACAAAAGGCACAATGCCGACTTAAGTACATGATGAATGACTCTTCTTACTATCTATGTTTTGAACCATTCCTGTGACACTAGTTATAGATTCCGATGCTACACTCTATGTGTACTGTATCCCTTGGCCTTCTTATTGACGATGAAACACAGAAATTGCATCGGAATTAAATACAAAAGGCACATTGCCGACTTAAGGACTAGAAGACTGACTCTTCTTACTGACTATGTTTTGAACCATTCCTGTGACACTAGTTATTGATTCCGATGCTTCACTTCAGGTTTACTGTATCCCTTGGACCTTATTATTGACGATGAAACACAGAAATTGCATCGGAATTAAATAAAAAAGGCAAAATGCCGACTTAAGTACACGAAGACTGACTCATCTTACCGTCTATGCTTTGAACCATTCCTGTGAGACTAGTTATAGATTCCGTTGCTACACTCCAGGTTTACTGTATCCCTTGGACCTTCTTATTGACCATGAAACACAGAAATTGCATCGGAATTAAATACAAAAGGCACAATGCCGACTTAAGGACAAGAAGACTGACTGATCTTACTGTCTATGTTTTGAACCATTCCTGTGACACTAGTTATTGATTCCGATGCTTCACTTCAGGTTTACTGTATGCCTTGGACCTTCTTATTGACGATGAAACACAGAAATTGCATCGGAATTAAATACAAATGGCACAATGCCGACTTAAGTACATGAAGACCGACTCTTCCTTCTGACTATGTTTTGAACCATTCCTCTGACACTAGTTATAGATTCCGATGCTTCACTTAAGGTTTACTGTATCCCTTGGACCATCTTATTGACGATGAAAAGCAGAAATTGCATCGGAATTTAATACTAAGGGCACAATGCCGACTTAAGTACATGATGACTGACTCTTCTTACTGTCTATGTTTTGAACCATTAATGTGACACTAGTTATAGATTCCGATGCTACACTCCAGGTTTACTGTATCCCTTGGACCTTCTTATCGACGATGAAACACAGAAATTGCATCGGAATTAAATACAAAAGGCACAATGCCGACTTAAGTACTAGAAGACTGACTCTTCTTACTGACTATGATTTGAACCGTTCCTGTGACACTAGTTATTGATTCCGATGCTTCACTTCAGGTTTACTGTATCCCTTGGACCTTATTATTGACGATGAAATACAGAAATTGCATCGGAATTAAATAAAAAAGGCAAAATGCCGACTTAAGTACACGAAGACTGACTCTTGTTACCGTCTATGTTTTGAACCATTCCTGTGACACTAGTTATAGATTCCGATGCTTCACTTGAGGTTTACTGTATCCCTTGGACCTTCTTATTGACGATGAAACACAGAAATTGCATCGGAATTTAAAACAAAAGGCACAATGCCGACTTAAGTACATGATGAATGACTCTTCTTACTATCTATGTTTTGAACCATTCCTGTGACACTAGTTATAGATTCCGATGCTACACTCTATGTGTACTGTATCCCTTGGCCTTCTTATTGACGATGAAACACAGAAATTGCATCGGAATTAAATACAAAAGGCACATTGCCGACTTAAGGACTAGAAGACTGACTCTTCTTACTGACTATGTTTTGAACCATTCCTGTGACACTAGTTATTGATTCCGATGCTTCACTTCAGGTTTACTGTATCCCTTGGACCTTATTATTGACGATGAAACACAGAAATTGCATCGGAATTAAATAAAAAAGGCAAAATGCCGACTTAAGTACACGAAGACTGACTCATCTTACCGTCTATGCTTTGAACCATTCCTGTGAGACTAGTTATAGATTCCGTTGCTACACTCCAGGTTTACTGTATCCCTTGGACCTTCTTATTGACCATGAAACACAGAAATTGCATCGGAATTAAATACAAAAGGCACAATGCCGACTTAAGGACAAGAAGACTGACTGATCTTACTGTCTATGTTTTGAACCATTCCTGTGACACTAGTTATTGATTCCGATGCTTCACTTCAGGTTTACTGTATGCCTTGGACCTTCTTATTGACGATGAAACACAGAAATTGCATCGGAATTAAATACAAATGGCACAATGCCGACTTAAGTACATGAAGACCGACTCTTCCTTCTGACTATGTTTTGAACCATTCCTCTGACACTAGTTATAGATTCCGATGCTTCACTTAAGGTTTACTGTATCCCTTGGACCATCTTATTGACGATGAAAAGCAGAAATTGCATCGGAATTTAATACTAAGGGCACAATGCCGACTTAAGTACATGATGACTGACTCTTCTTACTGTCTATGTTTTGAACCATTAATGTGACACTAGTTATAGATTCCGATGCTACACTCCAGGTTTACTGTATCCCTTGGACCTTCTTATCGACGATGAAACACAGAAATTGCATCGGAATTAAATACAAAAGGCACAATGCCGACTTAAGTACTAGAAGACTGACTCTTCTTACTGACTATGATTTGAACCGTTCCTGTGACACTAGTTATTGATTCCGATGCTTCACTTCAGGTTTACTGTATCCCTTGGACCTTATTATTGACGATGAAATACAGAAATTGCATCGGAATTAAATAAAAAAGGCAAAATGCCGACTTAAGTACACGAAGACTGACTCTTGTTACCGTCTATGTTTTGAACCATTCCTGTGACACTAGTTATAGATTCCGATGCTTCACTTGAGGTTTACTGTATCCCTTGGACCTTCTTATTGACGATGAAACACAGAAATTGCATCGGAATTTAAAACAAAAGGCACAATGCCGACTTAAGTACATGATGAATGACTCTTCTTACTATCTATGTTTTGAACCATTCCTGTGACACTAGTTATAGATTCCGATGCTACACTCTATGTGTACTGTATCCCTTGGCCTTCTTATTGACGATGAAACACAGAAATTGCATCGGAATTAAATACAAAAGGCACATTGCCGACTTAAGGACTAGAAGACTGACTCTTCTTACTGACTATGTTTTGAACCATTCCTGTGACACTAGTTATTGATTCCGATGCTTCACTTCAGGTTTACTGTATCCCTTGGACCTTATTATTGACGATGAAACACAGAAATTGCATCGGAATTAAATAAAAAAGGCAAAATGCCGACTTAAGTACACGAAGACTGACTCATCTTACCGTCTATGCTTTGAACCATTCCTGTGAGACTAGTTATAGATTCCGTTGCTACACTCCAGGTTTACTGTATCCCTTGGACCTTCTTATTGACCATGAAACACAGAAATTGCATCGGAATTAAATACAAAAGGCACAATGCCGACTTAAGGACAAGAAGACTGACTGATCTTACTGTCTATGTTTTAAACCATTCCTGTGACACTAGTTATTGATTCCGATGCTTCACTTCAGGTTTACTGTATGCCTTGGACCTTCTTATTGACGATGAAACACAGAAATTGCATCGGAATTAAATACAAATGGCACAATGCCGACTTAAGTACATGAAGACCGACTCTTCCTTCTGACTATGTTTTGAACCATTCCTCTGACACTAGTTATAGATTCCGATGCTTCACTTAAGGTTTACTGTATCCCTTGGACCATCTTATTGACGATGAAAAGCAGAAATTGCATCGGAATTTAATACTAAGGGCACAATGCCGACTTAAGTACATGATGACTGACTCTTCTTACTGTCTATGTTTTGAACCATTAATGTGACACTAGTTATAGATTCCGATGCTACACTCCAGGTTTACTGTATCCCTTGGACCTTCTTATCGACGATGAAACACAGAAATTGCATCGGAATTAAATACAAAAGGCACAATGCCGACTTAAGTACTAGAAGACTGACTCTTCTTACTGACTATGATTTGAACCGTTCCTGTGACACTAGTTATTGATTCCGATGCTTCACTTCAGGTTTACTGTATCCCTTGGACCTTATTATTGACGATGAAACACAGAAATTGCATCGGAATTAAATACAAAAGGCACAATGCCGACTTAAGTACAAGAAGACTGACTCTTCCTACTGTCTATGTTTTGAACCATTCTTGTGACACTAGTTTTGGATTCCGATGCTTCACTTCAGGTTTACTGTATCCCTCTGACCTTCTTAGTGACGATGAAACACATAAATTGCATCGGAATTAAATACAAAAGGCACAGTGCCGACTTAAGTACAAGAAGACTGACTCTTCCTACTGTCTATGTTTTGAACCATTCCTGTGACACTAGTTATAGATTCCGATACTTCACTTCAGGTTTACTGTATCCCTCTGACCTTATTGCCGATGAAACACAGAAATTGCATCGGAATTAAATACAAAAGGCACAATGTCGACTTAAGGACAAGAAGACTGACTCTTCATACTGACTATGTTTTGAACCATTCCTGTGACACTAGTTATAGATTCCGATGCTTCACTTCAGTATTACTGTTTCCCTTCGACCTTCTTATTGACGATGAAACACAGGAATTGCATCGGAATGAAATACAAAAGGCACAATGCCGACTTAAGTACAAGAAGACTGACTCTTCCTACTGTCTATGTTTTGAACCATTTCTGTGAAACTAGTTATAGAGTCCGATGCTTCACTTCAGGTTTACTGTATCCCTTGGGCCTTCTTATTGACGATGAATCACAGAAATTGCATTGGAATTAAATACAAAAGGCACAATGCAGACTTAAGTACAAGAAGACTGACTCTTCTTACTGTCTATATTTTGAACCATTCCTGTGACACTAGTTATAGATTCCGATACTTCACTTCAGGTTTACAGTATCCCTTGCACCTTCCTATTGCCAATGAAACACAGAAATTGCATCGGGATTAAACACAAAAGGCACAATGCCGACTTAAGTACAAGACGTCTGATTCTTCTTACTGTCTATGTTTTGCACCATTACTGTGACACTAGTTATAGATTCCGATGCTTCACTCCAGGTTTACTGTATCCCTTGGACCTTCTTATTGACGATGAAACACAGTAATTGCATCGGAATTAAATACGAAAGGCACAATGCCGACATAAGGCAAAGAAGACTGACTCTTCTTACTGACTATGTTTTGAACCATTCCTGTGACACTAGTTATAGATTCCGATGCTTCACTTTAGGTTTACTGTATACCTCGGACCTTCTTATTGACGATGAAACACAGAAATTGCATCGGAATTAAATACAAAAGGCACAATGCCGACTTAAGTACCAGATGACTGACTCTTCTTACTGACTATGTTTTGATCCATTGCTGTGACACTAGTTATAAATTCCGATGCTTCAATTCAGGTTTACTGTATCCCTTGGATCTTCTTATTGACGATGAAACACAGAGATTGCATCGGAATTAAATACAAAAGGCACAATGCAGAATTAAGTACAAAAAGACTGACTCTTCTTACTGTCTATGTTTTGAACCATTCCTGCGACACTAGTTATAGATTCCGATGCTTCACTTCAGGTTTACTGTATCCCTTGGACCGTTTTGTTGACTATGAAACACAGAAATTGCATCGGAATTAAATACAAAAGGCACAGTGCCGACTTAAGAACAAGAAAACTGACTCTTCTTACTGACTATGTTTTGAACCATTCCAGTGACACTAGCTATAGATTCCGATGCTTCACTTCAGGTTTACTGTGTCACTCTGACCTTCTTATTGACGACGAAACACAGAAATTGCATCGGAATTAAATACAAAAGGCACAATGCCGACTTAAGTACAAGAAGACTGACTCTTCCTGCAGTCTACGTTTTGAACCATTCCTGTGACACTAGTTATAGATTCCGATGATTCACTTGAGGTTTACTGTATCCCTCTGACCTTATTGCCGATGAAACACAGAAATTGCATCGGAATTAAATACAAAAGGCACAATGCCGACTTAAGGACAAGAAGACTGACTCTTCATACTGACTATGTTTTGAACCATTCCTGTGACACTAGTTATAGATTCCGATGCTTCACTTCAGTATTACTGTATCCCTTGGACCTTCTTATTGACGATGAAACACAGAAATTGCATCGGAACTTAAAACAAAAGGCACAATGCCGACTTAAGTACATGATGAATGACTCTTCTTACTATCTATGTTTTGAACCATTCCTGTGACACTAGTTATAGATTCCGATGCTACACTCTATGTGTACTGTATCCCTTGGCCTTCTTATTGACGATGAAACACAGAAATTGCATCGGAATTAAATACAAAAGGCACATTGCCGACTTAAGGACTAGAAGACTGACTCTTCTTACTGACTATGTTTTGAACCATTCCTGTGACACTAGTTATTGATTCCGATGCTTCACTTCAGGTTTACTGTATCCCTTGGACCTTATTATTGACGATGAAACACAGAAATTGCATCGGAATTAAATAAAAAAGGCAAAATGCCGACTTAAGTACACGAAGACTGACTCATCTTACCGTCTATGCTTTGAACCATTCCTGTGACACTAGTTATAGATTCCGTTGCTACACTCCAGGTTTACTGTATCCCTTGGACCTTCTTATTGACCATGAAACACAGAAATTGCATCGGAATTAAATACAAAAGGCACAATGCCGACTTAAGGACAAGAAGACTGACTGATCTTACTGTCTATGTTTTGAACCATTCCTGTTACACTAGTTATTGATTCCGATGCTTCACTTCAGGTTTACTGTATCCCTTGGACCTTCTTATTGACGATGTAACACAGAAATTGCATCGGAATTAAATACAAATGGCACAATGCCGACTTAAGTACATGAAGACCGACTCTTCCTCCTGACTATGTTTTGAACCATTACTCTGACACTAGTTATAGATTCCGATGCTTCACTTAAGGTTTACTGTATCCCTTGGACCTTCTTATTGACGATGAAAAGCAGAAATTGCATCGGAATTTAATACTAAGGGCACAATGCCGACTTAAGTACATGATGACTAACTCTTCTTACTGTCTATGTTTTGAACCATTAATGTGACACTAGTTATAGATTCCGATGCTACACTCCAGGTTTACTGTATCCCTTGGACCTTCTTATCGACGATGAAACACAGAAATTGCATCGGAATTAAATACAAAAGGCACAATGCCGACTTAAGTACTAGAAGACTGACTCTTCTTACTGACTATGATTTGAACCGTTCCTGTGACACTAGTTATTGATTCCGATGCTTCACTTCAGGTTTACTGTATCCCTTGGACCTTATTATTGACGATGAAATACAGAAATTGCATCGGAATTAAATAAAAAAGGCAAAATGCCGACTTAAGTACACGAAGACTGACTCTTGTTACCGTCTATGTTTTGAACCATTCCTGTGACACTAGTTATAGATTCCGATGCTTCACTTCAGGTTTACTGTATCCCTCTGACCTTCGTATTGACGATGAAACACAGAAACTGCATCGGAATATAATACAAAAGGCACACTGCAGACTTAAGTCCAAAAAGACTGACTCTTCTTACTGTCTATGTTTTGAACCATTCCTGTGACACTAGTTATAGATTCCGATACTTCACTTCAGGTTTACTGTATACCTTGGACCTTCTTATTGACGATGAAACACAGAAATTGCATCAGAATTAAATATAAAAGGCACAATGTCGACTTAAGTACAAGGAGACTGACTCTTCTTACTGTCTATGTTATGAACCATTCCTGTGACACTAGTTATAGGTTCCGATGCTTCACTCCAGGTTTACTGGATCCCTTGGACCTTCTTATTGACGATGAAACACAGAAATTGCATCGGAATTAAATAGAAAAGGCACAATGCCGACTTAAGTACAAGAAGACTGACTCTTCTTACTGACTATGTTTTGAACCATTCCTGTGACACTAGTTATAGATTCCGATACTTCACTTCAGGTTTACTGTATACCTTGGACCTTCTTATTGACGATGAAACACAGAAATTGCATCGGAATTAAATACAAAAGGCACAATGCCGACTTAAGTACAAGAAGACTGACTCTTCCTACTGTCTATGTTTTGAACCATTCTTGTGACACTAGTTTTGGATTCCGATGCTTCACTTCAGGTTTACTGTATCCCTCTGACCTTCTTAGTGACGATGAAACACATAAATTGCATCGGAATTAAATACAAAAGGCACAGTGCCGACTTAAGTACAAGAAGACTGACTCTTCCTACTGTCTATGTTTTGAACCATTCCTGTGACACTAGTTATAGATTCCGATACTTCACTTCAGGTTTACTGTATCCCTCTGACCTTATTGCCGATGAAACACAGAAATTGCATCGGAATTAAATACAAAAGGCACAATGCCGACTTAAGGACAAGAAGACTGACTCTTCATACTGACTATGTTTTGAACCATTCCTGTGACACTAGTTATAGATTCCGATGCTTCACTTCAGTATTACTGTTTCCCTTGGACCTTCTTATTGACGATGAAACACAGGAATTGCATCGGAATGAAATACAAAAGGCACAATGCCGACTTAAGTACAAGAAGACTGACTCTTCCTACTGTCTATGTTTTGAACCATTTCTGTGAAACTAGTTATAGAGTCCGATGCTTCACTTCAGGTTTACTGTATCCCTTGGGCCTTCTTATTGACGATGAATCACAGAAATTGCATTGGAATTAAATACAAAAGGCACAATGCAGACTTAAGTACAAGAAGACTGACTCTTCTTACTGTCTATATTTTGAACCATTCCTGTGACACTAGTTATAGATTCCGATACTTCACTTCAGGTTTACAGTATCCCTTGCACCTTCCTATTGCCAATGAAACACAGAAATTGCATCGGGATTAAACACAAAAGGCACAATGCCGACTTAAGTACAAGACGTCTGATTCTTCTTACTGTCTATGTGTTGCACCATTACTGTGACACTAGTTATAGATTCCGATGCTTCACTCCAGGTTTACTGTATCCCTTGGACCTTCTTATTGACGATGAAACACAGAAATTGCATCGGAATTAAATACGAAAGGCACAATGCCGACATAAGGCAAAGAAGACTGACTCTTCTTACTGACTATGTTTTGAACCATTCCTGTGACACTAGTTATAGATTCCGATGCTTCACTTTAGGTTTACTGTATACCTCGGACCTTCTTATTGACGATGAAACACAGAAATTGCATCGGAATTAAATACAAAAGGCACAATGCCGACTTAAGTACCAGATGACTGACTCTTCTTACTGACTATGTTTTGATCCATTCCTGTGACACTAGTTATAAATTCCGATGCTTCAATTCAGGTTTACTGTATCCCTTGGATCTTCTTATTGACGATGAAACACAGAGATTGCATCGGAATTAAATACAAAAGGCACAATGCAGAATTAAGTACAAAAAGACTGACTCTTCTTACTGTCTATGTTTTGAACCATTCCTGCGACACTAGTTATAGATTCCGATGCTTCACTTCAGGTTTACTGTATCCCTTGGACCGTTTAGTTGACTATGAAACACAGAAATTGCATCGGAATTAAATACAAAAGGCACAGTGCCGACTTAAGAACAAGAAAACTGACTCTTCTTACTGACTATGTTTTGAACCATTCCAGTGACACTAGCTATAGATTCCGATGCTTCACTTCAGGTTTACTGTGTCACTCTGACCTTCTTATTGACGACGAAACACAGAAATTGCATCGGAATTAAATACAAAAGGCACAATGCCGACTTAAGTACAAGAAGACTGACTCTTCCTGCAGTCTACGTTTTGAACCATTCCTGTGACACTAGTTATAGATTCCGATGATTCACTTGAGGTTTACTGTATCCCTCTGACCTTATTGCCGATGAAACACAGAAATTGCATCGGAATTAAATACAAAAGGCACAATGCCGACTTAAGGACCAGAAGACTGACTCTTCTTACTGTCTATGTATTGAACCATTCCTGTGACCCTAGTTATAGATTCCGGTGCTTGACTTCAGGTTTACTGTATCCCTCTGACCTTCTTATTGCCGGTGAAATACAGAAATTGCATCGGATTTAAATACGAAAGGCACAATGCCAACTTAATTACAAGAAGACTGACTCTCCTTAATGACTATGTTTTAAACCATTCCTGTGACACTAGTTATAGATTCCGATGCTTCACTCCAGGTTTACTGTATCCCTTGGACCTTCGTATTGACGATGAAACACAGAAATTGCATCAGAATTAAATAGAAAATGCACAATGTTGACTTAAGTACAAGAAGACTGACTCTTCTTACTGTCTATATTTTGATCCATTCCTGTGACACTAGTTATAGATTCCGATGCTTCCCTTCAGATTTACTGTATCCCTTGGACCTTCTTATTGACGATGAAACACAGAAATTGCAGCGGAATTAAATACAATAGGCACAATGCCGACTTAAGTACATGAAGACCGACTCTTGCTACTGACTATGTTTTGAACCATTCCTGTGATACTAGTTATAGATTCCGATGCTTCACTTGAGGTTTACTGTATCCCTTGGACCTTCTTATTGACGTTGAAACACAGAAATTGCATCGGAATTTAATACAAAATGCACAATGCCGACTTAAGTACATGATGACTGACTCTTCTTACTGTCTATGTTTTGAACCATTAATGTGACACTACTTATAGATTCCGATGCTACACTCTAGGTGTACTGTATCCTTTGGACCTTCTTATTGACGATGAAACACAGAAATTGCATCGGAATTAAATACAAAAGGCACAATGCCGACTTAAATACTAGAAGACTGACTCTTCTTACTGACTATTTTTGAACCATTCCTGTGACACTAGTTATTGATTCCGATGCTTCACTACAGGTTTACTGTATCCCTTGGACCTTATTATTGACGATGAAACACAGAAATTGCATCGGAATTAAATAAAAAACGCAAAATGCCGACTTAGGTACACGAAGACTGTCTCTTCTTACCGTCTATGTTTTGAACCATTCCTGTGACACTAGTTATAGATTCCGTTGCTACACTCCAGGTTTACTGTATCCCTTGGACCTTCTTATTGACGATGAAACTCAGAAATTGCATCGGAATTAAATACAAAAGCCACAATGCCGACTTAAGTACAAGAAGACTGACTCTTCCTACTGTCTATGTTTTCAACCATTCCTGTGACACTAGTTATGGATTACGATGCTTCACTTCACGTTTACTGTATCCCTTGGACCTTCTTATTGACGATGAAACACAGAAATTGCATCGGAATTAAATACAAAAGGCACAATGTCGACTTAAGTACAAGGAGACTTACTCTTCTTACTGTCTATGTTATGAACCATTCCTGTGACACTAGTTATAGATTCCGATGCTTCACTCCAGGTTTACTGTATCCCTTGGACCTTATTATTGACGATGAAACACAGAAATTGCATCGGAATTTAATACAAAATGCACAATGCCGACTTAAGTACATGATGACTGACTCTTCTTACTGTCTATGTTTTGAACCATTAATGTGACACTAGTTATAGATTCCGATGCTACACTCTAGGTGTACTGTATCCTTTGGACCTTCTTATTGACGATGAAACACAGAAATTGCATCGGAATTAAATACAAAAGGCACAATGCCGACTTAAATACTAGAAGACTGACTCTTCTTACTGACTATTTTTGAACCATTCCTGTAACACTAGTTATTGATTCCGATGCTTCACTACAGGTTTACTGTATCCCTTGGACCTTATTATTGACGATGAAACACAGAAATTGCATCGGAATTAAAAAAAAAACGCAAAATGCCGACTTAGGTACACGAAGACTGTCTCATCTTACCGTCTATGTTTTGAACCATTCCTGTGACACTAGTTATAGATTCCGTTGCTACACTCCAGGTTTACTGTATCCCTTGGACCTTCTTATTGACGATGAAACACAGAAATTGCATCGGAATTAAATAGAAAAGGCAAAATGCCGACTTAAGTACAAGAAGACTGACTCTTCTTACTGTCTATGTTTTGATCCATTCCTGTGACACTAGTTATAGATTCCGATGCTTCCCTTCAGATTTACTGTATCCCTTGGACCTTCTTATTGACGATGAAACACAGAAATTGCATCGGAATTAAATACAATGGACACAATGCCGACTTGAGTACATGAAGACCGACTCTTCCTACTGACTATGTTTTGAACCATTCCTGTGATACTAGTTATAGATTCCGATGCTTCACTTGAGGTTTACTGTATCCCTTGGACCTTCTTATTGACGATGAAACACAGAAATTGCATCGGAATTTAAAACAAAAGGCACAATGCCGACTTAAGTACATGATGAATGACTCTTCTTACTATCTATGTTTTGAACCATTCCTGTGACACTAGTTATAGATTCCGATGCTACACTCTATGTGTACTGTATCCCTTGGCCTTCTTATTGACGATGAAACACAGAAATTGCATCGGAATTAAATACAAAAGGCACATTGCCGACTTAAGGACTAGAAGACTGACTCTTCTTACTGACTATGTTTTGAACCATTCCTGTGACACTAGTTATTGATTCCAATGCTTCACTTCAGGTTTACTGTATCCCTTGGACCTTATTATTGACGATGAAACACAGAAATTGCATCGGAATTAAATAAAAAAGGCAAAATGCCGACTTAAGTACACGAAGACTGACTCATCTTACCGTCTATGCTTTGAACCATTCCTGTGACACTAGTTATAGATTCCGTTGCTACACTCCAGGTTTACTGTATCCCTTGGACCTTCTTATTGACCATGAAACACAGAAATTGCATCGGAATTAAATACAAAAGGCACAATGCCGACTTAAGGACAAGAAGACTGACTGATCTTACTGTCTATGTTTTGAACCATTCCTGTGACACTAGTTATTGATTCCGATGCTTCACTTCAGGTTTACTGTATGCCTTGGACCTTCTTATTGACGATGAAACACAGAAATTGCATCGGAATTAAATACAAATGGCACAATGCCGACTTAAGTACATGAAGACCGACTCTTCCTTCTGACTATGTTTTGAACCATTCCTCTGACACTAGTTATAGATTCCGATGCTTCACTTAAGGTTTACTGTATCCCTTGGACCATCTTATTGACGATGAAAAGCAGAAATTGCATCGGAATTTAATACTAAGGGCACAATGCCGACTTATGTACATGATGACTGACTCTTCTTACTGTCTATGTTTTGAACCATTAATGTGACACTAGTTATAGATTCCGATGCTACACTCCAGGTTTACTGTATCCCTTGGACCTTCTTATCGACGATGAAACACAGAAATTGCATCGGAATTAAATACAAAAGGCACAATGCCGACTTAAGTACTAGAAGACTGACTCTTCTTACTGACTATGATTTGAACCGTTCCTGTGACACTAGTTATTGATTCCGATGCTTCACTTCAGGTTTACTGTATCCCTTGGACCTTATTATTGACGATGAAATACAGAAATTGCATCGGAATTAAATAAAAAAGGCAAAATGCCGACTTAAGTACACGAAGACTGACTCTTGTTACCGTCTATGTTTTGAACCATTCCTGTGACACTAGTTATAGATTCCGATGCTACACCCCAGGTTTACTGTATCCCTTGGACATTCTTTTTGACGATGAAACACAGAAATTGCATCAGAATTAAATATAAAAGGCACAATGTCGACTTAAGTACAAGGAGACTGACTCTTCTTACTGTCTATGTTATGAACCATTCCTTTGACACTAGTTATAGGTTCCCATGCTTCACTCCAGGTTTACTGGATCCCTTGGACCTTCTTATTGACGATGAAACACAGAAATTGCATCGGAATTAAATAGAAAAGGCACAATGCCGACTTAAGTACAAGAAGACTGACTCTTCTTACTGACTATGTTTTGAACCATTCCTGTGACACTAGTTATAGATTCCGATACTTCACTTCAGGTTTACTGTATACCTTGGACCTTCTTATTGACGATGAAACACAGAAATTGCATCGGAATTAAATACAAAAGGCACAATGCCGACTTAAGTACAAGAAGACTGACTCTTCCTACTGTCTATGTTTTGAACCATTCTTGTGACACTAGTTTTGGATTCCGATGCTTCACTTCAGGTTTACTGTATCCCTCTGACCTTCTTAGTGACGATGAAACACATAAATTGCATCGGAATTAAATACAAAAGGCACAGTGCCGACTTAAGTACAAGAAGACTGACTCTTCCTACTGTCTATGTTTTGAACCATTCCTGTGACACTAGTTATAGATTCCGATACTTCACTTCAGGTTTACTGTATCCCTCTGACCTTATTGCCGATGAAACACAGAAATTGCATCGGAATTAAATACAAAAGGCACAATGCCGACTTAAGGACAAGAAGACTGACTCTTCATACTGACTATGTTTTGAACCATTCCTGTGACACTAGTTATAGATTCCGATGCTTCACTTCAGTATTACTGTTTCCCTTGGACCTTCTTATTGACGATGAAACACAGGAATTGCATCGGAATGAAATACAAAAGGCACAATGCCGACTTAAGTACAAGAAGACTGACTCTTCCTACTGTCTATGTTTTGAACCATTTCTGTGAAACTAGTTATAGAGTCCGATGCTTCACTTCAGGTTTACTGTATCCCTTGGGCCTTCTTATTGACGATGAATCACAGAAATTGCATTGGAATTAAATACAAAAGGCACAATGCAGACTTAAGTACAAGAAGACTGACTCTTCTTACTGTCTATATTTTGAACCATTCCTGTGACACTAGTTATAGATTCCGATACTTCACTTCAGGTTTACAGTATCCCTTGCACCTTCCTATTGCCAATGAAACACAGAAATTGCATCGGGATTAAACACAAAAGGCACAATGCCGACTTAAGTACAAGACGTCTGATTCTTCTTACTGTCTATGTTTTGCACCATTACTGTGACACTAGTTATAGATTCCGATGCTTCACTCCAGGTTTACTGTATCCCTTGGACCTTCTTATTGACGATGAAACACAGTAATTGCATCGGAATTAAATACGAAAGGCACAATGCCGACATAAGGCAAAGAAGACTGACTCTTCTTACTGACTATGTTTTGAACCATTCCTGTGACACTAGTTATAGATTCCGATGCTTCACTTTAGGTTTACTGTATACCTCGGACCTTCTTATTGACGATGAAACACAGAAATTGCATCGGAATTAAATACAAAAGGCACAATGCCGACTTAAGTACCAGATGACTGACTCTTCTTACTGACTATGTTTTGATCCATTGCTGTGACACTAGTTATCAATTCCGATGCTTCAATTCAGGTTTACTGTATCCCTTGGATCTTCTTATTGACGATGCAACACAGAGATTGCATCGGAATTAAATACAAAAGGCACAATGCAGAATTAAGTACAAAAAGACTGACTCTTCTTACTGTCTATGTTTTGAACCATTCCTGCGACACTAGTTATAGATTCCGATGCTTCACTTCAGGTTTACTGTATCCCTTGGACCGTTTTGTTGACTATGAAACACAGAAATTGCATCGGAATTAAATACAAAAGGCACAGTGCCGACTTAAGAACAAGAAAACTGACTCTTCTTACTGACTATGTTTTGAACCATTCCAGTGACACTAGCTATAGATTCCGATGCTTCACTTCAGGTTTACTGTGTCACTCTGACCTTCTTATTGACGACGAAACACAGAAATTGCATCGGAATTAAATACAAAAGGCACAATGCCGACTTAAGTACAAGAAGACTGACTCTTCCTGCAGTCTACGTTTTGAACCATTCCTGTGACACTAGTTATAGATTCCGATGATTCACTTGAGGTTTACTGTATCCCTCTGACCTTATTGCCGATGAAACACAGAAATTGCATCGGAATTAAATACAAAAGGCACAATGCCGACTTAAGGACAAGAAGACTGACTCTTCATACTGACTATGTTTTGAACCATTCCTGTGACACTAGTTATAGATTCCGATGCTTCACTTCAGTATTACTGTTTCCCTTGGACCTTCTTATTGACGATGAAACACAGAAATTGCATCGGAACTTAAAACAAAAGGCACAATGCCGACTTAAGTACATGATGAATGACTCTTCTTACTATCTATGTTTTGAACCATTCCTGTGACACTAGTTATAGATTCCGATGCTACACTCTATGTGTACTGTATCCCTTGGCCTTCTTATTGACGATGAAACACAGAAATTGCATCGGAATTAAATACAAAAGGCACATTGCCGACTTAAGGACTAGAAGACTGACTCTTCTTACTGACTATGTTTTGAACCATTCCTGTGACACTAGTTATTGATTCCGATGCTTCACTTCAGGTTTACTGTATCCCTTGGACCTTATTATTGACGCTGAAACACAGAAATTGCATCGGAATTAAATAAAAAAGGCAAAATGCCGACTTAAGTACACGAAGACTGACTCATCTTACCGTCTATGCTTTGAACCATTCCTGTGACACTAGTTATAGATTCCGTTGCTACACTCCAGGTTTACTGTATCCCTTGGACCTTCTTATTGACCATGAAACACAGAAATTGCATCGGAATTAAATACAAAAGGCACAATGCCGACTTAAGGACAAGAAGACTGACTGATCTTACTGTCTATGTTTTGAACCATTCCTGTGACACTAGTTATTGATTCCGATGCTTCACTTCAGGTTTACTGTATCCCTTGGACCTTCTTATTGACGATGTAACACAGAAATTGCATCGGAATTAAATACAAATGGCACAATGCCGACTTAAGTACATGAAGACCGACTCTTCCTCCTGACTATGTTTTGAACCATTACTCTGACACTAGTTATAGATTCCGATGCTTCACTTAAGGTTTACTGTATCCCTTGGACCTTCTTATTGACGATGAAAAGCAGAAATTGCATCGGAATTTAATACTAAGGGCACAATGCCGACTTAAGTACATGATGACTGACTCTTCTTACTGTCTATGTTTTGAACCATTAATGTGACACTAGTTATAGATTCCGATGCTACACTCCAGGTTTACTGTATCCCTTGGACCTTCTTATCGACGATGAAACACAGAAATTGCATCGGAATTAAATACAAAAGGCACAATGCCGACTTAAGTACTAGAAGACTGACTCTTCTTACTGACTATGATTTGAACCGTTCCTGTGACACTAGTTATTGATTCCGATGCTTCACTTCAGGTTTACTGTATCCCTTGGACCTTATTATTGACGATGAAATACAGAAATTGCATCGGAATTAAATAAAAAAGGCAAAATGCCGACTTAAGTACACGAAGACTGACTCTTGTTACCGTCTATGTTTTGAACCATTCCTGTGACACTAGTTATAGATTCCGATGCTACACCCCAGGTTTACTGTATCCCTTGGACATTCTTTTTGACGATGAAACACAGAAATTGCATCAGAATTAAATATAAAAGGCACAATGTCGACTTAAGTACAAGGAGACTGACTCTTCTTACTGTCTATGTTATGAACCATTCCTGTGACACTAGTTATAGGTTCCGATGCTTCACTCCAGGTTTACTGGATCCCTTGGACCTTCTTATTGACGATGAAACACAGAAATTGCATCGGAATTAAATAGAAAAGGCACAATGCCGACTTAAGTACAAGAAGACTGACTCTTCTTACTGACTATGTTTTGAACCATTCCTGTGACACTAGTTATAGATTCCGATACTTCACTTCAGGTTTACTGTATACCTTGGACCTTCTTATTGACGATGAAACACAGAAATTGCATCGGAATTAAATACAAAAGGCACAATGCCGACTTAAGTACAAGAAGACTGACTCTTCCTACTGTCTATGTTTTGAACCATTCTTGTGACACTAGTTTTGGATTCCGATGCTTCACTTCAGGTTTACTGTATCCCTCTGACCTTCTTAGTGACGATGAAACACATAAATTGCATCGGAATTAAATACAAAAGGCACAGTGCCGACTTAAGTACAAGAAGACTGACTCTTCCTACTGTCTATGTTTTGAACCATTCCTGTGACACTAGTTATAGATTCCGATACTTCACTTCAGGTTTACTGTATCCCTCTGACCTTATTGCCGATGAAACACAGAAATTGCATCGGAATTAAATACAAAAGGCACAATGCCGACTTAAGGACAAGAAGACTGACTCTTCATACTGACTATGTTTTGAACCATTCCTGTGACACTAGTTATAGATTCCGATGCTTCACTTCAGTATTACTGTTTCCCTTGGACCTTCTTATTGACGATGAAACACAGGAATTGCATCGGAATGAAATACAAAAGGCACAATGCCGACTTAAGTACAAGAAGACTGACTCTTCCTACTGTCTATGTTTTGAACCATTTCTGTGAAACTAGTTATAGAGTCCGATGCTTCACTTCAGGTTTACTGTATCCCTTGGGCCTTCTTATTGACGATGAATCACAGAAATTGCATTGGAATTAAATACAAAAGGCACAATGCAGACTTAAGTACAAGAAGACTGACTCTTCTTACTGTCTATATTTTGAACCATTCCTGTGACACTAGTTATAGATTCCGATACTTCACTTCAGGTTTACAGTATCCCTTGCACCTTCCTATTGCCAATGAAACACAGAAATTGCATCGGGATTAAACACAAAAGGCACAATGCCGACTTAAGTACAAGACGTCTGATTCTTCTTACTGTCTATGTGTTGCACCATTACTGTGACACTAGTTATAGATTCCGATGCTTCACTCCAGGTTTACTGTATCCCTTGGACCTTCTTATTGACGATGAAACACAGAAATTGCATCGGAATTAAATACGAAAGGCACAATGCCGACATAAGGCAAAGAAGACTGACTCTTCTTACTGACTATGTTTTGAACCATTCCTGTGACACTAGTTATAGATTCCGATACTTCACTTCAGGTTTACAGTATCCCTTGCACCTTCCTATTGCCAATGAAACACAGAAATTGCATCGGGATTAAACACAAAAGGCACAATGCCGACTTAAGTACAAGACGTCTGATTCTTCTTACTGTCTATGTGTTGCACCATTACTGTGACACTAGTTATAGATTCCGATGCTTCACTTCAGTATTACTGTTTCCCTTGGACCTTCTTATTGACGATGAAACACAGGAATTGCATCGGAATGAAATACAAAAGGCACAATGCCGACTTAAGTACCAGATGACTGACTCTTCTTACTGACTATGTTTTGATCCATTCCTGTGACACTAGTTATAAATTCCGATGCTTCAATTCAGGTTTACTGTATCCCTTGGATATTCTTATTGACGATGAAACACAGAGATTGCATCGGAATTAAATACAAAAGGCACAATGCAGAATTAAGTACAAAAAGACTGACTCTTCTTACTGTCTATGTTTTGAACCATTCCTGCGACACTAGTTATAGATTCCGATGCTTCACTTCAGGTTTACTGTATCCCTTGGACCGTTTAGTTGACTATGAAACACAGAAATTGCATCGGAATTAAATACAAAAGGCACAGTGCCGACTTAAGAACAAGAAAACTGACTCTTCTTACTGACTATGTTTTGAACCATTCCAGTGACACTAGCTATAGATTCCGATGCTTCACTTCAGGTTTACTGTGTCACTCTGACCTTCTTATTGACGACGAAACACAGAAATTGCATCGGAATTAAATACAAAAGGCACAATGCCGACTTAAGTACAAGAAGACTGACTCTTCCTGCAGTCTACGTTTTGAACCATTCCTGTGACACTAGTTATAGATTCCGATGATTCACTTGAGGTTTACTGTATCCCTCTGACCTTATTGCCGATGAAACACAGAAATTGCATCGGAATTAAATACAAAAGGCACAATGCCGACTTAAGGACCAGAAGACTGACTCTTCTTACTGTCTATGTATTGAACCATTCCTGTGACCCTAGTTATAGATTCCGGTGCTTGACTTCAGGTTTACTGTATCCCTCTGACCTTCTTATTGCCGGTGAAATACAGAAATTGCATCGGATTTAAATACGAAAGGCACAATGCCAACTTAATTACAAGAAGACTGACTCTCCTTAATGACTATGTTTTAAACCATTCCTGTGACACTAGTTATAGATTCCGATGCTTCACTCCAGGTTTACTGTATCCCTTGGACCTTCGTATTGACGATGAAACACAGAAATTGCATCAGAATTAAATAGAAAATGCACAATGTTGACTTAAGTACAAGAAGACTGACTCTTCTTACTGACTATGTTTTGAACCATTCCTGTGACAATAGTTATAGATTCCGATGCTTCACTTCAGGATTACTGTATCCCTCTGACCTTCTTATTGACGATGAAACACAGCAATTGCATCGGAATTAAATACAAAAGGCACAATGCCGACTAAAGTACAAGAAGTCTGACTCTTCTTACTGTCTACGTTTTGAACCATCCCTGTGACACTAGTTATAGATTCCGATGCTTCACTGCAGGTTTACTGTATCCCTTGGTCATTCTTATTGACGATGAAACAGAGAAATTGCATCGCAATTAAATACAAAAGGCACAATGCCGACTTAAGTACAAGAAGACTGACTCTTCTTACTGACTATGTTTTGAACCGTTCCTGTGACACTAGTTATAAATTCCGATGCTTCACTTCAGGTTTACTGTATCCCTTGGACCTTCTTATTGACGATGAAACACAGATATTGCATCGGAATTAAATAGAAAAGGCACAATGCCGACTTAAGTACAAGAAGACTGAGTCTTCTTACTGTTTATGTTTTGAACCATTCCTGTGACACTAGTTATAGATTCCGATGCTTAACTCCAGGTTTACTGTATCCCTTGGACATTCTTATTGACGATGAAACACAGAAATTGCATCGGAATTAAATACAAAAGCACAATGCTGACTAAAGTACAAGAAGATTGTCTCTTATTACAGTCTATGATTTGAACCATTCCTGTGACACTAGTTATAGATTCCGATGCTTCACTTAAGATTTACTGTATACCTCGGACCTTCTTATTGACGATGAAACACAGAATTGCATCAGAATTAAATACAAAAGACACAACTCCGACTTAACTACAAGAAGACTGACTCTTCTTACTGACTATGCTTTGAACCATTCCTGTGACACTAGTTATAGATTCCGAAGCTTAACTTCAGGATTACTGTATCCCTCTTACCTTCTTAGTGACGATGAAACACAGAAATTGCATCGGAATTAAATACAAAAAGCATAATGCCGACTTAAGTACAAGAATACTGACTCATCTTACTGTCTATGTTTTGAACCGTCCCTGTGACACTAGTTATAGATTCCGATGCTTCACTCCAGGTTTACTGTATCCCTTGGACCTTCTTATTGTCGATGAAACACAGAAATTGCATCGGAATTAAATTCAAAAGGCACAATGCCGACTTAAGTGAAAGAAGTCTGACTCTTCTTACTGTCTATGATTTGAACTATTCCTGTGACACTAGTTATATATTCCGATGCTTCACTCCAGGTTTACTGTATCCCTTGATCCTTCTTATTGACGATGAAACACAGAAATTGCATCCTAATTAAATAGAAAATGCACAATGATGACATACGTACAAGAAGACTGACTCTCCTTACTGACTATGTTTTGATCCATTCCTGAGACACTAGTTATAAATTCCGATGCTTCACTTCAGGTTTACTGTATCAATTGGACCTTCTTATTGACGATGAAACACAGAAATTGCATCGGAATTAAATACAAACGGCACAATGCAGAATTAAGTACAAGAAGACTGACTCTTCTTACTGTCTATGATTTGATCCATTCCTGTGACACTAGTTATAGATTCCGATGCTTCATTCCAGGTTTACTGCATCCCTTCGACCTTCTCATTGACGATAAAACACAGAAATTGCATCGGAATTAAATACAAAAGACATAATGCCGACCTAAGTACAAGAAGTTTGACTCTTCTTACTGTCTATGTTTTGAACCATTCCTGAGACACTAGTTATAGATTCCGATGCTTCACTTCAGGTTTACTGTATCCCTTGGACCTTCTTATTGACGAAGAAACACAGAAATTGCGTTGGAATTCAGTACAAAAGGCACAATACCGACTTAACTACAAGAAGACTGACTCTTCTTACTGACTATGTTTTGAACCATTCCTGTGACACTAGTTATAGATTCCGATGCTTCACTTCAGGATTACTGTATCCCTCTGACCTTCTTATTGACGATGAAACACAGAAATTGCATCGGAATTAAATACAAAAGGCACAATACCGACTAAAGTACAAGAAGATTGTCTCTTATTACAGTCTATGATTTGAACCATTCCTGTGACACTAGTTATAGATTCCGATGCTTCACTTCAGATTTACTGTATACCTCGGACCTTCTTATTGACGATGAAACACAGAATTGCATCAGAATTAAATACAAAAGACACAACGCCGACTTAAGTACAAGAAGACTGACTGTTCCAACTGTCTATGATTTGAACCATTCCTGTGACACTAGTTATAGATTCCGATGCTTCACTTCAGGTTTACTGTATCCTTCTGACCGTCTTATTGACGATGAAACACAGAAATTGCATCGGAATCAAATAGAAAGGGCACAATGCCGACTTAAGTTCTAGAAGCCTGACTCTTCCTTCTGTCTATGTTTTGAACCATTCCTATGACACTAGTTTTAGATTCCGATGCTTCACTTCAGGTTTACTGTATCCCTTGGACCTTCTTATTGACGATGAAACACAGAAATTGCATTGGAATTCAGTACAAAAGGCACAATGCCGAATTTACTACAAGAAGACTGACTCTTCTTACTGACTATGCTTTGAACCATTCCTGTGACATTAGTTATAGATTCCGATGATTAACCTCAGGATTACTGTATCCCTCTGACCTTCTTAGTGACGATGAAACACAGAAATTGCATCGGAATTAAATACAAAAAGCACAATGCCGACTTAAGTACAAGAGAACTGACTCATCTTACTGTCTATGTTTTGAACCGTCCCTGTGACAC
Organism: Schistocerca serialis cubense; assembly: GCF_023864345.2. Lineage (NCBI taxonomy): Eukaryota > Metazoa > Arthropoda > Insecta > Orthoptera > Acrididae > Schistocerca > Schistocerca serialis. The sequence continues at coordinate 184,541,744 of NC_064649.1, read as the reverse complement.
TAGTTACAGATTCCGATGCTTCACTCCAGGTTTACTGTATCCCTTGGACCTTCTTATTGTCGATGAAACACAGAAATTGCATCGGAATTAAATACAAAAGGCACAATGCCGACTTAAGTGAAAGAAGTCTGACTCTTCTTACTGTCTATGTTTTGAACTATTCCTGTGAAACTAGTTATAGATTCCGATGCTTCACTCCAGGTTTACTGTATCCCTTGATCCTTCTTATTGACGATGAAACACAGAAATTGCATCCGAATTAAATAGAAAATGCACAATGATGACATACGTACAAGAAGACTGACTCTTCTTACTGACTATGTTTTGATCCATTCCTGAGACACTAGTTATAAATTCCGATGCTTCACTTCAGGTTTACTGTATCCCTCTGACATTCGTATTGACGATGAAGCACAGAAATTGCATCGGAATTAAATACAAAAGCACAATGCCGACTTAAGGACAAGAAGACTGACTGTTCTTACTGACTATGTTTTGAACCATTCCTGTGACACTAGTTATAGATTCCGATGCTTCACTCCAGGTTTACTGTATCCCTTGGACCTTCTTATTGACGATGAAACACAGAAATTGCATCGGAATTAAATACAAAAGGCACAATGCCGACTTAAGTACTAGAAAACTGACTCTTCTTACTGACTATGATTTGAACCATTCCTGTGACACTAGTTATTGATTCCGATGCTTCACTTCAGGTTTACTGTATCCCTTGGACCTTATTATTGACGATGAAATACAGAAATTGCATCGGAATTAAATAAAAAAGGCAAAATGCCGACTTAAGTACACGAAGACTGACTCTTGTTACCGTCTATGTTTTGAACCATTCCTGTGACACTAGTTATAGATTCCGATGCTACACCCAGGTTTACTGTATCCCTTGGACATTCTTTTTGACGATGAAACACAGAAATTGCATCAGAATTAAATACAAAAGGCACAATGTCGACTTAAGTACAAGGAGACTGACTCTTCTTACTATCTATGTTATGAAGCATTCCTGTGACACTAGTTATAGGTTCCGATGCTTCACTCCAGGTTTACTGGATCCCTTGGACCTTCTTATTGACGATGAAACACAGAAATTGCATCGGAATTAAATAGAAAAGGCACAATGCCGACTTAAGTACAAGAAGACTTACTCTTCTTACTGACTATGTTTTGAACCATTCCTGTGACACTAGTTACAGATTCCGATGCTTCACTTCAGGTTTACTGTATACCTTGGACCTTCTTATTGACGATGAAACACAGAAATTGCATCAGAATTAAATACAAAAGGCACAATGCCGACTTAAGTACAAGAAGACTGACTCTTCCTACTGTCTATGTTTTGAACCATTTCTGTGAAACTAGTTATAGATTCCGATACTTCACTTCAGGTTTACAGTATCCCTTGCACCTTCCTATTGCCAATGAAACACAGAAATTGCATCGGGATTAAACACAAAAGGCACAATGCCGACTAAAGTACAAGACGTCTGATTCTTCTTACTCTCTATGTTTTGCACCATTACTGTGACACTAGTTATAGATTCCGATGCTTCACTCGAGGTTTACTGTATCCCTTGGACCTTCTTATTGACGATGAAACACAGAAATTGCATCGGAATTAGATACGAAAGGCACAATGCCGACTTAAGGCAAAGAAGACTGACTCTTCTTACTGACTATGTTTTGAACCATTCCTGTGACACTAGTTATAGATTCCGATGCTTCACTTTAGGTTTACTGTATACCTCGGACCTTCTTATTGACGATGAAACACAGAAATTGCATCGGAATTAAATACAAAAGACACAACGCCGACTTAAGTACCAGGAGACTGACTGTTCCAACTGTCTATGTTTGAACCATTCCTGTGACACTAGTTATAGATTCCGATGCTTCACTTCAGGTTTACTGTATCCCTCTGACCGTCTTATTGACGATGAAACACAGAAATTGCATCGGAATCAAATAGAAAATGCCCAATGCCGACTTAAGTACTAGAAGCCTGACTCTTCCTACTGTCTATGTTTTGAACCATTACTGTGACACTAGTTATAGATTCCGATGCTTCACTCGAGGTTTACTGTATCCCTTGGACCTTCTTATTGACGAAGAAACACAGAAATTGCGTTGGAATTCAGTACAAAAGGGACAATACCGACTTAACTACAAGAAGACTGATTCTTATTACTGACTATGCTTTGAACCATTCCTGTGACACTACTTATAGATTCCGATGCATCACTTCTGGATTATTGTATCCTTCTGACCTTCTTAGTGACGATGAAACACAGAAATTGCATCGGAATGAAATACAAAATGCACAATGCCGACTTAAGTACAAGAAGATTGACTCTTCTTACTGTCTATGATTTGAAGCATTCCTGTGACACTAGTTATGGATTCCGATGCTTCACTCCAGGTTTACTGTATCCCTTGGACCTTCTTATTGACGACGAAACACAGAAATTGCATCCGAATTAAATAGAAAATGCACAATGATGACTTAAGTACAAGAAGACCGACTATTCTTACTGACTATGCTTTGAACCATTCCTGTGACACTAGTTATAGATTCCGATGCTTCACTTTAGGATTACTGTATCCCTATGACCTTCTTATTGACGATGAAACACAGATATTTTATCGGAATTGAATACAAAAGGCACAATGCCGACTTAAGTACCAGATGACTGACTCTTCTTACTGACTATGTTTTGATCCATTCCTGTGACACTAGTTATAAATTCCGATGCTTCAATTCAGGTTTACTGTATCCCTTGGATCTTCTTATTGACGATGAAACACAGAGATTGCATCGGAATTAAATACAAAAGGCACAATGCAGAATTAAGTACAAAAAGACTGACTCTTCTTACTGTCTATGTTTTGAACCATTCCTGCGACACTAGTTATAGATTCCGATGCTTCACTTCAGGTTTACTGTATCCCTTGGACCTTTTTGTTGACTATTAAACACAGAGATTGCATCGGAATTAAATACAAAAGGCACAATGCCGACTTAAGTACAAGAAGACTGACTCTTCTTACTGTCTATGTTTTGAACCATTCCTGCGACACTAGTTATAGATTCCGATGCTTCACTTCAGGTTTACTGTATCCCTTGGACCTTTTTGTTGACTATGAAACACAGAAATTGCATCGGAATTAAATACAAAAGGCACAATGCCGACTTAAGAATAAGAAAACTGACTCTTCTTACTGACTATGTTTTGAACCACTCCAGTGACACTAGCTATAGATTCCGATGCTTCATTTCAGGTTTACTGTATCCCTTGGACCTTTTTGTTGACTATGAAACACAGAAATTGCATCGGAATTAAATACAAAAGGCACAATGCCGACTTAAGGATAAGAAAACTAACTCTTCTTACTGACTATGTTTTGAACCATTCCAGTGACACTAGCTATAGATTCCGATGGTTCACTTCAGGTTTACTGTGTCACTCTGACCTTCTTATTGACGACGAAACACAGAAATTGCATCGGAATTAAATACAAAAGGCACAATGCCGACTTAAGTACAAGAAGACTGACTCTTCCTGCAGTCTACGTTTTGCACCATTCCTGTGACACTAGTTATAGATTCCGATGATTCACTTGAGGTTTATTGTGTCCCTCTGACCTTATTGCCGATGAAACACAGAAATTGCATCGGAATTAAATACAAAAGGCACAATGCCGACTTAAGGACCAGAAGACTGACTCTTCTTACTGTCTATGTTTTGAACCATTCCTGTGACACTAGTTATAGATTCCGATGCTTCACTCCAGGTTTACTGTATCCCTTGGACCTTCGTATTGGCTATGAAACACAGAAATTGCATCAGAATTAAATAGAAAATGCACAATGATGACTTAAGTACTAGAAGACTGACTCTTCTTACTGACTATGTTTTGAACCATTCCTCTGACACTAGTTATAAATTCCGATGCTTCAATTCAGGTTTACTGGATCCCTTGGATCTTCTTATTGACGATGAAACACAGAGATTGCATCGGAATTAAATACAAAAGGCACAATGCAGAATTAAGTACAAAAAGACTGACTCTTCTTACTGTCTATGTTTTGAACCATTCCTGCGACACTAGTTATAGATTCCGATGCTTCACTTCAGGTTTACTGTATCCCTTGGACCTTTTTGTTGACTATTAAACACAGAAATTGCATCGGAATTAAATACAAAAGGCACAATCCCGACTTAAGGATAAGAAAACTGACTCTTCTTACTGACTATGTTTTGAACCATTCCAGTGACACTAGCTATAGATTCCGATGCTTCACTTCAGGTTTACTGTGTCACTCTGACCTTCTTATTGACGACGAAACACAGAAATTGCATCGGAATTAAATACAAAAGGCACAATGCCGACTTAAGTACAAGAAGACTGACTCTTCCTGCAGTCTACGTTTTGCACCATTCCTGTGACACTAGTTATAGATTCCGATGATTCACTTGAGGTTTATTGTATCCCTCTGACCTTATTGCCGATGAAACACAGAAATTGCATCGGAATTAAATACAAAAGGCACAATGCCGACTTAAGGACCAGAAGACTGACTCTTCTTACTGTCTATGTTTTGAACCATTCCTGTGACACTAGTTATAGATTCCGGTGCTTCACTTCAGGTTTACTGTATCCCTCTGACCTTCTTATTGCCGGTGAAACACAGAAATTGAATCGGATTTAGATACGAACGGCACAATGCCAACTTAAGTACAAGAAGACTGACTCTCCTTACTGACTATGTTTTGAACCATTCCTGTGACACTAGTTATAGATTCCGATGCTTCACTCCAGGTTTACTGTATCCCTTGGACCTTCGTATTGGCGATGAAACACAGAAATTGCATCAGAATTAAATAGAAAATGCACAATGATGACTTAAGTAGTAGAAGACTGACTCTTCTTACTGACTATGTTTTGAACCATTCCTGTGACACTAGTTATAGATTCCGATGCTTCACTTCAGGATTACTGTATCCCTCGGACCTTCTTATTGACGATGAAACACAGAAATTGCATCGGAATTAAATACAAAAGGCACAATGCCGACTAAAGTACAAGAAGTCTGACTCTTCTTACTGTCTATGTTTTGAACCATCCCTGTGACACTAGTTATAGATTCCGATGCTTCACTGCAGATTTACTGTATCCCTTGGTCATTCTTATTGACGATGAAACAGAGAAATTGCATCGGAATTAAATACCAAAGGCACAATGCCGACTTAAGTACAAGAAGACTGACACTTCTTACTGACTATGTTTTCAACCGTTCCTGTGACACTAGTTATAAATTCCGATGCTTCACTTCGGGTTTACTGTATCCCTTGGACCTTCTTATTGACGATGAAACACAGATATTGCATCGGAATTAAATAGAAAAGACACAATGCCGACTTAAGTACAAGAAGACTGAGTCTTCTTACTGTTTATGTTTTGAACCATTCCTGTGACACTAGTTATAGATTCCGATGCTTCACTTCAGGTTTACTGTATCCCTTGGACATTCTTATTGACGATGAAACACAGAAATAGCATCGGAATTAAATACAAAAGGCACAATGCCGACTAAAGCACAAGAAGATTGTCTCTTATTACAGTCTATGATTTGAACCATTCCCGTGACACTAGTTATAGATTCCGATGCTTCACTTCAGATTTACTTTATACGTCGGACCTGATTATTGACGATGAAACACAGAAATTGCATCAGAATTAAATACAAAAGACACAACGCCGACTTAAGTACATGAAGATTGAGTGTTCCAACTGTCTATGTTTTGAACCATTCCTGTGACACTAGTTAAAGATTCCGATGCTTCACTTCAGGGTTACTGTATCCTTCTGACCGTCTTATTGACGATGAAACACAGAAATTGCATCGGAATCAAATAGAAAGGGCACAATGCCGACTTAAGTTTAGAAGCCTGACTCTTCCTACTGTCTATGCTTTGAACTATTCCTATGACACTAGTTATAGATTCCGATGCTTCACTTCAGGTTTACTGTATCCCTTGGACCTTCTTATTGACGATGAAACACAGAAATTGCATTGGAATTCAGTACAAAAGGCACAATGCCGAATTAACTAAAAGAAGACTGACTCTTCTTACTGACTATGCTTTGAACCATTCCTGTGACACTAGTTATAGATTCCGATGCTTAACTTCAGGATTACTGTATCCCTCTGACCATCTTAGTGACGATGAAACACAGAAATTGCATCGGAATTAAATACAAAAAGCACAATGCCGACTTAAGTACAAGAATACTGACTCATCTTACTGTCTATGTTTTGAACCGTCCCTGTGACACTAGTTATAGATTACGATGCTTCACTCCAGGTTTACTGTATCCCTTGGACCTTCTTATTGTCGATGAAACACAGAAATTGCATCGGAAACAAATACAAAAGGCACAATGCCGACTTAAGTGAAAGAAGTCTGACTCTTCTTACTGTCTATGATTTGAACCATTCCTGTGACACAAGTTATAGATTCCGATGCTTCACTCCAGGTTTACTGTATCCCTTGGATCTTCTTATTGACGATGAAACACAGAAATTGCATCGGAATTAAATACAAAAGACACAATGCAGAATTAAGTACAAGAAGACTGACTCTTCTTACTGTCTATGTTTTGATCCATTCCTGAGACACTAGTTATAAATTCCGATGCTTCACTTCAGGTTTACTGTATCCCTTGGATCTTCTTATTGACGATGAAACACAGAAATTGCATCGGAATTAAATACAAAAGACACAATGCAGAATTAAGTACAAGAAGACTGACTCTTCTTACTGTCTATGTTTTGATCCATTCCTGTGACACTAGTTATAGATTCCGATGCTTCATTCCAGGTTTAATGCATCCCTTGGACCTTCTTATCGACGATGAAACACAGAAATTGCATCGGAATTAAATACAAAAGGCACAATGCCGACTAAAGTACAAGAAGACTGACTCTTCTAACAGTCTACGTTTTGAACCATTCCTGTGACACTAGTTATAGATTCCGTTGCTTCACTCCAGGTTTACTGTTTCCCTTGGACCATCTTATCGACGATGAAACACAGGAATTGCATCATAATTAAATAGAAAAGGCACAATTCCGTCTTAAGTACAAGAAGACTGACGCTTCTTACTGACTATGTTTTGAACCATTCCTGTGACACTACTTATAGATTCCGATGCTTCACTTGAGGTTTGCTGTATCCCTTGGACCTTCTTATTGACGATGAAACGCAGAAATTGCATCGGAATTAAATACAAAAGGCATAATGCCGACCTAAGTACAAGAAGCTTGACTCTTCTTACTGTCTAGGTTTTGAACCATTCCTGTGACACTAGTTAGATTCCGATGCTTCACTCCAGGTTTACTGTATCCCTTGGACCTTCGTGTTGACTACGAAACACAGAAATTGCATCGGAATTAAATACAAAAGCACAATGCCGACTTAAGGACAAGTAGACTGACTCTTCTTACTGACTATGTTTTGAACCATTCCTATGACACTAGTATTAGATTCGGATGCTTCACTCCAGGTTTACTGTATCCCTTGGTCCTTCTTATTGACGATGAAACACAGAAATTGCATCGGAATTAAATACAAAAGGCACAATGCCGTCTTAAGTACAAGAAGACTGACTCTTCTTACAGACTATGTTTTGAACCGTTCGTGTGACACTAGTTATAAATTCCGATGCTTCACTTCAGGTTTACTGTATCCCTTGGACCTTCTTATTGACGATGAAACACAGATATTGCATCGGAATTAAATAGAAAAGGCACAATGCCGACTTAAGTACAAGAATATTGAGTCTACTTACTGTTTATGTTTTGAACCATTCCTGTGACACTAGTTATAGATTCCGATGCTTCACTCCAGGTTTACTGTATCCCTTGGACCTTCTTATTGACGATGAAACACAGAAATTGCATCGGAATTAAATACAAAAGGCACAATGCCGTCTAAAGTACAAGAAGACTGACTCTTCTTTCAGTCTATGTTCTGAACCATTCCTGTGACACTAGTTATAGATTCCGATGCTTCACTTCAGGTTTACTGTATACCTCGGACCTTCTTATTGACGATGAAACACAGAAATTGCATCAGAATTAAATACAAAAGACACAACGCCAACTTAAGTACAGGAAGACTGACTGTTCGAACTGTCTATGTTTTGAACCATTCCTGTGACACTAGTTATAGATTCCGATGCTTCACTTCAGGTTTACTGTATCCCTCTGACCGTCTTATTGACGATGAAACACAGAAATTGCATCGGAATCAAATAGAAAGGGCACAATGACAACTTAAGTTCTAGAAGCCTGACTCTTCCTACTGTCTATGGTTTGAACAATTCCTATGACACAAGTTATAGATTCCGATGCTTCACTTCAGGTTTACTGTATCCCTTGGACCTTCTTATTGACGTTGAAACACAGAAATTGCATTGGATTCAGTACAAATGGCACAATGCCGAATTAACTACAAGAAGACTGACTCTTCTTACTGACTATGATTTGAACCATTCCTGTGACACTAGTTATAGATTCCGAAGCTCAACTTCAGGATTACTGTATCCCTATGACCTTCTTAGTGACGATGAAACACAGAAATTGCATCGGAATTAAATACAAAAACACAATGCCGACTTAAGTACAAGAATACTGACTCATCTTACTGTCTATGATTTGAACCGTCCCTGTGACACTAGTTATAGATTCCGACGCTTCACTCCAGGTTTACTGTATCCGTTGGACCTTCTTATTGTCGATGAATTACAGAAATTGCATCGGAATTAAATACAAAAGGCACAATGCCGACTTAAGTGAAAGAAGTCTGACTCCTCTTACTGTCTATGATTTGAACCATACCTGTGACACTAGTTATAGATTCCGATGCTTCACTCCAGGTTTACTGTATCCCTTGAACCTTCTTATTGACGATGAAACACAGAAATTGCATCCGAATTAAATAGAAAATGCACAATGATGACATAAGTACAAGAAGACTGACTCTCCTTACTGACTATGCTTTGATCCATTCCTGTGACACTAGTAATAAATTCCGATGCTTCACTTCAGGTTTACTGTATCCCTTGGATCTTCTTATTGACGATGAAACACAGGTATTGCATCATAATTAAATAGAAAAGGCACGATGCAGAATTAAGTACAAGAAGACTGACTCTTCTTACTGTCTATGTTTTGATCCATTCCTGTGACACAAGTTATAGATTCCGATGCTTCTTTCCCGGTTTACTGTATCCCTTGGACATTCTTATTGTCCATGAAACACAGAAATTGCATCGGAATTAAATACAAAAGGCACGATGCAGAATTAAGTACAAGAAGACTGACTCTTCTTACTGTCTATGCTTTGATCCATTCCTGTGCCACTAGTTATAGATTCCGATGCTTCATTCGAGGTTTACTGTATCCCTTGGACATTCTTATTGTCCATGAAACACAGAAATTGCATCGGAGTTAAATACAAAAGGCACAATGCCGACTTAAGTGAAAGAAGCCTGACTCTTCTTACAGTCTATGATTTGAATCATTCCTGTGACACTAGTTATTGATTCCGATACTTCACTTCACGATTACTGTATCCCTTGGACCTTCTTATTGACGACGAAAGACTGAAATCGCATCGGAATAAAATACAAAAGGCACAATGCCGACTAAAGTACAAGAAGACTGACTCATCTAACAGTCTATGTTTTGAACCATTCCTGTGACACTAGTTATAAATTCCGTTGCTTCACTCCAGGTTTACTGTTTCCCTTGGACCTTCTTATTGACGATGAAACACAGGAATTGCATCATAATTAAATAGAAAAGGCACAATTCCGACTTAAGTACAAGAAGACTGACGCTTCTTACTGACTATGTTTTGAATCATTCCTGTGACACTAGTTTCAGATTCCGATGCTTCACTTCAGGTTTTTTGTATCCCTCTGACCTTCTTAATGACGATGAAACACAGAAATTGCATAGGAATTAAGTAGAAACGGCACAATTTCGACTTAAGTACAAGAAGACTGACTCTTCTTATTGTCTATGTTTTGAACCATTCCTGTGACACTAGTTATAGATTCCGATGCTTCACTCCAGGTTTACTGTATCCCTTGGACCTTCGTATTGACGATGAAACACAGAAATTGCATCGGAACTAAATAGAAAAGGCACAATGCCGACTTAAGTAAAAGAAGACTGACTCTTCTTACTGACTATGTTTTGAACCATTCCTGTGACACTAATTAAATATTACGATGCTTCACTTCAGGTTTACTGTATTCCTTGGACCTTCTTATTGACGATGAAACACAGAAATTGCATCGGAATTAAATTCAAAAGGCAAAATGCCGACTTAAGTACAAGAAGACTGACTCTTCCTACTGTCTATGCTTTGAACCATTCCTGTGACACTAGTTTTGGATTCCGATGCTTCACTTCAGGTATACTGTCTCTCACTGATCTGCTTATTGACGATGAAAGACAGAAATTGCATCGGAATTATATACAAAAGGCACAATGCCGACTTAAGGCCAAGAAGACTGACTCTTCTGACTGACTATGTTTTGAACTATTCCTGTGACACTAGTTATAGATTCCGATGCTTCACTCCAGGTTTACTGTATCCCTTGAACCTTCTTATTGACGATGAAAGACAGAAATTGCATCCGTAATTTAAATAGAAAATGCACAATGATGACATAAGTATAAGAAGACTGACTCTTCTTACTGACTATGTTTTGATCCATTCCTGTGACACTAGTTATAAATTCCGATGCTTCACTTCAGGTTTACTGTATCCCTTTTATCTTCTTATTGACGATGAAACACAGAAATTGCATCGCAATTATATACAAAAGGCACAATGCAGAATTAACTACAAGAAGACTGACTCTTCTTACGGTCTATGTTTTGATCCATTCCTGTGACACTAGTTATAGATTCCGATGCTTCATTCCAGGTTTACTGTATCCCTTGCACCTTCGTATTGACGATGAAACACAGAAATTGCATCGGAATTAAATACAAAAGGCACAATGCCGACTAATGTACAAGAAGACTGATTCTTCTAACAGTCTATGTTTTGAACCATTCCTGTGACACTAGTTATAGATTCCGTAGCTTCACTCCAGGTTTACTGTTTCCCTTGGACCTTCTTATTGACGATGAAACACAGGAATTGCATCATAATTAAATAGAAAAGGCACAATTCCGACTTAAGTACAAGAAGACTGACGCTTCTTACTGACTATGTTTTGAACCATTCCTGTGACACTAGTTAAAGATTCCGATGCTTCACTTGAGGTTTACTGTATCCCTCTGACCTTCTTATTGACGATGAAACACAGAAATTGCATCGGAATTAAATACAAAAGGCACAATGCCGACCTAAGTACAAGAAGACTGACTCTTCTTACTGTCTATGGTTTGTACCATTCCTTTGACACTAGTTATAGATTCCGATGCTTCACTCCAGGTTTACTGTATCCCTTGAACCTTCGTGTTGACTATGAAACACAGAAATTGCATCGGAATTAAATACAAAAGCACAATGCCGACTTAAGGACAAGAAGACTGACTCTTATTACTGACTATGTTTTGAACCATTCCAGTGACACTAGCTATACATTCCGATGCTACACTTCAGGTTTACTGTATCCCTCTCACCCTCTTATTGACGATGAAACACAGAAATTGCATCGGAATTAAATACAAAAGGCACAATGCCGACTTATGTACAAGAAAATAGACTCTTCTTACTGTCTATGTTTTGAACCATTTCTGTGACACTAGTTATAGATTCCGATGCTTCACTCCAGGTTTACTGTATCCCTTGGACCTTCTTGTTGACTATGAAACACAGAAATTGCATCGGAATTAAATACAAAAGCACAATGCCGACTTAAGGACAAGAAGACTGACTCTTATTACTGACTATGTTTTGAACCATTCCAGTGACACTAGCTATAGATTCCGATGCTACACTTCAGGTTTACTGTATCCCTCTGACCCTCTTATTGACGATGAAACACAGAAATTGCATCGAAATTAAATAGGAAAGGCACAATGAGGACTTAAGTACAAGAAGACTGACTCTTCTTACTGACTATGTTTTTAACCATTCCCGTGAAACTAGTTACAGATACCTATGCTCCACTTCAGGTTTATTGTATCCCTCTGACCTTCTTATTGACGATGAAACACTGAAATTGCATCGGAATTAAGTAGAAACGGCACAATTTCGGCTTAAGTACAAGAAGACTGACTCTTGTTATTGTCTATGTTTTGAACCATTCCTGTGACACTAGTTATAGATTCCGATGCTTCACTCCAGGTTTACTGTATCCCTTGGACCTTCGTATTGACGATGAAACACAGAAATTGCATCGGAATTAAATTAAAAAGGCAAAATGCCGACTTAAGTACAAGAAGACTGACTCTTCCTACTGTCTATGGTTTGTACCATTCCTCTGACACTAGTTATAGATTCCGATGCTTCACTTCAGGTTTACTGTATCCCACTGATCTTCTTATTGACGATGAAACACAGAAATTGCATCGGAATTAAATACAAAAGGCACAATGCAGAATTAAGTACAAGAAGACTGACTCTTCTTACGGTCTATGTTTTGATCCACTCCTGTGACAATAGTTATAGATACCGATGCTTCATTCCAGGTTTACTGTATCCCTTGGACCTTCTTATTGACGATGAAACACAGAAATTGCATCGGAATTAAATACAAAAGGCACAATGCCGACTAAAGTTGAAGAAGACTGACTCTCCTAACAGTCTATGTTTTGAACCATTTCTGTGACACTAGTTATAGATTCCGTTGCTTCACTCCAGGTTTACTGATTCCCTTGGACCTTCCTATTGACGATGAAACACAGGAATTGCATCATAATTAAATAGAAAAGGCACAATTCCGACTTAAGTACAAGAAGACTGACGCTTCCTACTGACTATGTTTTGAACCATTCCTGTGACACTACTTATAGATTCCGATTCTTCACTCCAGGTTTACTGTATCCCTTGGACCTTCTTGTTGACTATGAAACACAGAAATTGCATCGGAATTAAATACAAAAGCACAATGCCGACTTAAGGACAAGAAGACTGACTCTTCTTACTGACTATGTTTTGAACCATTCCAGTGACACTAGCTATAGATTCCGATGCTACACTTCAGGTTTACTGCATCCCTTGGACCTTCGTATTGACGATGAAACACAGAAATTGCATCGGAATTAAATAGAAAAGGCACAATGCCGACTTAAGTAAAAGAAGACTGACTCTTCTTACTGACTATGTTTTGAACCATTCCTGTGACACTAGTTATAGATTACGATGCTTCACTCCAGGTTTACTGTATCCCTTGGACCTTCTTATTGACGATGAATCACAGAAATTGCATCGGAATTAAATAGAAAAGGCACAATGCCGACTTAAGTAAAAGAAGACTGACTCTTCTTACTGACTATGTTTGAACCATTCCTGTGACACTAGTTATAGATTACGATGCTTCACTTCAGGTTTACTGTATACCTTGAACCTTCTTATTGACGATGAAACACAGAAATTGAATCGGAATTAAATTCAAAAGGCAAAATGCCGACTTAAGTACAAGAAGACTTACTCTTCCAACTGTCTATGTTTTGAACCATTCCTGTGACACTAGTTTTGGATTCCGATGCTTCACTTCAGGTTTACTGTATCCCACTGATCTTCTTATTGACGATGAAAGACAGAAATTGCATCGGAATTAAATAAAAAAGGCACAATGCCGACTTCAGTACAAGAAGACTGACTCTTCTTACTGTTTATGTTTTGAACCATTCCTGTGACACTAGTTATAGATTCCTATGCTTCACTCCAGGTTTACTGTATCCCTTGGACCTTCTTATTGACGATGAAACACAGAAATTGCATTAGAATTAAATTGAAAAGGCACAATGCTGACTTAAGTACAAGACGACTGACGCTTATTACTGACTATGATTTAAACCATTCCTGTGACACTAGTTATAGATTCCGATGCTTCACTCCAGGTTTACTGTATCCCTTGGACCTTCGTATTGACGATGAAACACAGAAATTGCATCGGAATTAAATAGAAAAGGCACAATGCCGACTTAAGTAAAAGAAGACTGACTCTTCTTACTGACTATGTATCGAACCATTCCTGTGACACTAGTTATATATTACGATGGTTCACTTCAGGTTTTCTGTATACCTTGGACCTTCTTATTGACGATGAAACACAGAAATTGCATCGGAATTAAATTCAAAAGGCAAAATGCCGACTTAAGTACAAGAAGACTGACTCTTCCTACTGTCTATGCTTTGAACCATTCATGTGACAGTAGTTTTGGATTCCGATGCTTCACTTCAGGTTTACTGTATCCCACTGATCTTCTTATTGACGACGAAAGACAGAAATTGCATCGAAATATATACAAAAGGCACAATGCCGACTTAAGGCCAAGAAGACTGACTCTTCTTACTGACTGTGTTTTGAACTATTCCTGTGACACTAGTTATTGATTCCGATGCTTCACTTCAGGTTTACTGTAGACCTCAGACCTTATTGCCGATGAAACACAGAAATTGCATCGGAATTAAATACAAAAAGCACAATGCCGACTTAAGTATAAGAATATTGACTCATCTTTCTCTCTATGTTTTGAACAGTCCCTGTGACACTAGTTATAGATTCCGAAGCTTCACTCCAGGTTTACTGTATCCCTTGGACCTTCTTATTGTCCATGAAACACAGAAATTGCATCGGAATTAAATACAAAAGGCACAATGCCGACTTAAGTGAAAGAAGTCTGACTCTTCTTACTGTCTATGATTTGAACCATTCCTGTGACACTAGTTATAGAATTCGATGCTTCACTCCAGGTTTACTGTATCCCTTGAACCTTCTTATTGACGATGAAACACAGAAATTGCATCCGAATTAAATAGAAAATGCACAATGATGACATAAGTTCAAGAAGACTGACTCTTCTTACTGACTATGCTTTGATCCATTCCTGTGACACTAGTTATAAATTCCGATGCTTCACTTCAGGTTTACTGTATCCCTTGGATCTTCTTATTGACGATGAAACACAGAAATTGCATCGGAATTAAATACAAAAGGCACAATGCAGAATTAAGTACAAGCAGACTGACTCTTCTTACGGTCTATGTTTTGATCCACTCCTGTGACACTAGTTATAGATTCCGATGCTTCATTCCAGGTTTACTGTATCCCTTGGACCTTCTTATTGACGATGAAACACAGAAATTGCATCGGAATTAAATACAAAAGGCACAATGCCGACTAAAGTTGAAGAAGACTGACTCTTCTAACAATCTATGTTTTGAACCATTTCTGTGACACTAGTTATAGATTCCGTTGCTTCACTCCAGGTTTACTGATTCCCTTGGACCTTCTTATTGACGATGAAACACAGGAATTGCATCATAATTAAATAGAAAAGGCACAGTTCCGACTTAAGTACAAGAAGACTGACGCTTCTTACTGACTACGTTTTGAACCATTCCTGTGACACTACTTATAGATTCCGATGCTTCTCTTCAGGTTTACTGTATCCCTCTGACCATCTTAATGACGATGAAACACAGAAATTGCATCGGAATTAAATACAAAAGGCACAATGCCGACTTATGTACAAGAAAATAGACTCTTCTTACTGTCTATGTTTTGAACCATTTCTGTGACACTAGTTATAGATTCCGATGCTTCACTCCAGGTTTACTGTATCCCTTGGACCTTCTTGTTGACTATGAAACACAGAAATTGCATCGGAATTAAATACAAAAGCACAATGCCGACTTAAGGGCAAGAAGACTGACTCTTCTTACTGACTATGTTTTGAACCATTCCAGTGACACTAGCTATAGATTCCGATGCTACACTTCAGGTTTACTGTATCCCTTGGACCTTCATATTGACGATGAAACACAGAAATTGCATCGGAATTAAATAGAAAAGGCACAATGCCGACTTAAGTAAAAGAAGACTGACTCTTCTTACTGACTATGCTTTTAACCATTCCTGTGACACTAGTTATAGATTACGATGCTTCACTCCAGGTTTACTGTATCATTTGGACCTTCTTATTGACGATGAATCACAGAAATAGCATCGGAATTAAATAGAAAAGATACAATGCCGACTTAAGTAAAAGAAGACTGACTCTTCTTACTGACTATGTTTGAACCATTAATGTGACACTAGTTATAGATTACGATGCTTCACTTCAGGTTTACTGTATACCTTGGACCTTCTTATTGACGATGAAACACAGTAATTGAATCGGAATTAAATTCAAAAGGCAAAATGCCGACTTAAGTACAAGAAGACTTACTCTTCCAACTGTCTATGTTTTGAACCATTCCTGTGACACTAGTTTTGGATTCCGATGCTTCACTACAGGTTTACTGTATCCCACTGATCTTCTTATTGACGATGAAAGACAGAAATTGCATCGGAATTAAATACAAAAGGCACAATGCCGACTTAAGGCCAAGAAGACTGACTCTTCTTACTGACTATGTTTTGAACTATTCCTGTGACACTAGTTATAGATTCCGATGCTTCTCTTCAGGTTTACTGTAGACCTCTGACCTTATTGCCGATGAAACACAGAAATTGCAGCGGAATTAAATACAAAAGGCACAATGCCGACTTAAGTACAAGAAGACTGACTCTTCTTACTGACTATGTTTTGAACCGTTCCTGTGACACTAGTTATAAATTCCGATGCTTCACTTCAGGTTTACTGTATCCCTTGGACCTTCGTATTGACGATGAAACACAGATATTGCATCGGAATTAAATAGAAAAGGCACAATGCCGACTTAAGTACAAGAAGACTGACTCTTCTTACTGTTTATGTTTTGAACCATTCCTGTGACACTAGTTATAGATTCCGATGCTTCACTCCAGGTTTACTGTATCCCTTGGACCTTCTTATTGACGATGAAACACAGAATTTGCATTAGAATTAAATTGAAAAGGCACAATGCTGACTTAAGTACAAGACGACTGACGCTTATTACTGACTATGTTTTAAACCATTCCCGTGACACTAGTTATAGATTCCGATGCTTCACTTCAGGTTTACTGTATCCCTTGGACCTTCTGATTGACGATGAAATAAAGAAATTGCATTGGAATTCAGAACAAAAGTCACAATGTCAACTTAACTGCAAGAGACTGACTCTTCTTACTGACTATGCTTTGAACCATTCCTGTGACACTAGTTATAGATTCCGATGCTTCACTTGAGGATTACTGTATCCCTCTGACCTTCTTAGTGACGATGAAACACAGAAATTGCATCGGAATTAATCAAATAAGCATAATGCCGACTTAAATACAAGAATACTGACTCATCTTACTGTCAATGTTTTGAACCGTCCCTGTGACACTAGTTATAGATTCCGATGCTTCACTCCAGGTTTACTGTATGCCTTGGACCTTCGTATTGACGATGAAACACAGAAATTGCATCGGAATGAAATACAAAAAGCACAATGCCGACATAAGTACAAGAAGACTGACTCTTCCTACTGTCTATGATTTGAAACATTCCTGTGACACTAGTTACGGATTCCGATGCTTCACTCCAGTTTTACTGTATTCCTTGGACCTTCTTATTGACGATGAAACACAGAAATTGCATCCAAATTAAATAGAAAATGCACAATGATGACTTAAGTACAAGAAGACTGACTATTCTTACTGACTATGCTTTGAACCATTCCTGTGACACTAGTTATAGATTCCGATGCTTCAAATTAGGATTACTGTATCCCTCTGACCTTCTAATTGACGATGAAACACAGATATTGTATCCGAATTATATACAAAAGGCACAATGCCGACTTAAGTACAAGAAGACTGACTCTTCTTACTGACTATGCTTTGATCCATTCCTGAGACACTAGTTATAAATTCCGATGCCTCACTTCAGGTTTACTGTATCCCTTGGATCTTCTTATTGACGATGAAACACAGAGATTGCATCGGAATTAAATACAAACGGCACAATGCAGAATTAAGTACAAGAAGACTGACTCTTCTTACTGTCTATGTCTTGATCCATTCCTGTGACACTAGTTATAGATTCCGATTCTTCACTTCAGGTTCACTGTATCCCTTGGACCTTCTTATTGACGATGAAACACAGAAATTGCATCGGAATTAAATAGAAAAGGCACAATGCCGACTTAAGTAAAAGAAGACTGACTCTTCTTACTGACTATGATTGAACCATTCCTGCGACACTAGTTATAGATTACGATGCTTCACTTCAGGTTTACTGTATACCTTGGACCTTCTTATTGACGATGAAACACAGAAATTGAATCGGAATTAAATTCAAAAGGCAAAATGCCGACTTAAGTACAAGAAGACTGACTCTTCCTACTGTCTATGTTTTGAACCATTCCTGTGACATTAGTTTTGGATTCCGATGCTTCACTTCAGGTTTACTGTATCCGTCTGATCTTATTATTGACGATGAAAGACAGAAATTGCATCGGAATTAAATACAAAAGGCACAATGCCGACTTAAGGACAAGAAGACTGACTCTTCTTACTGACTATGTTTTGTACTATTCCTGTGACACTAGTTATAGATTCCGATGCTTCACTTCAGGTTTACTGTAGACCTCTGACCTTATTGCTGATGAAACACAGAAATTGCGTCGGAATTAAATAAAAAAGGCACAATGCCGACTTTAGGACAAGAAGACTGACTCTTCTTACTGACTATGTTTTGAACTATTCCTGTGACACTAGTTATAGCTTCCGATGCTTCACTTCAGGTTTACTGTATCCCTCTGACCTTCTTATTGACGATGAAATACAGAAATTGCATCGGAATTAAATACAAAAGCCACAATGCCGACTTAAGTACAAGAAGACTGACTCTTCCTACTGTCTATGTTTGAACCATTGCTGCGACACTAGTTACAGATTCCGATGCTTCACTTTAGGATTACTGTATCCCTCTGACATTCTTACTGACGATGAAACACAGATATTGCATCGGAATTAAATAGAAAAGGCACAATGAGGACTTAAGTACAAGAGGACTGACTCTTCTTACTGACTATGTTTTGAACCGTTCCAGTGACACTAGCTATAGATTCCGATGCTACACTTCAGGTTTACTGTATCCCTCTGACCTTCTTATTGACGATGAAACACAGAAATTGCATCGGAATTAAATAGGAAAGGCACAATGAGGACTTAAGTACAAGAAGACTGTCTCTTCTTACTGACTATGTTTTGAACCATTCCAGTGACACTAGCTATAGATTCCGATGCTACACTTCAGGTTTACTGTATGCCTCTGACCTTCTTATTGACGATGAAACACGGAAATTGCATCGTAATTAAGTAGAAAAGGCACTATGTCGACTTAAGTACAAGAAGACTGACTCTTCTTATTGTCTATGTTTTGAACCATTCCTGTGACACTAGTTATAGATTACGATGCTTCACTCCAGGATTACTGTATCCCTTGGACCTTCTTATTGGCGATAAAACACATAAATTGCATCGGAATTAAATAGAAAAGGCACAATGCCGACTTAAGTAAAAGAAGACAGACTCTTCTTACTGACTATGTTTTGAACCATTCCTGTGACACTAGTTATAGATTACGATGCTTCACTTGAGGTTTACTGTATACCTTGGACCTTCTTATTGACGATGAAACACAGAAATTGCATCGGAAATAAATTCAAAAGGCAAAATGCTGACTTAAGTACAAGAAGACTGACACTTCCTACTGTCTATGTTTTGAACCATTCCTGTGACACTAGTTTTGGATTCCGATGCTTCACTTCAGGTTTACTGTATCCCTTTGATCTTATTACTGACGATGAAAGACAGAAATTGCATCGGAATTAAATACAAAAGGCACAATGCCGACTTAAGGACAAGAAGACTGACTCTACTTACTGACTATGTTTTCAACTATTCCTGTGACACTAGTTATAGATTCCGATGCTTCACTTCAGGTTTACTGTAGACCTCTGACTTTATTGCCGATGAAACACAGAAATTGCGTCGGAATTAAATACAATAGGCACAATGCCGACTTTAGGACAAGAAGTTTGACTCTTCTTACAGACTATGTTTTGAACTATTCCTGTGACACTAGTTATAGCTTCCGATGCTTCACTTCAGGTTTACTGTATCCCTCTGACCTTCTTATTGACGATGAAACACAGAAATTGCATCGGAATTAAATACAAAAGCCACAATGCCGACTTAAGGACAAGAAGACTGACTCTTCTTACTGTCTATATTTGAACCATTCCTGTGACACTAGTTATAGATTCCGATGCTTCACTTCAGGTTTACCCTTTCCCTTGGACCTTCTTATTGACGATGAAACACAGAAATTGCATAGGAATTAAATACAAAAGGCACAATGCCGACTTAAGTACAAGAAGACTGACTCTTATTACTGTCTATGTGTTGAACCATCCCTGTGACACTAGTTATAGATTCCGATGCTACACTCCAGGTTTACTGTATCCCTTGGCCCTTCTTATTGACGATGAAACACAGAAATTGCATCGGAATTAAATACAAAAGGCAAAATTCCGACATAAGTACAAGGTGACTGACTCTTCTTACAGACTATGTTTTGATCCATTCCTGTGACACTAGTTATAAATTCCGATGCTTCACTTCAGGTTTACTGTATCACTTGGATCTTCTTATTGACGATGCAACACAGAAATTGCTTCGGAATTACATACAAATGGCACAATGCCGACTAAAGTACAAGAAGACTGACTCTTCATACAGTCTATGTTTTGAACCATTCTTGTGACACTAGTTATAGATACCGGTGCTTCACTCCAGGTTTACTGTATCACTTGGACCTTCTTATTGACGATGAAACACAGATATTGCATCAGAATTAAATAGAAAAGGCACAATGCTGACTTAAGTACAAGAAGAATTACTCTTCTTACTGCCTATGTTTTGAACCATTCCAGTGACACTAGCTATAGATTCCGATGCTACACTTCAGGTTTACTGTATCCCTCTGACCTTCTTATTGACGATGAAACACAGAAATTGCATCGGAATTAAATAGAAAAGGCACAATGCCGACTTAAGAAAAAGAAGACAGACTCTTCTTACTGACTATGTCTTGAACCATTCCTGTGACACTAGTTATAGATTACGATGCTTCACTTCAGGTTTACTGTATACCTTGGACCTTCTTATTGACGATGAAACACAGAAATTGCATCGGAATTAAATTCAAATGGCAAAATACGGACTTAAGTACAAGAAGACTGACT
Organism: Schistocerca serialis cubense; assembly: GCF_023864345.2. Taxonomy (NCBI): domain Eukaryota; kingdom Metazoa; phylum Arthropoda; class Insecta; order Orthoptera; family Acrididae; genus Schistocerca; species Schistocerca serialis. The sequence continues at coordinate 184,520,319 of NC_064649.1, read as the reverse complement.
CTTCCTACTGTCTATGTTTTCAACCATTCCTGTGACACTACTTTTGGATTCCGATGCTTCACTCTGGTTTACTGTATCCCTCTGATCTTCTTATTGACGATGAAAGACAGAAATTGCATCGGAATTAAATACAGAAGGCATAATGCCGACTTAAGGACAAGAAGACTGACTCTTCTTACTGACTATGTTTTGAACTATTCCTGTGACACTAGTTATAGATTCCGATGCTTCACTTCAGGTTTACTGTAGACCTCTGACCTTGTTGCCGATGAATCATGGAAATTGCGTCGGAATTAAATACAAAAGGCACAATCCCGACTTTAGGACAAGAAGACTGACTCTTCTTACTGACTATGTTTTGAACTATTCCTGTGACACTAGTTATAGATTCCGATGCTTTACTTCAGGTTTACTGAATCCCTCGGACCTTCGTATTGACGATGAAACACAGAAATTGCATCGGAATTAAATACAAAAGCCACAATGCCGACTTAAGTACAAGAAGACTGACTCTTCTTACTGTCTATGTTTGAACCATTCCTGTGACACTTGTTATAGATTCCGATGCTTCACTTCAGGTTTACCGTTTCCCTTGGAACTTCTTATTGACGATGAAACACAGAAGTTGCATCGGAATTAAATACAAAAGGCACAATGCCGACTTAAGTACAAGAAGGCTGACTCTTCCTACAGTCTATGTTTGAACCATTCCTGTGACACTAGTTATAGATTCCGATGCTTCACTTCAGGTTTACTGTATCCGTCAGACCTTCTTATTGCCGGTGAAACACAGAAATTGCACCGCATATAAATACGAAAGGCACAATTCCAACTTATGTGCAAGAAGACTGACGCTTCTTACTGACCATGTTTTGAACCATTCCTGTGACACTAGTTATAGATTCCGATGCTTCACTCCAAGTTTACTGTATCCCTTGGACCTTCTTATTGACGATCAAACACAGAAATTGCATCAGAATTATGTAGAAAATACACAATGATGACTTAAATACTAGAAGAGTGCCTCTTCTTACTGACTATGATTTGAACCATTCCTGTGACGCTAGTTATAGATTCCGATGCTTCACTTCAGGATTACTGTATCCATCTGGACTTCTTATTGACGATGAAACACAGATATTGCATCGGAATTAAATACAAAAGGCACAATGCAGACTAAAGTACAAGAAGACTGACTCTTCTTAGTGTCTATGTTTTGAACCATCCCTGTGACACTAGTAATAGATTCCGATGCTTCACTTCAGGTTTACTGTATACCTTGGTCCTTCTTATTGACGATGAAACACAGAAATTGCATTGGAATTAAATACAAAAGGCACAATGCCGACTTAAGTACACGAAGACTGACTCTTCTTACTGATTATGTTTTGAACCGTTCCTGTAACACTAGTTATAAATTCCGATGCTTCACTTCATGTTTCCTGTATCCCTTGGACCTTCTTATTGACGATGAAACACAGATATTGCATCGGAATTAAATGGAAAAGGCACAATGCCGACTTAAGTACAAGAAGACTGACTCTTCTTACTGTTTATGTTTTGAACCATTCCTGTGACACTAGTTATAGATTCCGATGCTTCACTCCAGGTTTACTGTATCCCATGGACCTTCTTATTGACGATGAAACACAGAAATTGCATCGGAATTAAATACAAAAGGCACAATGCCGACTAAAGTACAAGAAGACTGACTCTTCTTACAGTCTATGTTTTGAACCATTCTTGTGACACTAGTTATAGATACCGTTGCTTCACTCCAGGTTTACTGTATCCCTTGGACCTTCTTATTGACGATGAAACACAGAAATTGCATCAGAACTAAATAGAAAAGGCACAATGCTGACTTAAGTACAAGAAGACTGACTCTTCTTACTGACTTTGTTTTGAACAATTCCAGTGACACTAGCTATAGATTCGGATGCTACACTTCAGGTTTACTGTATCCCTCTGACCTTCTTATTGACGATGAAACACAGAAATTGCATCGGAATTAAATAGGAAAGGCACAATGAGGACTTAAGTACAAGAAGACTGACTCTTCTTATTGTCTATGTTTTGAACCATTCCTGTGACACTAGTTATAGATTCCGATGCTACACTCCAGGTTTACTGTATCCCTCTGACCTTCTTATTGACGATGAAACACAGAAATTGCATCGGAATTAAATACAAAAGGCACAATGCCGACTTAAGTACAAGAAGACTGACTCTTATTATTGTCTATGTTTTGAACCATTCCTGTGACACTAGTTATAGATTCCGATGCTTCACTCCAGGTTTACTGTATCCCTTCGACCTTCTTATTGACGATGAAACACAGAAATTGCATCGGAATTAAATAGAAAAGGAACAATGCCGACTTAAGTAAAAGAAGACAGACTCTTCTTACTGACTATGTTTTGAACCATTCCTGTGACACTAGTTATAGATTACGATGCTTCACTTCAGGTTTACTGTATACCTTGGACCTTCTTATTGACGATGAAACACAGAAATTGCATCGGAATTATATTCAAAAGGCAAAATGCTGACTTAAGTACAGGAAGACTGACTCTTCCTACTGTCTATGATTTGAACCATTCCTGTGACACTAGTTCTGGATTCCGATGCTTCACTTGAGGTTTACTGTATCCCTCTGATCTTCTTATTGACTATGAAAGACAGAAATTGCATCGGAATTAAATACAAAAGGCACAATGCCGACTTAAGGACAAGAAGACCGACTCTTCTTACTGACTATGCTTTGAACTATTCCTATGATACTAGTTATAGCTTCCGATGCTTCACTTCAGGTTTACTGTATCCCTCTGACCTTCTTATTGACGATGAAACACAGAAATTGCATTGGATTTAATACAAAAGCCACAATGCCGACTTAAGTACAAGAAGACTGACTCTTCTTACTGTCTATGTTTGAACCATTCCTGTGACACTAGTTATAGATTCCGATGCTTCACTTCAGGTTTACCGTTTCCCTTGGACCTTCTTATTGACGATGAAACACAGAAATTGCATCGGAATTAAATACAAAAGGCACAATGCCGACTTAAGTACAAGAAGACTGACTCTTTCTACTGTCTATGTTTGAACCATTCCTGTGACCCTAGTTATAGATTCCGATGCTTCACTTTAGGATTACTGTATCCCTCTGACCTTCTTACTGACGATGAAACACAGATATTGCATCGGAATTAAATACAAAAGGCACAATGCCGACTTAAGTACAAGAAGACTGACTCTTATTACTGTCTATATTTTGAACCATCGCTGTGACACTAGTTATAGATTCCGATGCTACACTCCAGGTTTACTGTATCCCTTGGTCCTTCTTATTGACGATGAAACACAGAAATTGCATCTGAATTAAACACAAAAGGCAAAATTCCGACTTATGTACAAGAAGACTGACTCTTCTTACTGACTATGTTTTGATCCATTCCTGTGACACTAGTTATAAATTCCGATGCTTCACTTCAGGTTTACTGTATCCCTTGGATCTTCTTATTGTCGATGAAACACAGAAATTGCAGCGGAATTAAATACAAAAGGCACAATGCCGACTAAAGTACAAGAAGACGCTCTTCTTACAGTCTATGTTTTGAACCATTCTTGTGACACTAGTTATAGATACCGGTGCTTCACTCCAGGTTTACTGTATCCCTTGGACCTTCTTATTGACGATGAAACACAGAAATTGCATCAGAATTAAACAGAAAAGGCACAATGCTGACTTAAGTACAAGAAGACTGACTCTTCTTAATGACAATGTTATGAACCATTCCAGTGACACTAGCTATAGATTCCGATGCTACACTTCAGGTTTACTGTATCCCTCTGACCTTCTTATTGACGATGAAACACAGAAATTGCATCGGAATTAAATAGGAAAGGCACAATTAAGACTTAAGTACAAGAAGACTGACTCTTCTTACTGACTATGTTTAGAACCGTTCCTGTGTCACTAGTTATAGATTCCCATGCTTCACTCCAGGTTTACTGTATCCCTTGGACCTTCTTATTGACGATGAAACACAGAAATTGCATCAGAATTAAGTACAAAGTGCAAAATGATGACTTAAGTACTAGAACACTGCCTCTTCTTACTGTCTCTGATTTGAACCATTCCTGTGACGCTAGTTATAGATTCCGATGCTTCCCTTCAGGATTACTCTTTCCCTCTGACCTTCTTACTGACGATGAAACACAGATATTGCATCGGAATTAAATAGAAAAGGCACAATGCCGACTTAAGTACAAGAAGACTGACTCTTATTACTGTCTATGTTTTGAACCATCCCTGTGACACTAGTTATACATTCCGATGCTACACTCCAGGTTTACTGTATCCCTTGGTCCTTCTTATTGACGATGAAACACAGAAATTGCATCGGAATTAAATACAAATGGCAAAATTCCGACTTAAGTACAAGAAGGCTGACTCTTCTTACTGACTATGTTTTGATCCATTCCTGTGACACTAGTTATAAATTCCGATGCTTCACTTCAGGTTTACTGTATCCCTTGGATCTTCTTATTGACGATGAAACACAGAAATTGCATCGGAATTAAATAGGAAAGGCACAAAGAGTACTTAGGTACAAGAAGACTGACTCTTCTTACTGACTATGTTTTGAACCATTCCTGTGACACTAGTTATAGATTCCGATGCTTCACTTCAGGTTTATTGTATCCCTCTGACCTTCTTATTGACGATGAAACACGGAAATTGCATCGGAATTAAGTAGAAAAGGCACTATGTCGACTTAAGTACAAGAAGACTGACTCTTCTTACTGTCTATGTTTTGAGCCTTCCTGTGACACTAGTTATAGATTCCGATGCTTCACTTCAGGTTTACTGTATCCCTTGGACCTTCTAACGACGATGAAACACAGAAATTGCATCGGAATTAAATAGAAAATGCACAATTCCGACTTAAGTAAAAGAAGACAGACTCTTCTTACTGACTATGTTTTGAAACATTCCTGTGACACTAGTTATAGATTACGATGCTTCACTTCAGGTTTACTGTATACCTTGGACCTTCTTATTGACGATGAAACACAGAAATTGCATCGGAATTAAATTCAAAAGGCAAAATGCTGACTTAAGTACAAGAAGACTGACTCTTCCTACTGTCTATGTTTTGAACCATTCCTGTGACACTAGTTTTGGATTCCGATGCTTCACTTCAGGTTTACTGTATCGCTCTGATCTTCTTATTGACGATGAAAGACAGAAATTGCATCGGAATTAAATCCAAAGCCACAATGCCGACTTAACTACAAGAGGACTGGCACTTCTTAATGACTATGTTTGTACCATTCTTGTGACACAAGTTATAGATTCCGATGCTTCGCTTCAGGATTACTGTATCCCTTGGACCTTCTTATTGACAATGAAACACAGAAATTGCATTGGAATTAAATACAAAAGCACAATGCCAACTTTAGTTCAAGAAGACTGACTCTTCTTACTGTCTATGATTTGACCCTTTCCTGTGACACTAGTTATTGATTCCGATGCTCCACTTCAGGTTTACTGTACCCTCTGACCTTCCTATTGCCGATGAAACACAGAAATTTCATCGGAAATAAATACAAAAGGCACAATGCCGACTTGAGTACAAGAAGACTGACTCTTCTTACTGACTATGTTTCGAACCATTCTTGTGACACTAGTTATAGATTCCGATGCTTCACTCCAGGTTTACTGTATCCCTTGGACCTTCTTATAGACAATGAAACACAGAAATTGAATCGGAATTAAATAAAAAAGGCACAATGCCGAATTTAGTTCAAGAAGACTGACTCTTCTTACTGTCTAGTTTTGAACCATTCTTGTGTTTCTAGTTATAAATTCCAATGCTTCACTTCAGGTTTACTGTATCCCTCTGACCTTCCTATTGATGATGAAACACAGAAATTGCATCGGAATTAAATATAAATGACACAATGCCGACTTAAGTACAAGAAGACTGAATCTTCCAACTGTCAATGTTTTGACCATTCCTGTGACACTAGTTATGGATTCCGAAGCTTCACTTCAGGTTTACTGTATCCCTCTGACCTTCTTATTGACGATGAAACACAGAAATTGCATCGGAATTAATTACAAAAGGCACAATGCCGACTTAACTACAAGAGGACTGGCACTTCTTAATGACTATGTTTGTACCATTCTTGTGACACATGTTATAGATTCCGATGCTTCGCTTCAGGATTACTGTATCCCTTGGACCTTCTTATTGACAATGAAACACAGAAATTGCATTGGAATTAAATACAAAAGCACAATGCCGACTTTAGTTCAAGAAGACTGACTCTTCTTACTGTCTATGTTTTGAACCATTCCTGTGACTCTAGTTATAGATTCCGATGCTTCACTTCAGGTTTACTGTATCCCTCTGACCTTCTTATTGACGATGGCACTCAGAAATTGCATCGGAAATAAATACAACAGGCACAATGCCGACTTAAGTACAAGAAAAGTGACTCTTCTTACTGTCTATGTTTTGAACTATTCCAGTGACACTAGTTATAGATTCCGATGCTTCACTTCAGGATTACTGTATCCCTCTGACCTTCATATTGACGATGAAACACAGAAATTGCATCGGAATGAAATACAAAAAGCTCATTGCGGACTTAAGTACAGGAAAACTGACTCTTCTTACTGTCTATGTATTGAACCATTCCTGTGACACTAGTTATAGATTCCGATGCTTCACTTCAGGATTACTGTATCCCTCTGACCTTCTTATTGACGATGAAACACAGAAATATGCATCGGAATTAAACAGAAAGGCACAATGCCGACTTAAGTACAAGAAGACTGACTCTTCATACTGTCTATGTTTTGAACAATTCCTGTGAGACCAGTTTGAGATTCCGATGCTTATCTTCAGGTTTACTGTATCCCTCTGACCTTCTTATTGACGATGAAACACAGAAATTGCATCGGCATTAAATACAAACTGCACAATGCCGACTTAAGTACAAGGAGACTGACTCTTCTTACTGTCTATGTTTTGAGCCATTCCTGTGAGACCGGTTTTAGATTCCGATGCTTCAGTTCAGATTTACTGTAACCCTTGGACCTTCTTATTGACGACGAGACTCAGAAAATGCATAGGAATTAAATAGAAAAGGCACAATGCCGACCTAAGTACAAGATAACTGACTCTTCTAACTGTCAATGTTTTGAGCCATTCCTGTGACACTAGTTGTAGATTCCGATGCTTCACTTCTGGTTTACTGTATCTCTATGACCTTCTTATTGACGATGAAACACAGAAGTTGCATCGGAATTAAATACAAAAGGCGCAATGCCGACTCAAGTACAAGAAGACAGTCTCTTCTTACTGTCTATGCTTTGAACCTTTCCTGTGAGACCGGTTTTAGATTCCGATGCTTCATTTCAGGTTTACTGTATCCCTCTGACCTTCTTATTTACGACGGAAGACAGAAGTTGCATCGGAATTAAATACAATAGGCACAATGCCGAGTCAAGTATAAGTGGACTGGCTCTTCTTACTGTCTATGATTGAACCTTTTCTGTGAGACCCGTTTTAAATTCCGATGCTTCACTTCAGGTTTACTGTATCCCTCTGCCCTTCTTATTGACGATGAAACACAGAAATTGCATCAGAATTAAATACAAAAGGCACAATGTCGACATAATTACAAGAAGACTGTCCCTTCTTACTGTCTATGTTTTGAACCATTCCTCTGACACTAGTTATAGATTCCGATGCTTCACTTCAGGTTTACCGTATCCCTCTGACCTTCTTAATGACGATGAATCACAGAAATTGCTTCGGAATTAAATACAAAAGTCACAATGCCGACATAAGTACAAGAAGAATGACTCTTCTTACTGTCTATGTTTTGAACCATTCCTGTGACACTAGTTATAGATTCCGATGCCTCACTTCAGGTTTACTGTATCCCTATGACCTTCTTATTGACGATGAATCACAGAAATTGCATCGGAATTAAACACAAAAGGCACAATGCCGACTTAAGTACAAGAGGACTGACTCTTCTTACTGACTATGTTTTGAACATTTCCTGTGAGACTACTTTTAGATTCCCATGCTTCACTATATGTTTACTGTATCCCTTGGACCTTCTTATTGACGATGAAACACAATAATTGCATCGGAATTTAATACAAAAGGCACAATGCCGACATAAGTAGAGGGAGACTAGCTCTTCTTACTGTCTATGTTTTGAACCACTCCTGTGATACTAGTTATAGATTCCGATGCTTCACTCCAGGTTTACTGTATCCCTTGCACCCTGTTATTGACGACGAAACACAGAAATTGCATCGGAATTAAATACAAAAGGCACAATGCCGACTTAGGTACAGGAAGACTGGCTCTTCTTACTGTCCATGTCTTGAACCATTCCTGTGACACTAGTTATAGATTCCGATGCTTCACTTCAGGTTTACTGTTTCCCTTGGACCCTCTTATTGACGACGAAACACAGAAGTTGCATCGGAATTAAATACAAAAGGCACAATGCCGACTCAAGTACAAGATAACTGACTCTTCTTAATGTCTATGTTTTGAACCATTCCTGCGACACTAGTTGTAGATTCCGATGCTTCACTTCAGGGTTACTGTATCTCTCTGACCTTCTTGTTGACGATAAAACACAGAAATTGCACCGGAATTAAATAGAAAAGGCACAATGCCGACTTAAGTACAAGTGGACTGACTCCTCTTACTGTCTATGCTTTGAACCTTTCCTGTTTGCAGGGTTTTAGATTCCAATGCATCACTTTAGGTTTACTCTATCCCTTGGACCTTCTTATTGACGACGAAACACAGAAATTGCATCGGAATTAAATAAAAAAGGCATAATGCCGACTTAAGTACAAGTAAACTGACTCTTCCTACAGTCTATGTTTTGAACCATTGCGGTGACACTAGTTATAGATTCCGATGCTTCACTTCAGGTTTACTGTATCCCTCTGACCTTCTAATTGACGATGAAACACAGAAATTGCAACGGAAATAAATACAAAAGGTACAATGCCGACTTAAGTACAAGAAGACTGACTCTTCTTAATGTCTATGATTTGAACCACTCCTGTGATACTAGTTAGAGATTCCGATGCTTCACCTCAGGTTTACTGTAAGCCTTGGACCTTCTTATTGATGACGGAACACAGAAATCTCATCGGAATTAAATACAAAAGACACAATGCCGACATAAGTACAGGAAGACTGGCTCTTCTTACTGTCTATGTTTTGAACCATACCTGTGACACTAGTTATAGATTACGATGCTTCACTTCAGGTGTACTGTATCCCTTGGACCTTGTTATTGACGACGAAAGACAGAAGTTGCATCGGAAGTAAATACAAAAGGCAATATGCCGACTTAAGTACAAGATAACTGACTCTTCTTACTGTCAATGTTTTCAACCATTCCTGTGACACTTGTTGTAGATTCCGATGCTTCACTTCAGGTTTACTGTATGTCTCTGACCTTCGTATTGACGATGAAACACAGAAATTGCATCGGAATTAAATAGAAGAGGCACAATGCCGACTTAAGTATAAGAAAAATGACACTTCTTACTGCCTATGTTTTGAACTATTCCTGTGACACTAGTTATAGATTCCGATGCTTCACTTCAGGATTACTGTATCCCTCTGACCCTCTTATTGACGATGAAACACAGAAATATACATCGGAATTAAATAGAAAAGGCACAATCCGACTTAAGTGCAAGAAGACTGGCTCTTCTTACTGTCTATGCTTTGAACAATTCCTGTGAGACCATTTTGAGATTCCGATCCTTCACTTCAGGTTTACTGTATCCCTCTGACCTTCTTATTAACGATAAAACACAGAAATTGCATCGGCATTACATACAAACGGCACAATGCCGACTTAAGTACAAGGAGACTGGCTCTTCTTACTGTCTATGTTTTGAACCATCCCTGTGAGACCGGTTTTAAATTCCGATGCTTCAGTTCAGGTTTACTGTAACCCTTGGACCTTCTTGTTGACGACGAAACTCAGAAATTTTCTCGGAATTAAATTGAAAAGGTACAATTCCGACTTCAGTAAAAGATAACTGACTCTTCTTACTGTCTATGTTTTGAACCATTCCTGTGACACTAGTTGTAGATTCCGATGCTTCACTTCAGGTTTACTGTATCTCTCTCACCTTCTTATTGACGATGAAGCACAGAAATTGCATCGGAATTAAATACAAAAGGTACAATGCCGACTTAAGTACAAGAGGACCGACTCTTGTTACTGTCTATGTTTGAACCTTTCCTATGAGCCCGATTTTAGTTTCTGATGCTTCACTTCAGGTTTACTGTACCCCTTGGACCTTCTTATTGACTACGAAACACAGAGATTGCATCGGAATTAAATAGAAAAGGCACAATGCCGACTTAAGTACAAGAAGACTGACTCTTCTTACTGTCTATGTTTTGAACCATTCCTGTGATACTAGTTATAGATTCCGATGCTTCACTTCAGGTTTACTGTATCTCTCTGACCTTCTTATTGACGATGAAACACAGAAATTGCATTGGCATTAAATAGAAAAGGCACAATGCCGACTTAAGTACAAGAAAACTGACTCTTCCTACAGTCTATGTTTTGAACAATTGCGGTGACACTGGTTATAGATTCCGATCCTTCACTTCAGGTTTACTGTATGCCTCTGACCTTCTTATTAACGATAAAACACAGAAATTGCATCGGCATTACATACAAACGGCACAATGCCGACTTAAGTACAAGGAGTCTGGCTCTTCTTACTGTCTATGATTTGAACCATCCCTGTGAGACCGGTTTTAAATTACGATGCTTCAGTTCAGGTTTACTGTAACCCTTGGACCTTCTTGTAGACGACGAAACTCAGAAATTTTCTCGGAATTAAATTGAAAAGGCACAATTCCGACTTAAGTAAAAGATAACTGACTCTTCTTACTGTCTATGTTTTGAACCATTCCTGTGACACTAGTTGTAGATTCCGATGCTTCACTTCAGGTTTACTGTATCTCTCTCACCTTCTTATTGACGATGAAGCACAGAAATTGCATCGGAATTAAATACAAAAGGTACAATGCCGACTTAAGTACAAGAGGACCGACTCTTGTTACTGTCTATGTTTGAACCTTTCCTATGAGCCCGATTTTAGTTTCCGATGCTTCACTTCAGGTTTACTGTACCCCATGGACCTTCTTATTGACTACGAAACACAGAGATTGCATCGGAATTAAATAGAAAAGGCACAATGCCGACTTAAGTACAAGAAGACTGACTCTTCTTACTGTCTATGTTTTGAACCATTCCTGTGATACTAGTTATAGATTCCGATGCTTCACTTCAGGTTTACTGTATCTCTCTGACCTTCTTATTGACGATGAAACACAGAAATTGCATTGGCATTAAATAGAAAAGGCACAATGCCGACTTAAGTACAAGAAAACTGACTCTTCCTACAGTCTATGTTTTGAACAATTGCGGTGACACTGGTTATAGATTCCGATACTTCACTTCAGGTTTACTGTATCCCTCTGACCTTCTTATTGACAATGAAGCACAGAAATTGCAACGGAATTAAATACAAAAGGCACAAATCCGACTTAAGTACAAGAAGACTGACTCCTCTTACTGTCTATGTTTTGAACCACACCTGTGATACTATTTACAGATTCCGATGCTTCACTTCAGGTTTACTGTAACCCTTGGACCTTCTTATTGACGACGTAACCCAGAAATTGCATCGGAATTAAATACAAAAGGCACAATGCCAACTTAAGTACAGGAAGACTGGCTCTTCTTACTGTCTATGCTTTTAACCATTGCTGAGACACTAGTTATAGATTCCGATGCTTCACCTCAGGTTTACTGTATCCCTTGGACCTTCTTATTGACGATAAAACACAGAAATTGCATCGGAATTAAATAGACAAAGCACAATGCCGACTTAGGTACAAGAAGACTGACTCTTCTAACAGACAATGTTTTGAACCATTCCTGTGACACTAGTTATTGATTCCGATGCTTCACTTCAGGTTTACTGTAACCGACTGACCTTCTTATTGACGATGAAACTCAGAAATTGCATCGGAATTAAATACAAAAGGCACAATGCCTACTTAAGTACAAGAAGACTGACTCTTCTTACTGATTATAGTTTGAATCATTCCTGTGACACTAGTTATAGATTCCGATGCTTTACTTCAGGTTTACTGTAACCGACTGACCTTCTTATTGACGATGAAACACAGAAGTTGCATCGGAAGTAAATACAAAAGGCACAATGCCGACTTAAGTACAAGATAACTGACTCTTCTTACTGTCTATGCTTTGAACCACTCATGTGACACTAGTTGTAGATTCCGATGCTTCACTTCAGGTTTACTGTATGTCTCTGACCTTCTTATTGACGACGAAACACAGAAATTCCATCGGAATTAAATAGAAAAGGCACAATGCCGACTTAAGTACAAGAAGACTGACTCTTCTTTCTGATTATAGTTTGAATCATTCCTGTGACACTAGTTATAGATTCCGATGCTTTACTTCAGGTTTACTGGATACCTTGGACCTTCTTATTGACGATGAAACACAGAAATTGCATGGGAATTATATGCAAAAGGCACAATGCCGACTTAAGTACAAGAAGACTGGCTCTTCTTACTGTCTATGATTTGAACCATTCCTGTGACACTAGTTATGGATTCCGATGCTTCCCTTTAGGTTTACTGTATCCCTTGGACCTTCTTATTGACGACGAATTACAGAATATTGCATCGGAATTAAATACAAAAGCCACAATGCCGTCTTTAGTACAAAAAGACTGGTTCTTCTTACTGTCTATGTTTTGAATAATTCCTGTGACACTAGTTATAGATTCCGATGCTTCACTCCAGGTTTACTGTATCCCTTGGACCTTCTTATTGACGATGAAACACAGAAATTGCATCAGAATTAAGTACAAAGTGCAAAATGATGACTTAAGTACTAGAAGACTGCCTCTTCTTACTGTCTCTGATTTGAACCATTCCTGTGACGCTAGTTATAGATTCCGATGCTTCCCTTCAGGATTACTCTTTCCCTCTGACCTTCTTACTGACGATGAAACACAGATATTGCATCGGAATTAAATAGAAAAGGCACAATGCCGACTTAAGTACAAGAAGACTGACTCTTATTACTGTCTATGTTTTGAACCATCCCTGTGACACTAGTTATACATTCTGATGCTACACTCCAGGTTTACTGTATCCCTTGGTCCTTCTTATTGACGATGAAACACAGAAATTGCATCGGAATTAAATACAAATGGCAAAATTCCGACTTAAGTACAAGAAGGCTGACTCTTCTTACTGACTATGTTTTGATCCATTCCTGTGACACTAGTTATAAATTCCGAAGCTTCACTTCAGGTTTACTGTATCCCTTGGATCTTCTTATTGACGATGAAACACAGAAATTGCATCGGAATTAAATAGGAAAGGCACAATGAGTACTTAGGTACAAGAAGACTGACTCTTCTTACTGTCTATGTTTTGAGCCTTCCTGTGACACTAGTTATAGATTCCGATGCTTCACTTCAGGTTTACTGTATCCCTTGGACCTTCTAACGACGATGAAACACAGAAATTGCATCGGAATTAAATAGAAAATGCACAATTCCGACTTAAGTAAAAGAAGACAGACTCTTCTTACTGACTATGTTTTGAAACATTCCTGTGACACTAGTTATAGATTACGATGCTTCACTTCAGGTTTACTGTATACCTTGGACCTTCTTATTGACGATGAAACACAGAAATTGCATCGGAATTAAATTCAAAAGGCAAAATGCTGACTTAAGTACAAGAAGACTAACTCTTCCTACTGTCTATGTTTTGAACCATTCCTGTGACACTAGTTTTGGATTCCGATGCTTCACTTCATGTTTACTGTATCGCTCTGATCTTCTTATTGACGATGAAAGACAGAAATTGCATCGGAATTAAATCCAAAGCCACAATGCCGACTTAACTACAAGAGGACTGGCACTTCTTAATGACTATGTTTGTACCATTCTTGTGACACAAGTTATAGATTCCGATGCTTCGCTTCAGGATTACTGTATCCCTTGGACCTTCTTATTGACAATGAAACACAGAAATTGCATTGGAATTAAATACAAAAGCACAATGCCAACTTTAGTTCAAGAAGACTGACTCTTCTTACTGTCTATGATTTGACCCTTTCCTGTGACACTAGTTATTGATTCCGATGCTCCACTTCAGGTTTACTGTACCCTCTGACCTTCCTATTGCCGATGAAACACAGAAATTTCATCGGAAATAAATACAAAAGGCACAATGCCGACTTGAGTACAAGAAGACTGACTCTTCTTACTGACTATGTTTCGAACCATTCTTGTGACACTAGTTATAGATTCCGATGCTTCACTCCAGGTTTACTGTATCCCTTGGACCTTCTTATAGACAATGAAACACAGAAATTGAATCGGAATTAAATAAAAAAGGCACAATGCCGAATTTAGTTCAAGAAGATTGACTCTTCTTACTGTCTATGTTTTGAACCATTCTTGTGACTCTAGTTATAGATTCCAATGCTTCACTTCAGGTTTACTGTATCCCTCTGACCTTCCTATTGATGATGAAACACAGAAATTGCATCGGAATTAAATATAAATGACACAATGCCGACTTAAGTACAAGAAGACTGAATCTTCCAACTGTCAATGTTTTGACCATTCCTGTGACACTAGTTATGGATTCCGAAGCTTCACTTCAGGTTTACTGTATCCCTCTGACCTTCTTATTGACGATGAAACACAGAAATTGCATCGGAATTAATTACAAAAGGCACAATGCCGACTTAACTACAAGAGGACTGGCACTTCTTAATGACTATGTTTGTACCATTCTTGTGACACAAGTTATAGATTCCGATGCTTCGCTTCAGGATTACTGTATCCCTTGGACCTTCTTATTGACAATGAAACACAGAAATTGCATTGGAATTAAATACAAAAGCACAATGCCGACTTTAGTTCAAGAAGACTGACTCTTCTTACTGTCTATGTTTTGAACCATTCCTGTAACTCTAGTTATAGATTCCGATGCTTCACTTCAGGTTTACTGTATCCCTCTGACCTTCTTATTGACGATGGCACTCAGAAATTGCATCGGAATTAAATACAAAAGGCACAATGCCGACTTAAGTACAAGAAAAGTGACTCTTCTTACTGTCTATGTTTTGAACTATTCCAGTGACACTAGTTAGAGATTCCGATGCTTCACTTCAGGATTACTGTATCCCTCTGACCTTCATATTGACGATGAAACACAGAAATTGCATCGGAATGAAATACAAAAAGCTCATTGCCGACTTAAGTACAGGAAAACTGACTCTTCTTACTGTCTATGTATTGAACCATTCCTGTGACACTAGTTATAGATTCCGATGCTTCACTTCAGGATTACTGTATCCCTCTGACCTTCTTATTGACGATGAAACACAGAAATATGCATCGGAATTAAACAGAAAGGCACAATGCCGACTTAAGTACAAGAAGACTGACTCTTCATACTGTCTATGTTTTGAACAATTCCTGTGAGACCAGTTTGAGATTCCGATGCTTATCTTCAGGTTTACTGTATCCCTCTGACCTTCTTATTGACGATGAAGCACAGAAACTTCATCGGAATTAAATACAAAAGGTACAATGCCGACTTAAGTACAAGAGGACCGACTCTTCTTACTGTCTATGTTTGAACCTTTCCTATGAGCCCGATTTTAGTTTCCGATGCTTCACTTCAGGTTTACTGTACCCCATGGACCTTCTTATTGACTACGAAACACAGAGATTGCATCGGAATTAAATAGAAAAGGCACAATGCCGACTTAAGTACAAGAAGACTGACTCTTCTTACTGTCTATGTTTTGAACCATTCCTGTGATACTAGTTATAGATTCCGATGCTTCACTTCAGGTTTACTGTATCTCTCTGACCTTCTTATTGACGATGAAACACAGAAATTGCATTGGCATTAAATAGAAAAGGCACAATGCCGACTTAAGTACAAGAAAACTGACTCTTCCTACAGTCTATGTTTTGAACAATTGCTTTGACACTGGTTATAGATTCCGATACTTCACTTCAGGTTTACTGTATCCCTCTGACCTTCTTATTGACAATGAAGCACAGAAATTGCAACGGAATTAAATACAAAAGGCACAAATCCGACTTAAGTACAAGAAGACTGACTCCTCTTACTGTCTATGTTTTGAACCACACCTGTGATACTATTTACAGATTCCGATGCTTCACTTCAGGTTTACTGTAACCCTTGGACCTTCTTATTGACGACGTAACCCAGAAATTGCATCGGAATGAAATACAAAAGGCACAATGCCAACTTAAGTACAGGATGACTGGCTCTTCTTACTGTCTATGCTTTTAACCATTCCTGAGACACTAGTTATAGATTCCGATGCTTCACTTCAGGTTTACTGTATCCCTTGGACCTTCTTATTGACGATAAAACACAGAAATTGCATCGGAATTAAATAGACAAAGCACAATGCCGACTTAGGTATAAGAAGACTGACTCTTCTAACAGACTATGTTTTGAACCTTTCCTGTGACACTAGTTATTGATTCCGATGCTTCACTTCAGGTTTACTGTAACCGACTGACCTTCTTATTGACGATGAAACTCAGAAATTGCATCGGAATTAAATACAAAAGGCACAATGCCTACTTAAGTACAAGAAGACTGACTCTTCTTACTGATTATAGTTTGAATCATTCCTGTGACACTAGTTATAGATTCCGATGCTTTACTTCAGGTTTACTGTAACCGACTGACCTTCTTATTGACGATGAAACACAGAAGTTGCATCGGAAGTAAATACAAAAGGCACAATGCCGACTTAAGTACAAGATAACTGACTCTTCTTACTGTCTATGCTTTGAACCACTCCTGTGACACTAGTTGTAGATTCCGATGCTTCACTTCAGGTTTACTGTATGTCTCTGACCTTCTTATTGACGACGAAACACAGAAATTCCATCGGAATTAAATAGAAAAGGCACAATGCCGACTTAAGTACAAGAAGACTGACTCTTCTTTCTGATTATAGTTTGAATCATTCCTGTGACACTAGTTATAGATTCCGATGCTTTACTTCAGGTTTACTGGATACCTTGGACCTTCTTATTGACGATGAAACACAGAAATTGCATGGGAATTATATGCAAAAGGCACAATGCCGACTTAAGTACAAGAAGACTGGCTCTTCTTACTGTCTATGATTTGAACCATTCCTGTGACACTAGTTATGGATTCCGATGCTTCACTTCAGGTTTACTGTATCCCTTGGACCTTCTTATTGACGACGAATTACAGAATATTGCATCGGAATTAAATACAAAAGCCACAATGCCGTCTTTAGTACAAAAAGACTGGTTCTTCTTACTGTCTATGTTTTGAATAATTCCTGTGACACTAGTTATAGATTCCGATGCTTCACTCCAGGTTTACTGTATCCCTTGCACCTTCTTATTGACGATGAAACACAGAAATTGCATCAGAATTAAGTACAAAGTGCAAAATGATGACTTAAGTACTAGAAGACTGCCTCTTCTTACTGTCTCTGATTTGAACCATTCCTGTGACGCTAGTTATAGATTCCGATGCTTCCCTTCAGGATTACTCTTTCCCTCTGACCTTCTTACTGACGATGAAACACAGATATTGCATCGGAATTAAATAGAAAAGGCACAATGCCGACTTAAGTACAAGAAGACTGACTCTTATTACTGTCTATGTTTTGAACCATCCCTGTGACACTAGTTATACATTCCGATGCTACACTCCAGGTTTACTGTATCCCTTGGTCCTTCTTATTGACGATGAAACACAGAAATTGCATCGGAATTAAATACAAATGGCAAAATTCCGACTTATGTACAAGAAGGCTGACTCTTCTTACTGACTATGTTTTGATCCATTCCTGTGACACTAGTTATAAATTCCGATGCTTCACTTCAGGTTTACTGTATCCCTTGGATCTTCTTATTGACGATGAAACACAGAAATTGCATCGGAATTAAATAGGAAAGGCACAATGAGTACTTAGGTACAAGAAGACTGACTCTTCTTACTGACTATGTTTTGAACCATTCCTGTGACACTAGTTATAGATTCCGATGCTTCACTTCAGGTTTATTGTATCCCTCTGACCTTCTTATTGACGATGAAACACGGAAATTGCATCGGAATAAAGTAGAAAAGGCACTATGTCGACTTAAGTACAAGAAGACTGACTCTTCTTACTGTCTATGTTTTGAGCCTTCCTGTGACACTAGTTATAGATTCCGATGCTTCACTTCAGGTTTACTGTATCCCTTGGACCTTCTAACGACGATGAAACACAGAAATTGCATCGGAATTAAATAGAAAATGCACAATTCCGACTTAAGTAAAAGTAGACAGACTCTTCTTACTGACTATGTTTTGAAACATTCCTGTGACACTAGTTATAGATTACGATGCTTCACTTCAGGTTTACTGTATACCTTGGACCTTCTTATTGACGATGAAACACAGAAATTGCATCGGAATTAAATTCAAAAGGCAAAATGCTGACTTAAGTACAAGAAGACTGACTCTTCCTACTGTCTATGTTTTGAACCATTCCTGTGACACTAGTTTTGGATTCCGATGCTTCACTTCAGGTTTACTGTATCGCTCTGATCTTCTTATTGACGATGAAAGACAGAAATTGCATCGGAATTAAATCCAAAGCCACAATGCCGACTTAACTACAAGAGGACTGGCACTTCTTAATGACTATGTTTGTACCATTCTTGTGACACAAGTTATAGATTCCGATGCTTCGCTTCAGGATTACTGTATCCCTTGGACCTTCTTATTGACAATGAAACACAGAAATTGCATTGGAATTAAATACAAAAGCACAATGCCAACTTTAGTTCAAGAAGACTGACTCTTCTTACTGTCTATGATTTGACCCTTTCCTGTGACACTAGTTATTGATTCCGATGCTCCACTTCAGGTTTACTGTACCCTCTGACCTTCCTATTGCCGATGAAACACAGAAATTTCATCGGAAATAAATACAAAAGGCACAATGCCGACTTGAGTACAAGAAGACTGACTCTTCTTACTGACTATGTTTCGAACCATTCTTGTGACACTAGTTATAGATTCCGATGCTTCACTCCAGGTTTACTGTATCCCTTGGACCTTCTTATAGACAATGAAACACAGAAATTGAATCGGAATTAAATAAAAAAGGCACAATGCCGAATTTAGTTCAAGAAGACTGACTCTTCTTACTGTCTATGTTTTGAACCATTCTTGTGACTCTAGTTATAGATTCCAATGCTTCACTTCAGGTTTACTGTATCCCTCTGACCTTCCTATTGATGATGAAACACAGAAATTGCATCGGAATTAAATATAAATGACACAATGCCGACTTAAGTACAAGAAGACTGAATCTTCCAACTGTCAATGTTTTGACCATTCCTGTGACACTAGTTATGGATTCCGAAGCTTCACTGCAGGTTTACTGTATCCCTCTGACCTTCTTATTGACGATGAAACACAGAAATTGCATCGGAATTAATTACAAAAGGCACAATGCCGACTTAACTACAAGAGGACTGGCACTTCTTAATGACTATGTTTGTACCATTCTTGTGACACAAGTTATAGATTCCGATGCTTCGCTTCAGGATTACTGTATCCCTTGGACCTTCTTATTGACAATGAAACACAGAAATTGCATTGGAATTAAATACAAAAGCACAATGCCGACTTTAGTTCAAGAAGACTGACTCTTCTTACTGTCTATGTTTTGAACCATTCCTGTGACTCTAGTTATAGATTCCGATGCTTCACTTCAGGTTTACTGTATCCCTCTGACCTTCTTATTGACGATGGCACTCAGAAATTGCATCGGAATTAAATACAAAAGGCACAATCCCGACTTAAGTACAAGAAAAGTGACTCTTCTTACTGTCTATGTTTTGAACTATTCAAGTGACACTAGTTATAGATTCCGATGCTTCACTTCAGGATTACTGTATCCCTCTGACCTTCATATTGACGATGAAACACAGAAATTGCATCGGAATGAAATACAAAAAGCTCATTGCCGACTTAAGTACAGGAAAACTGACTCTTCTTACTGTCTATGTATTGAACCATTCCTGTGACACTAGTTATAGATTCCGATGCTTCACTTCAGGATTACTGTATCCCTCTGACCTTCTTATTGACGATGAAACACAGAAATATGCATCGGAATTAAACAGAAAGGCACAATGCCGACTTAAGTACAAGAAGACTGACTCTTCATACTGTCTATGTTTTGAACAATTCCTGTGAGACCAGTTTGAGATTCCGATGCTTATCTTCAGGTTTACTGTATCCCTCTGACCTTCTTATTGACGATGAAACACAGAAATTGCATCGGCATTAAATACAAACTGCACAATGCCGACTTAAGTACAAGGAGACTGACTCTTCTTACTGTCTATGTTTTGAGCCTTTCCTGTGAGACCGGTTTTAGATTCCGATGCTTCAGTTCAGATTTACTGTAACCCTTGGACCTTCTTATTGACGACGAGACTCAGAAAATGCATAGGAATTAAATAGAAAAGGCACAATGCCGACCTAAGTACAAGATAACTGACTCTTCTAACTGTCAATGTTTTGAGCCATTCCTGTGACACTAGTTGTAGATTCCGATGCTTCACTTCTGGTTTACTGTATCTCTATGACCTTCGTATTGACGATGAAACACAGAAGTTGCATCGGAATTAAATACAAAAGGCGCAATGCCGACTCAAGTACAAGAAGACAGTCTCTTCTTACTGTCTATGCTTTGAACCTTTCCTGTGAGACCGGTTTTAGATTCCGATGCTTCATTTCAGGTTTACTGTATCCCTCTGACCTTCTTATTTACGACGGAAAACAGAAGTTGCATCGGAATTAAATACAATAGGCACAATGCCGAGTCAAGTACAAGTGGACTGGCTCTTCTTACTTTCTATGATTGAACCTTTTCTGTGAGACCCGTTTTAAATTCCGATGCTTCACTTCAGGTTTACTGTATCCCTCTGCCCTTCTTATTGACGATGAAACACAGAAATTGCATCAGAATTAAATACAAAAGGCACAATGTCGACATAATTACAAGAAGACTGTCCCTTCTTACTGTCTATGTTTTGAACCATTCCTCTGACACTAGTTATAGATTCCGATGCTTCACTTCAGGTTTACCGTATCCCTCTGACCTTCTTAATGACGATGAATCACAGAAATTGCTTCGGAATTAAATACAAAAGTCACAATGCCGACATAAGTACAAGAAGAATGACTCTTCTTACTGTCTATGTTTTGAACCATTCCTGTGACACTAGTTATAGATTCCGATGCCACACTTCAGGTTTACTGTATCCCTATGACCTTCTTATTGACGATGAATCACAGAAATTGCATCGGAATTAAACACAAATGGCACAATGCCGACTTAAGTACAAGAGGACTGACTCTTCTTACTGACTATGTTTTGAACATTTCCTGTGAGACTACTTTTAGATTCCCATGCTTCACTATATGTTTACTGTATCCCTTGGACCTTCTTATTGACGATGAAACACAATAATTGCATCGGAATTTAATACAAAAGGCACAATGCGACATAAGTAGAGGGAGACTAGCTCTTCTTACTGTCTATGTTTTGAACCACTCCTGTGATACTAGTTATAGATTCCGATGCTTCACTCCAGGTTTACTGTATCCCTTGCACCCTGTTATTGACGACGAAACACAGAAATTGCATCGGAATTAAATACAAAAGGCACAATGCCGACTTAAGTACAGGAAGACTGGCTCTTCTTACTGTCCATGTCTTGAACCATTCCTGTGACACTAGTTATAGATTCCGATGCTTCACTTCAGGTTTACTGTTTCCCTTGGACCCTCTTATTGACGACGAAACACAGAAGTTGCATCGGAATTAAATACAAAAGGCACAATGCCGACTCAAGTACAAGATAACTGACTCTTCTTAATGTCTATGTTTTGAACCATTCCTGCGACACTAGTTGTAGATTCCGATGCTTCACTTCAGGGTTACTGTATCTCTCTGACCTTCTTGTTGACGATAAAACACAGAAATTGCACCGGAATTAAATACAAAAGGCACAATGCCGACTTAAGTACAAGTGGACTGACTCCTCTTACTGTCTATGCTTTGTACCTTTCCTGTTTGCAGGGTTTTAGATTCCAATGCATCACTTTAGGTTTACTCTATCCCTTGGACCTTCTTATTGACGACGAAACACAGATATTGCATCGGAATTAAATAAAAAAGGCATAATGCCGACTTAAGTACAAGAAAACTGACTCTTCCTACAGTCTATGTTTTGAACCATTGCGGTGACACTAGTTATAGATTCCGATGCTTCACTTCAGGTTTACTGTATCCCTCTGACCTTCTAATTGACGATGAAACACAGAAATTGCAACGGAAATAAATACAAAAGGCACAATGCCGACTTAAGTACAAGAAGACTGACTCTTCTTACTGTCTATGATTTGAACCACTCCTGTGATACTAGTTAGAGATTCCGATGCTTCACCTCAGGTTTACTGTAAGCCTTGGACCTTCTTATTGATGACGAAACACAGAAATCTCATCGGAATTAAATACAAAAGACACAATGCCGACATAAGTACAGGAAGACTGGCTCTTCTTACTGTCTATGTTTTGAACCATACCTGTGACACTAGTTATAGATTACGATGCTTCACTTCAGGTGTACTGTATCCCTTGGACCTTCTTATTGACGACGAAAGACAGAAGTTGCATCGGAAGTAAATACAAAAGGCAATATGCCGACTTAAGTACAAGATAACTGACTCTTCTTACTGTCAATGTTTTCAACCATTCCTGTGACACTTGTTGTAGATTCCGATGCTTCACTTCAGGTTTACTGTATGTCTCTGACCTTCGTATTGACGATGAAACACAGAAATTGCATCGGAATTAAATAGAAGAGGCACAATGCCGACTTAAGTATAAGAAAAATGACACTTCTTACTGCCTATGTTTTGAACTATTCCTGTGACACTAGTTATAGATTCCGATGCTTCACTTCAGGATTACTGTATCCCTCTGACCCTCTTATTGACGATGAAACACAGAAATATACATCGGAATTAAATAGAAAAGGCACAATCCGACTTAAGTGCAAGAAGACTGGCTCTTCTTACTGTCTATGCTTTGAACAATTCCTGTGAGACCATTTTGAGATTCCGATCCTTCACTTCAGGTTTACTGTATCCCTCTGACCTTCTTATTAACGATAAAACACAGAAATTGCATCGGCATTACATACAAACGGCACAATGCCGACTTAAGTACAAGGAGACTGGCTCTTCTTACTGTCTATGTTTTGAACCATCCCTGTGAGACCGGTTTTAAATTCCGATGCTTCAGTTCAGGTTTACTGTAACCCTTGGACCTTCTTGTTGACGACGAAACTCAGAAATTTTCTCGGAATTAAATTGAAAAGGCACAATTCCGACTTAAGTAAAAGATAATTGACTCTTCTTACTGTCTATGTTTTGAACCATTCCTGTGACACTAGTTGTAGATTCCGATGCTTCACTTCAGGTTTACTGTATCTCTCTCACCTTCTTATTGACGATGAAGCACAGAAATTGCATCGGAATTAAATACAAAAGGTACAATGCCGACATAAGTGCAAGAGGACCGACTCTTGTTACTGTCTATGTTTGAACCTTTCCTATGAGCCCGATTTTAGTTTCCGATGCTTCACTTCAGGTTTACTGTACCCCATGGACCTTCTTATTGACTACGAAACACAGAGATTGCATCGGAATTAAATAGAAAAGGCACAATGCCGACTTAAGTACAAGAAGACTGACTCTTCTTACTGTCTATGTTTTGAACCATTCCTGTGATACTAGTTATAGATTCCGATGCTTCACTTCAGGTTTACTGTATCTCTCTGACCTTCTTATTGACGATGAAACACAGAAATTGCATTGGCATTAAATAGAAAAGGCACAATGCCGACTTAAGTACAAGAAAACTGACTCTTCCTACAGTCTATGTTTTGAACAATTGCGGTGACACTGGTTATAGATTCCGATACTTCACTTCAGGTTTACTGTATCCCTCTGACCTTCTTATTGACAATGAAGCACAGAAATTGCCACGGAATTAAATACAAAAGGCACAAATCCGACTTAAGTACAAGAAGACTGACTCCTCTTACTGTCTATGTTTTGAACCACACCTGTGATACTATTTACAGATTCCGATGCTTCACTTCAGGTTTACTGTAACCCTAGGACCTTCTTATTGACGACGTAACCCAGAAATTGCATCGGAATTAAATACAAAAGGCACAATGCCAACTTAAGTACAGGAAGACTGGCTCTTCTTACTGTCTATGCTTTTAACCATTCCTGAGACACTAGTTATAGATTCCGATGCTTCACTTCAGGTTTACTGTAACCGACTGACCTTCTTATTGACGATGAAACTCAGAAATTGCATCGGAATTAAATACAAAAGGCACAATGCCTACTTAAGTACAAGAAGACTGACTCTTCTTACTGTCTATGTTTTGAACCATTCCATTGACACTAGTTATAGATTCCGATGCTTCACTTCAGGTTTACTGTATCCCTTGGACCTTCTTATTGACGATGAAACACAGAAATTGCATCGGAATTAAATAGACAAGGCACAATGCCGACTTAGGTACAAGAAGACTGACTCTTCTAACAGACTATGTTTTGAACCATTCCTGTGACACTAGTTATTGATTCCGATGCTTCATTTCAGGTTTACTGTATCCCTTGGACCTTCTTATTGACGATGAAACACAGAAATTGCATCGGAATTAAATACAAAACGAAAAATGCCGTCTTAAGTACACGAAGATTGACTCTTCTTACTGTCTATGTTTCGAACCATTCCTGTGACACTAGTTATAGATTACGATGCTACACTCCAGGTTTACTGTATCCCTTGGACCTTCTTATTGACGACGAAACTCAGAAATTGCATCGGAATTAAATATGAAAGACACAATGCCGACATAAGTACAAAAAAATTTACTCTTCTTACTGTCTATGTTTTGAACCATTCCTGTGACACTAGTTACGGATTCCGCTGCTTCACTTCAGGTTTACTGTATCCCTCTGACCTACTTATGGACGATGAAACACATAAATTGCATCGGAATTAAATAGAAAAGGCACAATGCCGACTTAAGTACAAGAAGACTGACTCTTCTTACTATATATACTTTGAACCTCTCCTGTGAGACAGGTTTCAGATTCCGACGCTTCACTTCAGGATTACTGTATCCCTTGGACCTTCTTATTGACGACGTAACACAGAAATTGCATCGGAATTAATTATAAAAGTCACAATGCCGACTTAAGTACAAAAAAACATACTCCTCCTACTGTCTATGTTTTGAACCATTCCTGTGACACTAGTTATAGATTCCGATGCTTCACTTCAGGTTTACTGTATTCCTCTGACATTCTTATTGACGATGAAACACAGAAATTGCTTCGGAATTAAATAGAAAAGGTCCAATGCCGACTTAAGTACACGAAGACTGGCTCTTCTTACTGTCTATGTTTTATACCATGCCTGTGAGACCAGTTTTACATTCCGATGCTTCACTTCAGGTTTACTGTATCCCTCTGAACTTCTTATTGACGATGAAACACAGAAATTGCATCGGCATTAAATACAAACGGCACAATGCCGACTTAAGTACAAGGAGACTGGCTCTTCTTACTGTCTGTGTTTTGTACCATTCCTGTGAGACCGGTTTTAGATTCCGATGCTTCAGTACAGGTTTACTGTAACCCTTGGACCTTCTTATTGACGACGAAACTCAGAAATTGCATCGGAATTAAATTGAAAAAGCACAATGCCGACTTAAGTACAAGATAACTGACTCTTCTTACTGTCTATGTTTTGAACCACTCCTGTGACACTAGTTGTAGATTCCGATGCTTCACTTCAGGTTTACTGTACCGCTCTCACCTTCTTATTGACGATGAAACACAGAAATTGCATCGGAATTAAATACAAAAGGCACAATGCCGACATCAGTACGAGAGGACTGACTCTTGTTACTCTCTATGTTTTGAACCTTTCCTGTGAGCCCGGTTTTAGTTGCCCAAGCTTCACTTCAGGTTTACTGTATCCCTTCGACCTTCTAATTGACGACGAAACACAGAGATTGCATCGGAATTAAGTAGAAAAGGAACAATGCCGACTTAAGTACAAGAAAACTGACTCTTCCTACAGTATATTTTTTGAACCATTCCTGTGACACTAGTTATAGATTCCGATGCTTCACTTCAGGTTTACTGTATCCCTCTGACCTTCTTATTGACGATGAAACACAGAAATTGAATCGGAATTAAACACAAAAGGCAAAATGCCTACTTAAGTACAAGAATCCAGACTCTTTTTACTGTCTATGTTTTGAACCACTCCTGTGATACTAGTTATAGATTCCTATGCTTCACCTCAGGTTTACTGTAACCCTTGGACCTTCTTATTGACGATGAAACACAGAAATTGAATCGGAATTAAATACAAAAGGCACAATGCCGACATAAGTACAGGTAGACTGCCTCTTCTTACTGTGTATGTTTTGAACCATTCCTGTGACACTAGTTATAGATTCCGATGCTTCACTTCATATTTACTGTATCCCTCTGACCTTGTTATTGACGATGAAACACAGATATTGAATCGAAATGAAATAGAAAGGGCACAATGCCGACTTAAGTACAAGAAGACTGACTCTTCTTATTGTCTATGTATTGAACCATTCCTGTGAGACCGATTTTAGATTCCGATGATTCACTTCAGGGTTACTGTATCCCTTGGACCTTCTTATTGACGATGAAACACAGAAATTGCATCGGAAATAAATTCAAAAGGCACAATACTGACTTACATCCACGAAGACTGACTCTTCTTACTGACTATGTTTTGAACAATTATTGTGAGACCAGTTTTAGATTCCGATGCTTCACTATATGTTTACTTCATCCCTTGGACCTTCTTATTGACGATGAAACACAGAAATTGCATCGGAATCAAATACAAAAGGCACAATGCCGACTTAAGTACAGGAAGACTGGCTCTTCTCACTGTCTATGTTTTGAACCATTTGTGTGACACTATTTGTGGATTCCGATGCTTCACTTTAGGTTTACTGTATCCCTCTGACCTTCTTATTGACGATGAAACACAGAAATTGCATCGGAAATAAATACAAAAGGCATAATGCCGACTTAAGTACAAGAAGACTGACTCTTCTCACTTTCTATGTAATGAACCATTCCTGTGACACTACGTATGGATTCCGATGCTTCACTTCAGGTTTACTGTATCCCTCTGACCTTCTTGTTGACGATGAAACACAGAAACTGCATCGGAATTAAATAGAAAAGGCACAATGTCGACATAAGTACAAGAAGGCTGATTCTTCTTATTGTCTATGTTTTGAACCTTTCCTGTGAGACCGGTTTTGGATTCCGATGCGTCACTTCATGTTTACTGTATCCCTTGGACCTTCTTATTGACGACGAAACACAGAAATTGCATCGGAATTAAATACAAAAGGCACAATGCCGACATAAGTACAGGAAGACTGGCTTTTCTTACGGTCTATGTTTTGAACCATTCCTGTGACACTAGTTATAGATTCCGATGATTCATTTCAGGTTTACTGTAACCCTCTGACCTCCTTATTGACGACGAAACACAGAAATAGCATCGGAATTAAATACAAAATGCACAATGCCGACTCAAGTACAAGAAGACAGGCTCTTGTTACTGTCTCTGTTTTGAACCTTTCCTATGAGACCGGTTTTAGATTCCGATGCTTCACTTCAAGTTTACTGGATCGCTCTGACCTTCTTATTGACGACGAAAGATGGAAATTGCATCGGAATTAAATACAAAAGGCACAATGCCTGCTCAAGTACAAGAAGACTGGCTCTTCTTACGGTGTATGATTTGAACCTTTCCTGTGAGACCGGTTCTAGATTCCGATGCTTCACTTCTGGTTTGCTGTATCCCTTGGACCTTCTTATTGACGACGAAACACAGAAATTGCACCGAAATTAAATACAAAATGCACAATGCCGATTTAAGTACAAGAAAACTGACTCATCTTACTGTCTATGTTTTGAACCATTCCTGTGACTCTAGTTAAGGATTCCGATGCTTCACTTCACGTTTACTGTATCCCACTGACCTGCTTATAAACGATGAAACACAGAAATTGCATCGGAATTAAATACAAAAGGCACAATGTCGACTTAAGCACAAGAAAGCTGACTCTTCTTACTGTCTTTGTTTTGAGGCATTCCTGTGAGACCAGTTTTAGATTCCGATGTTTAGTTCAGGTTTACTGTAACTCTTGGATCTTCTTATTGACGATGAAACACAGAAATTGCATCGGAATTAAATAGAAAGGGCACAATGCCGACTAAAGTACAAAAGACTGACTCTTCTTACTGTCTATGGTTGAACCTTTCCTGTGAGACCGGCTTTACATTCCGATGCTTCACTTCAGGTTTACTGTATCCCTTAGACCTTCTTATTGACGACGAAACACAGAAATTGCATCGGAATTAAATAGAAAAGGCACAATGCCGACTTAAGTTCAAGAAAACTGACTCTTCTTACAGTCTATGTTTTGAACCATTCCTGTAACACTAGTTATAAATTCCGATGCTTCACTTCAGGTTTACTGTATCCCTCTGACCTTCGTATTTACGATGAAACACAGTAATTGCTTCGGAATTAAATACAAAAGGCACAATGCCGACTTAGGTACAAGAAGACTGACTCTTCTTCCTGTCGATGCTTTGAACCATTCCTGTAATACTAGTTATAGATTCCGATGCTTCACTTCAGGTTTACTGTAACCCTTGGACCGTCTTATTGACGACGAAACACAGAAATTACATGGGAATTACATACAAAAGGCACAATGCCGACTTAAGTACAGGAAGACTGGCTCTTCTTACTCTCTATGATTTGAACCAATCCTGTGACGCTAGTTATGGATTCGATGCTTCACTACAGGTTTATTGTATCCCTCTGACCTTCTTGTTGGCGATGAAACACACATATTGCATCGGAATTAATTAGAAAAGGCACAATGCCGATTTAAGTACATGAAGTCTGACTCTTCTTATTGTCTATGTTTTGAACCTTTCCTGTGAGACCAGTTTTAGATTCCGATGCGCCACTTCAGCTTTACTGTATCCCTTGGACCTTCTTATTGACGACGAAAGACAGAAATTGCATCGGAATTAAATACAAAAGGCACAATGCCGACATAAGTACAGGAAGACTGACTCTTCTTACTGTCTATGTATTGAACCATTCCTGTGACACTAGTTATAGATTCCGATGCTTCACTTCAGTTTTACTGTATCCCTCTGACCTCCTTATTGACGATGAAACACAGAAATTGCATCGGAATTAAATAGAAAAGGCACAATGCCGACTTACGTACAAAAGACTGACTCTTCTTTTTGTCTATGTTGTGAACCATTCCTATGACACTAGTAATGGATTCCAATGCTTCACTTCAGGTTTACTGTATCCCTCTGACCTTCTTATTGACGACGAAACACAGAAATTGCATCGGAATTAAATACAAAAGGCACAATGCCGACACAAGTACAAGAGGACTGGCTCTTCTTACTGTCTATGATTGAACCTTTCCTGTGGGACCGGCTTTACATTCCGATGCTTCACTTCAGGTTTACTGTATCCCTCTGACCTTCTTATTGACGATGAATCACAGAAATTGCATCGGAAATAAATACAAAAGGTTCAATGCCGACGTAAGTACAAGAAGACTGACTCTTCTTACTATCTATTATTTGAACCATTCCTGTGACACGAGTTAAGGATTCCGATGCTTCACTTCTGGTTTACTGTATCCCTCTGACCTTCTTATTGACGATGAAACCCAGAAATTCCATCGGAATTAAGTACAAAAGGCATAATGCCGACTCAAGTACAAGAAGACTGGCTCTTCTAACTGTCTATGCTTTGAACCTTTCCTGTGAGACCAGTTTTAGTTTCCGATGCTTCACTTCAGGTTTACTGTATTACTTGGACCTTCTTATTGACGATGAAACACAGAAATTGCGTCGGAATTGAATACAAAATGTACAAAGCCGGTTTAAGTACAAGAAAACTGACTCTTCTTACTGTCTATGTTATGAACTTTTCCCGTGTGACCAGTTTTTAATTCCGTTGCTTCACTTTAGGTTTACTGTATCCCTTGGACCTTCTTATCAACGTTGAAACACAGAAATTTCATCGGAATGAAATACAAAAGGCACAATGCCGACTTAAGTACAAGAGGACTGACTCTTCTTACATTCTATGATTTGAACCATTCCAGTGAGGCCAGTTTTAGATTCTGATGCTTCACTTCAGGTTTGCTGTATATTTTGGACCATCTTGTTGACGATGAAACACAGAAATTGCATCGGAATGAAATACAAAAGGCACAATGCCGACTTAAGTACAAGAGGACTGACTCTTCTTACATTCTATGATTTGAACCATTCCAGTGAGGCCAGTTTTAGATTCCGATGCTTCACTTCAGGTTTGCTGTATATTTTGGACCATCTTGTTGACGATGAAACACAGAAATTGCATCGGAATTAAATAGAAAAGGAACAATGCCTACTTAAGTACAAGAGGACTGGCTCTTCTTACTGTCTATGCTTTGGGCCATTCCTGTGAGACCAGTTTTAGATTCCGATGCCTCACTTCAGGTGTACTGTATCCCTCTGACCTTCTTATTGACGATGAAACACAGAACTCTCAACGGAATTAAATACAAAAGGCACAATGCCGACTTAAGTACAAAAAAACATACAATGTTTGAAACATTCCTGTGACATAAGTTATAGATTCCGATGCTTCACTACAGGTTTACTGTATCCCTTGGACCTTCTTATTGACGACGAAACACAGAAATTGCATCGGAATTAAATACAAAAGGCACAATGCCGACATATGAACAGGAAGACTGGCTCTTCTTACTGTCTATGTTTTGAACCATTCCTGTGACTCTAGTTAAGGATTCCGATGCTTCACTTCAGGTTTACTGTATCTCTCTGACCTTCTTATTGACGATGAAACACAGAAATAGCATCGGACTTGAATAGAAAAGGCACAATGCCGACTCAAGTACAAGAAGACTGGCTCTTCTTACTGTCTATGTTTTGAACCATTCCTGTGAGACCGGTTTTAGATTCCAATGTTCAGTTCAGGTTTACTGTAACCCTTGGACCTTCTTATTGACGACGAAACTCAGAAATTGCATCGGAAATCAAAAGAAAAGGCACAATGCCGACTTAAGTACACGATAACTGACTCTTCTTTCTGTCTATGTTTTGAACCATTCCAGTGACACTAGATATAGATTCCGATGCTTCACTTCAGGTTTACTGTATCCCTCTGACCTTCTTATTGACGATGAAACACAGAAATTGCATCGGAATTAAATAGAAAAGGCACAATGCCGACTTAAGTACAAGAGGACTGGCTCTTCTTACTGTCTATGGTTTGAGCCATTCCTGTGAGACCAGTTTTAGATTACGATGCCTCACTTCATGTTTACTGTATCCCTCTGACCTTCTTACAGACGATGAAACACAGAAATTGCATCGCAATTAAATACAAAAGGCACAATACCGACTTAAGTACAAGAAGACTGACTCTTCTTACTGTCTATATTATGAACTTTTCCTGTGGGACCGGTTTCAGATTCCAATGTTTCACTTCAGGATTACTGTATCCCTTGGACCTTCTTATTGACGACGAAACACAGAAATTACATCGGAATTAAATACAAAAGGCACAATGCCGACTTAAGTACAGGAAGACTGGTTCTTCTTACTGTCTATGATTTCAACCATTCCTGTGACACTAGTTATGGATTCCGATGTTTCACTTCAGGTTTACTGTATCCCTCTGACCTTCTTATTGACGATGAAGCACAGAAATTGCATCGGAATTAAATACAAAAGGCACAATGCCGACTCAGGTACAAGAAGACTGGCTCTCCTTTCTGTCTATGTTTTGAAACATTCCTGTGACACTAGTTATAGATTCCGATGCTTCACTTCAGGTTTACTGTATCCCTCTGACCTTCTTATTGACGATGTATCACAGAAATTGCATCGGAATTACATACAAAAGGCACAATGCCGACATAAGTACAAGAAGACTGACTCTTCTTACTGTATATGTTTTGAACCATTCCTGTGACCCTAGTTATAGATTCCGATGCTTCACTTCAGGTTTACTGTATACCTCTGACCTTCTTATTGACGATGAAGCACAGAAATTGCATCGGAATTAAATACAAAAGGCACAATGCCGACTCAGGTACAAGAAGACTGGCTCTCCTTTCTGTCTATGATTTGACCCTTTCCTGTGAGACCGGTTTTAGATTCCGATGCTCCACTTCAGGTTTACTGTATCCCTCTGACCTTCTTATTGACGATGAAACAAAGAAATTGGATCGGAATTAAATAGAAAAGGCACAATGCCCACTTAAGTACAAGAAGACTGGCCCTTCCTACTGTCTATGTTTTGACAATTCCTGTGAGACCAGTTTGAAATTCCGATGCTTCACTTGAGGTTTACTGTATCCCTCTGACCTTCTTATTGACGATGATACCCAGAAATTCCATCGGAATTAAGTACAAAAGGCATAATGCCGACTCAAGTACAAGAAGACTGGCTCTTCTAACTGTCTATGCTTTGAACCTTTCCTGTGAGACCAATTTCAGATTGCGATGCTTCACTTCAGGTTTACTGTATAACTTGGACCTTCTTATTGACGATGAAACACAGAATTTGCGTCGGAATGGAATACAAAAGGCACGATGCCGACTTAAGTACAAGAAGACTGACTCTTCTTACTGTCAATGCTTTGAACCTTTCCTGTGAGACCAGTTTTAGTTTCCGATGCTTCACTTCAGGTTTACTGTATTACTTGGACCTTCTTATTGACGATGAAACACAGAAATTGCGTCGGAATTGAATACAAAATGTACAAAGCCGGTTTAAGTACAAGAAAACTGACTCTTCTTACTGTCTATGTTATGAACTTTTCCCGTGTGACCAGTTTTTAATTCCGTTGCTTCACTTTAGGTTTACTGTATCCCTTGGACCTTCTTATCAACGTTGAAACACAGAAATTTCATCGGAATGAAATACAAAAGGCACAATGCCGACTTAAGTACAAGAGGACTGACTCTTCTTACATTCTATGATTTGAACCATTCCAGTGAGGCCAGTTTTAGATTCTGATGCTTCACTTCAGGTTTGCTGTATATTTTGGACCATCTTGTTGACGATGAAACACAGAAATTGCATCGGAATGAAATACAAAAGGCACAATGCCGACTTAAGTACAAGAGGACTGACTCTTCTTACATTCTATGATTTGAACCATTCCAGTGAGGCCAGTTTTAGATTCCGATGCTTCACTTCAGGTTTGCTGTATATTTTGGACCATCTTGTTGACGATGAAACACAGAAATTGCATCGGAATTAAATAGAAAAGGAACAATGCCTACTTAAGTACAAGAGGACTGGCTCTTCTTACTGTCTATGCTTTGGGCCATTCCTGTGAGACCAGTTTTAGATTCCGATGCCTCACTTCAGGTGTACTGTATCCCTCTGACCTTCTTATTGACGATGAAACACAGAACTCTCAACGGAATTAAATACAAAAGGCACAATGCCGACTTAAGTACAAAAAAACATACAATGTTTGAAACATTCCTGTGACATAAGTTATAGATTCCGATGCTTCACTACAGGTTTACTGTATCCCTTGGACCTTCTTATTGACGACGAAACACAGAAATTGCATCGGAATTAAATACAAAAGGCACAATGTCGACATATGAACAGGAAGACTGGCTCTTCTTACTGTCTATGTTTTGAACCATTCCTGTGACACTAGTTAAGGATTCCGATGCTTCACTTCAGGTTTACTGTATCTCTCTGACCTTCTTATTGACGATGAAACACAGAAATAGCATCGGACTTGAATAGAAAAGGCACAATGCCGACTCAAGTACAAGAAGACTGGCTCTTCTTACTGTCTATGTTTTGAACCATTCCTGTGAGACCGGTTTTAGATTCCAATGTTCAGTTCAGGTTTACTGTAACCCTTGGACCTTCTTATTGGCGACGAAACTCAGAAATTGCATCGGAAATCAAAAGAAAAGGCACAATGCCGACTTAAGTACACGATAACTGACTCTTCTTTCTGTCTATGTTTTGAACCATTCCAGTGACACTAGATATAGATTCCGGTGCTTCACTTCAGGTTTACTGTATCCCTCTGACCTTCTTATTGACGATGAAACACAGAAATTGCATCGGAATTAAATAGAAAAGGCACAATGCCGACTTAAGTACAAGAGGACTGGCTCTTCTTACTGTCTATGGTTTGAGCCATTCCTGTGAAACCAGTTTTAGATTACGATGCCTCACTTCATGTTTACTGTATCCCTCTGACCTTCTTACAGACGATGAAACACAGAAATTGCATCGCAATTAAATACAAAAGGCACAATACCGACTTAAGTACAAGAAGACTGACTCTTCTTACTGTCTATATTATGAACTTTTCCTGTGGGACCGGTTTCAGATTCCAATGTTTCACTTCAGGATTACTGTATCCCTTGGACCTTCTTATTGACGACGAAACACAGAAATTACATCGGAATTAAATACAAAAGGCACAATGCCGACTTAAGTACAGGAAGACTGGTTCTTCTTACTGTCTATGATTTCAACCATTCCTGTGACACTAGTTATGGATTCCGATGTTTCACTTCAGGTTTACTGTATCCCTCTGACCTTCTTATTGACGATGAAGCACAGAAATTGCATCGGAATTAAATACAAAAGGCACAATGCCGACTCAGGTACAAGAAGACTGGCTCTCCTTTCTGTCTATGTTTTGAAACATTCCTGTGACACTAGTTATAGATTCCGATGCTTCACTTCAGGTTTACTGTATCCCTCTGACCTTCTTATTGACGATGTATCACAGAAATTGCATCGGAATTACATACAAAAGGCACAATGCCGACATAAGTACAAGAAGACTGACTCTTCTTACTGTATATGTTTTGAACCATTCCTGTGACCCTAGTTATAGATTCGGATGCTTCACTTCAGGTTTACTGTATACCTCTGACCTTCTTATTGACGATGAAGCACAGAAATTGCATCGGAATTAAATACAAAAGGCACAATGCCGACTCAGGTACAAGAAGACTGGCTCTCCTTTCTGTCTATGATTTGACCCTTTCCTGTGAGACCGGTTTTAGATTCCGATGCTCCACTTCAGGTTTACTGTATCCCTCTGACCTTCTTATTGACGATGAAACAAAGAAATTGGATCGGAATTAAATAGAAAAGGCACAATGCCCACTTAAGTACAAGATGACTGGCCCTTCCTACTGTCTATGTTTTGACAATTCCTGTGAGACCAGTTTGAAATTCCGATGCTTCACTTGAGGTTTACTGTATCCCTCTGACCTTCGTATTGACGATGTAACACACACATTGCATCGGAATTAAATAGAAAAGGCACAACGCCGACTTAAGTACAAGAGGACTGGCTCTTCTTACTGTCTATGTTTTGGGCCATCCTGTGAGACCAGTTTTAGATTCCGATGCCTCACTTCAGGTTTACTGTATCCCTCTGACCTTCTTACTGACGATGAAACACAGATATTGCAACGGAATTAAATACAAAAGGCACAATGCCGACTTACGTACAAGAAGACTGACTCTTCTTACTGTCTATATTTTGAACCTTTCCTGTGAGACCGGTTTCAGATTCCAATGTTTGACTTCAGGATTACTGTATCCCTTCGACCGTCTTATTGACGACGAAACACAGAAATTGCATCGGAATTAAATAGAAAATACACAATGCCGACTTAAGTACTAAAAAACTTACTCTTCTTACTGTCTATGTTTTGAACCATTCCTGTGACACTAGTTATAGATTCCGATGCTTCACTACAGGTTTAATGTATTCCTTGGACCTTCTTATTGACGACGAAACAAAGAAATTGCCTCGGAATTAAATACAAAAGGCACAATGCCGACTTAAGTACAGGAAGATGGGCTCTTCTTACTATGTTTTAAACCATTCCTGTGAGACCAGTTTTAGATTCCGATGCTTCACTTCAGGTTTACTGTATCCCTCTGAGCTTCTTATTGACGATGCAACACAGAAATTGCATCGGAATTAAATACAAAAGGCACAATGCCGACTTAAGTACAGGAAGACTGGCTCTTCTTACTGTCTATGATTTCAACCATTCCTGTGACACTAGTTATGGCTTCCCATGCTTCACTTCAGGTTTACTGTATTCCTCTGACCTTCTTGTTGACGATGAAACACAGAAATTGCATCGGAATTAAATAGAAAAGGCACAATGCCGACTTAAGTACAAGAAGACTGACTCTTCTTATTGTCTATGTATTGAACCTTTCCTGTGAGCCCAGTTTTAGTATCCGATGCGTCACTTCAGGTTTACTGTATCCCTTGGACCTTCTTATTGACGACGAAACACAGAAATTGCATCGTAATTAACTACAAAAGGCACAATGCCGACTCAAGTACAAGAAGACTGGCTCATCTTACTGTCTATGAGTAAACCTTTCCTATGGGACCGGTTTTACATTCCGATGCTTCACTTTAGGTTTACTGTATCCCTCTGCCCTTCTTATTGACGATGAAACACAGAAATTGCATCGGAATTAAATACAAAAGGCACAATGCCGACATAAGTACAAGTAGACTGACTCTTCTTACTGTCTATGTTTTGAAACATTCCTGTGACACTAGTTATAGATTCCGATGCTTCACTACAGGTTTACGGTATCCCCCTGACCTTCTTATTGACGATGAATCACAGAAATTGCATCGGAATTACATACAAAATGCACAATGCCGACATAAGTACAAGAAGACTGACTCTTCTTACTGTATATGTTTTGAACCATTCCTGTGACACTAGATATCGATTTCGATGCTTCACTTCAGGTTTACTGTATCCCTCTGACCTTCTTATTGACGATGAATCACAGAAATTGCATCAGAATTAAATACAAAAGGCCCAATGCCGACTTAAGTACAAGAAGACTGACTCTTCTTACTGTCTATGATTTGAACCATTCCTGTGACACTAGTTAAGGATTCCGACGCTTCACTTCAGGTTTACTGTATCCCTCTGACCTTCTTATTGACGATGAAACATTGAAATTCCATTGGAATTAAATACAAAAGGCATAATGCCGACTCAAGTACAAGAAAACTTGCTCTTCTTACTGTCTATGATTTGACCCTTTCCTGTGAGACCGGTTTTAGATTCCGATGCTTCACTTCAGGTTTACTGTATCCCTTGGACTTTCATATTGACGATGAAACACAGATATTGCATCGGAATTAAATAGAAAAGGCACAATGCCGACTTAAGTACAAGAAGACTGGCTCTACTTATTGTCTATGTTTTAAACCATTCCTGTGAGACCAGTTTTAGATTCCAATGCTTCAATTCAGGTTTACTGTATCCCTCTGTGCTTCTTATTGACGATGAAACACAGAAATTGCATCGGAATTAAATACAAAAGGCACACAGCCGATTTAAGTACAAGAGGACTGACTCTTCTTACTGTCTATGTTTTGAACCTTTCCTGTGAGCCCGGTTTTAGATTCCGATGCTTCACTTCAGGTTTACTGTATCCCTTGGACCTTCTTATTGACGACGAAACACAGAAATTGCATCGGAACTAAATAGAAAAGGCACAATGCCGACTTAAGTACAAGAAAACTGACTCGTCTTACAGTCTATGATTTGAACCATTCCTGTGACACTAGTTATAGATTCCGATGTTTCACTTCAGGTTTACTGTATCCCTCCGACCTTCTTATTGACGATGAAACACAGAAGTTGCATCGGAATTAAATACAAAAGGCACAATGCCGAGTTAAGTACAAGAAGACTGACTCTTCTTACTGTCGATGTTTTGAACCATTGCTGTGATAGTAGTTATAGATTCTGATGCTTCACTTCAGGTTTACTGTAACCCTTGGACCGTCTTATTGATGACGAAACACAGAAATTACATCGGAATTAAATACAAAAGGCACAATGCCGACTTAAGTACAGGAAGACTGGTTCTTCTTACTGTCTATGATTTCAACCATTCCTGTGACACTAGTTATAGATTCCCATGCTTCACTTCAGGTTTACTGTATCCCTCTGACCTTCTTATTGACGATGTATCACAGAAATTGCATCGGAATTACATACAAAAGGCACAATGCCGACATAAGTACAAGAAGACTGACTCTTCTTACTGTTTATGTTTTGAACCATTCCTGTGACCCTAGTTATAGATTCCGATGCTTCATTTCAGGTTTACTGTATACCTGTGACCTTCTTATTGACGTGAAGCACAGAAATTGCATCGGAATTAAATACAAAATGCACAATGCCGACTCAGGTACAGGAAGACTGGCTCTCCTTTCTGTCTATGATTTGACCCTTTCCTGTGAGACCGGTTTTAGATTCCGATGCTCCACTTCAGGTTTACTGTATCCCTCTGACCTTCTTATTGACGATGAAACATAGAAATTGCATCGGAATTAAATAGAAAAGGAACAATGTCCACATAAGTACAAGAAGACTGGCCCTTAATACTGTCTATGTTTTGACAACTCCTGTGAGACCAGTTTGAAATTCCGATGCTTCACTTGAGGTTTACTGTATCCCTCTGACCTTCATATTGACGATATAACACACACATTGCATCGGAATTAAATAGAAAAGGCACAACGCCGACTTAAGTACAAGAGGACTGGCTCTTCTTACTGTCTATGTTTTGAGCCATTCCTGTGAGACCAGTTTTAGAGTCCGATGCCTCACTTCAGGTTTACTGTATCCCTCTGACCTTCTTATTGACGATGAAACACAGATATTGCAACGGAATTAAATACAAAAGGCACAATGCCGACTTACGTACAAGAAGACTGACTCTTCTTACTGTCTATATTTTGAACCTTTCCTGTAATACCGGTTTCAGATTCCAATGTTTGACTTCAGGATTACTGTATCCCTTGTACCGTCTTATTGACGACGAAACACAGAAATTGCATCGGAATTAAATAGAAAATACACAATGCCGACTTAAGTACTAAAAAACTTACTCTTCTTACTGTCAGTGCTTTGAAACATTCCTGTGACACTAGTTATAGATTCCGATGCTTCACTTCAGGTTTAATGTATTCCTTGGACCTTCTTATTGACGACGAAACAAAGAAATTGCATCGGAATTAAATACAAAAGGCTCCATGCCGACTTAAGTACAAGAAGACTGACTCTTCTTACTGTCTAAGATTTGAACCATTCCTGTGACACTAGTTAAGGATTCCGACGCTTCACTTCAGGTTTACTGTATCCCTCTGACCTTCTTATTGACGATGAAACATAGAAATTCAGTTGGAATTAAATACAAAAGGCATAATGCCGACTCAAGTACAAGAAAACTGGCTCTTCTTACTGTCTATGATTTGAACCATTCCTGTGACACTAGTTAAGGATTCCGACGCTTCACTTCAGGTTTACTGTATCCCTCTGACCTTCTTATTGACGATGAAACATAGAAATTCCATTGGAATTAAATACAAAAGGCATAATGCCGACTCAAGTACAAGAAAACTGGCTCTTCTTACTGTCTATGATTTGAACCATTCCTGTGACACTAGTTAAGAATTCCGACGCTTCACTTCAGGTTTACTGTATCCCTCTGACCTTCTTATTGATGATGAAACACAGAAATTGCATCGGAATTAAATAGAAAAGGCACAATGCCCACTTAAGTACAAGGAGACTGACTCTTCTTACCGTCTATATTTTGAAACTTTCCTGTGAGACCGGTTTCAGATTCCAATGTTTCACTTCAGGTTTACTGTATCCCTTGGATCTTCTTATTGACG
Organism: Schistocerca serialis cubense; assembly: GCF_023864345.2. NCBI lineage: Eukaryota > Metazoa > Arthropoda > Insecta > Orthoptera > Acrididae > Schistocerca > Schistocerca serialis. The sequence goes on along the minus strand of NC_064649.1, from coordinate 184,480,061 downwards.
ACGAAACACAGAAATTGCATCGAAATTAAATAGAAAAGACACAATGCCGACTTAAGTACTAAAAAACTTACTCTTCTTACTGTCTATTTTTTGAAACATTCCTGTGACACTAGTTATAGATTCCGATGCTTCACTTCAGGTTTACTGTATCCCTTGGACCTTCTTATTGACGACGAAACAAAGAAATTGCATCGGAATTAAATACAAAAGGCACAATGCCGACTTAAGTACAAGAAGACGGGCTCTTTTTACTATGTTTTAAACCATTCCTGTGAGACCAGTTTTAGATTCCGATGCTTCACTTCAGGTTTACTGTATCCCTCTGAGCTTCTTATTGACGATGAAACACAGAAATTGCATCGGAATTAAATTCAAAAGGCACACTGCTGACTTAAGTACAAGAGGCCTGACTCTTCTTACAGTCTAGGTTTTGAAACTTTCCTGTGAGACCGGTTTTAGATTCCGATGCCTCACTTCAGGTTTACTGTATTCCTCTGACCTTCTTATTGACGATGAAACACAGAAATTGCATCGGAATTAAGAACAAAAGGCACATTGCCGACTTAAGTACAAGAAGACTGACTCTTCTTACTGTCGATGTTTTGAACCAGTCCTGTGATCTTCAAGTTTACTGTAACCCTTGGACCGTCTTATTGACGACGAAACACAGAAATTACATCGGAATAAAATACAAAATACACAATGCCGACTTAAGTACAGGAATACTGGCTCTTCTTACTGTCTATGATTTCAACCATTCCTGTGACACTAGTTATAGATTCCGATGCTTCACTTCAGGTTTACTGTATTCCTCTGACCTTCTTGTTGACGATGAAACACAGAAATTGCATCGGAATTAAATAGAAAAGGCACAATGCCGACTTAAGTACAAGAAGACTGACTCTTCTTATTGTCTATGTTTTGAACCTTGCCTGTGAGACCGGTTCTAGATTCCGATGCGTCACTTCAAGTTTACTGAATCCCTTGGACCTTCTTATTGACGACGAAACACAGAAATTGCATCGGAATTAAATACAAAAGGCACAATGCCGACATAAGAACAGGAAGACCGGATCTTCCTACTGTCTATGTTTTGAACCATTCCTGTGACACTAGTTATTGATTCCGATGCTTCACTTCAGGTTTACTGTATCCCTCTGACCTTCTTATTGTAGATGAAACACAGAAATTGCATCGGAATTAAATAGAAAAGGCACAATGCCGACTCAAGTACAAGAAGACTGGCTCTTCTAACTCTCTATGATTGAACCATTCTTGTGAGACCGGTTTTACATTCCGATGCTTCAGTATATGCTAACTGTATCCCTTGGACCTTCTTATTGACGACGAAACACAGAAATTGCATCGGAAATAAATACAAAAGGCACAATGCCGTCTTAAGTACAAGAAGACTGACTCTTCTTAGTATCTATGTTTTGAACCATTCCTGTGACACTAGTTAAGGATACCGATTCTTCACGTCAGATTTATTGAATCCCTCTGGCCTTCTTATTGACGACGAAACACAGAAATTGCGTCAGAATTAAATACAAAATGCACAATGCCGACTCAAGTACAAGAAGACTGGCTCTTGTTACTGTGTATGTATTGAACCTTTCCTGTGAGACCGGTTTTAGATTCCGATGCTTCACTTCAGGTTTATTGTATCCCTTGTACCTTCTCATTGACGATGAAACACAGAAATTGCATCGGAATTAAATTCAAAAGGCACACTGCCGACTTAAGTACAAGAAGACTGACTCTTCTTACTGACTATGTTTTGAACATTTCCTGTGAGACCTGTTTTAGATTCCGATGCTTCAGTATATGTTTACTGTATCCCTTGGACCCTCTTACTGACGATGAAACACAGAAATTGCATCGGAATCAAATACAAAAGGCACAATGCAGACTTAAGTACAAGAAGACGGACTCTTCTTACTGACTATGCTTTGAACATTTCCTGTGAGACCGGTTTTAGATTCCGATGCTTCACTATATGTTTACTGTATCTCTTGGACCTTCTTATTGACGATGAAACACAGATATTGCATCGGAAATAAATACATAAGGCACAATGCTGACTTAAGTACAAGAAGACTGGCTCTCCTTACTGTCTATGTATTGAACCATTCCTGTGACACTAGTTATTGATTCCGATACTTCACTTCATGATTACTGTAACCTTTGGACCTTCTTATTGACGACGAAACACAGAAATTGCATCGGAATTGAATACAAAAAGGCACAATGCCGACTTAAGTAAAGGAAGACTGACTCTTCTTACTGACTATGTTTTTAACATTTCCTGTGAGCCCAGTTGTAGATTCCGATGCTTCACTTCAGTATTACTGTATCCCTTGGACCTTCTTATTGACGACAGAACACAGATATTCCATCGGAATTAAATACGAAAGCACAATGCCGACTTAAGTACAAGAAGACTGGCTCTTCTTACTGTCTGTGCTTTGACCCATTCCTGTGACACTAGTTATAGATTCCGATACTTCACTTTAGGTTTACTGTATCCCTCTGACCTTCTCAATGACGATAAATCACAGAAATTGCATCGGAATTAAATACAAAAGGCACAATGCCGACATAAGTACAAAATTACTGACTCTTCTTACTGTCTATGTTTTGAACCATTCCTGTGACACTAGTTATGGATTCCGATGCTTCACTTCAGGTTTACTGCATCCCTCTGATCTTCGTATTGACGATGAATCACAGATATTGCATTGGAATTAAATTCAAAAGGCACAATGCCGACATATGAAAAAGAAGACTGACTCTTCTTACTGTCTATGTTTGAACCATTCCTTTGAGACCGGTTTTAGGTTCCGATGCTTTACTTCAGGTTTATTGTATCCCTTGGACCTTCTTATTGACGACGAAACACAGAAATTGCATCGGAATTAAATACACAAGGCACAATGCCGACTTAAGTACAAGAAGACTGACTCTTCTTACTGTCTATGTTTTGAACCATTCCTGTGACTCTAGTTAAGGATTCCGATGCTTCACTTCAGGTTTACTGTATCCCTATGACCTTCTTATTGACTACGAAACACAGAAATTGCATCGGAATTAAATACAAAATGCACAATGACGACTCAAGTACAAGAAGACTGACTCATCTTACTTTCTATGTTTTGAATCTTTCCTGTGAGACCGGTTTTTGATTCCGATGCTTCACTTCAGGTTTACTGTATCCCTTGGACGTACTTATTGACGACGAAACACAGAAATTGCATCGGAATTAAATACAAAAGGCACAATATCGACTTAAGTACAAGAAGACTGACTCTTCTTACTGACTATTTTTTGAACATTTCCTGTGAGACCAGTTTTAGTATCCGATGCTTCACTATATGTTTGCTGTATCCCTTGGACCTTATTATTGACGACGAAACACAGAAATTGCAACTGAATTAAATACAAAAGGCACAATGTCGACTTAAGTACAAGAAGACTGACTCTTCCTACTGACTATGTTTTTAACATTTCCTGTGAGACCAGTATTAAATTCCGATGCTTCACCATATGTTTAATGTATCCCTTGGACCTTCTTATTGACGATGAAACACAGAAATTACATCGGAATTAAATACAAAAGGCACAATGCCAACGTAAGTACAAGAAGAGTGGCTCTTCTTACTGTCTATGGTTTGAACCATTCCTGTGACACTAGTTATAGATTCCGATGCTTCACTTCAAGTTTACTGTATCCCTTGGACCTTCTTATTGACGACGAACCACAGTTATTGCATCTGAATTAAATACAAAAGGCACAATGCCGACTTAGGTACTAGAGGACTGGCTTTTCTTACTGTCTATGCTTTAAACCATTCCTGTGACGCTAGTTATAGATTCCGAAGCTGCACTTCAGGTTTACAGTAACACTTCAACCTTCTTATTGATGACGAAACACAGAAATTGCATCGGAATTAAATACAAAAGGCACAATGCCGACTTAAGTACAGGAAGACTGGTTCTTCTGACTGTCTATGTTTTGAACAATTCCAGGGACACTAGTTATAGATTCCGATGCTTCACTTCGGGTTTACTGTATCCCTTGGACCTTCTTATTGACGACGAAACACAGAAATTGCATCGGAATTAAATGCAAATGGCACAATGCCAACGTAAGTACAAGAAGACTGACACTACTTACTGACTATGTTTGAACATTTCCTGTGAGACCAGTTTTAGATTCCGATGCTTCACTATATGTTTTCTGTATCCCTTGGACCTTCTTATTGACGATGAAACATTGAAATTGCATCGGAATTAAATTCAAAAGGCACAATACCGACTTAAGTACAAGAACACTGACTCTTCTTACTGACTATTTTTTGAACATTTCCTGTGAGACCAGTTTTAGTATCCGATGCTTCACTATATGTTTCCTGTATCCCTTGGACCTTCTTATTGACGATGAAACACAGAAATTGCATCGAAATCAAATAGAAAAGGCACAATGCCGACTTAAGTACAAGAAGACTGGCTCACCATACTGTCTATGTTTTCAACCATTCCTTTGACACTAGTTATAGATTCCGATGCTTCACTTCAGGTATACCGTATCCCTTGGACCTTCTTATTGACAATGAATCCCTGAAATAGCATCGGAATTAAATACAAAAGGCACAATGCCGACTTAACTACAAGATGATTGACTCTTCTTACTGACTATGTTTTGAACATTTCCTGTGAGACCAGTTTTAGATTCCGATGCTTCAGTATATGTTTACTGTATCCCTCGGACTCTCTTATTGACGATGAAACACAGACGTTGCATCGGAATCAAATACAAAAGGCACAATGCAGACTTAAATACAAGAAGAGTGGCTCTTCTTACTGTCTATGATTTGAACCATTTTTGTGACACTAGTTATAGATTCCGATGCTTCACTTCAGGTTTACTCTATCCCTTGGACCTTCTTATTGACGACGAAACACAGAAATTGCATCGGAATTAAATACAAAAGGCACAATGCCGACATAAGTACAAGAAGACTGGCTCTTCTTACTTTCTATGCTTTGAACCATTCCTGTGACACTAGATATAGATTCCGAAGCTTCACTTCAGGTTTACTGTATCCCTTGGACCTTCTTATTGACGACGAAACACAGAAATTGTATCGGAAATGAATATAAAAGGCACAATGCCGACTTAAGTACAAGAAGACTGACTCTTCTTACTGTCTATGTTTTGAACCATTCCTGTGACACTAGTTATAGTTTCCGATGCTTCACTTCAGGTTTACTGTATCCCTCTGGTCTTCTTATTGACGGTGAATCACAGAAATTGCATCGGAATTAAATACAAATGGCACAATGCCGACTTATGTACATGAAGACTGACTCTTCTTACTGTCTATGTGTGAACCATTCCTGTGACACTAGTTAAGGATTCCGATGCCTAACTTCAGGTTTACGGTATCCCACTGACTTTCTTATTGACGATGAAACCCAGAAATTCCATCGGAATTAAATAAAAAAAGGCACAATGCCGACTCAATTCCAAGAAGACTGGCTCTTCATACTGTCTATGATTTGAACCAATCCTGTGACACTAGTTACAGATTCCGATGCTTTACTTCAGGTTTACTGTATCACTTGGACCTTCTTATTGACGACGAAGCACAGAAATTGCATCGGAATTAAATACAAAAGCCACAATGCCGACTTAAGTACAAGAAGAGTGGCTCTTCTTACTTTCTATGCTTTAAACCATTCCTGTGACACTAGATATAGATTCCGATGCCTCACTTAAGGTTTACTGTATCCCTTGGACCTTCTTATTGACGACGAAACACAGAAATTGTATCGGAAATGAATGCAATTGGCACAATTTCGACTTAAGTACAAGAATACTGGCTCTTCTTACTGTCTACGTTTTGAACCATTCCTGTGACACTAGTTATAGATTCCGATGCTTCACTTCAGGTTTACTGTATCCTTTGGAACTTCTTATTGACGACGAAACACAGAGATTGCATCGGAATTAAATACAAAAGGCACAATGCCGACGTAAGTACAAGAAGACTGACTCTTCTTACTGTCTATGTTTTGAACCATTCCTGTGACACTAGTTAAGGATTCCGATGCTTCACGTTAGGTTTACTGTTTCCCTCTCACCTACTTATTGACGACGAAACACAGAAATTGCGTCGGAAATAAATACAAAATGCACAATGCAGACTCAAGTACAAGAAGACTGGCTCTTCTTACTGTCTATGTTTTGAACCATTCCTGTGACACTAGTTATAGATTGCGATGCTTCACTTCAGGTTTACTGTATGCCTTGGATCTTCTTTTTGACGACGAAACACAGAAATTGCAACAGAATTAAATACAAAAGGCACAATGCCGACTTACGTACAAGAAGAGTGGCTCTTCTTACTTACTATGCTTTGAACCACTCCTGTGACACTAGATATAGATTCCGATGCCTCACTTAAGGTTTACTGTATCCCTTGGACCTTCTTATTGACGACGAATCACAGAAATTGTATCGGAAATGAATCCAAAAGGCACAATTTCGACTTAAGTACAAGAAGACTGGCTCTTCTTATTGTCTATGTTCTGAACCATTCCTGTGACACTTGTTATAGATTCCGATGCTTCACTTCAGGTTTACTGTATCCCTTGGAACTTCTTATTGACGACGAAACACAGAAATTGCATCGGAATTAAATACAAAAGGCACAATGCCGACGTAAGTACAAGAAGACTGACTCATCTTACTATCTATGTTTTGAACCATTCCTGTGACACAAGTTAAGGATTCCGATGCTTCATGTTAGGTTTACTGATTCCGTCTCACCTTCTTATTGACGACGAAACACAGAAATTGCGTCGGAATTAAATACAAAATGCACAATGCAGACTCAAGTACAAGAAGACTGGCTCTTCTTACTGTCTATGTTTTGAACCATTCCTGTGACACTTGTTATAGATTCCGATGCTTCACTTCAGGTTTACTGTATCCCTTGGAACTTCTTATTGACGATGAAACTCAGAAATTGCATCGGATTTATATTCAGTAGGCACAGTGCCGACTGAAGTACAAGAAGACTGACTCTTCTTACTAACTATTTTTTGAACATTTCCTGTGAGACCAGTTTTAGATTCCAATGCTTCAGTATAGGTTTACTGTATCCCTTGGACCCTCTTATTGACCATGAAACACAGAAATTGCATCGGAATCAAATACAAAAGGCACAATGCAGACTTAAGTAGAAGACGACTGACTCTTCTTTCTCACTATGTTTTGATCATTTCCTGTGAGACCAGTTGAAGATTCCGATGCTTCACTATATGTTTACTGTATCCCTTGGACCTTCTTATTGACGATGAAACATTGAAATTGCATCGGAATTAAATTCAAAAGGCACAATACCGACTTAAGTACTAGAAGACTTACTCTTCTTACTGACTATTTTTTGAACATTTCCTGTGAGACCAGTTTTAGTATCCGATGCTTCACTATATGTTTACTGTATCCCTTGGACCTTCTTATTGACGATGAAACACAGAAATTGCATCGGAATCAAATAGAAAAGGCACAATACTAACTTAACTGCAAGAAGACTGGCTCTTCTCACTGTCTATGTTTTGAACCATTCCTGTGACACTAGTTATAGATTCTGATGCTTCACTTCAGGATTACTGTATACCTTGGTCCTTCTTATAGACGACGAAACCCAGAAATATAATCGGAATTAAATACCAAAGGCACAATGCCGACTTAAGTACAAGAAGACTGGCTCACCATACTGTCTATGTTTTCAACCATTCCTTTGACACTAGTTATAGATTCCGATGCTTCACTTCAGGTATACCGTATCCCTTGGACCTTCTTTTTGACGATGAATCCCAGAAATAGCATCGGAATTAAATACAAAAGGCACAATGCCGACTTAACTACAAGATGATTGACTCTTCTTACTGACTATGTTTTGAACATTTCCTGTGAGACCAGTTTTAGATTCCGATGCTTCAGTATATGTTTACTGTATCCCTTGGATCCTCTTATTGACGATGAAACACAGAAGTTGCATCGGAATCAAATACAAAAGGCACAATGCAGACTTAAATACAAGAAGAGTGGCTCTTCTTACTGTCTATGATTTGAACCATTTTTGTGACACTAGTTATAGATTCCGATGCTTCACTTCAGGTTTACTCTATCCCTTGGACATTCTTATTGACGACGAAACACAGAAATTACATCGGAATTAAATACAAAAGGCACAATGCCGACATAAGTACAAGAAGACTGGCTCTTCTTACTTTCTATGCTTTGCACCTTTCCTGTGACACTAGTTACAGATTACGATGCTTTACTTCAGGTTTACTGTATCACTTGAACCTTCTTATTGACGACGAAGCACACAAATTGAATCGGAATTAAATACAAAATGCACAATGCCGACTTAAGTACAAGAAGAGTGGCTCTTCTTACTTTCTATGCCTTAAACCATACCTGTGACACTAGATATAGATTCCGATGCCTCACTTAATGTTTACTGTATCCCTTGGACCTTCTTATTGACGACGAAACACAGAAATTGTATCGGAAATGAATGCAATTGGCACAATTTCGACTTAAGTACAAGAAGACTGGCTCTTCTTACTGTCTATGTTCTGAACCATTCCTGTGACACTAGTTATAGATTCCGATGCTTCACTTCAGGTTTACTGTATCCTTTGGAACTTCTTATTGACGACGAAACACAGAGATTGCATCGGAATTAAATACAAAAGGCACAATGCCGACGTAAGTACAAGAAGACTGACTCTTCTTACTGTCTATGTTTTGAACCATTCCTGTGACACTAGTTAAGGATACCGATGCTTCACGTTAGGTTTACTGATTCTCTCTCACCTTCTTATTGACGACGAAACACAGAAATTGCGTCGGAAATAAATACAAAATGCACAATGCAGACTCAAGTACAAGAAGACTGGCTCTTCTTACTGTCTATGTTTTGAACCATTGCTGTGACACTAGTTATAGCTTGCGATGCTTCACTTCAGGTTTACTGTATGCCTTGGATCTTCTTTTTGACGACGAAACACAGAAATTGCAACAGAATTAAATACAAAAGGCACAATGCCGACTTACGTACAAGAAGAGTGGCTCTTCTTACTTTCTATGCTTTGAACCATTCCTGTGACACTAGATATAGATTCCGATGCCTCACTTAAGGTTTACTGTATCCCTTGGACCTTCTTATTGACGACGAAACACCGAAATTGTATCGGAAATGAATACAAAAGGCACAATTTCGACTTAAGTACAAGAAGACTGCCTCTTCTTATTGTCTATGTTCTGAACTATTCCTGTGACACTTGTTATAGATTCCGATGCTTCACTTCAGGTTTACTGTATCCCTTGGAACTTCTTATTGACGACGAAACACAGAAATTGCATCGGAATTAAATACAAAAGGCACAATGCCGACGTAAGTACAAGAAGACTGACTCATCTTACTGTCTATGTTTTGAACCATTCCAGTGACACAAGTTAAGGATTCCGATGCTTCATGTTAGGTTTACTGATTCCGTCTCCCCTTCTTATTGACGACGAAACACAGAAATTGCGTCGGAGTTAAATACAAAATGCACAATGCAGACTCAAGTACAAGAAGACTGGCTCTTCTTACTGTCTATGTATTGAACCTTTCCTGTGAGACCGGTTTTAGATTCCGATGCTTCACTTCAGGTTTACTGTATCCCTTGGACCTTCTTATTGACGATGAAACTCAGAAATTGCATCGGATTTAAATTCAATAGGCACAGTGCCGACTGAAGTACTAGAAGAAGGTTTCTTCTCACTGTCTATGATTTGAACTAATCCTGTGACACTAGTTATAGATTCCGATGCTTCACTTCAGGTTTACTGTATCCCTTGGACCTTCTTATTGACGACGAAACACAGAAATTGCATAGGAATTAAATACAAACCGAACAATGCCGACTTAAATACAAGAAGACTGATTCTTCTTACTGACTATCTTTGAACATTTCCTGTGAGAGCAGGTTTAGATTCCGATGCTTCACTATATGTCTACTGTGTCCCTTGGACATTCTTATTGACGATGAAACACAGAATTTGCATCGGAATTACATACAAAAGGCACAATGCCGACTTAAGTACAAGAAGACTGGCACTTCTTACTGTCTATGTTTTGAACCATTCCTGTGACACTAGTTATAGATTCCGATGCTTCACTTCAGGTTTACTGTATCCCTTGGAACTTCTTATTGACGACGAAACACAGAAATTGCATCGGAATTATATACAAGAGGCACAATGCCGACGTAAGTACATGAAGACTGACTCTTCTTACTGTCTACGTTTTGAACCATTCCTGTGACACAAGTTAAGGATTCCGATGCTTCATGTTAGGTTTACTGATTCCGTCTCACCTTCTTATTGACGAGAAACACAGAAATTGCGTCCGAATTAAATACAAAATGCACAATGCAGACTCAAGTACAAGAAGACTGGCTCTTCTTACTGTCTATGTATTGAACCTTTCCTGTGAGACCGGTTTTAGATTCCGATGCTTCACTTCAGGTTTACTGTATCCCTTGGACCATCTTATTGACGATGAAACTCAGAAATTGCATCGGAATTAAATTCAAAAGGCACAGTGCCGACTGAAATACAAGAAGACTGACTCTTCTTACTAACTATTTTTTGATCATTTCCTGTGAGACCAGTTAAAGATTCCGATGCTTCACTATATGTTTACTGTATCCCTTGGACCTTCTTATTGACGATGAAAGACAGATATTGCATCGGAATTAAATTAAAAAGGCACAATGCTGACTTAAGTACTGGAAGACGGTTTCTTCTCTCTGCCTATGTTTTGAACTATTCCTATGACACTAGTTATAGATTTTGATGCTTCACTTCAGGTTTACTGTATACCTTGGTCCTTCTTATTGACGACGGAACACAGAAATTGCATCGGAAATTAATACAAAAACCACAATGCCGACTTAAGTACAAGAAGACTGGCTCTCCTTACTGTCTATTTTTTGAACTATTCCTGTGACACTAGTTATAGATTCCGATGCTTGACTTCAGGTTTACAGTAAACCTTCGACCTTCTTATTGACGACGAAACACAGAAATTGCATCGGAATTACATACAAAAGGCACAATGCAGACTTAAGTACAGGAAGACTGGCTCTTCTTACTGTCTATGTTTTGAACCATTCCAGTGACACTAGTTATAGATTCCGATGCTTCACTTCGGGTTTACTGTATTCCTTGGACCTTCTTATTGACGACGAAACACAGAAATTGCATAGGAATTAAATACAAACGGCACAATGCCAACTTAAGTATAAGAAGACTGACTCTTCTTACTGACTATCTTTGAACATTTCCTGTGAGAGCAGTTTTAGATTCCGATGCTTCACTATATGTTTACTGTATCCCTTGGACCTTCTTATTGACGGCGAAACACAGAAATTGCATCGGAATTAAATTCAAAAGGCACAATGCCTACTTAAGTACAAGGCGACTGGTTCTTCTTACTGTCTATGCTTTGAACAATTCCTGTGACACTAGTTACAGATTCCGATGCTTCACTTCAGGTTTACTGTATCCCTTGGAACTTCTTATTGACGACGAAACACAGAAATTGCATCGGAATTAAATACAAAAGGCACAATGCCGACGTAAGTACATGAAGACTGACTCTTCTTACTGCCTATGTTTTGAACCATTCCTGTGACACAAGTTAAGGATTCCGATGCTTCATTTAGGTTTACTGATTCCGTCTCACCTTCTTATTGACGACGAAACACAGAAATTGCGTCCGAATTAAATACAAAATGCACAATGCAGACTCAAGTACAAGAAGACTGGCTCTTCTTACTGTCTATGTATTGAACCTTTCCTGTGAGACCGGTTTTAGATTCCGATGCTTCACTTCAGGTTTACTGTATCCCTTGGACCATCTTATTGACGACGAAACACAGAAATTGCATCGGAATTACATACAAAATGCACAATGCAGACTCAAGTACAAGGAGACTGGCTCTTCTTACTGTCTATGTATTGAACCTTTCCTGAAAGACCGGTTTAAGATTCCGATGCTTCACTTCAGGTTTACTGTATCCCTTGGACCTTTTTTATTGACGATGAAACTCAGAAATTGCATCGGAATTAAATTCAAAAGGCACAGTGCCGACTGAAGTACAAGAAGACTGACTCTTCTTACTAACTATTTTTTGAACATATCCTGTGAGACCTGTTTTAGATTCCGATGCTTCAGTATATGTTTACTGTATCCCTTGGACCTTCTTATTGACGATGAAAGACAGATATTGCATCGGAATTAAATTAAAAAGGCACAATGCTGACTTAAGTACTGGAAGACGGTTTCTTCTCACTGCCTATGTTTTGAACTATTCCTGTGACACTAGTTATAGATTCCGATGCTTCACTTCAGGTTTACTGTATACCTTGGTCCTTCTTATTGACGACGGAACACAGAAATTGCATCGGAAATTAATACAAAAGACACAATGCCGACTTAAGTACAAGAAGACTGGCTCTCCTTACTGTCTATTCTTTGAACCATTCCTGTGACACTAGTTATAGATCCCGATGCTTGACTTCAGGTTTATAGTAAACCTTCGACCTTCTTATTGACGACGAAACACAGAAATCGGAATTACATACAAAAGGCACAATGCAGACTTAACTACAGGAAGACTGGCTCTTCATACTGTCTATGTTTTGAACCATTCCAGTGACACTAGTTATAGATTCCGATGCTTCACTTCAGGTTTACTGTATGCCTTGGACCTTCTATTTAACGTCGAAACACAGAAATTGCAACAGAATTAAGTACAAAAGGCACAATGCCGACTTAAGTACAAGAGGAGTGGCTCTTCTTACTTTCTATGCTTTGAACCATTCCTGTGACACTAGATATAGTTACCGATGCCTCACTTAAGGTTTACTGTATCCCTTGGACCTTCTTATTGACGACGAAACACAGAAATTGTATCGGAAATGAATACAAAAGGCACAATTTCGACTGAAGTACAAGAAGACTGGCTATTCTTACTGTCTATGTTCTGAACCATTGCTGTGACACTAGTTATAGATTCTGATACTTCACTTCAGGTTTACTGTATCCCTTGGAACTTCTTATTGACGACGAAACACAGAAATTGCATCGGAATTAAATACAAAATGCACAATGCAGACTCAAGTACAAGAAGACTGGCTCTTCTTACTGTCTATGTATTGATCCTTTCCTGTGAGACCGGTTTTAGATTCCGATGCTTCACTTCAGGTTTCCTGTATGCCTTGGACCTTCTTTTTGACGTCGAAACACAGAAATTGCAACAGAATTAAATACAAAAGGCACAAACCTGACTTAAGTACAAGAAGACTGACTCTTCTTATTGACTATGATTTGAACATATCCTGTGAGACCAGTTTTAGTTTCCGATGCTTCACTATATGTCTACTGTGTCCCTTGGACATTCTTATTGACGATTAAACACAGAATTTGCATCGGAATTAAATACAAAAGGCACAATGCCGACTTAAGTACAAGAGGACTGGCACTTCTTACTGTCTATGTTTTGAACCATTCCTGTGACACTAGTTATAGATTCCGATGCTTCTCTTCAGGTTTACTGTATGCCTTGGATCTTCTTTTTGACGACGAAACACAGAAATTGCAACAGAATTAAATACAAAAGGCACAATGCCGACTTACGTACAAGAAGAGTGGCTCTTCTTACTTTCTATGCTTTGAACCATTCCTGTGACACTAGATATTGATTCCGATGCCTCACTTAAGGTTTACTGTATCCCTTGGACCTTCTTATTGACGACGAAACACAGAAATTGTATCGGAAATGAATACAAAAGGCACAATTTCGACTTAAGTACAAGAAGACTGGCTCTTCTTATTGTCTATGTTCTGAACCATTCCTGTGACACCAGTTATAGATTCCGATACTTCACTTCAGGTTTACTGTATCCCTTGGAACTTCTTATTGACGACGAAACACAGAAATTGCATCGTGATTAAATACAAAAGGCACAATGCCGACGTAAGTACATGAAGACTGACTCTTCTTACTGTCTATGTTTTGATCCATTCCTGTGACACAAGTTAAGGATTCCGATGCTTCATATTAGGTTTACTGATTCCGTCTCACCTTCTTATTGACGACGAAAGACAGAAATTGCGTCGGAATGAAATACAAAATGCACAATGCAGACTCAAGTACAAGAAGACTGGCTCTTCTTACTGTCTATGTATTGAACCTTTCCTGAAAGACCGGTTTTAGATTCCGATGCTTCACTTCAGGTTTACTGTATCACTTGGACCTTTTTTATTGACGATGAAACTCAGAAATTGCATCGGAATTAAATTCAAAAGGCACAGTGCCGACTGAAGTACAAGAAGACTGACTCTTCTTACTAACTATTTTTTGAACATATCCTGTGAGACCTGTTTTAGATTCCGATGCTTCAGTATATGTTTACTGTATCCCTTGGACCTTCTTATTGACGATGATAGACAGATATTGCATCGGAATTAAATACAAAAGGCACAATGCCGACTTACGTACAAGAAGACTGGCTCTCCTTACTGTCTATTTTTTGAACCATTCCTGTGACACTAGTTATAGATTCCGATGCTTCACTTTGGGTTTACTGTATTCCTTGGACCTTCTTATTGACGACGAAACACAGAAATTGCATAGGAATTAAATACAAACGGCACAATGCCGACTTAAGTATAAGAAGACTGACTCTTCTTACTGACTATCTTTGAACATTTCCTGTGAGAGCAGTTTTAGATTCCGATGCTTCACTATATGTTTACTGTATCCCTTGGACCTTCTTATTGACGGCGAAACACAGAGATTGCATCGGAATTAAATTCAAAAGGCACAATGCCTACTTAAGTACAAGGCGACTGGTTCTTCTTACTGTCTATGCTTTGAACAATTCCTGTGACACTAGTTACAGATTCCGATGCCTCAATTCAGGTTTACTGAATACCTTGGACCTTCTCATTGACGACGAAACACAGAAATTGCATCGGAATTAAATACAAAAGGCACAATCCTGACTTAAGTACAAGAAGACTGACTCTTCTTACTGACTATGATTTGAACATTTCCTGTGAGACCAGTTTTAGTTTCCAATGCTTCACTATATGTCTACTGTGTCCCTTGGACATTCTTATTGACGATGAAACACAGAATTTGCATCGGAATGAAATACAAAAAGCACAATGCCGACTTAAGTACAAGAAGACTGGCACTTCTTACTGTCTATGTTTTGAACCATACCTGTGACACTAGTTATAGATTCCGATGCTTCACTTCAGGTTTACTGTATGCTTTGGACCCTCTTTTTAACGACGAAACACAGAAATTGCAACAGAATTAAGTACAAAAGGCACAATGCCGACTTAAGTACAAGAGAAGTGGCTCTTCTTACTTTCTATGCTTTGAACCATTCCTGTGACACCAGATATAGATACCGATGCCTCACTTAAGGTTTACTGTATCCCTGGGACCTTCTTATTGACGACGAAACACAGAAATTGTATTGGAAATGAATACAAAAGGCACAATTTCGACTTAAGTACAAGAAGACTGGCTCTTCTTACTGTCTATGTTCTGAACCATTGCTGTGACACTAGTTATAGATTCCGATACTTCACTTCAGGTTTACTGTATCCCTTGGACCCTCTTATTGACCATGAAACACAGAAATTGCATCGGAATCAAATACAAAAGGCACAATGCAGACTTAAGTAGAGGAAGACTGGCTCTTCTTACTGTCTATGTTTTGAACCATTCCAGTGACACTAGTTATAGATTCCGATGCTTCACTTCGGGTTTACTGTATCCCTTGGACCCTCTTATTGACCATGAAACACAGAAATTGCATCGGACTCAAATACAAAAGGCACAATGCAGACTTAAGTAGAAGACGACTGACTCTTCTTTCTGACTATGTTTTGATCATTTCCTGTGAGACCAGTTAAGGATTCCGATGCTTCACTATATGTTTACTGTATCCCTAGGACCTTCTTATTGACGATGAAAGACAGATATTGCATCGGAATTAAATTCAAAAGGCACAATGCTGACTTAAGTACTGGAAGACGGTTTCTTCTCACTGTCTATGTTTTGAACTATTCCTGTGACACTAGTTATAGATTCCGATGCTTCACTTCAGGTTTACTGTATCCCTTGGTCCTTCTTATTGACGACGGAACACAGAAATTGCATCGGAAATTAATACAAAAGACACAATGACGACTTAAGTACAAGAAGACTGTCTCTCCTTACTGTCTATGTTTTGAACTATTCCTGTGACACTAGTTATAGATTCCGATGCTTGACTTCAGGTTTACAGTAAACCTTCGACCTTCTTATTGACGACGAAACACAGAAATTGCATCGGAATTACATACAAAAGGCACAATGCAGACTTAAGTACAGGAAGACTGGCTCTTCTTACTGTCTATGTTTTGAACCATTCCAGTGACACTAGTTATAGATTCCGATGCTTCACTTCGGGTTTACTGTATCCCTTGGACCTTCTTATTGACGACGAAACACAGAAATTGCATAGGAATTAAATACAAACGGCACAATGCCGACTTAAGTATAAGAAGACTGACTCTTCCTACTGACTATCTTTGAACGTTTCCTGTGAGAGCAGTTTTAGATTCCGATGCTTCACTATATGTTTACTGTATCCCTTGGACCTTCTTATTGACGGCGAAACACAGAAATTGCATCGGAATTAAATTCAAAAGGCACAATGCCACTTAAGTACAAGGCGACTGGTTCTTCTTACTGTCTATGTTTGAACAATTACTGTGACACTAGTTACAGATTCCGATGCCTCACTTCAGGTTTACTGTATACCTTGGACCTTCTTATTGACGACGAAACACAGAAATTGCATCGGAATTAAATACAAAAGGCACAATCCTGACTTAAGTACAAGAAGACTGACTCTTCTTACTGAGTATGATTTGAACATTTCCTGTGAGACCAGTTTTAGTTTCCAATGCTTCACTATATGTCTACTGTGTCCCTTGGACATTCTTATTGACGATGAAACACAGAATTTGCATCGGAATGAAATACAAAAGGCACAATGCCGACTTAAGTACAAGAAGACTGGCAATTCTTACTGTCTATCTTTTGAACCATTCCTGTGACACTAGTTATAGATTCCGATGCTTCACTTCAGGTTTACTGTATCCCTTGGAACTTCTTATTGACGACGAAACACAGAAATTGCATCGGAATTAAATACAAAAGGCACAATGCCGACGTAAGTACATGAAGACTGACTCTTCTTACTGTCTATGTTTTGAACCATTCCTGTGACACAAGTTAAGGATTCCGATGCATCATGTTAGGTTTACTGATTCCGTCTCACCTTCTTATTGACGAAGAAACACAGAAATTGCGTCGGAATTAAATACAAAATGCACAATGCAGACTCAAGTACAAGAAGACTGGCTCTTCTTACTGTCAATGTATTGAATCTTTCCTGTGAGACCGGTTTTAGATACCGATGCTTCACTTCAGGTTTACTGTATCCCTTGGACCTTCTTATTGACGATGAAACTCAGAAATTGCATCGGAATTAAATTCAAAAGGCACAGTGACGACTGAAGTACAAGAAGACTGACTCTTCTTACTAACTATTTTTTGAACATTTCCTGTGAGACCAGTTTTAGATTCCGATGCTTCAGTATATGTTAACTGTATCCCTTGGACCCTCTTATTGACCATGAGACACAGAAATTGCATCGGAATCAAATGCAAAAGGCACAATGCAGACTTAAGTAGAAGACGACTGACTCTTCTTTCTGACTATGTTTTGATCATTTCCTGTGAGACCAGTTAGAGATTCCGATGCTTCACTATATGTTTCCTGTATCCCTTGGACCTTCTTATTGACGATGAAAGACAGATATTGCATCGGAATTAAATTCAAAAGGCACAATGCTGACTTAAGTACTGGAAGACGGTTTCTTCTCACTGTCTATGTTTTGAACTATTCCTGTGACACTAGTTATAGATTCCGATGCTTGACTTCAGGTTTACAGTAAACCTTCGACCTTCTTATTGACGACGAAACACAGAAATTGCATCGGAATTACATACAAAAGGCACAATGCAGACTTAAGTACAGGAAGACTGGCTCTTCTTACTGTCTATGTTTTGAACCATTCCAGTGACACTAGTTATAGATTCCGATGCTTCGCTTCGGGTTTACTGTATCCCTTGGACCTTCTTATTGACGACGAAACACAGAAATTGCATAGGAATTAAGTACAAACGGCACAATGCCAACTTAAGTATAAGAAGACTGACTCTTCTTACTGACTATCTTTGAACATTTCCTGTGAGAGCAGTTTTAGATTCCGATGCTTCACTATATGTTTACTGTATCCCTTGGACCTTCTTATTGACGACGAAACACAGAAATTGCATCGGAATTAAATTCAAAAGGCACAATGCCCACTTAAGTAAAAGGCGACTGGTTCTTCTTACTGTCTATGTTTTGAACAATTCCTGTGACACTAGTTACAGATTCCGATGCCTCACTTCTGGTTTACTGTATACCTTGGACCTTCTTATTGACGACGAAACACAGAAATTGCATCGGAATTAAATACCAAAGGCACAATCCTGACTTAAGTACAAGAAGACTGACTCTTCTTACTGACTATGATTTGAACATTTCCGTTGAGACCAGTTTTAGATTCCAATGCTTCACTATATGTCTACTGTGTCCCTTGGAAATTCTTATTGACGATGAAACACAGAATTTGCATCGCAATGAAATACAAAAGGCAATAATGCCGACTTAAGTACAAGAAGACTGGCACTTCTTACTGTCTATGTTTTGAACCATTCCTGTGACACTAGTTATAGATTCCGATGCTTCACTTCAGGTTTACTGTATGCCTTGGACCTTCTTTATGACGACGAAACACAGAAATTGCAACAGAATTCAGTACAAAAGGCACAATGCCGACTTAAGTACAAGAGGAGTGGCTCTTCTTACTTTCTATGCTTTGAACCATTCCTGTGACACTAGATATAGATACCGATGCCTCACTTAAGGTTTACTGTATCCCTTGGACCTTCTTATTGACGACGAAACACAGAAATTGTATCGGAAATGAATACAAAAGGCACAATTTCGGCTTAAGTACAAGAAGACTGGCTCTTCTTACTGTCTATGTTCTGAACCATTGCTGTGACACTAGTTATAGATTCCGATACTTCACTTCAGGTTTACTGTATCCCTTGGAACTTCTTTTTGACGACGAAACACAGAAATTGCATCGGAATTAAATACAAAATGCACAATGCAGACTCAAGTACAAGAAGACTGGCTCTTTTTACTGTCTATGTATTGAACCTTTCCTGTGAGACCGGTTTTAGATTCCGATGCTTCACTTCAGGTTTACTGTATGCCTTGGACCTTCTTTTTGACGACGAAACACAGAAATTGCAACAGAATTAAATACAAAAGGCACAATGCCGACTTAAGTTCAAGAAGACTGACTCTTCTTACTGACTATGTTTTTAACATTTCCTGTGAGACCAGTATTAAATTCCGATGTTTCAATAGATGTTTAATGTATCCCTTAGACCTTCTTATTGACGATGAAACACAGAAATTGCATCGGAATTAAATACAAAAGGCACAATGCCGACTTTAGTACAAGAAGAGTGGCTCTTCTTACTGTCTATGCTTTGAACCATTCCTGTGACACTAGTTATAGAATCTGATGCTTCACTTCAGGTTTACTGTATCCCTAGGACCTTCTTATTGCCGACGAACCCCAGTTATTGCATCTGAAATAAATACAAAATGGCACAATGCCGACTTAAGTACAAGAAGACTGGCTCTTCTTACTGTCTATGATTTGAACCATTCCTGTGACGCTAGTTATAGATTCCGATGCTTCACTTCGGGTTTACAGTAACCCCTGACCTTCTTATTGACGTCGAAACACAGAAATTGCATCGTAATTAAGTACAAATGGCACAATGCCGACTTAAGTACAGGAAGACTGGCTCTTCCTAGTGTTTATGTTTTGAACCATTCCAGTGCCACTAGTTATATATTCCGATGCTTCACTTCGGGTTTACTGTATCCCTTGGACCTTCTTATTGACGACGAAACACAGAAATTGTATCGGAAATAAATATAAAATGCACAATGCCGACTTAAGTACAAGAAGACTGGCTCTTCTTACTTTCTATGCTTTGAACCATTCCTGTGACACTAGATATAGATTCCGATGACTCACTTAAGGTTTACTGTATCCCTTGGACCTTCTTATTGACGACGAAACACAGAAATTGTATCGGAAATGAATACGATTGGCACAATTTCGACTTAAGTACAAGAAGACTGGCTCTTCTTACTGTCTATGTTCTGAACCATTCCTGTGACACTAGTTATAGATTCCGATGCTTCACTTCAGGTTTACTGTATCCTTTGGAACTTCTTATTGACGACGAAACACAGAGATTGCATCGGAATTAAATACAAAAGACACAATGCCGACGTAAGTACAAGAAGACTGACTCTTCTTACTGTCTATGTTTTGAACCATTCCTGTGACACTAGTTAAGGATTCCGATGCTTCACGTTAGGTTTACTGATTCCCTCTCACCTTTTTATTGACGACGAAACACAGAAATTGCATCGGAAATAAATACAAAATGCACAATGCAGACTCAAGTACAAGAAGACTGGCTCTTCTTGCTGTCTATGTATTTAACCTTTCCTGTGAGACCGGTTTTAGATTCCGTTGCTTCACTTCAGGTTTACTGTATCCCTTGGAACTTCTTATTGACGATGAAACTCAGAAATTGCATCGGAACTAAATTCAAAAGGCACAATGCCGAATTAAGTACAAGAAGACTGACTCTTCTTCTGACTATGCTTTGATCATTTCCTGTGAGACCAGTTAAAGATTCCGATGCTTCACTATATGTTTACTGTATCCGTTGGACCTTCTTATTGACGATGAAACACAGATATTGCATCGGAATTAAATACAAAAGGCACAATGCTGACTTAAGTACTAGAAGACGGTTTCTTCTCACTGTCTATGTTTTGAACTATTCCTGTGACACTACTTATAGATTCCGATGCTTCACTTCAGGTTTACTGTATCCCTTGGTCCTTCTTATTGACGACGGAACACAGAAATTGAATCGGAAATTAATACAAAAGGCACAATGCCGACTTAAGTACAAGAAGACTGGCTCTCCTTACTGTCTATGTTTTGACCCATTCCTGTGACACTAGTTATAGATTCCGATGCTTCACTTCAGGTTTACTGTATACCTTGGACCTTCCTATTGACGACGAAACACAGAAATTGCATCGGAATTAAATAGAAAAGGCACAATCATGACTTAAGTACAAGAAGACTGACTCTTCTTACTGACTATGATTTGAACATATCCTGTGAGACCAGTTTTAGTTTCCGATGCTTCACTATATGTCTACTGTGTCCCTTGGACATTCTTATTGACGATGAAACACAGAATTTGCATCGGAATTAAATACAAAAGGCACAATGCCGACTTAAGTACAAGAAGACTGGCACTTCTTACAGTCTATGTTTTGAACCATTCCTGTGACACTAGTTATAGATTGCGATGCTTCACTTCAGGTTTACTGTATCCCTTGGAACTTCTTATTGACGACGAAACACAGAAATTGCATCGGAATTAAATACAAAAGGCACAATGCAGACTTAAGTAGAAGACGACTGACTCCTCTTTCTGACTATGTTTTGATCATTTCCTGTGAGACCAGTTAAAGATTCCGATGCTTCACTATATGTTTGCTGTATCCCTTGGACCTTCTTATTGACGATGAAAGACAGATGTTGCATCGGAATTAAATTCAAAAGGCACAATGCTGACTTAAGTACTAGAAGACGGTTTCTTCTCACTGTCTATGTTTTGAACTATTCCTGTGACACTAGTTATAGATTCCGATGCTTCACTTCGGGTTTACTGTATCCCTTGGACCTTCTTAGTGACGACGAAACACAGAAATTGCATAGGAATTAAATACAAACCGAACAATGCCGACTTAAGTACAAGAAGACTGATTCTTCTTACTGACTATCTTTGAACATTTCCTGTGATAGCAGTTTTAGATTCCGATGCTTCACTATATGTTTACTATATCCCTTGGACCCTATTATTGACGACGAAACACAGGAATTGCATCGGAATTAAATTCAAAAGGCACAATGCCGACTTAAGTACAAGAAGACTGGCTCTTCTTACTGTCTATGTTTTAAACATTTCCTGTGACACTAGTTACAGATTCCGATGCCTCACTTCAGGTTTACTGTATACCTTGGACCTTCTTATTGACCACGAAACACAGAAATTGCATCGGAATTAAATACAAAAGGCACAATCCTGACTTAAGTACAGGGAGACTGACTCTTCTTACTGACTATGATTTGATCATATCCTGTGAGACCAATTTTAGTTTCCGATGCTTCACTATATGTCTACTGTGTCCCTTGGACATTCTCAATGGCGTTTAAACACAGAATTTGCATCGGAATTAAATACAAAAGGCACAATGCCGACTTAAGTACAAGAAGACTGCCACATCTTACTGTCTATGTTTTGAACCATTCCTGTGACACTAGTTATAGATTCCGATGCTTCACTTCAGGTTTACTGTATGCCTTGGATCTTCTTTTTGACGACGAAACACAGAAATTGCAACAGAATTAAATACAAAAGGCACAATGCCGACTTACATACAAGAAGAGTGGCTCTTCTGAATTTCTATGCTTTGAACCATTCCTGTGACACTATATATAGATTCCGATGCCTCACTTAAGGTTTACTGTATCCCTTGGACCTTCTTATTGACGACGAAACACAGAAATTGTATCGGAAATGAATACAAAAGGCACAATTTTGACTTATGTACAAGAAGACTGGCTCTTCTTATTGTCTATGGTCTGAACCATTCCTGTGAGACTAGTTATAGATTCCGATGCTTCACTTCAGGTTTACTGTATCCCTTAGAACTTCTTATCAACGACGAAACACAGAAATTGCATCGGAATTAAATACAAAAGGCACAATGCTGACGTAAGTACAAGAAGACTGACTCTTCTTACTGTCTATGTTTTGAACCATTCCTGTGACACAAGTTAAGGATTCCGATACTTCATGTTAGGTTTACTGATTCCGTCTCACCTTCTTATTGACGACGAAACACAGAAATTGCGTCGGAATTAAATACAAAATGCACAATGCAGACCCAAGTACAAGAAGACTGGCTCTTCTTACTGTCTATGTATTGAACCTTTCCTGTGAGAGCGGTTTTAGATTCCGATGCTTCACTTCAGGTTTACTGTATCCCTTGGACCTTCTTATTGACAATGAAACTCAGAAATTGCATCGGAATTAAATTCAAAAGGCATAGTGCCGACTGAAGTACAAGAAGACTGACTCTTCTTACTAACTATTTTTTGAACATTTCCTGTGAGACCAGTTTTAGATTCCGATGCTTCAGTATATGTTTACTGTATACTTTGGACCTTCTTATTGACGACGAAACACAGAAATTGCATCGGAATTAAATTCAAACGCACAATGCCGACTTAAGTACAAGGCGACTGGCTCCTCTTACTGTCTATGCTTTGAACAATTCCTGTGACACTAGTTACAGATTCCGATGCCTCACTTCAGGTTTACTGTACACCTTGGACCTTCTTATTGACGACGAAACACAGAAATTGCATCGGAATCAAATACAAAAGGCACGATGCAGACCTAAGTTGAAGACGACGGACTCTTCTTTCTGACTAGGTTTTGATCATTTCCTGTGAGACCAGTTAAAGATTCCGATGCTTCACTATATGTTTACTGTATCCCTTGGACCTTCTTATTGACGATGAAAGACAGATATTGCATCGTAATTAAATTCAAAAGGCACAATGCTGACTTAAGTACTATAAGACGGTTTCTTCTCACTGTCTATGCTTTGAACTATTCCTGTGACACTTGTTATAGATTCCGATGCTTCACTTCAGGTTTACTGTATCCCTTGGTCCTTCTTATTGACGACGGAACACAGAAATTGCATCGGAAATTAATACAAAAGGCACAATGCCGACTTAAGTACAAGAAGACTGGCTCTCCTTACTGTCTATGTTTTGAACCATTCCTGTGACACTAGTTATAGATTCCGATGCTTCACTTCAGGTTTACTGTATCCCTTGGTCCTTCGTATTGACGACGGAACACAGAAATTGCATCGGAAATCAATACAAACGGCACAATGCCGACTTAAGTATAAGAAGACTAACACTTCTTACTGACTATCTTTGAACATCTCCTGTGAGAGCAGTTTTAGATTCCGATGCTTCACTATATGTTTACTGTATCCCTTGGACCTTCTTATTGACGACGAAACACAGAAATTGCATCGGAATTAAATTCAAAGGGCACAATGCCGACTTAAGTACAAGGCGACTGGCTCTTCTTACTGTCTATGCTTAGAACAATTCCTGTGACACTAGTTACAAATTCCGATGCCTCACATCAGGTTTACTGTATCCCTTGGACCTTCTTTTTGACGACGAAACACAGAAATTGCAACAGAATTAAGTACAAAAGGCACAATGCCAACTTAAGTACAGGAGGAGTGGCTCTTCTTACTTTCTATGCTTTGAACCATTCCTGTGACACTAGATATAGATACCGATGCCTCACTTAAGGTTTACTGTTTCCCTTGGACCTTCTTATTGACGACGAAACACAGAAATTGTATCGGAAATGAATACAAAAGGCACAATTTCGACTTAAGTACAAGAAGACTGGTTCTTCTTACTGTCTATGTTCTGAACCATTGCTGTGACACTAGTTATAGATTCCGATGCTTCACTTCAGGTTTACTGTATCCCGTGGAACTTCTTATTGACGACGGAACACAGAAATTGCACCGGAATTAAATACAAAATGCACAATGCAGACTCAAGTACAAGAAGACTGGCTCTTCTTACTGTCTATGTATTGAACCTTTCCAGTGAGACCGGTTATAGATTCCGATGCTTCACTTCAGGTTTACTGTATGCCTTGGACCTTCTTTTTGACGACGAAACACAGAAATTGCAACAGAATTAAATACAAAAGGCACAATGCCGACTTAAGTTCAAGAAGACTGACTCATCTTACTGACTATGTTTTTAACATTTCCTGTGAGACCAGTATTAAATTCCGATGTTTCACTATATGTTTAATGTATCCCTTAGACCTTCTTATTGACGATGAAACACAGAAATTGCATCGGAATTAAATACAAAAGGCACAATGCCGACTTTAGTACAAGAAGAGTGGCTCTTCTTACTGTCTATGCTTTGAACCATTCCTGTGACACTAGTTATAGAATCTGATGCTTCACTTCAGGTTTACTGTATCCCTTGGACCTTCTTATTGCCGACGAACCCCAGTTATTGCATCTGAAATAAATACAAAAAGGCACAATGCCGACTTAAGTACAAGAAGACTGGCTCTTCTTACTGTCTATGATTTGAGCCATTCCTGTGACGCTAGTTATAGATTCCGATGCTTCACTTCAGGTTTACTGTATCCCTTGGACAATCTTATTGACGACGAAACACTGAAATTGCATCGGAATTAAATACAAAAAGCACAATGCCGACTTAAGTACTAGAAGACTGGCTCTTCTTACTGTCTATGATTTGAACCATTCCTGTGACGCTAGTTATAGATTCCGATGCTTCACTTCAGGTTTACAGTAACCCTTCGACCTTCTTATTGACGACGAATCACAGTTATTGCAACTGAATTAAATACAAAAGGCACAATGCCGACTTAAGTACAAGAAGACTGGCACTTATTACTGTCTATGTTTTGAACCATTCCTGTGACACTAGTTATAGATTCCGATGCTTCACTTCAGGTTTACTGTATCCCTTGGACCTTCTTATTGACGACGAAACACAGAAATTGCATCGGAATTAAATACAAATAGCACAATGCCGACTTAAGTACAGGAGGACTGGCTCTTCTTAGTGTCTATATTTTGAAACATTCCTGTGACACTAGTTATAGATTCCGATTCTTCACGTCAGGTTTACTGTATCCCTTGGACATTCTTATTGACGATGAAACACAGTTGTTGCATCTGAATTATATACAAAAGGCACAATGCCGACTTAAGTACTAGAAGACTGGCTCTTCTTACTGTCTATGATTTGAACCATTCCTGTGACGCTAGTTATAGATTCCGATGCTTCACTTCAGGTTTACTGTATCCCTTGGACCATCTTATTGACGACGAAACACTGAAATTGCATCGGAATTAAATACAAAAGGCACAATGCCGACTTAAGTACTAGAAGACTGGCTCTTCTTACTGTCTATGATTTGAACCATTCCTGTGACGCTAGTTATAGATTCCGATGCTTCACTTCAGGTTTACAGTAACCCTTCGACCTTCTTATTGACGTCGAAACACAGAAATTGCATCGTAATTAAATACAAAAGGCACAATGCCGACTTAAGTACAGGAAGACTGGATCTTCTTACTGTTTATGTTTTGAACCATTCCAGTGACACTAGTTATATATTCCGATGCTTCACTTCGGGTTTACTGTATCCCTTGGACCATCTTATTGACGACGAAACACAGAAATTGCATCGGAATTAAAAACAAAAGGCGCAATGCCAATTTAAATACAAGCGACTGACAATTCTTACTGACTATGTTCGAACATTTCCTGTGAGACCAGTTTTAGATTCCGATGCTTAACTATATGTTTACTGTATCTCTTGGACCTTCTTATTGACGACGAAACACAGAATTTGCATCGGAATTAAATACAAAATGGCACAATGCCGACTTAAGTACAAGAAGACTGACTCTTCTTACTGACTATGTTTTTAACATTTCCTGTGAGACCAGTATTAAATTCCGATGCTTCACTATATGTTTAATGTATCCTTTGGACCTTCTTATTGACCATGAAACATAGAAGTTGCATCGGAATTACATACAAAAGGCACATGGCCGACTTAAGTACAAGAAGACTGGCACTTCTTACTGTCAATATTTTGAACCATTCCTGTGACACTAGTTATAGATTCCGATGCTTCACTTCAGGTTTACTGTATCCCTCTGACCTTCGTATTGACGATGAATCACAGAAATTGCATCGGAAATAAATACAAAAGTCACAATGCCGACATCAGTACAAAAATACTGACTCTTCTTTCTGTCTATGTTTTGAAACATTCCTGTGACACTAGTTATAGATTCCGATGTTTCACTTCAGGTTTACTGTATCCCTCTGACCTTCTTATGGACGATGAATCACAGAAATTGCATTGGAAATAATTACAAATGGCACAATCCCGACTTATGTACAAGAAGACTGACTCTTCTTACTGTCTATGTTTGAACCATTCCTGTGACACTACTTAAGGATTCCGATTCTTCACTTCAGGTTTACTGTATCCCTCTGACCTTCTTATTGACGATGAAACCAAGGAATTCCATCGGAATTAAATACAAATGGCACAATGCCGACTCAAGTACTAGAAGACTGGCTCTTCTTACTGTCTATGTTTTGAACCTTTCATGTGAGACCGGTTTTAGATTCCGATGCTTCATTTCGGGTTTACTGTATCCCTTGGACGTACTTATTGACGACGAAACACAGAAATTGCATCGGAATTAAATACAAAAGGCACAATGCCGACTTAAGTACAAGAAGACTGGCTCTTCTTACTGTCTATGTTTTGAACCATTCCTGCGACACTAGTAATAGATTCCGATGCTTCACTTCAGGTTTACTGTATCCCTTGGACCTTCTTATTGACGACGAATCACAGTTATTGCAACTGAATTAAATACAAAAGGCACAATGCCGACTTAAGTACAAGAAGACTGGCTCTTCTTACTGTCTATGTTTTGAACCATTCCTGTGACACTAGTTATAGATTCCGATGATTCACTTCAGGTTTACTGTATCCCTTGGACCTTCTTATTGACGACGAAACACAGAAATTGCATCGGAATTAAATACAAATAGCACAATGACGACTTAAGTACAGGAGGACTGGCTCTTCTTAGTGTCTATATTTTGAAACATTCCTGTGACACTAGTTATAGATTCCGATTCTTCACGTCAGGTTTACTGTATCCCTTGGACATTCTTATTGACGACGAACCACAGTTGTTGCATCTGAATTATATACAAAAGGCACAATGCCGACTTAAGTACTAGAAGACTGGCTCTTCTTACTGTCTATGATTTGAACCATTCCTGTGACGCTAGTTATAAATTCCGATGCTTCACTTCAGGTTTACAGTAACCCTTCGACCTTCTTATTGATGACGAAATCCAGAAATTGCATCAGAATTAAATAAAAAATGCACAATGCCGACTTAAGTACAGGAAGACCGCGTCTTCTTACTGTTTATGTTTTGAACCATTCCAGTGACACTATTTATATATTCCGATGCTTCACTTCGGGTTTACTGTATCCCTTGGACCTTCTTATTGACGACGAAACACAGAGATTGCATCGGAATTAAATACAAAAGGCACAATGCCGATTTAAGTACAAGAAGACTGACACTTCTTACTGACTATGTTTGAACATTTCTTGTGAGATCAGTTTTAGATTCCGATGCTTCACTATATGTTTTCTGTATCCCTTGGACCTTCTTATTGACGACGAAACACAGAAATTGCATCGGAATTAAATACAAAAAGGCACAATGCTGACTTTAGTACAAGAAGACTGACTCTTCTTACTGACTATGTTTTTAACATTTCCTGTGAGACCAGTATTAAATTCCGATGCTTCACTATATGTTTAATGTATCCTTTGGACTTTCTTATTGACGATGAAACACAGAAATTGCATCGGAATTAAATACAAAAGGCACCATGGCAACTTAAGGACAAGAAGAGTGGCTCTTCTCACTGTCTATGATTTGAACCATTCCTGTGACACTAGTTATAGATTCCGATGCTTCACTTCAGGTTGACTGTATCCCTTGGACCTTCTTATTGAGGACGAAACACAGAAATTGCATCGGAATTAAATACAAATGGCACAATGCCGACTCAAGTACTAGAAGACTGGCTCTTCTTACTGTCTATGTTTTGAACCTTTCATGTGAGACCGGTTTTAGATTCCGATGCTTCATTTCGGGTTTACTGTATCCCTTGGACGTACTTATTGACGACGAAACACAGAAATTGCATCGGAATTAAATACAAAAGGCACAATGCCGACTTAAGTACAAGAAGACTGGCTCTTCTTACTGTCTATGTTTTGAACCATTCCTGCGACACTAGTAATAGATTCCGATGCTTCACTTCAGGTTTACTGTATCCCTTGGACCTTCTTATTGACGACGAATCACAGTTATTGCAACTGAATTAAATACAAAAGGCACAATGCCGACTTAAGTACAAGAAGACTGGCT
Organism: Schistocerca serialis cubense; assembly: GCF_023864345.2. Lineage (NCBI taxonomy): Eukaryota > Metazoa > Arthropoda > Insecta > Orthoptera > Acrididae > Schistocerca > Schistocerca serialis. The sequence goes on along the minus strand of NC_064649.1, from coordinate 184,450,453 downwards.
CTTCTTACTGTCTATGTTTTGAACCATTCCTGTGACACTAGTTATAGATTCCGATGATTCACTTCAGGTTTACTGTATCCCTTGGACCTTCTTATTGACGACGAAACACAGAAATTGCATCGGAATTAAATACAAATAGCACAATGACGACTTAAGTACAGGAGGACTGGCTCTTCTTAGTGTCTATATTTTGAAACATTCCTGTGACACTAGTTATAGATTCCGATTCTTCACGTCAGGTTTACTGTATCCCTTGGACATTCTTATTGACGACGAACCACAGTTGTTGCATCTGAATTATATACAAAAGGCACAATGCCGACTTAAGTACTAGAAGACTGGCTCTTCTTACTGTCTATGATTTGAACCATTCCTGTGACGCTAGTTATAAATTCCGATGCTTCACTTCAGGTTTACAGTAACCCTTCGACCTTCTTATTGATGACGAAATCCAGAAATTGCATCAGAATTAAATAAAAAATGCACAATGCCGACTTAAGTACAGGAAGACCGCCTCTTCTTACTGTTTATGTTTTGAACCATTCCAGTGACACTATTTATATACTCCGATGCTTCACTTCGGGTTTACTGTATCCCTTGGACCTTCTTATTGACGACGAAACACAGAGATTGCATCGGAATTAAATACAAAAGGCACAATGCCGATTTAAGTACAAGAAGACTGACACTTCTTACTGACTATGTTTGAACATTTCTTGTGAGATCAGTTTTAGATTCCGATGCTTCACTATATGTTTTCTGTATCCCTTGGACCTTCTTATTGACGACGAAACACAGAAATTGCATCGGAATTAAATACAAAAAGGCACAATGCTGACTTTAGTACAAGAAGACTGACTCTTCTTACTGACTATGTTTTTAACATTTCCTGTGAGACCAGTATTAAATTCCGATGCTTCACTATATGTTTAATGTATCCTTTAAACTTTCTTATTGACGATGAAACACAGAAATTGCATCGGAATTAAATACAAAAGGCACCATGGCAACTTAAGGACAAGAAGAGTGGCTCTTCTCACTGTCTATGATTTGAACCATTCCTGTGACACTAGTTATAGATTCCGATGCTTCACTTCAGGTTGACTGTATCCCTTGGACCTTCTTATTGAGGACGAAACACAGAAATTGCATCGGAATTAAATACAAATGGCACAATGCCGACTCAAGTACAAGAAGACTGACCCTTCTTACTGTCTATGATTTGAACCTTTCCTTTGAGACCAGTTTTAGATTCCGATGCTTCACTTCAGGTTTACTGTATCCCTTGGACGTACTTATTGACGACGAAACACAGAGATTGCAACGGAATTAAATACAAAATGCACAATGCCGACTTAAGTACAGGATGACTGGCTCTACTTACTGTCTATATTTTAAACCATTCCTGTGACACTAGTTATAGGTTCCGATGCTTCACGACAGGTTTACTGTATCCCTTGGACCTTCTTATTGACGACGAACCACAGTTATTGCATCGGAATTAAATACAAAAGGCACAATGCCGATTTAAGTACAAGAAGACTGGCTCTTCTTACTGTCTATGATTTGATCCATTCCTGTGACGCTACTTATAGATTCCGATGCTTCACTTCAGGTTTACTGTATCCCTTGGACCATCTTATTGACGACGAAACACTGAAATTGCTTCGGTAATAAATACAAAAGGCACAATGCCGACTTAAGTACTAGAAGACTAGCTCTTCTTACTGTCTATGCTTTGAACCATTCCTGTGACGCTAGTTATAGATTCCGATGCTTCACTTCAGGTTTACAGTAACCATTCGACCTTCTAACTGCCGACGAAACACAGAAATTGCATCAGAATTAAATACAAAGGGCACAATGCCGACTTAAGTACAGGAAATCTGGCTCTTCTTAATGTTTATGTTTTGAACCATACCAGTGACACTAGTTATATATTCCGATGCTTCACTTCGGGTTTACTGTATATCTTCGACCTTCTTATTGACGACGAAATACAGAAATTGCACCGGAATTAAATACAAAAGGCACAATGCCGACTTAAGTACAAGAAGACTGACTCTTCTAACTGACTATGTTTTAACATTTCCTGTGAGACCAGTATTAAATTCCGATGCTTCATTATATGTTTAATGTATCCCTTGGACCTTCTTATTGACGATGAAACACAGAAATTGCATCGGAATTAAATACAAAAGGCACAATGCCGACTTAACTACAAGAAGATTGGCTCTTCTTACTGTCTACGATTTGAACCATTCCTGTGACAATAGTTATAGATTCCGATGCATCACGTCAGGTTTAATGATTCCCTTGGACCTTCTTTTTGACAATGTAACACAGAAATTGCATCGGAATTAAATTCAAAAGGCACCATGCCAACTTAAGAACAAGAAGAGTGGCTCTTCTTACTGTCTATGATTTGAACCATTCTTGTGACACTTGTTATAGATTCCGATGCTTCACTTCAGGTTGACTGTATCCCTTGGACCTTTTTATTGAGGACGAAACACAGAAATTGCATCGGAATTAAATACAAATGGCACAATGCCAATTTAAATACAAGCGACTGACAATTCTTACTGACTATGTTCGAACATTTCCTGTGAGACCAGTTTTAGATTCCGATGCTTAACTATATGTTTACTGTATCTCTTGGACCTTCTTATTGACGACGAAACACAGAATTTGCATCGGAATTAAATACAAAATGGCACAATGCCGACTTAAGTACAAGAAGACTGACTCTTCTTACTGACTATGTTTTTAACATTTCCTGTGAGACCAGTTTTAGATTCCGATGCTTCAGTATATGTTTACTGTATCCCTTGTAAACTCTTATTGACGATGAAACACAGAAATTGCATCGGAATCAAATACAAAAGGCACAATGCGGACTTAAGTACATGACGACTGACTCTTCTTTCTGACTATGCTTTGAACATTTCCTGTGAGACCAGTTTAAGATTCCGATGCTTCACTATATGTTTACTATAGCCCTTGGACCTTCTTATTGACGACGAAACACAGATATTGCATCGGAATTAAATACAAAAGCACAATGCTGATTTAAGTAATAGAAGACGGGCTCTTCTCACTGTCTAAGCTTTGAACAATTCCTGTGACACTAGTTATAGATTCTGATGCTTCACTTCAGGATTAATGTATCCCTTGGTCCTTCTTATTGACGACGAAACACAGAAATTGCATCGGAAATTAATACAAAAAGCACAATGCCGGCTTAAGTACACGACGACTGGCTCTCCTTACTGTCTATGTTTTGAACCATTCCTGTGAGACTAGTTATAGATTCCGTTGCTTCACTTCAGATTTACTGTATCCCTTGGACCTTCTTATTCACGACGAAACACAGAAATTGCATCGGTATTAAATACAAAAGCCACAATGCCGACTTAAATACAAGAAGACTGGCTCCTCTTACTGTCAATGTTTTGAACCATTCCTGTGACACTAGTTTTAGAATCCGGTGCTTCACTTCAGGTTTACTGTATCCCTTGGACCTCCTTATTGCCGACGAACTCCAGTTATTGCATCTGAAATAAATACAAAAAGGCACAATGCCGACATAAGTACAAGAAGACTGGCTCTTCTTTCTGTCTATGACTTGAGCCATTCCTGTGACGCTAGTTATAGATTCCGATGCTTCACTTCAGGTTTACTGTATCCCTTGGACCATCTTATTGACGACGAAACACTGAAATTGCATCGGTATTAAATACAAAAGGCACATAGCCGACTTAAGTACAAGAAGACTGGAACTTCTTACTGTCAATGTTTTGAACCATTCCTGTGACACTAGTTATAGATTCCGATGCATCACTTTAGGTTTACTGTATCCCTCTGACCTTCGTATTGACGATGAATCACAGAAATTGCATTGGAATTAATTACAAATGGCACAATGCCGACTTATGTACAAGAAGACTGACTCTTCTTACTGTCTATGTTTGAACCATTCCTGTGACACTACTTAAGGATTCCGATGCTTCACTTCAGGTTTACTGTATCCCTCTGACCTTCTTATTGACGATAAAACCAAGAATATCCATCGGAATTAAATACAAATGGCACAATGCCGACTCAAGTACTAGAAGACTGGCTCTTATTACAGTCTATGTTTTGAACCCTTCATGTGAGACCGGTTTTAGATTCCGATGCTTCACTTCAGGTTTACTGTATCCCTTGGACGTACTTATTGACGACGAAACATAGAAATTGCATCGGAATTAAATACAAAAGGCACAATGCCGACTTAAGTACAAGAAGACTGGCTCTTCTTACTGTCCATGTTTTGAACCATTCCTGTGACACTAGTTATAGATTCCGATGCTTCCCTTCAGGTTTACTGTATCCCTTGGACCTTCTTACTGACGACGAAACACAGAAATTGCATCGGAATTAAATACAAAAAGCACAATACCGACTTAAGTACAGGAAGACTGGCTCTTCTTACTGTCTATGTTTTGAACCATTCCTGTGACACTAGTTATAGATTTCGATGCTTCACTTCAGGTTTACTGTATCCCTTGGACCTTCTCATTGACGACGAATCACAGTTATTGCTTCTGAATTAAATACAAAAGGCACAATGCCGACTTAAGTACAAGAAGACTGGCACTTCTTACTGTCTATGTTTTGAACCATTCCTGTGACACTAGTTATAGATTCCGATGCTTAACTTCAGGTTTACTGTATCCCTTGGACCTTCTTATTGACGACGAAACACAGAAATTGCATCGGAATTAAATACAAAAAGCACAATGCCGACCTAAGTACAGGAAGACTGGCTCTTCTTAGTGTCTATATTTTGAAACATTCCTGTGACACTAGTTATAGATTCCAATTCTTCACGTCAGATTTACTGTATCCCTTGGACCTTCTTATTGACGACGAACCACAGTTATTGCATCTGAATTAAATACAAAAGGCACAATGCCGACTTAAGAACTAGAAGACTGGCTCTTCTTACTGTCTATGATTTGAACCATTCCTGTGACGCTAGTTATAAATTCCGGCGCTTCACTTCAGGTTTACAGTAACCCTTCGACCTTCTTATTGACGACGAAATCCAGAAATTGCATCAGAATTAAATACAAAATGCACAATGCCGACTTAAGTACAGGAAGACTGCCTCTTCTTACTGTTTATGTTTTGAACCATTCCAGTGACACTAGTTATATATTCCGATGCTTCACTTCGGGTTTACTGTATCCCTTGGACCTTCTTATTGACGACGAAACATAGAAATTGCATCGGAATTAAATACAAAAAGCACAATGCCGATTTAAGTACAAGAGGACTGACACTTCATACAGACTATGTTTGAACATTTCCTGTGAGATCAGTTTTAGATTCTGATGCTTCACTATATGTTCTCTGTATCCCTTGGACCTTCTTATTGACGACGAAACACAGAAATTGCATCGGAATTAAATACAAAAAGGCACAATGCCGACTTAAGTACAAGAAGACTGACTCTTCTTACTGACTATGTTTTTAACATTTCCTGTAAGACCAGTATTAAATTCCGATGCTTCACTAAATGTTTAATGTATCCTTTGGACTTTCTTATTGACGATGAAACACAGAAATTGCATCGGAATTAAATACAAAAGGCACCATGCCAACTTAAGAACAAGAAGAGTGGCTCTTCTTACTGTCTATGATTTGAACCATTCTTGTGACACTAGTTATAGATTCCGATGCTTCACTTCAGGTTGACTGTATCCCTTGGACCTTTTTATTGAGGACGAAACACAGAAATTGCATCGGAATTAAATACAAATGGCACAATGCCAATTTAAATACAAGCGACTGACAATTCTTACTGACTATGTTCGAACATTTCCTGTGAGACCAGTTTTAGATTCCGATGCTTAACTATATGTTTACTGTATCTCTTGGACCTTCTTATTGACGACGAAACACAGAATTTGCATCGGAATTAAATACAAAATGGCACAATGCCGACTTAAGTACAAGAAGACTGACTCTTCTTACTGACTATGTTTTTAACATTTCCTGTGAGACCAGTATTAAATTCCGATGCTTCACTATATGTTTAATGTATCCTTTGGACCTTCTTATTGACCATGAAACATAGAAATTGCATCGGAATTACATACAAAAGGCACATGGCCGACTTAAGTACAAGAAGACTGGCACTTCTTACTGTCAATGTTTTGAACCATTCCTGTGACACTAGTTATAGATTCCGATGCTTCACTTCAGGTTTACTGTATCCCTCTGACCTTCGTATTGACGATGAATCACAGAAATTGCATCGGAAATAAATACAAAAGTCACAATGCCGACATCAGTACAAAAATACTGACTCTTCTTTCTGTCTATGTTTTGAAACATTCCTGTGACACTAGTTATAGATTCCGATGTTTCACTTCAGGTTTACTGTATCCCTCTGACCTTCTTATGGACGATGAATCACAGAAATTGCATTGGAAATAATTACAAATGGCACAATCCCGACTTATGTACAAGAAGACTGACTCTTCTTACTGTCTATGTTTGAACCATTCCTGTGACACTACTTAAGGATTCCGATTCTTCACTTCAGGTTTACTGTATCCCTCTGACCTTCTTATTGACGACGAAACCAAGGAATTCCATCGGAATTAAATACAAATGGCACAATGCCGACTCAAGTACTAGAAGACTGGCTCTTCTTACTGTCTATGTTTTGAACCTTTCATGTGAGACCGGTTTTAGATTCCGATGCTTCATTTCGGGTTTACTGTATCCCTTGGACGTACTTATTGACGACGAAACACAGAAATTGCATCGGAATTAAATACAAAAGGCACAATGCCGACTTAAGTACAAGAAGACTGGCTCTTCTTACTGTCTATGTTTTGAACCATTCCTGCGACACTAGTAATAGATTCCGATGCTTCACTTCAGGTTTACTGTATCCCTTGGACCTTCTTATTGACGACGAATCACAGTTATTGCAACTGAATTAAATACAAAAGGCACAATGCCGACTTAAGTACAAGAAGACTGGCTCTTCTTACTGTCTATGTTTTGAACCATTCCTGTGACACTAGTTATAGATTCCGATGATTCACTTCAGGTTTACTGTATCCCTTGGACCTTCTTATTGACGACGAAACACAGTTGTTGCATCTGAATTATATACAAAAGGCACAATGCCGACTTAAGTACTAGAAGACTGGCTCTTCTTACTGTCTATGATTTGAACCATTCCTGTGACGCTAGTTATAAATTCCGATGCTTCACTTCAGGTTTACAGTAACCCTTCGACCTTCTTATTGATGACGAAATCCAGAAATTGCATCAGAATTAAATAAAAAATGCACAATGCCGACTTAAGTACAGGAAGACCGCCTCTTCTTACTGTTTATGTTTTGAACCATTCCAGTGACACTAGTTATATATTCCGATGCTTCACTTCGGGTTTACTGTATCCCTTGGTCCTTCTTATTGACGACGAAACACAGAAATTGCATCGGAATTAAATACAAAAGGCACAATGCCGATTTAAGTACAAGAAGACTGACACTTCTTACTGACTATGTTTGAACATTTCTTGTGAGACCAGTTTTAGATTCCGATGCTTCACTATATGTTTTCTGTATGCCTTGGACCTTCTTATTGACGACGAAACACAGAAATTGCATCGGAATTAAATACAAAAAGGCACAATGCCGACTTTAGTACAAGAAGACTGACTCTTCTTACTGACTATGTTTTTAACATTTCCTGTGAGACCAGTATTAAATTCCGATGCTTCACTATATGTTTAATGTATCCTTTGGACTTTCTTATTGACGATGAAACACAGAAATTGCATCGGAATTAAATACAAAAGGCACCATGGCAACTTAAGGACAAGAAGAGTGGCTCTTCTCACTGTCTATGATTTGAACCATTCCTGTGACACTAGTTATAGATTCCGATGCTTCACTTCAGGTTGACTGTATCCCTTGGACCTTCTTATTGAGGACGAAACACAGAAATTGCATCGGAATTAAATACAAATGGCACAATGCCGACTCAAGTACAAGAAGACTGACCCGTCTTACTGTCTATGATTTGAACCTTTCCTTTGAGACCAGTTTTAGATTCCGATGCTTCACTTCAGGTTTACTGTATCCCTTGGACGTACTTATTGACGACGAAACACAGAGATTGCAACGGAATTAAATACAAAATGCACAATGCCGACTTAAGTACAGGATGACTGGCTCTACTTACTGTCTATATTTTAAACCATTCCTGTGACACTAGTTATAGGTTCCGATGCTTCACGACAGGTTTACTGTATCCCTTGGACCTTCTTATTGACGACGAACCACAGTTATTGCATCGGAATTAAATACAAAAGGCACAATGCCGATTTAAGTAAAAGAAGACTGGCTCTTCTTACTGTCTATGATTTGATCCATTCCTGTGACGCTACTTATAGATTCCGATGCTTCACTTCAGGTTTACTGTATCCCTTGGACCATCTTATTGACGACGAAACACTGAAATTGCTTCGGTAATAAATACAAAAGGCACAATGCCGACTTAAGTACTAGAAGACTAGCTCTTCTTACTGTCTATGCTTTGAACCATTCCTGTGACGCTAGTTATAGATTCCGATGCTTCACTTCAGGTTTACAGTAACCATTCGACCTTCTTACTGCCGACGAAACACAGAAATTGCATCAGAATTAAATACAAAGGGCACAATGCCGACTTAAGTACAGGAAATCTGGCTCTTCTTACCGTTTATGTTTTGAACCATACCAGTGACACTAGTTATATATTCCGATGCTTCACTTCGGGTTTACTGTATATCTTCGACCTTCTTATTGACGACGAAATACAGAAATTGCACCGGAATTAAATACAAAAGGCACAATGCCGACTTAAGTACAAGAAGACTGACTCTTCTAACTGACTATGTTTTAACATTTCCTGTGAGACCAGTATTAAATTCCGATGCTTCATTATATGTTTAATGTATCCCTTGGACCTTCTTATTGACGATGAAACACAGAAATTGCATCGGAATTAAATACAAAAGGCACAATGCCGACTTAACTACAAGAAGATTGGCTCTTCTTACTGTCTACGATTTGAACCATTCCTGTGACAATAGTTATAGATTCCGATGCATCACGTCAGGTTTAATGATTCCCTTGGACCTTCTTTTTGACAATGTAACACAGAAATTGCATCGGAATTAAATTCAAAAGGCACAGTGCCGACTTAAGTACAAGAAGACTGACTCTTCTTACTGACTATGTTTTGAACATTTCCTGTGAGACCAGTTTTAGATTCCGATGCTTCAGTATATGTTTACTGTATCCCTTGTAAACTCTTATTGACGATGAAACACAGAAATTGCATCGGAATCAAATACAAAAGGCACAATGCGGACTTAAGTACATGACGACTGACTCTTCTTTCTGACTATGCTTTGAACATTTCCTGTGAGACCAGTTTAAGATTCCGATGCTTCACTATATGTTTACTATAGCCCTTGGACCTTCTTATTGACGACGAAACACAGATATTGCATCGGAATTAAATACAAAAGCACAATGCTGATTTAAGTAATAGAAGACGGGCTCTTCTCACTGTCTAAGCTTTGAACCATTCCTGTGACACTAGTTATAGATTCTGATGCTTCACTTCAGGATTAATGTATCCCTTGGTCCTTCTTATTGACGACGAAACACAGAAATTGCATCGGAAATTAATACAAAAAGCACAATGCCGGCTTAAGTACACGACGACTGGCTCTCCTTACTGTCTATGTTTTGAACCATTCCTGTGACACTAGTTATAGATTCCGTTGCTTCACTTCAGATTTACTGTATCCCTTGGACCTTCTTATTCACGACGAAACACAGAAATTGCATCGGTATTAAATACAAAAGCCACAATGCCGACTTAAATACAAGAAGACTGGCTCCTCTTACTGTCAATGTTTTGAACCATTCCTGTGACACTAGTTTTAGAATCCGGTGCTTCACTTCAGGTTTACTGTATCCCTTGGACCATCTTATTGACGACGAAACACTGAAATTGCATCGGTATTAAATACAAAAGGCACAATGCCGACTTAAGAACTAGAAGACTGGCTCTCCTTACAGTCTATGATTTGAACCATTCCTGTGACGCTAGTTATAGATTCCGATGCTTCACTTCAGGTTTACAGTAACCCTTCGACCTTCTTATTGACGTCGAAACACAGAAATTCCATCGTAATTAAATACAAAAGGCACAATGCCGACTTAAGTACAGGAAGACTGACTCTTCGTACTGTTTATGTTTTGAACCATTCCAGTGACACTAGTTATATATTCCGATGCTTCACTTCGGGTTTACTGTATCCCTTGGACCTTCTTATTGACGACGAAACACAGAAATTGCATCGGAATTAAATACAAAAGGCGCAATACCGATTTAAATACAAGCGACTGACAATTCTTACTGACTATGTTCGAACATTTCCTGTGAGACCAGTTTTGGATTCCGATGCTTCACTATATGTTTACTGTATCCCTTGGACCTTCTTATTGACGTCGAAGCACAGAATTTCATCGGAATTGAATACAAAATAGCACATTGCCGACTTAAGTACAAGAAGACTGACTCTTCTTACTGACTATGTTTTTAACATATCCTGTGAGACCAGTATTAAATTCCGATGCTTCACTATATGCTTAATGTATCCTTTGGACCTTCTTATTGACCATGAAAAACAGAAATTGCATCGGAATTACATACAAAAGGCACATAGCCGACTTAAGTACAAGAAGACTGGAACTTCTTACTGTCAATGTTTTGAACCATTCCTGTGACACTAGTTATAGATTCCGATGCATCACTTTAGGTTTACTGTATCCCTCTGACCTTCGTATTGACGATGAATCACAGAAATTGCATTGGAATTAATTACAAATGGCACAATGCCGACTTATGTACAAGAAGACTGACTCTTCTTACTGTCTATGTTTGAACCATTCCTGTGACACTACTTAAGGATTCCGATGCTTCACTTCAGGTTTACTGTATCCCTCTGACCTTCTTATTGACGATAAAACCAAGAATATCCATCGGAATTAAATACAAATGGCACAATGCCGACTCAAGTACTAGAAGACTGGCTCTTATTACAGTCTATGATTTGAACCCTTCATGTGAGACCGGTTTTAGATTCCGATGCTTCACTTCAGGTTTACTGTATCCCTTGGACGTACTTATTGACGACGAAACACAGAAATTGCATCGGAATTAAATACAAAAGGCACAATGCCGACTTAAGTACAAGAAGACTGGCTCTTCTTACTGTCCATGTTTTGAACCATTCCTGTGACACTAGTTATAGATTCCGATGCTTCACTTCAGGTTTACTGTATCCCTTGGACCTTCTTACTGACGACGAAACACAGAAATTGCATCGGAATTAAATACAAAAAGCACAATACCGACTTAAGTACAGGAAGACTGGCTCTTCTTACTGTCTATGTTTTGAACCATTCCTGTGACACTAGTTATAGATTTCGATGCTTCACTTCAGGTTTACTGTATCCCTTGGACCTCCTTATATCCGACGAACCCCAGTTATTGCATCTGAAATAAATACAAAAAGGCACAATGCCGACTTAAGTACAAGAAGACTGGCACTTTTTACTGTCTATGTTTTGAACCATTCCTGTGACACTAGTTATACATTCCGATTTTTCACGTCAGATTTACTGTATCCCTTGGACCTTCTTATTGACGACGAACCACAGTTATTGCATCTGAATTAAATACAAAAGGCACAATGCCGACTTAAGTACTAGAAGACTGGCTCTTCTTACTGTCTATGATTTGAACCGTTCCTGTGACGCTAGTTATAAATTCCGATGCTTCACTTCAGGTGTACAGTAACCCTACGACCTTCTTATTGACGACGAAATCCAGAAATTGCATCAGAATTAAGAACAAAATGCACAATGCCGACTTAAGTACAGGAAGACTGCCTCTTCTTACTGTTTATGTTTTGAACCATTCCAGTGACACTAGTTATATATTCCGATGCTTCACTTCGGATTTACTGTATCCCTTGGACCTTCTTATTGACGAAGAAACACAGAAATTGCATCGGAATTAAATACAAAAGGCACAATGCCGATTTAAGTACAAGAAGACTGGCACTTCTTACTGACTATGTTTGAAAATTTCCTGTGAGATCAGTTTTAGATTCTGATGCTTCACTATATGTTCTCTGTATCCCTTGGACCTTCTTATTGACGACGAAACACAGAAATTGCATCGGAATTAAATACAAAATGGCACAATGCCGACTTAAGTACAAGAAGACTGACTCTTCTTACTGTCAATGTTTTGAACCAATCCTGTGACACTAGTTATAGAATCCGATGCTTCACTTCAGGTTTACTGTATCCCTTGGACCTCCTTATATCCGACGAACCCCAGTTATTGCATCTGAAATAAATACAAAAAGGCACAATGCCGACTTAAGTACAAGAAGACTGGCACTTCTTACTGTCTATGTTTTGAACCATTCCTGTGACACTAGTAATAGATTCCGATGCTTCACTTCAGGTTTTTGTATCCCTGGGACCTTCTTATTGACGACGAAACACAGAAATTGCATCGGATTTAAATACAAAAAGCACAATGCCGACCTAAGTACAGGAAGACTGGCTCTTCTTAGTGTCTATATTTTGAAACATTCCTGTGACACTAGTTATACATTCCGATTTTTCACGTCAGATTTACTGTATCCCTTCTACCTTCTTATTGACGACGAACCACAGTTATTGCATCTGAATTAAATACAAAAGGCACAATGCCGACTTAAGTAATAGAAGACTGGCTCTTCTTACTGTCTATGATTTGAACCATTCCTGTGACGCTAGTTATAAATTCCGATGCTTCACTTCAGGTTTACAGTAACCCTTCGACCTTCTTATTGACGACGAAATCCAGAAATTGCATCAGAATTAAATACAAAATGCACAATGCCGACTTAAGTACAGGAAGACTGCCTCTTCTTACTGTTTATGTTTTGAACCATTCCAGTGGCACTAGTTATATATTCCGATGCTTCACTTCGGGTTTACTGTATCTCTTGGACCTTCTTATTGACGACGAAACACAGAAATTGCATCGGAATTAAATACAAAAGGCACAATACCGATTTAAGTACAAGAAGACTGGCACTTCTTACTGACTATGTTTGAACATTTCCTGTGAGATCAGTTTTAGATTCTGATGCTTCACTATATGTTCTCTGTATCCCTTGGACCTTCTTATTGACGACGAAACACAGAAATTGCATCGGAATTAAATACAAAATGGCACAATGCCGACTTAAGTACAAGAAGACTGACTCTTCTTACTGACTATGTTTTTAACATTTCCTGTAAGACCAGTATTAAATTCCGATGCTTCACTCTATGTTTAATGTATCCTTTGGACTTCCTTATTGCCGATGAAACACAGAAATTGCATCGGAATTAAATACAAAAGGCACCATGCCAACTTAAGAACAAGAAGAGTGGCTCTTCTTACAGTCTATGATTTGAACCATTCTTGTGACACTAGTTATAGATTCCGATGCATCACTTCAGGTTGACTGTATCCCTTGGACCTTTTTATTGAGGACGAAACACAGAAATTGCATCGGAATTAAATTCAAATGGCACAATGCCGACTCAAGTACAAGAAGACTGGCCCTTCTTACTGTCTATGATTTGAACCTTTCCTTGGAGACCGGTTTTAGATTCCGATGCATCACTTAAGGTTAACTGTATCCCTTGGACGTACTTATTGACGACGAAACACAGAAATTGTATCGGAATTACATACAAAAGGCACAATGCCGACTTAAGTACAAGAAGACTGGCACTTCTTACTGACTATGTTTTGAACCATTCCTGTGACACTAGTTATAGATTCCGATGCTTCACTTCAGGTTTACTGTATCCCTTGGACCTTCCTATTGACGACGAAACACAGAGATTGCATCGGAATTAAATACAAAATGCACAATGCCGACGTAAATACAGGAAGACTGGCTCTACTTACTGTCTATATTTTAAACCATTCCTGTGACACTAGCTATAGGTTCCGATGCTTCACGTCAGGTTTACTGTATCCCTTGGACCTTCTTATTGACGACGAACCACAGTTATTGCATCGGAATTAAATACAAAAGGCACAATGCCGACTTAAGTACAAGAAGACTGGCTCTTCTTACTGTCTATGATTTGATCCATTCCTGTGACGCTACTTATAGATTCCGATGCTTCACTTCAGGTTTACTGTATCCCTGGGACCATCTTATTGACGACGAATCACTGAAATTGCTTCGGAAATAAATACAAAAGGCACAATGCCGACTTAAGTACAAGAAGAGTGGCTCTTCTTACTGTCCATGTTTTGAACTATTCCTGTGACACTAGTTATACATTCCGATGCTTCATTGCAGGTTTACTGTATCCCTTGGACCTTCTTATTGACGACGAAACACGGAAATTGCATCGGAATTAAATACAAAAGGTACAATGCCGACATAAGTACTAGAACACTGGCTCTTCTTACTGTCTACGTTTTGAACCATTCTTGTGACACTACTTATAGATTCCGATGCTTCACGTCAGGTGTACTGTATCCCTTGGACCTTCTTATTGACGACGAAACACAGAAATTGCATCGGAATTTAATACAAAAGGCACAATGCCGGCTTCAGTACAAGAACACTCGCTCTTCTTACTGTCTATGATTTGAACCATGCCTGTGACACTAGTTATAGATTCCGATGCTTCACTTCAGATTTACTGTATCCCTCTGACCTTCTTATTGACAATGAAACACAGAAATTGCATCGGAATTAAATAGAAAAGACACAATGACAACTTAAGTACAAGAAGACTGGCTCTTCTTACTGGGTATGTTTTGAACCATTCCTGTGAGACCAGTTTCAGATTCCGATGCTTCACTTCAGGTTTACTGTAACCCTCTGACCTTCTTATTGCCGATGAAGCAGAGATATTGCATCGAAATTAAATACAATAGGCACAATGCTGACTCAAGTACAAGTGGAGTGGCTCTTCTTACTGTCTCTGTTTTGAACCTTTCCTGTGAGCCCGGTTTTAGATTCCGATGCTTCAGTTCAGGTTTACTGTATCCCTTGGACCTTCTTATTGACGACGAAACACAGAAAGCGCATCGGAATGAAATAGAAAAGGCACAATGCCGACTTAAGCACAAGAAAACTGTCTCTTCTTAGTGTCTATATTTTAAACCATTCCTGTGACACTAGTTATAGATTCCGATGCTTCACTTCAGGTTTACTGCATCCCCCTGACCTTCTTATTGACGATGAAACACAGAAATTGCTTCGGAATAAAATACAAAATGCATAATGCCGACTTAAGTACAAGAACACCGACTCTTCTTACTGTCTATGTTTTGAACCATTCCTGTGACACTAGTTATAGATTCCGATGCTTCACTTCAGGTTTACTGTATCCCTCTGACCTTCTTATTGACGATGAAACAAAGAAATTGCATCGGAATTAAATACAAAAGTCACAATGCCGACTCAAGTACAAGAGGACTGCCTCTTCTAACTGTCTATGAATTGAACCTTTCCTGTGAGACCGGTTTTAGATTCCGAGGCTTCTTTTCAGTTTTACTGTATCCCTTGGAACTTCTTATTGACGATGAAACACGGAAATGGCTTCGGAATTAAATACAAAAGGCACAATGCCGACTTAAGTACAAGAAGACTGACTCTTCTTCCTGACGATGCTTTGAACATTTCCTGTGAGACCAGTTTTAGATTCCGATGCTTCGCTATGTGTTTACTGTATCCCTTGGACCTTCTTATTGTCGATGAAACACAGAAATTGCATCGAAATTAAATACAAAAAGCACAATGCCGGCTTAAGTACAACAAGACTGATTCTTCTTACTGACTATGCTTTGAACATTTCCTGTGAGACCAGTTTTAGATTCCGATGCTTCACTATATGTTTACTGTATCCCTTGGACCTTCTTATTGACGATGAAACGCAGAAAGTGCATCGGAATTAAATACAAAAGGCGTAATGCCGACTTAAGTACAAAAAGACTGACTCTTCTTACTGACTATGAATTTAACATTTCCTGTGAATCCAGTACTAAATTCCGATGCTTCACTATTTGTTTAATGTATCCCTTGGACCTTCTAATTGACGACGAAACACAGCAATTGCATCGGAAATAATTACAAAAGGCACAATGCCGACTTAAGTACAAGAAGACTGGCTGTTCTTACTGTCTATGATTAGAACCATTCCTCTGACACTAGTTATAGATTCCGTTGCATCACTTCAGGTTTACTGTATCCCCCTGACCTTTTATTGACGATGAAACACAGAAATTGCATCGGAACTAAATACAAAATGCATAAGGCCGACTTAAGTACAAGAACACAGACTCTTCTTACTGTCTATGTTTTGAACCATTCCTGTGACACTAGTTATAGATTCCGATGCTTCACTTCAGGTTTACTGTATCCCTCTGACCTTCTTATTGACGATGAAACAAAGAAATTGCATCGGAATTAAATACAAAAGTCACAATGACGACTCAAGTACAAGAGGACTGCCTCTTCTAACTGTGTATGAATTGAACCTTTCCTGTGAGACCGGTTTTAGATTCCGATGCTTCTTTTCAGGTTTACTGTATCCCTTGGACCTTCTTATTGACGATGAAACACAGAAATGGCATCGGAATTGAATACAAAAGGCACAAATCCGACTTAAGTACAAGAAGACTGACTCTTCTTACTGACGATGCTTTGAACATTTCCTGTGAGACCAGTTTTAGATTCCGATGCTTCACTATATGTTTACTGTCTCCCTTGGACCTTCTTATTGTCGATGAAACACAGAAATTGCATCGAAATTAAATACAAAAGGCACAATGCCGGCTTAAGTACAAGAAGACTGATTCTTCTTACTGACTATTATTTGAACATTTCCTGTGAGACCAGGTTTAGATTCCGATGCTTCACTATATGTTTAATGTATCCCTTGGACTTCTAATTGACGATGAAACACAGAAATTGCATCGGAATTAAATCCAAAATGCACAATGCCGACTTAAGTACAAGAAGAGTGGCTCTTCTTACTGTCTATGTTTTGAACCATTCCTGTGACACTAGTTATAGATTCCGATGCTTCCCTTCAGGTTTACTGTATCCCTTGGACCTTCTTATTGACGACGAAACACAGAAATTGCATCGGAAATAATTACAAAAGGCACAATTACGATTTAAGTACAAGAACACTGGCTGTTCTTACTGTCAATGATTAGAACCATTCCTGTGACACTAGTTATAGATTCCGAAGCTTCACTTCAGGTTTACTGTATCCCTCTGACCATCTTATTGACGATGAATCACAGATATTGCAACGGAATTAAAATCAAGACACAATGCCGACATAAGTACAAGAAGACTGACTCCTCTTACTGTCTATGTTTTGAACCATTCCAGTGACACTAGATATAGATTACGATGCTTCACATCAGGTTTACTGAATCCCTCTGACCTTCTAATTGACGATGAATCACAGAAATTGCATCGGAATTAAATATAAAAGGCACAATGCCGACATAAGTACAAGACGACTGGCTCTTCTTACTGTCTATGTTTTGAACCATTCCTGTCACACTAGTTATAAATTCCGATGCTTCACTTCAGGTTTTCTGTGTCCCTTGGACCTTCTTATTTACGACGAAACACAGAAATTGCTTCGGAATAAATTTTGAAAAGGCACAATGCAGACCTATGTACAAGAAGACTGGCTCTTCATACTGTCTACGTTTTGAACCATTCCTGTGACACTAGTTACAGATTCCGATGCTTCACGTCAGGTTTTCTGTATCCCTTGGACCTACTTATTGACGACGAAACAAAGAAATTACATCGGAATTAAATACAAAAGGCACAATGCCGACTTAAGAACAAGAAGGCTTACCCTTCTTACTGTCTATATTTTGAACCATTCCTGTGACACTAGTTATCGATTCCGACGCTTCACTTCAGGTTTACTGTATCCCTTGGACCTTCGTATTGACAACGAAACACAGAAATTGCATCGGAATTTAATACAAATGGCACAATGCCGGCTTCAGAACAAGAAGACTGGCCCTTCTTACTGTCTATGATTTGAACCCTGCCTGTGACACTAGTTATAGATTCCGATGCTTTACTTCAGGTTTACTGTTTCCCTCTGACCTTCTTATTGACGATGAAACACAGACATTGCACCGGAATTAAATAGAAAAGACACAATGCCGAATTAAGTACAAGAAGACTGGCTCTTCCTACTGTGTATGTTTTAAACCATTCCTGTGACACTAGTTATAGATTCCGATGCTTCACTTCAGGTTTACCGTATCCCTTGTACCTTCTTATTGACGACGAAACACAGAAATTGCTTCGGAATCAAATACAAAAGGCACAATGCCGACTTAAGTGCAAGAAGGCTGGGATCGTCTTACTGTCTATGTTTTGAACCATTCCTGTGACACTAGATATAGATTCCGATGCTTCACTTCAGGTTTACTGTATCCCTTGAACCTTCTTATTGACGACGAAACACAGAAATTGCATCGGAAATAAATACAAAAGGCACAATGCCGACTTAAGTACAGGAAGACTGGCTGTTCTTACTGTCTATGATTAGAACCATTCCTCTGACACTAGTTATAGATTCCGATGCTTCACTTCAGGTTTACTGTATCCCTCTGACCATCTTATTGACGATGAATCACAAAAATTGCATCGGATTTAAAAACAAAAGGCACAATGCCGACATCAGTACAAGAAGACTGACTGCTCTTACTGTCTATGTTTTGAACCATTCCAGTGACACTAGTTATAGATTACGATGCTTCACTTCAGGTTTACTGAATCCCACTGTCCTTCTAATTGACGATGAATCACAGAAGTTGCATCGGAATTAAATACAAGAAGCACAATGCCGACTTAAGTACAAGAAGACTGACTCTTCTTACTGACTATGAATTTAACATTTCCTGTGAATCCAGTACTAAATTCCGATGCTTCACTATATGTTTAATGTATCCCTTGGACCTTCTAATTGACGATGAAACACAGAAATTGCATCGGAATTAAATACAAAATGCACAATGCCGACTTAAGTACAAGTAGGGTGGCTCTTCTTACTGTCTATGTTTTGAACCATTCCTGTGACACTAGTTATAGATTCCGATGCTTACCTTCAGGTTTACTGTATCCCTTGGACCTTCTTATTGACGACGAAACACAGAAATTGCATCGGAAATAATGACAAAAGGCACAGTGCCGACTTAAGTACAAGAAGACTGGCTGTTCTTACTGCCTATGATTAGAACCATTCCTCTGACACTAGTTATAGATTCCGTTGCTTCACTTCAGGTTTACTGTATCCGCCTGACCTTTTTATTGACGATGAAACACAGAAATTGCATCGGAATTAAATACAAAATGCATAAGGCCGACTTAAGTACAAGAACACCGACTCTTCTTACTGTCTATGTTTTGAACCATTCCTGTGACACTAGTTATAGATTCCGATGCTTCACTTCAGGTTTACTGTATCCCTCTGACCTTCTTATTGACGATGAAACAAAGAAATTGCATCGGAATTAAATACAAAAGTCACAATGACGACTCAAGTATAAGAGGACTGCCTCTTCTAACTGTCTATGAATTGAACCTTTCCTGTGAGACCGGTTTTAGATTCCGATGCTTCTTTTCAGGTTTACTGTATCCCTTGGACCTTCTTATTGACGATGAAACACAGAAATGGCATCGGAAGTAAATACAAAAGGCACAAATCCGACTTAAGTACAAGAAGACTGACTCTTCTTACTGACCATGCTTTGAACATTTCTGTGAGACCAGTTTTAGATTCCGATGCTTCACTATATGTTTACTGTCTCCCTTGGACCTTCTAATTGTCGATGAAACACAGAAATTGCATCGAAATTAAATACAAAATGCAAAATGCCGGCTTAAGTACAAGAAGACTGATTCTTCTTACTGACTATGCTTTGAACATTTCCTGTGAGACCAGTTTTAGATTCCGATGCTTCACTATATGTTTAATGTATCCCTTGGACTTCTAATTGACGATGAAACACAGAAATTGCATCGGAATTAAATACAAAATGCACAATGCCGACTTAAGTACAAGAAGAGTGGCTCTTCTTACTGTCTATGTTTTGAACCATTCCTGTGACACTAGTTATAGATTCCGATGCTTCCCTTCAGGTTTACTGTATCCCTTGGACCTTCTTATTGACGACGAAACACAGAAATTGCATCGGAAATAATTACAAAAGGCACAATTCCGATTTAAGTACAAGAAGACTGGCTGTTCTTACTGTCAATGATTAGAACCATTCCTGTGAAGCTAGTTATAGATTCCGAAGCTTCACTTCAGGTTTACTCTATCCCTCTGACCATCTTATTGACGATGAATCACAGAAATTGCAACGGAATTAAAATCAAGACACAATGCCGACATAAGTACAAGAAGACTGACTCCTCTTACTGTCTATGTATTGAACCATTCCAATGACACTAGTTATAGATTACGATGCTTCACATCAGGTTTACTGAATCCCTCTGACCTTCTAATTGACGATGAATCACAGAAATTGCATCGGAATTAAATACAAAAGGCACAATGCCGACATAAGTACAAGACGACTGGCTCTTCTTACTGTCTATGTTTTGAACCATTCCTGTCACACTAGTTATAAATTCCGATGCTTCACTTCAGGTTTTCTGTGTCCCTTGGACCTTCTTATTTACGACGAAACACAGAAATTGCTTCGGAATAAATTTTGAAAAGGCACAATGCAGACCTATGTACAAGAAGACTGGCTCTTCATACTGTCTACGTTTTGAACCATTCCTGTGACACTAGTTACAGATTCCGATGCTTCACGTCAGGTTTTGTGTATCCCTTGGACCTACTTATTGACGACGAAACAAAGAAATTACATCGGAATTAAATACAAAAGGCACAATGCCGACTTAAGAAAAAGAGGGCTGACCCTTCTTACTCTCTATATTTTGAACCATTCCTGTGACACTAGTTATCGATTCCGATGCTTCACTTCAGGTTTACTGTATCCCTTGGACCTTCGTATTGACAACGAAACACAGAAATTGCATCGGAATTTAATACAAATGGCACAATGCCGGCTTCAGAACAAGAAGACTGGCCCTTCTTACAGTCTATGATTTGAACCCTGCCTGTGACACTAGTTATAGATTCCGATGCTTTACTTCAGGTTTACTGTTTCCCTCTGACCTTCTTATTGACGATGAAACACAGAAATTGCACCGGAATTAAATAGAAAAGACACAATGCCGAATTAAGTACAAGAAGACTGGCTCTTCCTACTGTGTATGTTTTAAACCATTCCTGTGACACTAGTTATAGATTCCGATGCTTCACTTCAGGTTTACTGTATCCCTTGTACCTTCTTATTGACGACGAAACACAGAAATTGCTTCGGAATCAAATACAAAAGGCACAATGCCGACTTAAGTGCAAGAAGACTGGCTCTTCTTACTGTCTATGTTTTGAACCATTCCTGTGACACTAGATATAGATTCCGATGCTTCACTTCAGGTTTACTGTATCCCTTGGACCTTCTTATTGACGACGAAACACAGAAATTGCATCGGAAATAAATACAAAAGGCACAATGCCGACTTAAGTACAGGAAGACTGGCTGTTCTTACTGTCTATGATTAGAACCATTCCTCTGACACTAGTTATAGATTCCGATGCTTCACTTCAGGTTTACTGTATCCCTCTGACCATCTTATTGACGATGAATCACAAAAATTGCATCGGATTTAAAAACAAAAGGCACAATGCCGACATCAGTACAAGAAGACTGACTGCTCGTACTGTCTATGTTTTGAACCATTCCAGTGACACTAGTTATAGATTACGATGCTTCACTTCAGGTTTACTGAATCCCTCTGTCCTTCTAATTGACGATGAATCACAGAGGTTGCATCGGAATTAAATACAAAAAGCACAATGCCGACTTAAGTACAAGAAGACTGACTCTTCTTACTGACTATGAATTTAACATTTCCTGTGAATCCAGTACTAAATTCCGATGCTTCACTATATGTTTAATGTATCCCTTGGACCTTCTAATTGACGATGAAACACAGAAATTGCATCGGAATTAAATACAAAATGCACAATGCCGACTTAAGTACAAGTAGGGTGGCTCTTCTTACTGTCTATGTTTTGAACCATTCCTGTGACACTAGTTATAGATTCCGATGCTTACCTTCAGGTTTACTGTATCCCTTGGACCTTCTTATTGACGACGAAACACAGAAATTGCATCGGAAATAATGACAAAAGGCACAGTGCCGACTTAAGTACAAGAAGACTGGCTGTTCTTACTGCCTATGATTAGAACCATTCCTCTGACACTAGTTATAGATTCCGTTGCTTCACTTCAGGTTTACTGTATCCCCCTGACCTTTTTATTGACGATGAAACACAGAAATTGCATCGGAATTAAATACAAAATGCATAAGGCCGACTTAAGTACAAGAACACCGACTCTTCTTACTGTCTATGTTTTGAACCATTCCTGTGACACTAGTTATAGATTCCGATGCTTCACTTCAGGTTTACTGTATCCCTCTGACCTTCTTATTGACGATGAAACAAAGAAATTGCATCGGAATTAAATACAAAAGTCACAATGACGACTCAAGTATAAGAGGACTGCCTCTTCTAACTGTCTATGAATTGAACCTTTCCTGTGAGACCGGTTTTAGATTCCGATGCTTCTTTTCAGGTTTACTGTATCCCTTGGACCTTCTTATTGACGATGAAACACAGAAATGGCATCGGAATTAAATACAAAAGGCACAAATCCAACTTAAGTACAAGAAGACTGACTCTTCTTACTGACCATGCTTTGAACATTTCTGTGAGACCAGTTTTAGATTCCGATGCTTCACTATATGTTTACTGTCTCCCTTGGACCTTCTTATTGTCGATGAAACAAGGAAATTGCATCGAAATTAAATACAAAATGCAAAATGCCGGCTTATGTACAAGAAGACTGATTCTTCTTACTGACTATGCTTTGAACATTTCCTGTGAGACCAGTTTTAGATTCCGATGCTTCACAATATGTTTAATGTATCCCTTGGACTTCTAATTGACGATGAAACACAGAAATTGCATCGGAACTAAATACAAAATGCACAATGCCGACTTAAGTACAAGAAGAGTGGCTCTTCTTACTGTCTATGTTTTGAACCATTCCTGTGACACTAGTTATAGATTCCGATGCTTCCCTTCAGGTTTACTGTATCCCTTGGACCTTCTTATTGACGACGAAACACAGAAATTGCATCAGAAATAATTACAAAAGGCACAATGCCGACTTAAGTAGAAGAAGACTGGCTGTTCTTACTGTCAATGATTAGAACCATTCCTGTGACACTAGTTATAGATTCCGATGCTTCACGTCAGGTTTACTGTATCCCTCTGACCATCTTATTGACGATGAATCACAGAAATTGCATCGGAATTAAAATCAAGACACAATGCCGACATAAGTACAAGAAGACTGACTCCTCTTACTGTCTATGTTTTGAACCATTCCAGTGACACTAGTTATAGATTACGATGCTTCACATCAGGTTTACTGAATCCCTCTGACCTTCTAATTGACGATGAATCACAGAAATTGCATCGGAATTAAATACAAAGGGCACAATGCCGACATAAGTACAAGACGACTGGCTCTTCTTACTGTCTATGTTTTGAACCATTCCTGTCACACTAGTTATAAGTTCCGATGCTTAACTTCAGGTTTTCTGTGTCCCTTGGACCTTCTTATTTACGACGAAACACAGAAATTGCTTTGGAATAAATTTTGAAAAGGCACAATGCAGACCTATGTACAAGAAGACTGGCTCTTCATACTGTCTACGTTTTGAACCATTCCTGTGACACTAGTTACAGATTCCGATGCTTCACGTCAGGTTTTGTGTATCCCTTGGACCTACTTATTGACGACGAAACAAAGAAATTGCATCGGAATTAAATACAAAAGGCACAATGCCGACTTAAGAACAAGAAGGCTGACCCTTCTTACTGTCTATATTTTGAACCATTCCTGTGACACTAGTTATCGATTCCGATGCTTCACTTCAGGTTTACTGTATCCCTTGGACCTTCGTATTGACAACCAAACACAGAAATTGCATCGGAATTTGATACAAATGGCACAATGCCGGCTTCAGTACAAGAAGACTGGCCCTTCTTACTGTCTATGATTTGAACCATGCCTGTGACACTAGTTATAGATTCCGATGCTTTACTTCAGGTTTACTGTTTCCCTCTGACCTTCTTATTGACGATGAAACACAGAAATTGCACCGGAATTAAATAGAAAAGACACAATGCCGAATTAAGTACAAGAAGACTGGCTCTTCCTACTGTGTATGTTTTGAACCATTCCTGTGACACTAGTTATAGATTCCGATGCTTCACTTCAGGTTTACTGTATCCCTTGTACCTTCTTATTGACGACGAAACACAGAAATTGCTTCGGAATCAAATACAAAAGGCACAATGTCGACTTAAGTGCAAGAAGACTGGCTCTTCTTACTGTCTATGTTTTGAACCATTCCAGTGACACTAGTTATAGATTACGATGCTTCACATCAGGTTTACTGAATCCCTCTGACCTTCTAATTGACGATGAATCACAGAAATTGCATCGGAATTAAATACAAAGGGCACAATGCCGACATAAGTACAAGACGACTGGCTCTTCTTACTGTCTATGTTTTGAACCATTCCTGTCACACTAGTTATAAGTTCCGATGCTTAACTTCAGGTTTTCTGTGTCCCTTGGACCTTCTTATTTACGACGAAACACAGAAATTGCTTTGGAATAAATTTTGAAAAGGCACAATGCAGACCTATGTACAAGAAGACTGGCTCTTCATACTGTCTACGTTTTGAACCATTCCTGTGACACTAGTTACAGATTCCGATGCTTCACGTCAGGTTTTGTGTATCCCTTGGACCTACTTATTGACGACGAAACAAAGAAATTGCATCGGAATTAAATACAAAAGGCACAATGCCGACTTAAGAACAAGAAGGCTGACCCTTCTTACTGTCTATATTTTGAACCATTCCTGTGACACTAGTTATCGATTCCGATGCTTCACTTCAGGTTTACTGTATCCCTTGGACCTTCGTATTGACAACCAAACACAGAAATTGCATCGGAATTTGATACAAATGGCACAATGCCGGCTTCAGTACAAGAAGACTGGCCCTTCTTACTGTCTATGATTTGAACCATGCCTGTGACACTAGTTATAGATTCCGATGCTTTACTTCAGGTTTACTGTTTCCCTCTGACCTTCTTATTGACGATGAAACACAGAAATTGCACCGGAATTAAATAGAAAAGACACAATGCCGAATTAAGTACAAGAAGACTGGCTCTTCCTACTGTGTATGTTTTGAACCATTCCTGTGACACTAGATATAGATTCCGATGCTTCACTTCATGTTTACTGTATCCCTTGGACCTTCTTATTGACGACGAAACACAGAAATTGCATCGTAAATAAATACAAAAGGCACAATGCCGACTTAAGTACAAGAAGACTGGCTGTTCTTACTGTCTATGATTAGAACCATTCCTCTGACACTAGTTATAGATTCCGATGCTTCACTTCAGGTTTACTGTATCCCTCTGACCATCTTATTGACGATGAATCACAAAAATTGCATCGGAATTAAAAACAAAAGGCACAATGCCGACATCAGTACAAGAAGACTGACTGCTCTTACTGTCTATGTTTTGAACCATTCCAGTGACACTAGTTATAGATTACGATGCTTCACTTCAGGTTTACTGAATCCCTCTGACCTTCTAATTGACGATGAATCACAGAAGTTGCATCGGAATTAAATACAAAAAGCACATTGCCGACTTAAGTACAAGAAGACTGACTCTTCTCACTGTCTATGTTTTGAACCATTCCTGTGACACCAGTTAAGGATTCCGATGCTTCACTTCAGGTTTACCTAATCCGTCTGACCTTCTTATTGACGATGAAACCCAGAAAATCCATCGGAATTAAATACAAATGGCACAATGCTTACTCAAGTATAAGAAGACTGGCTCCTCTTACTGTCTATGAGACGGGTTTTAGATTCCGTGCTTCACTTCAGGTTTACAGTATCCCGTGGACCTTCTAATTCACGACGAAAAACAGAAATTGCATCGGAATTAAATACAAAAGGCACAATGCCGTCTTAAGTACAAGAAGACTGACTCATCTTACTGTCTACGTTTTAAACATTCCCGTGACACTAGTTATAGATTCCGATGTTTCACTTCAGGTTTACCGTATCCCTTGTACCTTCTTATTGACGACGAAACACAGAAATTGCCTCGGAATCAAATACAAAAGGCACAATGCCGACTTAAGTGCAAGAAGACTGGCTCTTCTTACTGTCTATGTTTTGAACCATTCCTGTGACACTAGATATAGATTCCGATGATTCACTTCAGGTTTACTGTATCCCTTGGACCTTCTTATTGACGACGAAACACAGAAATTGCATCGGAAATAAATACAAAAGGCAAAATGCCAACTTAAGTCCAAGATGACTGGCTGTTCTTACTGTCTATTTTTAGAATCATTCCTCTGACACTAGTTATAGATTCCGATGCTTCACTTCAGGTATACTGTATCCCTCTGATCTTCTTATTGACGATGAATCACAGAAATTGCATCGGAATTAAATACAAAAGGGACAATGGCGCAATAAGTACAAGAAGAGTGACTCCTCTTACTGTCTATGTTTTGAACCATTCCACTGACACTAGTTATAGATTACGATGCTTCACTTCAGGTTTACTGAAGCCCTCTCACCTTCTTATTAACGATGAATCACAGAAATTGCATCGGAATTAAATACAAGAGGCACAATGCCGACTTAAGTACAAGAAGACTGACTCTTCTTACTGTCTATGTTTTGAACCATTCCTTTGACACCAGTTAAAGATTCAGATGCTTCACTTCAGGTTTACAGTATTCCTCTGACATTCTTTTTGACGATGAAACCCAGAAATTCCATCGGAATTAATTACAAATGGCACCATGCCGTCTCAAGTATAAGAAGACTGTCTCTTCTTACTGTATATGATTTGAACCTTTCCAGTGAGACCGGTTTTTGATTCCGATGCATCACTTCAGGTTTACTGTATCCCTTGGACCTTCTTATTGACGATGAAACACAGAAATTGCATCGGAATTAAATACAAAAGGCAAAATGCCGACATAAGTACAAGAAGACTCACTTTTCTAACTGTCTATGTTTTGAACCATTCCTGTGACACTAGTTAAGGATTCCGATGCTTCACTTCAGGTTTACTGTATCCCTCTGACCTTCTTATTGACGACGAAACACAGAAATTGCATCGGAATTAAATACAAAAGGCACAATGCAGACTCAAGTACAAGAGGACTGGCTCTTCTTACTGTCTATGTTTTGAACCATTCCTGTGACATTAGTTATAGATTCCGATGCTTCGCTTCAGGTTTACTGTATCCCTTGTTCTTTCTTATTGACAACGAAAAAGAGAAATTGCATCGGAATTAAATACAAAAGGCACAATGCCGACTTAAGTACAAGAAGACTGACTCTTCTTACTGACTATGTTTTGAACATTTCCTGTTAGCCCAGTTTTTGTTTCCGATGCTTCACTATTTGTCTACTGTATCCCTTGGACCTTCTTATTGACGATGAAACACAGAAGTTGCATCAGAATTAAATACAAAAGGCAGAATGCCGACTTAAGTACAAGAAGAAAATTCCGATGCTTCACTTCAGATCTACTGTATCCCTTGGACCTTCTTATTGACGAGGAAATACAGAAATTGCATCGAAATTAACGCAAAAAGCACAATGCTGACCTAAGTACAAGAAGTCTGACTCTTCTTACTGACAATGTTTTGAACATTTCCTGTTAGCCCAGTTTTAGTTTCCGATGCTTCACTATTTGTCTACTGTATCCCTTGGACCTTCTTATTGGCGATGAAACACAGAAGTTGCATCGGATTAAATACAAAAGCAGGATGCCGACTAAAGTACAAGAAGAGTGGCTCTTCTTACTGTCTATGTTTTGAACCATTCCTGTGACACTAGTTATAGATTACGATGCTTCACTTCAGGTTTACTGTATCCCTTGTACCTTCTTATTGACGACGAAACACAGAAATTGCCTCGGAATCAAATACAAAATGCACAATGCCGACTTAAGTACAAGAAGACTGGCTCTTCGTACTCTCTATGATTTGAACCATTCCTGTGACACTAGATATAGATTCCGATGCTTCACTTCAGGTTTACTGTATCCCTTGGCCCTTCTTATTGACGACGAAACACAGAAATTGCCTCGGAATCAAATACAAAAGGCACAATGCCGACTTAAGTACAAGAAGACTGGCTCTTCTTACTCTCTATTATTTGTACCATTCCTGTGACACTAGATATAGATTCCGATGCTTCACTTCAGGTTTACTGTATCCCTTGGACCTTCTTATTGACGACGAAACACAGAAATTCCATTAGAAATAAATACAAAAGGCACAATGCCGACTTAAGTACAAGAGGACTGGCTGTTCTAACTGTCTATGTGTAGAACCTTTCCTCTGGCACTAGTTATAGATTCCGACGCTTCACTTCAGGTTTACTGTATCCCTCTGACCTTCTTATTGACGATGAATCACAGAAATTGCATCGGAATTAAATACAAAAGGCATAATGCCGACATAAGTACAAGAAGACTGACTCCTCTTACTGTCTATGTTTTGAACCATTCCAGTGACACTAGTTATAGATTCCGATGCTTCACTTCAGGTTTCCTGTAACACTTGGACATTCATATTGACGACGAAACACAGAAATTGCATCGGAATTAAATACAAAAGACACAATGCCGACTTAATTACAAGAAGACTGACTCTTCTCACTGTCTATGTTTTGAACCATTCCTGTGACACTAGTTAAGGATTCCGATGCTTCACGTCAGTTTTACTATATCCCTCTGACCTTCTTATTGACGACGAAACACAGTAATTGCGCCGGAATTAAATACAAAAGGCACAATGCCGACTCAAGTACAAGAGGACTGGCTCTTCTTACTGTCTATGTATTGAACCTTTCCTGTGAGACCGGTTTTTGATTCTGATGCTTCACTTCAGGTTTACTGTATCACTTGGACATTCTTATTGACGATGAAACACAGAAATTGCATCGGATTAAATTCAAAAGGCACAATGCCGATTAAAGTACAAGAAGACTGACTCTTCTCACTGACTATGTTTTGAACATTTCCTGTGGGACCAGTTTTAGATTTCGATGCTTCACTATTTGTATACTGTATCCCACGGACCTTCTTATTGACGATGAAACACAGAAATTGCAACGGAATCAAAGACAAAAGGCACAATGCAGACATAAGTAGAAAAAGACTGACTCTTCTTACTGACTATGTTTTGAACATTTCCTGTGAGACCAGTTTTAGTTTCCGATGCTTCACTATATGTCTACTGAATCCCTTGGACCTTCTTATTGACGATGAAGCACAGAAGTTCCATAGGAATTAAATACAAAAGGCACAATGCCGACTTAAGTACAAGAAGACTGGCACTTCTTACTGCCTATGATTTGAACCATTCCTGTGACACTAATTATAGATTCCGATGCTTCACTTCAGGTTTACTGTATCCCTTGGAACTTCTTATTGACCACGAAACACAGAAATAGCATCGGAATTAAATACAAAAGGCACAATGCCGACTTAAGTACAGGAAGACTGGCTCTTCTTACTGTCTATGTTTTGAACCATTCCTGTGACATTCGTTATAGATTCCGATGCTTCACTTAAGGTTTACTGTATCCCTTGTTCCTTCTTATTGACAACGAATCACAGAAATTGCATCGGAATTAAATACAAAAGGCACAATGCCGACTTAAGTACAAGAAGACTGACTCTTCTTACTGCCTATGTTTTGAACATTTCCTGTTAGCCCAGTTTTAGTTTCCGATGCTTCACTATTTGTCTACTGTATCCCTTGGACCTTCTTATTGACGATGAAACACAGAAGTTGCATCGAAATTAAATACAAAAGAAGAAAATTCCGATGCTTCACTTCAGATCTACTGTATCCCTTGGACCGTCTTATTGACGACGAAACACAGAAATTGCATCGGAATTAATGCAAATCGCACAATGCTGAACTAAGTACAAGAAGACTGACTCTTCTTACTGACTATGTTTTGAACATTTCCTGTTAGTCCAGTTTTAGTTTCCGATGCTTCACTATTTGTCTACTGTATCCCTTGGACCTTCTTATTGACGATGAAACACAGAAGTTGTATCGGAATGAAATACAAAAGCAGGATGCCGACTTAAGTACAAGAAGAGTAGCTCTTCTTACTGTCTATGTTTTGAACCATTCCTGTGACACTAGTTATAGATTACGATGCTTCACTTCAGGTTTACTGTATCCCTTGGACCTTCTTATTGACGATGAAACACAGAAATTGCATCGGAATTAAATACAAAAGGCAAAATGCCGACTTAAGTAAAAGAGGACTGGCTGTTCTAACTGTCTATGATTAGAACCGTTCCTCTGACACTAGTTATAGATTCCGACGCTACACTTCAGGTCTACTGTATCCCTCTGACCTTCTTATTGACGATGAATCACAGAAATTGCATCGGAATTAAATACAAAAGACACAATGCCGACTTAAGTACAAGAAGACTGACTCTTCTTACTGACTATGTTTTGAACATTTCCTGTGAGACCACTTTTAGATTCCGATGCTTCACTATATGATTACTGTATCCCTTGGACCTTCTTATTGACGATGAAACACAGAAATTGCATCGGAAATAAATACAAAAGGCACAATATCGACTTATGTACAAGAAGACTGGCTGTTCTTACAGTCTATGTTTAGAACCATTCCTCTGACACTAGTTATAGATTCCGATGCTTCACTTCAGGTTTACTGTATCCCTATGACCTTCTTAGTGACGATGAATCACAGAAATTGCATCGGAATTAAATACAAAAGGCACAATGGCGACATAAGTACAAGAAGACAGACTCCTCTTACTGTCTATGTTTTCAACCACTCCAGTGACACTAGTTATAGATTACGATGCTTCACTTCAGGTTTACTGAATCCCTCTGACCTTCTTATTGACGATGAATCACAGAAATTGCATCGGAATTAAATACAAAAGGCACAATGCCGACTTAACTACAAGAAGACTGACTCTTCTTACTGTCTATGTTTTGAACCATTCCTGTGACACCAGTAAAGGATTCCGATGCTTCACTTCAGGTTTACAGTATCCCTCTGACCTTCTTATTGACGATGAAGCCCAGAAATTCCATCGGAATTAATTGCAAATGGCACAATGCCGTCTCAAGTATAAGAAGACTGGCTCTTCTTACTGTCTATGATTTGAACCTTTCCAGTGACACCGGTTTTTGATTCCGATGCTTCACTTCAGGTTTACTGTATCCCTTGGACCTTCTTATTGACGACGAAAGACAGAAATTGCATCGGAATTAAATACAAAAGGCAAAATGCCGACTTGAGTACAAGAAGACTGACTCTTCTTACTGTCTATGATTTGAACCATTCCTGTGACACTAGTTAAGGATTCCGATGCTTCACTTCAGGTTTACTGTATCCCTCTGACCTTCTTATTGACGACGAAACACAGAAATTGCATCGGAATTAAATACAAAAGGCACAATGCAGACTCAAGTACAAGAGGACTGGCTCTTCTTACTGTCTATCTTTGAACCTTTCCTGTGAGACCGGTTTTAGATTCCGATGCTTCACTTCAGGTTCACTGTATCCCTTGGACCTTCTTATTGACGACGAAACACAGAAATTGCATCGGAATTAAATAAGAAATGCACAATGCCGACTTAAGTACAAGAAAACTGACTCTTCTCACTGTCTATGTTTTGAACCATTCCTGTGACACTAGTTAAGGATTCCGATGCTTGACGTCAGTTTTACTATATCCCTGTGACCTTCTTATTGACGACGAAACACAGAAATTGCGCCGGAATTAAATACAAAAGGCACAATGCCCACTCAAGTACAAGAAGACTGGCTCTTCTTACTGTCTATGTATTGAACCTTTCTTGTGAGACCAGTTTTTGATTCTGATGCTTCCCTTCAGGTTTACTGCATCCCTTGGACATTCTTATTGACGATGAAACACAGAAATTGCATCGGAATAAAATTCAAAAGGCACAATGCCGACTAAAGTACAAGAAGACTGACTCTTCTCACTGACTATGTTTTGAACATTTCCTGTGGGACCAGTTTTAGATTTCGATGCCTCACTATTTGTTTACTGTATCCCATGGACCTTCTTATTGACGATAAAACACAGAAATTGCAACGGAATCAAAGACAAAAGGCACAATGCAGACTTAAGTAGAAGAAGACTGACTCTTCTTACTGACTATGCTTTGAACATTTCCTGTGAGACCAGTTTTAGTTTCCGATGCTTCACTATATGTCTACTGTATCCCTTGGACCTTCTTATTGACGATGAAGTACAGAAGTTCCATCGGAATTAAATACAAAAGGCACAATGCCGACTTAAGTACAAGAAAATTGGCACTTCTTACTGCCTATGATTTGAACCATTCCTGTGACACTAATTATAAATTCCGATGCTTCACTTCAGGTTTACTGTATCCCTTGGAACTTCTTATTGACGACGAAACACAGAAATAGCATCGGAATTAAATACAAAAGGCACAATGCCGACTTAAGTACAGGAAGACTGGCTCTTCTTACTGTCTATGTTTTGAACCATTCCTGTGACATTAGTTACAGATTCCGATGCTTCACTTAAGGTTTACTGTATCCCTTGTTCCTTCTTATTGACAACGAAACACAGAAATTGCATCGGAAGTAAATGCAAAAGGCACAATGCCGACTTAAGTACAAGAAGACTGACTCCTCTTACTGTCTAAGTTTTGAACCATTCCAGTGACACTAGCTATAGATTCTGATGCTTCACTTCAGATTTACTGTATCCCTCTGACCATCTTATTGACGATGTAACCCAGAAATTCCATCGGAATTAAATACAAAAAGGCACAAGCCGACTCAAGTACAATAAGACAGCCTCTTCTTACTGTCTTTGATTTGAACATTTCCTGTGGGACCAGTTTTAGATTTAGATGCTTCACTATATTTTTACTGTATCCCTTGGACCTTCTTATTGACGATGAAACTCAGAAATTGCATCAGAATCAAAGACAAAAGGCACAATGCAGACTTAAGTACAAGAAGACTGACTCTTCTTACTGGCTATGCTTTGAACATTTCGTGTGACACCAGTTGTAGATTCCGATGCTTCACTTTAGGTTTACTGTATCCCTTGGTCCTTCTTATTGACGACGAAAAACAGAAATTGCATCGGAATTAAATACAAAAGGCACATTGCTGACTTAAGTACAAGAAGACTAGCTCTTCTTACTGTCTATGCGTTGAACCATTCCTGTGACATCAGTTATAGATTCCGATGCTTCACTTCGGGTTTACTGTATCAATTGGACCTTCTTATTGACGACGAAACACAGAAATTGCATCGGAGTTAAATACAACATGCACAATGTCGACTTAAGTACAAGAGGACTGGCTCTTGTTACTGTCTATGATTTGAACCATTCCTGTGACACTAGTTATAGATCCCGATTCTTCACTTCAGGTTTACTGTATCCCTTGGACTTTCTTATTGACGACGAAACACAGAAATTGCATCGGAATTAAATACAAAAGGCACAATGCCGACTGAAGTACAAGAGGACTGACTCTTCTTACTGACTATGTTTTGAACATTTCCTGTGAGACATATTTTAGATTCCGATGCTTCACTATAAGTTTACTGTATCCCTTGGACCTTCTTATTGACGACGAAACACAGCAATTGCATCGGAATTAAATACAAAAGCCACAATGCCGACTTAAGTACAAGAAGACTGGCTCTTCTTACTGCCTATATTTTGAAC
This sequence comes from Schistocerca serialis cubense, assembly GCF_023864345.2. Classification (NCBI taxonomy): domain Eukaryota; kingdom Metazoa; phylum Arthropoda; class Insecta; order Orthoptera; family Acrididae; genus Schistocerca; species Schistocerca serialis. The sequence goes on along the minus strand of NC_064649.1, from coordinate 184,416,198 downwards.
CGTTCCTGTGACTCTAGTTATAGATTCAGATGCTTCACGTCAGGTTTACTGTATCCCTTGGACCTTCATATTGACGACGAAACACAGAAATAGCATGGGAATTAAATACAAAATACACAATGCCAACTTAAGTACAAGACGACTGGCTCTTCTTACCGTCTATGTTTTGAACCATTCCTGTGACACTAGTTATAGATTCCGATGCTTCACTTCAGGTTTACTTTATCCCTCTGACCTTGTTGACGATGAAACACAGAAATTGCATCGGAATTAAATACAAAAGGCACAATGCCGACTTAAGTACAAGAAGACTGGCTCTTCTTACTGTCTCTGTTTTGAACCTTTCCTGTGAGACTGGTTTTAGATTCCGATACTTCACTTCAGGTTTACTGTATCCCTCTGACCTTCTTATTGACGATGAAACTCAGAAATTGCATCGGAATGAAATACAAAAGGCACAATGCAGACTTAAGTACAAGAATACTGACTCTTCTTACAGACTATGTTTGAACATTTCCTGTGATACCAGTTTTAGATTCCGATGCTTCACTATATGTTTACTGTATCCCTTGGACCTTCTTATTGACGATGAAACACAGAAATTGCATCGGAATTAATTACAAGAGGCACAATGCCGACTTAAGTACAAGAAGACTGATTCTTCTTACTGACTATGCTTTGAACATTTCCTGTGAGACCAGTTTTAGATTCCGATGCTTCACTAAATGTTTACTGTATCCCTTGGACCTTCTAATTGACGATGAAACACAGAAATTGCATCGGAATTAAATACAAAAGGCACAATGCCGACTTAAGCACAAGAAGACTGGCTCTTCTTACTGTCTATGCTTTGAACCATTCCTGTGACACTAGTTATATATTCTGATGCTTCACTTCAGGTTTACTGTATCCCTTGGACCTTCTTATTGACGACGTAACACAGAAATTGCATCGGAATTAAATACAAAAGGCACAATGCCGCCTTAAGTACAAGAAGACTGGCTCTTCTTAGTGTCTATGTTTTGAACCATCCCTGTGACACTAGTTATAGATTCCGATGATTCACTTCAGGTTTACCGTATCCCTTGGACCTTCTTATAGACGACGAAACAGAAAATGCATCGGAAACAAATACAAAAGGCACAATGCCGACTTAAGTACAAGAAGACTGGCTCTTCTTACTGTCTATGAATTGAACCATTCCTGTGACACTAGTTATAGATTCCGATGCTTCACTTCAGGTTTACTGTATCCCTTGGACCTTTTTATTGACGACGAAACACAGAAATTGCATCGGAATGAAATACAAAACGCACAATGCCGACTTAAGTACAAGAAGACTGGCTCTTCATACTGTCTATGTTTTGAACCATTCCTGTGACACTAGTTATAGAGACCGATGCTTCACTTCAGGTTCACTGTATCCCTTGGACCTTCCTATTGACGACGAAACACAGAAATTCCATCGGTATTAAAAACAAAAGGCACAATGCCGACTGAAGTACAAGAAGACTCGCTCTTCTTACTGACTATGCTTTGAACCATTCCTGTGACACTAGTTATAGATTCCGATGCTTCACTTCAGGTTTACTGCATCCCTTGGACCTTCTTATTGACGATGAAACACAGAAATTGCATCGGGTTTAAATACAAAAGCCACAATGCCTGCTTAAGTACAAGGAGACTGGCTCCTCTTACTGTCTATGTTTTGAACCATTCCTGTGACACTAGTTATAGATTCCGATGCTTCACTTCAGGCTTACTGTATCCCTTGGACCTTGTTATTGTCGACGAAACACAGATATTGCATCGGAATTAAATACAAAAGGCACAGTACCGACTTAAGTACAAGAAGACTCCTCTTCTTTCTGTCTATGAATTGAACCATTCCTCTGACACTAAATATAGATTACGATGCTACACTTCAGGTTTACTGTATTCCTTGGAATTTCTTATGGACGACGAAACACAGAAATTGCGTCGGAATTAACACAAAAGGCACAATGCCGACTTAATTACAAGAAGACTGGCTCTTCTTACTGTCTATGTTTTGAACCATTCCTGTGACACTAGTTATAGATTCCGATGCTTCACTTCAGGTTTACTGTATCCCTTGTTCCTTCTTATTGACGACGAAACATAGAAATTGAATCGGAATAAAATACAAAAGGCACAATGCCGACATGAGTACAAGAAGACTGACTCTTCTTACTGACTATTTTTTAAACATTTCCTGTGAACCAGTTTTAGATTCCGATGCTTCACTGTATGTTTACTGTATCCCTTGGACCTTCTTATTGACGATTAAGCACAGAAATTGAATCGGAATTAAATACAAAACGCACAATGCCGTCTTAAGTACGAGAAGACTGGCTCTTCTTACTGTCTATGTTTTGAACCATTCCTGTGACACTAGTTATAAATTCCGATGCTTCACTTCAGGATTACTGTATCCCTTGGACCTTCTTATTGACGACGAAACACAGAAATGGCATCGGAATTACATACAAAAGGCACAATGCCGACTTATGTACAAGAATATTGGCTCTTCTTACTGTCTATGTTTTGACCATTCCTGTGACACTAGTTATAGATTCCGATGCTTCACTTCAGTTTTACTGTATCCCTCTGACATTCGTATTGACGATGAAACACAGAAATTGCATCGGAATAAAATACAAGAGGCACAATGCCGAATTAAGCACAAGAAGACTGGCTCTTCTTACTGTCTATGCTTTGAACCATTCCTGTGACACTAGTTATATATTCCGATGCTTCACTTCAGGTTTTCTGTATCCCTTGGACCTTCTTATTGACGACGTAACACAGAAATTGCATCGGAATTAAATACAAAAGGCACAATGCCGGCTTAAGTACAAGAAGACTGGCTCTTCTTAGTGTCTATGTTTTGAACCATTCCTGTGACACTAGTTATAGATTCCGACGCTTCACTTCAGGTTTAGTGTTTCCCTTGGACCTTCTTATTGACGACGAAACACAGAAATTGCATCGGAATAAATACAAAAGCCACAATGCCGACTTAAGTACAAGAAGGCTGGCTCTTCTTACTGTCTATGTTTTGAACCATTCCTGTGACACTAGTTATAGATTCCGATGATTCACTTCAGGTTTACCGTATCCCTTGGACCTTCTTATTGACGACGAAACACAGAAATTGCATCGGAAACAAATACAACAGGCACAATGCCGACTTAAGTACAAGAAGACTGGCTCTTCTTACTGTCTATGATTTGAACCATTCCTGTGACACTAGTTATAGATTCCGATGCTTTACTTCAGGTTTACTGTATCCCTTGGACCTTCTTATTGACGACGAAACACAGAAATTGCATCGGAATGAAATACAAAAGGCACAATGCCGACTTAAGTACAAGAAGACTGACTCTTCTTACTGACTATGCTTTGAACATCTCCTACAAGACCAGTATTAGATTCCGATGCTTCACTATATGTTTACTGTATCCCTTGGACCTTCTTATTGACGACGAAACATAAAAATTGCATCGGAATTAAATACAAAAGGTACAATGCCGACTTAGGTACAAGAAGACTGGCTCTCCTTACTGTCCATGTTTTGAACCATTCCTGTGACATTAGTTATAGATTTCGATGCTTCACTTCAGGTTTACTGTATCCCTTGGACCTTCTTATTGACGACGAAACACAGAAATTGCATCAAAAATAAAAACGAAAGGCACAATGCCGACTTAAATACAAAAAGACTGGCTCTTCTTACTGTCTATGTTTTGAACCATTTCTGTGACACTAGTTATAGAGTCCGATGCTTCACTTCAGGTTCACTGTATCCCTTGGACCTTCTTATTGAAGACGAAACACAGAAATTGCATCGGTATTAAATACAAAAGGCGCAATGCCGACTGAAGTACAAGAAGACTCGCTCTTCTTACTGACTATGTTTTTGAACCATTCCTGTGACAGTAGTTATAGATTCCGATGCTTCACTTCAGGTATACTGCATCCCTTGGACCTTCTCATTGACGACGAAACACAGAAATTGCATCGGAATTAAATACAAAAGCCACAATGCCTGCTTAAGTACAAGAAGACCGGCTCCTCTTACTGTCTATGTTTTGAACCATTCCTGTGACACTAGTTAGAGATTCCGATGCTTCACTTCAGGCTTACTGTATCCCTTGGACCTTCTAATTGTCGACGAAACACAGAAATTGCATCGGAATTAAATACAAAAGGCACAATGCCGACTTATGTACAAGAATACTGGCTCTTCTTACTGTCTATGTTTTGAACCATTCCTGTGACACTAGTTATAGATTCCGATGCTTCACTTCAGTTTTACTGTATCCCTTGGACCTTCTTATTGACGACGAAACATAGATATTGCATCGGTATTAAATACAAAAGGCACAATGCCGACTTAAGTACAGGAAGACTGGCTCTTCTTACTATCTATGTTTTGAACCATTCCTGTGTCACTAGTTATAGATTCCGATGCTTCACTTCAGGTTTACTGTATCCCTTCGACCTTCTTATTGACGCCGAAACACAGTAATTGCATCGGAATTAATTTTGAAAAGGCACAATGCCGACTTAAGTATAAGAAGACTGGCTCTTCTTACTGTCTATATTTTGAACCATTCCTGTGACACTAGTTATAGATTCCGATGCTTCACGTCAGTTTTACTGTATCCCTTGGACCTTCTTATTGACGATGAAGTACAGAAGTTCCATCGGAATTAAATACAAAAGGCACAATGCCGCCTTAAGTACAAGAAAATTGGCACTTCTTACTGCCTATGATTTGAACCATTCCTGTGACACTAATTATAAATTCCGATGCTTCACTTCAGGTTTACTGTATCCCTTGGAACTTCTTATTGACGACGAAACACAGAAATAGCATCGGAATTAAATACAAAAGGCACAATGCCGACTTAAGTACAGGAAGACTGGCTCTTCTTACTGTCTATGTTTTGAACCATTCCTGTGACATTAGTTATAGATTCCGATGCTTCACTTAAGGTTTACTGTATCCCTTGTTCCTTCTTATTGACAACGAAACACAGAAATTGCATCGGAATTAAATACAAAAGGCACAATGCCGACTTAAGTACAAGAAGACTGACTCTTCTTACTGACTATGTTTTGAACATTTCCTGTTAGCCCAGTTTTAGTTTCCGATGCTTCACTATTTGTCTACTGTATCCCTTGGACCTTCTTATTGACGATGAAACACAGAAGTTGTATCGGAATTAAATACAAAAGCAGGATACCGACTTAAGTACAAGAAGAGTCGCTCTTCTTACTGTCTATGTTTTGAACCATTCCTATGACACTAGTTATAGATTACGATGCTTCACTTCAGGTTTACTGTATCCCTTGTACCTTCTTATTGACGACGAAACACAGAAATTGCCTCGGAATCAAATACAAAAGGCACAATGCCAACTTAAGTACAAGAAGACTGGCTCTTCTTACACTCTATGATTTGAACCATTCCTGTGACACTAGATATAGATTCCGATTCTTCACTTCAGGTTTACTGTATACCTTGGACCTTCTTATTGACGACGAAACACAGAAATTCTATCGGAAATAAATACAAAAGGCACAATGCCGACTTAAGTACAAGAGGACTGGCTGTTCTAACTGTCTATGTTTAGAACATTTCCTGTGAGACCACTTTTAGATTCCGATGCTTCACTATATGTTTACTGTATCCCTTGGACCTTCTTATTGACGATGAAACACAGAAATTGCATCGGAATTAAATACTAAAGGCACAATGCCGACTTAAGTACAAGAAGACTGGCTCTTCTTACTGTCTATGACTTGAACCATTCCTGTGACACTAGTTATTGATTCCGATGCTTCACTTCAGATTTACTGTATCCCTTGGACCTTCTTATTGACGACGAAACACAGAAATTGCATCGGAATTAATGCTAAACGCACAATGCTGACCTAAGTACAAGAAGACTGACTCTTCTTACTGACTATGTTTTGAACATTTCCTGTTAGCCCAGTTTTAGTTTCCAATGCTTCACTATTTGTCTACTGTATCCCTTGGACCTTCTTATTGAGGAAGAAACACAGAAGTTGCATCGGAATTAAATACAAAAGGCAGAATGCCGACTTAAGTACAAGGAGAGTGGCTCTTCTTACTGTCTATGTTTTGAACCATTCCTGTGACACTAGTTATAGATTACGATGCTTCACTTCAGGTTAACTGTATCACTTGTACCTTCTTATTGACGACGAAACACAGAAATTGCCTCGGAATCAAATACAAAAGGCACAATGCCGACTTAAGTACAAGAAGACTGACTCTTCTTACAATCTATGATTTGAACCATTCCTGTGACACTAGATATAGATTCCGATGTTTCACTTCAGGTATACTGTATCTTTCGGATCTTCTTATTGACGACGAAACACAGAAATTCCATCGGAAATATATACAAAAGGCACAATGCCGACATAAGTACAAGAGGACTGGCTGTTCTAACTGTCTATGTTTAGAACCATTCTTCTGCCACTAGTTATAGATTCCGACCCTTCACTTCAGGTTTACTGTATCCCTCTGACCTTCTTATTGACGATGAATCACAGAAATTGCATCGGAATTAAATACTAAATGCACAATGCCGACATAAGTACAAGAAGACAGACTCCCCTTACTGTCTAACTTTTGAACCATTCCAGTGACACTAGCTATAGATTCCGATGCTTCACTTCAGATTTACTGTATCCCTCTGACCATCTTATTGACGATGAAACCCAGAAATTCCATCGGAATTAAATACAAAAAGGCACAAGCCGACTCAAGTACAATAAGACTGCCTCTTCTTACTGTCTATGATTTGAACATTTCGTGTGACATCAGTTATAGATTCCGATGCTTCACTTCGGGTTTACTGTATCAATTGGACCTTCTTATTGACGACGAAACACAGAAATTGCATCGGAGTTAAATACAACAGGCACAATGTCGACTTAAGTACAAGAGGACTGGCTCTTCTTACTGTCTATGATTTGAACCATTCCTGTGACACTAGTTATAGATCCCGATTCTTCACTTCAGGTTTACTGTATCCCTTGGACTTTCTTATTGACGACGAAACACAGAAATTGCATCGGAATTAAATACAAAAGGCACAATGCCGACTTAAGTACAAGAGGACTGACTCTTCTTACTGACTATGTTTTGAACATTTCCTGTGAGACATGTTTTAGATTCCGATGCTTCACTATAAGTTTACTGTATCCCTTGGACCTTCTTATTGACGACGAAACACAGCAATTGCATCGGAATTAAATACAAAAGCCACAATGCCGACTTAAGTACAAGAAGACTGGCTCTTCTTACTGCCTATATTTTGAACCGTTCCTGTGACTCTAGTTATAGATTAAGATGCTTCACGTCAGGTTTACTGTATCCCTTGGACCTTCATATTGACGACGAAACACAGAAATAGCATGGGAATTAAATACAAAATACACAATGCCAACTTAAGTACAAGACGAATGGCTCTTCTTACCGTCTATGTTTTGAACCATTCCTGTGACACTAGTTATAGATTCCGTTGCTTCACTTCAGGTTTACTGTATCCCTCTGACCTTGTTGACGATGAAACACAGAAATTGCATCGGAATTAAATACAAAAGGCACAATGCCGACTTAAGCACAAGAAGACTGGCTCTTCTTACTGTCTATGCTTTGAACCATTCCTGTGACACTAGTTATATATTCCGATGCTTCACTTCAGGTTTACTGTATCCCTTGGACCTTCTTTTGACGACTTAACACAGAAATTGCATCGGAATTAAATACAAAAGGCACAATGCCGGCTTAAGTACAAGAAGACTGGCTCTTCTTAGTGTCTATGTTTTGAACCATCCCTGTGACACTAGTTATAGATTCCGATGCTTCACTTCAGGTTTAGTGTTTCCCTTGGACCTTCTTATTGACGACGAAACACAGAAATTGCATCGGAATAAATACAAAAGCCACAATGCCGACTTAAGTACAAGAAGACTGGCTCATCTTACTCTCTATGTTTTGAACCATTCCTGAGACACTAGTTATAGATTCCGATGATTCACTTCAGGTTTACCGTATCCCTTGGACCTTCTTATTGACGACGAAACAGAAAATGCATCGGAAACAAATACAAAAGGCACAATGCCGACTTAAGTACAAGAAGACTGGCTCTTCTTACTGTCTATGAATTGAACCATTCCTGTGACACTAGTTATAGATTCCGATGCTTCACTTCAGGTTTACTGTATCGCTTGGACCTTTTTATTGACGACGAAACACAGAAATTGCATCGGAATGATATACAAAAGGCACAATGCCGACTTAAGTACATGAAGACTGACTCTTCTTACTGTCTATGTTTTGATCCATTCCTGTGACACTAGTTATAGAGACCGATGCTTCACTTCAGGTTCACTGTATCCCTTGGACCTTCCTATTGACGACGAAACACAGAAATTGAATCGGTATTAAAAACAAAAGGCACAATGCCGACTGAAGTACAAGAAGACTCGCTCTTCTTACTGACTATGTTTGAACCATTCCTGTGACACTAGTTATAGATTCCGATGCTTCACTTCAGGTTTACTGCATCCCTTGGACCTTCTTATTGACGACGAAACACAGAAATTGCATCGGGTTTAAATACAAAAGCCACAATGCCTGCTTTAATACAAGAAGACTGGCTCCTCTTACTGTCTATGTTTTGAACCATTCCTGTGACACTAGTTATAGATTCCGATGCTTCACTTCAGGCTTACTGTATCCCTTGGACCTTGTTATTGTCGACGGAACACAGAAATTGCATCGGAATTAAATACAAAAGGCACAGTGCCGACTTAAGTACAAGAAGACTCCTCTTCTTTCTGTCTATGAATTGAACCATTCCTGTGACACTAAATATAGATTACGATGCTACACTTCAGGTTTACTGTATTCCTTGGACCTTCTTATGGACGACGAAACACAGAAATTGCGTCGGAATTAACACAAAAGGCACAATGCCGACTTAAGTACAAGAAGACTGGCTCTTCGTACTGTCTATGTTTTGAACCATTCCTGTGACACTAGTTATAGATTCCGATGCTTCACTTCAGGTTTACTGTATCCCTTGTTCCTTCTTATTGACGACGAAACATAGAAATTGAATCGGAATAAAATACAAAAGGCACAATGCCGACATAAGTACAAGAAGACTGACTCTTCTTACTGACTATTTTTTAAACATTTCCTGTGAGACCAGTTTTAGATTCCGATGCTTCACTGTATGTTTACTGTATCCCTTGGACCTTCTTATTGACGATTAAACACAGAAATTGAATCGGAATTAAATACAAAAGGCACAATGCCGTCTTAAGTACGAGAAGACTGGCTCTTCTTACTGTCTATGTTTTGAACCATTCCTGTGACACTAGTTATAAATTCCGATGCTTCACTTCAGGATTACTGTATCCCTTGGACCTTCTTATTGACGACGAAACACAGAAATGGCATCGGAATTAAATACAAAAGGCACAATGCCGACTTATGTACAAGAATATTGGCTCTTCTTACAGTCTATGTTTTGAACCATTCCTGTGACACTAGTTACAGATTCCGATGCTTCACTTCAGTTTTACTGTATCCCTCTGACATTCTTATTGACGATGAAACACAGAAATTGCATCGGAATAAAATACAAGAGGCACAATGCCGACTTAAGTACAAGAAGACTGATCCTTCTTACTGACTATGCTTTGAACATTTCCTGTGAGACCAGTTTTAGATTCCGATGCTTCACTAAATGTTTACTGTATCCCTTGGACCTTCTAATTGACGATGAAACACAGAAATTGCATCGGAATTAAATACAAAAGGCACAATGCCGACTTAAGCACAAGAAGACTGGCTCTTCTTACTGTCTGTGCTTTGAACCATTCCTGTGACACTAGTTATATAATCCGATGCTTCACTTCAGGTTTTCTGTATCCCTTGGACCTTTTATTGACGACGTAACACAGAAATTGCATCGGAATTAAATACAAAAGGCACAATGCCGGCTTAAGTACAAGAAGACTGGCTCTTCTTAGTGTCTATGTTTTGAACCATTCCTGTGACACTAGTTATAGATTCCGATGCTTCACTTCAGGTTTACTGTTTCCCTTGGACCTTCTTATTGACGACGAAACACATAAATTGCATCGGAATAAATACAAAAGCCACAATGCCGACTTAAGTACAAGAAGACTGGATCTTCTTACTGTCTATGTTTTGAACCATTCCTGTGACACTAGTTATAGATTCCGATGATTCACTTCAGGTTTACCGTATCCCTTGGACCTTCTTATTGACGACGAAACACAGAAATTGCATCGGAAACAAATACAAAAGGCACAATGCCGACTTAAGTACAAGAAGACTGGCTCTTCTTACTGTCTATGATTTGAACCATTCCTGGGACACTAGTTATAGATTCTGATGCTTTACTTCAGGTTTACTGTATCCCTTGGACCTTCTTATTGACGACGAAACACAGAAATTGCATCAAAAATAAAAACGAAAGGCACAATGGCGACTTAAGTACAAAAACACTGGCTCTTCTTACTGTCTATGTTTTGAACCATTCCTGTGACACTAGTTATAGAGTCCGATGCTTCACTTCAGGTTCACTGTATCCCTAGGACCTTCTTATTGAAGACGAAACACAGAAATTGCATCGGTATTAAATACAAAAGGCACAATGCCGACTGAAGTACAAGAAGACTCGCTCTTCTTACTGACTATGTTTTTGAACCATTCCTGTGACACTAGTTATAGATTCCGATGCCTCACTTCAGGTTTACTGCATCCCTTAGACCTTCTCATTGACGACGAAGCACAGAAATTGCATCGGAATTAAATACATAAGCCACAATGCCTGCATAAGTACAAGAAGACTGGCTCCTCTTACTGTCTATGTTTTGAACCATTCCTGTGACACTAGTTAGAGATTCCGATGCTTCACTTCAGGCTTACGGTATCCCTTGGGCCTTCTAATTGTCGACGAAACACAGAAATTGCATCGGAATTAAATACAAAAGGCACAGTGCCGACGTAAGTACAAGAAGACTCCTCTTCTTACTGTCTATGAATTGAACCATTCCTGTGACACTAAATATAGATTACGATGCTACACTTCAAGTTTACTGTATTCCTTGGACCTTCTTATTGACGACGAAACACAGAAATTGCGTAGGAATTAACACAAAAGGCACAATGCCGACTTAAGTACAAGAAGACTGGCTCTTCTTGCTGACTATGCTTTGAACATTTCCTGTGAGACCAGTTTTAGATTCCGATGCTTCACTTCAGGTTTACTGTATCGCTCTGACCTTCTTATTGACGATGAAACCCAGAAATTGCATCGGAATGACACAAAACTCACAATTCCGACTTACGTACAAGAAATCTGACTCTTCTTACCGTCTATGCTTTGAACCATTCCTGTGACACTAGTTATAGATTCCGATGCTTCACTTCAGGTTTACTGTATACCTCTGACCTCCTTATTGACGATGAAACACATATATAGCATCGGAATTAAATACAAAATGCACAATGCCGACTTAAAATCAAGAAGACCGAGTCTTCTCACTGACTATGTTTGAACATTTCCTGTGAGACCAGTTTAAGATTCCGATGCTTCACTATATGTTTACTGTATCCCTTGGACCTTCTTATTGACGATGAGACACAGAAATTGCATCGGAATTAAATACAAAAGGCACAATGCCGACTTAAGTACAAGAAGACTGATTCTTCTTACTGACTTTGCTTTGAACATTTCGTGTGAGACTAGTTTTAGATTCCGATGCTTCACTAAATGTTTACTGTATCCCTTGGACCTTCTTATTGACGATGAAACACAGAAATTGCATCGGAATTATACACAAAAGGCACAATGCCGACTTAAGTACAAGCAGACTGGCTCTTCTTCTGTCTATGCTTTCAACCATTCCTGTGACACTAGTTATATATTCTGATGCTTCACTTCAGGTTTACTGTATTCCTTGGACCTTCTTATTGACGACGTAACACAGAAATTGCATCGGAATTAAATACAAAAGGCACAATGCCGGCTTAAGTACAAGAAGACTGGCTCTTCTTAGTGTCTATGTTTTAACCATTCCTGTGACACTAGTTATAGATTCCGATGCTTCACTTCAGGTTTACTGTTTCCCTTGGACCTTCATATTGACGACGAAACACAGAAATTGCATCGGAATAAATACAAAAGCCACAATGCCGACTTAAGTACAAGAAGACTGGCTCTTCTTACTGTCTATGTTTTGAAAAATTCCTGTGACACTAGTTATAGATTCCGATGCTTCACTTCAGGTTTACCGTATCCCTTGGACCTTCTTATTGACGACAAAACACAGAAATTGCATCGGAATTAAATACAAAAGCCACAATGCCGACTTAAGTACAAGAAGACTGACTCTTCTTACTGACTATGTTTGAACCAATCCTGTGACACTAGTTATATATTCCGATTCTTCACTTCAGATTTACTGTATCCCTTGGACCTTCTTATTGACTACGTAACACAGAAATTGCATCGGAATTAAATACAAAAGGCACAATACCGTCTTAAGTACAAGAAGACTGGCTCTTCTTAGTGTCTATGTTTTGAACCATTCCTGTGACACTAGTTATAGATTCCGATGCTTCACTTCAGGTTTACTGTTTCCCTTGGACCTTCTTATTGACGACGAAACACAGAAATTGCATCAGAATAAATACAAAAGCCACAATGCCTACTTAATTACAAGGAGACTGGCTCTTCTTACTGTCAATGTTTTGAACCATTCCTGTGACACTAGTTATAGATTCCGATGCCTCACTTCAGGTTTACCGTATCCCTTGGACCTTCTTATTGACGACGAAACACAGAAATTGCATCGGAATTAAATGCAAAAGGCACAATGCCGACTTAGGTACATGAAGACTGGCTCTTCTTACTGTCTATGATTTGAGCCATTCCTGTGACACTAGTTATAGATTCCGATGCTTCACTTCAGGTTTACTGTATCCCTTGGACCCTCTTGTTGACGACGAACCACAGAAATTGCATCGGAATTTAATACAAAAGGCACAATGCCGACTTAAGTACAAGAAGGCTGACTCTTCTTACTGACTATGCTTTGAACATCTCCTTTAAGACCAGTTTAAGATTCCGAAGCTTCACTATATGTTTACTGTATCCCTTGGACCTTCTTATTGACGATGAAACACAAAAATTGCATCGGAATTAAATACAAAAGGCACAATGCCGACAAAAGTACAAGAAGACTGGCTCTCCTTACTGTCTATGCTTTGAACCATTCCTGTGACACTAGTTATAGATTCCGATGCTTCACTTCAGGTTTACTGAATCCCTTGGTCCTTCTTATTGACGACGAAACACAGAAATTGCATCAAAATGAAATACAAAAGGCACAATGCTGACTTAAGTACAAGAAGACTGGCTCTTCTTACTGTCTATGTTTTGAACCATTCCTGGGACACTAGTTATAGAGTCCGATGCTTCGCTTCATGTTCACAGTATCCCTTGGAACTTCTTATTGACGACGAAAAACAGAAATTGCATCGGAATTAAATACAAAAGGCACAATGCCGACTGAAGTACAAGAAGACTCGCTCTTCTTACTGACTAAGTTTTGAACCAATCCTGTGACACTAGTTATAGATTCCGATGCTTCACTTCAGGTTTACTGCATCCCTTGGACCTTCTTATTAACGACGAAACACATAAATGGCATCGCAATTAAATACAAAAGCCACAATGCCTGCTTAAGTACAAGAAGACTGGCTCTTCTTACTGTCTATGTTTTGAACCATTCCTGTGACACTAGTTATAGATTCCGATGCTTCACTTCAGGTTTACTGTATCCCTTGGACCTTCTTATTGACGGCGAAACACAGAAATTGCATCGGAATTAAACACAAAAGGCACAGTGCCGACTTAAGTACATGAAGACTCCTCTTCTTACTGTCTATGAATTGAACCATTCCTGTGACACTAGTTATAGATTCCGATGCTTCACTTCATGTTTACTGTATCCCTTGTTCTTCTTAGTGACGACGAAACAAGGAAATTGCATCGGAATTAAATACAAAAGTCACAATGCCGACATAAGTACAAGAAGACTGACTCTTCTTACTGACTACGTATTGAACATTTCCTGTGAGACCAGTTTTAGATTCGGATGCTTCACTATATGTTTACTGTATCCCTTGGACCTTCTTATTGACGATTAAACATAGAAATTGTATCGGAATTAAATACAAAAGGCACAATGCCGTCTTAAATAAAAGAAGACTGGCTCTTCTTACTGTCTAAGATTTGAACCATTCCTGTGACACTAGTTATGGATTCCGATGCTTCACTTCAGGTTTACTGTATCCCTTGGACATTCGTATTGACGACGAAACACAGAAATTGCATCGGAATTAAATACAAAAGGCACAATGCCGATTTAAGTACAAGAGGACTGACTCTTCTTACTATCTATTTTTTGAACCATTCCTGTGACACTAGTTATTGATTCCGATGCCTCACTTCAGGTTTACTGTATCCCTTGGACCGTCTTATTGACGATTAAACACAGAATTTGCATCGTAATTAAATACAAAAAGCATAATGCCGATTTAGGTACAAGAAGACTGGCTCTTCTTACGGTCTAAGTTTTGAACCATTCCTGTGACACTAGTTATAGATTCCGATGCCTCACTTCAGAGTTACTGAATCCCTTGGACCTTCTTATTGACGACGAACCACAGAAATTGCATCGGAATTAAATACAAAAGGGACAATGCCGACTTAAGTACAAGAAGACTGACTCTTCTTACTGACTATGATTTGAACATTTCCTGTGAGATCAGTTTTGAATTCCGATGCTTCACTTGAGGTTTAGTGTATACCTTGAACGTTCTTATTGACGACGAATCACAGAAATTGCATCGGAATTACATACAAAAGGCGCAATGGTGACTTAAGTACAAGAAGAATGGCTCTTCTTACTGTATATGTTGGAACCATTCCTGTGACACTAGTTAACGATTCCGATGCTTCACTTCAGGTTTACTGTATCCCTTGGACCTTCTTATTGACGGCGAAACACAGAAATTGCATCGGAATTAAATACAAAAGGCACAGTGCCGACTTAAGTACATGAAGACTCCTCTTCTTACTGTCTATGAATTGAACCATTCCTGTGACACTAGTTATAGATTCCGATGCTTCACTTCATGTTTACTGTATCCCTTGTTCTTCTTAGTGACGACGAAACAAGGACATTGCATCGGAATTAAATACAAAAGGCACAATGCCGACATAAGTACAGGAAGACTGACTCTTCTTACTGACTACGTAATGAACATTTCCTGTGAGACCAGTTTTAGATTCGGATGCTTCACTATATGTTTACTGTATCCCTTGGACCTTCTTATTGACGATTAAACATAGAAATTGTATCGGAAATTAATACAAAAGGCACAATGCCGTCTTAAATAAAAGAAGACTGGCTCTTCTTACTGTCTAAGATTTGAACCATTCCTGTGACACTAGTTATAGATTCCGATGCTTCACTTCAGGTTTACTGTATCCCTTGGACCGTCTTATTGACGACGAAACACAGAAATTGCATCGGAATTAAATACAAAAGGCACAATGCCAACTTAAGTACAAGAAGACTGGCTCTTCTTACTGTCTATGATTTGAACCATTCCTGTGCCACTAGTTATAGATTCCGATGCTTCACTTCAGGTTTACTGTATCCCTTGGACCTTCTTATTGACGACGAAACACAGAAATTGCATCAGAATTAAATACAAAAGGCACAATGACGACTTAAGTACAAGAAGACTGGCTCTCCTTACTGTCTATGATTTGAAGCATTCCTGTGACACTAGTTATAAAGTCCGATGCTTCACTTCAGGTTCACTGTATCCCTTGGACCTTCTTATTGACGACGAAACACAGAAATTGCTTCGGAATTAAATACAAAAGGCACAATGCCGACTGAAGTACAAGAAGACTCGCTCTTATTACTGACTATGTTTTGAACCAATCCTGTGACACTAGTTATATATTCCGATTCTTCACTTCAGATTTACTGTATCCCTTGGACCTTCTTATTGACTACGTAACACAGAAATTGCATCGGAATTAAATACAAAAGGCACAATACCGTCTTAAGTACAAGAAGACGGGCTCTTCTTAGTGTCTATGTTTTGAACCATTCCTGTGACACTAGTTATAGATTCCGATGCATCACTTCAGGTTTACTGTTTCCCTTGGACCTTCTTATTGACGACGAAACACAGAAATAGCATCAGAATAAATACAAAAGCCACAATGCCTACTTAATTACAAGGAGACTGGCTCTTCTTACTGTCAATGTTTTGAACCAATCCTGTGACACTAGTTATAGATTCCGATGCCTCACTTCAGGTTTACCTGTCCCTTGGACCTTCTTATTGACGACGAAACACAGAAATTGCATCGGAATTAAATGCAAAAGGCACAATGCCGACTTAGGTACATGAAGACTGGCTCTTCTTACTGTCTATGATTTGAGCCATTCCTGTGACACTAGTTATAGATTCCGATGCTTGACTTCAGGTTTACTGTATCCCTTGGTCCCTCTTGTTGACGACGAACCACAGAAATTGCATCGGAATTTAATACAAAAGGCACAATGCCGACTTAAGTACAAGAAGACTGACTCTTCTTACTGACTATGCTTTGAACATCTCCTTTAAGACCAGTTTAAGATTCCGAAGCTTCACTATATGTTTACTGTATCCCTTGGACCTTCTTATTGACGATGAAACACAGAAATTGCATCGGAATTAAATACAAAAGGCACAATGCCGACAAAAGTACAAGAAGACTGGCTCTCCTTACTGTCTATGCTTTGAACCATTCCTGTGACACTAGTTATAGATTCCGATGCTTCACTTCAGGTTTACTGAATCCCTTGGTCCTTCTTATTGACGACGAAACACATAAATGGCATCGCAATTAAATACAAAAGCCACAATGCCTGCTTAAGTACAAGAAGACTGGCTCTTCTTAATGTCTATGTTTTGAACCATTCCTGTGACACTAGTTATGGATTCCGATGTTTCACTTCAGGTTTACTGTATCCCTTGGACCTTCTTATTGACGGCGAAACACAGAAATTGCATCGGAATTAAATACAAAAGGCACAGTGCCGACTTAAGTACATGAAGACTCCTCTTCTTACTGTCTATGAATTGAACCATTCCTGTGACACTAGTTATAGATTCCGATGCTTCACTTCATGTTTACTGTATCCCTTGTTCTTCTTATTGACGACGAAACAAGGAAATTGCATCGGAATTAAATACAAAAGGCACAATGCCGACATAAGTACAAGAAGACTGACTCTTCTTACTGACTACGTTTTGAACATTTCCTGTCAGACCAGTTTTAGATTCGGATGCTTCACTATATGTTTACTGTATCCCTTGGACCTTCTTATTGACGATTAAACATAGAAATTGAATCGGAATTAAATACAAAAGGCACAATGCCGTCTTAAATAAAACAGGACTGGCTCTTCTTACTGTCTAAGATTTGAACCATTCCTGTGACACTAGTTATGGATTCCGAAGCTTCACTTCAGGTTTACTGTATCCCTTGGACCTTCGTATTGACGACGAAACACAGAAATTGCATCGGAATTAAAAACAAAAGGCACAATGCCGATTTAAGTACAAGAGGACTGACTCTTCTTACTATCTATGTTTTGAACCATTCCTGTGACACTAGTTATTGATTCCGATGCCTCACTTCAGGTTTACTGTATCCCTTGGACCGTCTTATTGACGATTAAACACAGAATTTGCATCGTAATTAAATACAAAAAGCATAATGCCGATTTAAGTACAAGAAGACTGGCTCTTCTTACTGTCTATGTTTTGAACCATTCCTGTGACACTAGTTATAGATTCCGATGCCTCACTTCAGAGTTACTGAATCCCTTGGACCTTCTTATTGACGACGAACCACAGAAATTGCATCGGAATTAAATACAAAAGGGACAATGCCGACTTAAGTACAAGAAGACTGACTCTTCTTACTGACTATGATTTGAACATTTCCTGTGAGATCAGTTTTGAATTCCGATGCTTCACTTGAGGTTTAGTGTATACCTTGAACGTTCTTATTGACGACGAATCACAGAAATTGCATCGGAATTAAATACAAAAGGCGCAATGGTGACTTAAGTACAAGAAGAATGGCTCTTCTTACTGTATATGTTGGAACCATTCCTGTGACACTAGTTAACGATTCCGATGCTTCACTTCAGGTTTACTGTATCCCGTGGACCTTCTTATTGACGATGAAACAAAGAAATTGAATCGGAATGACACAGAAAAGTCACAATTCCGACTTAAGTACAAGAAATCTGACTCTTCTTACCGTCTATGCTTTGAACCATTCCTGTGACACTAGTTATAGATTCCGATGCTTCACTTCAGGTTTACTGTATACCTCTGACCTCCTTATTGACGATGAAACACATATATAGCATCGGAATTAAATACAAAATGCACAATGCCGACTTAAGTACAAGAAGACCGTCTCTTCTCACTGACTATGTTTGAACATTTCCTGTGAGACCAGTTAAAATTCCGATGCTTCAGTATATGTTTACTGTATCCCTTGGACCTTCTTATTGACGATGAGACACAGAAATTGCATCGGAATTAAATACAAAAGGCACAATGCCGACTTAATACAACAAGACTGATTCTTCTTACTAACTATGCTTTGAACATTTCGTGTGAGACCAGTTTTAGATTCCGATGCTTCACTAAATGTTTACTGTATCCCTTGGACCTTCTTATTGACGATGAAACACAGAAATTGCATCGGAATTATATACAAAAGGCACAATGCCGACTTAAGTACAAGAAGACTGGGTCTTCTTCTGTCTATGCTTTTAACCATTCCTGTGACACTAGTTATATATTCTGATGCTTCACTTCAGGTTTACTGTATTCCTTGGGCCTTCTTATTGACGACGTAACACAGATATTGCATCGGAATTAAATACAAAAGGACAATGAAGACTTAAGTACAAGAAGACTGGCTCTTCTTAGTGTCTATGTTTTAACCATTCCTGTGACACTAGTTATAGATTCCGATGCTTCACTTCAGGTTTACTGTTTCCCTTGGACCTTCATATTGACGACGAAACACAGAAATTGCATCGGAATAAATACAAAAGCCACAATGCCGACTTAAGTACAAGAAGACTGGCTCTTCTTACTGTCTATGTTTTGAAAAATTCCTGTGACACTAGTTATAGATTCCGATGCTTCACTTCAGGTTTACCGTATCCCCTGGACCTTCTTATTGACGACGAAACACAGAAATTGCATCGGAATTAAATACAAAAGGCACAATGCCAACTTAAGTACAAGAAGACTGGCTCTTCTTACTGTCTATGATTTGAACCATTCCTGTGCCACTAGTTATAGATTCCGATGCTTCACTCCAGGTTTACTGTATCCCTTGGACCTTCTTATTGACGACGAAACACAGAAATTGCATCGGAATTAAATACAAAAGGCGCAATGCCGACTGAAGTACAAGAAGACTCGCTCTTATTACTGACTATGTTTTGAACCAATCCTGTGACACTAGTTATATATTCCGATTCTTCACTTCAGATTTACTGTATCCCTTGGACCTTCTTATTGACTACGTAACACAGAAATTGCATCGGAATCAAATACAAAAGGCACAATACCGTCTTAAGTACAAGAAGACTGGCTCTTCTTAGTGTCTATGTTTTGAACCATTCCTGTGACACTAGTTATAGATTCCGATGCTTCACTTCAGGTTTACTGTTTCCCTTGGACCGTCTTATTGACGACGAAACACAGAAATTGCATCGGAATAAATACAAAAGCCACAATGCCTACTTAATTACAAGAAGACTGGCTCTTCTTACTGTCAATGTTTTGAACCATTCCTGTGACACTAGTTATAGATTCCGAAGCCTCACTTCAGGTTTACCGCATCCCTTGGACCTTCTTATTGACGACGAAACACAGAAATTGCATCGGAATTAAATGCAAAAGGCACAATGCCGACTTAGGTACATGAAGACTGGCTCTTCTTACTGTCTATGATTTGAGCCATTCCTGTGACACTAGTTATAGATTCCGATGCTTCACTTCAGGTTTACTGTATCCCTTGGTCCCTCTTGTTGACGACGAACCACAGAAATTACATCGGAATTTAATACAAAAGGCACAATGCCGACTTAAGTACAAGAAGACTGACTCTTCTTACTGACTATGCTTTGAACATCTCCTTTAAGACCAGTTTAAGATTCCGAAGCTTCACTATATGTTTACTGTATCCCTTGGACCTTCTTATTGACGATGAAACACAGAAATTGCATCGGAATTAAATACAAAAGGCACAATGCCGACAAAAGTACAAGAAGACTGGCTCTCCTTACTGTCTATGCTTTGAACCATTCCTGTGACACTAGTTATAGATTCCGATGCTTCACTTCAGGTTTACTGAATCCCTTGGTCCTTCTTATTGACGACGAAACACATAAATGGCATCGCAATTAAAAACAAAAGCCACAATGCCTGCTTAAGTACAAGAAGACTGGCTCTTCTTAATGTCTATGTTTTGAACCATTCCTGTGACACTAGTTATGGATTCCGATGCTTCACTTCAGGTTTACTGTATCCCTTGGACCTTCTTATTGACGGCGAAACACAGAAATTGCATCGGAATTAAATACAAAAGGCACAGTGCCGACTTAAGTACATGAAGACTCCTCATCTAACTGTCTATGAATTGAACCATTCCTGTGACACTAGTTATAGATTCCGATGCTTCACTTCATGTTTACTGTATCCCTTGTTCTTCTTATTGACGACGAAACAAGGAAATTGCATCGGAATTAAATACAAAAGGCACAATGCCGACATAAGTACAAGAAGACTGACTCTTCTTACTGACTACGTTTTGAACATTTCCTGTCAGACCAGTTTTAGATTCGGATGCTTCACCATATGTTTACTGTATCCCTTGGACCTTCTTATTGACGATTAAACATAGAAATTGAATCCGAATTAAATACAAAAGGCACAATGCCGTCTTAAATAATAGAAGACTGGCTCTTCTTACTGTCTAAGATTTGAACCATTCCTGTGACACTTGTTATGGATTCCGATGCTTCACTTCAGGTTTACTGTATCCCTTGGACCTTCGTATTGACGACGAAACACAGAAATTGCATCGGAATTAAAAACAAAAGGCACAATGCCGATTTAAGTACAAGAGGACTGACTCTTCTTACTATCTATGTTTTGAACCATTCCTGTGACACTAGTTATTGATTCCGATGCCTCACTTCAGGTTTACTGTATCCCTTGGACCGTCTTATTGACGATTAAACACAGAATTTGCATCGTAATTAAATACAAAAAGCATAATGCCGATTTAAGTACAAGAAGACTGACTCTTCTTACTGTCTATGTTTTGAACCATTCCTGTGACACTAGTTATAGATTCCGATGCCTCACTTCAGAGTTACTGAATCCCTTGGACCTTCTTATTGACGACGAACCACAGAAATTGCATCGGAATTAAATACAAAAGGGACAATGCCGACTTAAATACAAGAAGACTGACTCTTCTTACTGACTATGATTTGAACATTTCCTGTGAGATCAGTTTTGAATTCCGATGCTTCACTTGAGGTTTAGTGTATACCTTGAACGTTCTTATTGACGACGAATCACAGAAATTGCATCGGAATTAAATACAAAAGGCGCAATGGTGACTTAAGTACAAGAAGACTGGCTCTTCTTACTGTATATGTTGGAACCATTCCTGTGACACTAGTTAACGATTCCGATGCTTCACTTCAGGTTTACTGTATCCCGTGGACCTTCTTATTGACGATGAAACACAGAAATTGCATCGGAATGACACAGAAAAGTCACAATTCCGACTTAAGTACAAGAAATCTGACTCTTCTTACCGTCTATGCTTTGAACCATTCCTGTGACACTAGTTATAGATTCCGATGCTTCACTTCAGGTTTACTGTATACCTCTGACCTCCTTATTGACGATGAAACACATATATAGCATCGGAATTAAATACAAAATGCACAATGCCGACTTAAGTACAAGAAGACCGTCTCTTCTCACTGACTATGTTTGAACATTTGCTGTGAGACCAGTTAAAATTCCGATGCTTCACTATATGTTTACTGTATCCCTTGGACCTTCTTATTGACGATGAGACACAGAGATTGCATCGGAATTAAATACAAAAGGCACAATGCCGACTTAAGTACAACAAGACTGATTCTTCTTACTAACTATGCTTTGAACATTTCGTGTGAGACCAGTTTTAGATTCCGATGCTTCACTAAATGTTTACTGTATCCCTTGGACCTTCTTATTGACGATGAAACACAGAAATTGCATCGGAATTATATACAAAAGGCACAATGCCGACTTAAGTACAAGAAGACTGGCTCTTCTTCTGTCTATGCTTTTAACAATTCCTGTGACACTAGTTATATATTCTGATGCTTCACTTCAGGTTTACTGTATTCCTTGGACCTTCTTATTGACGACGTAACACAGAAATTGCATCGGAATTAAATACAAAAGGACAATGAAGACTTAAGTACAAGAAGACTGGCTCTTCTTAGTGTCTATGTTTTAACCATTCCTGTGACACTAGTTATAGATTCCGATGCTTCACTTCAGGTTTACTGTTTCCCTTGGACCTTCATATTGACGACGAAACACAGAAATTGCATCGGAATAAATACAAAAGCCACAATGCCGACTTAAGTACAAGAAGACTGGCTCTTCTTACTGTCTATGTTTTGAAAAATTCCTGTGACACTAGTTATAGATTCCGATGCTTCACTTCAGGTTTTCCGTATCCCCTGGACCTTCTTATTGACGACGAAACACAGAAATTGCATCGGAATTGAATACAAAAGGCACAATGCCAACTTAAGTACAAGAAGACTGGCTCTTCTTACTGTCTATGATTTGAACCATTCCTGTGCCACTAGTTATAGATTCCGATGCTTCACTCCAGGTTTACTGTATCCCTTGGACCTTCTTATTGACGACGAAACACAGAAATTGCATCGGAATTAAATACAAAAGGCGCAATGCCGACTGAAGTACAAGAAGACTCGCTCTTATTACTGACTATGTTTTGAACCAATCCTGTGACACTAGTTATATATTCCGATTCTTCACTTCAGGTTTACTGTATCCCTTGGTCCCTCTTGTTGACGACGAACCACAGAAATTGCATCGGAATTTAATACAAAAGGCACAATGCCGACTTAAGTACAAGAA
Source organism: Schistocerca serialis cubense (assembly GCF_023864345.2). NCBI lineage: Eukaryota > Metazoa > Arthropoda > Insecta > Orthoptera > Acrididae > Schistocerca > Schistocerca serialis. Next base: position 184,392,725 of record NC_064649.1, on the reverse strand, counting down.
GACTGACTCTTCTTACTGACTATGCTTTGAACATCTCCTTTAAGACCAGTTTAAGATTCCGAAGCTTCACTATATGTTTACTGTATCCCTTGGACCTTCTTATTGACGATGAAACACAGAAATTGCATCGGAATTAAATACAAAAGGCACAATGCCGACAAAAGTACAAGAAGACTGGCTCTCCTTACTGTCTATGCTTTGAACCATTCCTGTGACACTAGTTATAGATTCCGATGCTTCACTTCAGGTTTACTGAATCCCTTGGTCCTTCTTATTGACGACGAAACACATAAATGGCATCGCAATTAAATACAAAAGCCACAATGCCTGCTTTAGTACAAGAAGACTGGCTCTTCTTAATGTCTATGTTTTGAACCATTCCTGTGACACTAGTTATGGATTCCGATGCTTCACTTCAGGTTTACTGTATCCCTTGGACCTTCTTATTGACGGCGAAACACAGAAATTGCATCGGAATTAAATACAAAAGGCACAGTGCCGACTTAAGTACATGAAGACTCCTCTTCTTACTGTCTATGAATTGAAATATTCCTGTGACACTAGTTATAGATTCCGATGCTTCACTTCATGTTTACTGTATCCCTTGTTCTTCTTATTGACGACGAAACAAGGAAATTGCATCGGAATTAAATACAAAAGGCACAATGCCGACATAAGTACAAGAAGACTGACTCTTCTTACTGACTACGTTTTGAACATTTCCTGTCAGACCAGTTTTAGATTCGGATGCTTCACTATATGTTTACTGTATCCCTTGGACCTTCTTATTGACGATTAAACATAGAAATTGAATCGGAATTAAATACAAAAGGCACAATGCCGTCTTAAATAAAAGAAGACTGGCTCTTCTTACTGTCTAAGATGTGAACCATTCCTGTGACACTAGTTATGGATTCCGAAGCTTCACTTCAGGTTTACTGTATCCCTTGGACCTTCGTATTGACGACGAAACACAGAAATTGCATCGGAATTAAAAACAAAAGGCACAATGCCGATTTAAGTACTAGAGGACTGACTCTTCTTACTATCTATGTTTTGAACCATTCCTGTGACACTAGTTATTGATTCCGATGCCTCACTTCAGGTTTACTGTATCCCTTGGACCGTCTTATTGACGATTAAACACAGAATTTGCATCGTAATTAAATACAAAAAGCATAATGCCGATTGAAGTACAAGAAGACTGGCTCTTCTTACTGTCTATGTTTTGAACCATGCCTGTGACACTAGTTATAGATTCCGATGCCTCACTTCAGAGTTACTGAATCCCTTGGACCTTCTTATTGACGACGAACCACAGAAATTGCATCGGAATTAAATACAAAAGGGACAATGCCGACTTAAGTACAAGAAGACTGACTCTTCTTACTGACTATGATTTGAACATTTCCTGTGAGATCAGTTTTGAATTCCGATGCTTCACTTGAGGTTTAGTGTATACCTTGAACGTTCTTATTGACGACGAATCACAGAAATTGCATCGGAATTAAATACAAAAGGCGCAATGGTGACTTAAGTACAAGAAGACTGGCTCTTCTTACTGTATATGTTGGAACCATTCCTGTGACACTAGTTAACGATTCCGATGCTTCACTTCAGGTTTACTGTATATCGTGGACCTTCTTATTGACGATGAAACACAGAAATTGCATCGGAATGACACAGAAAAGTCACAATTCCGACTTAAGTACAAGAAATCTGACTCTTCTTACCGTCTATGCTTTGAACCATTCCTGTGACACTAGTTATAGATTCCGATGCTTCACTTCAGGTTTACTGTATACCTCTGACCTCCTTATTGACGATGAAACACATATATAGCATCGGAATTAAATACAAAATGCACAATGCCGACTTAAGTACAAGAAGACCGTCTCTTCTCACTGACTATGTTTGAACATTTCCTGTGAGACCAGTTAAAATTCCGATGCTTCACTATATGTTTACTGTATCCCTTGGACCTTCTTATTGACGATGAGACACAGAAATTGCATCGGAATTATATACAAAAGGCACAATGCCGACTTAAGTACAAGAAGACTGGCTCTTCTTACTGTCTATGTTTTGAAAAATTCCTGTGACACTAGTTATTGATTCCGATGCCTCACTTCAGGTTTACTGTATCCCTTGGACCGTCTTATTGACGATTAAACATAGAATTTGCATCGTAATTAAATACAAAAAGCATAATGCCGATTTAAGTACAAGAAGACTGGCTCTTCTTACTGTCTATGTTTTGAACCATTCCTGTGACACTAGTTATAGATTCCGATGCCTCACTTCAGAGTTACTGAATCCCTTGGACCTTCTTATTGACGACGAACCACAGAAATTGCATCGGAATTAAATACAAAAGGGACAATGCCGACTTAAGTACAACAAGACTGATTCATCTTACTAACTATGCTTTGAACATTTCGTGTGAGACCAGTTTTAGATTCCGATGCTTCACTAAATGTTTACTGTATCCCTTGGACCTTCTTATTGACGATGAAACACAGAAATTGCATCGGAATTATATACAAAAGGCACAATGCCGACTTAAGTACAAGAAGACTGGGTCTTCTTCTGTCTATGCTTTTAACCATTCCTGTGACACTAGTTATATATTCTGATGCTTCACTTCAGGTTTACTGTAGTCCTTGGGCCTTCTTATTGACGACGTAACACAGAAATTGCATCGGAATTAAATACAAAAGGACAATGAAGACTTAAGTACAAGAAGACTGGCTCTTCTTAGTGTCTATGTTTTAACCATTCCTGTGACACTAGTTATAGATTCCGATGCTTCACTTCAGGTTTACTGTTTCCCTTGGACCTTCATATTGACGACGAAACACAGAAATTGCATCGGAATAAATACAAAAGCCACAATGCCGACTTAAGTACAAGAAGACTGGCTCTTCTTACTGTCTATGTTTTGAAAAATTCCTGTGACACTAGTTATAGATTCCGATGCTTCACTTCAGGTTTACCGTATCCCCTGGACCTTCTTATTGACGACGAAACACAGAAATTGCATCGGAATTAAATACAAAAGGCACAATGCCAACTTAAGTACAAGAAGACTGGCTCTTCTAACTGTCTATGATTTGAACCATTCCTGTGCCACTAGTTATAGATTCCGATGCTTCACTCCAGGTTTACTGTATCCCTTGGACCTTCTTATTGACGACGAAACACAGAAATTGCATCGGAATTAAATACAAAAGGCGCAATGCCGATTGAAGTACAAGAAGACTCGCTCTTATTACTGACTATGTTTTGAACCAATCCTGTGACACTAGTTATATATTCCGATTCTTCACTTCAGATTTACTGTATCCCTTGGACCTTCTTATTGACTACGTAACACAGAAATTGCATCGGAATCAAATACAAAAGGCTCAATACCGTCTTAAGTACAAGAAGACTGGCTCTTCTTAGTGTCTATGTTTTGAACCATTCCTGTGACACTAGTTATAGATTCCGATGCTTCACTTCAGGTTTACTGTTTCCCTTGGACCGTCTTATTGACGACGAAACACAGAAATTGCATCGGAATAAATACAAAAGCCACAATGCCTACTTAATTACAAGAAGACTGGCTCTTCTTACTGTCAATGTTTTGAACCATTCCAGTGACACTAGTTATAGATTCCGAAGCCTCACTTCAGGTTTACCGCATCCCTTGGACCTTCTTATTGACGACGAAACACAGAAATTGCATCGGAATTAAATGCAAAAGGCACAATGCCGACTTAGGTACATGAAGACTGGCTCTTCTTACTGTCTATGATTTGAGCCATTCCTGTGGCACTAGTTATAGATTCCGATGCTTCACTTCAGGTTTACTGTATCCCTTGGTCCCTCTTGTTGACGACGAACCACAGAAATTGCATCGGAATTTAATACAAAAGGCACAATGCCGACTTAAGTACAAGAAGACTGACTCTTCTTACTGACTATGCTTTGAACATCTCCTTTAAGTCCAGTTTAAGATTCCGAAGCTTCACTATATGTTTACTGTATCCCTTGGACCTTCTTATTGACGATGAAACACAGAAATTGCATCGGAATTAAATACAAAAGGCACAATGCCGACAAAAGTACAAGAAGACTGGCTCTCCTTACTGTCTATGCTTTGAACCATTCCTGTGACACTAGTTATAGATTCCGATGCTTCACTTCAGGTTTACTGAATCCCTTGGTCCTTCTTATTGACGACGAAACACATAAATGGCATCGCAATTAAATACAAAAGCCACAATGCCTGCTTAAGTACAAGAAGACTGGCTCTTCTTAATGTCTATGTTTTGAACCATTCCTGTGACACTAGTTATGGATTCCGATGCTTCACTTCAGGTTTACTGTATCCCTTGGACCTTCTTATTGACGGCGAAACACAGAAATTGCATCGGAATTAAATACAAAAGGCACAGTGCCGACTTAAGTACATGAAGACTCCTCATCTTACTGTCTATGAATTGAACCATTCCTGTGACACTAGTTATAGATTCCGATGCTTCACTTCATGTTTACTGTATCCCTTGTTCTTCTTATTGACGACGAAACAAGGAAATTGCATCGGAATTAAATACAAAAGGCACAATGCCGACATAAGTACAAGAAGACTGACTCTTCTTACTGACTACGTTTTGAACATTTCCTGTCAGACCAGTTTTAGATTCGGATGCTTCACTATATGTTTACTGTATCCCTTGGACCTTCTTATTGACGATTAAACATAGAAATTGAATCGGAATTAAATACAAAAGGCACAATGCCGTCTTAAATAATAGAAGACTGGCTCTTCTTACTGTCTAAGATTTGAACCATTCCTGTGACACTTGTTATGGATTCCGATGCTTCACTTCAGGTTTACTGTATCCCTTGGACCTTCGTATTGACGACGAAACACAGAAATTGCATCGGAATTAAAAACAAAAGGCACAATGCCGATTTAAGTACAAGAGGACTGACTCATCTTACTATCTATGTTTTGAACCATTTCTGTGACACTAGTTATTGATTCCGATGCCTCACTTCAGGTTTACTGTATCCCTTGGACCGTCTTATTGACGATTAAACACAGAATTTGCATCGTAATTAAATACAAAAGGCATAATGCCGATTTAAGTACAAGAAGACTGACTCTTCTTACTGACTATGATTTGAACATTTCCTGTGAGATCAGTTTTGAATTCCGATGCTTCACTTGAGGTTTAGTGTATACCTTGAACGTTCTTATTGACGACGAATCACAGAAATTGCATCGGAATTAAATACAAAATGCGCAATGGTGACTTAAGTACAAGAAGACTGGCTCTTCTTACTGTATATGTTGGAACCATTCCTGTGACACTAGTTAACGATTCCGATGCTTCACTTCAGGTTTACTGTATCCCGTGGACCTTCTTATTGACGATGAAACACAGAAATTGCATCGGAATGACACAGAAAAGTCACAATTCCGACTTAAGTACAAGAAATCCGACTCTTCTTACCGTCTATGCTTTGAACCATTCCTGTGACACTAGTTATAGATTCCGATGCTTCACTTCAGGTTTACTGTATACCTCTGACCTCCTTATTGACGATGAAACACATATATAGCATCGGAATTAAATACAAAATGCACAATGCCGACTTAAGTACAAGAAGACCGTCTCTTCTCACTGACTATGTTTGAACATTTCCTGTGAGACCAGTTAAAATTCCGATGCTTCACTATATGTTTACTGTATCCCTTGGACCTTCTTATTGACGATGAGACACAGAAATTGCATCGGAATTAAATACAAAAGGCACAATGCCGACTTAAGTACAACAAGACTGATTCTTCTTACTAACTATGCTTTGAACATTTCGTGTGAGACCAGTTTTAGATTCCGATGCTTCACTAAATGTTTACTGTATCCCTTGGACCTTCTTATTGACGATGAAACACAGAAATTGCATCGGAATTATATACAAAAGGCACAATGCCGACTTAAGTACAAGAAGACTGGGTCTTCTTCTGTCTATGCTTTTAACCATTCCTGTGACACTAGTTATATATTCTGATGCTTCACTTCAGGTTTACTGTATTCCTTGGGCCTTCTTATTGACGACGTAACACAGAAATTGCATCGGAATTAAATACAAAAGGACAATGAAGACTTAAGTACAAGAAGACTGGCTCTTCTTAGTGTCTATGTTTTAACCATTCCTGTGACACTAGTTATAGATTCCGATGCTTCACTTCAGGTTTACTGTTTCCCTTGGACCTTCATATTGACGACGAAACACAGAAATTGCATCGGAATAAATACAAAAGCCACAATGCCGACTTAAGTACAAGAAGACTGGCTCTTCTTACTGTCTATGTTTTGAAAAATTCCTGTGACACTAGTTATAGATTCCGATGCTTCACTTCAGGTTTACCGTATCCCCTGGACCTTCTTATTGACGACGAAACACAGAAATTGCATCGGAATTAAATACAAAAGGCACAATGCCAACTTAAGTACAAGAAGACTGGCTCTTCTTACTGTCTATGATTTGAACCATTCCTGTGCCACTAGTTATTGATTCCGATGCTTCACTCCAGGTTTACTGTATCCCTTGGACCTTCTTATTGACGACGAAACACAGAAATTGCATCGGAATTAAATACAAAAGGCGCAAAGCCGACTGAAGTACAAGAAGACTCGCTCTTATTACTGACTATGTTTTGAACCAATCCTGTGACACTAGTTATATATTCCGATTCTTCACTTCAGATTTACTGTATCCCTTGGACCTTCTTATTGACTACGTAACACAGAAATTGCATCGGAATCAAATACAAAAGGCACAATACCGTCTTAAGTACAAGAAGACTGGCTCTTCTTAGTGTCTATGTTTTGAACCATTCCTGTGACACTAGTTATAGATTCCGATGCTTCACTTCAGGTTTACTGTTTCCCTTGGACCGTCTTATTGACGACGAAACACAGAAATTGCATCGGAATAAATACAAAAGCCACAATGCCTACTTAATTACAAGAAGACTGGCTCTTCTTACTGTCAATGTTTTGAACCATTCCTGTGACACTAGTTATAGATTCCGATGCTTCACTTCAGGTTTACCGTATCCCCTGGACCTTCTTATTGACGACGAAACACAGAAATTGCATCGGAATTGAATACAAAAGGCACAATGCCAACTTAAGTACAAGAAGACTGGCTCTTCTTACTGTCTATGATTTGAACCATTCCTGTGCCACTAGTTATAGATTCCGATGCTTCACTCCAGGTTTACTGTATCCCTTGGACCTTCTTATTGACGACGAAACACAGAAATTGCATCGGAATTAAATACAAAAGGCGCAATGCCGACTGAAGTACAAGAAGACTAGCTCATATTACTGACTATGTTTTGAACCAATCCTGTGACACTAGTTATATATTCCGATTCTTCACTTCAGGTTTACTGTATCCCTTGGTCCCTCTTGTTGACGACGAACCACAGAAATTGCATCGGAATTTAATACAAAAGGCACAATGCCGACTTAAGTACAAGAAGACTGACTCTTCTTACTGACTATGCTTTGAACATCTCCTTTAAGACCAGTTTAAGATTCCGAAGCTTCACTATATGTTTACTGTATCCCTTGGACCTTCTTATTGACGATGAAACACAGAAATTGCATCGGAATTAAATACAAAAGGCACAATGCCGACAAAAGTACAAGAAGACTGGCTCTCCTTACTGTCTATGCTTTGAACCATTCCTGTGACACTAGTTATAGATTCCGATGCTTCACTTCAGGTTTACTGAATCCCTTGGTCCTTCTTATTGACGACGAAACACATAAATGGCATCGCAATTAAATACAAAAGCCACAATGCCTGCTTAAGTACAAGAAGACTGGCTCTTCTTAATGTCTATGTTTTGAACCATTCCTGTGACACTAGTTATGGATTCCGATGCTTCACTTCAGGTTTACTGTATCCCTTGGACCTTCTTATTGACGGCGAAACACAGAAATTGCATCGGAATTAAACACAAAAGGCACAGTGCCGACTTAAGTACATGAAGACTCCTCTTCTTACTGTCTATGAATTGAAATATTCCTGTGACACTAGTTATAGATTCCGATGCTTCACTTCATGTTTACTGTATCCCTTGTTCTTCTTATTGACGACGAAACAAGGAAATTGCATCGGAATTAAATACAAAAGGCACAATGCCGACATAAGTACAAGAAGACTGACTCTTCTTACTGACTACGTTTTGAACATTTCCTGTCAGACCAGTTTTAGATTCGGATGCTTCACTATATGTTTACTGTATCCCTTGGACCTTCTGATTGACGATTAAACATAGAAATTGAATCGGAATTAAATACAAAAGGCACAATGCCGTCTTAAATAAAAGAAGACTGGCTCTTCTTACTGTCTAAGATTTGAACCATTCCTGTGACACTAGTTATGCATTCCGATGCTTCACTTCAGGTTTACTGTATCCCTTGGACCTTCGTATTGACGACGAAACACAGAAATTGCATCGGAATTAAAAACAAAAGGCACAATGCCGATTTAAGTACAAGAGGACTGACTCTTCTTACTATCTATGTTTTGAACCATTCCTGTGACACTAGTTATTGATTCCGATGCCTCACTTCAGGTTTACTGTATCCCTTGGACCGTCTTATTGACGATTAAACACAGAATTTGCATCGTAATTAAATACAAAAAGCATAATGCCGATTTAAGTACAAGAAGACTGGCTCTTCTTACTGTCTATGTTTTGAACCATTCCTGTGACACTAGTTATAGATTCCGATGCCTCACTTCAGAGTTACTGAATCCCTTGGACCTTCTTATTGACGACGAACCACAGAAATTGCATCGGAATTAAATACAAAAGGGACAATGCCGACTTAAGTACAAGAAGACTGACTCTTCTTACTGACTATGATTTGAACATTTCCTGTGAGATCAGTTTTGAATTCCGATGCTTCACTTGAGGTTTAGTGTATACCTTGAACGTTCTTATTGACGACGAATCACAGAAATTGCATCGGAATTAAATACAAAAGGCGCAATGGTGACTTAAGTACAAGAAGACTGGCTCTTCTTACTGTATATGTTGGAACCATTCCTGTGACACTAGTTAACGATTCCGATGCTTCATTTCAGGTTTACTGTATCCCGTGGACCTTCTTATTGACGATGAAACACAGAAATTGCATCGGAATGACACAGAAAAGTCACAATTCCGACTTAAGTACAAGAAATCTGACTCTTCTTACCGTCTATGCTTTGAACCATTCCTGTGACACTAGTTATAGATTCCGATGCTTCACTTCAGGTTTACTGTATACCTCTGACCTCCTTATTGACGATGAAACACATATATAGCATCGGAAATAAATACAAAATGCACAATGCCGACTTAAGTACAAGAAGACCGTCTCTTCTCCCTGACTATGTTTGAACATTTCCTGTGAGACCAGTTAAAATTCCGATGCTTCACTATATGTTTACTGTATCCCTTGGACCTTCTTATTGACGATGAGACACAGAAATTGCATCGGAATTAAATACAAAAGGCACAATGCCGACTTAAGTACAACAAGACTGATTCTTCTTACTAACTATGCTTTGAACATTTCGTGTGAGACCAGTTTTAGATTCCGATGCTTCACTAAATGTTTACTGTATCCCTTGGACCTTCTTATTGACGATGAAACACAGAAATTGCATCGGAATTATATACAAAAGGCACAATGCCGACTTAAGTACAAGAAGACTGGCTCTTCTTCTGTCTATGCTTTTAACCATTCCTGTGACACTAGTTATATATTATGATGCTTCACTTCAGGTTTACTGTATTCCTTGGACCTTCTTATTGACGACGTAACACAGAAATTGCATCGGAATTTAATACAAAAGGACAATGAAGACTTAAGTACAAGAAGACTGGCTCTTCTTGGTGTCTATGTTTTAACCATTCCTGTGACACTAGTTATAGATTCCGATGCTTCACTTCAGGTTTACTGTTTCCCTTGGACCTTCATATTGACGACGAAACACAGAAATTGCATCGGAATAAATACAAAAGCCACAATGCCGACTTAAGTACAAGAAGACTGGCTCTTCTTACTGTCTATGTTTTGAAAAATTCCTGTGACACTAGTTATAGATTCCGATGCTTCACTTCAGGTTTACCGTATCCCCTGGACCTTCTTATTGACGACGAAACACAGAAATTGCATCGGAATTAAATACAAAAGGCGCAATGCCGACTGAAGTACAAGAAGACTCGCTCTTATTACTGACTATGTTTTGAACCAATCCTGTGACACTAGTTATATATTCCGATTCTTCACTTCAGATTTACTGTATCCCTTGGACCTTCTTATTGACTACGTAACACAGAAATTGCATCGGAATTAAATACAAAAGGCACAATACCGTCTTAAGTACAAGAAGACTGGCTCTTCTTAGTGTCTGTGTTTTGAACCATTCCTGTGACACTAGTTATAGATTCCGATGCTTCACTTCAGGTTTACTGTTTCCCTTGCACCGTCTTATTGACGACGAAACACAGAAATTGCATCGGAATAAATACAAAAGCCACAATGCCTACTTAATTACAAGAAGACTGGATCTTCTTACTGTCAATGTTTTGAACCATTCCTGTGACACTAGTTATAGATTCCGAAGCCTCACTTCAGGTTTACCGTATCCCTTGGACCTTCTTATTGACGACGAAACACAGAAATTGCATCGGAATTAAATGCAAAAGGCACAATGCCGACTTAGGTACATGAAGACTGGCTCTTCTTACTGTCTATGATTTGAGCCATTCCTGTGACACTAGTTATAGATTCCGATGCTTCACTTCAGGTTTACTGTATCCCTTGGACCGTCTTGTTGACGACGAACCACAGAAATTGCATCGGAATTTAATACAAAAGGCACATTGCCGACTTAAGTACAAGAAGACTGACTCTTCTTACTGACTATGCTTTGAACATCTCCTTTAAGACCAGTTTAAGATTCCGATGCTTCACTATATGTTTACTGTATCCCTTGGACCTTCTTATTGACGATGAAACTCAGAAATTGCATCGGAATTAAATACAAAAGGCACAATGCAGACATAAGTACAAGAAGACTGGCCCTCCTTACTGTCTATGCTTTGAACCATTCCTGTGACACTAGTTATAGATTCCGATGCTTCACTTCAGGTTTACTGAATCCCTTGGTCCTTCTTATTGACGACGAAACACAGAAATTGCATCAAAATTAAATACAAAAGGCACAATGCTGACTTAAGTACAAGAAGACTGGCTCATCTTACTGTCTATGTTTTGAGCCATTCCTGTGACACTAGTTATAGATTCCGATGCTTCACTTCAGGTTTACTGTATCCCTTGGACCTTCTTATTGACGGCGAAACACAGAAATTGCATCGGAATTAAATACAAAAGGCACAGTGCCGACTTAAGTACATGAAGACTCCTCTTCTTACTGTCTATGAATTGAACCATTCCTGTGACACTAGTTATAGATTCCGATGCTACACTTCAAGTATACTGTATTCCTTGGACCTTCTTATTGACAACGAAACACAGAAATTGCATCGGAATTAACACAAAAGGCACAATGCCGACTTAAGTACAAGAAGACTGGCTCTTCTTACTGACTATGTTTTGAACCAATCCTGTGACACTAGTTATAGATTTCGATGCTTCACTTCAGGTTTACTGCATCCCTTGGACCTTCTTATTGACGACGAAACACAGAAATTGCATCGCAATTAAATACAAAAGCCACAATGCCTGCTTAAGTACAAGAAGACTGGCTCTTCTTACTGTCTATGTTTTGAACCATTCCTGTGACACTAGTTATAGATTCCGATGCTTCACTTCAGGTTTACTGTATCCCTTGGACCTTCTTATTGACGGCGAAACACAGAAATTGCATCGGAATTAAATACAAAAGGCACAGTGCCGACTTAAGTACATGAAGACTCCTCTTCTTACTGTCTATGAATTGAACCATTCCTGTGACACTAGTTATAGATTCCGATGCTACACTTCAAGTATACTGTATTCCTTGGACCTTCTTATTGACGACGAAACACAGAAATTGCATCGGAATTAACACAAAAGGCAAATTGCCGACTTAAGTACAAGAAGACTGGCTCTTCTTACTGTCTATGTTTTGAACCATTCCTGTGACACTAGTTATAGATTCCGATGCTTCACTTCATGTTTACTGTATCCCTTGTTCTTCTTATTGACGACGAAACACAGAAATTGCATCGGAATTAAATACTAAAGGCACAATGCCGACATAAGTACAAGAAGACTGACTCTTCTTACTGACTACGTTTTGAACATTTCCTGTGAGACCAGTTTTAGATTCGGATGCTTCACTATATGTTTACTGTATCCCTTGGACCTTCTTATTGACGATTAAACATAGAAATTGAATCGGAATTAAATACAAAAGGCACAATGCCGTCTTAAATAAAAGAAGACTGGCTCTTCTTACTGTCTAAGATTTGAACCATTCCTGTGACACTAGTTATGGATTCCGATGCTTCACTTCAGGTTTACTGTATCCCTTGGACCTTCGTATTGACGACGAAACACAGACATAGCTTCGGAATTAAATACAAAAGGCACAATGCCGATTTAAGTACAAGAGGACTGACTCTTCTTACTATCTATGTTTTGAACCATTCCTGTGACACTAGTTATTGATTCCGATGCCTCACTTCAGGTTTACTGTATCCCTTGGACCTTCTTATTGACGATTAAACACAGACTTTGCATCGTAATTAAATACAAAAAGCATAATGCCGATTTAAGTACAAGAGGACTGGCTCTTCATACTGTCTATGTTTTGAACCATTCCTGTGACACTAGTTATAGATTCCGATGCCTCACTTCAGAGTTACTGAATCCCTTGGACCTTCTTATTGACGACGAAACACAGAAATTGCATCGGAATTAAATACAAAAGGGACAATGCCGACTTAAGTACAAGAAGACTGACTCTTCTTACTGACTATGATTTGAACATTTCCTGTGAGACCAGTTTTGAATTCCGATGCTTCACTTGAGGTTTAGTGTATACCTTGAACGTTCTTATTGACGACGAATCACAGAAATTGCATCGGAATTAAATACAAAAGGCGCAATGGCGACTTAAGTACAAGAAGACTGGCTCTTCTTACTGTATATGTTGGAACCATTCCTGTGACACTAGTTACCGATTCCGATGCTTCACTTCAGGTTTACTGTACCCGTGGACCTTCTTATTGACGACGAAACACAGAAATTTTATCGGAATTAAATACAAAAGGCACAATCCCGACTTAAGTACAAGAAGACCGACTCTTCTTACTGACTATGTTTGAACATTTCCTGTGAGGCCAGTTTTAAATTCCGATGCTTCACGATATGTTTACTGTATCTCTTGGACCTTCTTATTGACGATGAAACACAGAAATTGCATCGGAATATAATACAAAAGGCACAATGCCGACTGAAGTACAAGCAGAGTGGCTCTTCTTACTGTCTATGTTTTGAACCATTCCTGTCACACTAGTTATAAATTCCGATGCTTCACTTCAGGTTTACTGTATCCCTTGGACCTTCTTATTGACGACGAAACGCAGAAATGGCATCGGAATAAAATACAAAAGGCACAATGCCGACCTAAGTACAAGAAGACTGACTCTTCTTACTGACTATGTTTTGAACATTTCCTGTGAGACCAGTTTTGGATTCCGATGCTTCACTTCGGGTTTACTGTATCCCTTGGACCTTCTTATTGACGACGAATCACAGAAATTGCATCGGAATTAAATACAAAAGGTACAATGCTGACTTAAGTACAAGAAGACTGGCTCTTCCTAGTGTCTACGATCTGAACCATTCCTGCGACACTAGTAATAGAATCCGATGCTTCACTTCAGGTTTACCGTAGCCCTTGGACCTTCTTATTGACGACGAAACACAGAAATTGCATCGGAATTAAATACAAAAGGCACAATTCCGACTTAAGTACAAGAAGACCGGATCTTCTTACTGTCTATGTTTGAACCTTTCCGGTGACACTAGTTAGAAATTCCGATGCTTCACTTCAGGTTTACTGTAACCGTTGGACCTTCTTATTTACGACGAAACACAGATATTGCATTGCAATTAAATACAAAAGGCGCAATGCCGACTTAAGTACAAGAAGACTGGCCCTTCTTACTGTATATGTTGGAACCATTCCTGTGACTCTAGTTACGGATTCCGATTCCTCACTTCAAGTTTACTGTATCCCTTGGACCTTCTTATTGACGACGAAACACAGAAATTGCATCGGAATTAAATACAAAAGGCTCAATGCCGACTTAAGTACAAGAAGACTGACTCTTCTTACTGACTATGATTTGAACATTTCCTGTGAGACCCGTTTTGAATTCCGATGCTTCACTTGATATTTACTGTATACCTTGAACGTTCTTATTGACGACGAATCACAGAAATTACATCGGAATTAAATACAAATGGCGCAATGCAGACTTAAGTACAAGAACACTGGCTCTTCTTACTGTCTATGATTTGAACCATTCCTGTGACACTAGTCATAGTTTCCGATGCTTCACTTCAGGTTTACTGTATCCCTTGGACCTTCTTATTCACGACGAAACACACAAATTGCATCGGAATTAAATACAAAAGGCACGATGCTGACAAGTACAGGAAGACTGGCTACTTTTACTGTCTATGTTTTGAACCATTCCGGGGACACTAGTTATAGATTCCGATGCTTCACTTCAGGTTTACTGTATCCCTTGGACTTTCTTATTGACTACGAAACACAGAAATTGAATCGGAATTAAATACAAAAGGCACAATGCCGACTTAAGTACAAGAAGACTGGCTCTTCTTACAGTCTATGTTTGGAACCATGCCTGTGACACTAGTTATGGATTCCGATGCCCCACTTCAGGTTTACTGTATCCCTTGGACCTTCTTATTGACGACGAAACAGAGATATTGCGTAGGAATTAAATACAAAAGGCCGATGCCAACTTAAGTACAAGAAGACTGGCTCTTCCTACTGTCTATGATCTGAACCATTCCTGCGACACTATTTATAGTTTCCGATTCTTCACTTCAGGTTTACTGTATCCCTTTACCATCTTACTGACGACGAAACACAGATATTGCATCGGAATTAACTACAAAAGGCACAATGCTGACTTAAGTACAAGAAGACCGGCTCTTCTTACTGTCTATGTTTTGAACAATTCCGGTGACACTAGTTATAGATTCCGATGCTTCACTTCAGGTTTACTGTAACCCTTGGACCTTTTTATTGACGACGAAACACAGAAATTGCATCGGAATTAAACACAAAAGGCACAATGCCGACTTAGGTACAGGGAGACTGGCTCTTCTTACTGTCTATGTTTTGACCCATTCCAGTGACACTAGTTATAGATTCCGATGCTTCACTTCAGGTTTACTGTATACCTTGGACCTTCTTATTGACGACGAAACACAGAAATAGCATCGGAATTAAATACAAAAGGCACAATGCCGACTTAAGTACAAGAAGACTGACTCTTCTTACTGACTATGTTATGAACATTTCCAGTGAGACCAGTTTTGTACTCCGATGCTTCACTTCGGGTTTACTGTATCCCTTGGACCTTCTTATTGACGACGAATCACAGAAATTGCATCGGAATTAAATACAAAAGGTACAATGCTGACTTAAGTACAAAAAGACTGGCTCTTCCTACAGTCTACGATCTGAACCATTCCTGCGACACTAGTAATAGAATCCGATGCTTCACTTCAGGTTTACCGTAGACCTTGGACCTTCTTATTGACGACGAAACACAGAAATTGCATCGGAATTAAATACAGAAGACACAATGCCGACTTAAGTACAAGAAGACCGGCTCTTCTTACTGTCTATGTTTGAACCTTTCCGGTGACACTAGTTAGAGATTCCGATGCTTCACTTCAGGTTTACAGTAACCCTTGGACCTTCTTATTTACGACGAAACACAGATATTGCATCGTAATTAAATACAAAAGGCGCAATGCCGACTTAAGTACAAGAAGGCTGGCTCTTCTTACTGTATATGTTGGAACCATTCCTGTGACTCTAGTTACGGATTCCGATTCCTCACTTCAAGTTAACTGTATCCCTTGGACCTTCTTATTGACGACGAAACACAGATATTGCATCGGAATTAAATACAAAAGGCACAATACCGACTTAAGTACAAGTAGACTGACTCCTCTTCCTGACAATGATTCGAACATTTCCTGTGAGACCAGTTTTGAATTTCGATGCTTCACTTGAAATTTACTGTATACCTTGAACGTTCTTATTGACGACGAATCACAGAAATTGCATCGGAATTAAATACAAAAGGCGCAATGCCGACTTGAGTACAAGAACACTGGCTCTTCTTACTGTATATGTTGGAACCATTCCTGTGAAACTAGTTACCGGTTCCGATGCTTCACTTCAGGTTTACTGTATCCCGTGGACCTTCTTGTTGACGACGAAACTCAGAAATTGTATCTTAATTAAATTCAACAGGCACAATGCCGACTTAAGTACAAGAAGACTGGCCCTTCTTACTGTCTATGATTTGAACCATTCCTGTGACACTAGTCATAGTTTCCGATGCTTCACTTCAGGATTACTGTATCCCTTGGACCTTGTTATTCACGACGAAACACAGAAATTGCATCGGAATTAAATACAAAAGGCACAATGCCGACAAGTACAGGAAGACTGGCTACTTTTACTGTCTATGTTTTGAACCATTGCGGGGACACTAGTTATAGATTCCGATGCTTCACTTCAGGTTTACTGTATTCCTTGGACTTTCTTATTGACGACGAAACACAGAAATTGAATCGGAATTAAATACAAAGGGCACAATGCCGACTTAAGTACAAGAAGACTGACTCTTCTTACTGACTATGTTTTGAACGTTTCCTGTGAGACCAGTTTTAGATTCCGATGTTTCACTATATGTTTACTGCATCCCTTGGACCTTCTTATTGACGATTAAACACAGAAATTGCATCGGAATTAAATACAAAAATCACAATGCCGTTAAGCACAAGAAGACTGGCTCTTCTTAGTGTCTATGACTTGAACCGTTCCTGTGACACTAGTTATAGATTCCATTGCTTCACTTCGGGTTTACTGTATCCCTTGGAAATTCTTATTGACGACGAAACACAGATATGGCATGGGAATTAAATGCAAAAGGCACAATGCCGACTTAAGTACAAGAAGACTGACTGTTCTTACTGTCCATGTTTGGAACCATTCCTGTGACTCTAGTTATAGGTTCCGAGGCCACACTTCAGGTTTACTGTATCCCTTGGACATTCTTATTGACTATTAAACACAGAAATTGCATCTAAATTAAATACAAAAAGCACAATGTCGACTTAAGTACAAGAAGACTGGCTCTTCTTACTGTCTATGTTTGGAACCATGCCTGTGACACTAGTTATGGATTCCGATGCCCCACTTCAGGTTTACTGTATCCCTTGGACCTTCTTATTGACGACGAAACGGAGATATTGCATAGGAATTAAATACAAAAGGCCGATGCCAACTTAAGTACAAGAAGACTGGCTCATCCTACTGTCTATGATCTGAACCATTCCTGCGAAACTAGTTATAGATTCCGATGCTTCACTTCAGGTTTACTGTATCCCTTGGACCTTCTTATTGACGACGAAACACAGATATTGCATCGGAATTAACTACAAAAGGCACAATGCTGACTTAAGTACAAGAAGACCGGCTCTTCTTACTGTCTATGTTTTGAACAATTCCGGTGACACTAGTTAAAGATTCCGATGCTTCACTTGAGGTTTACTGTAACCCTTGGACCTTCTTATTGACGACGAAACACAGAAATATCATCGGAATTAAACACAAAAGGCACAATGCCGACATAGGTACAGGGAGACTGGCTCTTCTTACTGTCTATGTTTTGAAGCATTCCAGTGACACTAGTTATAGATTCCGATGCTTCACTTCAGGTTTACTGTATACCTTGGACCTTCTTATTGACGACGAAACACAGAAATTGCATCGGAATTAAATACAAAAGGCACAATGCCGACTTTAGTACAAGAAGAATGACTCTTCTTACTGACTATGTTTTGAACATTTCCTGTGAGACCAGATTTGGATTCCGATGCTTCACTTCGGGTTTAATGTATCCCTTGGACCTTCTTATTAACGACGAATGACTGAAATTGCATCGGAATTAAATACAAAAGGTACAATGCTGACGTAAGTACAAAAAGACTGGCTCTTCCTACTGTCTACGATCTGAACCATTCCTGCGACACTAGTAACAGATCCGATGCTTCACTTCAGGTTTACCGTAGCCCTTGGTCCTTCTTATTGACGACGAAACACAGAAATTGCATCGGAATTAAATACAAAAGGCGAAATGCCGACTTAAGTACAAGCAGACCGGCTCTTCTTACTGTCTATGTTTGAACCTTTCCGGTGACACTAGTTAGAGATTACGATGCTTCACTTCAGGTTTACTGTAACCGTTGGACCTTCTTATTTACGACGAAACACAGATATTGCATTGTAATTAAATACAGAAGGCGCAATGCCGACTTTAGTACAAGAAGACTGGCTCTTCTTACTGTATATGTTGGAACCATTCCTGTGACTCTAGTTACGGATTCCGATTCCTCACTTCAAGTTTACTGTATCCCTTGAACCTTCTTATTGACGACGAAACACAGATATTGCATCGGAATTAAATACAAAAGGCACAATGCCGACTTAAGTACAAGAAGACTGACTCTTCTTACTGACTATGATTTGAACATTTCCTGTGAGACCAGTTTTGAATTCCGATGCTTCACTTGAAATTTACTGTATACCTTGAACGTTCTTATTGACGACGAATCACAGAAATTGCATCGGAATTAAATACAAAAGGCGCAATGCCGCCTTAAGTACAAGAACACTGGCTCTTCTTACTGTATATGTTGGAACCATTCCTGTGAAACTAGTTACCGATTCCGATGGATCACTTCAGGTTTATTGTATCCCGTGGACCTTCTTGTTGACGACGAAACTCAGAAATTGTATCTTAATTAAATACAAAAGGCACAATGCCGACTTAAGTACAAGAAGACTGGCTCTTCTTACTGTCTACGATTTGAACCATTCCTGTGACACTAGTCATAGTTTCCGATGCTACACTTCATGTTTACTGTATCCCTTGGACCTTCTTATTCACGACGAAACACAGAAATTGCATCGGAATTAAATACAAAAGGCACAATGCCGACTTAAGTACAAGAAGACTGACTCTTCTTACTGACTATGTTTTGAACATTTCCTGTGAGACCAGTTTTAGATTCCGATGCTTCACTATATGTTTACTGCATCCCTAGGACCTTCTTATTGACGATTAAACACAGAAATTGCATCGGAATTAAATACAAAAATCACAATGCCGTTAAGCACAAGAAGACTGGCTCTTCTTAGTGTCTATGACTTGAACCGTTCCTGTGACACTAGTTGTAGATTCCGATGCTTCACTTCGGTTTTCCTGTATCCCTTGGAAATTCTTATTGACGACGAAACACAGAAATGGCATAGGAATTAAATACAAAAGGCACAATGCCGACTTAAGTACAAGAAGACTGACTCAGCTTCCTGTCCATGTTTTGAACCATTCCTGTGACTCTAGTTATAGGTTCCGATGCCACACTTCAGGTTCACTGTATCCCTTGGACCTTCTTATTGACTATTAAACACAGAAATTGCATCAAAATTAAATACAAAAAGCACAATGTCGACTTAAGTACAAGAAGACTGGCTCTTCTTACTGTCTATGTTTGGAACCATGCCTGTGACACTAGTTATGGATTCCGATGCCCCACTTCAGGTTTACTGTATCCCTTGGACCTTCTTATTGACGACGAAACAGAGATATTGCATTGAAATTAAATACAAAAGGCCGATGCCGACTTAAGTACAAGAAGACCGGCTCTTCTTACTGTCTATGTTTTGAACAATTCCGGTGACACTAGTTATAGATTCCGATGTTTCACTTCAGGTTTACTGTAATCCTTGGACCTTCTTATTGACGACGAAACACAGAAATTGCATCGGAATTAAACTCAAAAGGCACAATGCCGACTTAGGTACAGGGAGACTGGCTCTTCTTACTGTCTATGTTTTGACCCATTCCAGTGACACTAGTTATAGATTCCGATGCTTCACTTCAGGTTTACTGTATACCTTGGACCTTCTTATTGACGACGAAACACAGAAATTGCATCGGAATTAAATACAAAAGGCACAATGCCGACTTAAGTACAAGAAGACTGACTCTTCTTACTGACTATGTTCTGATCATTTCCTGTGAGACCAGTTTTAGATTCCGATGCTTCACTATATGTTTAGTGCATCCCTTGGACCTTGTTATTGACGATTAAACACAGAAATTGCATCGGTATTAAATACAAAAGGCACAATGCCGTCTTAAGTACAAGAGGACTGGCTCTTCTTACTGTCTATGATTTGAACCATTCCTGTGACACTAGTTATGGATTCCGATGCTACACTTCAGGTTTACTGTATCCCTTCGACCTTCTTATTGACGACGAAACACAGAAATTGCATCGGAATTAAATTCAAATGGCACAATGCCGACTTAGGTACAAGAAGACTGACTCTTCTTACTGACTATGTTTTGAACATTTCCTGTGAGACCAGTTTTAGATTCCGATGCTTCACTATATGTTTACCGTATCCGTTGGATCTTCTTATTGACGTCGAAACACAGAAATTGCAACGGAATTAAATACAAAAGGCACAATGCCGACTTAAGTACAAGAAGACTGGCTCCCCTTACTGTCTATGATTTGAACCATTCCTGTGACACTAGTTATAGATTCCGATGCTTCACTTCTGGTTTACTGTATCCCTTGGAGCTTCTTATTGACGATTAAACACAGAAATTGCATCGGAATTAAATACAAAAAGCACAATGCCGACTTAAGTACAAGAAGAACGGCTCTTCTTCCTGTCTATGATTTGAACCATTCCGGTGACACTAGATATAGATTCCGATGCTTCACTTCAGGTTTACTGTATCCCTTGGACCTTCTTATTGACGACGAAACACATAAATTCCATCGGAATTAAATACAAAAGCCACAATGCCGACGTAAGTACAAGAAGACTGGCTCTTCTTACTGTCTATGTTTAGAACCATTCCTGTGACACTAGTTACTGATTCCGATGCTTCACTTCAGGTTTACTGTATCCCCTGGACCTTCTTATTGACGACGAAACACAGAAATTGTATCGGAATTAAATACAAAAGGCACAATGCCGACATAAGTACAAGAAGACTGGCTCTTCTTACTGTCTATGATTTGAACCATTCCTGTGACACTAGTTATAGTTTCCGATGCTTCACTTCAGGTTTACTGTATCCCTTGGTCCTTCTTATTCACGACGAAACACAGAAATTGCATCGGAATTAAATACAAAAGTCACAATGCAGACAAGTACAGGAAGACTGGCTTTTCTTACTGTCTATGTTTTGAACCATTCCGGGGACACTAGTTATAGATTTCGATGCTTCACGTCAGGTTTACTGTATCCCTTGGACTTTCTTATTGACGACGAAACATAGAAATTGAATCGAAATTAAATACAAAAGGCACAATGCCGACTTAAGTACAAGAAGACTGACTCTTCTTACTGTCCATGTTTCGAACCAGTCCTGTGACTCTACTTATAGGTTCCGATGCCACACTTCAGGTTTACTGTATCCCTTGGACCTTCTTATTGACGACGAAACAGAGATATTGCATTGGAATTAAATACAAACGGCCGATGCCGACTTAAGTACAAGAAGACTGGCTCTTCCTACTGTCTATGATCTGAACCATTCCTGCGACACTAGTTATAGATTCCGATGCTTCACTTCAGGTTTACTGTATCCCTTGGACCTTCTTATTGACGACAAAACACAGATATTGCATTAGAATTAACTACAAAAGGCACCATGCTGACTTAAGTACAAGAAGACCGGCTGTTCTTACTGTCTATGATTTGAACAATTCCGGTGACACTAGTTATAGATTCCGATGCTTCACTTCAGGTTTACTGTAACCCTTGGACTTTCTTATTGACGATTAAACACAGAAATTGCATCGGAATTAAATACAAAAGGCATAATGCCGTCTTAAGTACAAGAGGACTGGCTCTTCTTACTGTATATGTTTGAACCATTCCTGTGACTCTAGTTACGGATTGCGATTACTCACTTCAAGTTTGCTGTATCCCTTGGACCTTCCTATTGACGACGAAACACAGAAATTGCATCGGAATTAAATACAAAAGGCACAATGCAGATTTAAGTACAAGAAGACTGGCTCCTCTTACTGTCAATGATTTGAACCATTCCTGTGACACTAGTTATAGATTCCGATGCTTCACTTCGGGTTTACTGTATCCCTTGGACCTTCTTATTGACGACGAAACACAGAAATTGCATCGGAATTAAATACAAAAGGTACAATGCCGACTTAAGTAGAAGAAGACTGGCTCTTCTTACTGTCTATGATTTGAATCATTCCTGTGACACTAGTTATAGTTTCTGATGCTTCACTTCAGGTTTACTGTATCCCTTGGACCTTCTTATTGACGACGAAACACAGAAATTGCATCGGAATTAAATACAAAAGGCACAATGCAGACAAGTACAAAAAGACTGGCTTTTCTTACTGTCTATGTTTTGAACCATTCCCCATTCCGGGGACACTAGTTATAGATTCCGACGCTTTACTTCGGGTTTACTGTAACCCTTGGACCTTCTTATTGACGACGAAACACAGAAATTGCTTCGGAATTAAACACAAAAGGCACAATGCCGACTTAGGTACAGGGAGACTGGCTCTTTTTACTGTTTATGTTTTGACCCATTCCAGTGACACTAGTTATAGATTCCGATGCTTCACTTCAGGTTTACTGTATACCTTGGACCTTCGTATTGACGACGAATCACAGAAATTGCATCGGAATTAAATACAAAAGGCACAATGCCGACTTATGTGCAAGAAGACTGACTCTTCTTATTGACTATGTTCTGATCATTTCCTGTAAGACCAGTTTTAGATTCCGATGCTTCACTATATGTTTACTGCATCCCTTGGACTTTCTTATTGACGATTAAACACAGAAATTGCATCGGAATTAAATACAAAAGGCATAATGCCGTCTTAAGTACAAGAGGACTGGCTCTTCTTACTGTCTATGATTTGAACCATTCCTGTGACACTAGTTATAGATTCCGATGCTACACTTCAGGTTTACTGTATCCCTTCGACCTTCATATTGACGACGAAACACGGAAATTGCATCGGAAATAAATTCAAAAGGCACAATGCCGACTTAGGTACAAGAAGACTGACTCTTCTTGCTGACTTTGTTTTGAACATTTCCTGTGAGACCAGTTTTAGATTCCGATGCTTCACTATATGTTTACTGTATCCCTTGGATCTTCTTATTGACGTCGAAACACAGAAATTGCAACGGAATTAAATACAAAAAGCACAATGCCGACTTAAAAACAATAAGACTGGCTCCTCTTACTGTCTATGATGTGAACCATTCCTGTGACACTAGTTATAGATTCCGATGCATCACTTCGGGTTTACTGTTTTCCTTGGACCTTCTTGTTGACGGCGAAACACAGAATTGGCATCGGAATTAAATATAAAAGGCACAATGCTGACTTAAGTACAAGAAGTCTGACTCTTCTTACTGTCTATGTTTTGAACCATTCCTGTGACACTAGTTATAGGTTCCGATGCCGCACTCCAGGTTTACTGTTTCCCTTGGACGTTCTTATTGACGATTAAACACAATAATTGCATCGGAATTAAATACAAAAAGCACAATGCCGACTTAAGTACAAGAAGACTGGCTCTTCTTACTGTCTATGTTTTGAACCCTTCCTGTGACACTAGTTATGGATTCCGATGCCTCACTTCAGGTTTACTGTATCCCTTGGAGCTTCTTATTGACGACGAAACAGAGAAATTGCATAGGAATTAAATACAAAAGGCACATTGCCGACTTAAGTACAAGAAGACTGACTCTTCTTACTGACTATGTTTTGAACATTTCCTGTGAGACCAGTTTTAGATTCCGATGCTTCACTATATGTCTACTGTATCCCTTGGACCTTCTTATTGACGATGAAACACAGAAGTTGCATCGGAATTAAATACAAAAAGCACAATGCCGACTTAAGTACAAGAAGAGTGGCTCTTCTTACTGTCTATGTTTGAACCATTCCTGTGACACTAGTTATAGATTCTGATGCTTCACTTCAGGTTTACTGTATCCCTAGGACCTTCGTATTGACGACGAAACACAGAAATTGCATCTTAATTAAATACAAAAGGCACAATGCAGACAAGTACAGGAAGACTGGCTTTTCTTACTGTCTATGTTTTGAACCATTCCAGGGACACTAGTTATAGATTCCGATGCTTGACTTCAGGTTTACTGTATCCCTTGGACTTTCATATTGACGACGAAACATAGAAATTGAATCGGAATTAAATACAAAAGGCACAATGCCGAGTTAAGTACAAGAAGACTGGCTCTTCTTACTGTCTATGATTTGAATCATTCCTGAGACACTAGCTATAGATTCCGATGCTTCACTTCAGGTTTACTGTATCCCTTGGACCTTCATATTGACGACGAAACACATAAATTCCATCGGAATTAAATACAAAAGCCACAATGCCGACTTAAGTACAAGAAGACTGGCTCTTCTTACTGTCTATGATTTGAACCATTCCTGTGACACTAGTTATAGTTTCCGATGCTTCACTTCAGATTTACTGTATCCCTTGGACCTTCTTATTCACGACGAAACACAGAAATTGCATCGGAATTAAATACAAAAGGCACAATGGAGACAAGTACAGGAAGACTGGCTTTTCTTACTGTCTATGTTTTGATCCATTCCTGAGACACTAGTTATAGATTCCGAAGCTTCACTTTAGGTTTACTATATCCCTAGGACCTTCGTATTGACGACGAAACACAGAAATTGCATCGGAATTAAATACAAAAGGCACAATGCCGACTGAAGTACAAGGAGAGTGGCTCTTCTTACTGTCTATATTTTGAACCATTCCTGTGACACTAGTTATAAATTCCGATGCTTCACTTCAGGTTTACTGTATCCCTTGGACCTTCTTATTGACGACGAAACACAGAAATTGCATCGGAATTAAATGCAAAAGGCACAATGCCGACTTAAATACAAGAAGACTATCTCTTCTTACTGACTATGTTTTGAACATTTTCTGTGAGACCAGTTTTGGATTCCGATGCTTCACTTCAGGTTTACTGTATCCCTAGGACCTTCTTATTGACGACGAATCACAGAAATTGCATCGGAATTAAATACAAAAGGCACAATGCCGACTTAAGTACAAGATGACTTGCTCTTCTTACTGTATATGTTTGAACCATTCCTGTGACTCTAGTTACGGATTGCGATTACTCACTTCAAGTTTGCTGTATCCCTTGGACCTTCTTATTGACGACGAAACACAGAAATTGCATCGGAATTAAATACAAAAGGCACAATGCAGATTTAAGTACAAGAAGACTGACTCTTCGTACTGACTATGTTTGAACATTTCCTGTGAGACCTCTTTTAGATTCCGATGCTTCACTATATGTCTACTGTATCCCTTGGAACTTCTTATTGTTGAAGAAACACAGATGTTGCATCGGAATTAAATACAAAAGGCACAATGCCGACTTAAGTACAAGAAGACTGGCTCCTCTTACTGTCAATGATTTGTACCATTCCTGTGACACTAGTTATAGATTCCGATGCTTCACTTCGGGTTTACTGTATCCCTTGGACATTCTTATTGACGACGAAATACAGAAATTGCATCGGAATTAAATACAAAAGGCACAATGCCGACTTAAGTAGAAGAAGACTGGCTCTTCTTACTGTCTATGATTTGAATCATTCCTGTGACACTAGTTATAGTTTCTGATGCTTCACTTCAGGTTTACTGTATCCCTTGGACCTTCTTATTCACGACGAAACACAGAAATTGCATCGGAATTAAATACAAAAGGCACAATGCAGACAAGTACAAAAAGACTGGCTTTTCTTACTGTCTATGTTTTGAACCATTCCGGGGACACTAGTTATAGATTCCGATGCTTCACTTCGGGTTTACTGTAACCCTTGGACCTTCTTATTGACGACGAAACACAGAAATTGCTTCGGAATTAAACACAAAAGGCACAATGCCGACTTAGGTACAGGGAGACTGGCTCTTTTTACTGTTTATGTTTTGACCCATTCCAGTGACACTAGTTATAGCTTCCGATGATTCACTTCAGGTTTACTGTATACCTTGGACCTTTTTATTGACGACGAAACACAGATATTGCATCGGACTTAACTACAAAAGGTACAATGCCGACTTAAGTACAAGAAGACCGGCTCTTCTTACTGTCTATGTTTTGAACCATTCCGGTGACACTAGTTATAGATTCCGATGCTTCACTTCAGGTTTACTGTAACCCTTGGACCTTCTTATTGACGGCGAAACACTGAAATTGCATCGGAATTAAACACAAAAGGCAGAATGCCGACTTAGGTACAGGGAGCCTGGCTCTCCTTACTGTCTGTGTTTTGACCCATTCCAGTGCCACTAGTTATAGATTCCGATGCTTCACTTCAGGTTTACTGTATCCCTTGGACTTTCTTATTGACGACGAAACACAGAAATTGAATCGGAATTAAATACAAAAGGCACAATGCCGACTTAAGTACAAGAAGACTGACTCTTCTTACTGACTATGTTTCGAACATTTCCTGTGAGACCAGTTTTAGATTTCGATGCTTCACTATATGTTTACTGCATCCTTTGGACCTTCTTATTGACGATTAAACACAGAATTTGCATCGGAATTAAATACAGAAATCACAATGCCGTCTTAAGCACAAGAAGACTGGCTCTTCTTAGTCTCTATGTCTTGAACCGTTCCTGTGACACTAGTTATAGATTCCGATGCTTCACTTCGGGTTTACTGTATCCCTTGGACCTTCTTATTGACGATTAAACACAGAAATTGCATCGGAATTAAATACAAAAGGCACAATTACGACTTAAGTACAAGAAGACTGACTCTTCTTACTGACTATGTTTTGAACATTTCCTGTGAGACAAGTTTTAGATTCCGATGCTTCACTTAATGTCTACTGTATCCCTTGGAGCTTCTTATTGGTGATGAAACACAGAAATTGCATCGGAATTTTAATACAAAAGGCACAATGCTGACATAAGTACAAGAAGACTGAGTCTTCTTACTGACTATGCTTTGAACATTTCCTGTGAGATCAGTTTTAAATTGCGATGCTTCACTATATGTTAACTGTATCCTTTGGACCTTCTTATTGACGACGAAACACAGAAATTGCATCCGTATTAAATACAAATGGCACAATGCCGACTTAAGTACAAGAAGACCGGCTCTTCTTACTGTCTTTGTTTTGAACCATTCCGGTGACACTAGTTACAGATTCCGATGCCTCACTTCAGGTTTACTGTATCCCTTGGACCTTCTTATTGACGACGAAACACATAAATTGGATCGGAATTAAATACAAAAGCCACAATGCCGACTTAAGTACAAGAAGACTGGCTCTTCTTACTGTCTATGTTTAGAACCATTCCTGTGACACTAGTTACAGCTTCCGATGCTTCACTTCATGTTTACTGTATCCCTTGGACCTTCTTATTGACGACGAAACACAGAAATTGTATCGGAATTAAATGCAGAAGGCACAATGCCGACTTAAGTACAAGAAGACTGGCTCTTCTTACTGTCTATGTTTTGAACCATTCCTGTGACACTAGTTATAGTTTCCGATGCTTCACTTCAGGTTAACTGTATCCCTTGACCATCTTATTCACGACGAAACACAGAAATTGCATCGGAATTAAATACAAAAGGTACAATGCCGACAAGTACAGGAAGACTGGCTTTACTTACTGTCTATATTTTGAACCATTCCGGTGACACTAGTTATAGATTCCGATGCTTCACTTCAGGTTTACTGTATCCCTTGTACTTTCTTATTGACGACGAAACACAGAAATTACATCGGAATGAAATACAAAAGGCACAATGCCGGCTTATGTACAAGAAGACTGGCTCTTCTTACTGTCTATGTTTAGAACCATTCCTGTGACACTAGTTACAGCTTCCGATGCTTCACTTCATGTTTACTGTATCCCTTGGACCTTCTTATTGACGACGAAACACAGAAATTGTATCGGAATTAAATGCAGAAGGCACAATGCCGACTTAAGTACAAGAAGACTGGCTCTTCTTACTGTCTATGTTTTGAACCATTCCTGTGACACTAGTTATTGATTCCGATGCTTCACTTTAGGTTTACTGCATCCCTTGGACCTTCTTATTGACGACGAATCACAGAAATTGCATCGGAATCAAATACAAAAGGCACAATGCTGACTTAAGTACAAGAAGACTGGCTCTTCTTACTGTCTATGATTTGAACATCTCCTTTGAGAACAGTTTTGGATTCCGATGCTTCACTATATGTTTACTGTATCCCTTGGACCTTCTTATTGATGATGAAACACAGAATTTGCATCGGAATTAAATACAAAAGGCACAATGCCGTCTTAAGTACAAGAAGACTGGCTCTTCTTACTGTCTATATTTTGAACCCTTCCTGTGACACTAGTTATGGATTCCGATGCCTCACTTCAGGTTTACTGTATCCCTTGGAGCTTCTTATTGACGACGAAACAGAGAAATTGCATAGGAATTAAATACAAAAGGCACAATGCCGACTTAAGTACAAGAAGACTGACTCTTCTTACTGACTATGTTTTGAACATTTCCTGTGAGACCAGTTTTAGATTCCGATGCTTCACTATATGTCTACTGTATCCCTTGGACCTTCTTATTGACGATGAAACACAGAAGTTGCATCGGAATTAAATCCAAAAAGCACAATGCCGACTTAAGTACAAGAAGAGTGGCTCTTCTTACTGTCTATGTTTGAACCATTCCTGTGACACTAGTTATAGATTCTGATGCATCACTTCAGGTTTACTGTATCCCTAGGACCTTCGTATTGACGACGAAACACAGAAATTGCATCTTAATTAAATACAAAAGGCACAATGCAGACAAGTACAGGAAGACTGGCTTTTCTAACTGTCTATGTTTTGAACCATTCCAGGGACACTAGTTATAGATTCCGATGCTTGACTTCAGGTTTACTGTATCCCTTGGACTCTCTTATTGACGACGAAACATAGAAATTGAATCGGAATTAAATACAAAAGGCACAATGCCGAGTTAAGTACAAGAAGACTGGCTCTTCTTACTGTCTATGATTTGAACCATTCCTGAGACACTAGCTATAGATTCCGATGCTTCACTTCAGGTTTACTGTACCCCTTGGACCTTCATATTGACGACGAAACACATAAATTCCATCGGAATTAAATTCAAAAGCCACAATGCCGACTTAAGTACAAGAAGACTGGCTCTTCTTACTGTCTATGATTTGAACCATTCCTGTGACACTAGTTATAGTTTCCGATGCTTCACTTCAGGTTTACTGTATCCCTTGGACCTTCTTATTCACGACGAAACACAGAAATTGCATCGGAATTAAATACAAAAGGCACAATGGAGACAAGTACAGGAAGACTGGCTTTTCTTACTGTCTATGTTTTGAACCATTCCTGAGACACTAGTTATAGAATCCGAAGCTTCACTTCAGGTTTACTATATCCCTAGGACCTTCGTATTGACGACGAAACACAGAAATTGCATCGGAATTAAATACAAAAGGCACAATGCCGACTGAAGTACAAGGAGAGTGGCTCTTCTTACTGTCTAAATTTTGAACCATTCCTGTGACACTAGTTATAAATTCCGATGCTTCACTTTAGGTTTACTGCATCCCTTGGACCTTCTTATTGACGACGAATCACAGAAATTGCATCGGAATTAAATACAAAAGGCACAATGCCGACTTAAGTACAAGATGACTTGCTCTTCTTACTGTACATGTTTGAACCATTCCTGTGACTCTAGTTACGGATTGCGATTACTCACTTCAAGTTTGCTGTATCCCTTGGACCTTCTTATTGACGACGAAACACAGAAATTGCATCGGAATTAAATACAAAAGGCACAATGCTGATTTAAGTACAAGAAGACTGACTCTTCGTACTGACTATGTTTGAACATTTCCTGTGAGACCTCTTTTAGATTCCGATGCTTCACTATATGTCTACTGTATCCCTTGGAACTTCTTATTGTTGAAGAAACACAGATGTTGCATCGGAATTAAATACAAAAGGCACAATGCCGACTTAAGTACAAGAAGACTGGCTCCTCTTACTGTCAATGATTTGAACCATTCCTGTGACACTAGTTATAGATTCCGATGCTTCACTTCGGGTTTACTGTATCCCTTGGACCTTCTTATTGACGACGAAACACAGAAATTGCATCGGAATTAAATACAAAAGGCACAATGCCGACTTAAGTAGAAGAAGACTGGCTCTTCTTACTGTCTATGATTTGAATCATTCCTGTGACACTAGTTATAGTTTCTGATGCTTCACTTCAGGTTTACTGTATCCCTTGGACCTTCTTATTCACGACGAAACACAGAAATTGCATCGGAATTAAATAAAAAAGGCACAATGCAGACAAGTACAAAAAGACTGGCTTTTCTTACTGTCTATGTTTTGAACCATTCCGGGGACACTAGTTATAGATTCCGATGCTTCACTTCGGGTTTACTGTAACCCTTGGACCTTCTTATTGACGACGAAACACAGAAATTGCTTCGGAATTAAACACAAAAGGCACAATGCCGACTTAGGTACAGGGAGACTGGCTCTTTTTACTGTTTATGCTTTGACCCATTCCAGTGACACTAGTTATAGCTTCCGATGATTCACTTCAGGTTTACTGTATACCTTGGACCTTCTTATTGACGACGAAACACAGAAATTGCATCGGAATTAAATACAAAAGGCACAATGCCGACTTAAGTACAAGAAGACTGACTCTTGTTACTGAATATGTTTTGAACATTTCCTGTGAGACCAGTTTTGGATTCCGATGCTTCACTTCGGGTTTACTGTATCCCTTGGAACTTCTTATTGACGACGAATCACAGAAATTGCATCGGAATTAAATACAAAAGGTACAATGCCGACTTAAGTATAAGAAGACCGGCTCTTCTTACTGTCCTTGTTTGAACCTTTCCGGTGACACTAGTTACAGATTCCGATGCTTCACTTCAGGTTTACTGTAACCGTTGGACCTTCTTATTTACGACGAAACACAGAAATTGCATCGGAATTAAATACAAAAGGCGCAATGCCGACTTAAGTAGAAGAAGACTGGCTCTTCTTACTGTATATGTTGGAACCATTCCTGTGACTCTAGTTACGGATTCCGATTCCTCACTTCTAGTTTACTGTATCCCTTGGACCTTCTTATTGACGACGAAACACAGAAATTGCATCGGAATTAAATACAAAAGGCACAATGCCGACTTAAGTACATGAAGACTGACTCTTCATACTGACTATGATTTGAAAATTTCCTGTGAGTCCAGTTTTGAATTGCGATGCTACACTTGAGGTTTACTGTATCCCGTGGACCTTCTTATTGACGACGAAACACAGAAATTGTATCGGAATTAAATACAAAAGGCACAATGCCAACTTAAGTACAAGAAGACAGGCTCTTCTTACTGTCTATGATTTGAACCATTCCTGTGACACTAGTCATAGTTTCCAATGCTTCACTTCAGGTTTACTGAATCCCTTGGACCTTCTTATTCACGACGAAACACAGACATTGCATTGCAATTAAATACAAAACTCACAATGCCGACAAGTACAGAAGACTGGCTTTTATTACTGTCTATGTTTTGAACCATTCCGGGGACACTAGTTATAGATTCCGATGCTTCACTTCAGGTTTACTGTATACCTTGGACTTTCTTATTGACGACGAAACACAGAAATTTTACTCGGAATTAAATACAAAAGGCAAAATGCCCACTTAAGTACAAGAAGACTGACACTTCTTACTGACTATGTTTTGAACATTTCCTGTGAGACCAGTTTTAGATTCCGATGCTTCACTTCGGGTTTACTGTATCCCTTGGAAATTCTTATTGACGACGAAACACAGAAATGGCATAGGAATTACATACAAAAGGCACAATGCCGACTTAAGTACAAGAAGACTGACTCTTCTTACTGTCCATGTTTTGAACCATTCCTGTGACTCTACTTATAGGTTCCGATGCCACACTTCAGGTTTACTGTATCCCTTGGACATTCTTATTGACGATTAAACACAGAAATTGCATCGGAATTAAATACAAAAAGCACAATGCCGACTTATGTACAAGATGACTGGCTCTTTTTACTCTCTATGTTTTGAACCATGCCTGTGACACTAGTTATGGATTCCGATGCCCCACTTCAGGTTTACTGTATCCCTAGGAATTTCTTAATGACGACGAAACAGAGATATTGCATAGGAATTAAATACAAAAGGACGATGACGACTTAAGTACAAGAAGACTGGCTCTTCCTACTGTCTATGATCTGAAACATTCCTGCGACACTAGTTATAGATTCCGATGCTTCACTTCAGGTTTACTGTATCCCTTGGACCTTCTTATTGACGACGAAACACAGATATTGCATCGGACTTAACTACAAAAGGTACAATGCCGACTTAAGTACAAGAAGACCGGCTCTTCTTACTGTCTATGTTTTGAACCATTCCGGTGACACTAGTTATAGATTCCGATGCTTCACTTCAGGTTTACTGTAACCCTTGGACCTTCTTATTGACGGCGAAACACTGAAATTGCATCGGAATTAAACACAAAAGGCAGAATGCCGACTTAGGTACAGGGAGCCTGGCTCTCCTTACTGTCTGTGTTTTGACCCATTCCAGTGACACTAGTTATAGATTCCGATGCTTCACTTCAGGTTTACTGTATCCCTTGGACTTTCTTATTGACGACGAAACACAGAAATTGAATCGGAATTAAATACAAAAGGCACAATGCCCACTTAAGTACAAGAAGACTGACTCTTCTTACTGACTATGTTTCGAACATTTCCTGTGAGACCAGTTTTAGATTTCGATGCTTCACTATATGTTTACTGCACCCTTTGGACCTTCTTATTGACGATTAAACACAGAATTTGCATCGGAATTAAATACAGAAATCACAATGCCGTCTTAAGCACAAGAAGACTGGCTCTTCTTAGTCTCTATGTCTTGAACCGTTCCTGTGACACTAGTTATAGATTCCGATGCTTCACTTCGGGTTTACTGTATCCCTTAAACCTTCTTATTGACGATTAAACACAGAAATTGCATCGGAATTAAATACAAAAGGCACAATGCCGACTTAAGTACAAGAAGACTGACTCTTCTTACTGACTATGTTTTGAACATTTCCTGTGAGACAAGTTTTAGATTCCGATGCTTCACTTAATGTCTACTGTATCCCTTGGACCTTCTTATTGGTGATGAAACACAGAAATTGCATCGGAATTTTAATACAAAAGGCACAATGCTGACATAAGTACAAGAAGACTGAGTCTTCTTACTGACTATGCTTTGAACATTTCCTGTGAGATCCGTTTTAAATTGCGATGCTTCACTATATGTTAACTGTATCCCTTGGACCTTCTTATTGACGACGAAACACAGAAATTGCATCCGTATTAAATACAAAAGGCACAATGCCGACTTAAGTACAAGAAGACCGGCTCTTCTTACTGTCTTTGTTTTGAACCATTCCGGTGACACTAGTTATAAATTCCGATGCCTCACTTCAGGTTTACTGTATCCCTTGGACCTTCTTATTGACGACGAAACACATAAATTGGATCGGAATTAAATACAAAAGCCACAATGCCGACTTAAGTACAAGAAGACTGGCTCTTCTTACTGTCTATGTTTAGAACCATTCCTGTGACACTAGTTACAGATTCCGATGCTTCACTTCATGTTTACTGTATCCCTTGGACCTTCTTATTGACGACGAAACACAGAAATTGTATCGGAATTAAATGCTGAAGGCACAATGCCGACTTAAGTACAAGAAGACTGGCTCTTCTTACTGTCTATGTTTTGAACCATTCCTGTGACACTAGTTATAGTTTCCGATGCTTCACTTCAGGTTTACTGTATCCCTTGGACCTTCTTATTCACGACGAAACACAGAAATTGCATCGGAATTAAATACAAAAGGTACAATGCCGACAAGTACAGGAAGACTGGCTTTTCTTACTGTCTATATTTTGAACCATTCCGGTGACACTAGTTATAGATTCCGATGCTTCACTTCAGGTTTACTGTATCCCTTGTACTTTCTTATTGACGACGAAACACAGAAATTACATCGGAATGAAATACAAAAGGCACAATGCCGGCTTATGTACAAGAAGACTGACTCTTCTTAGTGTCTATGTTTTGAAGCATTCCTGTGACAATACTTATATATTCCGATGCTTCACGTCAAATTTACTGTTTCCCTTGGACCTTCTTATTGACGACGAAACACAGAAATTGCGTCAGAATAAATACAAAAGCCACAATGCCGGCTTAAGTACAAGATGACTGGCTCTTCTTACTGTCTATGTTTTGAACCATTCCTGTGACACTAGTTATTGATTCCGATGCTTCACTTTAGGTTTACTGCATCCCTTGGACCTTCTTATTGACGACGAATCACAGAAATTGCATCGGAATCAAATACAAAAGGCACAATGCTGACTTAAGTACAAGAAGACTGGCTCTTCTTACTGTCTATGATTTGAACATCTCCTTTGAGAACAGTTTTGGATTCCGATGCTTCACTATATGTTTACTGTATCCCTTGGACCTTCTTATTGATGATGAAACACAGAATTTGCATCGGAATTAAATACAAAAGGCACAATGCCGTCTTAAGTACAAGAAGACTGGATCTTCTTACTGTCTATGCTTTGAACCATTCCTGTGACACTAGTTATTGTTTCCGATGCTTCACTTCAGGTTTACTGTATCCCTTGGACCTTCTTATTCACGACGAAACACAGAAATTGCATCGGAATTAAATACAAAAGGCACAATGCCGACAAGTACAGGAAGACTGGCTTTTCTTCCTGTCTATGTTTTGAACCATTCCGGTGACACTAGTTATAGATTCCGATGCTTCACTTCAGGTTTACTGTATCCCTTGTACTTTCTTATTGACGACGAAACACAGAAATTGAATCGGAATTAAATACAAAAGGCACAATGCCAACTTAAATACAAGAAGACTGACTCCTCTTACTGTCTATGTTCTGAACATTTCCTGTGAGACCAGTTTTAGATTCCGATGCTTCACTATATGTCTACTGTATCCCTTGGACCTTCTTATTGACGATGAAACACAGAAATTGCATCGGAATGAAATACAAAAGGCACAATGTCGGCTTAAGTACAAGAAGACTGACTCTTCTTAGTGTCTATGTTTTGAAGCATTCCTGTGACAATACTTATATATTCCGATGCTTCACGTCAGATTTACTGTTTCCCTTGGACATTCTTATTGACGACGAAACACAGAAATTGCATCAGAATAAATACAAAAGCCACAATGCCGGCTTAAGTACAAGATGACTGGCTCTTCTTACTGTCTATGATTTGAACCATTCCTGTGACACTAGTTATTGATTCCGATGCCTCACTTTAGGTTTACTGCATCCCTTGGACCTTCTTATTGACGTCGAATCACAGAAATTGCATCGGAATCAAAGACAAAAGGCACAATGCTGACTTAAGTACAAGAAGACTGGCTCTTCTTACTGTCTATGATTTGAACATCTCCTTTGAGAACAGTTTTAGATTCCGATGCTTCACTATATGTTTACTGTATCCCTTGGACCTTCTTATTGATGATGAAACACAGAATTTGCATCGGAATTAAATACAAAAGGCACAATGCCGTCTTAAGTACAAGAAGACTGGATCTTCTTACTGTCTATGTTTTGAACCATTCCTGTGACACTAGTTATAGATTCCGTTGCTTCACTTCAGGTTTACTGCATCCCTTGGACCTTCTTATTGACGACGAAATACAGAAATTGCATCGGAATTAAATACAAAATCCACAATGCCGTCTTTAGTACAAGAAGACTGGTTCTTCTTACTGTCTATGTTTTGAACCATTCCTGTGACAATAGTTACAGATTCCGATGCTTCACTTCAGGTTTACTGTATCCCTTGGACCTTCTTATTGACGACGAAACACAGAAATTGCATCGGAATTAAATAGAAAATCCACAATGCCGTCTTTAGCACAAGAAGACTGGTTCTTCTTACTGTCTATGTTTTGAACCATTCCTGTGACAATAGTTACAGATTCCGATGCTTCACTTCAGGTTTACTGTATCCCTTGGACCTTCTTATTGACAACGAAACACAGAAATTGCATCGGAATTAAGTACAAAAAGCACAATGCCGACTTAGGTACAAGAAGACTGGCTCTTCTTACTGTCTATGATTTGAACCATTCCTGTGATACTAGTTATTGATTCCGATGTTTTACTGCAGGTTTACTGTATTCCTTGGATCTTCATATTGACGACGAAACACAGAAATTGCATCGGAATTAACACAAAGGCACAATGCCGACTTAAGTACAAGAAGACTGGCTCTTCTTACTGTCTATGTTTTGAACCATGCCTGTGACACTAGTTATAGATTCCGATGCTTCACTTCAGGTTTACTGTATCCCTTGGACCATCTTATTCACGACGAAACACAGATATTGCATCGGAATTAACTACAAAAGGCACAATGCCGATTTAAGTACAAGAAGTCCGGCTCTTCTTACTGTCTATGTTTTGAACCATTCCTGTGACACTAGTTATAGATTCTGATGCTTCACTTCAGGTTTACTGTAACCCTTGGACCTTCTTATTGACGACGAAACACAGAGATTGCATAGGAATTAAACACAAAAGGCACAATGCCGATTTAGGTACAGGGAGACTGGCTCTTCTTACTGTCTATGTTTAAACCATTCCAGTGACACTAGTTATAGATTCCGATGCTTCACTTCAGGTTTACTGTATACCTTGGACCTTCTTATTGACGATTAAACACAGAAATTGCATCGGAATTAAATACAAAAGGCACAATGCCGACTTAGGTACAAGAAGACTGACTCTTCTTACTGACTATGTTTTGAACATTTCCTGTGAGACCAGTTTTGGATTCCGATGCTTCACTTCAGATATACTGTATCCCTTGGACCTTCTTATTGACGACGAAACACAGAAATTGCATCGGAATTAAATACAAAAGGCACAATGCCGACTTAAGTACAAGAAGACTGGCTCTTCTTACTGTATATGTTTGAACCATTCCTGTGACTCTAGTTACGGATTCCGATGCCTCACTTCAAGTTTACTGCATCCCTTGGACCTTCTTATTGACGATTAAACACAGAAATTGCATCGGAATTAAATACAAAACTCACAATGCCGTCTTAAGTACAAGAGGACTGGCTCTTCTTACTGTCTATTATTTGAACCATTCCTGTGACACTAGTTATAGATTCCGATGCTACACTTCAGGTTTACTGTATCCCTTGGACCTTCTTATTGACGACGAAACACAGAAATTGCATCGGGATTAAATTCAAAAGGCACAATGCCAACTTAGGTACAAGAAGACTGACTCTTCCTACTGACTATGTTTCGAACATTTCCTGTGAGACAAGTATTAGATTCCGATTCTTCACTATATGTTTACTGTATCCCTTGGACCTTCTTATTGACGACGAAACACAGAAATTGCAACGGAATTAAATACAAAAGGCACAATGCCGACTTAAGTACAAGAAGACTAGCTCCTCTTACTGTCTATGATTTGAACCATTTCTGTGACACTAGTTATAGATTCCGATGTTTCACTTCGGGTTTACTGTATCCCTTGGACCTTCTTATTGACGACGAAACACAAAAATTGGCATCGGAATTAAATATAAAAGGCACAATGCTGACTTAAGTACAAGAAGACTGACTTTTCTTACTGTGTATGATTTGAACCATTCCTGTGACACTTGTTATAGGTTCCGATGCCACACTTCTGGTTTACTGTTTCCCTTGGACGTTCTTATTGACGATGAAACCTAGAAATTCCATTGGAATTAAATACAAAAGGCATAATGCAGACAAGTACAAGAAAACTGGCTCTTCTTACTGTCTATGATTTGAACCTTTCCTGTGAGACCAGTTTTAGTTTCCGATGCTTCACTTCAGGTTTACTTATCCCTTGGACCTTCTTATTGACGACGAAACACAGAAATTGTATCGGAATTAAATACAAAAGGCACAATGCCGACTTAAGTACAAGAAGACTAGCTCTTCTTACGGTCTATGATTTGAACCATTCCTGTGACACTAGTTATAGTTTCCGATGCTTCACTTCAGGTTTACTGCATCCCTTGGACCTTCTTATTGACGACGAAATACAGAAATTGCATCGGAATTAAATACAAAATCCACAATGCCGTCCTTAGTACAAGAAGACTGGTTCTTCTTACTGTCTATGTTTTGAACCATTCCTGTGACAATAGTTACAGATTCCGATGCTTCACTTCAGGTTTACTGTATCCCTTGGACCTTCTTATTGACGACGAAACACAGAAATTGCATCGGAATTAAATACAAAATCCACAATGCCGTCTTTAGCACAAGAAGACTGGTTCTTCTTACTGTCTATGTTTTGAACCATTCCTGTGACAATAGTTACAGATTCCGATGCTTCACTTCAGGTTTACTGTATCCCTTGGACCTTCTTATTGACAACGAAACACAGAAATTGCATCGGAATTAAGTACAAAAAGCACAATGCCGACTTAGGTACAAGAAGACTGGCTCTTCTTACTGTCTATGATTTGAACCATTCCTGTGATACTAGTTATTGATTCCGATGTTTTACTGCAGGTTTACTGTATTCCTTGGATCTTCATATTGACGACGAAACACAGAAATTGCATCGGAATTAACACAAAGGCACAATGCCGACTTAAGTACAAGAAGACTGGCTCTTCTTACTGTCTATGTTTTGAACCATGCCTGTGACACTAGTTATAGATTCCGATGCTTCACTTCAGGTTTACTGTATCCCTTGGACCATCTTATTCACGACGAAACACAGATATTGCATCGGAATTAACTACAAAAGGCACAATGCCGATTTAAGTACAAGAAGTCCGGCTCTTCTTACTGTCTATGTTTTGAACCATTCCTGTGACACTAGTTATAGATTCTGATGCTTCACTTCAGGTTTACTGTAACCCTTGGACCTTCTTATTGACGACGAAACACAGAGATTGCATAGGAATTAAACACAAAAGGCACAATGCCGATTTAGGTACAGGGAGACTGGCTCTTCTTACTGTCTATGTTTAAACCATTCCAGTGACACTAGTTATAGATTCCGATGCTTCACTTCAGGTTTACTGTATACCTTGGACCTTCTTATTGACGATTAAACACAGAAATTGCATCGGAATTAAATACAAAAGGCACAATGCCGACTTAGGTACAAGAAGACTGACTCTTCTTACTGACTATGTTTTGAACATTTCCTGTGAGACCAGTTTTGGATTCCGATGCTTCACTTCAGATATACTGTATCCCTTGGACCTTCTTATTGACGACGAAACACAGAAATTGCATCGGAATTAAATACAAAAGGCACAATGCCGACTTAAGTACAAGAAGACTGGCTCTTCTTACTCTATATGTTTGAACCATTCCTGTGACTCTAGTTACGGATTCCGATGCCTCACTTCAAGTTTACTGCATCCCTTGGACCTTCTTATTGACGATTAAACACAGAAATTGCATCGGAATTAAATACAAAACTCACAATGCCGTCTTAAGTACAAGAGGACTGGCTCTTCTTACTGTCTAATATTTGAACCATTCCTGTGACACTAGTTATAGATTCCGATGCTACACTTCAGGTTTACTGTATCCCTTGGACCTTCTTATTGACGACGAAACACAGAAATTGCATCGGGATTAAATTCAAAAGGCACAATGCCAACTTAGGTACAAGATGACTGACTCTTCCTACTGACTATGTTTCGAACATTTCCTGTGAGACAAGTATTAGATTCCGATTCTTCACTATATGTTTACTGTATCCCTTGGACCTTCTTATTGACGACGAAACACAGAAATTGCAACGGAATTAAATACAAAAGGCACAATGCCGACTTAAGTACAAGAAGACTAGCTCCTCTTACTGTCTATGGTTTGAACCATTTCTGTGACACTAGTTATAGATTCCGATGTTTCACTTCGGGTTTACTGTATCCCTTGGACCTTCTTATTGACGACGAAACACAAAAATGGCATCGGAATTAAATATAAAAGGCACAATGCTGACTTAAGTACAAGAAGACTGACTTTTCTTACTGTGTATGATTTGAACCATTCCTGTGACACTTGTTATAGGTTCCGATGCCACACTTCTGGTTTACTGTTTCCCTTGGACGTTCTTATTGACGATGAAACCTAGAAATTCCATTGGAATTAAATACAAAAGGCATAATGCAGACAAGTACAAGAAAACTGGCTCTTCTTACTGTCTATGATTTGAACCTTTCCTGTGAGACCGGTTTTAGTTTCCGATGCTTCACTTCAGGTTTACTTATCCCTTGGACCTTCTTATTGACGACGAAACACAGAAATTGTATCGGAATTAAATACAAAAGGCACAATGCCGACTTAAGTACAAGAAGACTAGCTCTTCTTACGGTCTATGATTTGAACCATTCCTGTGACACTAGTTATAGTTTCCGATGCTTCACTTCAGGTTTACTGCATCCCTTGGACCTTCTTATTGACGACGAAATACAGAAATTGCATCGGAATTAAATACAAA
Organism: Schistocerca serialis cubense; assembly: GCF_023864345.2. NCBI lineage: Eukaryota > Metazoa > Arthropoda > Insecta > Orthoptera > Acrididae > Schistocerca > Schistocerca serialis. Next base: position 184,351,574 of record NC_064649.1, on the reverse strand, counting down.
ATCCACAATGCCGTCTTTAGTACAAGAAGACTGGTTCTTCTTACTGTCTATGTTTTGAACCATTCCTGTGACAATAGTTACAGATTCCGATGCTTCACTTCAGGTTTACTGTATCCCTTGGACCTTCTTATTGACGACGAAACACAGAAATTGCATCGGATTAAATACAAAATCCACAATGCCGTCTTTAGCACAAGAAGACTGGTTCTTCTTACTGTCTATGTTTTGAACCATTCCTGTGACAATAGTTACAGATTCCGATGCTTCACTTCAGGTTTACTGTATCCCTTGGACCTTCGTATTGACAACGAAACACAGAAATTGCATCGGAATTAAGTACAAAAAGCACAATGCCGACTTAGGTACAAGAAGACTGGCTCTTCTTACTGTCTATGATTTGAACCATTCCTGTGATACTAGTTATTGATTCCGATGTTTTACTGCAGGTTTACTGTATTCCTTGGATCTTCATATTGACGACGAAACACAGAAATTGCATCGGAATTAACACAAAGGCACAATGCCGACTTAAGTACAAGAAGACTGGCTCTTCTTACTGTCTATGTTTTGAACCATGCCTGTGACACTAGTTATAGATTCCGATGCTTCACTTCAGGTTTACTGTATCCCTTGGACCATCTTATTCACGACGAAACACAGATATTGCATCGGAATTAACTACAAAAGGCACAATGCCGATTTAAGTACAAGAAGTCCGGCTCTTCTTACTGTCTATGTTTTGAACCATTCCTGTGACACTAGTTATAGATTCTGATGCTTCACTTCAGGTTTACTGTAACCCTTGGACCTTCTTATTGACGACGAAACACAGAGATTGCATAGGAATTAAACACAAAAGGCACAATGCCGATTTAGGTACAGGGAGACTGGCTCTTCTTACTGTCTATGTTTAAACCATTCCAGTGACACTAGTTATAGATTCCGATGCCTCACTTCAGGTTTACTGTATACCTTGGACTTTCTTATTGACGATTAAACACAGAAATTGCATCGGAATTAAATACAAAAGGCACAATGCCGACTTAGGTACAAGAAGACTGACTCTTCTTACTGACTATGTTTTGAACATTTCCTGTGAGACCAGTTTTGGATTCCGATGCTTCACTTCAGATATACTGTATCCCTTGGACCTTCTTATTGACGACGAAACACAGAAATTGCATCGGAATTAAATACAAAAGGCACAATGCCGACTTAAGTACAAGAAGACTGGCTCTTCTTACTCTATATGTTTGAACCATTCCTGTGACTCTAGTTACGGATTCCGATGCCTCACTTCAAGTTTACTGCATCCCTTGGACCTTCTTATTGACGATTAAACACAGAAATTGCATCGGAATTAAATACAAAACTCACAATGCCGTCTTAAGTACAAGAGGACTGGCTCTTCTTACTGTCTATTATTTGAACCATTCCTGTGACACTAGTTATAGATTCCGATGCTACACTTCAGGTTTACTGTATCCCTTGGACCTTCTTATTGACGACGAAACACAGAAATTGCATCGGGATTAAATTCAAAAGGCACAATGCCAACTTAGGTACAAGAAGACTGACTCTTCCTACTGACTATGTTTCGAACATTTCCTGTGAGACAAGTATTAGATTCCGATTCTTCACTATATGTTTACTGTATCCCTTGGACCTTCTTATTGACGACGAAACACAGAAATTGCAACGGAATTAAATACAAAAGGCACAATGCCGACTTAAGTACAAGAAGACTAGCTCCTCTTACTGTCTATGGTTTGAACCATTTCTGTGACACTAGTTATAGATTCCGATGTTTCACTTCGGGTTTACTGTATCCCTTGGACCTTCTTATTGACGACGAAACACAAAAATGGCATCGGAATTAAATATAAAAGGCACAATGCTGACTTAAGTACAAGAAGACTGACTTTTCTTACTGTGTATGATTTGAACCATTCCTGTGACACTTGTTATAGGTTCCGATGCCACACTTCTGGTTTACTGTTTCCCTTGGACGTTCTTATTGACGATGAAACCTAGAAATTCCATTGGAATTAAATACAAAAGGCATAATGCAGACAAGTACAAGAAAACTGGCTCTTCTTACTGTCTATGATTTGAACCTTTCCTGTGAGACCGGTTTTAGTTTCCGATGCTTCACTTCAGGTTTACTTATCCCTTGGACCTTCTTATTGACGACGAAACACAGAAATTGTTTCGGAATTAAATACAAAAGGCACAATGCCGACTTAAGTACAAGAAGACTAGCTCTTCTTACGGTCTATGATTTGAACCATTCCTGTGACACTAGTTATAGTTTCCGATGCTTCACTTCAGGTTTACTGCATCCCTTGGACCTTCTTATTGACGACGAAATACAGAAATTGCATCGGAATTAAATACAAAATCCACAATGCCGTCTTTAGTACAAGAAGACTGGTTCTTCTTACTGTCTATGTTTTGAACCATTCCTGTGACAATAGTTACAGATTCCGATGCTTCACTTCAGGTTTACTGTATCCCTTGGACCTTCTTATTGACGACGAAACACAGAAATTGCATCGGAATTAAATACAAAATCCACAATGCCGTCTTTAGCACAAGAAGACTGGTTCTTCTTACTGTCTATGTTTTGAACCATTCCTGTGACAATAGTTACAGATTCCGATGCCTCACTTCAGGTTTACTGTATCCCTTGGACCTTCTTATTGACAACGAAACACAGAAATTGCATCGGAATTAAGTACAAAAAGCACAATGCCGACTTAGGTACAAGAAGACTGGCTCTTCTTACTGTCTATGATTTGAACCATTCCTGTGATACTAGTTATTGATTCCGATGTTTTACTGCAGGTTTACTGTATTCCTTGGATCTTCATATTGACGACGAAACACAGAAATTGCATCGGAATTAACACAAAAGGCACAATGCCGACTTAAGTACAAGAAGACTGGCTCTTCTTACTGTCTATGTTTTGAACCATGCCTGTGACACTAGTTATAGATTCCGATGCTTCACTTCAGGTTTACTGTATCCCTTGGACCATCTTATTCACGACGAAACACAGATATTGCATCGGAATTAACTACAAAAGGCACAATGCCGATTTAAGTACAAGAAGTCCGGCTCTTCTTACTGTCTATGTTTTGAACCATTCCTGTGACACTAGTTATAGATTCTGATGCTTCACTTCAGGTTTACTGTAACCCTTGGACCTTCTTATTGACGACGAAACACAGAGTTTGCATAGGAATTAAACACAAAAGGCACAATGCCGATTTAGGTACAGGGAGACTGGCTCTTCTTACTGTCTATGTTTAAACCATTCCAGTGACACTAGTTATAGATTCCGATGCTTCACTTCAGGTTTACTGTATACCTTGGACCTTCTTATTGACGATTAAACACAGAAATTGCATCGGAATTAAATACAAAAGGCGCAATGCCGACTTAGGTACAAGAAGACTGACTCTTCTTACTGACTATGTTTTGAACATTTCCTGTGAGACCAGTTTTGGATTCCGATGCTTCACTTCAGATATACTGTATCCCTTGGACCTTCTTATTGACGACGAAACACAGAAATTGCATCGGAATTAAATACAAAAGGCACAATGCCGACTTAAGTACAAGAAGACTGGCTCTTCTTACTGTATATGTTTGAACCATTCTTGTGACTCTAGTTACGGATTCCGATGCCTCACTTCAAGTTTACTGCATCCCTTGGACCTTCTTATTGACGATTAAACACAGAAATTGCATCGGAATTAAATACAAAACTCACAATGCCGTCTTAAGTACAAGAGGACTGGCTCTTCTTACTGTCTATTATTTGAACCATTCCTGTGACACTAGTTATAGATTCCGATGCTACACTTCAGGTTTACTGTATCCCTTGGACCTTCTTATTGACGACGAAACACAGAAATTGCATCGGGATTAAATTCAAAAGGCACAATGCCAACTTAGGTACAAGAAGACTGACTCTTCCTACTGACTATGTTTCGAACATTTCCTGTGAGACAAGTATTAGATTCCGATTCTTCACTATATGTTTACTGTATCCCTTGGACCTTCTTATTGACGACGAATCACAGAAATTGCAACGGAATTAAATACAAAAGGCACAATGCCGACTTAAGTACAAGAAGACTAGCTCCTCTTACTGTCTATGATTTGAACCATTTCTGTGACACTAGTTATAGATTCCGATGTTTCACTTCGGGTTTACTGTATCCCTTGGACCTTCTTATTGACGACGAAACACAAAAATGGCATCGGAATTAAATATAAAAGGCACAATGCTGACTTAAGTACAAGAAGACTGACTTTTCTTACTGTGTATGATTTGAACCATTCCTGTGACACTTGTTATAGGTTCCGATGCCACACTTCTGGTTTACTGTTTCCCTTGGACGTTCTTATTGACGATGAAACTTAGAAATTCCATTGGAATTAAATACAAAAGGCATATTGCAGACAAGTACAAGAAAACTGGCTCTTCTTACTGTCTATGATTTGAACCTTTCCTGTGAGACCGGTTTTAGTTTCCGATGCTTCACTTCAGGTTTACTTATCCCTTGGACCTTCTTATTGACGACGAAACACAGAAATTGTATCGGAATTAAATACAAAAGGCACAATGCCGACTTAAGTACAAGAAGACTAGCTCTTCTTACGGTCTATGATTTGAACCATTCCTGTGACACTAGTTATAGTTTCCGATGCTTCACTTCAGGTTTACGGTATCCCTTGGACCTTATTATTCACGACGAAGCACAGAAATTGCATCGGAATTAAGTACAAAAGGCACAATGCAGACAAGTACAGGAAGACTGGCTTTTCTTACTGTCTATGTTTGAACCATTCCGGGGACACTAGTTATAGATTCCGATGCTTCACTTCAGCTTTACTGTATCCCGTGGACTTTCTTATTGACGACGAAACATAGAAATTGAATCGGAATTAAATACAAAAGGCACAATGCCGACTTAAGTACAAGAAGGCTGACTCTTCTTACTGACTATGTTTGAAGATTTCCTGTGTGACCTGTTTTAAATTCCGATGCTTCACTATATGCCTACTGTATCCCTTGGACCTTCTTATTGACGATGAAACACAGAAGTTGCATCGGAATTAAATACAAAAGGCACAATGCCGACATAAGTACAAGAAGACTGACTCTTCTTACTGACTATGTTTTGAACATTTCCTGTGAGACCAGTTTTAAATTCCGATGCTTCACTATATGCCTACTGTATCCCTTGGACCTTCTTATTGACGATGAAACACAGAAATTGCATCGGAATTAACTACAAAAGGCACAATGCCGACTGAAGTACAAGGAGAGTGGCTATTCTTACTGTCTGTGTTTTGAACCATTCCTGTGGCACTAGTTACAAATTCCGATGCTTCATTTCAGGTTTACTGTATCCCATGGACCTTCTTATTGACGACGAATCACAGAAATTGCATCGGAATTAAATACAAAAGGCACAATGCCGACTTCTGTACAAGAAGACTGGCTCTTCTTACTGTATAAGTTTAACCATTCCTGTGACTCTAGTTACGGATTCCGATGTCTCACTTCAAGTTTACTGTATCCCTTGGACAGTCTTACAGACGCCGAAACACAGAAATTCCATCGGAATTAAATACAAAAGGCACAATGCCGACTTAAGTACAAGAAGCCTGACTCTTCGTACTGACTATGTTTGAACATTTCCTGTGTGACCTGTTTTAGATTCCGATGCTTCACTATATGTCTACTGTATCCCTTGGACCTTCTTATTGTTGATGAAACACAGATGTTGCATCGGAATTAAATACAAAAGGCAAAATGCCGACTTAAGTACAAGAAGACTGACTCTTCTTACTGACTATGTTCTGATCATTTTCTGTGAGACCAGTTTTATATTCCGATGCTTCACTATATGTTTACTGCATCCCTTGGACCTACTTATTAACGATTAAACACAGAAATTGCATCGGAATTAAATACAAAATGCACAATGCCGTCTTAAGTACAAGAGGACTGGCTCTTCTTTCAGTCTATGATTTGAACCACTCCTGTGACACTAGTTATAGATTCCGATGCTACACTTCAGGTTTACTGTATCCCTTGGACCTTCTTATTGACGACGAAACACAGAAATTGCATCGGAATTAAATACAAAAGGCACGATGCCGACTTAAGTACAAGAAGACTGAGTATTCTTACTGTCTATGTTTTGAACCATTCCTGTGACACTAGTTATAGGTTCCGATGCCACACTTTAGGTTTACTGTATCCCTTGGACCTTCTTATTGACGATTAAACGCAGAAATTGCATCGGAATTAAATACAAAAGGCACAATGCCGACTTAAGTACAAGAAGACTGACTCTTCTTACTGACTATGTTTTGAATATTTCCTGTGAGACAAGTTTTAGATTCCGATGCTTCACTTAATGTCTACTGTATCCCTTGGACCTTCTTATTGGCGATGAAATACAGAAATTGCATCGGAATTAAATACAAAAGGCACAATGCTGACATAAGTACAAGAAGACTGACTCTTCTTACTGACTATGCTTTGAACATTTCCTGTGAGACCAGTTATAAATTGCGATGCTTCACTTCAGGTTTACTGTATCCCTTGGACCTTCTTATTGACGACGAAACACAGAAATTGCATCGGAATTAAATACAAGAGGCACAATGCCGACAAGTACAGGAAGACTGGATTTTCTTACTGTCTATGTTTTGAACCATTCCGGTGACACTAGTTATAGATTCCGATGCTTCACTTCAGGTTTACTGTATCCCTTGTACTTTCTTATTGACGACGAAACACAGAAATTGAATCGGAATTAAATACAAAAGGCACAATGCCGACTTAAGTACAAGAAGACTGACTCTTCTTACTGACTATGTTTGGAACATACACTGTGAGACCAGTTTAAGATTCCGATGCTTCACTATATGTTTACTGTATCCGTTGGACATTCTTGTTGACGATGAAACACAGAAATTGCATCGGAATTAAATACAAAAGGCACAATGCCGGCTTAAGTACAAGAGGACTGGCTCTTCTTACTGTCTATGTTGTGAACCATTCCTGTGACACTAGTTATAGATTCCGATGACTCACTTCAGGTTGACAGTATCCCTTGGACCTTCTTATTGACGACGACACAAAGAAATTGCATCGGAATTGAATACAAAAGGCACAATGCCGACTTAAATACAAGGAGACTGACTCTTCTTACTGTCTATGTTTTGAACATTTCCTGTGAGACCAGTTTTACATTCCGATGCTTCACTATATGTCTACTGTATCCCTTGGACCTTCTTATTGACGATGAAACACAGAAGTTGCATGGGAATTAAATAAAAAAGGCACAATGCCGACTTAAGTACAAGAAGAGTGACTCTTCTTACTGACTATGTTTTGAACATGTTTTGTGAGACCAGTATTAAATTCCGATGCTTCACTATATGTTTACTGTATCCCTTGGACCTTCTTATTGACGATGAAACACAGAAATTGCATCGGAAAGAAATACAAAAGGCACAATGCCGACTTAAGTACAAGAAGACTGACTCTTCTTACTGACTATGTTTTGAACATTTCCTGTCAGACCTGTTTTAGATTCCGATGCTTCACTATATGTTTACTGTATCCCTTGGACCTTCTTATTGACGATGAAACACAGAAATTGCATCGGAATTAAATGCAAAAGGCACAATGCCGACTTAAGTACAAGAAGACTGATTCTTCTTACTGACTATGTTTTGAACATTTCCTGTGAGACCAGTTATAGATTGCGATGCTTCACTAAACGTTTACTGTATCCCTTGGACCTTCTTATTGACGATGAAACACAGAAATTGCATCGGATTTAAATACAAATGGCACAATGCCGGCTTAAGTACAAGAAGACTGGCTCTTCTTAGTGTCTATCATTTGAACCATTCCTGTGACAATACTCATATATTTCGATGCTTCACGTCAGGTTTACTGTTGCATTTGGACCTTCTTATTGACGACGAAACACAGAAATTGCATCGGAATAATTACAAAAGCCACAATGCCGGCTTAAGTACAAGAAGACTGGCTCTTCTTACTGTGTATGATTTGATCCATTCCTGTGACACTAGTTATAGATTCCGATGCTACACTTCAGGTTTACTGTATCCCTTGGTCCTTCTTATTGACGACGAAAGACAGGAAGTGCAACAAAATTAAATACAAAAGGCACAATGCCGACTGAAGTACAAGAAGACTGCCTCTTCTTACTGTCTATGTTTTGAACCATTCCTGTGATACTAGTTATAGATTCCGATGCTTCACTTCAGGTTAACTGCATCCCTTGGACCTTCTTCTTGACGACGAATTACAGAAATTGCATTGGAATTAAATTCAAAAGCCACAATGCCGACTTTAGTACAAGAAGACTGGTTCTTCTTACTGTCTCTGTTTGAACCATTCCTGTGACACTAGTTATAGAGTCCGATGCTTCACTTCAGGTTTACTGTATCCCTTGGACCTTCTTATTGACGACGAAACACAGAAATTGCATCGGAATGAAATACAAAAGGCACAGTGCCGACTTAAGTACAAGAAGACTGGCTCTTCTTACTGTCTATGATTTGAACCATTCCTGTGATACTAGTTATTGATTCCGTTGCTTCACTTCAGGTTTACTGTATTCCTTGGACCTTCTTATTGACGACGAAGCACAGAAATTGCATTGGAATTAACACAAAAGGCACAATGCCGACTTAAGTACAAGAAGACTTTCTCATCTTACTGTCAATGGTTAGAACTGTTCCTGTGACACTAGTTATAAATTCCGATGCTTCACTTCAGGTTTACTGTATTCCTTGTTCCTTCTTATTGACGACGAAACACAGAAATTGCATCGGAATTAAATTTATAAGGCACAATGCCGACATAGGTACAAGAAGACTGACTCTTCTTACTGACTATGTTTTGAACCATTCGAGTGACACTAGTTATAGGTTCCGATGCCACACTTTAGGTTTACTGTATCCCTTGGACCTTCTTATTGACGATTAAACACAGAAATTGCATCGGAATTAAATACAAAAGGCACAATGCCGAATTAAGTACAAGAAGACTGACTCTTCTTACTGACTATGTTTTGAACATTTCCTGTGAGACAAGTTTTAGATTCCGATGCTTCACTTAATGTCTACTGTATCCCTTGGATCTTCTTATTGGCGATGAAACACAGAAATTGCATCGGAATTAAATACAAAAGGCACAATGCTGACATAAGTACAAGAAGACTGACTCTTCTTACTGACTATGCTTTGAACATTTCCTGTGAGACCAGTTTTAAATTGCGATGCTTCACTTCAGGTTTACTGTATTCCTTGGACCTTCTTATTGACGACGAAACACAGAAATTGCATCGGAATTAACACAAAAGGCACAATGCCGACTTAAGTACAAGAAGACTTTCTCATCTTACTGTCTATGGTTTGAACTTTTCCTGTGACACTAGTTATAGATTCCGATGCTTCACTTCAGGTTTACTGTATTCCTTGTTCCTTCTTATTGACGACGAAACACAGAAATTGCATCGGAATTAAATTTATAAGGCACAATGCCGACATAGGTACAAGAAGACTGACTCTTCTTACTGACTATGTTATGAACCATTCGAGTGACACTAGTTATAGGTTCCGATGCCACACTTTAGGTTTACTGTATCCCTTGGACCTTCTTATTGACGATTAAACACAGAAATTGCATCGGAATTAAATACAAAAGGCACAATGCCGACTTAAGTACAAGAAGAGTGACTCTTCTTACTGACTATGTTTTGAACATGTTTTGTGAGACCAGTATTAAATTCCGATGCTTCACTATATGTTTACTGTATCCCTTGGACCTTCTTATTGACGATGAAACACAGAAATTGCATCGGAATGAAATACAAAAGGCACAATGCCGACATAAGTACAAGAAGACTGACTCTTCTTACTGACTATGTTTTGAACATTTCCTGTCAGACCTGTTTTAGATTCCGATGCTTCACTATATGTTTACTGTATCCCTTGGGCCTTCTTATTGACGATGAAACACAGAAATTGCATCGGAATTAAATGCAAAAGGCACAATGCCGACTTAAGTACAAGAAGACTGATTCTTCTTACTATGTTTTGAACATTTCCTGTGAGACCAGTTATAGATTGCGATGCTTCACTAAACGTTTACTGTATCCCTTGGACCCTCTTATTGACGATGAAACACAGAAATTGCATCGGATTTAAATACAAATGGCACAATGCCGGCTTAAGTACAAGAAGACTGGCTCTTCTTAGTGTCTATGTTTTGAACCATTCCTGTGACAATACTTATATATTTCGATGCTTCACGTCAGGTTTACTGTTGCATTTGGACCTTCTTATTGACGACGAAACAGAGAAATTGCATCTGAATAATTACAAAAGCCACAATGCCGGCTTAAGTACAAGAAGACTGGCTCTTCTTACTGTGTATGATTTGATCCATTCCTGTGACACTAGTTATAGATTCCGATGCTACACTTCAGGTTTACTGTATCCCTTGGTCCTTCTTATTGACGACGAAAGACAAGAAGTGCATCAAAATTAAATACAAAAGGCACAATGCCGACTGAAGTACAAGAAGGCTGCCTCTTCTTACTGTCTATGTTTTGAACCATTCCTGTGATACTAGTTATAGATTCCGATGCTTCACTTCAGGTTTACTGCATCCCTTGGACCTTCTTATTGACGACGAATTACAGAAATTGCATTGGAATTAAATTCAAAAGCCACAATGCCGACTTTAGTACAAGAAGACTGGTTCTTCTTACTGTCTCTGTTTGAACCATTCCTGTGACACTAGTTATAGATTCCGATGCTTCACTTCAGGTTTACTGTATCCCTTGGACGTTCTTATTGACGACGAAACACAGAAATTGCATCGGAATTAAATACAAAAGGCACAGTGCCGACTTAAGTACTAGAAGACTGGCTCTTCTTACTATCTATGATTTGAACCATTCCTGTGATACTAGTTATTGATTCCGTTGCTTCACTTCAGGTTTACTGTATTCCTTGGACCTTCTTATTGACGACGAAACACAGAAATTGCATCGGAATTAACACAAAAGGCACAATGCCGACTTAAGTACAAGAAGACTTTCTCATCTCACTGTCTATGGTTTGAACTGTTCCTGTGACACTAGTTATAGATTCCGATGCTTCACTTCAGGTTTTCTGTATTCCTTGTTCCTTCTTATTGACGACGAAACACAGAAATTGCATCGGAATTAAATTTATAAGGCACAATGCCGACATAGGTACAAGAAGACTGACTCTTCTTACTGACTATGTTTTGAACATTTTCTGTGAGACCAGTTTTAGATTCCGATGCTTCACTATATGTTTACTGTATCCCTTGGACCTTCTTATTGACCATTAAGTACAGAAATTGCATCGGAATGAAATACAAAAGACACAATGCCGTCTTAAGTACAAAAAGACTGGCTCTTCTTAGTGTCAATGATTTGAACCATTCCTGTGACACTAGTTAGAGATTTCGATGCTTCACTTCAGGTTTACTGTATTCCTTGGACCTTCGTATTGACGACGAAACACAGAAATTGCATCGGAATTAAATACAAAAGGCACAATGCCGACTTAAGTACAAGAAGACTGACTCTTCTTACTGTCTATGTTTTGAACCATTCGAGTGACACTAGTTATAGGTTCCGATGCCACACTTTAGGTTTACTGTATCCCTTGGACCTTCTTATTGACGATTAAACACAGAAATTGCATCGGAATTAAATACAAAAGGCACAATGCCGACTTAAGTACAAGAAGACTGACTCTTCTTACTGACTATGTTTTGAACATTTCCTGTGAGACAAGTTTTAGATTCCGATGCTTCACTTAATGTCTACTGTATCCCTTGGACCTTCTTATTGGCGATGAAACACAGAAATTGCATCGCAGTTAAATACAAAAGGCACAATGCTGACATAAGTACAGGAAGACCGACTCTTCTTACTGACTATGCTTTGAACATTTCCTGTGAGACCAGTTTTAAATTGCGATGCTTCACTTCAGGTTTACTGTATCCCTTGGACCTTCTTATTGACGACGAAACACAGAAATTGCATCGGAATTAAATACAAAAGGCACAATGCCGACTTAAGTACAAGAAGACTGACTCTTCTTACTGACTATGTTTTGAACATTTCCTGTGAGACAAGTTTTATATTCCGATGCTTCACTTAATGACTACTGTATCCCTTGGACCTTCTTATTGACGATGAAACACAGAAGTTGCAAGGGAATTAAATAAAAAAGGCACAATGCCGACTTAAGTACAAGAAGAGTGACTCTTCTTACTGACTATGATTTGAACATGTTTTGTGAGACCAGTATTAAATTCCGATGCTTCACTATATGTTTACTGTATCCCTTGGACCTTCTTATTGACGATGAATCACAGAAATTGCATCGGAATGAAATACAAAAGGCACAATGCCGACTTAAGTACAAGAAGACTGACTCTTCTTACTGACTATGTTTTGAACATTTCCTGACAGACCAGTTTTAGATTCCGATGCTTCACTATATGTTTACTGTATCCCTTGGACCTCCTTATTGACGATGAAACACAGAATTTGCATCGGAATTAAATGCAAAAGGCACAATGCCGACTTAAGTACAAGAAGACTGATTCTTCTTACTGACTATGTTTTGAACATTTCCTGTGAGACCAGTTATAGATTCCGATGCTTCACTAAACGTTTACTGTATCCCTTGGACCTTCTTATTGACGATGAAACACAGAAATTGCATCGGATTTAAATACAAATGGCAGAATGCCGGCTTAAGTACAAGAAGACTGGCTCTTCTTAGTGTCTATGTTTTGAACCATTCTTGTAACAATACTTATATATTTCGATGCTTCACGTCAGGTTTACTGTTGCATTTGGACCTTCTTATTGACGACGGAACACAGAAATTGCATCGGAATAATTACAAAAGCCACAATGCCGGCTTATGTACAAGAAGACTGGCTCTTCTTACTGTTTATGTTTTGAACCATTCCTGTGACACTAGTTATAGATTCCGATGCTTCACTTCAGGTTTACTGCATCCCTTGGACCTTCTTATTGACGACGAAACACAGAAATTGTATCGGAATTAAATACAAAAGGCACAATGCGGACTTAAGTACAAGAAGGCTGGCTCTTCTTACTGTCTATGATTTGAACCATTCCTGTGACACTAGTTATGGATACCGATGTTTCACTTTAGGTTTACTGTATCCCTTGGACCTTCTTATTGACGACGAAACACAGAAATTGTTTCGGAATTAAATACAAAAGTCACAATGCTGACTTAAGTACAAGAAGACTGACTCTTCTTATTGACTATGCTTTGAACATCTCCTTTGAGAACAGTTTTACATTCCGATGCATCACTATATGTTTACTGTATCCCTTGGACCTTCTTATTGACGATGAAACACAGAATTTGCATCGGAATTAAATACAAAAGGCACAATGCCGACTTAAGTACAAGAAGACTGGCTCTTCTTACTGTCTATGATTTGAACCATTCCTGTGACACTAGTTATAGATTCCCATGCTACACTTCAGGTTTACTGTATCCCTTGGTCCTTCTTATTGACGACGAAAGACAGGAATTGCATCAAAATTAAATACAAAAGGCACAATGCCGACTGAAGTACAAAAGACTGCCTCTTCTTACTGTCTATGTTTTGAACCATTCCTGTGATACTAGTTATAGATTCCGATGCTTCACTTCAGGTTTACTGCATCCCTTGGACCTTCTTATTGACGACGAATTACAGAAATTGCATTGGAATTAAATACAAAAGCCACAATGCCGCCTTTAGTACAAGAAGACTGGTTCTTCTTACTGACTCTGTTTGAACCATTCCTGTGACACTAGTTATAGATTCCGATGCTTCACTTTAGGTTTACTGTATCCCTTGGACCTTCTTATTGACGACGAAACACAGAAATTGCATCGGAATTAAATACAAAAGGCACAGTGCCGACTTAAGTACAAGAAGAAGGCTCTTCTTACTGTCTATGATATGAACCATTCCTGTGATACTAGTTATTGATTCCGTTGCTTCACTTCAGGTTTACTGTATTCCTTGGACCTTCTTATTGACGACGAAACACAGAAATTGCATCGGAATTAACACAAAAGGCACAATGCCGACTTAAGTACAAGAAGACTTTCTCATCTTACTGTCCATGTTTTGAACTATTCCTGTGACACTAGTTATAGATTCCGATGCTTCACTTCATGTTTACTGTATTTCTTGTTCCTTCTTATTGACGACGAAACACAGAAATTGCATCGGAATTAAATTTATAAGGCACAATGCCGACATAGGTACAAGAAGACTGACTCTTCTTACTGACTATGTTTTGAACATTTTCTGTGAGACCAGTTTTAGATTACGATGCTTCACTATATGTTTACTGTATCCCTTGGACCTTCTTATTGACCATTAAACACAGAAATTGCATCGGAATGAAATACAAAAGGCACAATGCCGTCTTAAGTACAAGAAGACTGGCTCTTCTTAGTGTCTATGATTTGAACCATTCCTGTGACACTAGTTATAGATTCCGATGCTTCACTTCAGGTTTACTGTATCCCTTGGACCTACTTATTGACGACGAAACACAGAAATAGCATCGGAATTAAATACAAAAGGCACAATGCCGACTTAAGTACAAGAAGACTGACTCTTCTTACTGTCTATGTTTTGAACCATTCGAGTGACACTAGTTATTGATTCCGATGCCTCACTTCAGGTTTACTGTATCCCTTGGACCTACTTATTGACGACGAAACACAGAAATAGCATCGGAATTAAATACAAAAGGCACAATGCCGACTTAAGTACAAGAAGACTGACCCTTCTTACTGACTATGTTTTGAACATTTCCTGAGAGACCAGTTTTGGATTCCGATGCTTCACTTCAGGTTTACTGTATCCCTTGGACCTTCTTATTGACGACGAATCACAGATATTGCATCGGAATTTAATACAAAAGCTACAGTGGCGACTTAAGTACAAGAAGACTGGCTCTTCCTACTGTCTATGATCTGAACCATTCCTGCGACACTAGTTATAGATTCCGATGCTTCACTTCAGGTTACTGTATCCCTTGGACCTTCTTATTGACGACGAAACACAGAAATTGCATCGGAATTAAATACAAAAGGCACAATGCCGACTGAAGTACAAGGAGAGTGGCTCTTCTTACTGTCCATGTTTTGAACCATTCCTTTAACACTAGTTATAAATTTCGATGCTTCACTTCAGGTTTACTGTATCCCTTGACCTTCTTATTGACGACGAAACACAGACATTGCTTCTGAATTAAATACCAAAGGCACAATGCCGACTTAAGTACAAGAAGACTGACCCTTCTTACTGACTATGCTTTGAACATTACCTGTGAGACCAGTTTTGGATTCCGATGCTTCACTTCCGGTTTGCTGTATCCCTTGGACCTTCTTATTGACGACGAATCACAGAAATTGCATCGGAATAAATTACAAAAGGTACAATGCTGACTTAAGTACAAGAAGACTGGCTCCTCCTACTGTCTATGATCCGAACCATTCCTGCGACACTAGTTATAGATTCCGATGCTTCACTTCAGGTTTAGTGTATCCCTTGGACCTTGTTATTGACGACGAAACACAGAAATTGCAACGGAATTAAATGCAAAAGGCACAATGCCGACTTAAGTACAAGAAGACCGGCTCTTCTTACTGTGTATGTTTTGAACCATTCCGGTGAAACTAGTTATATTCCGATGCTTCACTTCAGGTTTACTGTAACCCTTGGACCTTCTTATTGACGACGAATCACAGACATTGCATCGGAATTAAATACAAATGCACATTGCCGACTTAAATACAAGAAGACTGACTCTTCTTACTGTCTATGTTTTGAAAATTTTCTGTGAGACCAGTTTTAGATTCCGATGCTTCACTATATGTCTACTATATCCCTTGGACCTTCTTATTGACGATGAAACACAGAAGTTGCATGGGAATTAAATAAAAAAGGTACAATGCCGACTTAAGTACAAGAAGAGTGACACTTCTTACTGACTATGCTTTGAACATTTTTTGTGAGACCAGTATTAAATTCCGATGCTTCACTATATGTTTACTGTATCCCTTGGACCATCTTATTGACGATGAAACACAGAAATTGCATCGGAATTAAATACAAAAGGCACAATGCCGACTTAAGTACAAGAAGACTGATTCTCTTACTGACTATGATTTGAACATTTCCTGAGAGACCAGTTTTAGGTTCCGATGCTTCACTAAATGTTTAATGTATCCCTTGGTCCTTCTTATCGACGATGAAACACAGAAATTGCATCGGAATTAAATACAATATGCACAATGCTGACTTAAGTACAAGAATACTGGCTCTTCTTACTGTCTATGTTTTGAACCATTCCTGTGACACTAGTTATAGATTCCGATGCTTCACTTCAGGTTTACAGTATCATTTGGACCTTCTTATTGACGACGAAACACAGAAATTGCATCGGAATTAAATACAAAAGGCACAATGCCGGCTTAAGTACAAGAAGACTGGCTCTTCTTACTGTCTATGATTTGAACCATTCCTGTGACACTAGTTGTGGATTCCGATGCTTCACTTCAGGTTTACTGTATCCCTTGGACCTTCTTATTGACGACGAATTACAGAATATTGCATCGGAATTAAATACAAAAGCCACAATGCCGTCTTTAGTACAAAAAGACTGGTTCTTCTTACTGTCTATGTTTTGAACCATTCCTGTGACACTAGTTGTTGATTCCGATGCCTCACTTCAGGTTTACTGTATCCCTTGGACCTTCGTATTGACGAAGAAACACAGAAATTGCATCGGAATTAAATACAAAATGCACAGTGCCGACTTAAGTACAAGAAGACCCCTCTTCTCACTGTCTATGAATTGAACCATTCCTCTGACACTAGTTATAGATTCCGATGCTTCTCTTCAGGTTTACTGTATCCCTTCGACCTTCTTATTGACAACGAAACACAGAAATTGCATCGGAATTAAATACAAAAAGCACAATGTTGACTTAAGTACTAGAAGACTGGCTCTTCTTACTGTCTATGATTTGAACCATTCCTGTGACACTAGTTGTTGATTCCGATGCCTCACTTCAGGTTTACTGTATCCCTTGGACCTTCTTGTTGACGACGAAACACAGAAATTGCATAGGAATTAAATAAAAAAGGCACAATGCCGACTTTCGTACAAGAAGACTGACTCTTCTTACTGACTATGTCTTGAACATTTCCTGTGAGACCAGTATTAGATTCCGATGCTTCACTATATGTCTACTGTATCCCTTGGACCTTCTTATTGACGATGAAACACAGAAGATGCATCGGAATTAAATACAAAAGGCACAATGCCGACATAAGTACAAGAAGACTGACTCTTCTTACTGACGATGTTTGAACATTTCCTGTGAGAACAGTTTTAAATTCCGATGCTTCACTATATGGTAACTCTATCCCTTAGACCTTCTTATTGACGAAGAAACACAGAAATTGCATCGGAATTAAATACAAAAGGCACAATGCCGACTGAAGTACAAGGAGAGTGGCTCTTCTTACTGTCTATGTTTTGAATCATTCCTGTGACACTAGTTATAGATTCCGATGCTTCACTTCAGGTTTACTGTATCCCTTGGATCTTCTTATTGACGACGATACACAGAAATAGCATCGGAATTAAATACAAAAGGCACAATGCCGACTTAAGTACAAGAAGACTGACTCTTGTTACTGACTATGCTTTGAACATTTACTGTGAGACCAGTTTTGGATTCCGATGCTTCACTTCAGGTTTACTGTATCTCTTGGACCTTCTTATTGACGACGAATCACAGAAATTGCATCGGAATTAAATACAAAAGGTACAGTGCTGACTTAAGTACAAGAAGACTGGCTCTTCCTACTGTCTATGATCTGAACCATTCCTGCGACACTAGTTGTAGATTCTGATGCTTCACTTCAGGTTTACTGTAACCCTTTTACCTTCTTATTGACGACGAAACGCAGATATTGCATCAAAATTAAATACAAAAGGCACAATGCCGACTTAAGTACAGGAAGACTGTCTCTTCTTACTGTCTATGTTCTGAACCATTTCTGTGACACTAGTTATACATTCCGATGCTTCACTTAAGGATTACTGTATCCCTTGGACCTTCTTATTGATGACGAAACACAGAAAGTGCATCGGAATTAAATACAAAAGGCACAATGCCGACTTAAGTATAAAAAGACTGACTCTTCTTACTGACTATGATTTGAACATTTCCTGTGAGACCAGTTTTAGATTCCGATGCTTCACTATATGTTTACTGTATCCCTTGGACCTTCTTATACGCGAAGAAATACAGAAATTGCATCGGAATTAAATACAAATTGTACATTGCCGACTTAAGTACTAGAAGACTGGCTCTTCTTATTATCTATGTTTTGGACCATTCCTGTGACACTAGTTATAGATTCCGATGCCTCACTTCAGGTTAACTGTATCCCTTGGTCCTTCTTATTGACGACGAAACACAGAACATGCATCGGAATTAAATACAAGAGGCACAATGCTGACTTAAGTACAAGAAGACTGACTCTTCTTACTGAGTATGATTTGAACATTTCCTGTGAGACCAGTTTCAGATTCCGATGATTCACTATATGTCTTCTGTATCCCTTGGACCTTCTTATTGACGATGAAACACAGAAGTTGCATCGGAATTAAGTGCAAAAGGCACAATGCCAGCTTAAGTACAAGAAGACTGACTTTTCTTACTGACTATTATTTGAGCATTTCTTGTGAGACCCGTATTAAATTCCGATGCTTCACTATATGTTTACTGTATCCCTTGGACCTTCTTATTGACGATGAAACACAGAAATTTTCATCGGAATTAAATACAAAAGGTACAATGCCGACTTAAGTACAATAAGAGGGCTTAACTTACTGTCTATGTTTTGAACCATTCCTGTGACACTAGTTATAGATCCCGATGCTTCACTTCAGGATTACTGTATCCCATTAGACCATCTCATTGACGACGAAACACAGAAATTGAATCGGAATTAAATATAAAAGGCATTATGCCGATTTACGTACAAGAAGACTGGCTCTCCCGACTGGCTATGTTTCGAACCATTCCTGTGACACTAGTTATTGATTCCGATGCTTCACTTCAGGTTTACTGTATCCCTTGGACCTTCTTATTGACTACGAAACACAAAAATTGCAACGGAATTAAATACAAAAGGCACAATGCCGACATAAGTCCTGGAAGACTGGCTTTTCTTACTGTCTATGTTTTGAACCATTCCTGTGACACAAGTTATAGATTCCGATGCTTCACTTCAGAATTACTGTATCCCTTCATCCTTCTTATTGACGACGAAACACAGAAATTGCATCGGAATGAACTAGAAAAGGCTCAATGCCGACATAAGTAGAATAAGACTGGCTCTTCTTACTGTCTATGTTTCGAACCTTTCCTGTGTCACTTGTTATAGATTCCGATGCTTCACGTCAAGTTTACTGTATCCCTGGGACCTTCTTATTGACGACGAAACTTAGAAATTGCATCGGAATTAAATACAAAATGCACAATGCCGACTTAAGTACAAGAAGACTGACTCCTCTTACTGTCTATGTTTGAACCATTCCTGTGACACTGGTTATAGATTCCGATGCTTCACTTCAGGTTTACTGTATCCCTCTGACCTTCTTATTGATGTTGAAACACAGAAATTGCATCGGAATTAAATACAAAACTCACAATGCCAACTTAAGTACAAGAAGACTGGCTCTTCTTACTGTCTATGTTTTGAACCATTGCTGTGACACTAGTTATAGATTCCGATGCTTCACTTCAGATTTACTGTATCACTTGGACCTTCTTATTGACGTCGAAACACAGAAATTGCATCGGAATTAAATACAAAAGGTACAATGCCGAATTAAGTACAAGAAGACTGACTCTTCTTACTATCTATGTTTTGAACAATTCCTGTGACACTAGTTATAGATTCCGATGCTTCACTTCAGGTTTACTGTATACCTTGGACCTTCTTATTGACGACGAAACACAGAAATTGCATGGGAATTAAATTCAAAAGCCACAATGCCTACTTAAGTGCAAGTAGACTGGCTATTCTTACAGTCTATGCATTGAACCATTCCTGTGACACTAGTTACAGATTCCGATGCTTCACTTCAGGATTACTGTAACCCTCGGACCTTCTTATTGACGACGAAACACAGAAATTGCATCGGAATTAAATACAAAAGGCACAATGCCGACAAGTACAGGAAGACTGGCTTTTCTTACTATCTATGTATTGAACCATTCCGGTGACACTAGTTATAGATTCCGATGCTTCATTTCAGGTTGACTGTATCCCGTGGACTTTCTTATTGACGACGATACACAGAAATTGAATCGGAATTAAATACAAAAGGCACATTGCCGACTTAAGTAGAAGAAGACTGACTCTTCGTACTGACTATGCTTTGAACATTTCCTGTTAGACCAGTATTAAATTCCGGCTCTTCACTATATGTTTACTGTATCCCTTGGACCTTCTTATTGACGATGAAACACAGACATTGCATCGGAATTAAATACAAAAGGCACAATGCCGACTTAAGTACAAGAAGACCGGCTCTTCTCACTGTCTATGTTTTGAAACATTCCTGTGACACTAGTTATAGATTCCGATGCTACACTTCAGGTTTACTGTTCCCCTTGCACCTTCTTATAGACGATGAAACAAAGAAATTGCATCGGAATTAAGTACAAAAGGCACAATGCCCACTTAGGCAAAAGAAGGCAGGCCCTTCTTACTGTCTATGTTTTTGAGCCTCTCCTGTGACACTAGTTATGGATTCCGATGCTTCAGTTCAGGTTTACTGTATCCGTTGGACCTTCTTATTGACGACGAAACATAGAAATTGCATCGGAATTAAATACAAAAGGCACAATGCCGACTTAAGTACAAGAAGAGTGGCTCTTCTTACTGTCTCTGTTTTAACCATTCATGTGACACTAGTTATAGATTCCGATGCTTCACTTCAGGTTTACTGTATCCCTTGGACCTCATTATTGACGACGAATCACATAAATTGCATCGGCATTGAATACAAAAGGCACAATGCCGACTTAAGTACAAGAAGACTGACTCTTCTTACTGACTATGTTTTCAACATTTCCTGTGAGACCAGTTTTAGATTCGGATGCTTCACTTCAGGATTACTGTATCCCTTCGACCTTCTTATTGACGACAAATCACAGAAATTGCATCGGAATCGAATACAAAAGACACAGTGCCGACTTATGTACAAGAAAACTGGCTCTTCTTACTGTCTATGATTTGAACCATTCCTGTGACACTGGTTATATAAGGTTCTCAGAAATTACTGGTTATATATTCCGATGCTTCACTTCAAGTTTACTGTATACCTTGGACCTTCTTATTGACGACGAAACATAGTAATTGCATCGGAATTAAATACAAAAGACACGATGCCGACTTAAGTACAAGAAGACCGGCTCTTCTTACTGTCTATGTTTTGAACCATTCCTGTGACACTAGTCATAGTTTCCGATGCTTCACTTCAGATTTACTGTAACCCTTGGACTTTCTTATTAACGACGAAACACAAAAATTACAACGGAATTAAAAATCAAATGGCACAATGCCGTCTTAAGTACAGGATGACTGTCTCTTCTTACAGTCTATGTTCTGAACCATTCCTGTGACACTAGTTATACATTCCGATGCTTCACATCAGGATTACTGTATCCCTTGGACCTCCTTATTGATAACGAAACAAAGAAATTTCATCGGAATTAAATGCAAAAGGCACAATGCCGACTTAAGTATAAACGGACTGACTCTTCATCCTGACTATGATTTGAACATTTCCTGTGAGAACAGTTTTAGATTCCGATGCTTCACTATATGTTTACTGTATCCCTTGGACCTTCTTATTGAAGATGAAACACAGAAATTCCATCGGAATTAAATACAAATGGCACAATGACGACATAAGTACAAGAAGAGTGGCTCTTCTTACTGTCTATATTTTGGACCATTCCTGTGACACTAGTTATAGATTCCGATGCCTCACTTCAGGTTTACTGCATCCCTTGGTCCTTCTTATTGACGACGAAGCACAGAACATGCATCGGAATTAAATACAAAAGGCACAATGCGCACTTAAGTACAAGAAGACTGACTCTTCTTTCTGCCTATGTTTTCAACACTTCCTGTGAGACCAGTTTCAGATTCCGATGCATCACTATATGTCTACCGTATCCCTTGGACGTTCTTATTGACGATGAAACGCAGAAATTGCATCCGAATCAAATACAAAAGGCACAATGCCGACTTAAGTTTAAGAAGAGGGGCTCTTCTTATTGTCTATGTTTTGAACCATTCCTGTGACTCTGGTTATAGATTCCGATGCTTTACTTCAGGTTTACTGTATCCCTTGGATCATCTCATTGACGACGAAACACAGAAATTGCATGGGACTTAAATACAAAATGCACAATGCCGACGTAAGTACAAGAAGACTGACTCTTCTTACTGACTATGTTATGAACATTTCCTGTGAGACCAGTACTAAATTCCGATGCTACAGTATATGTTTACTGTATTCCTTGGACCTACTTATTGACGATGAAACACAAAAATTGCATCGGAATTAAATACAAAAGGCACAATGCCGACTTAAGAACAAGAAGAGTGGCTCTTCTTACTGTCTATGTTTTGAACTATTCTTGTGACACTAGTTATAGACTCCGATGCTTCACTTCAGGTTCACTGTATCCCTTGGACCCTCTTATTGACGACGAAACACAGAAATTGCTTCGGAATTAAATAGAAAAGGCACATTGCCGACTTAAGTACAAGAAGACTGGCTCTTCTTACTGCCTATGTTTTGAACCGTTCCTGTGACACTAGTTATAGATTTCGATGCTTCACTTCAGGTTTACTGTATCCCTTGGACCTTCTTATTGACGACAAAGCACTGAATTCGCATCGGAATTAAATTCAAAGGCACAATGGCGAGTTACGAACAAGAAGGTTGGCTCTTCTTACTGGCTATGTTTTGAATCATTCCTGTGACACTAGTTATAGATTCCGATGCTTCACTTCAGGTTTACTGTATCCCTTGGACCTTCTTATTGATGATGAAACACAGAAATTGCAACTTAATTAAATACAAAAGGCATAATGCCGACATAAGTACTGGAAGACAGGCTTTTCTTACTGTCTATGTTTTGAACAATTCCTGTGACACAAGTAATAGAATACGATGCTTCACTTCAGGTTTACTGTATCCATTCATCGTTCTTATTGACGACGAAACACAGAAATTGCATCGGAATGAAATTGAAAAGGCACAATGCCGACATAAGTACAAGAACACTGGCTCTTCTTACTGTCTATGTTTTGAACCATTCCTATGACACTAGTTATACATTCCGATGCTTCACTTCAAGTTTACTGCATCCCTTGGACCTTCTTATTGACGACGAAACACAAAAATTTCATCGGAATTAAATACAAAAGGTACGATGCCGACTTATGTACAAGAAGACTTGCTCTTCTTACTGTCTATGATTTGAACCCTTCCTGAGACACTAGTTATAGATTCCGAAGCTTCACTTCAGCTTTACTATATCCCTAGGACCTTCGTATTGACGACGAAACACAGAAATTGCATCGGAATTAAATACAAAAGGTACAATGCAGAATTAAGTACAAGAAGACTGACTCTTCTTACTGTCTATGTTTTGAACCATTCCTGTGACACTAGTTATCTATTCCGATGCTTCACTTCAGGTTTACTGTATCACTTGGACCTTCTTATTGACGACGAAACACAGAAATTGCATCGGAATTAAATACAAAAACCACAATGCCTACTTAAGTACAAGAAGACTGGCTCTTCTCACTGTCTATGTTTTGAACCATTCCTGTGAGACCAGCATTAAATTCCGATGCTTCCCTATATGTTTACTTTATTTCTTGGACCTTCTTATTGACGATGAAACACAGAAATTGCATCGGAACTAAATACAAAAGGCACAATGCCGACTTAAGAACAAGAAGAGTGGCTCTTCTTTCTGTCTATGTTTTGGACTATTCCTGTGACACTAGTTATAGATTCTGATGCTTCACTTCAGGTATACTGTATCCCTTGGACCTTCTCATTGACGACGAAACACAGAGATTGCTTCGGAAATAAATACAAAAGCACAATGCCGACTTAAGTACAAGAACACTGGCTCTTCTTACTGTCTATGTTTTGAACCATTACTGTGACGCTAGTTATACATTCCGATGTTTCACTTCAGGTTTACTGTATCCCTTGGACCTTCTTATTGACGACAAAACACAGAAATTGCATCGGAATTAAATACAAAAGGCACAATGCCGTCTTAAGTACTAGAAGACTAGCTCTTCTTACTGTCTATCTTTGAACCAGTCCTGTGACACTAGTTATAGATCTCGATGATTCACTTCAGGATTACTGCATCCCTCGGACCTTCTTATTGACGACGAAACTTAGAAATTGCATCGGAATTAAATAAAAAATGCACAATGCCGACTTAAGTACAAGAAGACTGACTCCTCTTACTGTCTATGTTTGAACCATTCCTGTGACACTGGTTATAGATTCCGATGCTTCACTTCAGATTTACTGTATCACTTGGACCTTCTTATTGACGACGAAACACAGAAATTGCATCGGAATTAAATACAAAAGGTACAATGCCGAATTAAGTACAAGGAGACTGACTCTTCTTACTATCTATGTTTTGAACAATTCCTGTGACACTAGTTATAGATTCCGATGCTTCACTTCAGGTTTACTGTATACCTTGGACCTTCTTATTGACGACGAAACACAGAAATTGCATCGGAATTAAATTCAAAAGCCACAATGCCTACATAAGTGCAAGTAGACTGGCTATTCTTACAGTCTATGCATTGAACCATTCCTGTGACACTAGTTACAGATTCCGATGCTTCACTTCAGGATTACTGTAACCCTCGGACCTTCTGATTGACGACGAAACACAGAAATGGCATCGGAATTAAATACAAAAGGCACAATGCCGACAAGTACAGGAAGACTGGCTTTTCTTACTATCTATGTATTGAACCATTCCGGTGACACTAGTTATAGATTCCGATGCTTCATTTCAGGTTGACTGTATCCCGTGGACTTTCTTATTGACGACGATACACAGAAATTGAATCGGAATTAAATACAAAAGGCACATTGCCGACTTAAGTAGAAGAAGACTGACTCTTCTTACTGACTATGTTTTGAACATTTCCTGTTAGACCAGTATTAAATTCCGGCTCTTCACTATATGTTTACTGTATCCCTTGGACCTTCTTATTGACGATGAAACACAGACATTGCATCGGAATTAAATACAAAAGGCACAATGCCGACTTAAGTACAAGAAGACCGGCTCTTCTCACTGTCTATGTTTTGAAACATTCCTGTGACACTAGTTATAGATTCCGATGC
The DNA here is from genome assembly GCF_023864345.2 of Schistocerca serialis cubense. NCBI lineage: Eukaryota > Metazoa > Arthropoda > Insecta > Orthoptera > Acrididae > Schistocerca > Schistocerca serialis. Next base: position 184,325,879 of record NC_064649.1, on the reverse strand, counting down.
TACACTTCAGGTTTACTGTTCCCCTTGCACCTTCTTATTGACGATGAAACAAAGAAATTGCATCGGAATTAAGTACAAAAGGCACAATGCCCACTTAGGCAAAAGAAGGCAGGCCCTTCTTACTGTCTATGTTTTTGAGCCTCTCCTGTGACACTAGTTATGGATTCCGATGCTTCAGTTCAGGTTTACTGTATCCGTTGGACCTTCTTATTGACGACGAAACATAGAAATTGCATCGGAATTAAATACAAAAGGCACAATGCCGACTTAAGTACAAGAAGGATGGCTCTTCTTACTGTCTCTGTTTTAACCATTCATGTGACACTAGTTATAGATTCCGATGCTTCACTTCAGGTTTACTGTATCCCTTGGACCTCATTATTGACGACGAAACACATAAATTGCATCGGCATTGAATACAAAAGGCACAATGCCGACTTAAGTACAAGAAGACTGACTCTTCTTACTGACTATGTTTTAAACATTTCCTGTGAGACCAGTTTTAGATTCGGATGCTTCACTTCAGGATTACTGTATCCCTTCGACCTTCTTATTGACGACAAATCACAGAAATTGCATCGGAATCGAATACAAAAGACACAGTGCCGACTTATGTACAAGAAAACTGGCTCTTCTTACTGTCTATGATTTGAACCATTCCTGTGACACTGGTTATAGAAGGTTCTCAGAAATTACTGGTTATATATTCCGATGCTTCACTTCAGATTTACTGTAACCCTTGGACTTTCTTGTTAACGACGAAACACATTAATTACAACAGAATTAAAAATCAAATGGCACAATGCCGACTTAAGTACAGGATGACTGTCTCTTCTTACAGTCTATGTTCTGAACCATTCCTGTGACAGTAGTTATACATTCCGATGCTTCACATCAGGATTACTGTATCCCTTGGACCTCCTTATTGATAACAAAACACAGAAATTTCATCGGAATTAAATGCAAAAGGCACAATGCCGACTTAAGTATAAACGGACTGACTCTTCTTCCTGACTATGATTTGAACATTTCCTGTGAGAACAGTTTTAGATTCCGATGCTTCACTATATGTTTACTGTATCCCTTGGACCTTCTTATTGAAGATGAAACACAGAAATTCCATCGGAATTAAATACAAATGGCACAATGACGACTTAAGTACAAGAAGAGTGGCTCTTCTTACTGTCTATATTTTGGACCATTCCTGTGACACTAGTTATAGATTCCGATGCCTCACTTCAGGTTTACTGCATCCCTTGGTCCTTCTTATTGACGACGAAGCACAGAACATGCATCGGAATTAAATACAAAAGGCACAATGCGGACTTAAGTACAAGAAGACTGACTCTTCTTTCTGCCTATGTTTTCAACACTTCCTGTGAGACCAGTTTCAGATTCCGATGATTCACTATATGTCTACCGTATCCCTTGGACGTTCTTATTGACGATGAAACACAGAAATTGCATCCGAATCAAATACAAATGGCACAATGCAGACTTAAGTTTAAGAAGAGGGGCTCTTCTTATTGTCTATGTTTTGAACCATTCCTGTGACTCTGGTTATAGATTCCGATGCTTTACTTCAGGTTTACTGTATCCCTTGGATCATCTCATTGACGACGAAACACAGAAATTGCATGGGACTTAAATACAAAATGCACAATGCCGACGTAAGTACAAGAAGACTGACTCTTCTTACTGACTATGTTATGAACATTTCCTGTGAGACCAGTACTAAATTCCGATGCTACACTATATGTTTACTGTATCCCTTGGACCTTCTTATTGACGATGAAACACAAAAATTGCATCGGAATTAAATACAAAAGGCACAATGCCGACTTAAGTACAAGAAGAGTGGCTCTTCTTACTGTCTATGTTTTGAACTATTCCTGTGACACTAGTTATAGACTCCGATGCTTCACTTCAGGTTTACTGTATCCCTTGGACCCTCTTATTGACGACGAAACACAGAAATTGCTTCGGAATTAAATAGAAAAGGCACATTGCCGACTTAAGTACAAGAAGACTGGCTCTTCTTACTGCCTATGTTTTGAACCATTCCTGTGACACTAGTTATAGATTTCGATGCTTCACTTCAGGTTTAATGTATCACTTGGACCTTCTTATTGACGACAAAGCACTGAATTCGCATCGGAATTAAATTCAAAGGCACAATGGCGACTTACGTACAAGAAGGTTGGCTCTTCTTACTGGCTATGTTTTGAACCATTCCTGTGACACTAGTTATAGATTCCGATGCTTCACTTCAGGTTTACTGTATCCCTTGGACCTTCTTATTGACGATGAAACGCAGAAATTGCAACTTAATTAAATACAAAAGGCATAATGCCGACATAAGTACTGGAAAACAGGCTTTTCTTACTGTCTATGTTTTGAACAATTCCTGTGACACAAGTAATAGAATACGATGCTTCACTTCAGGTTTACTGTATCCATTCATCCTTCTTATTGACGACGGAACACAGAAATTGCATCGGAATGAAATTGAAAAGGCACAATGCCGACATAAGTACAAGAACACTGGCTCTTCTTACTGTCTATGTTTTGAACCATTCTTATGACACTAGTTATACATTCCGATGCTTCACTTCAAGTTTACTGTATCCCTTGGACCTTCTTATTGACGACGAAACACAAAAATTTCATCGGAATTAAATACAAAAGGTACGATGCCGACTTATGTACAAGAAGACTTGCTCTTCTTACTGTCTATGATTTGAACCATTCCTGAGACACTAGTTATAGATTCCGAAGCTTCACTTCAGCTTTACTATATCCCTAGGACCTTCGTATTGACGACGAAACACAGAAATTGCATCGGAATTAAATACAAAAGGTACAATGCAGAATTAAGTACAAGAAGACTGACTCTTCTTACTGTCTATGTTTTGAACCATTCCTGTGACACTAGTTATCGATTCCGATGCTTCACTTCAGGTTTACTGTATCACTTGGACCTTCTTATTGACGACGAAACACAGAAATTGCATCGGAATTAAATACAAAAACCACAATGCCTACTTAAGTACAAGAAGACTGGCTCTTCTCACTGTCTATGTTTTGAACCATTCCTGTGAGACCAGCATTAAATTCCGATGCTTCCCTATATGTTTACTTTATTTCTTGGACCTTCTTATTGACGATGAAACACAGAAATTGCATCGGAACTAAATCCAAAAGGCACAATGCCGACTTAAGAACAAGAAGAGTGGCTCTTCTTTCTGTCTATGTTTTGGACTATTCCTGTGACACTAGTTATAGATTCTGATGCTTCACTTCAGGTATACTGTATCCCTTGGACCTTCTCATTGACGACGAAACACAGAGATTGCTTCGGAATTAAATACAAAAGCACAATGCCGACTTAAGTACAAGAACACTGGCTCTTCTTACTGTCTATGTTTTGAACCATTACTGTGGCGCTAGTTATACATTCCGATGTTTCACTTCATGTTTACTGTATCCCTTGGACCTTCTTAATGACGACAAAACACAGAAATTGCATCGGAATTAAATACAAAAGGCACAATGCCGTCTTAAGTACTAGAAGACTAGCTCTTCTTCATGTCTATCTTTGAACCAGTCCTGTGACACTAGTTATAGATCTCGATGATTCACTTCAGGATTACTGCATCCCTCGGACCTTCTTATTGACGACGAAACACAGAAATTGCATCGGAATTAAATACAAAAGGCACAATGCCGACTTACGTACAAGAAGATTGGCTCTTCTTACTGACTATGATTTGAACTATTCCTTTGACACTAGTTATTGATTCCGATGCTTCACTTCAGATTTACTGTATCCCTTGCACCTTCTTATTGACGACGAAACACAGAAATAGCATCGGAATTAAATACTAATACCACAATGCCGACTTAAGTACAGGAAGGCTGGCTCTTCTTACTCTCTATATTTTGAACCATTCCTGTGACACTAGTTATAGATTCCGATGCTTCACTTCAGGTTTACTGTATCCCTTGGACCTTCTTATTGACGACGAAACACAGAAATTGCATCGGAATTAAATACAAAATGCACAATGCCGACATAAGTACAAGAAGACTGGCTCTTCTTACTGTCTATGTTTTGAACCAAACCTGTGACAATAGTTATAGATTCCGATGCTTCACTTGAGGTTTACTGTATCCCTTGGACCTCCGTCTTGACGACGAAACACAGAAATTGCATCGGAATTAAATACAAAATGTACAATGCCGACTTAAGTACAAGAAGACTGACTCCTCTTACTGTCTATGTTTTGAACCATTCCTGTGACACTAGTTGTAGATTCCAATTCTTCACTTCAGGTTTACTGTATCCCACTGACCTTCTTACTGATGATGAAACACAGAAATTGCATCGGAATTAAATACTAGAGGCACAATGCCGACTTAAGTACAAGAAGACTGGCTCTTCTTACTGGCTATGTTTTGAACTATTCCTTTGACACTAGTTATAGATTCCAATGCTTCACTTCAGATTTACTATATCCCTTGGTCCTTCTTATTGACGACGAAACACTGAAATTTCATCGGAATTAAATACAAAAGGTACAATGCCGACTTAAGTACAAGAAGACTGGCTCTTCTTACTGTCTATGATTTTAACCATTTCTGAGACACTAGTTATAGATTCCGAAGCTTCACTTCATGTTTACTATATCCCTTGGACCGTCGTATTGACGACGAAACAGAGAAATTGCATCGGAATTAAATACAACAGGTACAATGCCGAATTAAGTACAAGAAGACTGACTCTTCTTACTGTCTATGTTTTGAACCATTCCTGTGACACTTGTTATAGATTCCGATGCTTCACTTCAGGTTTACTGTATCCCTTGGACCTTCTTATTGACGACGAAACACAGAAATTGCATCGGAATTAAATACAAAAGCCACAATGTCTACGTAAGTACAAGAAGACTGGCTCTTCTTACTGTCTATGTTTTGAATTGTTCGTGTCACACTTGTTATAGATTCCAAAGCTTCACTTCTGGTTTACTGTAACCCTTGGACCATCTTATTGACGACGAAACACAGAAATCGCATCGGAATTAAATACAAAAGGCACAATGCCGACAAGTACAGGAAGACTGGCTTTTCTTACTGTTTATGTTTTGAACCATTCCTGTGACACTAGTTATAGATTCCGATGCTTCAATTCAGGTTTACTGTATCCCTCTGACCTTCTTATTGATGATGAAACACAGAAATTGCATCGGAAATTAGTACAAAAGGCACAATGCCGACTTAAGTACAAGACGACTCGTTCTTCTTACTGTCTATTTTTTGAACCATTCCTGTGACACTAGTTATAGATTCCGATGCTTCACTTCAAGTTTACTGTATCCCTTGGACCTTCTTATTGACGACGAAACACAAAAATTTCATCGGAATTAAATACAAAAGGTACAATGTCGACTTAAGTACAAGAAGACTGGCTCTTCTTACTGTCTATGATTTGAACCATTCCTGAGACACTAGTTATAGATTCCGATGCTTCACTTCAGGTTTACTGTATCCCTCTGACCTTCTTATTGATGATGAAACACAGAAATTGCATCGGAATAAAATCCAAAGGCACAATGCCGACTTAAGTACAAGAAGCCTGGCTTTTCTTACTGTCTATGTTTTGAACCATTCCGGTGACACTAGTTACAGATTCCGATGCTTCATTTCAGGTTTACTGTATCCCGTGTGTGGTGTCACCGCCAGACACCACACTTGCTAGGTGGTAGCTTAAATCGGCCGCGGTCCATGTAGTACATGTCGGACCCGCGTGTCGCCACTGTGATCGCAGACCTAGCGCCACCACCAAGGCAGGTCTCGTGATACGAGAGAGCACTCGCCCCCAGTTGTACGAGAACCTAGCTACCGACCAGATGTACGAAGCCTTTCTCTCTCATTAGCCGAGAGACAGAATAGCCATCAGCTAAGTTAATGGCTACGAACGAGCAAGGCGCCATTTGTATCAGTGCCTATAGCTTACGAGTATTCAAGAGAGATGTATTCCAAGGACTAATTGAAAGATAAGTAATAAGCATCTACATACTTTTCTTCTTATTCATTTATAAGTTCTCATGTTCCAGACTTCACGCCCGTCTGCTTTAGTCTTGCGTGCATTTTCAGCCATCTCAACTTCACGGTGTCGGCCCAGCTACCGACACAACACCGTGGACTTTCTTATTGACGACAAAACACAGAAATTGAATCGGAATAAAATACAAAATGCACAATCCCGACTTAAGTACAAAAAGACTTGCTCTTCTTACCGACTATGTTTTGAACATTTCCTGTGAGACCAGTTTTAGATTCCAATGCTTTACTATATGTCTACTGTATCCCTTGGACCTTCTTATTGACGATGAAACACAGAAGTTGCATCGGAATTAAATACAAAAGGCACATGCCGGCTTAAGTACAAGAAGACTGACTCTTCTTACTGACTATGTTTTGAACATTTCCTGTGAGACCAGTATTAAATTCCAATGCTTCACTATATGTTTACTGTATCCCTGGGACCTTCTTATTGACGATGAAACACAGAAATTGCATCGGAATTAAATACAAAAGGCACAATGCCGACTTATGTACAAGAAGATTGGCTCTTCTTACTGGCTAGGTTTTGAACTATTCCTTTGACATTAGTTATAGATTCCGATGCTTCACTTCAGATTTACTGTATCCCTTGGACCTTCTTATTGACGACGAAACACAGAAATAGCATCGGAATTAAATACAAATGGCACAATGCCGACTTCAGTATAGGAAGATAGGCTCTTCTTACTGTCTATATTTTAAACCATTCCTGTGACACTAGTTATAGATTCCGATGCTTCACTTCAAGTTTACTGTATCCCTTCATCCTTCTTATTGACGATGAAACACAGAAATTGCATCGAAATTAAATACAAAAAGCACAATGCCGACATAAGTACAAGAAGACAGGCTCTTCTTACTGACTATGTTTTGAACCGTTCCTGTGCCACTAGTTATGGATTCCGATGTTTGACTTCGGGTTTACTGTATCCCTTGGACCTTCGTATTGACGACGAAACACAGAAATTGCATCAGAATTAAATACCAAAGGTACAATGCCGAATTAATTACAAAAAGACTGGGTTTTCTAACTGTCTATGCTTTGAACCATTCCTGTGACACTAGTTATAGATAATGATGCTTGACTTTAGGTTTACTGTATCCCTTTGACCTTCTTATTGACGACAAAACACAGATTTCGCATCGGAATTAAATTCAAAAGGCACAATGCCGACTTAAGTACTGGAAGACAGGTTTTTCTTACTGTCTATGTTTTGAACCATTCCTGTGACACAAGTTATAGAATAGGATGCTTCACTTCAGGTTTACTGTTTCCCTTCATCGTTCTTATTGACGACGAAACACAAAAATTGCATCGGAAAGAAACAGAAAAGGCACAATGCCGACATAAGTCCAAGAAGACTGGCTCTTCTAACTGTCTATGTTTTGAAGCAATCCTGTGTCACTTGTTATAGATTCCGATGCTTCACTTCAAGTTTACTGTATCCCTTGGACCTTCTTATTGACGACGAAGCACAGAAATTGCATCGGAATTAAATTCAAAAGGCACAATGCCGACTTAAGTACAAGTAGACTGGCTCCTCTTACTGTCTATAATTTGAACAATTCCTGTGACACTAGTTATAGATTCCGATGCTTCACTTCAGGTTTACTGTATAACTTGGACCTCCTTAATGACGACGAAACACAGAACTTGCATCTGAATTAAATACAAAAGCCACAATGCCTACTTAAGTACAAGAAGACTGGCTCTTCTTACTTTCTATGTTTTGAACCATTCCGGTGATACTAGTTATAGATTCCGGTGCTTCATTTCAGGTTTACTGTATCCCGTGGACATTCTTATTGATGACAAAACACAGAAATTGAATCGGAATTAAATACAAAAGGCACAATGCCGACATAAGTACAAAAAGACTGACTCTTCTTACTGACTATGCTTTGAACATTTACTGTGAGACCAGTTTTAGATTCTGATGCTTCACTATAAGTTTATTGCATCCCTTGGACCTTCTTATTGACGACGAAACACAGAATTTGCATCGTAATTAAATACAAAAAGCACAATGCCGACTTAAGTACAAGAAGACTGGCTCTTGTTACTGTCTATGTTTTGAACCATTCCTGTGACACTAGTTATAGATTCCGATGCCTCACTTCAGTTTTACTGTATCCCTTGGACCTTCTTATTGACGACGAAACACAGAAATTGCATCGGAATTAAATACAAAAGCCACAATGCCTACTTAAGTACAAGAAGACTGGCTCTTCTTACTGTCTATGTTTTGAACCATTCCTGTGACACTAGTTATACATTCCGATGCTTCACTTCAGGTTTACTGTAACCCTAGGACCTTCTTATTGACGACGAAACACAGAAATTGCATCGGAATTAAATACAAAAGGCACAATTCGTACAAGTACAGGAAGACTGGCTTTTCTTACTGTCTATGTTTTGAATCATTCCGGTGACACTAGTTATAGATTCTGATGCTTCATTTCAGGTTTACTGTATCCCGTGGACTTTCTTATTGACGACAAAACACAGAAATTGAATCGGAATAAAATACAAAAGGCACAATGCCGACTTAAGTACAAAAAGACTGGCTCTTCTTATGGACTACGTTTTGAACATTTGCTGTGAGACCAGTTTTAGATTCCGATGCTTCACTATAAGTTTACTGTATCCCTTGGACCTTCTTATTGACGATGAAACACAGAAATTGCATCGGAATTAAATACAAAAGGCACAATGCCGACTTAAGTATAAGAAGTCTTGCTCTTCTTACTGTCTATGTTTTGAACCATTGCTGTGACACTAGTTATAGATTCCGATGCCTCACTTCAGGTTTACTGTATCCCTTGGTCCTTCTTATTGACGACGAAACACAGAACATGCATCGGAATTAAATACAAAAGCCACAATGCCGACTTAAGTACAAGAAGACTGACTCTTCTTACTGACTATGTTTGAAAATTTCCTGTGAGACCAGTTTTAGATTCCAATGCTTCTCTATATGTCTACTGTGTCCCTTGGACCTTCTTATTGACGATGAAACACAGAAGTTGCATCGGAATTAAATACAAAAGGCACAATGCCGACTTAAGAACAAGAAGAGTGGCTCTTCTTTCTGTCTATGTTTTGAACTATTCCTGTGACACTAGTTATAGATTCCGATGCTTCACTTCAGGTATACTGTATCCCTTGGACCTTCTTATTGACGACGAAACACAGAGATTGCTTCGAAATTAAATACAAAAGGCACAATGCTGACTTAAGTACAAGAAGACTGGCTCTTCTTACTGTCTATGTTTTGAACCATTCCTGTGACGCTAGTTATAGATTCCGATGCTTCACTTCAGGTTTACTGTATTCCTTGGACCTTCTTATTGACGACAAAACACAGAAATTGCATCGGAAATAAATACAAAAGGCACAATGCCGTCTTAAGTACAAGAAGACTAGCTCTTCTTACTGTCTATGTTTTAAACCGTTCCTGTGACACTAGTTATAGATCCCTATGCTTCACTTCAGGTTTACTGTATCCCTAGGACCGTCTTATTGACGAAGAAACACAGAAATTGCATCGGAATTAAATACAAAAGGCACAATGCCGACATCAGTACAAGAAGACTCACTCTTCTTACTGACTACGTTTTGAACATTTCCTGTGAGACCAGTATTAAATTCCGATGCTTCCCTATATGTTTACCTTATCCCTTGGACCTTCTTATTGATGATGAAACACAGAAATTGCTTCGGAATTAAATACAAAAGGCACAATGCCGACTTAAGAACAAGAAGAGTGGCTCTTCTTTCTGTCTATGTTTTGAACTATTCCTGTGACAATAGTTATAGAACCGATGCTTCAATTCAGGTATAATGTATCCCTTGGACCTTCTTATAGACGACGAAACACAGAGATTGCTTCGGAATTAAATACAAAAGGCACAATGCCGACTTAAGTACAAGTAGACTGGCTCTTCTTACTGTCTATGTTTTGAACCATTCCTGTGACGCTAGTTATAGATTCCGATGATTCACTTCAGGTTCACTGTATGCCTTGGACCTTCTTATTGACGACAAAACACAGAAATTGCATCGGAATTAAATAGAAAAGGCACAACGCCGTCTTAAGTACAAGAAGACTATCTCTTCTTACTGTCCATGTTTTGAACCGTTCCTGTGACACTAGTTATAGATCCCGATGCTTCACTTCAGGTTTACTGTATCCCTCGGACCTTCTTATTGACGACGAAACACAGAAATTGCATCCGAATAAAATTCAAAAGGCACAATGCCGACTTACGTACAAGGAGATTGGCTCTTCTCACTGGGTATGTTTTGAACTATTCCTTTGACCCTAGTTATAGATTCCGATGCTTCACTTCAGATTTACTGTATCCCTTGGACCTTCTTATTGACGATGAAACACAGAAATTGCATCGGAATTAAATACAAAAGGCACAATGCCGACTTAAGTTCAAGATGACTGGCTCTTCTTAGTGACTATGTTTTGAACCGTTCCTGTGACACTAGTTATAGATTCCGATGCTTCACTTCAGGTTTACTGTATCCCTTGGACCCTCTTATTGACGACGAAACACATAAATTGTATCGGAATTAAATACCAAAGGTACAATGCCGAATTAAGTACAAGAAGACTGGGTCTTCTAACTGTCTATGCTTTGAACCATTCCTGTGACACTAGTTATAGATAATGATGCTTCACTTCAGGTTTACTGTTTCTCTTGGACCTTCATATTGACGACAAAACACAGAATCCGCATCGGAATTAAATTCAAAAGGCACAATGCCGACTTAAGTACAAGAAGACTAGCTCTTCTTACTGTCTACGTTTTGAACTATTCCTGTGACACTAGTTATAGATTCCGATGCTTCACTGCAGGTTTACTGTATCCCTTGGACCTTCTTATTGACGACGAAACAGAGAAATTGCATCGGAATTAAATACAAAAGGCACAATGTCGACTTACGTACAATATGGTTGGCTCTTCCTACTGCCTATGTTTTGAACCATTCCTGTGACACTAGTTATAGATTCCGATGCTTCACTTCAGGTTTACTGTTTCCCTTGGACCTTCTTATTGACGACGAAACACAGAAATTGCAACGGAATTAAATACAAAAGGCACAATGGCGACATAAGTACTGGAAGACAGGCTTTTCTTACTGTCTATGTTTTGAACTATTCCTGTGACACAAGTTATAGAATACGATGCTTCACTTCAGGTTTACTGTATCCCTTCATCCTTCTTATTGACGACGAAACACAAAAATTGCATCGGAATGAAACAGAAAATGCACAATGCCGACATAAGTACAAGAAGACTGGCTCTTCTTACTGTCTATGTTTTGAACCATTCCTGTGACACTAGTTACAGATTCCGATGCTTCACTTCAGGTTTACTGTATCCCTTGGACTTTCTTATTGACGACAAAACACAGAAATTGCATCGGAATTAAATACAAAAGCCACAATGCCTACTTAAGTACAAGATGACTGGCTCCTCTTACTGTCTATGTTTTGAACCATTCCTGTGACACTAGTTATAGATTCCAATGCTTCACTTCAGATTTACTGTAACACTTGGAGCTTCTTATTGACGGCGAAACACAGAAATTGCATCGGAATGAAATACAAAAGGCACAATGCCTTCAAGTACAGGAAGACTGGCTATTGTTACTGTCTATGTTTTGAACCATTCCAGTGACACTAGTTTCCGATGCTTCACTTCAGGTTTACCGTATCCCTCTGACCTTCTTATTGATGATGAAACACAGAAATTGCATCGGAATTAAATACAAAAGGCACAATGACGACTTAAGTACAAGAAGTCTGGCTCTTCTTACTGTCTATGTTTTGAACCATTCCTGTGACACTAGTTATAGATTCCGATGCTTCACTTCAAGTTTACTGTATCCCTTGGACCTTCTTATTGACGACGAAACACAAAAATTTCATCCGAATTAAATACAAAAGGTACAATGCCGACTTAAGTACAAGAAGACTGGCTCTTCTTACTGTCGATGATTTGAACCATTCCTGAGACACTAGTTATAGATTCCGAAGCTTCACTTCAGGTTTACTATATCCCTTGGACCTTCGTATTAACGACGAAACACAGAAATTGCATCAGAATTAAATACAAAAGGTACAATGCCGAATTAAGAACAAGAAGACTGGCTCTTCTTACTGTCTATGTTTTGAACCATTCCTGTGACACTAGTTATAGATTCCGATGCTTCACTTTAAGTTTACTGTATCCCTTGGACCTTCTTATTGACGACGAAACACAAAAATTTCATCGGAATTAAATACAAAAGGTACAATGCCGACATAAGTACAAGAAGACTGGCTCTTCTTACTGTCGATGATTTGAACCATTCCTGAGACACTAGTTATAGATTCCGAAGCTTCACTTCAGGTATACTATATCCCTTGGACCTTCGTATTGACGACGAAACACAGAAATTGCATCGGAATTAAATACAAAAGGTACAATGCCGAATTAAGTACAAGAAGACAGACTCTTCCTACTGTCTATGTTTTGAACCATTCCTGTGACACTAGTTATAGATTTCGATGCTTCACTTCAGGTTTACTTTATCCCTTGGACATTCTTATTGACGACGAAACACAGAAATTGCATCGGAATTAAATTCAAAAGCCACAATGCCTAATTAAGTACAAGAAGACTGGCTCTTCTTACTGTCTATGTTTTGAACCATTCCGGTGACACTAGTTGTAGATTCCGGAGCTTCATTTCAGGTTTACTGTATCCCGTGGACTTTCTGATTGACGACAAAACATGGCAATTGCATCGGAATTAAATACAAAAGCCACAATGCCGACTTAAGTACAAAAAGACTGACTCTTCATACTGACTATGTTTTGAACATTTACTGTGAGACCAGTTTTAGATTCCGATGCTTCACTATAAGTTTATTGTATCCCTTGGACCTTCTTATTGACGATGAAACACAGAATTTGCATCGGAATTAAATACAGAAAGCACAATGCCGACTTAAGTACAAGAAGACTAGCTCTTCTTAATGTCTATGTTTTGAACCATTCCTGTGACACTAGTTATAGATTCCGATGCCTCACTTCATGTTTACTGTATCCCTTGGTCCTTCTTATTGACGACGAAACACCGAACATGCATCGCAATTAAATACAAAACCACAATGACGACTTAAGTACAAGAATATTGACTCTTCTTACTGACTATGTTTGAACATTTCCTGTGAGACCAGTTTTAGATTCCGATGCTTCACTATATTTCTACTGTCTCCCTTGGACCTTCTTATTGACGACGAAACACAGAAATTGCATCGGAATTAAATACGAAAGGCACAATGCCGACTTATGTACTAGAAGATTGGCTCTTCTTACTGGCTCTGTTTTGAACTATTCCTTTGACACTAGTTATGGATTCCGATGCTTCACTTCAGATTTACTGTATCCCTTGGACCTTCTTATTGACGACAAAACACAGAAATAGCATCGGAATTAAATACAAAAAGCACAATGAGGACTTAAGTACAGGATGACTGGCTCATCTTACTGTGTATATTTTGAACCATTCCTGTGACACTAGTTATAGATTTCGATGCTTCACTTCAAGTTTACTGTATCCCTTCATCCTTCTTATTGACGACAAAACACAGAAATTGCATCGGATTAAATGCAAAATGCACAATGCCGACTTAAGTACAAGAAGACTGGCTCTTCTCACTGTCTATGTTTAGAACCATTCCTGTGACACTAGTTACAGATTCCGATGCTTCACTTCAGGTTTACTGTATCCCTTAGACCTTCTTATTGACGACGAAACAAAGAAATTGCATCGGAATTAAATACAAAAGGCACAATGCCGACAAGTACAGGAGGACTAGTTTTCTTACTGTCTATGTTTTGAACCATTCCTGTGACACTAGTTATAGATTCAGATGCTTCGCTTCAATTTTACTGTATCCCTTGGACCTTCTTATTGACGACGAAGCACAGAAATTGCATCGGAATTAAATACAATAGGCACAATGTCGACTTAAGTACAAGAAGACTGACTCTTCTTATTGTCTATGTTTTGAACATTTCCTGTGAGACCAGTTCAAGATTCCGATGCTTCACTATATGTTTACTGTATCCCTTGGACATTCTTATTGACAATGTAACACAGAAATTGCATCTCAATTAAATACATAAGGCACAATGCCGACTTAAGTACAAGAAGACTGGTTCTTCTTACTGTCCATGTTTTGAACCATTCCTGTGACACTAGTTTGAGATTCCGATGCTTCACTATATGTCTACTGTATCCCCTAAACCGTCTTATTGACGATGAAACACAGAAGTTGCAACGGAATTAAATACAAAAGGCACATTGCCGACTTAACTTCAAGAAGACTGACTCTTCTAACTGACTATGTTTTGAACATTTCCTGTGAGACCAGTATTAAATTCCGATAATTCACTATATGTTTACTATATCCCTTGGACCTTCTTATTGACGATGAAACACAGAAGTTGCATCGGAATTAAATTCTAAAGCCACAATGCCTACTTAAGTACAAGAAGACTGGCTCTTCTTACTGTCTATGTTTTGAACCATTCCGGTGACACTAGTTATAGATTCCGGTGCTTCATTTCAGGTTTACTGTATCCCGTGGACTTTCTGATTGACGACAAAACACAGAAATTGAATCGGAATTAAATACAAAAGGCACAATGCCGACTTAAGTACAAAAAGACTGACTCTTCTTACTGACTATGCTTTGAACATTTACTGTGAGACCAGTTTTAGATTCCGATGCTTCACTATATGTTTATTGTATCCCTTGGACCTTCTTATTGACGATGAAACACAGAATTTGCATCGGAATTAAATACAAAAAGCACAATGCCGACTTAAGTACAAGAGGACTGGCTCTTCTTACTGTCTATGTTTTGAACCATTCCTGTGACACTAGTTATAGATTCCGATGCCTCACTTCATGTTTACTGTACCCCTTGGTCCTTCTTATTGACGACGAAACACAGAACATGCATCGCAATTAAATACAAAACCACAATGCCGACTTAAGTACAAGAAGACTGACTCTTCTTACTGACTATGTTTGAACATTTCCTGTGAGACCTGTTTTAGATTCCGATGCTTCACTATATTTATACTGTATCCCTAGGACCTTCTTATTGACGACGAAACACAGAATTTGCATCGGAATTAAATACAAAAAGCACAATGCCGACTTAAGTACAAGAAGACTAGCTCTTCTTAATGTCTATGTTTTGAACCGTTCCTGTAACTCTAGTTATAGATCCCGATGCTTCACTTCAGGTTTACTGTATCCCTCGGACCTTCCTATTGACGACGAAACACAGAAATTGCATCGGAATTAAATACAAAAGGCACAATGCCGACTTATGTACTAGATGATTGGCTCTTCTTACTGGCTCTGTTTTGAACTATTCCTTTGACACTAGTTATGGATTCCGATGCTTCACTTCAGATTTACTGTATCCCTTGGACCTTCTTATTGACGACGAAACATAGAAATAGCATCGGCATTAAATACAAAAAGCACAATGAGGACTTAAGTACAGGAAGACTGGCTCTTCTTACTGTGTATATTTTGAACCATTCCTGTGACACTAGTTATAGATTCCCATGTTTCACTTCAACTTTACTGTATCCCTTCATCCTTCTTATTGACGACGAAACACAGAAATTGCATCGGATTAAATACAAAATGCACAATGCCGACTTAAGTACAACAAGACTGGCTCTTCTCACTGTCAATGTTTAGAACCATTCCTCTGACACTAGTTACAGATTCCGATGCTTCACTTCAGGTTTACTGTATCCCTTGGACCTTCTTATTGACGACGAAACAAAGAAATTGCATCGGAATTAAATACAAAAGGCACAATGCCGACTTAAGTCAAGAAGACTGGCTCTTCTTACTGTCTATGATTTGAACCATTCCTGTGACACTAGTTATGGATTCCGATGCTTCACTTCAGGTTTACTATATCCCTTGGACCTTCTTATTGACGACTAAAAACAGAAATTGCATCGGAATTAAATACAAAAAGCACAATGCCGAATTAAGTACAAGAAGGCTGGCTCTTCTTACTGTCTATGATTTGAACCATTCCTGTGACACTAGTTGTAGATTCCGATGCTTCACTTCAGGTTTAATGTAACCCTTGGACCTTCTTATTGACGACGAAACACAGAAATTGCATCGGAATTAATTACAAAAGGCACAATGCCGACAAGTACAGGAGGACTGGTTTTTCTTACTGTCTATGTTTTGAACCATTCCTGTGACACTAGTAATAGATTCAGATGCTTCGCTTCAATTTTACTGTATCCCTTGGACCTTCTTATTGACGACGAAACACAGAAATTGCATCGGAATTAAATACAATAGGCACAATGTCAACTTAAGTTCAAGAAGACTGGTTCTTCTTACTGTCTATGTTTTGAACCATTCCTGTGACACTAGTTATAGATTCCGATGCCTCACTTCATGTTTACTGTACCCCTTGGTCCTTCTTATTGACGACGAAACACAGAACATGCATCGCAATTAAATACAAAACCACAATGCCGACTTAAGTACAAGAAGACTGACTCTTCTTACTGACTATGTTTGAACATTTCCTGTGAGACCTGTTTTAGATTCCGATGCTTCACTATATTTATACTGTATCCCTAGGACCTTCTTATTGACGACGAAACACAGAATTTGCATCGGAATTAAATACAAAAAGCACAATGCCGACTTAAGTACAAGAAGACTAGCTCTTCTTAATGTCTATGTTTTGAACCGTTCCTGTAACTCTAGTTATAGATCCCGATGCTTCACTTCAGGTTTACTGTATCCCTCGGACCTTCCTATTGACGACGAAACACAGAAATTGCATCGGAATTAAATACAAAAGGCACAATGCCGACTTATGTACTAGATGATTGGCTCTTCTTACTGGCTCTGTTTTGAACTATTCCTTTGACACTAGTTATGGATTCCGATGCTTCACTTCAGATTTACTGTATCCCTTGGACCTTCTTATTGACGACGAAACATAGAAATAGCATCGGCATTAAATACAAAAAGCACAATGAGGACTTAAGTACAGGAAGACTGGCTCTTCTTACTGTGTATATTTTGAACCATTCCTGTGACACTAGTTATAGATTCCCATGTTTCACTTCAACTTTACTGTATCCCTTCATCCTTCTTATTGACGACGAAACACAGAAATTGCATCGGATTAAATACAAAATGCACAATGCCGACTTAAGTACAACAAGACTGGCTCTTCTCACTGTCAATGTTTAGAACCATTCCTCTGACACTAGTTACAGATTCCGATGCTTCACTTCAGGTTTACTGTATCCCTTGGACCTTCTTATTGACGACGAAACAAAGAAATTGCATCGGAATTAAATACAAAAGGCACAATGCCGACTTAAGTCAAGAAGACTGGCTCTTCTTACTGTCTATGATTTGAACCATTCCTGTGACACTAGTTATGGATTCCGATGCTTCACTTCAGGTTTACTATATCCCTTGGACCTTCTTATTGACGACTAAAAACAGAAATTGCATCGGAATTAAATACAAAAAGCACAATGCCGAATTAAGTACAAGAAGGCTGGCTCTTCTTACTGTCTATGATTTGAACCATTCCTGTGACACTAGTTGTAGATTCCGATGCTTCACTTCAGGTTTAATGTAACCCTTGGACCTTCTTATTGACGACGAAACACAGAAATTGCATCGGAATTAATTACAAAAGGCACAATGCCGACAAGTACAGGAGGACTGGTTTTTCTTACTGTCTATGTTTTGAACCATTCCTGTGACACTAGTTATAGATTCAGATGCTTCGCTTCAATTTTACTGTATCCCTTGGACCTTCTTATTGACGACGAAACACAGAAATTGCATCGGAATTAAATACAATAGGCACAATGTCAACTTAAGTTCAAGAAGACTGGTTCTTCTTACTGTCAATGTTTTGAACCATTCCTGTGACACTAGTTTTAGATTCCGATGCTTCACTATATGTCTACTGTATCCCCTAAACCGTCTTATTGACGATGAAACACAGAAGTTGCAACGGAATTAAATACAAAAGGCACATTGCCGACTTAACTTCAAGAAGACTGACTCTTCTAACTGACTATGTTTTGAACATTTTCTGTGAGACCAGTATTAAATTCCGATGCTTCACTATATGTTTACTGTATCCCTTGGACCTTCTTATTGACGATGAAACACAGAAATTGCATCGGAATTAAGTACAAAAGGCACAATGCCGAATTGAGTACAAGAAGAGTGGATCTTCTTACTGGCTCTGTTTTGAACTATTCCTTTGACACTAGTTATGGATTCTGATGCTTCACTTCAGATTTACTGTATCCCTTGGACCTTCTTATTGACGACGAAACACAGAAATAGCATTGGAATTAAATACAAAAAGCACAATGAGGACTTAAGTACAGGAAGACTGGCTCTTCTTACTGTGTATATTTTGAACCATTCCTGTGACACTAGTTATAGATTCCGATGCTTCACTTCAACTTTACTGTATCCTTTCATCCTTCTTATTGACGACGAAACACAGAAATTGCATCGGAATTAAATACAAAAGGCACAATGCCGACTTAAGTCAAGAAGACTGGCTCTTCTTACTGTCTATGATTTGAACCATTCCTGTGACACTAGTTATGGATTCCGATGCTTCACTTCAGGTTTACTATATCCCTTGGACCTTCTTATTGACGACTAAAAACAGAAATTGCATCGGAATTAAATACAAAAAGCACAATGCCGACTTAAGTACAAGAAGGCTGGCTCTTCTTACTGTCTATGATTTGAACCATTCCTGTGACACTAGTTGTAGATTCCGATGCTTCACTACAGGTTTAATGTAACCCTTGGACCTTCTTATTGACGACGAAACACAGAAATTGCATCGGAATTAAATACAAAAGGCACAATGCCGACAAGTACAGGAGGACTGGTTTTTCTTACTGTCTATGTTTTGAACCATTCCTGTGACACTAGTTATAGATTCAGATGCTTCGCTTCAATTTTACTGTATCCCTTGGACCATCTTATTGACGACGAAACACAGAAATTGCATCGGAATTAAATACAATAAGCACAATGTCGACTTAAGTACAAGAAGACTGGTTCTTCTTACTGTCCATGTTTTGAACCATTCCTGTGACACTAGTTTTAGATTCCGATGCTTCACTATATGTCTACTGTATCCCCTAAACCGTCTTATTGACGATGAAACACAGAAGTTGCAACGGAATTAAATACAAAAGGCACATTGCCGACTTAACTTCAAGAAGACTGACTCTTCTAACTGACTATGTTTTGAACATTTTCTGTGAGACCAGTATTAAATTCCGATGCTTCACTATATGTTTACTGTATCCCTTGGACCTTCTTATTGACGATGAAATACAGAAATTGCATCGGAATTAAGTACAAAAGGCACAATGCCGAATTGAGTACAAGAAGAGTGGATCTTCTTACTGTCTATGTTTTAACGATTCCTGTGACACTATTTATAGAATCAGATGCTTCACATCAGGTATACTGTATCCCTTGGTCCTTATTATTGACGACGAAGCACAGAGATTGCATTGGAAATAAATACAAAACGCACAATGCCGACAAGTACAGGAAGACTGGCTATTCTTACTGTCTATGTTTTGAACCATTCCTGTGACACTAGTTATAGATTCCGATGCTTCACTTCAGGTTTACTGTATCCCTCTGACCTTCTTCTTGATGATGAAACACAGAAATTGCATCGGAATTAAATACAAAAGGCACAATGCCGACTTAAGTACAAGTAGACTGGCTCTTCTTACTGTCTATGTTTTGAACCGTTTCAGTGACACTAGATATAGATTCCGATGCTTCACTTCAAGTTTACTGTATCCCTTGGACCTTCTTATTGACGACGAAACACAAAAGTTGCATCGGAATTAAATACAAAATGCACAATGCCGGCTTAAGTACAAGAAGACTGACTCTTCTTACTGACTATGTTTTGAATATTTCCTGTGAGACCAGTATTAAATTCCGATGCTTCACTATATGTTTACTGTATACCTGGGACCTTCTTATTGACGATGTAACACAGAAATTGCATCGGAATTAAATACAAAAGGCACAATGCAGACTTAACTACTAGAAGAGTGGTTCTTCTTACTGTCTATGTTTGGAACCATTCCTGTGACACTAGTCATAGATTCCGATGTTTCACTTCAGGTTTACTGTATCCCTTGGACATTCTTATTGACGACGAAACACAGAAATTGCATCGGAATTAAATACAAAAGGCACAATGCCGACTTAAGTACAAGAAGACTGCCTCTTCTTACTGACTATGTTTTGAACATTTCCTGTGAGACCAGTATTAAATTCCGATGCTTCCCTATATGTTTACTTAATCCCTTGGACCTTCTTATTGACGATGAAACACAGAAATTGCATCGGAATTAAATACAAAAGGCACAATGCCGACTTAAGAACAAGAAGAGTGGCTCTTCTTACTGTCTTGTTTTGAACTATTCCTGTGACACTAGTTATAGATTCCGATGCCTCACTTCAAGTATACTGTACCCCTTGGTCCTTCTTATTGCCCACGAAACTCAGAGATTGCTTCAGAATTAAATACAAAAGGCACAATGCCGACTTAAGTACAAGAAGACTGGCTCTTCTTACTGTCTAAGTTTTGAACCATTCCTGTGACGCTAGTTATAGATTCCGATGCTTTACTTCAAGTTTACTGTATCCCTTCATCCTTCTTATTGACGACGAAACACAGAAATTGCATCGGATTAAATACAAAATGCACAATGCCGACTTAAGTACAAGAAGACTGACTCCTCTTATTGTCTATGTTTTGAACAATTCCTGTGACACTAGTTATAGATAATTGTGCTTCACTTTAAATTTACTTTATCCCTTGGACCTTCTTACAGACGACGAAACACATAAATTGCATCGAAATTAAATACAAAAGCCACAATGCCGACCTAAGTACAAGAAGACTGGCTCTTCTCACTGTCTATGTTTAGAACCATTCCTGTGACACTAGTAATAGATTCCGATGCTTCACTTCAGGTTTACTGTATCCCTCTGGCCTTCTTATTGATGATGAAACACAGAAATAGCATCGGAATTAAATACAAAAGGCACAATGCCGACTTAAGTACAAGAAGACTGGCTCTTCTTACTGTCTATGTTTTGAACCATTCCTGTGACACTAGTTATAGGTTCCGATGCTTCACTTCAAGTTTACTGTAACCCTTGGACCTTCTTATTGACGACGAAACACAAAAATTTCATCGGAATTTAATGCAAAAGGTACAATGCCGACTTAAGTACAAGAAGATTGGCTCTTCTTACTATCGATGATTTGAACCATTCCTGTGACACTAGTTATAAATTCCGAAGCTTCACTTCAGGTATACTATATCCCTTTGACCTTCGTATTGACGACGAAACACAGAAATTGCATCGGAATTAAATACATAAGGTACAATGCCGAATTAAGTACAAGAAGACTGGCTCTTCTTACTGTCTATGTTTTGAACCATTCCAGTGACACTACATATAGATTCCGGTGCTTCATTTCAGGTTTACTTTATCCCGTGGACTTTCTGATTGATGACAAATCACAGAAATTGAATCGGAATTAAATACAAAAGGCACAATGCTGACTTAAGTACAAAAAGACTGACTCTTCTTACTGACTATGCTTTGAACATTTACTGTGAGACCAGTTTTAGATTCCGATGCTTCACTATAAGTTTATTGTATCCTTTGGACCTTCTTATTGACGATGAAACACAGTATTTGCATCGGAATTAAATACAAAAAGCACAATGTCGACTTAAGTACAAGAGGACTGGCTCTTCTTACTGTCTATGTTTTGAACCATTCCTGTGACACTAGTTATAGATTCCGATGCCTCACTTCATGTTTACTGTATCCCTTGGTCCTTCTTATTGACGACGAAACACAGAACATGCATCGCAATTAAATACAAAACCACAATGCCGACTTAAGTACAAGAAGACTGACTCTTCTTACTGACTATGTTTGAACATTTCCTGTGAGACCAGTTTTAGATTCCGATGCTTCACTATACTTCTACTGTATCCCTCGGACCTTCTTATTGACGACGAAACACAGAAATTGCATCGGAATTAAATACAAAAGGCACAAAGCCGACTTAAGGACAAGAAGACTAGCTCTTCTTAATGTCTATGTTTTGAACCGTTCCTGTAACACTAGTTACTAGTTATAGATCCCGATGCTTCACTTCAGGTTTACTGTATCCCTCGGACCTTCCTATTGACGCCGAAACACAGAAATTGCATTGGAATTAAATACAAAAGGCACAATGCCGACTTAAGTACAATAAGACTGACTCTTCTTACTAAGTTTGGACATTTCCTGTGAGACCAGTTTTAGATTCCGATGCTTCACTATACTTCTACTGTATCCCTTGGACCTTCTTATTGACGATGAAAAACAGAAGTTGCATCGGAATTAAATACAAAATGCACAATGCCGGCTTAAGTACAAGAAGACTGAATCTTCTTACTGACTATGTTTTGAATATTTCCTGTGAGACCAGTATTATATTCCGATGCTTCCCTACATGTTTACTTTATTCCTTGGACCTTCTTATTGACGATGAAACACAGAAATGGCATCGGAATTAAATACAAAAGGCACAATGCCGACTTAAGAACAAGAAGAGTGGCTCTTCTTACTGTCTATATTTTGAACTATTCCTGTGACACTAGTTATAGTTTCGGATGCTTCACTTCAGGCATACTGTACCCCTTGGACCTTCTTATTGCCGACGAAACTCAGAGATTGCTTCGGAATTAAATACAAAAGGCACAATGCCGACTTAAGTACAAGAAGACTGGCTCTTCTTACTGTCTATGTTTTGAACCATTCCTGTGACACTAGTTATAGGTTCCGATGCTTCACTTCAAGTTTACTGTATCCCTTGGACCTTCTTATTGACGACGAAACACAAAAATTTCATCGGAATTAAATACAAAATGTACAATGCCGACATAAGTACAAGAAGACTGGCTCTTCTTACTGTCGATGATTTGAACCATTCCTGTGACACTAGTTATAGATTCCGAAGCTTCACTTCAGGTATACTATATCCCTTGGACCTTCGTATTGACGACGAAACACAGATATTGCATCGGAATTAAATACATAATGTACAATGCCGAATTAAGTACAAGAAGACTGACTCTTCTTACTGTCTATGTTTTGAACCATTCCAGTGACACTAGTTATAGATTCCGGTGCTTCATTTCAGGTTTACTTTATCCCGTGGACTTTCTGATTGACGACAAAACACAGAAATTGCATCGGGATTAAATACAAAAGGCACAATGCCGACTTATGTACTAGAAGATTGGCTCTTCTTACTGGCTCTGTTTTGAACTATTCCTTTGACACTAGTTATGGATTCCGATGCTTCACTTCTGATTTAATGTATCCCTTGGACCTTCTTATTGACGACGAAACACAGAAATAGCATCGGAATTCAATACAAAAAACACAATGAGGACTTAAGTACAGGATGACTGGCTCTTCTTACTGTGTATATTTTGAACCATTCCTGTGACACTAGTTATGGATTCGGATGCTTCACTTCAGGTTTACTGTATCCCTTGAACCTTCTTATTGACGACGAAACACAGAAATTGCATCGGATTAAATACAAAAGGCACAATGCCGACTTAAGTCAAGAAGACTGGCTCTTCTTACTGTCTATGATTTGAACCATTCCTGTGACACTAGTTATGGATTCGGATGCTTCACTTCAGGTTTACTGTATCCCTTGGACCTTCTTATTGACGACTAAAAACAGAAACTGCATCGGAATTAAATACAAAAAGCACAATGCCGACTTAAGTACAAGAAGGCTGGCTCTTCTTACTGTCTATGATTTGAACCATTCCTGTGACACTAGTTATAGATTACGATGCTTCACTTCAGGTTTAATGTAACCCTTGGACCTTCTTATTGACGACGAAACACAGAAATTGCATCGGAATTAAATACAAAAGGCACAATGCCAACAAGTACAGGAGGACTGGTTTTTCTTACTGTCTATGATTTGAACCATTCCTGTGACACTAGTTATAGATTCAGATGCTTCGCTTCAATTTTACTGTATCCCTTGGATCTTCTCATTGACGACGAAACACAGAAATTGCATCGGAATTAAATACAATAGGCACAATGTCGACTTAAGTACTAGATGACTTACTCTTCTTACTGTCTATGTTTTGAACATTTCCTGTGAGACCACTTTCAGATTCCGATGCTTCACTATATGTCTACTGTATCCCTTGGACCTTCGTATTGACGATGAAACACAGAATTTGCATCGGAATTAAATACAAAAGGCACAATGCCGACTTAAGTACAAGAAGAGTGGATCTTCTTACTGTCTATGTTTTAACCATTCCTGTGACACTATTTATAGAATCAGAAGCTTCACATCAGGTCTACTGTATCCCTTGGCCCTTATTATTGACGACGAAACACAGAGATTGCATCGGAATTAAATACAAAAGGCACAATGCCGACAAGTACAGGAAGACTGGCTATTCTAACTGTCTATGTTATGAACCATTCCTGTGACATTAGTTATAGATTCCGATGCTTCACTTCAGGTTTCCTGTATCCCTCTGACCTTCTTATTGATGATGAAACACAGAAATTGCATCGGAATTAAATACAAAAGGCACAATGCCGACTTAAGTACAAGAAGACTGGCTCTTCTTACTGTCTATGTTTTGAACCATTTCTGTTACACTAGTTATAGATTCCGATGCTTCACTTCAAGTTTACTGTATCCCTTGGACCTTCTTATTGACGACGAAACACAAAAATTTCATCGGAATTAAATACAAAAGGTACAATGCCGACTTAAGTACAAGAAGACTGGCTCTTCTTACTGTCGATGATTTGAACCATTCCTGAGACACTAGTTATAGATTCCGATGCTTCACTTCAAGTTTACTGTATCCCTTCATCCTTGTTATTGACGACGAAACACAGACATTGCATCGGATTAAATACAAATTGCACAATGCCGACTTAAGTACAAGAAGACTGACTCCTCTTATTGTCTATGTTTTGAACCATTCCGGTGAAATTGGTTATAAATTCCGGTGCTTCATTTCAGGTTTACTGTATCCCGTGAACTTTCTTATTGACGACAAAATACAGAAATTGAATCGGAATTAAATACAAAAGCCACAATATCGACTTAAGTACAAAAAGTCTGACTCTTCTTACTGACTATGGTATGAACGTTTACTGTGAGACCAGTTTTAGATTCCGATGCTTCACTATAAGTTTAATGTATCCCTTGGACCTTCTTATTGACGATGAAACACAGAATTTGCATCGGAATTAAATACAAAAAGCACAATGCCGACTTAAGTACAAGAAGACTGGCTCTTCTTACTGTCTATGTTTTGAACCATTCCTGTGACACTAGTTATAGATTCCGATGCCTCACTTCAGGTTTACTGTATCCCTTGGTCCTTCTTATTGACGACGAAACACAGAACATGCATCGAAATTAAATACAAAAGCCACAATGCCGACTTAAGTACAAGAAGACTGGCTCTTCTCACTGTCTATGTTTAGAACCATTCCTGTGACACTAGTTACAGATTCCGATGCTTCACTTCAGGTTTACTGTATCCCTCTGACCTTCTTATTGATGATGAAACACAGAAATTGCATCGGAATTAAATACAAAATGCACAATGCCGACTTAAGTACAAGAAGACTGGCTCTTCTTACTGTCTATGTATTGAACCATTTCTGTTACACTAGTTATAGATTCCGATGCTTCACTTCAAGTTTACTGTATCCCTTGGACCTTCTTATTGACGACGAAACACAAAAATTTCATCGGAATTAAATACAAAAGGTACAATGCCGACATAAGTACAAGAAGACTGGCTCTTCTTACTGTCGATGATTTGAACCATTCCTGAGACACTAGTTATAGATTCCGAAGCTTCACTTCAGGTTTACTATATCCCTTGGACCTTCGTATTGACGACGAAACACAGAAATTGCATCGGAATTAAATACAAAAGGTACAGTGCCGAATTAAGTACAAGAAGACTGGCTCTTCTCACTGTCTATGATTAGAACCATTCCTCTGACACTAGTTACAGATTCCGATGCTTCACTTCAGGTTTACTGTATCCCTCTGACCTTCTTATTGATGATGAAACACAGAGATTGCATCGGAATTAAATACAAAATGCACAATGCCGACTTAAGTACAAGAAGACTGGCTCTTCATACTGTCTATGTTTTGAACCATTTCTGTTACACTAGTTATAGATTCCGATGCTTCACTTCAAGTTTACTGTATCCCTTGGACCTTCTTATTGACGACGAAACACAAAAATTTCATCGGAATTAAATACAAAAGGTACGATGCCGACTTAAGTACAAGAAGACTGGCTCTTCTTACTGTCGATGATTTGAACCATTCCTGAGACACTAGTTATAGATTCCGAAGCTTCACTTCAGGTTTACTGTATCCCTTGGACCTTCGTATTGACGACGAAACACAGAAATTGCATCGGAATTAAATACAAAAGGTACAGTGCCGAATTAAGTACAAGAAGACTGACTCTTCTTACTGTCTATGTTTTGAACCATTCCTGTGACACTAGTTATAGATTCCGATGCTTCACTTCAAGTTTACTGTATCTCTTCATCCTTGTTATTGACGACGAAACACAGAAATTGCATCGGATTAAATACAAATTGCACAATGCCGACTTAAGTACAAGAAGACTGACTCCTCTTATTGTCTATGTTTTGAACCATTCCGGTGAAATTGGTTATAAATTCCGGTGCTTCATTTCAGGTTTACTGTATCCCGTGGACTTTCTTATTGACGACAAAACACAGAAATTGAATCGGAATTAAATACAAAAGCCACAATATCGACTTAAGTACAAAAAGACTGACTCTTCTTACTGTCTATGGTATGAACATTTACTGTGAGACCAGTTTTAGATTCCGATGCTTCACTATAAGTTTAATGTATCCCTTGGGCCTTCTTATTGACGATGAAACACAGAATTTGCATCGTAATTAAATACAAAAAGCACAATGCCGACTTAAGTACAGGAAGACTGGCTCTTCTTATTGTCTATGTTTTGAACCATTCCTGTGACACTAGTTATAGATTCCGATGCCTCACTTCAGGTTTACTGTATCCCTTGGTCCTTCTTATTGACGACGAAACACAGAACATGCATCGGAATTAAATAAAAAACCACAATGCCGACTTAAGTACAAGAAGACTGACTCCTCTTATTGTCTATGTTTTGAACCATTCCTGTGACACTAGTTATAGATAATTGTGCTTCACTTTAAATTAACTGTATCCCTTGGACCTTCTTATAGACGACGAAGCACATAAATTGCATCGAAATTAAATACAAAAGCCACAATGCCGACTTAAGTACAAGAAGACTGGCTCTTCTCACTGTCTATGTTTAGAACCATTCCTGTGACACTAGTTACAGATTCCGATGCTTCACTTCAGGTTTACTGTATCCCTTGGACCTTCTTATTGACGACGAAACACAGAAATTGCATCGGAATTAAATACAAAAGGCACAATGCCGACTTAATTCAAGAAGACTGGCTCTGCTTACTGTCTATGATTTGAACCATTCCTGTGACACTAGTTATAGATTCCGATGCTTCACTTCAGGTTTAATGTAACCCTAGGTCCTTCTTATTGACGACGAAACACAGAAATTGCATTGGAATTAAATAGAAAAGGCACAATGCCGACAAGTACAGGAGGACTGGTTTTTCTTACTGTCTATGTTTTGAACCATTCCTGTGACACTAGTTATAGATTCAGATGCTTCGCTTCAATTTTACTGTATCCCTTGGACGTTCTTATTGACAACGAAACACAGATATTGCATCGGAATTAAATACAATAGGCACAATGTCGACTTAAGTACAAGAAGACTGACTCTTCTTACTGTCTCTGTTTTGAACATTTCCTGTGAGACCAGTTTTAGATTCCGATGCTTCACTATATGTCTACTGTATCCCTTGGACCTTCGTATTGACGATGAAACACAGAATTTGCATCGGAATTAGATACAAAAGGCACATTGCCAACTTAAGTTCAAGAAGAGTGACTCTTCTAACTGACTATGTTTTGAACATTTCCTGTGAGACCAGTATTAAATTCCGATGCTTCACTATATGTTTACTGTATCCCTTGGACCTTCTTATTGACGATGAAAGACAGAAATTGCATCGGAATTAAGTACAAATGGCACAATGCCGACTTAAGTACAAGAAGAGTGGCTGTTCTTACTGTCTATGTTTTAACCATTCCTGTGACACTATTTATAGAATCAGATGCTTCACATCAGGTCTACTGTATCCCTTGGACCTTATTATTGACGACGAAACACAGAGATTGCATCGGAATTAAATACAAAAGGCACAATGCCGACAAGTACAGGAAGACTGGCTATTCTTACTGTCTATGTGTTGAACCATTCCTGTGACACTAGTTACAGATTCCGATGCTTCACTTCAGGTTTACTGTATCCCTCTGACCTTCTTATTGACGACGAAACACAATAAATTTCAGCGGAATTAAATACAAAAGGTACAATGCCGACTTAAGTACAAGAAGACTGGCTCTTCTTGCTGTCGATGATTTGAACCATTCCTGAGACACTAGTTATAGATTCCGAAGCTTCACTTCAGGTTTACTATATCCCTTGGACCATCTTATTGACGACGAAACACAGAAATAACATCGGAATTAAATACAAAAAGCACAATGCCGACTTAAGTACAGGAAGACTGGCTCTTCTTACTGTGTATATTTTGAACCATTTCTGTGACACTAGTTATAGATTCCGATGCTTCACTTGAAGTTTACTTTATCCATTCATCCTTCTTATTGACGACGAACCACAGAAATTGCATCGGATTAAATACAAAATGCACAATGCCGACTTAGGTACAAGAAGACTGACTCCACTTATTGTCTATGTTTTGAACCATTCCTGTGACACTAGTTATAGATAATTATGCTTCACTTTAAATTTACTGTATCCTTTGGACCTTCTTATAGACGACGAAACACATAAATTGCATCGAAATTAAATACAAAAGCCACAATGCCGACTTAAGTACAAGAAGACTGGCTCTTCTCACTGTCTATGTTTAGAACCATTCCTGTGACACTAGTTACAGATTCCGATGCTTCACTTCAGGTTTACTGTATCCCTTGGACCTTCTTATTGACGACGAAACACAGAAATTGCATCGGAAATAAGTACAAAAGGCACAATGCCGACTTAAGTACAAGAAGAGTGGCTCTTCTTACTGTCTATGTTTTAACCATTCCTGTGACACTATTTATAAAATCAGATCCTTCACATCAGGTCTACTGTATTTCTTGGACCTTATTATTGACGACGAAACACAGAGATTGCATCGGAATTAAATACAAAAGCACAATGCCGACTTAAGTACAAGAAGGCTGGCTCTTCTTACTGTCTAAAATTTGAACCATTCCTGTAACACTACTTAAAGATTCCGATGCTTCACTTCAGGTTTAATGTAACCCTTGGACCTTCTTATTGACGACGAAACACAGAAATTGCATCGGAATTAAATACAAGAGGCACAATGCCGACAAGTACAGGAGGACTGGTTTATCTTACTGTCTATGTTTTGAACCATTCCTGTGACACTAGTTATAGATTAAGATGCTTCACTTCAGGTTTACTGTATCCCTTGGACCTTCTTATTGACGACGAAACACAGAAATTGCATCGGAATTAAATACAATAGTCACAATGTCGACGTAAGTACAAGAAGACTGACTCTTCCTTCTGTCTATGTTTTGAACATATCCTGTGAGACCAGTTTTAGATTCCAATGCTTCACTATATGTCTACTGTATCCCTTGGACCTACGTATTGACGATGAAACACAGAAGTTGCGTCGGAATTAAATACAAAAGGCATAATGCCGACTTAAATACAAGAAGAATGACTTTTCTTGCTGACTATGTTTTGAACATTTCCTGTGAGACCAGTATTAAATTCCGATGCTTCACTATATGTTTACTGTATCCCCTACACCGTCTTATTGACGATGAAACACTGAAGTTGCAACGGAATTAAATACAAAAGGCACATTGCCGACTTAAGTTCAAGAAGACTGACTCTTCTAACTGACTATGTTTAGAACATTTCCTGTGAGACCAGTTTTAAAGTCCGATGCTTCACTATATGTTTACTGTATCCCTTGGACCTTCTTATTGACGATGGAACACAGAAATTGCATCGGAATGAAGTACAAAAGGCACAATGCTGACTTAAGTACAAGAATAGTGGTTCTTCTTACTGACAATGTTTGGAACATTTCCAGTGAGACCAGTTTTAGATTCGGATGCTTCACTTCAGGTTTACTATATCGCTTGGACCTTCTTATTGACGACGAAACAGAGAAATTGCATCGGAATGAAATACAAAAGGCACAATGCCGACTTAAGTACAAGAAGACTGACTCTTCTTACTGACTACGTTTTGAACATTTCCTGTGAGACCAGTTTTAGATTCCGATGCTTCACTATATGTCTGCTGTATCCCTTGGACCTTCTTATTGACAATGAAACACAGAAGTTGCATCGGAATTAATTCCAAAGGCACAATGCCGGCTTAAGTACAAGAAGACTGACTCTTCTTACTGACAATGTTTTGAACATTTCCTGTGAGGCCAGAATTAAATTCCGATGCTTCACTATATGTTCACTGTATCCCTTGGACCTTCTTATTGACGACGAAACACAGACATTGCTTCGGAATTAAATACAAAAGGCACAATGCCGACTTAAGTACAAGAAGACTGGCTCTTCTTACTGTCTATGTTTTGAACTATTCCTGTGACGCTAGTTATAGATTCCGATGCTTCACTTCAGGTTTACTGTATCCCTTGGACCTTCTAATTGACGACAAAACACAGAAATTGCATCGGAATTAAATACAAAAGGCACAATGCCGACTTAAGTACAAGAAGACTAGCTCTTCTTACTGTCTATGTTTTGAACCGTTCCTGTGACACTAGTTATAGATCACGATGCTTCACTTCAGGTTTACTGTATTCCTCGGACCTTCTTATTGACGACGAAACACGGAAATTGCATCGGAATTAAATACAAAAGGCACAATGCCGACTTACGTACAAGAAGATTGGCTCTTCTTACTGGCTATGTTTTAAACTCGTCCTTTGACACTAGTTATGGATTCCGATGCTTCACTTCAGATTTACTGTATCCCTTGGACCTTCTTATTGACGACGAAACACAGAAATAGCATCGGAATTAATTACAA
The DNA here is from genome assembly GCF_023864345.2 of Schistocerca serialis cubense. Taxonomy (NCBI): domain Eukaryota; kingdom Metazoa; phylum Arthropoda; class Insecta; order Orthoptera; family Acrididae; genus Schistocerca; species Schistocerca serialis. Next base: position 184,294,229 of record NC_064649.1, on the reverse strand, counting down.
AAGGCACAATGCCGACTTAAGTACAGGAAGACTGGCTCTTCTTACTGTCTATATTTTGAACCATTCCTGTGACACTAGTTATAGATTACGATGCTTCACTTCAGTTTTACTGTATCCCTTCATCCTTCTTATTGACGACGAAACACTAAAATTGCATCGGAATTAAATGCAAAATGCACAATGCCGACTTAAGTACAAGAAGACTGACTCCTCTTATTGTCTATGTTTTGAACGATTCCTGTGACACTAGTTATAGATTCCGATGCTTCACTTCAGGTTTACTGTATCCCTCTGACCTTCTTATTGACGATGAAACACAGAAATTGCATCGTAATTAAATACAAAAGGCACAATGCCGACTTAAGTACAAGAAGACTGATTCTTCATACTGACTATGTTTTGAACCGTTCCTGTGACACTAGTTATAGATTCCGATGCTTCACTTCAGGTTTACTGTATCCCTTGGACCTTCTTAATGACGACGAAACACAGAAATTTCATCGGAATTAAATACCAAAGGCACAATGCCGACTTAAGTACAAGAAGACTGGCTCTTCTTACTGTCTATGATTTGAACCAATCATGAGACACTAGTTATAGGTTCCGAAGCTTCATGTTTACTGTATCCCTTGGACCTTCTTATTGACGGCGAAACACAGAAATTGCATCGGAATTAAATACCAAAGGTACATTGCCGAATTAAGTACCAGAAGACTGGGTCTTCTAACTGTCTATACTTTGAACCATTCCTGTGACACTAGTTATAGATAATGATGCATCACTTTAGGTTTACTGTATCCCTTGGACCTTCTTATAGACGACGAAACACAAAAATTGCATCGAAAATAAATACAAAAGCCACAATGCCGACGTAAGTTCAAGAAGGCTGGCTCTTCTTACTGTCTATGATTTGAACCATTCCTGTGACACTAGTTATAGATTCCGATGCTTCACTTCAGGTTTAAAGTAACCCTTGGACCTTCTTATTGACGACGAAACACAGAAATTTCATCGGAATTAAATACAAAAGGCACAATGGCGACAAGTACAGGAGGACTGGTTTTTCTTACTGTCTATGTTTTGAACTATTCCTGTGACACTAGTGATAGATTCAGATGCTTCACTTCAGTTTTACTGTATCCCATGGACTTTCTTATTGACGACGAAACACAGAAATTGAATCGGAATTAAATACAAAAGGCAAAATGCCGACTTAAGTACAAGAAGACTGACTCTTCTTACTGACTATGATTTGAACATTTCCTATGAGACCAGTTTTAGATTCAGATGCTTCACTATATGTTTACTGTATCCCTTGGACATTCTTATTGACGATGAAAAACAGAAACTGAATCGGAAAAAATACCAAAGGCACAATGCCGACTTAAGTAAAAGAAGACTGGCTCTTCCCCCTGTCTATTTTTTGAACCATTCCTGAGACACTAGTTATAGATTCCGATGAGTCACTTCCGATTTACTGTATCCCTTGGACCTTCTTATTGACGACGAAACACAGAAATTGCATCGGAATTAAATACAATAGGCACAATGTCGACTTAAGTACAAGAAGACTGACTCTTCTTACTGTCTATGTTTTGAACATTTCCTGTGAGACCAGTTTTAGATTCCGATGCTTCACTATACGTCTGCTGTATTCCTTGGACCTTCTTATAGACAATGAAACACAGAAATTGCATCGGAATTAAATGCAAAAGGCACAATGCCGACTTAAGTACAGCAAAAGTGGCTCTTCTTACTGTCTATGTTTTAACCATTCCTGTGACACTAGTTATAGAATCAGATGCTTCACATCAGCTCTACTGTATCCCTTGGACCTTATAATTGACGACGAAACACAGAGATTGCATCGGAATTAAATACAAAGGCACAATGCCGACTTAAGTACAAGAAGACTGACCCTTCTTATTGACTATGATTTGAACATTTCCTGTGAGACCAGTTTTAGATTCGGATGCTTCATTTCAGGTTTACTGTATCGCTTGGACCTTCTTATTGACGACGAATCACAGAAATTGCATCGGAATTAAATACAAAAGGCACAATGCCGACTAAGTACAAGAAGACTGGCTCTTCTTACTGTCTATGTTTTGAACCGTTCCTGTGACACTAGTTATAGATTCCGATGCTTCACTTCAGGTTTACTGTATCCCTTAGTCCTTCTTATTGACGACTAAACACAGAAATTGCATCAGAATTAAATACAAAAGGCACAATGCCGGCTTAGGTACAAGAAGACTTTCTCTTCTTACTGACTATGTTTTGAACATTTCCTGTGAGACCACTATTAAATTCCGATGCTTCACTATATGTTTACTGTATCCCTTGGACCTTCTTATTAACGATGAAACACAGAAATTGCATCAGAATTAAATACAAAAGGCACAATGCCCTTTTAAGTACAAGAAGAGTGGCTCTTCTTACTGTCTATGATTTGAACCGTTCCTGTGACACTAGTTATAGATTCCGCTGCTTCACTTCAGGTTTACTGTATCTCTTGGACCTTCTTATTGACGACGAAACACAGAAATTGTATCGGAATTAAATACAAAAACCACAATGCCGACTTAAGTACAAGAAGCCTGACTCTTCTTATTGACTACGTTTGAACATTTCCTGTGAGACCAGTTTTAGATTCCGATGCTTGACTACATGTCTACTATATCCCTTTTACATTCTTATTGACGATGAAACACAGAAGTTGCATCGGAATTAAATACAGAAGGCGCAGTGCCGACTTAAGTACAAGAAGACTAACTCTTCTTACTGACTATGCTTTGAACATTTCCTGTGAGACCAGTATTAAATTCCGATGCTTCACTATATGTTTACTGTATCCCTTGGACCTTCTTATTAACGATGAAACACAGAAATTGCATCAGAATTAAATACAAAAGGCACAATGCCGACTTAAGTACAAGAAGAGTGGCTCTTCTTACTGTCTATGTTTTGAACCGTTCCTGTGACACTAGTTACAGATTCCGCTGCTTCACTTCAGGTTTACTGTATCCCATAGTCCTTCTTATTGACGACTAAACACAGAAATTGCATCAGAATTAAATACAAAAGGCACAATGCCGGCTTAGGTACAAGAAGACTTTCTCTTCTTACTGACTATGTTTTGAACATTTCCTGTGAGACCAGTATTAAATTCCGATGCTTCACTATATGTTTACTGTATCACTTGGACCTTCTCATTGACGATGAAACACAGAAATTGCATCGGAATTAAAAACAAAAGGCACAATGCCGACTTAAGTACAAGAAGAATGGCTCTTCTTACTGTCTATGTTTTGAACCATTCCTGTGACACTAGTTATAGATTCCCATGCTTCACTTCAGGTTTACTGTATCCCTTGGACCTTCCTATTGACGACGAAACACAGAAATTGAATCGGAATGAAATACAAAAGGCACAATGACGACTTAAGTACAAGAAGACTGAAGAATGAAATACAAAAGGCACAATGACGACCTAAGTACAAGAAGACTGGCCCCTCTTACTGTCTATGATTTGAACCATTCCTGTGACACTAGTTATAGATTCCGATGCTTCACTTCAGGTTTTACTGTATCTCTTGGACCTTCTTATTGACGACGAAACAGAGAAATTGCATCGGAATTAAATACAAACGGCACAATGCCGACTTAAGTACAAGAAGACTGGCTCTTCTTACTGTCTATATTTTGAACCATTCCTCTGACACTAGTTATAGATCCCGATGCTTCACTTCAGGTTTACTGTATTCCTCTGACCTTCTTATTGACGATGAAACACAGAAATATCATCGGAATTAAATACAAAATGAACAGTGCCGACTTAAGTACAAGAAGACTGGCTCTTCATACTGTCTATGATTTGAACCATTCCTGTGACACTAGTTATAGATTCCGATGCTTCACTTCAGGTTTTACTGTATCCCTTGGACCTTCTTATTGACGAAGAAACAGAGAAATTGCATGGGAATTAAATACAAAAGGTACAACGCCAAATTAAGTACAAGAAGACTGACTCATCTTACTGCCTATGTTTTGAATGATTCCTGTGACACTAGTTACAGATTCCGATGCTTCACTTCAGGTTTACTGTATCCCTTGGACCTTCTTATTGACGACGAAACACAGAAATTGCATCGGATTTAAATACAAAATGACAATGCCGACTTACGTACATGAAGACTGGCTCTTCTTACTGTCTATGTTTTGAACCATTCCTGTGGCACTAGTTATAGATTCCGATGCTTCACTTCAGGTTTACTGTAACCCTTGGACCTTCTTATTGACGACGAATCACTGAAATTGCATCGGAATTTAATTCAAAAGGCACAATGCCGACTTAAGAACAAGAGGACTGACTCTTCTTACTGACTATATTTTGAACATTTCCTGTGAGACCAGTTTTAGGTTCCGATGCTTGACTATATGTCTACTGTATCCCTTGGACCTTCTTGTTGACGATGAAACAAAGAAATTGCATCGGATTTATATACAAAAGGCACAATGATGACTTAAGTACAAGAAGACTGACTCTTCTTACTGACTATGCTTTGAACATTTCCTGTGAGTCCAGTTTTAGATTCCGATGCTTCACTATATGTCTACTGTATCCCATGGACCTTCTTATTGACGATGAAACACAGACGTTGCATTGGAATTAAATAAAAAACGCACAATGCCGGCTTAAGTACAAGATGACTGACTCTTCTTACTGACTATGTTTTGAACATTTCCTGTGAGACCAGTATTAAATTCCGATGGTTCACTATATATCTACTGTATCCCTTGGACCTTCTTATTGACGATGAAACACAGAAGTTGCATCGGAATTAAATACAAAATGCACAATGCCGGCTTAAGTACAAGAGGACTGACTCTTCTCACTGACTATGTTTTGAACATTTCCTGTGAGACCAGTATTAAATTCCGATGCTTCACTATATGTTTACTGTATCCCTTGGACCTTCTTATTGACGATGAAACACAGAAATTGCATCGGATTTAAATACAAAAGGCACAATGCCGACTTAAGTACAAGCAAGAAGAATGGCTCTTCTTACTGTCTATGTTTTGAACCATTGCTGTGACACTACTTATAGATTCCGATGCTTCACTTCAGGTTTACTGTATCCCTTGGACCTTCTTATTGACGACGAATCACAGAAATTGCATCAGAATTAAAAACAAAAGGCACAATGCCGACTTAAGTACAAGAAGACTGACTCTTCTTACTGACTATGTTTTGAACATTTCCTGTGAGACCAGTATTAAATTCCGATGCTTCACTATATGTTTACTGTATCCCTTGGACCTACTTATTGACGATGAAACACATAAATTGCATCGGAATTAAACACAAATGGCACAATGCCGACTTAAGTACAAGAAGAGTGGCTCTTCTTACTGTCTATGTTTTGAACCATTCCTGTGACACTAGTTATAGATTCCGATGCTTCACTTCAGGTTTACTGTATCCCTTGGACCTTCTTATTGACGACGAAACACAGAAATTGCATGGGAATTAAATACAAAAGGCACAATGCCGACTTAAGTACAAGAAGACTGGCTCTTCTTACTGTCTGCTTTGAACCATTCCTGTGACACTAGTTATACATTCGGATGCTTCACTTCAGGTTTACTGTATCCCTTGGACCTTCTTATTGACGACGAAACACAGAAATTGCATCGGAATTAAATACAAAAGGCACAATGCCGATTTAAGTACAAGAAGACTGGCTCTTCTTACTGTCTATGTTTTGAACTATTCCTGTGACACTAGTTATAAGATCCGATGCTTCACTTCCGGTTTACTGTATTCCTCCGACCTTCTTATTGACGATGAAACACATAAATTGCATCGGAATTAAATACAAATGGCACAATGCCGACTTAAGTACAAGAAGACTGGCACTTCTTACTGTCTATGATTTGAACCATTCCTGAGACACTAATCATAGATTCCGAAGCTTCACTTCAGGTTTACTGTATCCCTTGGACCTTCTTATTGACGACGAAACACAGAAATTGCATCGGAATTAAATACAAAAGGTACAATGCCGATTAAAGTACGAGAAGACTGACTCTTCTTACTGCCTATGGTTTGAACTATTCCTGTGACACTAGATATAGATTCCGATGCTTCACTTCAGGTTTACTGTATCCCTTGGACCTTCTTATTGACAACGAAACACACAAATTGCATCGGAATTAAATACAAAAGGCACAATGCCGACTTAAGTACAAGAAGGTTGGGTCTTCTTACTGTCTATGTTTTGAACCATTCCTGTGTCACTAGTTATAGATTCCGATGCTTCACATCAGGTTTACTGTATCCCTTGGGCCTTCTTATTGCCGACGAAACACAGAAATTGCATCGGAATTAAATACAAAAGCCACAATGCCGAATTAAGTACAGGAAGACTGGCTCTTCTTACTTTCTATGTATTAAACCATTCCTGTGACACTAGTTGTAGTTTCCGATGCTTCACTTCAGGTTTACAGTATCCCTTCACCCTTCTTATTGATGACGATACACAGAGAATGCATCGGAATTAAATACAAAAGGCACAAGGCCGGCTTAAGTACAAGAAGACTGACTCTTCTTACTGACTATGTTTTGAATATTTCCTGTGAGACCAGTATTAAATTCCGATGCTTCACTATATGTCTACTGTATCTCTTGGACCGTCTTATTGACGATGAAACACAGAAGTTGCATCGGAATTAAATACAAAAGGCACAATGCCGGCTTAAGTACAAGAAGACTGACTCTTCTTACTGACTATGTTTTGAACATTTCCTGTGAGACCAGTATTATATTCCGATGCTTCACTATATGTTTACTATATCCCTTGGACCGTCTTATTGACGATGAAACACAGAACTTACATCGGAATTAAATACAAAAGGCACAATGCCGACATAAGTACAAGAAGAGTGGCTCATCTTACTGCCTATGTTTTGAACCATTCCTGCGACACTAGTTATAGATTCCGATGCTTCACTTCAGGTTTACTGTAACCCTTGGACCTTCTTATTGACGACGAAACACAGAAATTGCATCAGGATTAAATACAAAAGGCACAATGCCGACTTAAGTACAAGAAGACTGACTCTTCTTACTGACTATGTTTGAACATTTCCTGTGAGACCAGTATTAAATTCCGAAGCTTCGCTATATGTTTACTGTATCCCTTGGACCTTCTTATTGACGATGAAACACAGAAATTGCATAGTAATTAAATACAAAAGGCACAACGCGGACTTAAGTACAAGAAGAGTCGCTCTTCTTACTGTATATGATTTGAACCGTTCCTGTGACACTAGTTATAGATTCCGATGTTTTACTTCAGGTTTACTGTATCCCTTGGAGCTTCTTATTGACGACTAAATACAAAAATTGCTTCGGAAGTAAATACAAAACGCACAATGCCGACTTAAGTACAAGAAGACTGGCTCTTCTTACTGTCTATGCTTTGAACCATTCCTGTGACACTAGTTATAGATTCCGATGCTTCACTTCAGGTTTACTGTATCCCTTGTCTTTCTTATTGACGACAAAACACAGAAATTGCATCGGAATTAAATACAAAAGGCACAATGATGACTTAATTACAAGAAGACTGGCTCGTCTTACTGTCTGTGTTTTGAACCATTCCTGTGACACTAGTTATAGATTCCGATGCTTCACTTCAGGTTTACTGTATCCCTTGGACCTTCTTATTGACAACGAAACACACAAATTGCATCGGAATTAAATACAAAAGGCACAATGCCGACTTAAGTACAAGAAGGTTGGGTCTTCTTACTGTCTATGTTTTGAACCATTCCTGTGTCACTAGTTATAGATTCCGATGCTTCACTTCAGGTTTACTGTATCCCTTGGGCCTTCTTATTGCCGACGAAACACAGAAATTGCATCGGAATTAAATACAAAAGCCACAATGCCGAATTAAGTACAGGAAGACTGGCTCTTCTTACTTTCTATGTATTAAACAATTCCTGTGACACTAGTTGTAGTTTCCGATGCTTCACTTCAGGTTTACAGTATCCCTTCACCCTTCTTATTGATGACGATACACAGAGAATGCATCGGAATTAAATACAAAAGGCACAATGCCGACTTAAGTACAAAAAGACTAACTCTTCTTACTGACTATGTTTCAACATTTCCTGTGAGACCAGTTTTAAATTCCGATGCTTCATGATATGTTTACTGTATCCCTTGGGCATTCTTATTGACAATAAAACATAGATATTGCATCGGAATTAAATCCAAAACGCACAATGCCGACTTAAGTACAAGAAGAATGGCTCTTCTTACTGTCTATGTTTTGATCCATTCCTGTGACACTAGTTATAGATTCCGATGCCTCACTTCTGGTTTACTGGATCCCTTGGACCTCCTTATTGACGACGAAACACAGAAATTGCCTCGGAATTAAATACAAAAGGCACAATGCCAACTTAAGTACAAGAAGAGTGGCTCTTCTTACTGTCTACGTCTTGAACCATTCCTGTGACACTAGTTATGGATTCCGATGCTTCACTTCAGGTTTACTGTATCCCTTGGACCTTCTAATTGACGACGAAACACAGAAATTGCATCAGAATTAAATATAAAAGGCACAATGCCGACATAAGTACAAGAAGACTGGCTCTTCTTACTGTCTATGTTTTGAACATTTCCTGTGAGACCAGTCTTGATACCGATGCTTCACTATATGTCTACTGTATCCCTCGGACCTTCTTATTGACGATGAAACACAGAAGTTGCATCGGAATTAAATCCAAAGGGCACAATGCCGACTTAAGTACAAGAAGAAGGACTCTTCTTACTGTCTATGTTTAGAATCATTCCTGTGACACTAGTTATAGTTTCCGATGCCTCAATTCAGGTTTACTGTATCCCTTGGGCCCTCTTATAGACGACGAATCACAGAAATTACATCGGAATTAAATCCAAAATGCACAATGCCGACTTAAGTACAAAAAGACTGACCCTTCTTACTGACTAAGTTTTGAACATTTCCTGTGAGACCAGTTTTAGATTCCGATGCTTCACTATATGTTTACTGTATCCCTTGGGCATTCTTATTGACTATGGAACACAAAGATTGCATCGAAAATAAATACAAATGGCACTATGCCGACTTAAGTACAAAAAGACTGGCTCTTCTTACTGTCTATGTTTTGAACCATTCCTGTGACACTAGTTATAGATTCCGATGCCTCACTTCAGGTTTACCGTATCCCTTGGACCTTCTTATTGACGACGAAACGCAGAAATTGCATCGGAATTAAATATGAAAGACACAATGCCGACTTAAGTACAAGAAGACTGACTCTTCTTACTGACTATGTTTTGAACATTTCATGTGAGACCAGTTTTTAATTCCGATGCGTCACAATATGTTTACTGTATCCCTTGGACCTTATTATTGACGATGAAACACAGAAATTGCATCGGAATAAAATACTAAAGGCAGAATGCCGACTTAAGTACAAGAAGAGTGGCTCTTCTTACTGTCTATGTTTTGAACCATTCCAGTGACACTAGTTATAGATTCAGATGCTTCACTTCAGTTTTACTGTATCCCTTGGACCTTCTTATTGACGACGAAACACAGAAGTTTCATCGGAATTAAATACAAAAGGCTCAATGCCGGCTTAAGTACAAGAAGACTGACTCTTCTTACTGAATATGTTTTGCACATTTCCTGTGAGACCAGTATTAAATTCCGATGCTTCACAATATGTTTACTGTATCCCTTGGACCTTATTATTGACGATGAAACACAGAAATTGCATCGGAATAAAATACTAAAGGCAGAATGCCGACTTAAGTACAAGAAGAGTGGCTCTTCTTACTGTCTATGTTTTGAACCATTCCAGTGACACTAGTTATAGATTCCGATGCTTCACTTCAGGTTTACTGTATCCCTTGGACCTTCTTATTGACGATGAAACACAGGAATTGCTTCGGAATTATATACAAAAGGCAATATGCCGACCTAAGTACAAGAAGACTGGCTCTTCTTACTGTCCATGTTTCAACCATTCCTGTGACACTAGTTATGGATTCCGATGCTTCACTTCAGGTTTACTGTATCCCTTGGACCCTCATACTGACGAAAAAACACAGAAATTGCATCGTAATTAAATACAAAAGGCACAATGCCGACTTAAGTACAAGAAGACTGGCTCGTCTTACTGTCTATGTTTTGAACCATTCCTCTGACACTCGTTATAGATTCCGATGCTTCACTTCAGGTTTACTGCATCCCTTGGACCTTCGTATTGACGATGAAACACAGAAATTGCATCGGAACTAAATAGAAAGGGTACAATGCCGAATTAAGTACAAGAAGACTGACTCTACTTACTGTCTATGCTTTGAACCATTCCTGTGACACTAGTTATGAATTCCGATGCTTCGCTTCAGGTTTACTGTATCCCTTGGACCTACTTATTGAAGACGAAACACTGAAATTGCATCGGAATTAAATACAAAAGGCACAATGCCGACTTAAGTACAAGAAGACTGATCTTCTTACTGTCTATGTTTTGAACCATTCCTGTGACACTAGTAATAGATTGCGATGCTTCACTATAGGTTTACTGTATCCCTCTGACTTTCTTATTGACGATGAAACACAGAAATTGCATCGGAATTAAATACAAAAGGCACAATGAGACTTAAGTACAAGAAGTCTGGCTCTTCTTACAGTCTATGTTTTGAACCATTCTTGTGACACTAGTTATAGATTCCGATGCTTCACATCAGGTTAACTGTATCCCTTGGACCTCCTTATTGACGACGAAACACAGAAATTGCATCGGAATTAAATACAAAAGACACAATGCCGACTTAAGTACAAGAAGACTGACTATTCTTACCGACTATGTTTTGAACATTTCATGTGAGACCATTTTTTGATTATGATGCTTCACTATATGTCTACTGTATCCTTTGGACCTTCTTATTGACGATGAAACACAGAAGTTGTATCGGAATTAAATACAAAGAGCACAATGAGACTTAAGAACAAGAAGACTGGCTCGTCTTACTGTCTATGTTTTGAACCATTCCTCTGACACTCGTTATAGATTCCGATGCTTCACTTCAGGTTTACTGTAACCCTTGGACCTTCTTATTGACGACGAATCACAGAAATTGCATCGGAATTTAATTCAAAAGGCACAATGCCGACTTAAGTACAAGAGGACTGACTCTTCTTACTGACTATGCTTTGAATATTTCCTGTGAGTCCAGTTTTAGATTCCGATGCTTCACTATATGTCTACTGTATCCCATGGACCTTCTTATTGACGATGAAACACAGACGTCGCATTGGAATTAAATAAAAAACGCACAATGCCGGCTTAAGTACAAGATGACTGACTCTTCTTACTGACTATGTTTTGAACATTTCCTGTGAGACCAGTATTAAATTCCGATGGTTCACTATATATCTACTGTATCCCTTGGACCTTCTTATTGACGATGAAACACAGAAGTTGCATCGGAATTAAATACAAAAGGCACAATGCCGGCTTAAGTACAAGAGGACTGACTCTTCTCACTGACTATGTTTTTAACATTTCCTGTGAGAACAGTATTAAATTCCGATGCTTCACTATATGTTTACTGTATCCCTTGGACCTTCTTATTGACGATGAAACACAGAAATTGCATCGGATTTAAATACAAAAGGCACAATGCCGACTTAAGTACAAGCAAGAAGAGTGGCTCTTCTTACTGTCTCTTTTGAACCATTGCTGTGACACTAGTTATAGATTCCGATGCTTCACTTCACGTTTACTGTATCCCTTGGACCTTCTTATTGACGACGAATCACAGAAATTGCATCAGAATTAAAAACAAAAGGCACAATGCCGACTTAAGTACAAGAAGACTGACTCTTCTTACTGACTATGTTTTGAACATTTCCTGTGAGACCAGTATTAAATTCCGATGCTTCACTATATGTTTACTGTATCCCTTGGACCTTCTTATTGACGACGAAACACAGAAATTGCATGGGAATTAAATACAAAAGGCACAATGCCGACTTAAGTACAAGAAGACTGGCTCTTCTTACTGTCTATGCTTTGAACCATTCCTGTGACACTAGTTATAGATTCGGATGCTTCACTTCAGGTTTACTGTATCCCTTGGACCTTCTTATTGACGACGAAACACAGAAATTGCATCGGAATTAAATACAAAAGGCACAATGCCGACTTAAGTACAAGAAGACTGGCTCTTATTACTGTCTATGTTTTGAACTATTCCTGTGACACTAGTTATAAGATCCGATGCTTCACTTCCGGTTTACTGTATTCCTCTGACCTTCTTATTGACGATGAAACACAGAAATTGCATCGGAATTAAATACAAAAGGCACAATGCCGACTTAAGTACAAGTAGACTGGCTCTTCATACTGTCTATGATTTGAATCATTCCTGTGACACTAGTTATAGATTCCGATGCTTCACTTCAGGTTTACTGTATCCCTTGGACTTTCTTATTGACGACAAAACACAGAAATTGCATCGGAATTAAATACAAAAGGCACAATGATGACTTAATTACAAGAAGACTGGCTCGTCTAACTGTCTATGTTTTGAACCATTCCTGTGACACTAGTTATAGATTCCGATGCTTCACTTCAGGTTTACTGTATCCCTTGGACCTTCTTATTGACGGCGAAACACACAAATTGCATCGGAATTAAATACAAAAGGCACAATGCCGACTTAAGTACAAGAAGGTTGCGTCTTCTTACTGTCTATGCTTTGAACCATTCCTGTGTCACTAGTTATAGATTCCGATGCTTCACTTCAGGTTTACTGTATCCCTTGGGCCTTCTTATTGCCGACGAAACACAGAAATTGCATCGGAATTAAATACAAAAGGCACAATGCCGAATTAAGTACAGGAAGACTGGCTCTTCTTACTGTCTATGTATTGAACCATTCCTGTGACACTAGTTATAGTTTCCGATGCTTCACTTCAGGTTTACAGTATCCCTTCATCCTTCTTATTGATGACGATACTCAGAGAATGTATCGAAATTAAATACAAAAGGCACAATGCCGACTTAAGTACAAAAAGACTAACTCTTCTTACTGACTATGTTTCAACATTTCCTGAGAGACCAGTTTTAAATTCCGATGCTTCACTATATGTTTAATGTATCCCTTGGGCATTCTTATTGACAATAAAACATAGAGATTGCATCGGAATTAAATCCAAAACGCACAATGCCGACTTAAGTACAAGAAGACTGGCTCTTCTTACTGTCTATGTTTTGAACCATTTCTGTGACACTACTTATAGATTCCGATGCCTCACTTCTGGTTTACTGTATCCCTTGGACCTCCTTATTGACGACGAAACACAGAAATTGCCTCGGAATTAAATACAAAAGGCACAATGCCAACTTAAGTACAAGAAGACTGGCTCTTCTTACTGTCTATGTTTTGAACATTTCCTGTGAGACCAGTCTTGATACCGATGCTTCACTATATGTCTACTGTATCCCTCGGACCTTCTTATTGACGATGAAACACAGAAGTTGCATCGGAATTAAATCCAAAAGGCACAATGCCGACTTAAGTACAAGAAGAAGGACTGTTCTTACTGTCTATGTTTAGGACCATTCCTGTGACACTAGTTATAGTTTCCGATGCCTCAATTCAGGTTTACTGTATCCCTTGGGCCCTCTTATAGACGACGAATCACAGAAATTACATCGGAATTAAATCCAAAATGCACAATGCCGACTTAAGTACAAAAAGACTGACCCTTCTTACTGACTAAGTTTTGAACATTTCCTGTGTGACCAGTTTTAGATTCCGATGCTTCACTATATGTTTACTGTATCCCTTGGGCATTCTTATTGACAATGAAACACAAAGATTGCATCGGAATTAAATACAAAAGACGCAATGCCGACTTAAGTACAAGAAGAGTGGCTCTTCTTACTGTCTATGTTTTGAACCATTCCTGTGACACTAGTTATGGATTCCGATGCTTCACTTCAGGTTTACTGTATCCCTTGGACCTTCTAATTGACGACGAAACACAGAAATTACATCAGAATAAAATATAAAAGGCACAATGCCGACATAAGTACAAGAAATCTTCCTCTTCTTACTGACTATGTTTTGAACATTACCTGTGAGACCAGTATTAAATTCCGATGCTTCACTATATGTTTACTGTATCCCTTGGAGCTTCTTCTTGACGATGAAACACAGAAATTGCATCGGAATTAAATACAAAAGGCACAATGCTGACTTAAGTACAAGAAGACTGGCTCTTCTTACTGTATATGTTTTGAACCATTCCTGTGACACTAGTTATAGATTACGGTGCTTCACTTCAGGTTTACTGTATCCCTTGAACCTTCTTATTGACGACAAAACACAGAAATTTCACCGGAATTAAATACAAAAGGCACAATGCCGACGTAAGTACAAGATGACTGGCTCGTCTTACTGTCTATGTTTAGAACCGTTCCTGTGACACTAGTTATAGATTCCGATGCTTCACTTCAGGTTTACTGTATCCCTTGGACCTTCTTATTGACGACGAAACACCGACATTGCATCGGAAATAAACACAAAAGGCACTATGCCGACTTAAGTACAAAAAGACTGGCTCTTCTTACTGTCTATGTTTTGAACCATTCCTGTGACACTAGTTATACATTCCGATGCCTCACTTCAGGTTTACCGTATCCCTTGGACCTTCTTATTGACGACGAAACGCAGAAATTGCATCGGAATTAAATATGAAAGACACAATGCCGACTTAAGTACAGGAAGACTGACTCTTCTTACTGACTATATTTTGAACATTTCATGTGAGACCAGTTTTTAATTCCGATGCGTCACTATATGTCTACTGTATCCCTTGGACCTTCTTATTGACGACGAAACACAGAAGTTTCATCGGAATTAAATACAAAAGGCTCAATGCCGGCTTAAGTACAAGAAGACTGACTCTTCTAACTGAATATGTTTTGCACATTTCCTGTGAGACCAGTATTAAATTCCGATGCTTCACAATATGTTTACTGTATCCCTTGGACCTTATTATTGACGATGAAACACAGAAATTGCATCGGAATAAAATACTAAAGGCAGAATGCCGACTTATGTACAAGAAGAGTGGCTCTTCTTACTGTCTATGTTTTTAACCATTCCAGTGACACTAGTTATAGATTCCGATGCTTCACTTCAGGTTTACTGTATCGCTTGGACCTTCTTATTGACGACGAAACACAGGAATTGCTTCGGAATTATATACAAAAGGCAATATGCCGACTTAAGTACAAGAAGACGGGCTCTTCTTACTGTCCATGTTTCAACCATTCCTGTGACACTAGTTATAGATTCCGATGCTTCACTTCAGGTTTATTGTATCCCTTGGACCTTCATATTGACGAAAAAAAACAGAAATTGCATCGTAATTAAATACAAAAGGCACAATGCCGACTTAAGTACAAGAAGACTGGCTCGTCTTACTGTCTATGTTTTGAACCATTTCTCTGACACTCGTTATAGATTCCGATGCTTCACTTCAGGTTTACTGTATCCCTTGGACCTTCGTATTGACGACGAAACACAGAAATTGCATCGGAACTAAATAGAAAGGGTACAATGCCGAATTAAGTACAAGAAGACTGACTCTTCTTACTACCTATGTTTTGAACCATTTCTGTGACACTAGTTAGGGATTCCGATGCTTCGCTTCAGGTTTACTGTATCCCATGGACCTACTTATTGAAGACGAAACACTGAAATTGCATCGGAATTAAATACAAAAGGCACAATGCCGACTTAAGTACAAGAAGACTGATCTTCTTACTGTCTATGTTTTGAACCATTCCTGTGACACTAGTCATAGATTGCGATGCTTCACTTCAGGTTTACTGTATCCCTCTGACTTTCTTATTGACGATGAAACACAGAAATTGCATCGGAATTAAATACAAAAGGCACAATGAGACTTAAGTACAAGAAGTCTGGCTCTTCTTACAGTCTATGTTTCGAACCATTCCTGTGACACTAGTTATAGATTCCGATGCCTCACATCAGGTTAACTGTATCCCTTGGACCTTCTTATTGACGACGAAACACAGAAATTGCATCGGAATTAAATACAAAAGACACAATGCCGACTTAAGTAGAAGAAGACTGACTCTTCTTACTGACTATGTTTTGAACATTTCATGTGAGACCATTTTTTGATTATGATGCTTCACTATATGTCTACTGTATCCTTTGGACGTTCTTATTGACGATGAAACACAGAAGTTGCATCGGAATTAAATACAAAAGGCACAATGCCGACATAAGTACAAGGTGAGTGGCTCATCTTACTGTCCATGTTTGAACCATTCCTGTGACACTAGTTATAGTTTCCGATGCTTCACTTCAGGTTTACTGTATCCCTTGCACCTTATTGACGACAAAACACAGAAATTGCATCGTAATTAAATGCAAAAGGCACAATGCCGACGTAAGTAAAAAGACTGGCTCGTCCTACTGTCTATGTTTTGAACCATTCCTCTGACACTCGTTATAGATTCCGATGCTTCACTTCAGGTTTACTGTATCCCTTGGACCTTCTTATTGACGACGAAACACAGAAATTGCATCGGAATTAATAACAAAGGGCACAATGCCGACTTAAGTACAAGATGACTGGCTCTTCTTAATGTCTATGATTTGAACCATTACTGAGACACTAGTTATAGATTCCGAAGCTTCATTTCAGGTTTACTGTATCCCTTGCACCTTCGTATTGACGACGAAACACAGAAATTGCATCGGAACTAAATTGAAAAGTTACAATGCCGAATTAAGTACAAGAAGACTGACTCTCCTTACTGCCTATGTTTTGAACCATTTCTGTGACACTAGTTATAGATTCCGATGCTTCACTTCAGGTTTACTGTATCGCTTGGACCATCTTATTGACTACGAAACACAGAAATTGCATCGGAATTATATACAAAAGGACAACGCCGACTTAAGTACAAGAAGATTGTCTCTTCTAACTGTCTATGTTTTGAACCATTCCTCTGACACTCGTTATAGATTCCGATGCTTCACTTCAGGTTTACTGTATCCCTTGGACCTTCTTATTGCCGACGAAACACAGAAATTGCATCGGAATTAATAACAAAGGGCACAATGCCGACTTAAGTACAAGATGACTGGCTCTTCTTAATGTCTATGATTTGAACCATTACTGAGACAGTAGTTATAGATTCCGAAGCTTCACTTCAGGTTTACTGTATCCCTTGCACCTTCGTATTGACGACGAAACACAGAAATTGCATCGGAACTAAATTGAAAAGGTTCAATGCCGAATTAAGTACAAGAAGACTGACTCTCCTTACCGCCTATGTTTGGAACCAATCCACTGACACTAGTTATAGATTCCGATGCTTCACTTCAAGTTTACTGTATCCCTTGGACGTTCTTATTGACGAAGAAACACAGATATTGCATCGGAATTAAATAGAAAAGGAATGATGCCGACTTAAGTACAAGAAGACTGGCTCTTCTTACTGTCTGTATTTTTAACCATTCCTGTGACACTAGTTATGGTTTCCGATGCTTCACTTCAGCTTTACTGTATCCCTTGGACCTACTTATTGAAGACGAAACACAGAAATTGCATCGGAATGAAATACAAAAGGCACAATGCCGACATAAGTACAAGAAATCTGACTCTTCTTACTGTCTATGTTTTGAACCATTCCTGTGACACTAGTTATAGATTCCGATGCTTCACTTCAGGTTTACAGTATCCCTCTGACTTTCTTGTTGACGATGAAACACAGAGATTGCATCGGAATTAAATACAAAAGGCACAATGAGACTTAAGTACAAGAAAACTGGCTCTTCTTACTGTCTATGTTTTGAACCATTCCTGTGACACTAGTTATAGATTCCGATGATTCACATCAGGTTAACTGTATTCCTTGGGCCTTCTTATTAACGACGAAACACAGAAATTTCATCGGAATTAAATACAAAAGGCACAATGCCGACAAGTACAAGAAAACTGGTTCTTCTTACTGTCTATGTTTTGAACCATTCCTGTGACCCTAGTTATAGATTCCGATGCTTCACTTCAAGTTTACTGTATCCCTTGGACCTTCTTATTGACGACGAAACACAGCAATTGCATCGGAATTAAATACAAAAGGACATTGCCGACTTAAGTACAAGAAGACTGGCTCTTCTTACTGTCTATGTTTTGAACCATTTCTGTGACACTAGTTATAGATTCCTATGCTTCACTTCAGGTTTACTGTATCCCTTGGACCTTGTTATTGACGACGAAGCACACTAATTGCATCGGAAATAAATACAAAAGATACAATGCCGACTTAAGTACAAGAAGACTGACTCTTCTTACTGACTATGCTTTGAACATTTCATGTGAGACCAGTTTTTGATTCCGATGCTTTACTATATGTCTACTGTATCCTTTGGACCTTCTTATTGACGATGAAACACAGAAGTTGCATTGGAATTAAATACAAAAGGCACAATGAGACTTAAGTACAAGAAGACTGGCTCTTCTTACTGTCTATGATTTGAACTATTCCTGTGACACTAGTTATAGATTCCGATGCTTCACATCAGGTTAACTGAATCCCTTGGGCCTTCTTATTAACGACGAAACACAGAAATTTCATCATAATTAAATACAAAAGGTACAATACCGACTTAAGTACAAGAAGACTGGCTCTTCTTACTGTCTAAGATTTGAACCATTCCTGAGACACTAGTTATAGATTCCGGTGCTTTACTTCAGATTTACTGTATCCCTTGGACCTTCTTATTGACGACAAAACACAGAAATTGCATCGGAATTAAATACAAAAGGTACAATGCCGAATTAAGTACAAGAAGACTGACTCTTCTTACTGCCTATGTTTTGAACCATTCCTGTGACACCAGTTATAGATACCGTTGCTTCACTTCTGGTTAACTGTATCCCTTGGACCTTCTTATTGACGACGAAACGCAGCAATTGCATCGGAATTAAATACAAATGGACATTGCCGACTTAAGTACAAGAAGACTGGCTCTTTTTACTGTCTATGTTTCGAACCATTTCTGTGACACTAGTTATAGATTCCTATGCTTCACTTCAGGTTTACTGTATCCCTTGGACCTTCTTATTGACGACGAAACACAGAAATTGCATCGGAATTAAATACAAAAGACACAATGCCGACTTAAGTACAAGAAGACTGACTCTTCTTACTGACTATGTTTTGAACATTTCATGTGAGACCATTTTTTGATTATGATGCTTCACTATATGTCTACTGTATCCTTTGGACCTTCTTATTGACGATGAAACACAGAAGTTGCATCATAATTAAATACAAAAGGCACAATGCCGACATAAGTACAAGATGAGTGGCTCTTCTTACTGTCCATGTTTGAACCTTTCCTGTGACACTAGTTATAGTTTCCGATGCTTCACTTCAGGTTTACTGTATCCCTTGCACCTTATTGACGACAAAACACAGAAATTGCAACGTAATTAAATGCAAAAGGCACAATGCCGACGTAAGTAAAAAGACTGGCTCGTCCTACTGTCTATGTTTTGAACCATTCCTCTGACACTCGTTATAGATTCCGATGCTTCACTTCAGGTTTACTGTATCCCTTGGACCTTCTTATTGACGACGAAACACAGAAATTGCATCGGAATTAATAACAAAGGGCACAATGCCGACTTAAGTACAAGATGACTGGCTCTTCTTAATGTCTATGATTTGAACCATTCCTGAGACACTCGTTATAGATTCCGAAGCTTGACTTCAGGTTTACTGTATCCCTCTGACTTTCTTATTGACGATGAAACACAGAGATTGCATCGGAATTAAATACAAAAGACACAATGAGACTTAAGTACAAGAAGACTGGCTCTTCTTACTGTCTATGTTTTGAACCATTGCTGTGACACTAGTTATAGATTCCGATGCTTCACATCAGGTTAACTGTATCCCTTGGGCCTACTTATTGACGACGAAACACAGAAATTTCATGGGAGTTAAATACAAAAGGTACAATGCCGACTTAAGTACAAGAAGACTGGCTCGTCTTACTGTCTATGATTTGAACCATTCCTGAGACACTAGTTATAGATTCTGGTGCTTCACTTCAGATTTATTGTATCCCTTGGACCTTCTTATTGACGACGAAACACAGAAATTGCATCGGAATTAAATACAAAAGGTACAATGCCGAATTAATTACAAGAAGACAGTTTCTTCTTACTGCCAATGCTTTGAACCGTTCCTGTGACACTAGTTATAGATTCCGATGCTTCACTTCTGGTTAACTGTATGCCTTGGACCTTCTTATTGACGACGAAACACAGCAATTGCATCGGAATTAAATACAAATGGACATTGCCGACTTTAGTACAAGAAGACTGGCTCTTCTTACTGTCTATGTTTTGAACCATTTCTGTGACACTAGTTATAGACTCCTATGCTTCACTTCAGGTTTACTGTATCCCTTGGACCTTCTTATTGACGACGAAACACAGAAATTGCATCGGAATTAAATACAAAAGACACAATGCCGACATAAGTACAAGAAGACTGACTCTTCTTACTGACTATGTTTTGAACATTTCATGTGAGACCATTTTTTGATTCCAGTGCTTCATTATATGTCTTCTGTATTCTTTGGATCTTCTTATTGACGATGAAACACAGAAGTTGCATCGGAATTAAATACAAAAGGCACAATGCCGACATAAGTACAAGATGAGTGGCTCTTCTTACTGTCTATGCTTTGAACCATCCCAGTGACACTAGTTACAGATTCCGAAGCTTCACTTCAGGTTTACTGTATCCCTTGGACCTTCGTATTGACGACGAAACACAGGAATTGCTTCGGAATTAAATACAAAAGGCAAAATGCCGACTTAAGTACAAGAAGACTGGCTCTTCTAACTGTCCATGTTTGAACCATTCCTGTGACACTAGTTATAGTTTCCGATGCTTCACTTCAGGTTTACTGTATCCCTTGGACCTTATTGACGACAAAACACAGAAATTGTATCGTAATTAAATACAAAAGGCACAATGCCGACGTAAGTACAAGAGGACTGGCTCGTCTTACTGTCTATGTTTTGAACCATTCCTCTGACACTCGTTATAGATTCCGATGCTTCACTTCAGGTTTACTGTATCCCTTGGTCCTTCTTATTGACGACGAAACACAGAAATTGAATCGGAAATAAATACAAAAGGCACATTGCCGACTTAAGTACAAGAAGACTGGCTCTTCTTACTGTCTATGTTTTCAACCATTCCTGTGACACTAGTTATAGATTCCGATGCTTCACTTCGGGTTTACTGTATCCCTTGGACCTTCTTATTGGCGACGAAACACAGAAATTGCATCGGAATTAAAAACAAAGGGCACAATGCCGACTTAAGTACAAGATGACTGGCTCTTCTTAATGTCTATGATTTGAACCATTCCTGAGACACTCGTTATAGATTCCGAAGCTTGACTTCAGGTTTACTGTATCCCTTGCACCTTCGTATTGTCGACGAAACACAGAAATTGCATCGGAACTAAATTGAAAAGATACAATGCCGAATGAAGTACAAGAAGACTGACTCTCCTTACTGCCTATGTTTTGAAACATTCCTGTAACACTAGTTATAGACTCCGATGCTTCACTTCTGGTTAACTGTATCCCTTGGACCTTCTTATTGACGACGAAACACAGCAATTGCATCGGAACTAAATACAAAAGGACATTGCCGACTTAACTACAAGAAGATTAGCTCTTCTAACTGTCTATGTTTTGAACCATTCCTGTGACTCTAGTTATAGATTCCGATGCGACACTTCTGGTTTACTGTTTCCCTTGGACCTTCTAATTGACGACGAAACACAGAAATTGCATCGGAAGTAAATACAAAAGTCTCAATGCCGACCTAAGTACGGAAGACTGGCTCTTCTTACCGCCTATGTTTGGAACCATTCCTGTGACACTAGTTATAGATTCCGATGCTTCACTTCAAGTTTGCTGTATCCCTTGGACGTTCGTATTGACGAAGAAACACAGATATTGCTTCGGAATTATATAGAAAAGGCATAATGCCGACTTAAGTACTAGAAGACTGGCTCTTTTTACTGTCTATGTTTTGAACCATTTCTGTGTCACTAGTTATAGAGTCCGATGCTTCACGTCAGGTTTACTGTATCCCTTGGACCTTCTTATTGACGACGAAACACAGAAATTGCATTGGAATTAAATACTAAAGGCCCAATGCCGACTTAAGTACAAGACGACTAGCTCTTCTTACTCTCTATGTTTTGAACTATTCCTGTGACACTAGTAATAGGATCCGATGCTTTACTTCAGGTTTACTGCATCCCTTGGACCTTCTTATTGCGACGAAACACAGAAATTGCATCGGAATTAAATACAAAAGGCACAATGCCGACTTCAGTACAAGAAGACTGGCTCTTCTTATTGTCTATATTTTGAACCATTCCTGTGACACTAGTTATGGATTGAGATGCTTCACTTCAGGTTTACTGTATCCCTTGGACCTACTTATTGAAGACGAAACACAGAAATTGCATCGGAATGAAATACAAAAGGCACAATGCCGACTTAAGTACAAGAATTCTGACTCTTCTTACTGTCTATGTTTGAACCATTCCTCTGACACTAGTTATAGATTCCGATGCTTCACTTCAGGTTTACTGTATCCCTCTGACTTTCTTATTAACGATGAAACACAGAGATTGCATCGGAATTAAATACAAAAGGCACAATGACACTTAAGTACAAGAAGACTCGCTCTACTTACTGTCTATGTTTTGAACCATTCCTGTGACACTAGTTATAGATTCCGATGCTTCACATCAGGTTAACTGTATCCCTTGGGCCTTCTTATTGACGACGAAACACAGAAATTTCATCGGAATTAAATACAAAAGGTACAATGCCGACTTAAGTACAAGAAAACTGGCTCTTCTTACTGTCTAAGATTTGAACCATTCCTGAGACACTAGTTATAGATTCCGGTGCTTCTCTTCAGATTTACTGTATCCCTTGGACCCACTTATTGACGACGAAACACAGAAATTGCATCGGAATTAAATACAAAAGGTACAATGCCGATTTATATACAAGAAGACTGACTCTTCTTACTGCCTATGTTTTGAAACATTCCTGTGACACCAGTTATAGATTCCGATGCTTCACTCCTGGTTAACAGTATCCCTTGGACCTTCTTATTGACGACGAAACACAGAAATTGCATCGGAACTAAATTGAAAAGGTACAATGCCGAATTAAGTACAAGAAGACTGACTCTCCTTACTGCCTATGTTTTGAACCATTTCTGTGACACTAGTTATAGATTCCGATGCTTCACTTCAGGTTTACTGTGACCCTTGGACCTTCTTATTGACGACGAAACACAGAAATTGCATCAGGATTAAATACAAAAGGTACAATGCTGACTTAAGTACAAGAAGACTGACTCTTCTTACTGACTATGTTTGAACATTTCCTGTGAGACCAGTATTAAATTCCGAAGCTTCGCTATATGTTTACTGTATCCCTTGGACCTTCTTATTGACGATGAAACACAGAAATTGCATAGTAATTAAATACAAAAGGCACAACGCGGACTTAAGTACAAGAAGAGTCGCTCTTCTACTGTATATGATTTGAACCGTTCCTGAGACACTAGTTATAGATTCCGATGCTTCACTTCAGGTTTACTGTATCCCTTGGAGCTTCTTATTGACGACTAAATACAAAAATTGCTTCGGAAGTAAATACAAAACGCACAATGCCGACTTAAGTACAAGAAGACTGGCTCTGCTTACTGTCTATGTTTTGAACCATTCCTGTGACACTAGTTATAGATTCCGATGCTTCACTTCAGGTTTACTGTATCCCTTGGACTTTCTTATTGACGACAAAACACAGAAATTGCATCGGAATTAAATACAAAAGGCACAATGATGACTTAATTACAAGAAGACTGGCTCGTCTTACTGTCGATGTTTTGAACCATTCCTGTGACACTAGTTATAGATTCCGATGCTTCACTTCAGGTTTACTGTATCCCTTGGACCTTCTTATTGACGACGAAACACACAAATTGCATCGGAATTAAATACAAAAGGCACAATGCCGACTTAAGTACAAGAAGGTTGGGTCTTCTTACTGTCTATGTTTTGAACCATTCCTGTGTCACTAGTTATAGATTCCGATGCTTCACTTCAGGTTTACTGTATCCCTTGGGCCTTCTTATTGCCGACGAAACACAGAAATTGCATCGGAATTAAATACAAAAGGCACAATGCCGAATTAAGTACAGGAAGACTGGCTCTTCTTACTGTCTATGTATTGAACCATTCCTGTGACACTAGTTATAGTTTCCGATGCTTCACTTCAGGTTTACAGTATCCCTTCATCCTTCTTATTGATGACGATACACAGAGAATGAATCGGAATTAAATACAAAAGGCACAATGACGACTTAAGTACAAAAAGACTAACTCTTCTTACTGACTATGTTTCAACATTTCCTGTGAGACCAGTTTTATATTCCGATGCTTCACTATATGTTTACTGTATCCCTTGGGCATTCTTATTGACAATAAAACATAGAGATTGCATCGGAATTAAATCAAAACGCACAATGCCGACTTAAGTACAAGAAGACTGGCTCTTCTTACTGTCTATGTTTTGAACCATTCCTGTGACACTAGTTATAGATTCCGATGCCTCACTTCTGGTTTACTGTATCCCTTGGACCTCCTTATTGACGACGAAACACAGTAATTGCCTCGGAATTAAATACAAAAGGCACAATGCCAACTTAAGTACAAGAAGACTGACTCTTCTTACTGCCTATGTTTTGAACATTTCATGTGAGACCATTTTTTGATTATGATGCTTCACTATATGTCTACTGTATCCTTTGGACCTTCTTATTGACGATGAAACACAGAAGTTGCATCGGAATTAAATACAAAAGGCACAATGCCGACATAAGTACAAGATGAGTGGCTCTTCTTACTGTCCATGTTTGAACCATTCCTGTGACACTAGTTATAGTTTCCGATGCTTCACTTCAGGTTTACTGTATCCCTTGCACCTTATTGACGACAAAACACAGAAATTGCATCGTAATTAAATGCAAAAGGCACAATGCCGACGTAAGTAAAAAGACTGGCTCGTCCTACTGTCTATATTTTGAACCATTCCTCTGACACTCGGTGTAGATTCCGATGCTTCACTTCAGGTTTACTGTATCCCGTGGACCTTCTTATTGACGACGAAACACAGAAATTGCATCGGAATTAATAACAAAGGGCACAATGCCGACTTAAGTACAAGATGACTGGCTCTTCTTAATGTCTATGATTTGAACCATTACTGAGACACTAGTTATAGATTCCGAAGCTTCACTTCAGGTTTACTGTATCCCTTGCACCTTCGTATTGACGACGAAACACAGAAATTGCATCGGAACTAAATTGAAAAGGTACAATGCCGAATTAAGTACAAGAAGACTGACTCTCCTTACTGCCTATGTTTTGAACCATTTCTGTGACACTAGTTATAGATTCCGATGCTTCACTTCAGGTTTACTGTATCGCTTGGACCTTCTTATTGACTACGAAACACAGAAATTGCATCGGAATTAAATACAAAAGGACAACGCCGACTTAAGTACAAGAAGATTGTCTCTTCTAACTGTCTATGTTTTGAACCATTCCTGTGACACTAGTTATAGATTCCGATGCTTCACTTCAGGTTTACTGTATCCCTCTGACTTTCTTATTGACGATGAAACACAGAGATTGCATCGGAATTAAATACAAGAGGCACAATGAGACTTAAGTACAAGAAGACTGCCTCTTCTTACTGTCTATGTTTTGAACCATTCCTGTGACACTAGTTATAGATTCCGATGCTTCACATCAGGTTAACTGTATTGCTTGGGCCTTCTTATTGACGACGAAACACAGAAATTTCATCGGAAATAAACACAAAAGGCACAATGCCGAGAAGTACAGGAAGACTTGCTTTTCTTACTGTTTATGTTTTGAACCATTTCTGTGACACTAGTTATAGATTCCGATGCTTCACTTCTGGTTTACTGTATCCCTTGGACCTTCTAAATGACGACGAAACACAGAAATTGCATCGGAATTAAATACAAAAGGCTCAATGCCGACTTAAGTACGGGAAGACTGGCTCTTCTTCCCGCCTATGTTTGGAACCAATCCACTGACACTAGTTATAGATTCCGATGCTTCACTTCAAGTTTACTGTATCCCTTGGACGTTCTTATTGACGAAGAAACACAGATATTGCATCGGAATTAAATAGAAAAGGAATGATGCCGACTTAAGTACAAGAAGACTGGCTCTTTTTACTGTCTATGTTTTGAACCATTTCTGTGTCACTAGTTATAGATTCCGATGCTTCACGTCAGGTTTACTGTATCCCTTGGACCTTCTTATTGACGACGAAACACAGAAATTGCAATGGAATTAAATACTAAAGTCCCAATGCCGACTTTAGTACAAGACGACTAGCTCTTCTTACTCTCTATGTTTTGAACTATTCCGGTGACACTAGTTATAGGATCCGATGCTTCACTTCAGGTTTACTGCATCCCTTGGACCTTCTTATTGCGACGAAACACAGAAATTGCATCGGAATTAAATATAGAAGGCACAATGCCGACTTAAGTACAAGAAGACTGGCTCTTCTTACTGTCTGTATTTTTAACCATTCCTGTGACACTAGTTATGGATTCCGATGCTTCACTTCAGCTTTACTGTATCCCTTGGACCTACTTATTGAAGACGAAACACAGAAATTGCATCGGAATGAAATACAAAATGCACAATGCCGACATAAGTACAAGAAATCTGACTCTTCTTACTGTCTATGTTTTGAACCATTCCTGTGACACAAGTTATAGATTCCGATGCTTCACTTCAGGTTTACTGTATCCCTCTGACTTTCTTGTTGACGATGAAACACATAGATTGCATCGGAATTAAATACAAAAGGCACAATGAGACTTAAGTACAAGAAGACTGGCTCTTCTTACTGTCTATGTTTTGAACCATTCCTGTGACACTAGTTATAGATTCCGATGCTTCACATCAGGTTAACTGTACTCCTTGGGCCTTCTTATTAACGACGAAACACAGAAATTTCATCGGAATTAAATACAAAAGGCACAATGCCGACAAGTACAGGAAGACTGGCTTTTCTTACTGTTTATGTTTTGAACCATTCCTGTGACACTAGTTACAGATTCCGATGCTTCAATTCAGGTTTACTGTACCCCTCTGACCTTCTTATTGATGATGAAACACAGAAATTGCATCGGAATTAAATACAAGAGGCACAATGCCGACTTAAGAACAAGAAAACTGGTTCTTCTTACTGTCTATGTTTTGAACCATTCCTGTGACCCTAGTTATAGATTCCGATGCTTCACTTCAAGTTTACTGTATCCCTTGGACCTTCTTATTGACGACGAAACACAGCAATTGCATCGGAATTAAATACAAAAGGACATTGCCGACTTAAGTACAAGAAGACTGGCTCTTCTTACTGTCTATGTTTTGAACCATTTCTGTGACACTAGTTATAGATTCCTATGCTTCACTTCAGGTTTACTGTATCCCTTGGACCTTGTTATTGACGACGAAGCACAGTAATTGCATCGGAATTAAATACAAAAGATACAATGCCGACTTAAGTACAAGAAGACTGACTCTTCTTACTGACTATGCTTTGAACATATCATGTGAGACCAGTTTTTGATTCCGATGCTTTACTATGTGTCTACTGTATCCTTTGGACCTTCTTATTGACGATGAAACACAGAAGTTGCATTGGAATTAAATACAAAAGACACAATGCCGACTTAAGTACAAGAAGACTGACTCTTCTTACTGACTATGATTTGAACATTTCATGTGAGACCATTTTTTGATTCCGATGCTTCACTATATGTCTACTGTATCCTTTGGACCTTCTTATTGACGATGAAACACAGAAGTTGCATCGGAATTAAATACAAAAGGCAAAATGCCGACTTAAGTACAAGAAGACTGGCACGTCTTACTGTCTATGTTTTGAACCATTCCTCTGACACTCGTTATAGATTCCGATGCTTCACTTCAGGTTTACTGTATCCCTCTGACTTTCTTATTGACGATGAAACACAGAGATTGCATCGGAATTAAATACAAGAGGCACAATGAGACTTAAGTACAAGAAGACTGCCTCTTCTTACTGTCAATGTTTTGAACCATTCCTGTGAGACTAGATATAGATTCCGATGCTTCACATCAGGTTAACTGTATTCCTTGGGCCTTCTTATTGACGACGAAACACAGAAATTTCATCGGAATTAAATACAAAAGGCACAATGCCGACAAGTACAGGAAGACTGGCTTTTCTTACTGTTTATGTTTTGAACCATTTCTGTGACACTAGTTATAGCTTCCGATGCTTCACTTCTGGTTTACTGTATCCCTTGGACCTTCTAAATGACGACGAAACACAGAAATTGCATCGGAATTAAATACAAAAGGCTCAATGCCGACTTAAGTACGGGAGGACTGGCTCTTCTTCCCGCCTATGTTTGGAACCAATCCACTGACACTAGTTATAGATTCCGATGCTTCACTTCAAGTTTACTGTATCCCTTGGACGTTCTTATTGACGAAGAAACACAGATATTGCATCGGAATTAAATAGAAAAGGAATGATGCTGACTTAAGTACAAGAAGACTGGCTCTTTTTACTGTCTATGTTTTGAGCCATTTCTGTGTCACTAGTTATAGATTCCGATGCTTCACGTCAGGTTTACTGTATCCCTTGGACCTTCTTATTGACGACGAAACACAGAAATTGCAATGGAATTAAATACTAAAGTCCCAATGCCGACTTTAGTACAAGACGACTAGCTCTTCTTACTCTCTATGCTTTGAACTATTCCTGTGACACTAGTTATTGGATCCGATGCTTCACTTCAGGTTTACTGCATCCCTTGGACCTTCTTATTCCGACGAAACACAGAAATTGCATCGGAATTAAATATAGAAGGCACAATGCCGACTTAAGTACAAGAAGACTGGCTCTTCTTACTGTCTGTATTTTTAACCATTCCTGTGACACTAGTTATGGATTCCGATGCTTCACTTCAGCTTTACTGTATCCCTTGGACCTACTTATTGAAGACGAAACACAGAAATTGCATCGGAATGAAATACAAAATGCACAATGCCGACATTAGTAAAAGAAATCTGACTCTTCTTACTGTCTATGTTTTGAACCATTCCTGTGACACTAGTTATAGATTCCGATGCTTCACTTCAGGTTTACTGTATCCCTCTGACTTTCTTGTTGACGATGAAACACAGAGATTGCATCGGAATTAAATACAAAAGGCACAATGAGACTTAAGTTCAAGAAGACTGGCTCTTCTTACTGTCTATGTTTTGAACCATTCCTGTGACACTAGTTATAGATTCCGATGCTTCACATCAGGGTAACTGTATTCCTTGGGCCTTCTTATTAACGACGAAACACAGAAATTTCATCGGAATTAAATACAAAAGGCACAATGCCGACAAGTACAGGAAGACTGGCTTTTCTTACTGTTTATGTTTTGAACCATTCCAGTGACACTAGTTACAGATTCCGATGCTTCAATTCCGGTTTACTGTATCCCTCTGACCTTCTTATTGATGATGAAACACAGAAATTGCATCGTAATTAAATACAAGAGGCACAATCCCGACTTAAGTACAAGAAAACTGGTTCTTCTTACTGTCTATGTTTTGAACCATTTCTGTGACACTAGATATGGATTCCTATGCTTCACTTCAGGTTTACTGTATCCCTTGGACCTTGTTATTGACGACGAAACACAGAAATTGCATCGGAATTAAATACAAAAGACACAATGCCGACTTAAGTACAAGAAGACTGACTCTTCTTACTGACTATGATTTGAACATTTCATGTGAGACCATTTTTTGATTCCGATGCTTCACTATATGTCTACTGTATCCTTTGGACCTTCTTATTGACGATGAAACACAGAAGTTGCATCGGAATTAAATACAAAAGGCAAAATGCCGACTTAAGTACAAGAAGACTGGCTCGTCTTACTGTCTATGTTTTGAACCATTCCTCTGACACTCGTTATAGATTCCGATGCTTCACTTCAGATTTACTGTATCCCTTGGTCCTTCTTATTGACGACGAAACACAGAAATTGAATCGGAAATAAATACAAAAGGAACAATGCCGACTTAAGTACAAGATGACTGGCTCTTTTTACTGTCTATGCTTTGAACCATTCCGGTGACACTAGTTATAGATTCCGATGCTTCACTTCAGGTTTACTGTATCCCTCTGACTTTCTTATTGACGATGAAACACAGAGATTGCATCGGAATTAAATACAAAAGGCACAATGAGACTTAAGTACAAGAAGACTGGCTCTTCTTACTGTCTATGCTTTGAACCATTCCTGAGACACTAGTTATAGATTCAGGTGCTTCACTTCAGGTTTACTGTAACCCTTGGACCTTCTTATTGACGACGAAACAAAGAAATTGCATCGGAATTAAATACAAAAGACACAATGCCGACTTAAGTACAAGAAGACTGACTCTTCTTACTGATTATTTTTTGAACATTTCATGTGAGACCATTTTTTGATTCCGGTGCTTCACTATATGTCTACTGTATTCTTTGGATCTTCTTATTGACGATGAAACACAGAAGTTGCATCGGAATTAAATACAAAAGGCAAAATGCCGACTTAAGTACAAGAAGACTGGCTCTTCTTACTGTCCATGTTTGAATCATTCCTGTGACACTAGTTATAGTTTCCGATGCTTCACTTCAGGTTTACTGTATCCCTTGGACCTTATTGACGACAAAACACAGAAATTGTATCGTAATTAAATACAAAAGGCACAATGCCGACGTAAGTACAAGAAGACTGGCTCGTCTTACTGTCTATGTTTTGAACCATTCCTCTGACACCTGTTATAGATTCCGATGCTTCACTTCAGGTTTACTGTATCCCTTGGTCCTTCTTATTGACGACGAAACACAGAAATTGAATCGGAAATAAATACAAAAGGCACAATGCCGACGTAAGTACAAGAAGACTGGCTCTTCTCACTGTCTATGTTTTCAACCATTCCTGTGACACTAGTTATAGATTCCGATGCTTCACTTCGGGTTTACTGTATCCCTTGGACCTTCTTATTGACGACGAAACACAGAAGTTGCATCGGAATTAAAAACAAAGGGCACAATGCCGACTTAAGTACAAGATGACTGGCTCTTCTTAATGTCTATGATTTGAACCATTCCTGAGACACTAGTTATAGATTCCGAAGCTTGACTTCAGGTTTACTGTATCCCTTGCACCTTCGTATTGTCGACGAAACACAGAAATTGCATCGGAACTAAATTGACAAGGTACAATGCCGAATTAAGTACAAGAAGACTGACTCTCCTTACTGCCTATGTTTTGAAACATTCCTGTAACACTAGTTATAGACTCCGATGCTTCACTTCTGGTTAACTGTATCCCTTGGTCCTTCTTATTGACGACGAAACACAGCAATTGCATCGGAACTAAATACAAAAGGACATTGCCGACTTAAGTACAAGAAGACTGGCTCGTCTTACTGTATATGTTTTGAACCATTTCTGTGACACTAGTTATAGTTTCCTATGCTTCACTTCAGGTTTACTGTATCCCTTGGACCTTCTTATTGACGACGAAACACAGAAATTGCATCGGAATTCAATACAAATGGACAACGCCGACTTAAGTACAAGAAGATTGGCTCTTCTAACTGTCTATGTTTTGAACCATTCCTGTGACTCTAGTTATAGATTCCGATGCTTCACTTCTGGTTTACTGTATCCCTTGGACCTTCTAATTGACGACGAAACACAGAAATTGCATCGGAATTAAATACAAAAGGCTCAATGCCGACTTAAGTACGGGAAGACTGGCTCTTCTTCCGCCTATGTTTGGAACCATTCCTGTGACACTAGTTATAGATTCCGATGCTTCACTTCAAGTTTGCTGTATCCCTTTGAGTTCGTATTGACGACGAAACACAGATATTGCATCGGAATTAAATAGAAAAGGCATGATGCCGACTTAAGTACAAGAAGACTGGCTCTTTTTACTGTCTATGTTTTGAACCATTTCTGTGTCACTAGTTATAGATTCCGATGCTTTACGTCTGGTTTACTGTATCCCTTGGACCTTCTTATTGACGACGAAACACAGAAATTGCATTGGAATTAAATACTAAAGGCACAATGCCGTCTTAAGTAAAAGACGACTACCTCTTCTTACTCTCTATGTTTTGAACTATTCCTGTGACACTAGTAATAGGATCCGATGCTTCACTTCAGGTTTACTGCATCCCTTGGACCTTCTTATTGCGACGACACACAGAAATTGCATCGGAATTAAATACAAAAGGCACAATGCCGACTTCAGTACAAGAAGACTGGCTCTTCTTATTTTCTATATTTTGAACCAGTCCTGTGACACTAGTTATGGATTGCGATGCTTCACTTCAGGTTTACTGTATCCCTTGGACCTACTTATTGAAGACGAAACACAGAAATTGCATCGGAATGAAATACAAAAGGCACAATGCCGACTTAAGTACAAGAATTCTGACTCTTCTTACTGTCTATGTTTTGAACCATTCCTGTGACACTAGTTATAGATTCCGATGCTTCACTTCAGGTTTACTGTATCCCTCTGACTTTCTTATTGACGATGAAACACAGAGATTGCATCGGAATTAAATATAAAAGGCACAATGACACTTAAGTACAAGAAGACTCGCTCCACTTACTGACTATGTTTTGAGCCATTCCTGTGACACTAGTTATAGATTCCGATGCTTCACATCAGGTTAACTGTATCCCTTGGACCTTCTTATTGACGACGAAACACAGAAACTTCATCGGAATTAAATACAAAAGGTACAGTGCCGACTTAAGTACAAGAAGACTGGCTCTTCTTACTGTCTAAGATTTGAACCATTCCTGAGACACTAGTTATAGATTCCGGTGCTTCACTTCAGATTTACTGTATCCCTTGGACCTTCTTATTGACGACGAAAGACAGAAATTGAATCGGAATTAAATACAAAATGTACAATGCCGAATTAAGTACAAGAAGACTGACTCTTCTTACTGCCTATGTTTTGAACCATTCCTGTGACACTAGTTATAGATTCCGATGCTTCACTTCTGGTTAACTGTATCCCTTGGACCTTCTTATTGACGACGAAACACAGCAATTGCTTCGGGATTAAATACAAAAGGACATTGCCGACTTAAGTACAAGAAGACTGGCTCTTCTTACTGTCTATGTTTTGAACCATTTCTGTGACACTAGTTATAGATTCCTATGCTTCACTTCAGGTTTACTGTATCCCTTGGACCTTCTTACTGACGACGAAACACAGAAATTGCATCGGAAATAAATACAAAATGCACAATGCCGACTTAAGTACAAGAAGACTGGCTCTTCTTACTGTCTATATTTTGAACCATTCCTGTGACACTAGTTATGGATTCCGATGCTTCGCTTCAGGTTTACTGTATCCCTTGGACCTACTTATTGAAAACGAAACACTGAAATTGCATCGGAATTAAATACAAAAGGCACAATGCCGACTTAAGTACAAGAAGACTGATCTTCTTACTGTCTATGTTTTGAACCATTCCTGTGACACTAGTTATAGTTTGCGATGCTTCACTTCAGGTTTACTGTATCCCTCTGACTTTCTTATTGACGATGAAACACAGAAATTGAATCGGAATTAGATACAAAAGGCACAATGAGACTTAAGTACAAGAAGTCTGGCTCTTCTTACTGTACATGTTTTGAACCATTCCTGTGACACTAGTTATAGATTCCGATGCTTCACATCAGGTTAACTGTATCCCTTGGACCTTCTTATTGACGACGAAACACAGAAATTTCATCGGAATTAAATACAAAAGGTACAATGCCGACTTAAGTACAAGAACACTGGCTCTTCTTACTGTCTAAAATTTGAACCATTCCTGAGACACTAGATATAGATTCCGATGCTTCACTTCAGATTTACTGTATCCCTTGGACCTTCTTATTGACGACGAAACACAGGAATTGCTTCGGAATTAAATACAAAAGGCAAAATGCCGACTTAAGTACAAGAAGACTGGCTCTTCTTACTGTACATGTTTGAACCATTCCTGTGACACTAGTTATAGTTTCCGATGCTTCACTTCAGGTTTACTATATCCCTTGGACCTTATTGACGACAAAACACAGAAATTGCATCGTAATTAAATTCAAAAGGCACAATGCCGACGTAAGTACAATGAGACTGGCTCGTCTTACTGTCTATGTTTTGAACCATTCCTCTGACACTCGTTATAGATTCCGATGCTTCACTTCAGGTTTACTGTATCCCTTGGTCCTTCTTATTGACGACGAAACACAGAAATTGAATCGGAAATAAATACAAAAGGCACAATGCCGACTTAAGTACAAGAAGACTGGCTCTTCTTACTGTCTATGTTTTCAGCCATTCTTGTGACACTAGTTATAGATTCCGATGCTTCACTTCGGGTTTACTGTATCCCTTGGACCTTCTTATTGACGACGACACCCAGAAATTGCATCGGAATTAAAAACAAAGGCCACAATGCTGACTTAAGTACAAGATGACTGGCTCTTCTTAATGTCTATGATTTGAACCATTCCTGAGACACTAGTTATAGATTTCGAAGCTTCACTTCAGGTTTACTGTATCCCTTGCACCTTCGTATTGACGACGAAACACAGAAATTGCATCGGAACTAAATTGAAAAGGTACAATGCCGAATTAAGTACAAGAAGACTGATTCTCCTTACTGCCTATGTTTTGAAACATTTCTGTGACACTAGTTATAGATTCCGATGCCTCACTTCAGGTTTACTGTATCGCTTGGACCTTCTTATTGACGACGAAACACAGAAACTTCATCGGAATGAAATACAAAAGCCTCAATGCCGACTTAAGTACGGGAAGACTGGCTCTTCTTACCGTCTATGGTTGGAACCATTCCTGTGACACTAGTTATAGATTCCGATGCTTCACTTCAGGTTTACTGTATCCCATGGACCTTCTTATTGACGAAGAAACACAGATATTGCATCGGAATTAAATAGAAAAGGCATGATGCCTACTTAAGTAGAAGAAGACTGCCTCTTTTTACTGTCTACGTTTTGAACCATTTCTGTGACACTAGTTATAGATTCCGATGCTTTTCCTCAGGTTTACTGTGTCCTTTGGACCTTCTTATTGACGACGAAACACAGAAATTGCATTGGAATTAAATACTAAAGGCCCAAAGCCGACTTAAGTACAAGACGACTAGCTCTTCTTACTCTCTATGTTTTGAACTATTCCAGTGACACTAGTTATAGGTTCCAATGCTTCACTTCAGGTTTACTGTATCCCTTGGTCCTTCTGATTCCGACGAAACACAGAAATTGCATCGGAATTAAATACAAAAGGCACAATGCCGACTTAAGTACAAGAAGACTGACTCTTCTTACTGTCTATATTTTGAACCATTCCTGTGACACTAGTTATAGATTCCGATGCTTCACTTCAGGTTTACAGTATCCCTCTGACTTTCTTATAGACGATGAAACAAAGAAATTGCATCGGAATTAAATACAAATGGCACAATGAGACTTAAGTACAAGAAGACTGGCTCCTCTTACTGTCTATGTTTTGAAAAATTCCTGTGACATTAGTTATAGATTCCGATGCTTCACATCAGGTTAACTGTATCCCTTGGACCTTCTTATTGACGACGAAACACAGAAATTGCATCGGAATTTAATACAAAAGGACAATGCCCACATAAGTACAAGAAGACTGGCTCTTCTTACTGTCTATGCTTTGAACCATTCCTGTGACACTAGTTATAGATTCCGATGCTTCACATCAGGTTAACTGTATCCCTTGGACCTTCTTATTGACGACGAAACACCGATATTTCATCGGAATTTAATACAAAAGGTACAATGCCGAATTAAGTACAAGAAGACTGGCTCTTCTTATTGTCTATGTTTTGAACCATTCCTGTGACATTAGTTATAGATTTCGATGCTTCACATCAGGTTTACTGTATCCCCTGGACCTTCTTATTGACGACGAAATACAGAAATTGCATCGGAAATATATACAAAAGGCTCAATGCCGACTTAAGTACGGGAAGACTGGCTCTTCTTACCGACTATGGTTGGAACCATTCCTGTGACACTAGTTATAGATTCCGATGCTTCACTTCAGGTTTACTGTATCCCATGGACCTTCTTATTGACGAAGAAACACAGGAATTGCTTCCTAATTAAATACAAAAGGCAAAATGCCGACTAAAGTACAAGAAGACTGGCTCTTCTTACTGTACATGTTTGAATCATTCCTGTGACACTAGTTATAGTTTCCGATGCTTCACATCAGGTTAACTGTATCCCTTGGACCTTCTTATTGACGACGAAACACAGAAATTTCATCGGAATTAAATACAAAAGGTACAATGCCGACTTAAGTACAAGAACACTGGCTCTTCTTACTGTCTAAAATTTGAACCATTCCTGAGACACTAGATATAGATTCCGATGCTTCACTTCAGATTTACTGTATCCCTTGGACCTTCTTATTGACGACGAAACACAGGAATTGCTTCGGAATTAAATACAAAAGGCAAAATGCCGACTTAAGTACAAGAAGACTGGCTCTTCTTACTGTACATGTTTGAACCATTCCTGTGACACTAGTTATAGTTTCCGATGCTTCACTTCAGGTTTACTATATCCCTTGGACCTTATTGACGAGAAAACACAGAAATTGCATCGTAATTAAATTCAAAACGCACAATGCCGACGTAAGTACAAGAAGACTGGCTCGTCTTACTGTCTATGTTTTGAACCATTCCTCTGACACTCGTTATAGATTCCGATGCTTCACTTCAGGTTTACTGTATCCCTTGGTCCTTCTTATTGACGACGAAACACAGAAATTGAATCGGAAATAAATACAAAAGGCACAATGCCGACTTAAGTACAAGAAGACTGCCGTTTCTTACTGTCTATGTTTTCAACCATTCTTGTGACACTAGTTATAGATTCCGATGCTTCACTTCGGGTTTACTGTATCCCTTGGACCTTCTTATTGACGACGAAACCCAGAAATTGCATCGGAACTAAATTGAAAAGGTACAATGCCGAATTAAGTACAAGAAGACTGATTCTATTTACTGACTATGTTTTGAACCATTTCTGTGACACTAGTTATAGATTCCGATGCCTCACTTCAGGTTTACTGTATCGCTTGGACCTTCTTATTGACGACGAAACACAGAAATTGCATCGGAATTAAATACAACAGGACAACGACGACTTAAGTACAAGTAGATTGGCTCTTCTAACTGTCTATGTTTTGAACCATTCCTGTGACACTAGTTATAGATTCCGATGCTTCACTTCAAATATACTGTATCCCTTGGACGTTCTTATTGACGAAGAAACACAGATATTGCATCGGAATTAAATAGAAATGGCATGATGCGGACTTAAGTACAAGAAGACTGGCTCTTTTTACTGTCTATGTTTTCAACCATTTCTGTGTCACTAGTTATAGATTCCGATGCTTCACGTCAGGTTTACTGTATCCCTTGGACCTTCTTATTGACGACGAAACACAGAAATTACATTGGAAATAAATACTAAAGGCCCAATGCCGACTTAAGTACAAGATGACTAGCTCTTCTTACTCTCTATGTTTTTAACTATTCCTATGACACTAGTTATAGCATCCGATGCTTCACTTCAGGTTTACTGCATTCCTTGGACCTTCTTATTGCGACGAAACACAGAAATTGCATTGGAATTAAATACTAAAGGCCCAATGCCGACTTAAGTACAAGACGACTAGCTCTTCTTACTCTCTATGTTTTGAACTATTCCAGTGACACTAGTTATAGGTTCCGATGCTTCACTTCAGGTTTACTGTATCCCTTGGACCTTCTGATTCCGACGAAACACAGAAATTGCATCGGAATTAAATACAAAAGGCACAATGCCGACTTAAGTACAAGAAGACTGGCTCTTCTTACTGTCTATATTTTGAACCATTCCTGTGACACTAGTTATAAATTCCGATGCTTCACTTCAGGTTTACAGTATCCCATGGACCTACTTATTGAAGACGAAACACAGAAAGTGCATCGGAATTATATACAAAAGGCACAATGCCGACTTAAGTACAAGAAGACTGACTCTTCTTACTGTCTATATTTTGAACCATTCCTGTGACACTAGTTATAGATTCCGATGCTTCACTTCAGGTTTACTGTATCCCTCTGACTTTCTTATAGACGATGAAACAAAGAAATTGCATCGGAATTAAATACAAATGGCACAATGAGACTTAAGTACAAGAAGACTGGCTCCTCTTACTGTCTATGTTTTGAACCATTCCTGTGACATTAGTTATAGATTCCGATGCTTCACATCAGGTTAATTGTATCCCTTGGACCTTCTTATTGACGACGAAACACAGAAATTTCATCGGAATTTAATACAAAAGGTACAATGCCGACTTAAGTACAAGAAGACTGACTCTTCTTACTGCCTATGTTTTGAACCATTCCTGTGACACTAGTTATAGATTCCGATGCTTCACTTCTGGTTAACTGTATCCCTTGGACCTTCTCATTGAAGACTAAACACAGCAATTGCATCGGAATCAAATACAAAAGGACAATGCCCACATAAGTACAAGAAGACTGGCTCTTCTTACTGTCTTTGCTTTGAACCATTCCTGTGACACTAGTTATAGATTCCGATGCTTCACATCAGGTTAACTGTATCCCTTGGACCTTCTTATTGACGACGAAACACAGAAATTTCATCTGAATTTAATACAAAAGGTACAATGCCGACTTAAGTACAAGAAGACTAGCTCTTCTTATTGTCTATGTTTTGAACCATTCCTGTGACATTAGTTATAGATTTCGATGCTTCACATCAGGTTTACTGTATCCCTTGGACCTTCTTATTGACGACGAAATACAGAAATTGTATCGGAATTATATACAAAAGGCTCAATGCCGACTTAAGTACGGGAAGACTGGCTCTTCTTACCGTCTATGGTTGGAACCATTCCTGTGAAACTAGTTATACATTCCGATGCTTCACTTCAGGTTTACTGTATCCCATGGACCTTCTTATTGACGAAGAAACACAGATATTGCATCGGAATTAAATAGAAAAGGCA
Source organism: Schistocerca serialis cubense (assembly GCF_023864345.2). NCBI lineage: Eukaryota > Metazoa > Arthropoda > Insecta > Orthoptera > Acrididae > Schistocerca > Schistocerca serialis. The sequence continues at coordinate 184,254,721 of NC_064649.1, read as the reverse complement.
TGATGCCTACTTAAGTAGAAGAAGACTGCCTCTTTTTACTGTCTATGTTTTGAACCATTTCTGTGACACTAGTTATAGATTCCGATGCTTTACCTCAGGTTTACTGTATCCTTTGGACCTTCTTATTGACGACGAAACACAGAAATTACATTGGAATTAAATACTAAAGGCCCAATGCCGACTTAAGTACAAGACGACTAGCTCTTCTTACTCTCTATGTTTTTAACTATTCCTATGACACTAGTTTTAGGTTCCGATGCTTCACTGCAGGTTTACTGTATCCCTTGGACCTTCTGATTCCGACGAAACACAGAAATTGCATCGGAATTAAATACAAAAGGCACAATGCCGACTTTAGTACAAGAAGACTGGCTCTTCTTACTGTCTATATTTTGAACCATTCCTGTGACACTAGTTATAAATTCCGATGCTTCACTTCAGGTTTACTGTATCGCTTGGACCTACTTATTGAAGACGAAACACAGAAATTGCATCGGAATTATATACAAAAGGCACATTGCCGACTTAAGTACAAGAAGACTGACTCTTCTTACTGTCTATATTTTGAACCATTCCTGTGACACTAGTTATGGATTCCGATGCTTCACTTCAGGTTTACTGTATCCCTCTGACTTTCTTATAGACGATGAAACAAAGAGATTGCATCGGAATTAAATACAAATGGCACAATGAGACTTAAGTACAAGAAGACTGGCTCCTCTTACTGTCTATGTTTTGAACCATTCCTGTGACATTAGTTATAGATTCCGATGCTTCACATCAGGTTAATTGTATCCCTTGGACCTTCTTATTGACGACGAAACACAGAAATTTCATCGGAATTTAATACAAAAGGTACAATGCCGACTTAAGTACAAGAAGACTGACTCTTCTTACTGCCTATGTTTTGAACCATTCCTGTGAACTAGTTATAGATTCCGATGCTTCACTTCTGGTTAACTGTATCCCTTGGACCTTCTCATTGACGACTAAACACAGCAATTGCATCGGAATCAAATACAAAAGGACAATGCCAACATAAGTACAAGAAGACTGGCTCTTCTTACTGTCTTTGCTTTGAACCATTCCTGTGACACTAGTTATAGATTCCGATGCTTCACATCAGGTTAACTGTATCCCTTGGACCTTCTTATTGACGACGAAACACAGAAATTTCATCGGAAATTAATACAAAAGGTACAATGCCGACTTAAGTACAAGAATACTGGCTCTTCTTATTGTCTATGTTTTGAACCATTCCTGTGACATTAGTTATAGATTTCGATGCTTCACATCAGGTTTACTGTATCCCATGGACCTTCTTATTGACGAAGAAACACAGACATTGCATCGGAATTAAATAGAAAAGGCATGATGCCTACTTAAGTAGAAGAAGACTGCCTCTTTTTACTGTCTATGTTTTGAACCATTTCTGTGACACTAGTTATAGATTCCGATGCTTTACCTCAGGTTTACTGTATCCTTTGGACCTTCTTATTGACGACGAAACACAGATATTGCATTGGAATTAAATACTAAAGGCCCAATGCCGACTTAAGTACAAGACGACTAGCTCTTCTTACTCTCTATGTTTTGAACTATTCCTGTGACACTAGTTATAGGTTCCGATGCTTCACTTCAGATTTACTGTATCCCTTGGACCTTCTGATTGCGACGAAACACAGAAATTGCATCGGATTTAAATACAAAAGGCACAATGCCGACTTAAGTACAAGAAGACTGGCTCTTCTAACTGTCTATATTTTGAACCATTCCTGTGACACTAGTTATAAATTCCGATGCTTCACTTCAGGTTTAATGTATCCCTTGGACCTAATTATTGAAGACGAAACACAGAAATTACATCGGAATTAAATACAAAAGGCACAATGCCGACTTAAGTAAAAGAAGACTGACTCTTCCTATTGTCTATGTTTTGAACCATTCCTGTGACACTAGTTATAGATTTCGATGCTTCACATCAGGTTTACTGTATCCCTTGGACCTTCTTATTGACGACGAAATACAGAAATTGCATCGGAATTATTTACAAAAGGCTCAATGCCGACTTAAGTACGGGAAGACTGGCTCTTCTTACCGTCTATGGTTGGAACCATTCCTGTGACACTAGTTATAGATTCCGATGTTTCACTTCAGGTTTACTGTATCCCATGGACCTTCTTATTGACGAAGAAACACAGATATTGCATCGGAATTAAATAGAAAAGGTATGATGCCTACTTAAGTAGAAGAAGACTGCCTCTTTTTACTGTCTATGTTATGAACCATTTCTGTGACACTAGTTATAGATTCCGATGCTTTACCTCAGGTTTACTGTATCCTTTGGACCTTCTTATTGACGACGAAACACAGAAATTGCATTGGAATTAAATACCAAAGGCCCAATGCCGACTTAAGTACAAGACGACTAGCTCTTCTTACTCTCTATGTTTTGAACTATTCCTGTTACACTAGTTATAGGTTCCGATGCTTCACTTCAGGTTTACTGTATCCCTGGGACCTTCTTATTGACGACGAAACACAGAAATTTCATCGGAATTTAATACAAAAGGTACAATGCCGACTTAAGTACAAGAAGTCTGACTCTTCTTACTGCCTATGTTTTGAACCATTCCTGTGACACTAGTTATAGATTCCGATGCTTCACTTCTGGTGAACTGTATCCCTTTGACCTTCTCATTGACGAAGAAACACAGCAATTGCATCGGAATCAAATACAAAAGGACAATGCCGACTTAAGTGCAAGAAGACTGACTCTTCTTACTGTCTATGTTTTGAACCATTTCTGTGACACTAGTTCTAGATTCCTATGCTTCACTTCAGGTTTACTGCATCCCTTGGACCCTCTTATTGATGACGAATCACAGAAATTGCATCAGAATTAAATACAAAAGACACAAAGCCGACTTAAGTACAAGAAGACTGACTCTTCTTACTGACTATGCTTTGAACATTTCATGTGAGACCAGTTTTTGATTTCGATGCTTCACTATATGTCTACTGTATCTCTTGGACCTTCTTATTGACGATGAAACACAGAAGTTGCATGGGAATTAAAATCAAAAGGCACAATGCCGGATTAAGTACAAGAAGACTGACTCTTCTTACTGACTATGTTTTGAACATTTCCTGTGAGACCAGTATTAAATTCCGATGCTTCACTATCTGTTTACTGTATCCCGTGGACCTTCTTATTGACAATGAAACACAGAAATTGCATCGGAATAAAATACAAAAGGCACAATGCCGACTTAAGTACAAGAAGTGTGGCTCTTCTTACTGTCTATGCTTTGAACCATTCCTGTGACACTAGTTATGGATTCCGATGCTTCACTTCAGGTTTACTGTATCCCTTGGACCTTCTTATTGACGACGAAACTTAGAAATTGCATCGGAAATAAATACAAAAGGCACAATGGCGACATAAGTACAGGAAGACTGGCTCTTCTTACTGTCTATGTTTTGAACCATTCCTGTGACACTAGTTATGGATTCCGATGCTTCACTTCAGGTTTACTGTATCCCTTCATCCTTCTTATTGACGACTAAACACAGAAATTGCATCTGAATGAAATAGAAAAGGCACAATTCCGACTTAAGTACAAGAAGACTGGCTCTTCTTACTGTCTATGATTTGAACCATTTCTGTGACACTAGTTATAGATTCCGATGCTTCACGTCAGGTTTACTGTATCCCTTGGACCTTCTTATTGACGACGAAACACAGAAATTGCATTGGAATTTAATACTAAAGGCCCAATGCCGACATAAGTACAAGACGACTAGCTCTTCTTACTCTCTATGCTTTGAACTATTCCTGTGACACTAGTTATAGGTTCCGATGCTTCACTTCAGGTTAACTGTATCCCTTGGACCTTGTTATTGCGACGAAACACAGAAATTGCATCGGAATTAAATACAAAAGGCAGAATGCCGACTTAAGTACAAGAAGACTGGCTCTTCTTACTGTCTGTATTTTGAACCATTCCTGTGACACTAGTTATGGATTCCGATGCTTCACTTCAGGTTTACTGTATCCCTTGGACCTACTTGTTGAAGACGAAACACAGAAATTGCATCGGAATTAAATACAAAAGGCACAATGCCGACTTAAGTACAAGAAGACTGACTCTTCTTACTGTCTATGTTTTGAACCATTCCTGTGTCACTAGTTACAGATTCCGATGCTTCACTTCAGGTTTACTGTATCCCGGTGACTTTCTTATAGACGATGAAACACAGATATTGTATCGGAATTAAATACAAAAGGCACAATGAGACTTAATTACAAGAAGACTGGCTCTTCTTACTGTCTATGTTTTGAACCATTCCTGTGACACTAGTTATAGATTCCAATGCTTCACATCAGGTTAACTGTATCCCTTGGACCTTCTTATTGACGCCGAAACACAGAAATTTCATCGGGATTAAATACAAAAGATACAATACCGAATTAAGTTCAAGAAGACTGACTCTTCTTACTGCCTCTGTTTTGAACCATTCCTGTGACACTAGTTATAGATTCCGATGCTTCACATCAGGTTAACTGTAGCCCTTGGACCTTCTTATTGACGACGAAACACAGAAATTTCATCGGAATTAAATACAAAGGGGAAAATGCCGACTTAAGTTCAAGAAAACTGGCTCTTCTTACTGTCTAAGATTTGAACCATTCCTGAGACACTAGTTATAGATTCCGATGCTTCACTTCAGATTAACTGCATCCCTTGGACCTTCTTATTGATGACGAAGCACAGAAATTGCTTCGGAATTAAATACAAAAGGTACAATGCCGAATTAAGTACAAGGAGACTGACTCTTCTTACTGCCTATGTTTTGAACCATTCCTGTGACACTAGTTATAGATTCCGATGCCTCACTTCTGGTTAAATGTATCCCTTGGACCTTCTTATTGACGACGATACACAGCAATGGCATCGGAATTAAATACAAAAGGACAATGCCGACTTAAGTACAAGAAGACTGGCTCTTCTTACTGTCTATGTTTTGAACATTTCATGTAAGACCAGTTTTTGATTTCGATGCTTCACTATATGTCTACGGTATCTCTTGGACCTTCTTATTGACGATGAAACACAGAAATTGCATTGGAATTAAATACTCAAGGCCCAATGCCGACATAAGTACAAGACGACTAGCTCTTCTTACTGTCCATGTTTGAACCATTCCTGTGACACTAGTTACAGATTCCGATGCTTCACTTCAGGTTTAATGTATCCCTAGGTCCTTCTTATTGACGACGAAACACAGAAATTGCATTGGAATTAAATACTCAAGGCCCAATGCCGACATAATTACAAGACGACTAGCTCTTCTTACTTTCGAGGCGTTGAATTATTCCTGTGACATTAGTTATAGGTTCCGATGCTTCACTTCAGGTTAACTGTATCCCTTGGACCTTCTTATTGCGACGAAACACAGATATTGCATCGGAATTAAATACAAAAGGCACAATGCCGACCTAAGTACAAGAAGACTGGCTCTTCTTACTGTCTATATTTTGAAGCATTCCAGTGACACTAGTTATGGATTCCGATGCTTCACTTCAGGTTTACTGTATCCCTTTTACCTACTTGTTGAAGACGAAACAAAGAAATTGCATCGGAATTAAATACAAAAGGCACAATGCCGACTTAAGTACAAGAAGACTGACTCTTCTTACTGTCTATGATTTGAACCATTCCTGAGACACTAGTTATAGATTCCGAAGCTTCACTTCAGGTTTACTGTATCCCTTGCACCTTCGTATTGACGACGAAACACATAAATTGCATCGGAACTAAATACAAAAGGTACAATGCCGAATTAAGTACAAGAAGACTGACTCTTCTTACTGCATGTGTTTTGAACCATTTCTGTGACACTAGTTATAGATTCCGATGCTTCACTTCAGGTTTACTGTATCCCTTGGACCTTCTTATTGACGACGAAACACAGAAATTGCATTGGAATTTAATACTAAAGGCCCAATGCCGACATAAGTACAAGACGACTAGCTCTTCTTACTCTCTATGCTTTGAACTATTCCTGTGACACTAGTTATAGGTTCCGATGCTTCACTTCAGGTTAACTGTATCCCTTGGACCTTGTTATTGCGACGAAACACAGAAATTGCATCGGAATTAAATACAAAAGGCACAATGCCGACTTAAGTACAAGAAGACTGGCTCTTCTTACTGTCTGTATTTTGAACCATTCCTGTGACACTAGTTATGGATTCCGATGCTTCACTTCAGGTTTACTGTATCCCTTGGACCTACTTGTTGAAGACGAAACACAGAAATTGCATCGGAATTAAATACAAAAGGCACAATGCCGACTTAAGTACAAGAAGACTGACTCTTCTTACTGTCTATGTTTTGAACCATTCCTGTGTCACTAGTTACAGATTCCGATGCTTCACTTCAGGTTTACTGTATCCCGGTGACTTTCTTATAGACGATGAAACACAGATATTGTATCGGAATTAAATACAAAAGGCACAATGAGACTTAATTACAAGAAGACTGGCTCTTCTTACTGTCTATGTTTTGAACCATTCCTGTGACACTAGTTATAGATTCCAATGCTTCACATCAGGTTAACTGTATCCCTTGGACCTTCTTATTGACGCCGAAACACAGAAATTTCATCGGGATTAAATACAAAAGATACAATACCGAATTAAGTTCAAGAAGACTGACTCTTCTTACTGCCTCTGTTTTGAACCATTCCTGTGACACTAGTTATAGATTCCGATGCTTCACATCAGGTTAACTGTAGCCCTTGGACCTTCTTATTGACGACGAAACACAGAAATTTCATCGGAATTAAATACAAAGGGGAAAATGCCGACTTAAGTTCAAGAAAACTGGCTCTTCTTACTGTCTAAGATTTGAACCATTCCTGAGACACTAGTTATAGATTCCGATGCTTCACTTCAGATTAACTGCATCCCTTGGACCTTCTTATTGATGACGAAGCACAGAAATTGCTTCGGAATTAAATACAAAAGGTACAATGCCGAATTAAGTACAAGGAGACTGACTCTTCTTACTGCCTATGTTTTGAACCATTCCTGTGACACTAGTTATAGATTCCGATGCCTCACTTCTGGTTAAATGTATCCCTTGGACCTTCTTATTGACGACGATACACAGCAATGGCATCGGAATTAAATACAAAAGGACAATGCCGACTTAAGTACAAGAAGACTGGCTCTTCTTACTGTCTATGTTTTGAACATTTCATGTAAGACCAGTTTTTGATTTCGATGCTTCACTATATGTCTACGGTATCTCTTGGACCTTCTTATTGACGATGAAACACAGAAATTGCATTGGAATTAAATACTCAAGGCCCAATGCCGACATAAGTACAAGACGACTAGCTCTTCTTACTGTCCATGTTTGAACCATTCCTGTGACACTAGTTACAGATTCCGATGCTTCACTTCAGGTTTAATGTATCCCTAGGTCCTTCTTATTGACGACGAAACACAGAAATTGCATTGGAATTAAATACTCAAGGCCCAATGCCGACATAATTACAAGACGACTAGCTCTTCTTACTTTCGAGGCGTTGAATTATTCCTGTGACATTAGTTATAGGTTCCGATGCTTCACTTCAGGTTAACTGTATCCCTTGGACCTTCTTATTGCGACGAAACACAGATATTGCATCGGAATTAAATACAAAAGGCACAATGCCGACCTAAGTACAAGAAGACTGGCTCTTCTTACTGTCTATATTTTGAAGCATTCCAGTGACACTAGTTATGGATTCCGATGCTTCACTTCAGGTTTACTGTATCCCTTTTACCTACTTGTTGAAGACGAAACAAAGAAATTGCATCGGAATTAAATACAAAAGGCACAATGCCGACTTAAGTACAAGAAGACTGACTCTTCTTACTGTCTATGATTTGAACCATTCCTGAGACACTAGTTATAGATTCCGAAGCTTCACTTCAGGTTTACTGTATCCCTTGCACCTTCGTATTGACGACGAAACACATAAATTGCATCGGAACTAAATACAAAAGGTACAATGCCGAATTAAGTACAAGAAGACTGACTCTTCTTACTGCATGTGTTTTGAACCATTTCTGTGACACTAGTTATAGATTCCGATGCTTCACTTCAGGTTTACTGTATCCCTTGGACCTTCTTATTGACGACGAAACACAGAGATTGCATCGGAATTAATTACAAAAGGACAATGCCGACTTAAGTACAAGAACATTGGCTCTTCTTACGGTCTATGTCTTGAACCATTCCTGTGACTCTAGTTATTGATTCCGATGCTTCACTTCAGGTTTGCTGTATACCTTGGACCCTCTTATTGACGACGAATAACAGTAATTGCATCGGAATTAAATCCAAAAGGCACAATGCCGACTTAAGTACAAGAAGACTGGCTCTTCTTATTGTCTATGCTTTGATCCTTTCCTGTGACATTAGTTATAGATTCCGATGCTTCACATCAGGTTTACTGTATCCCTTCGACCTTCTTATTGACGACGAAATACAGAAATTGCATCGGAATTAAATACAAAAGGCTCAATGCCGACGTAAGTACGGGAAGACTGGCTCTTCTTACCGTCTATGTTTGGAACCATTCCTGTGACACTAGTTATAGATTCCGATGCTTCACTTCAGGTTTACTGTATCCCATTAACCTTCTTATTGACGAAGAAACACAGATATTGCATCGGAATTAAATAGAAAAGGCATGATGCCGACTTAAGTAGAAGAAGACTGCCTCTTCTTACTGTCTATGTTTTGAACCATTTCTGTGAAACTAGTTATAGATTCCGATGCTTTCCCTCAGGTTTATTGTATCCTTTGGACCTTCTTATTGACGACGAAACACAGAAATTGCATTGAAATTAAATACTAAAGGCCCAATGCCCACTTAAGTACAAGACGACTAGCTCTTCATACTCTCTATGTTTTAAACTATTCCTGTGACACTAGTATTAGGCTCCGATGCTTCACTTCAGTTTTACTGCATCCTTTGGACCCTCTTATTGATGACGAAACACAGAAATTGCATCGGAATTAAATTCAAAAGACACAATGCCGACTTAAGTACAAGAAGACTGACTCTTCTTACTGACTATGCTTTGAGCATTTCCTGTGATACCAGTTTTAAATTCCGATGCTTCACTATATGTTTACTGTATCCCACGGACCTTCTTATTGACGATGAAACACAGAAATTGCATCGTAATAAATTACAAAAGGCACAATGCAGACTTAAGTACTAGAAGTGTGGCTCTTCTTACTGTCTATGTTTTGAACCATTCCTGTGACGCTAGTTATAGATTCCGATGCTTCACTTCAGGTTTACTGTATCCCTTGGACGTTCTTATTGACGACGAAACACAGAAATTGCATCGGAATTAAATACAAAAGGCACAATGCCGACTTAAGTACAGGAAGACTGGCTCTTCCCACTGTCTATGTTTTGAACCATTCCTGTGACACTAGTTATAGATTCCGATGCTTCACTTCAGGTTTACTGTATCCCTTCATCCTTCTTATTGACGACTAAACACAGAAAATGCATCGGAATGAAATAGAAAAGGCACAATTCCGACTTAAGTACAATCAGACTGGCTCTTCTTAAAGTCTATGATTTGAACCATTTCTGTGACACTAGTTATAGATTCCGATGCTTCACGTCAGGTTTACTGTATCCCTTGGACATTCTTATTGACGACGAAACACAGAAATTGCTTTGGAATTAAATACTAAAGGCCCAATGCCGACTTAAGTACAAGACGACTAGCTCTTCTTACTCTCTATGCTTTGAACTATTCCTGTGACACTAGTTATAGGTTCCGATGCTTCACTTCAGGTTAACTGTATCCCTTGGACCTTCTTATTGCGACGTAACACAGAAATTGCATCGGAATTAAATACAAAAGGCACAATGCCGACTTAAGTACAAGAAGACTGGCTCTTCTTACTGTCTATATTTTGAACCATTCCTGTGACACTAGTTATGGATTCCGATGCTTCACTTCAGGTTTACTGTATCCCTTGGACCTACTTGTTGAAGACGAAAAACAGAAATTGCATCGGAATTAAATCCAAAAGGCACAATGCCGACTTAAGTAGAAGAAGACTGCCTCTTCTTACAGTCTATGTCTTGAACCATTCCTGTGACTCTAGTTATTGATTCCGATGCTTCACTTCAGGTTTGCTGTATACCTTGGACCCTCTTATTGACCACGAATCACAGAAATTGCATTGGAATAAAATACAAAAGGCACAATGCCTACTTAAGTACAAGTAGTATGGCTCTTCTTACTGTCTATGTTTTGAACCATTCCTGTGACACTAGTTATGGATTCCGATGCATCACTTCAGGTTTACTGTATCCCTTGGACCTTCTTATTGACGACGAAACACAGAAATTGCATCGGAATTAAATACAAAAGGCACAATGCCGACTTAAGTCCAGGAAGACTGGCTCTTCTTACGGTCTATGTTTTGCACCATTCCTGTGACACTAGTTATAGATTCCGATGCTTCACTTCAGGTTTACTGTATCCCTTCATCCTTCTTATTGACGACTAAACACAGAAATTGCATCTTAATGAAATAGAAAAGGCACAATTCCGACTGAAGTACAAGAAGACTGGCTCTTCTTACTGTCTAAATTTTGAACCATTCCTGTGACACTAGTTATGGATTCCTATGCTTCACTTCAGGTTTACTATATCCCTTGGACCTACTTGTTGAAGACGAAACACAGAAATTGCATCGGAATTAAATACAAAAGGCACAATACCGACTTAAGTACAAGAAGACTGACTCTTCTTACTGTCTATGTTTTGAACCATTCCTGTGTCACTAGTTATAGATTCCGATGCTTCACTTCAGGTTTACTGTATCCCGCTGACTTTCTTATAGACGATGAAACACAGAAATTGCATCGGAATTAAATACAAAAGGCACAATGAGACTTAATTACAAGAAGACTGGCTCTTCTTACTGTCTAAGATTTGAACCATTCCTGAGACACTAGTTATAGATTCCGATGCTTCACTTCAGATTTACTGCATCCCTTGGACCTTCTTATTGACGACGAAGCACAGGAATTGCATCGGAATTAAATACAAAAGGTACAATGCCGAATTAAGTACAAGAAGACTGACTCTTCTTACTGCCTATGTTTTGAACCATTCCTGTGACACTAGTTATAGATTCCGATGCCTCACTTCTGGTTAAATGTATCCCTTGGACCTTCTTATTGACGACGATACACAGCAATTGCATCGGAATTAAATACAAAAGGACAATGCCGACTTAAGTACAAGAAGACTGGCTCTTCTTACTGTCTATGTTTTGAACATTTCATGTAAGACCAGTTTTTGATTCCGATGCTTCACTATATGTCTACGGTATCTCTTGGAACTTCTTATTGACGATGAAACACAGAAGTTGCATCGGAATTAAATACAAAAGGCACAATGCCGACTGAAGTACAAGAAGAGTGGCTCTTCATACAGTCTATGTTTTGAACCATTCCAGTGACACTAGTTATAGATTCCGATGCTTCACTTCAGGTTTACTGTATCCCTTGGACCTTCGTATTGAGGACGAAAAACAGGAATTGCTTCGGAATGAAATACAAAAGGCAAAATGCCGACTTAAGTACAAGAAGACTGGCTCTTCTTACTGTCCATGTTTGAACCATTCCTGTGACACTAGTTATAGATTCCGATGCTTCACTTCAGGTTTAATGTATCCCTAGGTCCTTCTTATTGACGACGAAACACAGAAATTGAATCGGAATTAAATACAAAGGGCACAATGCCGACTTAAATACAAGAAGACTGGCTCTTCTTCCTGTCTATGTTTTCAACCATTCCTGTGACACTAGTTATAGATTCCGATGCTTCACTTCAGGTTTACTGTATCCGTTGGACCTTCTTATTGACGACGAAACACAGAAATTGCATCGGAATTAAAAACAAAGGGCACAATGCCGACTTAGGTACAAGAAGACTGGCTCTTCTTAATGTCTATGATTTGAACCATTCCTGAGACACTAGTTATAGATTCCGAAGCTTCAGTTCAGGTTTACTGTATCCCTTGCACCTTCGTATTGACGACGAAACACAGAAATTGAATCGGAACAAAATACAAAAGGTACAATGCCGAATTAAGTACAAGAAGACTGACTCTTCTTACTGCATGTGTTTTGAACCATTTCTGTGACACTAGTTATAGATTCCGATGCTTCACTTCAAGTTTACTGTATCCCTTGGACCTTCTTATTGACGACGAAACACAGAGATTGCATCGGAATTAATTACAAAAGGACAATGCCAACTTAAGTACAAGAAGATTGGCTCTTCTTACTGTCTATGTCTTGAACCATTCCTGTGACTCTAGTTATTGATTCCGATGCTTCACTTCGGGTTTGCTGTATACCTTGGACCCTCTTATTGACGACGAATAACAGAAATTGCATCGGAATTAAATCCAAAAGGCACAATGCCCACTTAAGTACAAGAAGACTGGCTTTTCTTATTGTCTATGTTTTGAACCTTTCCTGTGACATTAGTTATAGATTCCGATGCTTCACATCAGGTTTACTGTATCCCTTCGACCTTCTTATTGACGACGAAATACAGAAATTGCATCGGAATTAAATACAAAAGGCTCAATGCCGACTTAAGTACGGGAAGACTGGCTCTTCTTACCGTCAATGTTTGGAACCATTCCTGTGACACTAGTTATAGATTCCGATGCTTCACTTCAGGTTTACTGTATCCCATTAACCTTCTTATTGACGAAGAAACACAGATATTGCATCGGAATTAAATAGAAAAGGCATGATGCCGACTTAAGTAGAAGAAGACTGCCTCTTCTTACTGTCTATGTTTTGAACCATTTCTGTGACACTAGTTATAGATTCCGATGCTTTGCCTCAGGTTTACTGTATCCTTTGGACCTTCTTATTGACGACGAAACACAGAAATTGCATTGGAATTAAATACTAAAGGCCCAATGCCCACTTAAGTACAAGACGACGAGCTCTTCTTACTCTCTATGTTTTAAACTATTCCTGTGACACTAGTAATAGGTTCCGATGCTTCACTTCAGGTTTACTATATCCCTTGGACCTTCTAATTGCGACGAAACACAGAAATTGCATCGGAATTAAATACAAAAGGCACAATGCCGACTTAAGTGCAAGAAGACTGGCTCTTCTTACTGTCTATAGTTTGAACCATTCCTGTGACACTAGTTATAAATTCCGATGCTTCACTTCAGGTTTACTGTATCGCTTGGACCTACTTATTGAAGACGAAACACAGAAATTGCATCGGAATTAAATACAAAAGGCACAATGCCGACTTAAGTACAAGAAGACTGACTCTTCATACTGTCTATGTTTTGAACCATTCCTGTGACACTAGTTATAGATTCCGATGCTTCACTTCAGATTTACTGTATCCCTCTGACTTTCTTATAGACGATGAAACACAGAAATTGCATCGGAATTAAATACAAATGGCACAATGAGACTTAAGTACAAGAAGACTGGCTCTTCTTACTGTCCATGTTTTGAACCATTCCTGTGACACTAGTTATAGATTCCGATGCTTCACTTCTGGTTAACTGTATCCCTTGGACCTTCTTATTGACGACGAAACACAGCAATTGCATCGGAATCAAATACAAAAGGACAATGCCGACTTAAGTACAAGAAGACTGGCGCTTCTTACTGTCTATGATTTGAACCATTCCTGTGAAACTAGTTCTAGATTCCGATGCTTCACATCAGGTTAACTGTAGCCCTTGGACCTTATTATTGACGACGAAGCACAGAAATTTCATCGCAATTAAATACAGAAGGGAAAATGCCGACTTAAGTACAAGAAGACTGGCTCTTCTTATTGTCTATGTTTTGAACCATTCCTGTGACACTAGTTATAGACTCCGATGATTCACTTCAGGTTTACTGTATCCCATTAACCTTCTTGTTGACGAAGAAACACAGATATTGCATCGGAATTAAATAGAAAAGGCATGATGCCCACTTAAGAAGAAGAAGACTGCCTCTTTTTACTGTCTATGTTTTGAACCATTTCTGTGACACTAGTTATAGATTCCGATGCTTCACTTCAGGTTTACTGTATCCCTTGGACCTTCTTATTGCGACGAAACACAGAAATTGCATCGGAATTAAATACAAAAGGCACAATGCCGACTTAAGTACAAGAAGACTGGCTTTTCTTACTGTCTATATTTTGAACCATTCCTGTGACACTAGTTATGGATTCCGATGCTTCACTTCAGGTTTACTGTATCCCTTGGACCTACTTGTTGAAGACGAAACACAGAAATTGCATCGGAATTAAATCCAAAAGGCACAATGCCGACTTAAGTAGAAGAAGACTGCCTCTTCTTACAGTCTATGTCTTGAACCATTCCTGTGACTCTAGTTATTGATTCCGATGCTTCACTTCAGGTTTGCTGTATACCTTGGACCCTCTTATTGACCACGAATCACAGAAATTGCATTGGAATAAAATACAAAAGGCACAATGCCTACTTAAGTACAAGTAGTATGGCTCTTCTTACTGTCTATGTTTTGAACCATTCCTGTGACACTAGTTATGGATTCCGATGCATCACTTCAGGTTTACTGTATCCTTTGGACCTTCTTATTGACGACGAAACACAGACATTGCATTGGAATTAAATACTAAAGGCCCAATGCCCACTTAAGTACAAGACGACTAGCTCTACTTACTCTCTATGTTTTAAACTATTCCTGTGACACTAGTAATAGGTTCCGATGCTTCACTTCAGGTTTACTGTATCCCTTGGACCTTCTGATTGCGACGAATTACAGAAATTGCATCGGAATTAAATACAAAAGGCACAATGCCGACTTAAGTACAAGAAGACTGGCTCTTCTTACTGTCTATATTTTGAACCATTCCTGTGACACTAGTTATAAATTCCGATGCTTCACTTCAGGTTTACTGTATCGCTTGGACCTACTTATTGAAGACGAAACACAGAAATTGCATCGGAATTAATTACAAAAGTTACAAGGCCGAATTAAGTACAAGTGGACTGACTCTTCTTACTGCCTATGTTTTGAACCATTGCTGTGACACTAGTTATAGATTCCGATACTTCACTTCAGATTTACTGTATCCCTTGGACCCTCTTATTGACGACGAAACACAGAAATTGCATTGGAATTAAATACAAAAGACACAATGCCGACTTAAGTACAAGAAGACTGACTCTTCTTACTGACTATGTTTTGAACATTTCCTGTGAGACCAGTATTAAATTCCGATGCTTCACTATATGTTTACTGTATCCCTCTGACTTTCTTATAGACGATGAAACACAGAAATTGCATCGGAATTAAATACAAAAGGCACTATGAGACTTAAGTACAGGAAGACTGGCTCTTCTTACTGTCTATGTTTTGAACCATTCCTGTGACACTAGTTATAGATTCCGATGCTTCACATCAGGTTAACTGTATCCCTTGGACCTTCTTATTGACGACGAAACACAGAAATTGCATCGGAATTAAATACAAAAGGTACAAGGCCGAATTAAGTACAAGTGGACTGACTCTTCTTACTGCCTATGTTTTGAACCATTGCTGTGACACTAGTTATAGATTCCGATACTTCACTTCAGATTTACTGTATCCCTTGGACCCTCTTATTGACGACGAAACACAGAAATTGCATCGGAATTAAATACAAAAGACACAATGCCGACTTAAGTACAAGAAGACTGACTCTTCTTACTGACTATGTTTTGAACATTTCATGTGAGACCAGTTTTTGATTTCGATGCTTCACTTTATGTCAACTGTATCTCTTGGACCTTCTAATTGACGATGAGACACAGAAGTTGCATCGGAATTAAATACAAAAGGCACAATGCCGGCTTAAGTACAAGAAGACTGACCCTTCTTACTGACTATGTTTTGAACATTTCCTGTGGGACCAGTATTAAATTCCGATGCTTCACTATATGTTTAGTGTATCCCGTGGACCTTCATATTGACGATGAAACACAGAAATTGTGTCGGAATAAAATACAAAATGCACAATGCCGACCTAAGTACAAGAAGACTGGCTCATCTTACTGTCTCTGCTTTGAACCATTCCTGTGACACTAGTTATAGATTCCGATGCTTCACTTCAGGTTTACTGTATCCCTTGGACCTTCTTATTGACGACGAAACACAGAGATTGCATCGGAATTAATTACAAAAGGACAATGCCGACTTAAGTACAAGAAGATTGGCTCTTCTTACTGTCTATGTCTTGACCCATTCCTGATACTCTAGTTATTGATTCCGATGCTTCACTTCAGGTTTGCTGTATACCTTGGACCCTCTTATAGACGACGAATCACAGAAATTTCATCGGATTTAAATCCAAAAGGCACAATGCCGACTTAAGTACAAGAAGACTGGCTCTTCTTATTGTCTATGTTTTGAACCTTTCCTGTGACATTAGTTATAGATTCCGATGCTTCACATCAGGTTTTCTGTATCCCTTCGACCTTCTTATTGACGACGAAATACAGAAATTGCATCGGAATTAAATACAAAAGCCTCAATGCCGACTTAAGTACGGGAAGACTGGCTCTTCTTACCGTCTATGTTTGGAACCATTCCTGTGACACTAGTTATAGACTCCGATGATTCACTTCAGGTTTACTGTATCCCATTAACCTTCTTGTTGACGAAGAAACACAGATATTGCATCGGAATTAAATAGAAAAGGGTTGATGCCGACTTAAGTAGAAGAAGACGGCCTCTTTTTACTGTCTATGTATTGAACCATTTCTATGACACTAGTTATAGATTCAGATGCTTTACCTCAGGTTTACTGTATCCTTTGGACCTTCTTATTGACGACGAAACACACACATTGCATTGGAATTAAATACTAAAGGCCCAATGCCCACTTAAGTACAAGACGACTAGCTCTACTTACTCTCTATGTTTTAAACTATTCCTGTGACACTAGTAATAGGTTCCGATGCTTCACTTCAGGTTTACTGTATCCCTTGGACCTTCTGATTGCGACGAATTACAGAAATTGCATCGGAATTAAATACAAAAGGCACAATGCCGACTTAAGTACAAGAATACTGGCTCTTCTTACTGTCTATATTTTGAACCATTCCTGTGACACTAGTTATAAATTCCGATGCTTCACTTCAGGTTTACTGTATCGCTTGGACCTACTTATTGAAGACGAAACACAGAAATTGCATCGGAATTAATTACAAAAGGCACAATGCCGAATTCAGTACAAGAAGACTGACTCTTCTTACTGACTATGTTTTGAACATTTCATGTAAGACCAGTTTTTGATTCCGATGCTTCACTATATGTCTACTGTATCTCTTGGACCTTCTTATTGACAATATAACACAGAAGTTGCATCGGAATTAAAATCAAAAGGCACAATGCCGGCTTAAGTACAAGAAGACTGACTCTTCTTACTGACTATGTTTTGAACATTTCCTGTGAGACCAGTATTAAATTCCGATGCTTCACTATATGTTTACTGTATCCCTCTGACTTTCTTATAGACGATGAAACACAGAAATTGCATCGGAATTAAATACAAAAGGCACTATGAGACTTAAGTACAGGAAGACTGGCTCTTTTTACTGTCTATGTTTTGAACCATTCCTGTGACACTAGTTATAGATTCCGATGCTTCACATCAGGTTAACTGTATCCCTTGGACCTTCTTATTGACGACGAAACACAGAAATTGCATCGGAATTAAACACAAAAGGTACAAGGCCGAATTAAGTACAAGTGGACTGACTCTTCTTACTGCCTATGTTTTGAACCATTGCTGTGACACTAGTTATAGATTTCGATACTTCACTTCAGATTTACTGTATCCCTTGGACCCTCTTATTGACGACGAAACACAGAAATTGCATCGGAATTAAATACAAAAGACACAATGCCGACTTAAGTACAAGAAGACTGACTCTTCTTACTGACTATGTTTTGAACATTTCATGTGAGACCAGTTTTTGATTTCGATGCTTCACTTTATGTCTACTGTATCTCTTGGACCTTCTAATTGACGATGAGACACAGAAGTTGCATCGGAATTAAATACAAAAGGCACAATGCCGGCTTAAGTACAAGAAGACTGACCCTTCTTACTGACTATGTTTTGAACATTTCCTGTGGGACCAGTATTAAATTCCGATGCTTCACTATATGTTTAGTGTATCCCGTGGACCTTCATATTGACGATGAAACACAGAAATTGTGTCGGAATAAAATACAAAATGCACAATGCCGACCTAAGTACAAGAAGACTGGCTCATCTTACTGTCTCTGCTTTGAACCATTCCTGTGACACTAGTTATAGATTCCGATGCTTCACTTCAGGTTTACTGTATCCCTTCATTCTTCTTGTTGACGACTAAACACAGAAATTGCATCGGAATGAAATAGAAAAGGCACAATTCCAACTTAAGTACAAGAAGACTGGCTCTTCTTTCTGTCTCTGTTTTGAACCATTCCTGTGACACTAGTTATAGATTCCGATGCTTCACATCCAGTTTACTGTATCCCTTGGACCTTCGTATTGACGACGAAACACAGATATTGCATCGGAATTAAATACTAAATGCACAATGCCGACTTAAGTACATCACGACTGGCTCTTCTTACTGTCTGCGATTTGAACTATTCCTGTCACATTAGTTATAGGTTCCGATGCTTCACTTCAGGTTTACTTTATCCCTTGGACCTTCTAATTTACGGCGAAACACAGAAATTGCATCGGAATTAAATACAAATGGCACAATGCCGACTTAAGTACAGGAAGACTGGCTCTTCTTACTGTCTATATTTTGAACCATTCCTGTGACACTAGTTAAAGATTCCGATGCTTCACTGCAGGCTTACTATTTCCCTTGGGCCTTCTTATTGACGAAGAAACACAGAAATTGCATCGGAATTAAATACAAAAGGCACAATGCCGACTTAAGTACAAGATGACTGACTCTTCTTAGTGTCTATGTTTTGAACCATTCCTGTGACACTAGTTATAGATTCCGATGCGTCACTTCAGGTTTACTGTATCCCTCTGACCTTCTTATGGACGATGAAACAAAGAAATTGCATCGGAATTAAATACAAAAGGCACAATGCCGACTTAATTACAAGAAGACTGGCTCTTCTTAATGTCTATGATTTCACCCATTCCTGTGACACTAGTTATAGATTCTGATGCTTTACTTCAGGTTTACTGTATCCCTTGGACCTTCTTATTGACGACGTAACACAGAAATTGCATCGGAACTAAATACAAAACGTACAATGCTGAAATAAGTACAAGAAGACTGACTCTTCTTACTGCCTATGTTTTGAACCATTTCTGTAACACTAGTTATAAATTCCGATGCTTCACTTCAGGTTTACTGTATTCCTTAGACCTTCTTACTGACGACGAAACACAGAAATTGCGTCGGATTTAAATACATAAGGACAATGCCGACTTCATTACAACAATAAAGGCTCTTCTTACTGTCTGTGTTTTGAACCATTCCTGTGACACTAGTTATAGATTCCGATGCTTCACTTCAGGTTTACTGTATCCCTTGGACCCTCTTATTGACGACGAATTACAGAAATTTGATCGGAATTAAATACAAAAGGCTCAGTGCCGACCTAAATACAGGGAGACTGGCTCTTCTTACCGTTGCCCGCATCTTGTGGTCTTGCGGTAGCGTTCTCGCTTCCCACGCCCGGGTTCCCAGGTTCGATTCCCGGCGGGGTCAGCGATTTTCTCTGCCTCGTGATGGCTGGGTGTTGTGTGCTGTTCTTAGGTTAGTTAGGTTTAAGTAGTTCTAAGTTCTAGGGGACGTATGACCACAGCAGTTGAGTCCCATAGTGCTCAGAGCCATTTGAACCATTTTTTTCTTCCTACCGTCTATGTTTAGGACCATTCCTGTGACACTAGTTATAGATTCCGATGCTTCACTTCAGGTTTACTGTATCCCTTGGACCTTCTTATTGACGAAGAAACACAGATATTGCATGGGAATTAAATACAGAAGCTCAATGCCGACTTAACTACAAGAAGACTGGCTCTTCTTACTGTCTATGTTTTGAACCATTCCTGTGACACTAGTTATAGATTCCGATGCTTCACTTCAGGTTTACTGTATCCCTTGGACCTTCTTATTGACGACGAAACACAGAAATTGCATCGGAATTAAATACAAAAGGCACAATGCCGACTTAAGCACAAGAAGACTGGCTCTTCTTACTGTCTATGTTTTGAACAATTCCTGTGACACTAGTTATACATTCCGATGCTTCACTTCAGGTTTACTGTATCCCTTGGACTTTCTTATTGACGACGAAACACAGATTTTGCATCGGAATTAATTACAAAAGGCACAATGCCGACTAAAGTACAAGAATACTGAATCTTCTTACTGACTATGTTTTGAACATTTCCTGAGAGACCAGTATTAAATTCCGATGCTTCACTATATGTTTACTGTATCGCTTGGACCTTCTTATTGACGATGACACACATAAATTGCTTCGGAATTAAATACAAAAGGCACAATGCCTATTTAAGTACAAGAAGAGTGGCTCTTCATACGGTCTATGTTTTCAACCATTCCTGTGACACTAGTTATGGATTCCGATGCTTCACTTCAGGTTTACTGTATCCCTTGGACCTTCTCATTGACGACGAAACACAGAAATTGCATCGGAATTAAATACAAAAGGCACAATGCCGACTTAAGTACAAGAAGAGTGGCTCTTCTTACGGTCTATGTTTTCAACCATTCCTGTGACACTAGTTATAGATTCCTATGCTTCACATCAGGTTAACTGTATCCCTTGGACCTTCTTATTGACGACGAAACACTGAAATTTCATCGGAATTAAATACAAAAGGTACAATGCCGACTTAAGTACAAATAAACTGCCTCTTCTTACTGTCTAAGATTTGAACAAGTCCTGAGACACTAGTTATAGATTCCGATGCTTCACTTCAGATTTACTGTATCCCTTGGACCTCCTTATTGACGACGAAACACAGAAATTGCATCGGAATGAAATACAACCGGTACAATGACGAATTAAGTACAAGAAGACTGACTCTTCTTACTGCCTGTGTTTTGAACCTTTCCTGTGACACTACTTATAGATTCCGATGCATCACTTCAGGGTAACTGTATGCCTTGGGCCTTCTTATTGACGACGAAACACAGCAATTGCATCGGAATTAAATACAAAAGGACAATGTCGACTTAAGTACAAGAAGACTGGCTCTTCTTACTGTCTATGTTTTGAACCATTTCTGTGACACTAGTTATAGATTCCTATGCTTCACTTCAGGTTGATTGTATCCCTCGGATCTTCTTATTGACGACGAATCACAGAAATTGCATCGGAATTAAATCCAAAAAGCATAATGCCGACTTAACTTCAAGAATCCTGGCTCTTCTTACTGTCTATGTTTTGAACCATTCCTGTGACACTAGTTATGGATTCCGATGCTTTACTTCAGGTTTACTGTATCCCTTGGACCTTCTTATTGACGATGAAACACAGAAATTGCATCGGAATTAAATACAAAAGGCACAATGCCGAATTAAGTACAAGAAGACTGACTCTTCTTACTGACTATGTTTTGAACATCTCCTGTGAGACCAGTATTAAATTCCGATGCTTCACTATATGTTTACTGTATCCCTTGGACGTTCTTATTGACTACGAAACACAGAAATTGCATCGGAATTACATACAAAAGTCACAATGCCGACTTAAGTACAAAAAGACTGGCTCTTTTTACTGACTATGTTTTGAACCATTTCTGCGACACTAGCTATAGATTTCTTTGCTTCACTTCAGGTTTACTGTATCCCTTGGACCTTCTTATTGACGACGAATCACAGAAATTGCATCGGAATTAAATCCAAAAGGCATAATGCCCACTTAACTACAAGAAGACTGGCTCTTCTTACTGTCTATGTTTTGAACCATTCCTGTGACACTAGTTATAGATTCCGAAGCCTGACTTCAGGTATACTGTTTCCCTTGGTCCTTCTTATTGACGACGAAACAAAAAATTGCATCGGACTGAAATACAATAGGTACAATGCCGACTTAAGTACAAGAAGACTAACTCTTCTTACTGTCTGTGTTATGAACTATTCCTGTCATACTAGTTATAGATTCCGATGCTTCACTTCAGGTTTACTATATCCCTTGGATCTTCTTATTGACGTCGAAACACAGAAATTGCATCGGAATTAAATACGAATGGCACAATGCCGACATAAGTACAAGAAGACTGGGTATTCTAACTGTCTATGTTTTGAACCATTCCTGTGACACTAGTTATAGATTCTGATGCTTCACTTCAGGTTTACTGTATCCCTTGGACCTTCGTATTGACGACTAAACACAGAAATTGAATCGGAATTAAATACAAAGGGCACAATGCCGACGTAAGTACAAGAAGACTGACTCTTCTTACTGACTATGTTTTGAACATTTCCTGTGAGACCAGTATTAAATTCCGATGCTTCACCTCAGGTTTACTGTATCCCTTGGACCTTCTTATTGACGATGAAACACAGAAATTGCATCGGAATTAAATACAAAAGGCACAATGCCGACTTAAGTACAAGAAGAGTGGCTCTTCTTACTGTCTATGTATTGAACCATTTCTGTGACACTAGTTATAGATTCCGATGCTTCACTTCAGGTTTACTGTATCCCTTGGACCTTATTAATGACGACGAAACACAGAAATTGCTTCAAAATTAAATACAAAAGGCACAATGCCGACTTAAGTACAAGAAGACTGGCTCTTCTTACTGTCTATGTTTTGACCCATTCCTGTGACACTAGTTATAGATTCCGATGCTTCACTTCAGGTTTACTGTATCCCTTGGACCTTCTTATTGACGACAAAACACAGATATTGCATCGGAATTAAATACAAAAGGCACAATGCCGACTTAAGTACAAGAAGACTGGCTCTTCTTACGGTCTATGTTTTCAACCATTCCTGTGACACTATTTATAGATTCCGATGCTTCACTTCAGTTTTACTGTATCCCTTGGACCTTCGTATTGCCGACGAAACACAGAGATTGCATCGGAATTAAATACAAGAGGCACAATGCCGACTTAAGTACAAGAATACTGACTCTTCTTACAGACTATGTTTTGAACATTTCCTGTGAGACCGGTATTATATTCCGATGCTTCACTATATGTTTACTGTATCGTTTGGACCTTCTTATTGACAATGACACACAGAAATTGCATCGGAATTAAATACAAAAGGCACAATGCCGACTTAAGTACAAGAAGAGTGGCTCTTCATACGGTCTATGTTTTCAACCATTGCTGTGGCACTAGTTATGGATTCCGATGCTTCACTTCAGGTTTACTGTATCCCTTGGACCTTCCCATTGACGACGAAACACAGGAATTGCATCGGAATTAAATAAAAAATGCACAATGCCGACTTAAGTACAAGAACACTGACTTTTCTTACTGACTATGTTTTGAACATCTCCTGTGAGACCAGTATTAAATTCCGATACTTCACTATATGTTTACTGTATCGCTTGGACCTTCTTATTGACGATGAAACACAGAAATTGCATCGGAATTAAATACAAAAGGCACAATGCCGACTTAAGTACAAGAAGACTGGCTCTTCTTACTGTCTATGTTTTGAACCATTCCTGTGACACTAGTTATAGATTCCGATGCTTCACTTCAGGTTTACTGTATCCCTTGGACCTTCTTATTGACGACAAAACAAAGATATTGCATCGGAATTAAATACAAAAAGCACAATGCCGACTTAAGTACAAGAAGACTGGCTCTTCTTACTGTCTATGTTTTGAATTACTCCTGTGGCACTAGTTATAGATTCCGATGTTTCACTTCAGGTTTACTGTATCCCTTGGACCTTCTTATTGACGACGAAACACAGAAATTGCATCATAATTAAATACAAAAGGCACAATGCCGACTTAAGTACAATAAGACTGGCTCTTCTTACTGTCAATGTTTTCAACAATTCCTGTGAGACCAGTATTATATTCCGATGCTTCACTATATGCTTACTGTATCGTTTGGACCTTCTTATTGACGATGAAACGCAGAAATTGCATCGGAATTAAATACAAAAGGCACAATGCCGACTTAAGTACAAGAAGAGTGGCTCTTCTTACGGTCTATGTTTTCAACCATACCTGTGACACTAGTTATAGATTCCGATGCTTCACTTCAGGTTTACTGTATCCCTTGGACCTTCTTATTGACGACAAAACACATATATTGCATCGGAATTAAATACAAAAGGCACAATGCCGGCTTAAGTACAAGAAGACTTGCTCTTCTTACTGTCTATGTTTTGAACAATTCCTGTGGCACTAGTTATAGATTCCGATATTTCACTTCAGGTTTACTGTATCCCTTGGACCTTCGTATTGACGACGAAAGACAGAAATTGCATCGGAATTAAATACAAAAGGCACAATGCCGACTTAAGTACAAGAATACTGACTCTTCTTACTGACTATGTTTTGAACATCTCGTGTGAGACCAGTATTAAATGCCGATACTTCACTATAAGTTTACTGTATCGCTTGGTCCACCTTATTGACGATGAAACACAGAGATTGCATCGGAATTAAATACAAAAGGCACAATGCCAACTTAAGTACAAGAAGACTGGCTCTTCTTACTGTCTATGTTTGAACCATTCCTGTGACAGTAGTTATAGATTCCGATGCTTCACTTCAGGTTTCCTGTATCCCTTGGATCTTCTTATTGTCGACAAAACACAGATATTGCATCGGAATTAAATACAAAAGGCACAATGCCGACTTAAGTACATGAAGACTGGCTCTTCTTACTGTCTATGTTTTGAACCATTCCTGTGGCACTCGTTATAGATTCTGATGTTTCACTTCAGGTTTACTGTATCCCTTGGACCTTCTTGTTGACGTCGAAACTCAGAAATTGCATCGGAATTAAACACAAAAGGCACAATGCCGACATAAGTAAAAGAAGTCTGGCTCTTCTTACTGTCTATGATTTGAACAATTCCTGTGAGACCAGTATTATATTCCGATGCCTCACTATATGTTTACTGTATCGTTTGGACTTTCTTATTGACGATGAAACGCAGAAATTGCATCTGAATTAAATACAAAAGGCACAATGCCGACTTAAGTACAAGAAGAGTGGCTCTTCTTACGGTCTATGTTTTCGACCATTACTGTGACACTAGTTATGGATTCCGATGCTTCACTTCAGGTTTACTGTTTCCCTTGGACCTTCTAATTGACGACAAAACACAGAAATTGCATCGGGATTAAATACAAAAGGCACAATGCCGACTTAAGTACAAGAAGACTGGCTCTTCTTACTGTCTATGTTTTGAACCATTCCTGTGGCGCTAGTTATAGATTCCGATGTTTCACTTCAGGTTAACTGTAGCCCTTGGACCTTCTTATTGACGACGAATCACAGAAATTGCATCGGATTTAAATACAAAAAGCACAATGCCGACTTAAGTACAAGAAGACTGGCTCTTCTTACTGTCTATGTTTTGAACAATTCCTGTGACACTAGTATTAAATTCAGATGCTTCACTATATGTTTACTGTATCGCTTGGACCTCCTTATTTACGATGAAACACAGAAATTGCATCGGAAGTAAATACAAAAGGCACAATGCTGACTTAAGTACAAGAAGAGTGGCTCTTCTTACGGTCTATGCTTTCAACCATTCCTGTGACACTAGTTATGGATTCCGATGCGTCACTTCAGATTTACTGTATCCCTTGGACCTTCTTATTGACGACGAAACACAAAAATTGCATCGGAATTAAATACAAATGGCACAATGCCGACTTAAGTACAAGAAGACTGACTCTTCTTACTGGCTATGTTTTGCACATCTCCTGTGAGACCAGTACTAAATTCCGATGCTTCACTATATGTTTACTGTATCGTTTGGACCTTCGTATTGACGATGAAACACAGAAATTGCATCGGAATTAAATACAAAAGGCACAATGCTGACTTAAGTACAAGAGGAGTGGCTCTTCTTATGGTCTATGTTTTCAACTATTCCTGTGACACTAGTTATTGATTCCGATGCTTCACTTGAGGTTTACTGTATCCCTTGGACCTTATTATTGCGACGAAACACAGAAATTGCTTCAGATTTAAATACAAAAGGCACAATGCCGACTTAAGTAAAAGAAGACTGACTCATCTTACTGACTATGTTTTGAACATCTCCTGTGAGACCAGTACTAAATTCCGACACTTCACTATATGTTTACTGTATCGCTTGGACCTTCTTATTGACGATGAAACACAGAAATTGCATCGGAATTAAATACAAAAGGCACAATGCCGACTTAAGTACAAAAAGACTGACTCATCTTACTGTCTATGTTTTGAACATCTCCTGTGAGACCAGTATTAAATTCCGATGCTTCGCTATATGTTTACTGTATCCCTTGGACCTTCTTATTGACGATGAAACACAGAAATTGCATCGGAATAAAAGCAACAGGCACAATGCCGACTTAAGTACAAGAAGAGTGGCTCTTCTTACTGTCTATGTTTTGAACCATTCCTGTGACACTAGTTATAGATTCCGATGCTTCACGTCAGGTTTACTGTATCCCTTGGACCTTATTATTGACGACGAAACACAGAAATTGCTTCAGAATTAAATACAAAAGGCACAATGCCGACTTAAGTACAAGAAGACTGGCTCTTCTTACTGTCTATGTTTTGAACCATTCCTGTGGCGCTAGTTATAGATTCCGATGTTTCACTTCAGGTTAACTGTAGCCCTTGGACCTTCTTATTGACGACGAATCATAGAAATTGCATCGGAATTAAATACAAAAGGCACAATGCCGACTTAAGTACAAGAAGACTGGCTCTTCTTACTGTCTATGTTTTGAACAATTCCTGTGACACTAGTATTAAATTCAGATGCTTCACTATATGTTTACTGTATCGCTTGGACCTCCTTATTGACGTTGAAACACAGAAATTGCATCGGAAGTAAATACAAAAGGCACAATGCTGACTTAAGTACAAGAAGAGTGGCTCTTCTTATGGTCTATGTTTTCAACTATTCCTGTGACACTAGTTATTGATTCCGATGCTTCACTTGAGGTTTACTGTATCCCTTGGACCTTATTATTGCGACGAAACACAGAAATTGCTTCAGATTTAAATACAAAACGCACAATGCCGACTTAAGTAAAAGAAGACTGACTCTTCTTACTGACTATGTTTTGAACATCTCCTGTGAGACCAGTACTAAATTCCGATACTTCACTATATGTTTACTGTATCGCTTGGACCTTCTTATTGACGATGAAACACAGAAATTGCATCGGAATTAAATACAAAAGGCACAATGCCGACTTAAGTACAAGAATACTGACTCATCTTACTGACTATGTTTTGAACATTTCCTGTGAGACCAGTATTATATTCCGATGCTTCACTATATGTTTACTGTATTGTTTGGACCTTCTTATTGACGATGAAACGCATATATTGCATCGGAATTTAATACAAAAGGCACAATGCCGACTTAAGTACAAGAAGAGTGGCTCTTCTTACGGTCTATGTTTTCAACCATTCCTGTGACACTAGTTATGGATTCCGATGCTTCACTTCAGGTTTAGTGTATACCTTGGACCTTCTTATTGACGACGAAACACAGAAATTGCATCGGAATTAAATACAAAAGGCACAATGCCGACTTAAGTACAAGAAGACTGACTCTTCTTACTGACTATGTTTTGAACACCTCCTGTGAGACCAGTATTAAATTCCGATGCTTCACCTCAGGTTTACTGTATCCCTTGGACCTTCTTATTGACGATGAAACACAGTAATTGCATCGGAATTAAATACAAAAGGCACAATGCCGACATAAGTACAGGAAGACTGGCTCTTCTTACTGTCTATGTTTTGAACCATTCCTGTGACACTAGTTATAGATTCCGATGCTTCACTTCAGGTTTACTGTATCCCTTGGACCTCCTAATTGACGACAAAACACAGAAATTGCATCGGGATTAAATACAAAAGGCACAATGCCGACTTAAGTACAAGAAGACTGGCTCTTCTTAATGTCTATTTTTTGAACCATTCCTGTGGCACTAGTTATAGATTCCGATGTTTCAGTCCAGATTAACTGTAGCCCTTGGACCTTCTTATTGACGACGAAACACAGAAATTGCATCGGAATTAAATACAAAAGTCACAATTCCGACTTAAGTACAAGAAGACTGGCACTTCTTACTGTCTATGCTTTCAACCATTCCTGTGACACTAGTTATGGATTCCGATGCGTCACTTCAGATTTACTGTATCCCTTGGACCTTCTTATTGACGACGAAACACAAAAATTGCATCGGAATTTAATACAAATGGCACAATGCCGACTTAAGTACAAGAAGACTGACTCTTCTTACTGGCTATGTTTTGAACATCTGCTGTGAGACCAGTATTAAATTCCGATGCTTCACTATATGTTTACTGTATCCCTTGGACCTTCTTATTGACGATGAAACACAGAAATTGCAGCGGAATTAAATACAAAAGGCAGAATGCCGACTTAAGTACAAGAAGAGTGGCTCTTCTTACTGTCTATGTTTTGAACCATTCCTGTGACACTAGTTATAGATTCCGATGCTTCACTTCAGGTTTACAGTATCCCTTGGACCTTATTATTGACGACGAAACACAGAAATTGCTTCAGAATTAAATACAAAAGGCACAATGCCGACTTAAGTACAAGAAGACTTGCTCTTCTTACTGTCTATGTTTTGAACCATTCCTGTGACACTAGTTATAGATTCCGATGCTTCACGTCAGGTTTACTGTATCCCTTGGACCTTCTAATTGACGACAAAACACAGAAATTGCATCGGCATTAAATTTAAAAGGCACAATGCTGACTTAAGTACAAGAAGACTGGCTCTTCTTACTGTCTATGATTTGAACCATCCCTGTGGCACTAGTTATAGATTCCAATGTTTCACTTCAGGTTTACTGTAGCCCTTGGACCTTCTTATTGACGACGAAACACAGAAATTGCATCGGAGTTAAATACAAAAGGCACAATGCCGACTTAAGTAAAAGAAGACTGGCTCTTCTTACTGTCTATGATTTGAACAATTCCTGTGACACTAGTTACAGATTCCGATGCTTCACTTCAGGTTTACTGTATCCCTTGGACCTTCGTATTGACGACGAAACACAGAAATTGCATCGGAATTAAATACAAAAGGCACAATACCGACTTAAATACAAGAATACTGACTCTTCTTACTGACTATGTTTTGAACATTTCCTGTGAGACCAGTATTAATTTCCGATGCTTCACTATATGTTTACTGTATCGCTTGGACCTTCGTATTGACGATGAAACACAGAAATTGCATCGGAATTAAATACAAAAGGCACAATGCTGACTTAAGTACAAGAAGAGTGGCTCTTCTTACAGTCTATGTTTTCAACCATTCCTGTGACACTAGTTATTGATTCCGATGCTTCACTTGAGGTTTACTGTATCGCTTGGACCTTATTATTGCGACGAAACACAGAAATTGCTTCAGATTTAAATACAAAAGGCACAATGCCGACTTAAGTACAAGAAGACTGACTCTTCTTACTGACTATGTTTTGAACATCTCCTGTGAGACCAGTATTATATTCCTATACTTCACTATATGTTTACTGTATCGCTTGGACCTTCTTATTGACGATGAAACACAGAAATTGCATCGGAATTAAATACATAAGGCACAATGTCGAATTAAGTACAAAAAGACTGACTCATCTTACTGACTATGATTTGAACATCTCCTGTGAGACCAGTATTAAATTCCGATGCTTCACTATATGTTTACTGGATCCTTTGGACCTTCTTATTGACGATGAAACACAGAAATTGCATCGGAATTAAATACAACAGGCACAATGCCGACTTAAGTACAAGAAGTGTGGCACTTCTTACTGTCTATGCTTTCAACCATTCCTGTGACACTAGTTATAGATTCCGAAGCTTCACTTCAGGTTTACTGTATCCCTTGGATCTTCTAATTGACAACAAAACACAGATATTGCATCGGGATTAACTACAAAAGGCACAATGCCGACTTAAGTACAAGAATACTGACTCATCTTACTGACTATGTTTTGAACATTTCCTGTGAGACCAGTATTATATTCCGATGCTTCACTATATGTTT
Source organism: Schistocerca serialis cubense (assembly GCF_023864345.2). Classification (NCBI taxonomy): domain Eukaryota; kingdom Metazoa; phylum Arthropoda; class Insecta; order Orthoptera; family Acrididae; genus Schistocerca; species Schistocerca serialis. Next base: position 184,224,329 of record NC_064649.1, on the reverse strand, counting down.
ACTGTATTGTTTGGACCTTCTTATTGACGATGAAACGCAGAAATTGCATCGGAATTAAATACAAAAGGCACAATGCCGACTTAAGTACAAGAAGAGTGGCTCTTCTTACGGTCTATGTTTTCAACCATTCCTGTGACACTATTTATGGAATCCGATGCTTCACTTCAGGTTTACTGTATCCCTTGGACCTTCTTATTGATGACGAAACACAGAAATTGCATCGGAATTAAATACAAAAGGCACAATGCCTACTTAAGTACAAGAAGACTGGCTCTTCTTACTGTCTATGTTTTGAACCATTCCTGTGGCACTAGTTGTAGATTCCGATGTTTCACTTCAGGTTTACTGTAGCCCTTGGACCTTCTTATTGACGACGAAACACAGAAATTGCATCGGAATTAAATACAAAAGGCACAATGCCGACTTAAGTACAAGAAGACTGGCTTTTCTTACTGTCTATGATTTCAACAATTCCTGTGACACTAGTTATAGATTCCGATGCTTCACTTCAGGTTTATTGTATCCCTTGGACCTTCGTATTGACGACGAAACACAGAAATTGCATCGGAATTAAATACAAAAGGCACAATACCGACTTAAGTACAAGAATACTGACTCTTCTTACTGACTATGTTTTGAACATTTCATGTGAGACCAGTATTAAATTCCGATGCTTCACTATACGTTTACTGTATCGTTTGGACCTTCGTATTGACGATGAAACACAGAAATTGCATCGGAATTAAATAGAAAAGGCACAATGCTGACATAAGTACAAGAAGAGTGGCTCTTCTTACGGTCTATGTTTTCAACCATTCCTGTGACACTGGTTATTGATTCCGATGCTGCACTTCAGGTTTACTGTATCCCTTGGACCTTATTATTGCGACGAAACACAGAAATTGCTTCAGATTTAAATACAAAAGGCACAATGCCGACTTAAGTACAAGAAGACTGACTCTTCTTACTGACTATGTTTTGAACATCTCCTGTGAGACCAGTATTAAATTCCGATACTTCACAATATGTTTACTGTATCGCTTGGACCTTCTTATTGACGATGAAACACGGAAATTGCATCGGAATTAAATACAAAAGGCACAATGACGACTTAAGTACAAAAAGACTGACTCATCTTACTGACTATGTTTTGAACATCTCCTGTGAGACCAGTATTAAATTCCGATGCTTCACTACATGTTTACTGGATCCCTTGGACCTTCTTATTGACGATGAAACACAGAAATTGCATCGGAATTAAATACAAAAGGCACATTGCCGACTTAAGTACAAGAAGACCGGCTCTTCTTACTGACTATCTTTGGAACACCTCCTGTGAGACCAGTATTAAATTCCGATGCTTCCCCTTTGGTTTACTGTATACCTTGGACCATCTTATTGACGACAAAACACAGAAATTGCATCGGGATTAAATAGAAAAGGCACATTGCCGACTTAAGTACAAGAAGACTGGCTCTTCTTACTGTCTATGTTTTGAACATTTCCTGTGACACTAGTATTAAATTCCGATGCCTCACTATATGTTTACTGTATCGCTTGGACCTTCTTATTGACGATGAAACACAGAAATTGCATCGGAATTAAATACAAAAGGCAGAAATCTGACTTAAGTACAAGAAGAGTGGCTCTTCTTACTGTCTATGTTTTGAACCATTCCTGTGACACTAGTTATAGATTCCGATGCTTCACGTCAGGTTTACTGTATCCCTTGGACCTTCTAATTGACGACAAAACACAGAAATTGCATCGGGATTAAATACAAAAGGCACAATGCCTACTTAAGTACAAGAAGACTGGCTCTTCTTACTGTCTATGTTTTGAACCATTCCTGTGGCACTAGTTGTAGATTCCAATGTTTCACTTCAGGTTTACTGTAGCCCTTGGACCTTCTTATTGATGACGAAACACAGAAATTGCATCGGAATTAAATACAAAAGGCACAATGCCGACTTAAGTACAAGAAGACTGGCTCATCTTAACGTCTATGATTTGAACAATTCCTGTGACACTAGTTATAGATTCCGATGCTTCACTTCAGGTTTATTGTATCCCTTGGACCTTCGTATTGACGACGAAACACAGAAATTGCATCGGAATTAAATACAAAAGGCACAATACCGACTTAAGTACAAGATTACTGACTCTTCTTACTGACTATGTTTTGAACATTTCATGTGAGACCAGTATTAAATTCCGATGCTTCACTATATGTTTACTGTATCGCTTGGACCTTCGTATTGACGATGAAACACAGAAATTGCATCGGAATTAAATAGAAAAGGAACAATGCTGACTTAAGTACAAGAAGAGTGGCCCTTCTTACGGTCTATGTTTTCAACCATTCCTGTGACACTTGTTATTGATTCCGATGCTGCACTTCAGGTTTACTGTATCCCTTGGACCTTATTATTGCGACGAAACACAGAAATTGCTTCAGATTTAAATACAAAAGGCACAATGCCGACTTAAGTACAAGAAAACTGACTCTTCTTACTGACTATGTTTTGAACATCTCCAGTGAGACCAGTATTAAATTCCGATACTTCACTATATGTTTACTGTATCGCTTGGACCTTCTTATTGACGATGAAACACGGAAATTGCATCGAAATTAAATACAAAAGGCACAATGCCGACTTAAGTACAAAAAGACTGACTCATCTTACTGACTATGTTTTGAACATCTCCTGTGAGACCAGTATTAAATTCCGATGCTTCACTACATGTTTACTGGATCCCTTGGACCTTCTTATTGACGATGAATCACAGAAATTGCATCGTAATTAAATACAACAGGCACAATGCCGACTTAAGTACAAGAAGAGTGGCTCTTCTTACAGTCTATGCTTTGAACCATTCCTGTGACACTAGTTACAGATTCCGATGCTTCACTTCAGGTTTACTGTATCCCTTGGACCTTATTATTGACGACGAAACACAGAAATTGCTTCAGAATTAAATACAAAAGGCAGAATGCCGACTTAAGTACAAGAAGACTGGCTCTTCTTACTGTCTATGTTTTGAACCATTCCTGTGACACTAGTTATAGATTCCGAAGCTTCACTTCAGGTTTACTGTATCCCTTGGACCTTCTAATTGACGACAAAACACAGAAATTGATCGGGATTAAATACAAAAGGCACAATGCCGACTTAAGTACAAGAATACTGACTCATCTTACTGACTATGTTTTGAACATTTCCTGTGAGACCAGTATTATATTCCGATGCTTCACTATATGTTTACTGTATTGTTTGGACCTTCTTATTGATGATGAAACTCAGAAATTGCATCGGAATTAAATACAAAAGGCACAATGCCGACTTAAGTACAAGAAGAGTGGCTCTTCTTACGGTCTATGTTTTCAACCATTCCTGTGACACTATTTATGGATTCCGATGCTTCACTTCAGGTTTACTGTATCCCTTGGACCTGCTTATTGATGACGAAACACAGAAATTGCATCGGAATTAAATACAAAAGGCACAATGCCGACTTAAGTACAAGAAGACTGGCTCTTCTTACTGACTATCTTTTGAACACCTCCTGTGAGACCAGTATTAATTCCGATGCTTCCCCTTTGGTTTACTGTATCCCTTGGACCTTCTTATTGACGACAAAACACAGAAATTGCATCGGGATTAAATACAAAAGGCACATTGCCGACTTAAGTACAATAAGACTGGCTCTTCTTACTGTCTATGTTTTGAACCATTCCGGTAGCACTAGTTGTAGATTCCGATGTTTCACTTCAGGTTAACTGTAGCCCTTGGACCTTCTTATTGACGACGAATCACAGAAATTGCATCGGAATTAAATACAAAAAGCACAATGCCGACTTAAGTACAAGAAGAGTGGCTCTTCTTACTGTCTATGTTTTGAACAATTCCTGTGACACTAGTATTAAATTCCGATGCCTCACTATATGTTTACTGTATCGCTTGGACCTTCTTGTTGACGATGAAACACAGAAATTGCATCGGAATTAAATACAAAAGGCAGAATGCCGACGTAAGTACAAGAAGAGTGGCTCTTCTTACTGTCTAGGTTTTGAACCATTCCTTTGACACTAGTTATAGATTCCGATGCTTCACGTCAGGTTTACTGTATCCCTTGGACCTTCTAATTGACAACAAAACACAGAAATTGGATCGGGATTAAATACATAACTCACAATGCCTACTTAAGTACAAGAAGACTGGATCTTCTTACTGTCTATGTTTTGAACCATTCCTGTGGCACTAGTTATAGATTCCGATGTTTCACTTCAGGTTTACTGTAGCCCTTGGACCTTCCTATTGACGACGAAACACAGAAATTGCATCGGAATTAAATACAAAAGGCACAATGCCGACTTAAGTACAAAAAGACTGACTCATCTTACTGACTATGTTTTGAACATCTCCTGTGAGACCAGTATTAAATTCCGATGCTTCACTACATGTTTACTGGATCCCTTGGACCCTCTTATTGACGATGAAACACAGAAATTGCATCGTAATTAAATACAACAGGCACAATGCCGACTTAAGTACAAGAAGAGTGGCTCTTCTTACAGTCTATGCTTTGAACCATTCCTGTGACACTAGTTACAGATTCCGATGCTTCACTTCAGGTTTACTGTATCCCTTGGACCTTATTATTGACGACGAAACACAGAAATTGCTTCAGAATTAAATACAAAAGGCACAATGCCGACTTAAGTACAAGAAGACTGGCTCTTCTTACTGTCTATGATTTGGACAATTCCTGTGTCACTAGTTATAGATTCCGATGCTTCACTTCAGGTTTACTGTATCCCTTGGACCTTCGTATTGACGACGAAACACAGAAATTGCATCGGAATTAAATACAAAAGGCACAATACCGACTTAAGTACAAGAATACTGACTCTTCTTACTGACTATGTTTTGAACATTTCCTGGGAGACCAGTATTAAATACCGATGCTTCACTATATGTTTACTGTATCGCTTGGACCTTCGTATTGACGATGAAACACAGAAATTGCATCGGAATTAAATACAAAAGGCACAATGCTGACTTAAGTACAAGAAGAGTGGCTCAGCTTACGGTCTATGTTTTCAACCATTCCTGTGACACTAGTTATTGATTCCGATGCTTCACTTCAGGTTTACTGTATCCCTTGGACCTTATTATTGCGACGAAACACAGAAATTGCTTCAGATTTAAATACAAAAGGCACTATGCCGACTTAAGTACAATAAGACTGACTCTTCTTACTGACTATGTTTTGAACATCTCCTGTGAGACCAGTATTAAATTCCGATACTTCACTATATGTTTACTGTATCGCTTGGACCTTCTTATTGACGATGAAACACAGAAATTACATCGGGATTAAATACAAAAGGCACAATGCCGACTTAAGTACAAGAAGACTGGCTCTTTTTACTAACTATGTTTTGAACACCTCCTGTGAGACCAGTATTAAATTCCGATGCTTCACCTCAGGTTTACTGTATCCCTTGGACCTTCTTATTGACGCTGAAACACAGAAATTGCATCGGAATTAAATACAAAAGGCACAATGCCGACATAAGTACAGGAAGACTGGCTCTTCTTACTGTCTATGTTTTGAACCATTCCTGTGACACTAGTTATAGATTCCGATGCTTCACTTCAGGTTTACTGTATCCCTTGGACCTTATTATTGACAACGAAACACAGAAATTGCTTCAGAATTAAATACAAAAGGCAGAATGCCGACTTAAGTACAAGAAGACTGGCTCTTCTTACTGTCTATGTTTTGAACCATTCCTGTGACACTAGTTATAGATTCCGAAGCTTCACTTCAGGTTTACTGTATCCCTTGGACCTTCTAATTGACGACAAAACACAGAAATTGATCGGGATTAAATACAAAAGGCACAATGCCGACTTAAGTACAAGAATACTGACTCATCTTACTGACTATGTTTTGAACATTTCCTGTGAGACCAGTATTATATTCCGATGCTTCACTATATGTTTACTGTATTGTTTGGACCTTCTTATTGATGATGAAACTCAGAAATTGCATCGGAATTAAATACAAAAGGCACAATGCCGACTTAAGTACAAGAAGAGTGGCTCTTCTTACGGTCTATGTTTTCAACCATTCCTGTGACACTATTTATGGATTCCGATGCTTCACTTCAGGTTTACTGTATCCCTTGGACCTGCTTATTGATGACGAAACACAGAAATTGCATCGGAATTAAATACAAAAGGCACAATGCCGACTTAAGTACAAGAAGACTGGCTCTTCTTACTGACTATCTTTTGAACACCTCCTGTGAGACCAGTATTAATTCCGATGCTTCCCCTTTGGTTTACTGTATCCCTTGGACCTTCTTATTGACGACAAAACACAGAAATTGCATCGGGATTAAATACAAAAGGCACATTGCCGACTTAAGTACAATAAGACTGGCTCTTCTTACTGTCTATGTTTTGAACCATTCCGGTAGCACTAGTTGTAGATTCCGATGTTTCACTTCAGGTTAACTGTAGCCCTTGGACCTTCTTATTGACGACGAATCACAGAAATTGCATCGGAATTAAATACAAAAAGCACAATGCCGACTTAAGTACAAGAAGAGTGGCTCTTCTTACTGTCTATGTTTTGAACAATTCCTGTGACACTAGTATTAAATTCCGATGCCTCACTATATGTTTACTGTATCGCTTGGACCTTCTTGTTGACGATGAAACACAGAAATTGCATCGGAATTAAATACAAAAGGCAGAATGCCGACGTAAGTACAAGAAGAGTGGCTCTTCTTACTGTCTAGGTTTTGAACCATTCCTTTGACACTAGTTATAGATTCCGATGCTTCACGTCAGGTTTACTGTATCCCTTGGACCTTCTAATTGACAACAAAACACAGAAATTGGATCGGGATTAAATACATAACTCACAATGCCTACTTAAGTACAAGAAGACTGGATCTTCTTACTGTCTATGTTTTGAACCATTCCTGTGGCACTAGTTATAGATTCCGATGTTTCACTTCAGGTTTACTGTAGCCCTTGGACCTTCCTATTGACGACGAAACACAGAAATTGCATCGGAATTAAATACAAAAGGCACAATGCCGACTTAAGTACAAAAAGACTGACTCATCTTACTGACTATGTTTTGAACATCTCCTGTGAGACCAGTATTAAATTCCGATGCTTCACTACATGTTTACTGGATCCCTTGGACCCTCTTATTGACGATGAAACACAGAAATTGCATCGTAATTAAATACAACAGGCACAATGCCGACTTAAGTACAAGAAGAGTGGCTCTTCTTACAGTCTATGCTTTGAACCATTCCTGTGACACTAGTTACAGATTCCGATGCTTCACTTCAGGTTTACTGTATCCCTTGGACCTTATTATTGACGACGAAACACAGAAATTGCTTCAGAATTAAATACAAAAGGCACAATGCCGACTTAAGTACAAGAAGACTGGCTCTTCTTACTGTCTATGATTTGGACAATTCCTGTGTCACTAGTTATAGATTCCGATGCTTCACTTCAGGTTTACTGTATCCCTTGGACCTTCGTATTGACGACGAAACACAGAAATTGCATCGGAATTAAATACAAAAGGCACAATACCGACTTAAGTACAAGAATACTGACTCTTCTTACTGACTATGTTTTGAACATTTCCTGGGAGACCAGTATTAAATACCGATGCTTCACTATATGTTTACTGTATCGCTTGGACCTTCGTATTGACGATGAAACACAGAAATTGCATCGGAATTAAATACAAAAGGCACAATGCTGACTTAAGTACAAGAAGAGTGGCTCAGCTTACGGTCTATGTTTTCAACCATTCCTGTGACACTAGTTATTGATTCCGATGCTTCACTTCAGGTTTACTGTATCCCTTGGACCTTATTATTGCGACGAAACACAGAAATTGCTTCAGATTTAAATACAAAAGGCACTATGCCGACTTAAGTACAATAAGACTGACTCTTCTTACTGACTATGTTTTGAACATCTCCTGTGAGACCAGTATTAAATTCCGATACTTCACTATATGTTTACTGTATCGCTTGGACCTTCTTATTGACGATGAAACACAGAAATTACATCGGGATTAAATACAAAAGGCACAATGCCGACTTAAGTACAAGAAGACTGGCTCTTTTTACTAACTATGTTTTGAACACCTCCTGTGAGACCAGTATTAAATTCCGATGCTTCACCTCAGGTTTACTGTATCCCTTGGACCTTCTTATTGACGCTGAAACACAGAAATTGCATCGGAATTAAATACAAAAGGCACAATGCCGACATAAGTACAGGAAGACTGGCTCTTCTTACTGTCTATGTTTTGAACCATTCCTGTGACACTAGTTATAGATTCCGATGCTTCACTTCAGGTTTACTGTATCCCTTGGACCTTATTATTGACAACGAAACACAGAAATTGCTTCAGAATTAAATACAAAAGGCACAATGCCGACTTAAGTACAAGAAGACTGGCTCTTCTTACTGTCTATGTTTTGAACCATTCCTGTGACACTAGTTATAGATTCCGATGCTTCATGTCAGGTTTTCTGTATCCCTTGGACCTTCTAATTGACGACAAAACACAGAAATTGCATCGGGATTAAATACGAAAGGCACCATGCCGACTTAAGTACAAGAAGACTGGCTCTTCTTACTGTCTATGTTTTGAACCATTCCTGTGGCACTAGTTATAGATTGCGATGCTTCACTTCAGGTTTACTGTATCCCTTGGACCTTATTATTGCGACGAAACACAGAAATTGCTTCAGATTTAAATACAAAAGGCACAATGCCGACTTAAGTACAAGTAGACTGACTCTTCTTACTGACTATCTTTTGAACATCTCCTGTGAGACCAGTATTAAATTCCGATACTTCACTATCTGAAGAAACTGCAAAAAGGTGGGAATTTAAGGAGATGGGACCTGGATAAACTAAAAGAACCAGAGGTTGTACAGAGATTCAGGGAGAGCATAAGGGAGCAATTGACAGGAATGGGGGAAATAAATACAGTAGAAGAAGAATGGGTAGCTTTGAGGGATGAAGTAGTGAAGGCAGCAGAGGATCAAGTAGGTAAAAAGACGAGGGCTAGTAGAAATCCTTGGGTAACAGAAGAAATATTGAATTTAATTGATGAAAGGAGAAAATATAAAAATGCAGTAAGTGAAACAGGCAAAAAGGAATACAAACGTCTCAAAAATGAGATCGACAGGAAGTGCAAAATGGCTAAGCAGGGATGGCTAGAGGACAAATGTAAGGATGTAGAGGCCTATCTCACTAGGGGTAAGATAGATACTGCCTACAGGAAAATTAAAGAGACCTTTGGAGATAAGAGAACGACTTGTATGAATATCAAGAGCTCAGATGGAAACTCAGTTCTAAGCAAAGAAGGGAAAGCAGAAAGGTGGAAGGAGTATATAGAGGGTCTATACAAGAGCGATGTACTTGAGGACAATATTATGGAAATGGAAGAGGATGTAGATGAAGATGAAATGGGAGATATGGTACTGCGTGAAGAGTTTGACAGAGCACTGAAAGACTTGAGTCGAAACAAGGCCCCCGGAGTAGACAATATTCCATTGGAACTACTGACGGCCATGGGAGAGCCAGTCCTGACAAAACTCTTCCATCTGGTGAGCAAGATGTATGAAACAGGCGAAATACCCTCAGACTTCAAGAAGAATATAATAATTCCAATCCCAAAGAAAGCAGGTGTTGACAGATGTGAAAATTACCGAACTATCAGCTTAATAAGTCACAGCTGCAAAATACTAACACGAATTCTTTACAGACGAATGGAAAAACTAGTAGAAGCCAACCTCGGGGAAGATCAGTTTGGATTCCGTAGAAACACTGGAACACGTGAGGCAATACTGACCTTACGACTTATCTTAGAAGAAAGATTAAGGAAAGGCAAACCTACGTTTCTAGCATTTGTGGACTTAGAGAAAGCTTTTGACAATGTTGACTGGAATACTCTCTTTCAAATTCTAAAGGTGGCAGGGGTAAAATACAGGGAGCGAAAGGCTATTTACAATTTGTACAGAAACCAGATGGCAGTTATAAGAGTCGAGGGACATGAAAGGGAAGCAGTGGTTGGGAAGGGAGTAAGACAGGGTTGTAGCCTCTCCCCGAAGTTGTTCAATCTGTATATTGAGCAAGCAGTAAAGGAAACAAAAGAAAAATTCGGAGTAGGTATTAAAATTCATGGAGAAGAAATAAAAACTTTGAGGTTCGCCGATGACATTGTAATTCTGTCAGAGACAGCAAAGGACTTGGAAGAGCAGTTGAATGGAATGGACAGTGTCTTGAAAGGAGGATATAAGATGAACATCAACAAAAGCAAAACAAGGATAATGGAATGTAGTCTAATTAAGTCGGGGGATGCTGAGGGAATTAGATTAGGAAATGAGGCACTTAAAGTAGTAAAGGAGTTTTGCTATTTGGGGAGCAAAATAACTGATGATGGTCGAAGTAGAGAGGATATAAAATGTAGACTGGCAATGGCAAGGAAAGCGTTTCTGAAGAAGAGAAATTTGTTAACATCCAGTATTGATTTAAGTGTCAGGAAGTCATTTCTGAAAGTATTCGTATGGAGTGTAGCCATGTATGGAAGTGAAACATGGACGATAACTAGTTTGGACAAGAAGAGAATAGAAGCTTTCGAAATGTGGTGCTACAGAAGAATGCTGAAGATTAGATGGGTAGATCACATAACTAATGAGGAAGTATTGAATAGGATTGGGGAGAAGAGAAGTTTGTGGCACAACCTGACCAGAAGAAGGGATCGGTTGGTAGGACATGTTCTGAGGCATCAAGGGATCACCAATTTAGTATTGGAGGGCAGCGTGGAGGGTAAAAATCGTAGAGGGAGACCAAGAGATGAATACACTAAGCAGATTCAGAAGGATGTAGGTTGCAGTAGGTACTGGGAGATGAAAAAGCTTGCACAGGATAGAGTAGCATGGAGAGCTGCATCAAGCCAGTCTCAGGACTGAAGACCACAACAACAACAACAACTTCACTATATGTTTACTGTATCGCTAGGACCTTCTTATTGACGATGAAACACAGATATTGCTTCAGCATTAAATACAAACGGCACAATGCCGACTTAAGTACAAGAAGACTGGCTCTTCTTACTGTCTATGTTTTGAACCGTTCCTGTGACACTAGTTATAGATTGCCATGCTTCACTTCAGGTTTACTGCATCCCTTGGACCTTCTAATTGACGACAAAACACAGAAATTGCATCGGGATAAAATACAAAAGGCACAATGCCGACTTAAGTACAAGAAGACTGGCTCTTCTTACGGTCTATGTTTTCAACCATTCCTGTGACACTAGTTATTGACTCCGATGCTTCACTTCAGGTTTACTGTATCCCTTGTACCTTATTATTGACGACGAAACACAGAAATTGCTTCAGAATTACATACAAATGGCACAATGCCGACTTAAGTACAAGAAGACTGGCTCTTCTTACTGTATATGTTTTAACCATTCCTGTGACACTAGTTATAGATTCCCATGCTTCACTTCAGGTTTACTGTATCCCTTGGACCTTCTAATTGACGACAAAACACAGAAATTGCATCGGGATTAAATACAAAAGGCACAATGCCGACTTAAGTACAAGAAGACTGGCTCTTTTTACTGTCTATGTTTTGAACCATTCCTGTGGCACAAGTTATAGATACCGATGTTACACTTCAGGTTTTCTGTAGCCCTTGGACCTTCTTATTGACGACGAAACACAGAAATTGTATCGGAATTAAATACAAAAGGCACAAAGCCGACTTAAGTACAAGAACACCGGCACTTCTTACTGTCTATGTTTTGAACAATTCCTGTGACACTAGTTATTGATTCCGGTGCTTCACTTCAGGTTTACTGTATCCCTTGGACCTTATTATTGCGACGAAACACAGAAATTGCTTCAGATTTAAATACAAAAGGCACAATGCTGACTTTAGTACAAGAAGAGTGGCTCTTCTTACGGTCTATGTTTTCAACCATTCGTGAGACACTAGTTATTGATTCCGATGCTTCACTTCAGGTTTACTGTATCCCTTGGACCTTATTATTGCAACGAAACACAGAAATTGCTTCAGATTAAAATACAAAAGGCACATTGCCGACTTAAGTACAAGAAGACTGACTCTTTTTAATGACTATGTTTTGAACACCTCCTGTGAGACCAGTATTAAATTCCGATGCTTCACTATATGTTTACTGTATCCCTTGGACCTTCTTATTGACGATGAAACACAGAAATTACCCCGGAATTATATACAAAAGACACAATGCCGTCTTAAGTACAAGAAGACTGGCTCTTCTCACTGTCCATTCCTGTGACACTAGTTATAGATTCCGATGCTTCACTTCAGGTTTACTGTATCCCTTGGACCTTCTAATTGACGACAAAACACAGAAATTGCATCGGGATTAAATAGAAAAGGCACAATGCCGACTTAAGTACAAGAAGACTGGTTCTTCTTACTGTCTATGTTTTGAACCATTCCTGTGGCACTAGTTATAGATTCCGATGTTTCACTTCCGGTTTACTGTAGCCCTCGGACCTTCTTATTGACGACGAAACACAGAAATTCCATCGGAATTAAATACAAAAGGCACAATGCCAACTTAAGTACAAGAAGACTGGCTCTTCTTACTGTCTATGTTTTGAACAATTCCTGTGACACTAGTTATAGATTCCGATGCTTCACTTCAGGTTTACTGTATCCCTTGGACCTTCGTATTGACGACGAAACACAGAAATTGCATCGGGATTAAATACAAAAGGTACAATATCGACTTAAGTACAAGAGTACTGACTCTTCTTACTGACTATGTTTTGAACATCTCCTGTGAGACCAGTATTAAATTCCGATGCTTCACTATATGTTTACTGGATGCCTTGGACCTTCTTTTGACGATGAAACACAGAAATTGCATCGGAATTAAATACAACATGCACAATGCCGACTTAAGTACAAGAAGAGTGACACTTCTTACTGTCTAAGCTTTGAACCATTCCTGTGACACTAGTTATAGATTCCGATGCTTCACTTCAGGTTTACTGTATCCCTTGGACCTTATTATTGACGACGAAAGACAGAAATTGCTTCAGAATTAAATACAAAAGGCACAATGCCGACTTAAGTACAAGAAGACTGGCTCTACTTACTGTCTATGTTTTGAACCATTCCTGTGGCACTAGTTATAGATTCCGATGTTTCACTTCAGGTTTTCTGTAGCCCTCGGACCATCTTATTGACGACGAAACACAGAAATTGCATCGGAATTAAATACAAAAGGCACAATGCCGACTTAAGTACAAGAAGACTGGCTCTTCTTACTGTCTATGATTTGAACAATTCCTGCGACACTAGTTATAGATTCCGATGCTTCACTTCAGGTTTACTGTATCCCTTGGACCTTCGTATTGACGACGAAACACAGAAATTGCATCGGAATTAAATACAAAAGGCACATTACCGACTTAAGTACAAGAATACTGACTCTTCTTACTGACTATGTTTTTAACACTTCCTGTGAGACCAGTATTAAATTCCGATGCTTCACTATATGTTTACTGTATCGCTTGGACCTTCGTATTGACGATGAAACACAGAAATTGCATCGGAATTAAATACAAAAGGCACAATGCTGACTTAAGTACAAGAAGAGTGGCTCGTCTTACGGTCTATGTTTTCAACCATTCCTGTGACACTAGTTATTGATTCCGATGCTTCACTTCAGGTTTACTGTATCCCTTGGACCTTATTATTGCGACGAAACACAGAAATTGCTTCAGATTTAAACACAAAAGGCACAATGCCGACTTAAGTACAAGAAGACTGACTCTTCTTACTGACTATGTTTTGAACATCTCCTGTGAGACCAGTATTAAATTCCGATACTTCACTATATGTTTACTGTATCGCTTGGACCTTCTTATTGACGATGAAACACAGAAATTGCATCGGAATTAAATACAAAAGGCACAATGCCGACTTAAGGACAAAAAGACATACTCATCTTACTGACTATGTTTTGAACATCTCCTGTGAGACCAGTATTAAATTCCGATGCTTCACTATATGTTTACTGGATCCCTTGGACCTTCTTATTGACGATGAAACACAGAAATTGCATCGGAATAAAAGCAACAGGCACAATGCCGACTTAAGTAAAAGAAGAGTGGCTCTTCTTACTGTCTATGCTTTGAACCATTCCTGTGACACTAGTTATAGATTCCGATGCTTCACTTCAGGTTTACTGTATCCCTTGGACCTTCTAATTGACGACAAAACACAGAAATTGCATCGGAATTAAATACAAAAGGCACAATGCCGACTTAAGTACAAGAAGACTGGCTCTTTTTACTTTCTATGTTTTGAACCTTTCCTGTGGCACTAGTTATAGATTCCGATGATTCACTTCTGGTTTTCTGTAGCCCTTGGACCTTCTTATTGACGACGAAACACAGAAATTGTATCGGAATTAAATACAAAGGGCACAAAGCAGACTTAAGTACAAGAAGACTGGCTCTTCTTACTGTCTATGTTTTGAACCATTCCTGTGACACTAGTTATAGATTCCGATGCTTCACTTCAGGTTTACTGTATCCCTTGGACATTATTATTGCGACGAAACACAGAAATTGCTTCAGATTTAAATACAAAAGGCACAATGCCGACTTAAGTACAAGGAGACTGGCTCTTCTTACTGTCTATGTTTAGAACCATTCCTGTGACACTAGTTATAGATTCCGATGCTTCACTTCAGGTTTACTGTATCCCCTGGACCTTCTTATTGACGACGAGACACAGAAATTGCATCGGAATTAAATACAAAAGGCACAATGCCGACTTAAGTACAAGAAGACTGACTCTTCTTACTGACTATGTTTTGAACACCTCCTTGGAGACCAGAATTTAATTCCGATGCTTCACTATATGTTTACTGTATCGCTTGGACCTTCGTATTGACGATGAATCTCAGAAATTGCATCGGAATTAAATACAAAAGGCACAATACCGACTTAAGTACAAAAAGACTGACTCATCTTACAGACTATGTTTTGAACATCTCCTGTGAGACCAGTATTAAATTCCGATGCTTCACTATATGTTTACTGGATCCCTTGGACCTTCTTATTGACGATGAAACACAGAAATTGCATCGGGATTAAATAGAAAAGGCACAATGCCGACTTAAGTACAAGAAGACTGGTTCTTCTTACTGTCTATGTTTTGAACCATTCCTGTGGCACTAGTTATAGATTCCGATGTTTCACTTCCGGTTTACTGTAGCCCTCGGACCTTCTTATTGACGACGAAATACAGAAATTCCATCGGAATTAAATACAAAAGGCACAATGCCAACTTAAGTACAAGAAGACTGGCTCTTCTTACTGTCTATGTTTTGAACAATTCCTGTGACACTAGTTATAGATTCCGATGCTTCACTTCAGGTTTACTGTATCCCTTGGACCTTCGTATTGACGACGAAACACAGAAATTGCATCGGGATTAAATACAAAAGGTACAATATCGACTTAAGTACAAGAATACTGACTCTTCTTACTGACTATGTTTTGAACATCTCCTGTGAGACCAGTATTAAATTCCGATGCTTCACTATATGTTTACTGGATGCCTTGGACCTTCTTATTGACGATGAAACACAGAAATTGCATCGGAATTAAATACAACATGCACAATGCCGACTTAAGTACAAGAAGAGTGACTCTTCTTACTGTCTATGCTTTGAACCATTCCTGTGACACTACTTATAGATTCCGATGTTTCACTTCAGGTTTTCTGTAGCCCTTGGACCTTCTTATTGACGACGAAACACAGAAATTGCATCGGAATTAAATACAAAAGGCACAATGCCGACATAAGTACAAGAAGACTGGCTCTTCTTACTGTCTATGATTTGAACAATTCCTGCGACACTAGTTATAGATTCCGATGCTTCACTTCAGGTTTACTGTATCCCTTGGACCTTCGTATTGACGACGAAACACAGAAATTGCATCGGAATTAAATACAAAAGGCACATTACCGACTTAAGTACAAGAATACTGACTCTTCTTACTGACTATGTTTTTAACATTTCCTGTGAGACCAGTATTAAATTCCGATGCTTCACTATATGTTTACTGTATCGCTTGGACCTTCGTATTGACGATGAAACACAGAAATTGCATCGGAATTAAATACAAAAGGCACAATGCTGACTTAAGTACAAGAAGAGTGGCTCGTCTTACGGTCTATGTTTTCAACCATTCCTGTGACACTAGTTATTGATTCCGATGCTTCACTTCAGGTTTACTGTATCCCTTGGACCTTATTATTGCGACGAAACACAGAAATTGCTTCAGAATTAAATACAAAAGGCACAATGCCGACTTAAGTACAAGAAGACTGACTCTTCTTACTGACTATGTTTTGAACATCTCCTGTGAGACCAGTATTAAATTCCGATACTTCACTATATGTTTACTGTATCGCTTGGACCTTCTTATTGACGATGAAACACAGAAATTGCATCGGAATTAAATACAAAAGGCACAATGCCGACTTAAGTACAAAAAGACTGACTCATCTTACTGACTATGTTTTGAACATCTCCTGTGAGACCAGTATTAAATTCCGATGCTTCACTATATGTTTACTGGATCCCTTGGACCTTCTTATTGACGATGAAACACAGAAATTGCATCGGAATAAAAGCAACAGGCACAATGCCGACTTAAGTACAAGAAGAGTGGCTCTTCTTACTGTCTATGTTTTGAACCATTCCTGTGACACTAGTTATAGATTCCGATGCTTCACGTCAGGTTTACTGTATCCCTTGGACCTTATTATTGACGACGAAACACAGAAATTGCTTCAGAATTAAATACAAAAGGCACAATGCCGACTTAAGTACAAGTAGACTGGCTCTTCTTACTGTCTATGTTTTGAACCATTCCTGTGACACTAGTTATAGATTCCCATGCTTCACTTCAGGTTTACTGTATCCCTTGGACCTTCTAATTGACGACAAAATACAGAAATTGCATCGGGATTAAATACAAAAGGCACAATGCCGACTTAAGTACAAGAAGACTGGCTCTTTTTATTTTCTATGTTTTGAACCATTCCTGTGGCACTAGTTATAGATTCCGATGATTCACTTCAGGTTTTCTGTAGCCCTTGGACCTTCTTATTGACGACGAAACACAGAAATTGTATCGGAATTAAATACAAAAGGCACAAAGCCGACTTAAGTACAAGAAGACTGGCTCTTCTTACTGTCTATGTTTTGAACCATTCCTGTGACACTAGTTATAGATTCCGATGCTTCACTTCAGGTTTACTGTATCCCTTGGACCTTATTATTGCGACGAAACACAGAAATTGCTTCAGATTTAAATACAAAAGGCACAATGCCGACTTAAGTATAAGGAGACTGGCTCTTCTTACTGTCTATGTTTTGAACCATTCCTGTGACACTAGTTATAGATTCCGATTCTTCACTTCAGGTTTACTGTATCCCCTGGACCTTCTTATTGACGACGAGACACAGAAATTGCATCGGAATTAAATACAAAAGGCACAATGCCGACTTAAGTACAAGAAGACTGACTCTTCTTACTGACTATGTTTTGAACACCTCCTTGGAGACCAGAATTTAATTCCGATGCTTCACTATATATTCACTGTATCGCTTGGACCTTCGTATTGACGATGAAACTCAGAAATTGCATCGGAATTAAATACAAAAGGCACAATACCGACTTAAATACAAAAAGACTGACTCATCTTACAGACTATGTTTTGAACATCTCCTGTGAGACCAGTATTAAATTCCGATGCTTCACTATATGTTTACTGGATCCCTTGGACCTTCTTATTGACGATGAAACACAGAAATTGCATCGGAATTAAATACAAAAGGCACAATGCCGACAAAAGTACAGGAAGACTGGCTCTTCTTACTGTCTATGTTTTGAACCATTCCTGTGACACTAGTTATAGATTCCGATGCTTCACTACAGGTTTACTGTATCCCTTGGACCTTATTATTGACAACGAAATACAGAAATTGCTTCAGAATTAAACACAAAAGGCACAATGCCGACTTAAGTACAAGAAGACTGGCTCTTCTTACTGTCTATGTTTTGAACCATTCCTGTGACACTAGTTATAGATTCCGATGCTTCATGTCAGGTTTACTGTATCCCTTGGACCTTCTAATTGACGACAAAACACAGAAATTGCATCGGGATTAAATACAAAAGGCACAATGCCGACTTAAGTACAAGAAGACTGGCTCTTCATACTGTCTATGATTTGAACAATTCCTGTGACACTAGTTATAGATTCCGATGCTTCACTTCAGGTTTACTGTATCCCTTGGACCTTCGTATTGACGACGAAACACAGAAATTGCATCGGAAATAAATACAAAAGGCACAATACCGACTTAAGTACAAGAATACTGACTCTTCTTACTGACTATGTTTTGAACATTTCCTGTGAGACCATTATTAAATTCCGATGCTTCACTATATGTTTACTGTATCGCTTGGACCTTCGTATTGACGATGAAACACAGAAACTGCATCGGAATTAAATACAAAAGCACAATGCTGACTTAAGTACAAGAAGACTGGCTCTTCTTACTGTCTATGTTTTGAACCATTCCTGTGACACTAGTTATAGATTCCCATGCTTCACTTCAGGTTTACTGTATCCCTTGGACCTTCTAATTGACGACAAAACACAGAAATTGCATCGGGATTAAATACAAAAGGCACAATGCCGACTTAAGTACAAGAAGACTGGCTCTTTTTACTGTCTATGTTTTGAACCATTCCTGTGGCACAAGTTATAGATACCGATGTTACACTTCAGGTTTTCTGTAGCCCTTGGACCTTCTTATTGACGTCGAAACACAGAAATTGTATCGGAATTAAATACAAAAGGCACAAAGCCAACTTAAGTACAAGAACACTGGCTCTTCTTACTGTCTATGTTTTGAACAATTCCTGTGACACTAGTTATTGATTCCGATGCTTCACTTCAGGTTTGCTGTATCCCTTGGACCTTATTATTGCGACGAACCACTGAAATTGCTTCAGATTTAAATACAAAAGGCACAATGCTGACTTAAGTACACGAAGAGTGGCTCTTCTTACGGTCTATGGTTTCAACCATTCCTGTGACACTAGTTATTGATTCCGATGCTTCACTTCAGGTTTACTGTATCCCTTGGACCTTATTATTGCGACGAAACACAGAAATTGCTTCAGATTTAAATACAAAAGGCACATGGCCGACTTAAGTACAAGAAGACTGACTCTTCTTAATGACTATGTTTTGAACACCTCCTGTGAGACCAGTATTAAATTCCGATGCTCCACTATATGTTTACTGTATCCCTTGGACCATCTTATTGACGATGAAACACAGAAATTACCCCGGAATTATATACAAAAGGCACAATGCCGACTTAAGTACAAGAAGACTGGCTCTTCTCACTGACTATGTTTTGAACATCTCCTGTGAGACCAGTATTAAATTCCGATGCTTCACTATATGTTTACTGGATCCCTTGGACCTTCTTATTGACGATGAAACACAGAAATTGCATCGGAATTAAATACAACAGGCACAATGCCGACTTAAGTACAAGAATACTGGCTCATCTTACTGACTATGTGTTGAACATTTCCTGTGAGACCAGTATTAAATTCCGATGCTTCACTATATGT
Organism: Schistocerca serialis cubense; assembly: GCF_023864345.2. Classification (NCBI taxonomy): domain Eukaryota; kingdom Metazoa; phylum Arthropoda; class Insecta; order Orthoptera; family Acrididae; genus Schistocerca; species Schistocerca serialis. The sequence continues at coordinate 184,204,504 of NC_064649.1, read as the reverse complement.
TTTCTGTATCGCTTGGACCTTCTTATTGACGATGAAACACAGAAATTGCATCGGAATTAAATACAAAAGGCACAATGCTGACTTAAGTACAAGAAGAGTGGCTCGTCATACAGTCTATGTATTCAACCATTCCTGTGACACTAGTTATGGATTCCGATGCTTCACTTCAGATTTACTGTATCCCTTGGACCTCCTTATTCACGACAAAACACAAAAATTGCATCGGAATTAAATACAAAAGGCACAATGCCGACTTAAGTACAAGAAGACTGACTCTTCTTACTGAATATGTTTTGAACACCTCCTGTGAGACCAGTATTAAATTCCGATGCTTCACTATATGTTTACTGTATCCCTTGGACCTTCTTATTGACGATGAAACACAGAAAATGCATCGTAATTAAATACAAAAGGCACAATGCCAACTTAAGTACAAGAAGACTGGCTCTTCTCACTGTCTATCTTTTGAACCATTCCTGTGACACTAGTTATAGAATCTGATGCTTCACTTCAGGTTTACTGTATCCCTTGGACCTTCTAATTGACGACAAAACACAGATATTGCATCGGGATTAAATACAAAAGGCACAATGCCGACTTAAGTATAAGAAGACTGGCTCTTCTTACTGTCTATAATTTGAACCATCCCTGTGGCACTAGTTATAGATTCCGATGTTTCACTTCAGGTTTACTGTAGCCCTTGGACCCTCTTATTGGCGACGAAACACAGAAATTGCATCGGAATTAAATACAAAAGGCACTATGCCGACTTAAGTAAAAGAAGACTGGCTCTTCTTACTGTCTATGTTTTGAACAATTCCTGTGACACTAGTTATAGATTACGATGCTTCACTTCAGGTTTACTGTATCCCATGGACCTTCGTATTGACGACAAAACACAGAAATTGCATCGGGATTAAATACAAAAGGCACAATGCCGACTTAAGTACAAGAATACTGACTCTTCTTACTGACTGTGTTTTGAACATTTCCTGAGAGACCAGTATTAAATTCCGATGCTTCACTGTATGTTTAGTGTATCGCCTGGACCTTCTTACTGACGATGAAAGACAGAAATTGCATCGGAATTAAATATAAAAGGCACAATGCTGACTTAAGTACAAGAAGAGTGGCTCTTCTTACGGTCTATGCTTTCAACCATTCCTGTGACACTAGTTATGGATTCCGATGCTTCACTTTAGATTTACTGTATCCCTTGGACCTTCGTATTGACGACGAAACACAAAAATTGCATCGGAGTTAAATACAAATGGCACAATGCCGACTTAAGTACAAGAAGACTGACTCTTCTTACTGGCTATGTTCTGAACATATCCTATGAGACCAGTATTAAATTCCGATGCCACACTATATGTTTACTGTATCCCTTGCACCTTCTTATTGACGATGAAAATCAGAAATTGCATCGGAATTAAATACAAAAGGCACAATGCCGACTTAAGTACATGAAGAGTGGCTCTTCTTACTGTCTATGTTTTCAACCATTCCTGTGACACTAGTTATGGATTCCGATGCTTAACCTCAGGTTTACTGTATCCCTTGGATCTTCTTATTGACGACGAAACACAGAAATTGCATCGGAATTAAATACAAAAGTCACAATTCCGACTTAAGTACAAGAAGACTGGCTCTTCTTACTGTCTATGTTTTGAACCATTCCTGTGGCACTAGTTATAGATTCCTACGTTTCACTTCAGGTTTTCTGTAGCCCTTGGACCTTCTTATTGACGACGAAACACAGAAATTGCATCGGTATTAAATACAAAAGTCACAATACCGACTTAAGTACAGAAGACTGACTCTTGTTACTGACTATGTTTTGAACACCTCCTGTGAGACCAGTATTACATTCCGATGCTTCACTATATGTTTACTGTATCCCTTGGACCTTCTTATTGACTATGAAACACAGAAATTGCATCTGAATTAAATACAAAAGGCACAATGCCGACATAAGTACAAGAAGACTGGCTCTTCTCACTGTCTATGTTTTGAACAATTCCTGTGACACTAGTTATAGATTACGATGCTTCACTTCAGGTTTACTGTATCCCTTGGACCTTCGTATTGACGACGAAACTCAGAAATTGCATCGGAATTAAATACAAAAGGCACAATGCCGACTTAAGTAAAAGAAGACTGGCTCATCATACTGTCTATGTTTTGAACAATTCCTGTGACACTAGTTATAGATTACGATGCTTCACTTCAGGTTTACTGTATCCCTTGGACCTTCGTATTGACGACGAAACAAAGAAATTGCATCGGAATTAAATACAAAAGGCACAATGCCGACTTAAGTACAAGAATACTGACTCTTCTTACTGACTATGTTTTGAACATATCCTGAGAGGCCAGTATTAAATTCCGATGCTTCACTATATGTTTTCTGTATCGCTTGGACCTTCTTATTGACGATGAAAGACAGAAATTGCATCGGAATTAAATATAAAAGGCACAATGCTGACTTAAGTACAAGAAGAGTGGCTCTTCTTACGGTCTATGCTTTCAACCATTCCTGTGACACTAGTTATGGATTCCGATGCTTCACTTCAGATTTACTGTATCCCTTGGACCTTCGTATTGACGACGAAACACAAAAATGGCACCGGAATTAAATACAAATTGCTCAATGCCGACTTAAGGAGAAGAAGACTGACTCTTCTTACTGGCTATGTTTTGAACATCTCCTATGAGACCAGTATTAAATTCCGATGTCACACTATATGTTTACTGTATCCCTTGCACCTTCTTTTTGACGATGAAACTCAGAAATTGCATCGGAATAAAATACAAAAGGCACAATGCCGACTTAAGTACATGAAGAGTGGTTCTTCTTACGGTCTATGTTTTCAACCATTCCTGTGACACTTGTTATGGATTCCGATGCCTAACCTCAGGTTTACTGTATCCCTTGGACCTTCTTATTGACAACGAAACACAGAAATTGCATCGGAATTAAATACAAAAGTCACAATTCCGACTTAAGTACAAGAAGATTGGCTCTTCTTACTGTCCTATGTTTGAATCATTCCTTTGACACTAGTTATAGATTCCGATGCTTCACATCAGGTTTAGTGTATCCCTTGGACCTTCTTATTGACGACGATACACAGAAATTGCATCGGAATTAAATACAAAAGGCACAATGCCGACTTAAGTACAAAAAGACTGACTCTTCTTACTGACTATGTTTTGAACACCTACTGTGAGACCAGTATTAAATTCCGATGCTTCACTATATGTTTACTGTATCCCTTGGACCTTCTTATTGACGATGAAACACAGAAATTGCATCGGAATTAATTACAAAAGGCACAACGCCGACTTAAGTACAAGAAGAGTGGCTCTTCTTACTGTCTATGTTTTGAACAATTCCTGTGACACTAGTTATAGATTCCGATAATTCACTTCAGGTTTACTGTATCCCTAGGACCATCGTATTGACTGACTCTTCTTACTGGCTATGTTTTGAACATCTCCTATAAGACCAGTATTAAATTCCGATGCCACACTATATGTTTACTGTATCCCTTGCACCTTCTTTTTGACGATCGGAATTAAATACAAAAGGCACAATGCTGACTTAAGTACAAGAAGAGTGGCTCTTCTTACGGTCTATGTTTTCAACCATTCCTGTGACACTAGTTATTGATTCCGATGCTTCACTTCAGGTTTACTGTATCCCTTGGACCTTATTATTGCGACGAAACACAGAAATTGCTTCAGATGTAAATACAAAAGGCACAATGCCGACTTAAGTACAAGAAGACTGACTCTTCTTACTGACTATGTTTTGAACATCTCCTGTGAGACCCGTATTAACTTCACTATATGTCTACCGTATCGCTTGGACCTTCTTATTGACGATGAAAGACAGAAATGGAATCGGAATTAAATACAAAATGCACAATGCCGACTTAAGTACAAAAAGACTGACTCTTCTTACTGACTATGTTTTGAACATCTCCTGTGAGACCAGTATTAAATTCCGATGCTTTACTATATGTTTACTGTATCCCTTGGACCTTCTTATTGACGATGAAACATAGATATTGCATCGGAATTAAATACAAAAGGTACAATGCCGACTTAAGTTCAAGAAGAGGGTCTCTTCTTACTGTCTATGTTTTGAACCATTCCTGTGACACTAGTAATAGATTCCGATGCTTCACTTCCGGTTTACTGTATCCCTTGGACCTTATTATTGACGATGAAACACAGAAATTGCTTCAGAATTAAATACAAAAGACACAATGCCGACTTAAGTGCAAGAAGACTGGCTCTTCTTACTGTCTATGTTTTGATCCATTCCTGTGACACTAGTTATAGATTCCGATGCTTCACTTCAGGTTTACTGTATCCCTTGGACCTTCTAATTGACGACAAACACCGAAATTGCATCGGGATTAAATACAAAAGACACAATGCCGACTTAAGTACAAGAAGACTGACTCTTCTTACTGTCTATGTTTTGAACCATTCCTGTTGCACTAGTTATAGATTCCGATGTGTCACTTCAGGTTTACTGTAGCCCTTGGACCTTCTTATTGACGACGAAACATAGAAATTGCATCGGAATTAATTACAAAAGGCACAATGCCGACTTAAGTACAAGAAGACTGGCTCTTCTTACTGTCTATGTTTTGAACAATTCCTGTGACACTAGTTATAGATTCCGATGCTTCACTTCAGGGTTACTGTATCCCTTGGACCTTCGTATTGACGACGAAACACAGAAATTGCATCGGAATTAAAGACAAAAGGCACAATGCCGACTTAAGTACAAGAATACTGACTCTACTTACTGACTATGTTTTGAACATTTCCTGTGAGACCAGTATTAAATTCCGATACTTCACTATATGTTTACCGTATCGCTTGGACCTTCTTATTGACGATGAAACACAGAAATTGCATCGGAATTAAATACAAAAGGCACAATGCCGACTTAAGTACAAAAAGACTGACTCTTCTTACTGACTAGGATTTGAACATCTCCTGTGAGACCAGTATTAAATTCCGATACTTCACTATATGTTTACCGTATCGCTTGGACCTTCTTATTGACGATGAAACACAGAAATTGCATCGGAATTAAATACAAAAGGCACAATGCCGACTTAAGTACAAAAAGACTGACTCTTCTTACTGACTATGTTTTGAACATCTCTTGTGAGACCAGTATTAAATCCCGATGTTTCACTATATGTTTACTGTATCCCTTGGACCTTCTTATTGACGATGAAACACAGAAATTGCATCGGAATTAAATACAAAAGGCACAATGCCGACTTAAGTACAACAAGAGTGGCTCTTCTTACTGTCTATGTTTTGAACCATTCCTGTGACACTAGTTATAGTTTACGATGCTTCACTTCAGGTTTACTGTATCCCTTGGACCTTATTATTGACGACGAAACACAGAAATTGCTTCAGAATTAAATACAAGAGGCACAATGCCGACTTAAGTACAAGAAGACTGGCTCTTCTTACTGTCTATGTTTTGATCCATTCCTGTGACACAAGTTATAGATTCCGATGCTTCACTTCAGGTTTACTGTATCCCTTGGACCGCCTAATTGACGACAAAACACCGAAATTGCATCGGGATTAAATACAAAAGGCACAATGCCGACTTAAGTACAAGAAGACTGGCTCTTCTTACTGTCTATGTTTTGAACCATTCCTGTGGCACTAGTTATGGATTCCGATGTGTCACTTCAGGTTTACTGTAGCCCTTGGACCTTCTTATTGACGACGAAACATAGAAATTGCATCGGAATTAAATACAAAAGTCACAATGCCGACTTAAGTACAAGAAGACTGGCTCTTCTTACTGTCTATGTTTTGAACAATTCCTGTGACACTAGTTATAGATCCCGATGCTACACTTCAGGTTTACTGTATCCCTTGGACCTTCGTATTGACGACGAAACACAGAAATTGCATCGGAATTAAATACAAAAGGCACAATGCCGACTTAAGTACAAGAATAATGACTATGTTTTGAACATTTCCTGTGAGACCAGTATTAAATTCCGATGCTTCACTATATGTTTACTGTAACGCTTGGACCTTCTTATTGACGATGAAATACAGAAATTGCATCGGAATTAAATACAAAATGCACAATGCTGACTTAAGTACAAGAAGAGTGGCTTTTCTTACGGTCTATGTTTTCAACCATTCCTGAGACACTAGTTATTGATTCCGATGCTTCACTTCAGGTTTACTGTACCCCTTGGACGTTATTATTGCGACGAAACACAGAAATTGCTTCAGATGTAAATACAAAAGCACAATGCCGACTTAAGTACAAGAAGACTGACTCTTCTTACTGACTATGTTTTGAACATCTCCTGTGAGACCAGTATTAAATTCCGATGCTTCACTATATGTTTACTGTATCCCTTGGACCTTCTTATTGACAATGAAACACAGAAATTGCATCGGAATTAAATACAAAATGTACAATGCTGACTAAAGTACAAGAGGACTAACTCTTCTTACTGTCTATGTTTTGTACCATTCCTGTGACACTAGTTATGGATTCCGATGCTTAACCTCAGGTTTACTGTATCCCTTGGACCTTCTTATTGACGACGAAACACAGAAATTGCATCGGAATTAAATACAAATGTCACAATTCCGACTTAAGTCCAAGAAGATTCGCTCTTCTTACTGTCCTATGTTTGAACCATTCCTTTGACACTAGTTATAGATTCCGATTCTTCACATCAGGTTTACTGTATCCCTTGGACCTTCTTATTGACGACGATACACAGAAATTGCATCGGAATTAAATACAAAAGGCACAATGCCGACTTAAGTACAAAAAGACTGACTCTTCTTACTGACTATGCTTTGAACACCTCCTGTGAGACCAGTATTAAATTCCGATGCTTCACTAAATGTTTACTGTATCCCTTGGCCCTTCTTATTGACGATGAAACACAGAAATTGCATCGGAATTAATTACAAAAGGCACAAAGCCGACTTAAGTACAAGAAGAGTGGCTCTTCTTACTGTCTATGTTTTGAACCATTCCTGTGACACTGGTTATAGATTCCGATGCTTCACTTCAGGTTTACTGTAGCCCATGGACCTTCTTATTGACGACGAAACACAGAAATTGCATCGGAATTAAATACAAAAGGCACAATGCCGACTTAAGTACAAGAATACTGGCTCTTCTTACTGTCTATGTTTTGAACAATTCCTGTGACACTAGTTATAGATTCCGATAATTCACTTCAGGTTTACTGTATCCCTTGGACCTTCGTATTGACGACGAAACACAGAAATTGCATCGGAATTAAATACAAAAGGCACAATGCCGACTTAAGTACAAGAATACTGACTCTTCTTACTGACTATGTTTTGAACATTTCCTGTGAGGCCAGTATTAAATTCCGATGCTTCACTATATGTTTACTGTATCGCTTGGACCTTCTTACTGACGATGAAAGACAGAAATTGCATCGGAATTAAATACAAAAGGCACAATGCTGACTTAAGTACAAGAAGAGTGGCTCTTCTTACAGTCTATTTTTTCAACCATTCCTGTGACACTAGTTATTGATTCCGATGCTTCACTTCAGGTTTACTGTATCCCTTGGACCTTATTATTGCGACGAAACACAGAAATTGCTTCAGATGTAAATACAAAAGGCACAATGCCGACTTAAGTACAAGAAAACTGATTCTTCTCACTGACTATGTTTTGAACATCTCCTGTGAGACCCGTATTAAATTCCGATACTTCACTATATGTTTACCGTATCGCTTGGACCTTCTTACTGACGACGAAAGACAGAAATTGCATCGGAATTAAATACAAAATGCACAATGCCGACTTAAGTACAAATAGACTGACTCTTCTTACTTACTATGTTTTGAACATCTCCTGTGAGACCAGTATTAAATTCCGATGCTTTACTATATGTTTACTGTATCCCTTGGACCTTCTTATTGACGATGAAACACAGATATTGCATCAGAATTAAATACAAAAGGTACAATGCCGACTTAAGTACAAGAAGAGGGGCTCTTCTTACTGTCTATGTTTTGAACCATTCCTGTGACACTAGTAATAGATTCCGATGCTTCACTTCCGGTTTACTGTATCCCTTGGACCTTATTATTGACGACGAAACACAGAAATTGCTTCAGAATTAAATACAAAAGACACAATGCCGACTTAAATACAAGAAGACTGGCTCTTCTTACTGTCTATGTTTTGATCCATTCCTGTGACACTAGTTTTAGATTCCCATGCTTCACTTCAGGTTTACTGTATCCCTTGGACCTTCTAATTGACGACAAAACACCGAAATTGCATCGGGATTAAATACAAAAGGCACAATGCCGACTTAAGTACAAGAAGACTGGCTCTTCTTACTGTCTATGTTTTGAACCATTCCTGTGGCACTAGTTATAGATTCCGATGTGTCACTTCAGGTTTACTGTAGCCCTTGGACCTTCTTATTGACGACGAAACATAGAAATTGCATCGGAATTAAATACAAAATGCACAATGCCGACTTAAGTACAAGAAGACTGGCTCTTCTTACTGTCTATGTTTTGAACAATTCCTGTGACACTAGTTATAGATTTCGATGCTTCACTTCAGGGTTACTGTATCCCTTGGACCTTCGTATTGACGACGAAACACAGAAATTGCATCGGAATTAAATACAAAAGGTACAATGTCGACTTAAGTACAAGAATACTGACTCTACTTACTGACAATGTTTTGAACATTTCCTGTGAGACCAGTATTAAATTCCGATGCTTAACTATATGTTTACTGTATCGCTTGGACCTTCTTATTGACGATGAAATACAGAAATTGCATCGGAATTAAATACAAAAGGCACTATGCTGACTTAAGTACAAGAAGAGTGGCTCTTCTTACGGTCTATGTTTTGAACCATTCCTGTGACACTAGTTATTGATTCCGATGCTTCACTTCAGGTTTACTGTATCCCTTGGACCTTATTATTGCGACGAAACACAGAAATTGCTTCAGATGTAAATACAAAAGGCACAATGCCGACTTAAGTACAAGAAGACTGACTCTTCTTACTGACTAGGTTTTGAACATCTCCAGTGAGACCAGTATTAAATTCCGATACTTCACTATATGTTTACCGTATCGCTTGGACCTTCTTATTGACGATGAAACACAGAAATTGCATCGGAATTAAATACAAAAGGCACAATGCCGACTTAAGTACATGAAGAGCGGCTCTTCTTACGGTCTATGTTTTCAACCATTCCTGTGACACTAGTTATGGTTTCCGATGCTTAACCTCAGGTTTACTGTATCCCTTGGACCTTCTTATTGACAACGAAACACAGAAATTGCATCGGAATTAAATACAAAAGTCACAATTCCGACTTAAGTACAAGAATACTGGCTCTTCTTACTGTCTATGTTTTGAACAATTCCTGTGACACTAGTTATAGATTCCGATAATTCACTTCAGGTTTACTGTATCCCTTAATCCTTCGTATTGACGATGAAACACAGAAATTGCATCGGAATTAAATACAAAAGGCACAATGCTGACTTAAGTACAAGAAGAGTGGCTCTTCTTACGGTCTATGTTTTCAACCATTCCTGTGACACTAGTTATTGATTCCGATGCTTCACTTCAGGTTTACTCTATCCCTTGGACCTTACTATTGCGACGAAACACAGAAATTGCTTCAGATGTAAATACAAAAGGGACAATGCCGACTTAAGTACAAGAAGACTGACTCTTCTTACTGACTATGTTTTGAACATCTCCTGTGAGACCAGTATTAAATTCCGATGTTTTACTATATGTTTACTGTATCCCTTGGACCTTATTATTGACGATGAAACACAGATATTGCATCGGAATTATATACAAAAGGTACAATGCCGACTTAAGTTCAAGAAGAGTGGCTCTTCTTACTGTCTTTGTTTTGAACCATTCCTGTGGCACTAGTTATTGATTCCGATGCTTCACTTCAGGTTTACTGCATCCCTTGGACCTTATTATTGCGACGAAACACAGAAATTGCTTCAGATGTAAATACAAAAGCACAATGCCGACTTAAGTACGAGAAGACTGACTCTTTTTACTGACTATGTTTTGAACATCTCCTGTGAGACCAGTATTAAATTCCGATGCTTCACTATATGTTTACTGTATCCCTTGGACCTTCTTATTGACGATGAAACACAGAAATTGCATCGGAATTAAATACAAAATGTACAATGCTGGCTAAAGTACAAGAGGACTAACTCTTCTTACTGTCTATGTTTTGAACCATTCCTGTGACACTAGTTATGGATTCCGATGCTTAACCTCAGGTTTACTGTATCCCTTGGACCTTCTTATTGACATCGAAACACAGAAATTGCATCGGAATTAAATACAAAAGTCACAATTCCGACTTAAGTACAAGAAGATTGGCTCTTCTTACTGTCCTATGTTTGAACCATTCCTTTGACACTAGTTATAGATTTCGATTCTTCACATCAGGTTTACTGTATCCCTTGGACCTTCTTATTGACGATGAAATACAGAAATTGCATCGGAATTAAATACAAAATGCACAATGCTGACTTAAGTACAAGAAGAGTGGCTCTTCTTACGGTCCATGTTTTGAACCATTCCTGTGACACTGGTTATTGATTCCGATGCTTCACTTCAGGTGTACTGTATCCCTTGGACCTTATTATTGCGACGAAACACAGAAATTGCTTCAGATGTAAATACAAAAGGCTCAATGCCGACTTAAGTACAAGAATACTGACTCTTCGTACTGACTAGGTTTTGAACATCTCCTGTGAGACCAGTATTAAATTCCGATACTTCACTATATGTTTACCGTATCGCTTGGACCTTCTTATTGACGATGAAAGACAGAAATAGCATCGGAATTAAATACAAAATGCACAATGCCGACTTAAGTACAAAAAGACTGACTCTTCTTACTGACTATGTTTTGAACATCTCCTGTGAGACCAGTATTAAATTCCGATGCTTTACTATATGTTTACTGTATCCCTTGGACCTTCTTATTGACGATGAAACACAGATATTACATCGGAATTAAATACAAAAGGTACAATGCCGACTTAAGTTCAAGAAGAGTGGCTCTTCTTACTGTCTATGATTTGAACCATTCCTGTGACACTAGTAATAGATTCCGATGCTTCACTTCCGGTTTACTGTATCCCTTGGACCTTATTATTGACGACGAAACACAGAAATTGCTTCAGAATTAAATACAAAAGACACAATGCCGACTTAAGTGCAAGAAGACTGGCTCTTCTTACTGTCTATGTTTTGATCCATTCCTGTGACAGTAGTTATAGATTCCGATGCTTCACTTCAGGTTTACTGTATCCCTTGGACCTTCTAATTGACGACAAAACACCGAAATTGCATCGGGATTAAATACAAAAGGCACAATGCCGACTTAAGTACAAGAAGACTGGCTCTTCTTACTGTCTATGTTTTGAACCATTCCTGTGGCACTAGTTATAGATTCCGATGTGTCACTTCAGGTTTACTGTAGCCCTTAGACCTTCTTATTGACGACGAAACATTGAAATTGCATCGGAATTAATTACAAAAGGCACAATGCCGACTTAAGTACAAGAAGACTGGCTCTTCTTACTGTCTATGTTTTGAACAATTCCTGACACTAGTTATAGATTCCGATGCTTCACTTCAGGGTTACTGTATCCCTTGGACCTTCGTATTGACGACGAAACACAGAAATTGCATCGGAATTAAATACAAAAGGTACAATGCCGACTTAAGTTCAAGAAGAGTGGCTCTTCTTACTGTCTATGATTTGAACCATTCCTGTGACACTAGTAATAGATTCCGATGCTTCACTTCCGGTTTACTGTATCCCTTGGACCTTATTATTGACGACGAAACACAGAAATTGCTTCAGAATTAAATACAAAAGACACAATGCCGACTTAAGTGCAAGAAGACTGGCTCTTCTTACTGTCTATGTTTTGATCCATTCCTGTGACACTAGTTATAGATTCCGATGCTTCACTTCGGGTTTACTGTATCCCTTGGACCTTCTAATTGACGACAAAACACCGAAATTGCATCGCGATTAAATACAAAAGGCACAATGCCGACTTAAGTACAAGAAGACTGGCTCTTCTTACTGTCTTTGTTTTGAACCATTCCTGTGGCACTAGTTATTGATTCCGATGCTTCACTTCAGGTTTACTGCATCCCTTGGACCTTATTATTGCGACGAAACACAGAAATTGCTTCAGATGTAAATACAAAAGCACAATGCCGACTTAAGTACGAGAAGACTGACTCTTTTTACTGACTATGTTTTGAACATCTCCTGTGAGACCAGTATTAAATTCCGATGCTTCACTATATGTTTACTGTATCCCTTGGACCTTCTTATTGACGATGAAACACAGAAATTGCATCGGAATTAAATACAAAATGTACAATGCTGGCTAAAGTACAAGAGGACTAACTCTTCTTACTGTCTATGTTTTGAACCATTCCTGTGACACTAGTTATGGATTCCGATGCTTAACCTCAGGTTTACTGTATCCCTTGGACCTTCTTATTGACATCGAAACACAGAAATTGCATCGGAATTAAATACAAAAGTCACAATTCCGACTTAAGTACAAGAAGATTGGCTCTTCTTACTGTCCTATGTTTGAACCATTCCTTTGACACTAGTTATAGATTTCGATTCTTCACATCAGGTTTACTGTATCCCTTGGACCTTCTTATTGACGATGAAATACAGAAATTGCATCGGAATTAAATACAAAATGCACAATGCTGACTTAAGTACAAGAAGAGTGGCTCTTCTTACGGTCCATGTTTTGAACCATTCCTGTGACACTGGTTATTGATTCCGATGCTTCACTTCAGGTGTACTGTATCCCTTGGACCTTATTATTGCGACGAAACACAGAAATTGCTTCAGATGTAAATACAAAAGGCTCAATGCCGACTTAAGTACAAGAATACTGACTCTTCGTACTGACTAGGTTTTGAACATCTCCTGTGAGACCAGTATTAAATTCCGATACTTCACTATATGTTTACCGTATCGCTTGGACCTTCTTATTGACGATGAAAGACAGAAATAGCATCGGAATTAAATACAAAATGCACAATGCCGACTTAAGTACAAAAAGACTGACTCTTCTTACTGACTATGTTTTGAACATCTCCTGTGAGACCAGTATTAAATTCCGATGCTTTACTATATGTTTACTGTATCCCTTGGACCTTCTTATTGACGATGAAACACAGATATTACATCGGAATTAAATACAAAAGGTACAATGCCGACTTAAGTTCAAGAAGAGTGGCTCTTCTTACTGTCTATGATTTGAACCATTCCTGTGACACTAGTAATAGATTCCGATGCTTCACTTCCGGTTTACTGTATCCCTTGGACCTTATTATTGACGACGAAACACAGAAATTGCTTCAGAATTAAATACAAAAGACACAATGCCGACTTAAGTGCAAGAAGACTGGCTCTTCTTACTGTCTATGTTTTGATCCATTCCTGTGACAGTAGTTATAGATTCCGATGCTTCACTTCAGGTTTACTGTATCCCTTGGACCTTCTAATTGACGACAAAACACCGAAATTGCATCGGGATTAAATACAAAAGGCACAATGCCGACTTAAGTACAAGAAGACTGGCTCTTCTTACTGTCTATGTTTTGAACCATTCCTGTGGCACTAGTTATAGATTCCGATGTGTCACTTCAGGTTTACTGTAGCCCTTAGACCTTCTTATTGACGACGAAACATTGAAATTGCATCGGAATTAATTACAAAAGGCACAATGCCGACTTAAGTACAAGAAGACTGGCTCTTCTTACTGTCTATGTTTTGAACAATTCCTGACACTAGTTATAGATTCCGATGCTTCACTTCAGGGTTACTGTATCCCTTGGACCTTCGTATTGACGACGAAACACAGAAATTGCATCGGAATTAAATACAAAAGGTACAATGCCGACTTAAGTTCAAGAAGAGTGGCTCTTCTTACTGTCTATGATTTGAACCATTCCTGTGACACTAGTAATAGATTCCGATGCTTCACTTCCGGTTTACTGTATCCCTTGGACCTTATTATTGACGACGAAACACAGAAATTGCTTCAGAATTAAATACAAAAGACACAATGCCGACTTAAGTGCAAGAAGACTGGCTCTTCTTACTGTCTATGTTTTGATCCATTCCTGTGACACTAGTTATAGATTCCGATGCTTCACTTCAGGTTTACTGTATCCCTTGGACCTTCTAATTGACGACAAAACACCGAAATTGCATCGGGATTAAATACAAAAGGCACAATGCCGACTTAAGTACAAGAAGACTGGCTCTTCTTACTGTCTATGTTTTGAACCATTCCTGTGGCACTAGTTATAGATTCCGATGTGTCACTTCAGGTTTACTGTAGCCCTTAGACCTTCTTATTGACGACGAAACATTGAAATTGCATCGGAATTAATTACAAAAGGCACAATGCCGACTTAAGTACAAGAAGACTGGCTCTTCTTACTGTCTATGTTTTGAACAATTCCTGACACTAGTTATAGATTCCGATGCTTCACTTCAGGGTTACTGTATCCCTTGGACCTTCGTATTGACGACGAAACACAGAAATTGCATCGGAATTAAATACAAAAGGCACAATGCCGACTTAAGTACAAGAATACTGACTCTACTTACTGACTATGTTTTGAACATTTCCTGTGAGACCAGTATTAAATTCCGATGCTTCACTATATGTTTACTGTATCGCTTGGACCTTCTTATTGACGATGAAATACAGAAATTGCATCGGAATTAAATACAAAAGGCACAATGCTGACTTAAGTACAAGAAGAGTGGCTCTTCTTACGGTCTATGTTTTGAACCATTCCTGTGACACTAGTTATTGATTCCGATGCTTCACTTCAGGTTTACTGTATCCCTTGGACATTATTATTGTGACGAAACACAGAAATTGCTTCAGATGTAAATACAAAAGGCACAATGCCGACTTAAGTACAAGAAGACTGACTCTTCTTACTGACTAGGTTTTGAACAACTCCTGTGAGACCAGTATTAAATTCCGATACTTCACTATATGTTTACCGTATCGCTTGGACCTTCTTATTGACGATGAAACACAGAAATTACATCGGAGGTAAATACAAAAGGCACAATGCCGACTTAAGTACAAAAAGTATGACTCTTCTTACTGACTATGTTTTGAACATCTCCTGTGAGACCAGTATTAAATACCGATGTTTCACTATATGTTTACTGTATCCCTTGGACCTTCTTATTGACGATGAAACACAGAAATTGCATCGGAATTAAATACAAAAGGCACAATGCCGACTTAAGTACAAGAAGAGTGGCTCTTCTTACTGTCTATGTTTTGAACCATTCCTGTGACACTATTTATAGATTACGATGCTTCACTTCAGGTTTACTGTATCCCTTGGACCTTATTATTGACGACGAAACACAGAAATTGCTTCAGAATTAAATACAAGAGGCACAATGCCGACTTAAGTACAAGAAGACTGGCTCTTCTTACTGTCTATGTTTTGATCCATTCCTGTGACACAAGTTATAGATTCCGAGGCTTCACTTCAGGTTTACTGTATCCCTTGGACCTCCTAATTGACGACAAAACACCGAAATTGCATCGGAATTAAATACAAAAGGCACAATGCCGACTGAAGTACAAGAAGACTGGCTCTTCTTACTGTCTATGTTTTGAACCATTCCTGTGGCACTAGTTATAGATTCCGATGTGTCACTTCAGGTTTACTGTAGCCCTTGGACCTTCTTATTGACGACGAAACATAGAAATTGCATCGGAATTAAATACAAAAGTCACAATGCCGACTTAAGTACAAGAAGACTGGCTCTTCTTACTGTCTATGTTTTGAACAATTCCTGTGACACTAGTTATAGATTCCGATGCTACACTTCAGGTTTACTGTATCCCTTGGACCTTCGTATTGACGACGAAACACAGAAATAGCATCGGAATTAAATACAAAAGGCACAATGCCGACTTAAGTACAAGAATAATGACTATGTTTTGAACATTTCCTGTGAGACCAGTATTAAATTCCGATGCTTCACTATATGTTTACTGTATCGCTTGAACCTTCTTATTGACGATGAAATACAGAAATTGCATCGGAATTAAATACAAAAGGTACAATGCCGACTTAAGTACAAGAAGAGTGGCTCTTCTTACTGTCTATGTTTTGAACCATTCCTGTGACACTAGTAATAGATTCCGATGCTTCACTTCCGGTTTACTGTATCCCTTGGACCTTATTATTGACGACGAAACACAGAAATTGCTTCAGAATTAAATACAAAAGACACAATGCCGACTTAAATACAAGAAGACTGGCTCTTCTTACTGTCTATGTTTTGATCCATTCCTGTGACACTAGTTATAGATTCCCATGCTTCACTTCAGGTTTACTGTATCCCTTGGACCTTCGTATTGACGACGAAACACAGAAATTGCATCGGAATTAAATACAAAAGGCACAATGCCGACTTAAGTACAAGAATACTGACTCTTCTTACTGACTATGTTTTGAACATTTCCTGTGAGGCCAGTATTAAATTCCGATGCTTCACTATATGTTTACTGTATCGCTTGGACCTTCTTACTGACGATGAAAGACAGAAATTGCATCGGAATTAAATACAAAAGTCACAATTCCGACTTTAGTACAAGAAGATTGGATCTTCTTACTGTCCTATGTTTGAACCATTCCTTTGACACTAGTTATAGATTCCGATGCTTCACATCAGGTTTACTGTATCCCTTGGACCTTCTTATTGACGACGACACACAGAAATTGCATCGGAATTAAATACAAAAGGCACAATGCCGACTTAAGTACAAAAAGACTGACTCTTCTTACTGACTATGTTTTGAACACCTCCTGTGAGACCAGTATTAAATTCCGATGCTTCACTATATGTTTACTGTATCCCTTGGACCTTCGTATTGACGGTGAAACACAGAAATTGCATCGGAATTAATTACAAAAGGCACAACGCCGACTTAAGTACAAGAAGAGTGGCTCTTCTTACTGTCTATGTTTTGAACCATTCCTGTGACACTGGTTATAGATTCCGATGCTTCACTTCAGGTTTACTGTAGCCCTTGGAACTTCTTATTGACGACGAAACACAGAAATTGCATCGGAATTAAATACAAAAGGCACAATGCCGACTTAAGTACAAGAAGAGTGGCTCTTCTTACTGTCTATGTTTTGAACCATTCCTGTGACACTAATTATAGATTCCGATAATTCACTTCAGGTTTACTGTATCCCTTGGACCTTCGTATTGACGACGAAACACACAAATTGCATCGGAATTAAATACAAAAGGCACAATGCCGACTTAAGTACAAGAATACTGACTCTTCTAACTGACAATGATTTGAACATTTCCTGTGAGGCCAGTATTAAATTCCGATGCTTCACTATATGTTTACTGTCTCGCTTGGACCTTCTTATTGACGATGAAACACAGAAATTGCATCGGAATTAAATACAAAAGGCACAATGCTGACTTAAGTACAAGAAGAGTGGCTCTTCTTACGGTCTATGTTTTCAACCATTCCTGTGACACTAGTTATTGATTCCGATGCTTCACTTCAGGTTTACTGTATCCCTTGGACCTTATTATAGCGACGAAACACAGAAATTGCTTCAGATGTAAATACAAAAGGCACAATGCCGACTTAAATACAAGAAGACTGACTCTTCTTACTGACTATGTTTTGAACATCTCCTGTGAGACCCGTATTAAATTCCGATACTTCACTATATGTTTACCGTATCGCTTGGACCTTCTTATTGACGATGAAAGACAGAAATTGCATCGGAATTAAATACAAAATGCACAATGCCGACTTAAGTACAAAAAGACGGACTCTTCATACTGACTATGATTTGAACATCTCCTGTGAGACCAGTATTAAATTCCGATGCTTTACTATATGTTTACTGTATCCCTTGGACCTTCTTATTGACGATGAAACACAGATATTGCATCGGAATTAAATACAAAAGGTACAATGCCGACTTAAGTACAAGAAGAGTGGCTCTTCTTACTGTCTATGTTTTGAATCATTCCTGTGACACTAGTAATAGATTCCGATGCTTCACTTCCGGTTTACTGTATCCCTTGGACCTTATTATTGACGACGAAACACAGAAATTGCTTCAGAATTAAATACAAAAGACACAATGCCGACTTAAGTACAAGAAGACTGGCTCTTCTTATTGTCTATGTTTTGATCCATTCCTGTGACACTAGTTATAGTTTCCGATGCTTCACTTCAGGTTTACTGTATCCCTTGGACCTTCTAATTGACGACAAAACACCGAAATTGCATCGGGATTAAATACAAAAGGCACAATGCCGACTTAAGTACAAGAAGACTGGCTCTTCTTACTGTCTATGTTTTGAACCATTCCTGTGGCACTAGTTATAGATTCCGATGTGTCACTTCAGGTTTACTGTAGCCCTTGGACCTTCTTATTGACGACGAAACATAGAAATTGCATCGGAATTAAATACAAAAGGCACAATGCCGACTTAAGTACAAGAAGACTGGCTCTTCTTACTGTCTATGTTTTGAACAATTCCTGTGACACTAGTTATAGATTCCGATGCTTCACTTCAGGGTTACTGTATCCCTTGGACCTTCGTATTGACGACGAAACACAGAAATTGCATCGGAATTAAATACAAAAGGCACAATGCCGACTTAAGTACAAGAATACTGACTCTACTTACTGACTATGTTTTGAACATTTCCTGTGAGACCAGTATTAAATTCCGAAGCTTCACTATATGTTTACTGTATCGCTTGGACCTTCTTATTGACGATGAAATGCAGAAATTGCATCGGAATTAAATACAAAAGGCACAATGCTGACTTAAGTACAAGAAGAGTGGCTCTTCTTACGGTCTATGTTTTGAACCATTCCTGTGACACTAGTTATTGATTCCGATGCTTCACTTCAGGTTTACTGTATCCCTTGGACCTTATTATGCGACGTAACACAGAAATAGCTTCAGATGTAAATACAAAAGGCACAATGCCGACTTAAGTACAAGAAGACTGACTCTTCTTACTGACTAGGTTTTGAACATCTCCTGTGAGACCAGTATTAAATTCCGATACTTCACTATATGTTTACCGTATCGCTTGGACCTTCTTATTGACGATGAAACACAGAAATTGCATCGGAATTAAATACAAAAGGCACAATGCCGACTTAAGTACAAAAAGACTGACTCTTCTTACTGACTATGTTTTGAACATCTCCTGTGAGACCAGTATTAAATCCCGATGTTTCACTATATGTTTACTGTATCCCTTGGACCTTCTTATTGACGATGAAACACAGAAATTGCATCGGAATTAAATACAAAAGGCACAATGCCGACTTAAGTACAAGAAGACTGGCTCTTCTTACTGTCTATGTTTTGAACCAATCCTGTGACACTTGTTATAGATTCCGATGCTTCACTTCAGGTTTACTGTATCCCTTCGACCTTATTATTGACGACGAAACACAGAAATTGCTTCAGATTTAAATACAAAAGGCACAATACCGACTTAAGTACAAGAAGACTGGATCTTCTTACTGTCTATGTTTTGAACCATTCCTGTGACACTAGTTATAGATTCCGATGTTTCACTTCAGGTTTACTGTAGCCCTTGGACCTTCTTATTGACGACGAAACATAGAAATTGCATCGGGATTAAATACAAAAGGCACAATGCCGACTTAAGTACAAGAAGACTGGCTCTTCTTACTGTCTATGTTTTGAACAATTCCTGTGAGACCAGTATTATATTCCGATGCTTCACTATATATTTACTGTATCGTTTGGACCTTCTTATTGACGATGAAACGCAGAAATTGCATCGGAATTAAATACAAAAGGCAAAATGCCGACTTAAGTACAAGAAGACTGGCTCTTCTTACTGTGAATTTTTTGAACAATTCCTGTGACACTAGTTATTGATTCCGATGCTTCACTTCAGGTTCACTGTATCCCTTGGACCTTATTATTGCGACGAAACACAGAAATTGCTTCAGATTTAAATTTAAAAGGCACAATGCCAACTTAAGTACAAGAAGACTGGCACTTCTTACTGTCTATGATTAGAACCATTCCTGTGACACTAATTATAGATTCCGATGCTGCAGTTCAGGTTTACTGTATCCCTTGGACCTTCTTATTGACGACGAGACACAGAAATTGCATCGGAATTAAATACAAAAGGCACAATGCCGACTTAAGTACAAGAAGACTGACTCTTCTTACTGACTATGTTTTGAACACCTCCTGTGAGACCAGTATTAAATTCCGATGCTTCACTATATGTTTACTGTATCCCTTGGACCTTCTTATTGACGATGAAACACAGAAATTGCATCGGAATTAAATATAAAAGGCACAATGCCGACTTAAGTACAAGAAGACTGGCTCTTCTCACTGTCTATGTTTTGAACCATTCCTGTGACATTAGTTATAGATTCCGATGCTTCACTTCAGGTTTACTGTATCCATTGGACCTTCTAATTGACGACAAATCACAGAAATTGCATCGGGATTAAATACAAAAGGCACAATGCCGACTTAAGTACAAGAAGACTGGCTCTTCTTACTGTCTATGTTTTGAACCATTCCTGTGGCACTAGTTATAGATTTCGTTGTTTCCCTTCAGGTTTACTGTAGCCCTTGGACCTTCTTATTGACGACGAAGCACAGAAATTGCATCGGAATTAAATACAAAAGGCACAATGCCGACTTAAGTAAAAGAGAACTGGCTCTTCTTACTGTCTATGTTTTGAACAATTCCTGTGACACTAGTTATAGATTACGATGCTTCACTTCAGGTTTACTGTATCCCTTGGACCTTCGTATTGACGACGAAACACAGAAATTGCATCGGAATTAAATACAAAAGGCACAATGCCGACTTAAGTACAAGAATACTGACTCTTCTTACTGACTATGTTTTGAACATTTCCTGTGAGACCAGTAGTAAATTCCGATGCTTCACTATATGTTTCCTGCATCGCTAGGACCATCTTGTTGACGATGAAACACAGAAATTGCATCCGAATTAAATACAAAAGGCACAATGCTGTTTTAAGCACAAGAAGAGTGGCTCTTCTTACGGTCTATGTTTTCAACCATTCCTGTGACACTAGTTATGGATTCCGATGCTTCACTTCAGATTTACTGTATCCCTTGGACCCTCTTATTGACGACGAAACACCAAAATTGCATCGGAATTAAATACAACAGGCACAATGCCGACTTAAGTACAAGAAGACTGACTCTTCTTACTGACTATGTTTTGAACATCTCCTGTGAGACCAGTATTAAATTCCGATGCCACACTATATGTTTACTGTATCCCTTGCACCTTCTTATTGACGATGAAACACAGAAATTGCATCGGAATTCAATACAAAAGGCACAATGCCGACTTAAGTACAAGAAGAGTGGCTCTTCTTATGGTCTATGTTTTCAACCATTCCTGTGACACTAGTTATGGATTCC
This sequence comes from Schistocerca serialis cubense, assembly GCF_023864345.2. Classification (NCBI taxonomy): domain Eukaryota; kingdom Metazoa; phylum Arthropoda; class Insecta; order Orthoptera; family Acrididae; genus Schistocerca; species Schistocerca serialis. The sequence continues at coordinate 184,182,823 of NC_064649.1, read as the reverse complement.
GATGCTTCACCGCAGGTTTACTGTATCCCTTGGACCCTCTTATTGAAGACGAAACACAGAAATTGCATCGGAATTAAGTACAAAAGTCACAATGCCGACTTAAGTACAAGAGGACTGGCTCTTCTTACTGTCTATGTCTGGAACCATTGCTTTGACACTAGTTATAGATTCCGATGCTTCACATCAGGTTTACTGTATCCCTTGGACCTTCTTATTGACGACGATACACAGAAATTGCATCGGAATTAAATACAAAAGGCACAATGCCAACTTAAGTTCATGAAGACTGACTCTTCTTACTGTCTATGTTTTGAACCATTCCCGTGACACTAGTTATTGATTCCGATGCTTCACTTCAGGTTTACTGTATCCCTTGGACCTTATTATTGCGACGAAACAGAGAAATTGCTTAAGATTTAAATACAAAATGCACAATGCCGACTTAAGTACAAGAATACTGACTCTTCTTTCTGACTATGTTTTGAACATTTCCTGTGAGACCAGTATTAAATTCCAATGCTTCACTATATGTTTACGGTATCGCTTGGACCTTCTTATTGACGAAGAAACACAGAAATTGCATCGGAATTAAATACAAAAGACAAAATGCCGACTTAAGAACAAGAAGAGTGGCTCTTCTTACGGTCAATTTTTTCAACCTTTCCTGTGACACTAGTTATAGATTCCGATGCTACACCTCAGGTTTACTGTATCCCTTGGACCTTCTTATTGACGACGAAACACAGAAATTGCATCGGAATTAAATACAAAAGGCACAATGCCGACTTAAGTACAAGAAGACTGGCTCTTCTTACTGTCTATGTCTTGAACCATTCCTTTGACACTAGTTATTGATTCCGATGCTTCACATCAGGTTTACTGTATCCCTTGGACCTTCTTATTGACGACGATACACAGAAATTGCTTGGGAATTAAATACAAAAGGCACAATGCCAACTTAAGTACAAGAAGACTGACTTTTCTTACTGACTATGTTTTGAACATATCCTGTTAGACCAGTATTAAATTCCGATGCTTCACTATATGTTTACTGTATCCCTTGGACCTTCTTATTGACGATGAAATACAGAAATTGCATCGGAATGAAAAACAAAAGGCACAATGCCGACTTAAGTACAAGAAGAATGGCTCTTCTTACTGTCTATGTTTTAAACCATTCCTTTGACACTAGTTATAGATTCCGATGCTTCACATCAGGTTTACTGTATCCCTTGGACCTTCTTATTGACGACGATACACAGAAATTGCTTGGGAATTAAATACAAAAGGCACAATGCCAACTTAAGTACAAGAAGACTGACTTTTCTTACTGACTATGTTTTGAACATATCCTGTTAGACCAGTATTAAATTCCGATGCTTCACTATATGTTTACTGTATCCCTTGGACCTTCTTATTGACGACGAAACACAGAAATTGCTTCGGAATTAAATACAAATGGCACAATGCCGACTTAAGTACAAGAAGAATTGCTCTTCTTACTGTCCACGTTTAGAACCATTCCTGTGACACTAGTTTTAGATTCCGGAGCTTAACTTCAGGTTTACTGTATCCCTTGTACCTTCCTATTGACGACGAAACACAGATATTGCTTCGGAATTAAATACAAAAGGCACAATGAAGACTTAAGTACAAGAAGACTGGTTCCTCTTACTGTCTATGTTTTAAACCATTCCTGTGACACTAGTTATAGATTCCGATGCATCACTTCAGGTTTACTGTTTTCCTTGGACCTTCTTATTGACGACAAAACACAGATATTGCATCGGAATTAAATACAAAAGGCACAATGCCGACTTAAGTACAAGAAGATTGGCTCTTCTTACTGTCATTGTTTTGAACCATTCCTGTGGCACTAGTTATAGATTCCGATGCTTCACTTCAGATTTACTGTATCCCTTGGACCTTCTTATTGACGACAAAACACAGAAATTGCATCGTAATTAAATACAAAAGGCACAATGCCGACTTAAGTATAAGATGACTGCCTCTTCTTACTGTCTATGTTTTGAACCACTCCTGTGGCACTAGTTATAGATTCCGATGCTTCACTTCAGGTTTACTGTATCCCTTGGACCTTCTTATTGACGACGAAACACAGAAATTGCATCGGAATTAAATACAAAAGGCTCAATGCCGACTTAAGTACAAGAAGACTGACTCTTCTTACTGTATATGTTTTTAACAATTCCTGTGACACTAGTTATAGATTCCGATGCTTCACTTCAGGTTTACTGTATCCCTTGGACCTTCTTATTGACGACGAAACAAAGAAATTGCATCGGAATTAAATACAAAAGGCACAGTGCCGACTTAAGTACAAGAATACTGACTCTTCTTACTGACTATGTTTTGAACATTTCCTGTGAGACCAGTATTTAATTCCGATGCTTCACTATATGTTTACTGTATCGCTTGGACCTTCTTATTGACGATGAAACACAGAAATTGCATCGGAATTAAATACAAAAGGCACAATGCCGACTTAAGTACAAGGAGAGTGGGTCTCCTTACGGTCTATGTTTTCAACCATTCCTGTGACACTAGTTATGGATTCCGATGCTTCACTTCAGGTTTACTGTATCCCTTGGACCTTCTTATTGACGACTAAATACAGAAATTGCATGGGAATTAAATACAAAAGGCACAATGCCGACTTAAGTACAAGGACGACTGACTCTTCTTACTGACTATGTTTTGAACATCTCCTGTGAGACCAGTATTAAATTCCGATGCCTCACTATATGTCTACTGTATCCCTTGGAGCTTCTTATTGACGATGAAACACAGAAAATGCATCGGAATTAAATACAAAAGGCACAATGCCGCCTTATGTACATGAAGACTGGCTCCTCTTACTGTCTATATTTTGAACCATTCCTGTGCCACTAGTTATGGATTCCGATGCTTCACTTCAGGTTTACTGTATCCCTTGGACCTTCTTATTGACGACAAAACACAAAAATTGCATCGGAATGAAATACAAAACTCACAATGCCGATTTAAGTACAAGAAGACTGGCTCTTCTTACTGTCTATGTTTTGAACCATTCCTGTGGCACTAGTTATAGATTCCGATGCGTCACTTCAAGTTTACTGTATCCCTTGGACCTTCTTATTGACGACGAAACACAGAAATTGCATCGGAATTAAATACAAAAGGCACAATGCCGACTTAAGTACAAGAAGACCGGCTCTTCTTACTGCCTATGTTTGAACAATTCCTGTGACACTAGTTATAGTTTCCGATGTTTCACTTCAGGTTTACTGTATCCCTTGGACCTTCTTATTGACGACGAAACACAGAAATTGCATCGGAATTAAATACAGAAGGCGCAATGCCGACTTAAGTACAAGAATACTGACTCTTCTTACTGACTGTTTTGAACATTTCCTGTGAGACCAGTATTAAATTCCGATGCTTCACTATATGTTTACTGTATCCCTTGGACCGTCTTATTGACGATAAAACACAGAAATTTCATCTGAATTAAATACAAAAGGCACAATGCCGCCTTAAGTACAAGAAGAGTGGTTCTTCTTACAGTCTATGTTTTCAACCATTCCTGTGACACTAGTCATGGATTCCGATGCTTCACTTCAGGTTTACTGTATCCCTTGGACCTTCTTATTGACGACGAAACACATAAATTGCTTCGGAATTAAATACAAAAGGCACAATGCCGATTTAAGTACAAGAAGACTGACTCTTCTTAAAGACTATGTTTTGAACATCTCCTGTGAGACCAGTATTAAATTCCGATGCCTCACTATATGTTTACTGTATCCCATGGACCCTCTTATTGACGATGAAACAGAGAAATAGCATCGGAATTGAATACAAAAGGCACAATCCCGACTTAAGTACAAGAAGAATGGCTCTTCTTACTGGCCACGTTTAGAACCATTCCTGTGACACTAGTTATAGATTCCGGTTCTTCACTTCAGGTTTACTGTATCCCTTGGAACTTCTTATTGACGACGAAACACAGAAATTGCATCGGAATTAAATACAAAAGGCACAATGCCGACTTAAGTACAAGAAGACTGACTCTTCTTACTGACTATGTTTTGAACATCTCCTGTGAGACCAGTACTAAATTCCGATGCCTCACTATATGTTTACTGTATCTCTTGGAGCTTCTTATTGACGATGAAACACAGAAATTGCATCGGAATTTAATACAAAAGGCACAAAGCCGCCTTATGTACATGAAGACTGGCTCCTCTTACTGTCTATATTTTGAACCATTCCTGTGCCACTAGTTATGGATTCCGATGCTTCACTTCAGGTTTACTGTATCCCTTGGACCTTGTTATTGACGACGAAACACAGAAGTTGTATCGGAATTAAATACAAATGGCACAATGCCGACTTAAGTAAAAGAAGACTGACTCTTCTTACTGTCTATGTTTTGAACCATTCCTGTGACACTAGTTATTGATTCTGATGCTTCACTTAAGGTTTACTGTATCCCTCTCACCTTCTTACTGAAGATGAAACACAGAAATAGCATCGGAATTAAATACAAAAGGCACAATGTCGACTTAAGTACAAGAAGACTGCCTCTTCTTACTGTCTACGTTTTGAACCATTCCTGTGACACTAGTTATAGATTCCGAAGCTTCACTTCTGGTTTACTGTATCCCTTGGACCTTCTTATTGACGACAAAACACAGAAATTTCATCGGAATTAAACACAAAGGGCACAATGCCGACTTAGGTACAAGACGACTGGCTCTTCTTACTGTCTATGATTTGAACCATTCCTGAGACACTTGTTATAGATTCCGAAGCCTCACATCAGGTTTACTGTATACCTTGGACTTCTTATTGACGACGTCACACAGAAATTGCATCGTAATTAAATACAAAATGTACAATGCCGAATTAAGTACAAGAAGACTGACTCTTCTTACTGCCTATGTTTTGAACCATACCTGTGACACTGCTTACAGATTCCGATGCTTCACTTCAGGTTTACTGCATCCCTTGGACCTTCTTAATGTCGACGAAACAGAGAAATTGAATCGGAATTAAATACCAAAGGCACAATGCCGACTTAAGTACATGAAGACTGGCTCTTCTTACTGTCTATGTTTTGAACCATTCCTGTGACACTAGTTATAGATTCCGATGCTTCACTTCAGGTTTACTGTATCCCTTTGACCCTCTTATTGACGACGAATCACAGGAATTGCATCGGAAATAAATACAAAAGGCACAATGCCGACTTAAGTACATAAAGACTGGCTCTTGTTACTGTGTATGTTTGAACCATTCCTGTGACACTAGTTATGGATTCGGAAGCTTCACTTCAGGTTTACTGTATCCCTTGGACCTTATTATTGCGACGAAACACAGAAATTGCTTAAGATTTAAATACCAAATGCACAATGCCGACTTAAGTACAAGAATACTGACGCTTCTTTCTGACTATGTTTTGAACATTTCCTGTGAGACCAGTATTAAATTCCATTGCTTCACTATATGTTTACTGTATCGCTTGGACCTTCTTATTGACGGAGAAACACAGAAATTGCATCGGAATGAAATACAAAAGACAAAATGCCGACTTAAGTACAAGAAGAGTGGCTCTTCTTACGGTCAATGTTTTCAACCTTTCCTGTGACACTAGTTATAGATTCCGATGCTACACCTCAGGTTTACTGTATCCCTTGGACCTTCTTATTGACGACGAAACACAGAAATTGCATCGGAATTAAATACAAAAGGCACAATGCCGACTTAAGTACAAGAAGACTGGCTCTTCTTACTGTCTATGTCTTGAACCATTCCTTTGACACTAGTTATAGATTCCGATGCTTCACATCAGGTTTACTGTATCCCTTGGACCTTGTTATTGACGACGATACACAGAAATTGCTTGGGAATTTAATACAAAAGGCACAATGCCAACTTAAGTACAAGAAGACTGACTTTTCTTACTGACTATGTTTTGAACTTATCCTGTTAGACCAGTATTAAATTCCGATGCTTCACTATATGTTTACTGTATCCCATGGACCTTCTTATTGACGATGAAACACAGAAATTGCATCGGAATGAAAAACAAAAGGCACAATGCCGACTTAAGTACAAGAAGAGTGGCTCTTCTTACTGTCTATGTTTTGAACCATTCATTTGACACTAGTTATAGATTCCGATGCTTCACATCAGGTTTACTGTATCCCTTGGACCTTCTTATTGACGACGATACACAGAAATTGCTTGGGAATTAAATACAAAAGGCACAATGCCAACTTAAGTACAAGAAGACTGACTTTTCTTACTGACTATGTTTTGAACATATCCTCTTAGACCAGTATTAAATTCCGATGCTTCACTATATGTTTACTGTATCCCTTGGACCTTCTTATTGACGACGAAACACAGAAATTGCTTCGGAATTAAATACAAATGGCACAATGCCGATTTAAGTACAAGAAGACTGACTCTTCTTACTGACTATGTTTTGAACATCTCCTGTGAGACCAGAATTAAATTTCGATGTCTCACTATATGTTTACTGTATCCCTTGGACCTTCTCATTGACGATGAAACACAGAAATAGCATCGCAATTAAATACAAAAGGCACAATGCCGACTTAAGTACAAGAAGAATGGCTCTTCTTACTGTCCACGTTTAGAACCATTCCTGTGACACTAGTTTTAGATTCCGGAGCTTAACTTCAGGTTTACTGTATCCCTTGTACCTTCCTATTGACGACGAAACACAGATATTGCTTCGGAATTAAATCCAAAAGGCACAATGAAGACTTAAGTACAAGAAGACTGGTTCCTCTTACTGTCTATGCTTTAAACCATTCCTGTGACACTAGTTATAGACTCCGATGCATCACTTCAGGTTTACTGTTTCCCTTGGACATTCTTATTGACGACAAAACACAGATATTGCATCGGAATTAAATACAAAAGGCATAATGCCGACTTAAGTACAAGAAGATAGGCTCTTCTTACTGTCAATGTTTTGAACCATTCCTGTGGCACTAGTTATAGATTCCGATGCTTCACTTCAGATTTACTGTATCCCTTGGACCTTCTTATTGACGACAAAACACAGAAATTGCATCGTAATTAAATACAAAAGGCACAATGCCGACTTAAGTATAAGATGACTGCCTCTTCTTTCTGTCTATGTTTTGAACCACTCCTGTGGCACTAGTTATAGATTCCGATGCTTCACTTCTGGTTTACTGTATCCCTTGGACCTTCTTATTGACGACGAAACACAGAAATTGCATCGGAATTAAATACAAAAGGCTTAATGCCGACTTAGGTACAAGAAGACTGACTCTTCTTACTGTATATGTTTTAACAATTCCTGTGACACTAGTTATAGATTCCGATGCTTCACTTCAGGTTTACTGTATCCCTTGGACCTTCTTATTGACGACGAAACAAAGAAATTGCATCGGAATTAAATACAAAAGGCACAGTGCCGACTTAAGTACAAGAATACTGACTCTTCTTACTGACTATGTTTTGAACATTTCCTGTGAGACCAGTATTAAATTCCGATGCTTCACTATATGTTTACTGTATCGCTTGGACCTTCTTATTGACGATGAGACACAGAAATTGCATCGGAATTAAATTATAAAGGCACGATGCCGACTTAAGTACAAGGAGAGTGGGTCTTCTTACGGTCTATGTTTTCAACTATTCCTGTGACACTAGTTATGGATTCCGATGCTTCACTTCAGGTTTACTGTATCCCTTGGACCTTCTTATTGACGACGAAATACAGAAATTGCATTGGAATTAAATACAAAAGGCACAATGCCGACTTAAGTACAAGGACGACTGACTCTTCTTACTGACTATGTTTTGAACATCTCCTGTGAGACCAGTATTAAATTCCGATGCCTCACTATATGTCTACTGTATCCCTTGGAGCTTCTTATTGACGATGAAACACAGGAATTGCATCGGAATTAAATACAAAAGGCACATTGCCGACTTACGTACAAGAAGACTGACTCTTCTTACTGTCTATGATTGGACCATTCCTGTGCCACTAGTTATGGATTCCGATGCTTCACTTCAGGTTTACTGTATCCCTTGGACCTTCTTATTGACGACGAAACACAGAAATTGTATCGGAATTAAATACAAATGGCACAATGCCGACTTAAGTACAAGAAGACTGACTCTTCTTACTGTCTATGTTTTGAACCATTCCTGTGACACTAGTTATTGATTCCGATGCTTCACTTCAGGTTTACTGTATCCCTCTCACATTCTTACTGAAGATGAAACACAGAAATTGCATAGGAATTAAATACAAAAGGCACAATGTCGACTTAAGTACAAGAAGACTGCCTCTTCTTACTGTCTACGTTTTGAACCATTCCTGTGACACTAGTTATAGATTCCGAAGCTTCACTTCTGGTTTACTGTATCCCTTGGACCTTCTTATTGACGACAAAACACAGAAATTTCATCGGAATTAAACACAAAGGGCACAATGCCGACTTAGGTACAAGACGACTGGCTCTTCTTACTGTCTATGATTTGAACCATTCCTGAGACACTTGTTATAGATTCCGAAGCCTCACATCAGGTTTACTGTATACCTTGGACTTCTTATTGACGACGTCACACAGAAATTGCATCGTAATTAAATACAAAATGTACAATGCCGAATTAAGTACAAGAAGACTGACTCTTCTTACTGCCTATGTTTTGAACCATACCTGTGACACTGCTTACAGATTCCGATGCTTCACTTCAGGTTTACTGCATCCCTTGGACCTTCTTAATGTCGACGAAACAGAGAAATTGAATCGGAATTAAATACCAAAGGCACAATGCCGACTTAAGTACATGAAGACTGGCTCTTCTTACTGTCTATGTTTTGAACCATTCCTGTGACACTAGTTATAGATTCCGATGCTTCACTTCAGGTTTACTGTATCCCTTTGACCCTCTTATTGACGACGAATCACAGGAATTGCATCGGAAATAAATACAAAAGGCACAATGCCGACTTAAGTACATAAAGACTGGCTCTTGTTACTGTGTATGTTTGAACCATTCCTGTGACACTAGTTATGGATTCGGAAGCTTCACTTCAGGTTTACTGTATCCCTTGGACCTTATTATTGCGACGAAACACAGAAATTGCTTAAGATTTAAATACAAAATGCACAATGCCGACTTAAGTACAAGAATACTGACTCTTCTTTCTGACTATGTTTTGAACATTTCCTGTGAGACCAGTATTAAATTCCATTGCTTCACTATATGTTTACTGTATCGCTTGGACCTTCTTATTGACGGAGAAACACAGAAATTGCATCGGAATGAAATACAAAAGACAAAATGCCGACTTAAGTACAAGAAGAGTGGCTCTTCTTACGGTCAATGTTTTCAACCTTTCCTGTGACACTAGTTATAGATTCCGATGCTACACCTCAGGTTTACTGTATCCCTTGGACCTTCTTATTGACGACGAAACACAGAAATTGCATCGGAATTAAATACAAAAGGCACAATGCCGACTTAAGTACAAGAAGACTGGCTCTTCTTACTGTCTATGTCTTGAACCATTCCTTTGACACTAGTTATAGATTCCGATGCTTCACATCAGGTTTACTGTATCCCTTGGACCTTGTTATTGACGACGATACACAGAAATTGCTTGGGAATTTAATACAAAACGCACAATGCCAACTTAAGTACAAGAAGACTGACTTTTCTTACTGACTAAGTTTTGAACTTATCCTGTTAGACCAGTATTAAATTCCGATGCTTCACTATATGTTTACTGTATCCCTTGGACCTTCTTATTGACGATGAAACACAGAAATTGCATCGGAATGAAAAACAAAAGGCACAATGCCAACTTAAGTACAAGAAGAATGGCTCTTCTTACTGTCCACGTTTAGAACCATTCCTGTGACACTAGTTTTAGATTCCGGAGCTTAACTTCAGGTTTACTGTATCCCTTGTACCTTCCTATTGACGACGAAACACAGATATTGCTTCGGAATTAAATCCAAAAGGCACAATGAAGACTTAAGTACAAGAAGACTGGTTCCTCTTACTGTCTATGCTTTAAACCATTCCTGTGACACTAGTTATAGACTCCGATGCATCACTTCAGGTTTACTGTTTCCCTTGGACATTCTTATTGACGACAAAACACAGATATTGCATCGGAATTAAATACAAAAGGCATAATGCCGACTTAAGTACAAGAAGATAGGCTCTTCTTACTGTCAATGTTTTGAACCATTCCTGTGGCACTAGTTATAGATTCCGATGCTTCACTTCAGATTTACTGTATCCCTTGGACCTTCTTATTGACGACAAAACACAGAAATTGCATCGTAATTAAATACAAAAGGCACAATGCCGACTTAAGTATAAGATGACTGCCTCTTCTTTCTGTCTATGTTTTGAACCACTCCTGTGGCACTAGTTATAGATTCCGATGCTTCACTTCAGGTTTACTGTATCCCTTGGACCTTCTTATTGACGACGAAACACAGATATTGCATCGGAATTAAATACAAAAGGCTCAATGCCGACTTAGGTACAAGAAGACTGACTCTTCTTACTGTATATGTTTTAACAATTCCTGTGACACTAGTTATAGATTCCGATGCTTCACTTCAGGTTTACTGTATCCCTTGGACCTTCTTATTGACGACGAAACAAAGAAATTGCATCGGAATTAAATACAAAAGGCACAGTGCCGACTTAAGTACAAGAATACTGACTCTTCTTACTGACTATGTTTTGAACATTTCCTGTGAGACCAGTATTAAATTCCGATGCTTCACTATATGTTTACTGTATCGCTTGGACCTTCTTATTGACGATGAGACACAGAAATTGCATCGGAATTAAATTATAAAGGCACGATGCCGACTTAAGTACAAGGAGAGTGGGTCTTCTTACGGTCTATGTTTTCAACTATTCCTGTGACACTAGTTATGGATTCCGATGCTTCACTTCAGGTTTACTGTATCCCTTGGACCTTCTTATTGACGACGAAATACAGAAATTGCATTGGAATTAAATACAAAAGGCACAATGCCGACTTAAGTACAAGGACGACTGACTCTTCTTACTGACTATGTTTTGAACATCTCCTGTGAGACCAGTATTAAATTCCGATGCCTCACTATATGTCTACTGTATCCCTTGGAGCTTCTTATTGACGATGAAACACAGATATTGCATCGGAATTAAATACAAAAGGCACATTGCCGACTTACGTCCAAGAAGACTGACTCTTCTTACTGTCTATGATTGGACCATTCCTGTGCCACTAGTTATGGATTCCGATGCTTCACTTCAGGTTTACTGTATCCCTTGGACCTTCTTATTGACGACGAAACACAGAAATTGCTTCGGAATTAAATACAAAAGGCACAATGCCGATTTAAGTACAAGAAGACTGACTCTTCTTAAAGACTATGTTTTGAACATCTCCTGTGAGACCAGTATTAAATTCCGATGCCTCACTATATGTTTACTGTATCCCATGGACCTTCTTGTTGACGACGAAACAGAGAAATAGCATCGGAATTGAATACAAAAGGCACAATCCCGACTTAAGTACAAGAAGAATGGCTCTTCTTACTGGCCACGTTTAGAACCATTCCTGTGACACTAGTTATAGATTCCGGTTCTAACTTCAGGTTTACTGTATCCCTTGGAACTTCTTATTGACGACGAAACACAGAAATTGCATCGGAATTAAATACAAAAGGCACAATGCCGACTTAAGTACAAGAAGACTGACTCTTCTTACTGACTATGTTTTGAACATCTCCTGTGAGACCAGTATTAAATTCCGATGCCTCACTATATGTTTACTGTATCTCTTGGAGCTTCTTATTGACGATGAAACACAGAAATTGCATCGGAATTAAATACAAAAGGCACAATGCCGCCTTATGTACATGAAGACTGGCTCCTCTTACTGTCTATATTTTGAACCATTCCTGTGCCACTAGTTATGGATTCCGATGCTTCACTTCAGGTTTACTGTATCCCTTGGACCTTGTTATTGACGACGAAACACAGAAATTGTATCGGAATTAAATACAAATGGCACAATGCCGACTTAAGTACAAGAAGACTGACTCTTCTTACTGTCTATGTTTTGAACCATTCCTGTGACACTAGTTATTGATTCCGATGCTTCACTTCAGGTTTACTGTATCCCTCTCACCTTCTTACTGAAGATGAAACACAGAAATTGCATAGGAATTAAATACAAAAGGCACAATGTCGACTTAAGTACAAGAAGACTGCCTCTTCTTACTGTCTACGTTTTGAACCATTCCTGTGACACTAGTTATAGATTCCGAAGCTTCACTTCTGGTTTACTGTATCCCTTGGACCTTCTTATTGACGACAAAACACAGAAATTTCATCGGAATTAAACAGAAAGGGCACAATGCCGACTTAGGTACAAGACGACTGGCTCTTCTTACTGTCTATGATTTGAACCATTCCTGAGACACTTGTTATAGATTCCGAAGCCTCACATCAGGTTTACTGTATACCTTGGACTTCTTATTGACGACGTCACACAGAAATTGCATCGTAATTAAATACAAAATGTACAATGCCGAATTAAGTACAAGAAGACTGACTCTTCTTACTGCCTATGTTTTGAACCATTCCTGTGACACTGCTTATAGATTCCGATGCTTCACTTCAGGTTTACTGCATCCCTTGGACCTTCTTAAAGTCGACGAAACAGAGAAATTGCATCGGAATTAAATACCAAAGGCACAATGCCGACTTAAGTACATGAAGACTGGCTCTTCTTACTGTCTATGTTTTGAACCATTCCTGTGACACTAGTTATAGATTCCGATGCTTCACTTCAGGTTTACTGTATCCCTTTGACCCTCTTATTGACGACGAATCACAGGAACTGCATCGGAAATAAATACAAAAGGCACAATGCCGACTTAAGTACATAAAGACTGGCTCTTCTTACTGTGTATGTTTGAACCATTCCTGTGACACTAGTTATGGATTCAGAAGCTTCACTTCAGGTTTACTGTATCCCTTGGACCTTCTTATTCACGACGAAACACAGAAATTGCATCGGAATTAAATACAAAAGGTACAATGCTGACTTAAGTACAAGAGGACTAACTCTTCTTACTGTCTATATTTGAACCATTCCTGTTACACTAGTTACAGATTCCGATGCTTCACTTCAGGTTTACTGTATCTCTTGTACCTTCATATTGACGACGAAACACAGAAATTGCATCAAAATTAAATACAAAAGGCACAATGCCGACTTAAGTACAAGAAGACTGGTTCTTCTTACTGTCTATGTTTTGAATCATTCCTGTGGCATTAGTTATAGATTCTGATGCTTCACTTCAGGTTTACTGTATCCCTTGGACCTTCTTATTGACGACGAAACACAGAAATTGCTTCGGAATTAAATACAAAAGGCACAATGCCGACTTAAGTACAAGAAGACTGGCTCTACTTACTGTCTATGCTTTGAACATCTCCTGTGAGACCAGTATTAAATTCCGCTGCCTCACGATATTTTTACTGTATCCCTTGGACCTTCTTATTGACGATGAAACACAGAAATAGCATCGCAATTAAATACAAAAGGCACAATGCCGACTTAAGTACAAGAAGAATGGCTCTTCTAACTGTCCACGTTTAGAACCATTCCTGTGACACTAGTTATAGATTCCGGTGCTTCAATTCAGGTTTACTATATCCCTTGTACCTTCCTATTGACGACGAAACACAGAAATTGCTTCGTAATTAAATACAAAAGGCACAATGCCGACTTAAGTACAAGAAGACTGACTCTTCTTACTGACTATGTTTTGAACATCTCCTGTGAGACCAGTATTAAATTCCGATGCCTCACTATATGTTTACTGTATCCCTTGGAGCTTCTTATTGACGATGAAACACAGAAATTACATCGGAATTAAATACAAAAGGCACAATGCCGCCTTATGTACATGAAGACTGGCTCTTCTTCCTGTCTATATCTTGAACCATTCCTGTGCCACTAGTTATAGATTCCGATGCTTCACTTCAGGTTTACTGTATCCCTTGGGCCTTGTTATTGACGACGAAACAAGGAAAATTTTATCGGAATTAAATACAAAAGGCACAATGACGACTTAAGTACAAGAAGACTGACTCTTCTTACTATCTATGTTTTGAACCATTCCTGTGACACTAGTTATAGATTCCGATGCTTCACTTCAGGTTAACTGTATCCCTCTCACCTTCTTACTGTCGATGAAACACAGAAATTGCATCAGAATTAAATACAAAAGGCACAATGCCGACTTAAGTACAACAAGACTGCCTGTTCTTACTGTCTACGTTTTGAACCATTCCTGTGACACTAGTTATAGATTCCGAAGGTTCAGTTCTGGTTTACTGTATCCCTTGGACCTTCTTATTGACGACAAAACACAGATATTTCATCGGAATTAAATACAAAGGGCACAATGCCGACTTAAGTACAAGACGACTGGCTCTTCTTACTGTCTATGATTTGAACCATTCCTGAGACACTAGTTATAGATTCCGAAGCTTCACATCAGGTTTACTGTATACCTTGGACTTCTTATTGACGTCGTCACACAGAAATTGCATCGGAATTAAATACAAAATGTACAATGCCGAATTAAGTACAAGAAGACTGACTCTTCTTACTGCCTATGTTTTGAACCATTCCTGTGACACTGGTTATAGATTCCGATGCTTCACTTCAGGTTTACTGCATCCCTTGGACCTTCTTAATGACGACGAAGCACAGAAATTGCATCGGAATTAAATACCAAAGGCACAAATCCGACTTAAGTACATGAAGACTGGCTCTTCTTACTGTCTATGTTTTGAACCATTCCTGTGACACTAGTTATAGATTCCGAAGCTTCACTTCAGGTTTACTGTATCTCTTTGACACTCTTATTGACGACGAATCACAGGAATTGCATCGGAAATAAATACAAAAGGCACAATGCCGACTTAACTACATAAAGACTGGCTCTTCTTACTGTGTATGTTTGAACCATTCCTGTGACACTAGTTATGGATTCCGAAGCTTCACTTCAGGTTAACTGTATTCCTTGGACCTTCTTATTGACGACGAAACACAGAAATTGCATCGGAATTAAATTCAAAAGGTACAATGCTGACTTAAGTACAAGAGGACTATCTCTTCTTACTGTCTATGTTTTGAACCATTCCTGTTACACTAGTTATAGATTCAGATGCTTCACTTCAGGTTTACTGTATCTCTTGTACCTTCATATTGACGACGAAACACAGAAATTGCTTCAAAATTAAATACAAAAGGCACAATGCCGACTTAAGTACAAGAAGACTGGCTCTTCTTACTGTGTATGCTTTGAACCATTCCTGTGGCACTAGTTATAGATTCCGATGCTTCATTTCAGGTTTACTGTATACCTTGGACGTTCTTATTGACGACGAAACACAGAAATTGCATCGGAATTAAATACAAAAGCACAATGCCGACTTAAGTACAAGAAGACTGGCTCTCCTTAATGTCTATGTTTTGAACATCCCCTGTGAGACCAGTATTAAATTCCGATGCCTCACTATATGTTTACTGTATCCCTTGGACCTTCTTATTGACTATGAAACACAGAAATAGCATCGCAATTAAATACGAAAGGCACAATGCCGACTTAAGTACAAGAAAAATGGCTCTTCTTATTGTCCACGTTTAGAAGCATTCCTGTGACACTAGTTATAGATTCCGGTGCTTCACGTCAGGTTTACTGTATCCCTTGTACCTTCCTATTGACGACGAAACACAGAAATTGATTCGGAATAAAATACAAAAGGCCCAATGCCGACTTAAGTTCAAGAAGACTGGTTCCTCTTACTGTCTATGTTTTGAACCATTCCTGTGGCACTAGTTATAGATTCCGATGCTTCACTTCAGGTTTAATGCATCCCTTGGACGTTCTTATTGACGACGAAACACAGAAATTGCATCGGAATTAAATACAAAAGGCGCAATGCCGACTTAAGTACAAGAATTCTGACTCTTCTTACTGACTATGTTTTGAACATTTCCTGTGAGACCAGTATTAAATTCCGATGCTTCACTATATGTTTACTGTATCCCTTGGACCTTCTTATTAGCGATGAGACACAGAAATTTCATCTGAATTAAATACAAAAGGCACAATGCCGACTTAAGTACAAGAAGAGTGGTTCTTCTTACGGTCTATGTTTTCAACCATTCCTGTGACACTAGTCATGGATTCCGATGCTTCACTTCAGGTTTACTGTATCCCATGGACCTTCTTATTGACGACGAAACACAGAAATTGCTTCGGAATTAAATACAAATGGCACAATGCCGAATTTAGTACAAGAAGACTGACTCTTCTTACTGACTAAGTTTTGAACATCTCCTGTGAGACCAGTATTAAATTCCGATGCCTCACTATATTTTTACTGTATACCTTGGACCTTCTTATTGACGATGAAACACAGAAATAGCATCGCAATTGAATACAAAGGCACAATGCCGACTTAAGTACAAGAAGAATGGCTATTCCTACTGTCCACGTTTAGAACCATTCCTGTGACATTAGTTATAGATTCCGATGCATCACTTCAGGTTTACTGTTTCCCTTGGACCTTCTTATCGACGACAAAACACAGATATTGCATCGGAATTAAATACAAAAGGCACAATGCCGACTTAAGTACAAGAAGACTGGCTCTCCTTACTGTCAATGTTTTGAATCATTCCTGTGGCACTAGTTATAGATTCCGATGCTTCACTTCAGGTTTACTGTATCCCTTGGACCTTCTTATTGACGACAAAACTCAGAAATTGCATCGGAATTAAATACAAGAGGCACAATGCCGACTTAAGTATAAGATGACTGCCTCTCCTTGCTGTCTATGTTTGAACCATTCCTGTGGCTCTAGTTATAGATTCCGATGCTTCACTTCAGGTTTACTGTTTCCCTTGGACCTTCTTATTGACGACGAAACACAGAAATTGCATCGGAATTAAATACAAAAGGCTCAATGCCGACTTCAGTACAAGAAGACTGACTCTTCTTACTGTATATGTTTTTAACAATTCCTGTGACACTAGTTATAGATTGCGATGCTTCACTTCAGGTTTACTGTATCCCTTGGACCTTCGTATTGACGACGAAACACAGAAATTGCATCGGAATTAAATACAAAAGGCACAATGCCGACATAAGTACAAGAATACTGACTCTTCTTACTGACTATGTTTTGAACATTTCCTGTGAGACCAGTATTAAATTCTGATGCTTCACTATATGTTTACTGAGTCGCTTGGACCTTCTTATTGACGATGAAACACAGAAATTGCATCTGAATTAAATACAAAAGGCACAATGCCGACTTAAGTACAAGAAGAGTGGCTCTTCTTACGGCCTATGTTTTCAACCATTCATGTGACACTAGTTATGGATTAGGATGCTTCACTTCAGGTTTACTGTATCCCTTGGACCTTCTTATTGACGACGAAACACAGAAATTGCATCGGAATTAAATACAAAAGGCACAATGCCGACTTAAGTACAAGAGGACTGACTCTTCTTACTGACTATGCTTTGAACATCTCCTGTGAGACCAGTATTAATTTCCGATGCCTCACTATATGTTTACTGTATCCCTTGGAGCTTCTTATTGACGATGAAACACAGATATTGCATCGGAATTAAATACAAAAGGCACAATGCCGCCTTATGTACATGAAGGCCGGCTCGTCTTACTGTCAATATTTTGAACCATTCCTGTGCCACTAGTTATTGATTCCGATGCTTCAATTCAAGTTTACTGTATCCCTGGGACCTTCTTATTGACGACAATACACAGAAATTGCATCGGTATTAAATACAAAAGGCACAATGCCGACTTAAGTACAAGAAGACTGGCTCTTCTTACTGTCTATGTTTTGAACCATTCCTGTGGCACTAGTTATAGATTCCGATGCTTCACTTCGGGTTTACTGTATCCCTTGGACATTCTTATTGACGACGAAACACAGAAATTGCGTCGGAATTAAATACAAAAGGCATAATGCCGACTTAAGTACAAGAAGACTGGCTCTTCTTACTGTCTATGTTTTGAACAATTCCTGTGACACTAGTTATAGATTCCGATGCTTCACTTCACGTTTACTGTATCCCTTGGACCTTCTTATTGACGACGAAACACAGAAATTGCATTGGAATTAAATACAAAAGGCACAATGCCGACTTAAGTACAAGAAGACTGACTCTTCTTACTGACTATGTTTTGAACATCTCCTGTGAGACCAGTATTAATTTCCGATGCCTCATTATATGTTTACTGTATCCCTTGGACATTCTTATTGACGATGAAACACAGAAATTGCATTGGAATTAAATACAAAAGGCAAAATGCCGACTTAAGTACAAGAAGAGTGGCTCTTCTTACGGTCTATGTTCTCAACCATTCCTGTGACACTAGTTATAGATTCCGATGCTACACCTCAGGTTTACTGTATCCCTTGGACCTTCTTATTGACGACGAAACACTGAAATTGCATCGGAATTAAATGCAAAAGTCACAATGCGAACTTAAGTACAAGAAGACTGGCTCTTCTTATTGTCTATGTCTTGAACCATTCCTTTGACACTAGTTATAGATTCCGATGCTTCACATCAGGTTTACTGTATCCCTTGGACCTTCTTATTGACGACGATACACAGAAATTGCATCGGAATTAAATACAAAAGGCACAATGCCGACATAAGTACAAGAATACTGACTCTTCTTACTGACTATGTTTTGAACATTTCCTGTGAGACCAGTATTAAATTCCGATGCTTCACTATATGTTTACTGTATCGCTTGGACTTTCTTATTGACGATGAAACACAGAAATTGCATCGGAATTAAATACAAAAGGCACAATGCCGACTTAAGTACAAGAGGACTGACTCTCCTTACTGACTATGTTTTGAACATCTCCTGTGAGACCAGTATTAATTTCCGATGCCTCACTATATGTTTACTGTATCCCTTGGAGCTTCTTATTGACGATGAAACACAGAAATTGCATCGGAATTAAATACTAAAGGCACAATGCAGCCTTATGTACATGAAGACCGGCTCTTCTTACTGTCAATATTTTGAACCATTCCTGTGCCACTAGTTATTGATTCCGATGATTCACTTCAAGTTTACTGTATCCCTGGGACCTTCTTATTGACGACAATACACAGAAATTGCATCGGAATTAAATACAAAAGGCACAATGCCGACTTAAGTACAAGAAGACTGGCTCTTCTTACTGTCTATGTTTTGAACCATTCCTGTGGCACTAGTTATAGATTCCGATGCTTCATTCGGGTTTACTGTATCCCTTGGACATTCTTATTGACGACGGAACACAGAAATTGCGTCGGAATTAAATACAAAAGGCACAATGCCGACTTAAGTACAAGAAGACTGGCTCTTCTTACTGTCTATGTTTTGAACAATTCCTGTGACACTAGTTATGGATTCCGATGCTTCACTCCAGGTTTACTGTATCCCTTGGACCTTCTTATTGACGACGAAACACAGAAATTGCATCGGAATTAAATACAAAAGGCACAATGCCGACTTAAGTACAAGAAGACTGACTCTTCTTACTGACTATGTTTTGAACATCTCCTGTGAGACCAGTATTAATTTCCGATGCCTCACTATATGTTTACTGTATCCCTTGGACCTTCTTATTGACGATGATACACAGAAATTGCATTGGAATTAAATACAAAAGGCAAAATGCCGACTTAAATAAAAGAAGAGTGGCTCTTCTTACGGTCTATGTTTTCAGCCATTCCTGTGACACTAGTTATAGATTCCGATGCTACACCTCAGGTTTACTGTATCCCTTGGACCTTCTTATTGACGACGAAACACAGAAATTGCATCGGAATTAAATGCAAAAGTCACAATGCCGACTTAAGTACAAGAAGACTTACTCTTCTTACTGACTATGTTTTGAACATATCCAGTGAGACCAGTATTAAATTCCGATGCTTCACTATTTGTTTACTGTATATCTTGGACCTTCTTATTGACGATGAAACACAGAAATTGCATCGGAATTAAATACAAAAGGCACAATGCCGACTTAACTACAAGAAGAGTGGCTCTTCTTACTGTCTATGTTTTGAGCCATTCCTGTGACACTAGTTATAGATTCCGATGCTTCACTTCAGGTTTACTGTATCCCTTGGACCTTATTATTGACGACGAAACACAGAGATTGCTTCAGCTTTAAATACAAAAGGCATAATGCCGACTTAAGTACAAGAAGACTGGCTCTTCTTACTGCCTATGTTTTGAACCATTCGTGTGACACTAGTTATAGATTCCGATGCCTCACTTCAGGTTTACTGTATCCCTTGGACCCTCTTATTGACGACAAAACACAAAAATTGCATCGGAATTAAATACAAAAGGCACAATGCCGACTTAAGTACAAGAAGACTGGCTCTTCTTACTGTCTATGATTTGAACCATTCCTGTGGCACTAGTTATAGATTCCGATGCTTCACTTCAGGTTTACTGTATCCCTTGGACCTTCTTATTGACGACGAAACACAGAAATTGCATCGGAATTAAATACAAGAGGCACAATGCCGACTTAAGTACAAGAAGAGTGGTTCTTCTTACGGTCTATGTTTTCAACCTTTCCTGTGACACTAGTCATGGATTCCGATGCTTCACTTCAGGTTTACTGTATCCCTTGGACCTTCTTATTGACGACGAAACACAGAAATTGCTTCGGAATTAAATACAAAAGGCACAATGCCCATTTAAGTACAAGAAGACTGAATCTTCATACTGACTATGCTTTGAACATCTCCTGTGAGACCAGTATTAAATTCCGATGCCTCACTATATGTTTACTGTATCCCTTGGACCTTCTTATTGACGATGAAACACAGAAATAGCATCGGAATTAAATACAAAAGGCACAATGCCGATTTAAGTACAAGAAGACTTACTCTTCTTACTGACTATGTTTTGAACATATCCAGTGAGACCAGTATTAAATTCCGATACTTCACTATTTGTTTACTGTATATCTTGGACCTTCTTATTGACGATGAAACACAGAAATTACATCGGAATTAAATACAAAAGGCACAATGCCGACTTAAGTACAAGAAGAGTGGCTCTTCTTACTGTCTATGTTTTGAACCATTCCTGTGACACTAGTTATAGATTCCGATGCTTCACTTCAGGTTTACTGTATCCCTTGGACCTTATTATTGACGACGAAACACAGAGATTGCTTCAGCTTTAAATACAAAAGGCATAATGCCGACTTAAGTACAAGAAGACTGGCTCTTCTTACTGCCAATGTTTTGAACCATTCGTGTGACACTAGTTATAGATTCCGATGCTTCACTTCAGGTTTACTGTATCCCTTGGACCCTCTTATTGACAACAAAACACAAAAATTGCATCGGATTTAAATACAAAAGGCACAATGCCGACTTATGTACAAGAAGACTGGCTCTTCTTACTGTCTATGATTTGAACCATTCCTGTGGCACTAGTTATAGATTCCGATGCTTCACTTCAGGTTTACTGTATCCCTTGGACCTTCTTATTGACGACGAAACACAAAAATTGCATCGGAAATAAATACAAAAGGCACAATGCAGACTTAAGTACAAGAAGACTGGCTCTTCTTACTGTCTATGTTTTGAACAATTACTGTGACACTAGTTATAGATTCCGATGCTTCACTTCAGGTTTACTGTATCCCTTGGACCTTCTTATTGACGACGAAACACAGAAATTGCATCGGAATTAAATACAAGAGGCACAATGCCGACTTAAGTACAAGAAGAGTGGTTCTTCTTACGGTCTATGTTTTCAACCATTCCTGTGACACTAGTCATGGATTCCGATGCTTCACTTCAGGTTTACTGTATCCCTTGGACCTTCTTATTGACGACGAAACACAGAAATTGCTTCGGAATTAAATACAAAAGGCACAATGCCGATTTAAGTACAAGAAGACTAAATCTTCTTACTGAGTATGTTTTGAACATCTCCTGTGAGACCAGTATTAAATTCCGATGCCTCACTATATGTTTACTGTATCCCTTGGACTTTCTTATTGACGATGAAACACAGAAATAGCATCGGAATTAAATACAAAAGGCACAATGCCGACTTAAGTACAGGAAGAATGGGTCTTCTTACTGTCCACGTTTAAAACCATTCCTGTGACACTAATTATAGATTCCGGTGCTTCACTTCAGGTTTACTGTATCCCTTGTACCTTCCTATTGACGACGAAACACAGAAATTGCTTCGGAATTAAATACAAAAGGCACAATGCCGACTTAAGTACAAGAAGACTGGTTCCTATTACTGTTTATGTTTTGAACCATTCCTGTGACACTAGTTATAGATTCCGATGCATCACTTCAGGTTTCCGGTTTCCCTTGGACCTTCTTACTGACGACAAAACACAGATATCGCATCGGAATTAAATACAAAAAAGGCACAATGCCGACTTAAGTACAAGAAGACTGGCTCTTCTTACTGTCAATGTTTTGAACCATTCCTGTGGCACTAGTTATATATTCCGATGCTTCACTTCAGGTTTACTGTATCCCTTGGACCTTCTTATTGACGACAAAACACAGACATTGCATCGGAATTAAATACAAAAGGCACAATGCCGACTTAAGTATAAGAAGGCTGCCTCTTCTTACTGTCTATGTTTTGAACCATTCCTGTGGCACTAGTTATAGATTCCGATGTTTCACTTCAGGTTTAGTGTATCCCTTGGACCTTCTTATTGACGACGAAACACAGAAATTGCATCGGAATTAAATACAAAAAGCTCATTGCCGACTTATGTACAAGAAGACTGACTCTTCTTACTGTATATGTTTTTAACAATTCCTGTGACACTATTTATAGATTCCGATGCTTCACTTCAGGTTTACTGTATCCCTTGGACCTTCTTATTGACGACGAAACACAGAAATTGCATCGGAATTAAATACAAAAGGCACAATGCCGACTTAAGTACAAGAATACTGACTCTTCTTACCGACTATGTTTTGAACATTTCCTGTGAGACCAGTATTAAATTCCGATGCTACACTATATGTTTACTGTATCGCTTGGACCTTCTTATTGACGATGAAACACAGAAATTGCATCGGAATTAAATACAAAAGGCACAATGCCGACTTAAGTACAAGAAGAGTGGCTCTTCTTATGGTCTATGTTTTCAACCATTCCTGTGACACTAGTTATGGATTCCGATGTTTCTTTTCAGGTTTTCTGTATCCCTTGGACCTTCGTATTGACGACGAAACACAGAAATTGCATCGGAATTAAATACAAAAGGCACAATGCCGACTTAAGTACAAGAAGACTGACTCTTCTTACTGACTATGTTTTGAAGATCTCCTGTGAGACCAGTATTAAATTCCGATGCCTCACTATATGTTTACTGTATCCCTTGGAGCTTCTTATTGACGATGAAACACCGAAATTGCATCGGAATTAAATACAAAAGGCACAATGCCGCCTTATGTACATGATGACTGGCTCTTCTTACTGTCTATATTTTGAATCATTCCTGTGCCACTAGTTATAGATTCCGATGCTTCACTTCAGGTTTACTGTATCCCTTGTACCTTGTTATTGACGACGAAACACAGAAATTGTATCGGAATTAAATACAAAATGTACAATGCCGAATTAAGTACAAGAAGACTGACTCTTCTTACTGCCTATGTTTTGAACCATTCCTGTGACACTAGTTTTAGATTCCGATGCTTCACTTCAGGTTTACTGCATCCCTTGGACCTTCTTAATGACGACGAAACACAGAAATTGCATCGGAATTAAATACCAAAGGCACAATGCCGACTTAAGTACATGAAGACTGGCTCTTCTTACTGTCTATGTTTTGAACCATTCCTGTGACACTAGTTATAGATTCCGATGCTTGACTTCAGGTTTACTGTATCCCTTTGACCCTCTTATTAACGACGAATAACAGGAATTGCATCGGAAATAAATACAAAAGGCACAATGCCGGCTTAAGTACAAGAAGACTGGCTCTTCTTACTGTCTATGCTTTGAACCATTCCTGTGTCACTAGTTATAGATTCCGATGCATCGCATCAGGTTTACTGTATCCCTTGGACCTTCTTATTGGCGAAGAAACACAGAAATTTCATCGGAATTAAATAGAAAAGGCACAATGCCGACTTAAGTACAAGAAGACTGGCTCTTCTTACTGTCTAAAATTTGAACCATTCCTGAGACACTAGTTATAGATTCCGAAGCTTCACTACAGATTTACTGTATCCCTTGGACCTTCTTATTGACGACGAAACACAGAAATTGCATCGGAATGAAACACAAAAGGTACAACGCCGAATTAAGTACAAGAAGACTGACTCATCTTACTGCCTATGTTGTGAACCATTCCTGTGACACTAGTTATAGATTCCGATGCTTCACGTCAGATTTACTGTATCCCTTGGACCTACTTATTGACGACGAAACATAGAAATTGCATCGGAATTAAATCCAAAAGGCACAATGCCGACTTAAGTACATGAAGAATGGCTCTTCTTACTGTCTATGAATTGAACCATTCCTGTGACACTAGTTACAGATTCCGATGCGTGACGTCAGGTTTACTGTATCCCTTGGACCTTCTTATTGACGACGAAACACAGAAATTGCATCGGAATTAAATACTAAAGGCACAATGTCGGCTTAAGTACAAGAAGACTTGCTCTTCTTACTGTCAATGTTTTGAACAATTCCTGTGACACTAGTTATAGATTCCGATGCTTCACTTCAGGTTTACTGTATCCCTTGGACCTTCTTATTGACGACGAAACACAGAAATTGCATCGGAATTAAATACAAAAGGCGCAATGCCGACTTAAGTACAAGAATACTGACTCTTCTTACTGACTATGTTTTGAACATTTCCTGTGAGACCAGTATTAAATTCCGATGCTTCACTATATGTTTACTGTATCCCTTGGAACATCTTATTGACGATGAGACACAGAAATTGCATCTGAATTAAATACAAAAGGCACAATGCCGACTTAAGTACAAGATGAGTGGTTCTTCTTACGGTCTATGTTATCAACCATTCCTGTGACACTAGTCATGGATTCCGATGCTTCACTTCAGGTTTACTGTATCCCTTGGACCTTCTTATTGACGACGAAACACAGAAATTGCTTCGAAATTAAATAGAAAAGGCACAATGCCGATTTAAGTACAAGAAGACTGACTCTTCTTACTGACTATGTTTTGAACATCTCCTATGAGACCAGTATTAAATTCCGATGCCTCACTATATGTTTACTGTATCCCTTTGACCTTCTTATTGACGATGAAACACAGAAATTGCATCGGAATTAAATACAAAAGGCACAATGCCGCCTTATGTACATGATGACTGGCTCTTTTTACTGTCTATTTTTTGAATCATTCCTGTGCCACTAGTTATAGATTCCGATGCTTCACTTCAGGTTTACTGTATCCCTTGGACTTTGTTATTGACGACGAAACACAGAAATTGTATCGGAATTAAATACAAAATGTACAATGCCGAATTAAGTACAAGAAGACTGACTCTTCTTACTGCCTATGTTTTGAACCATTCCTGTGACACTAGTTATAGATTCCGATGCTTCACTTCAGGTTTACTGCATCCCTTGGACCTTCTTAATGACGACGAAACACAGAAATTGCATCGGAATTAAATACCAAAGGCACAATGCCGACTTAAGTACATGAAGACTGGCTCTTCTTACTGTCTATGTTTTGAACCATTCCTGTGACACTAGTTATAGATTCCGATGCTTGACTTCAGGTTTACTGTATCCCTTTGACCCTCTTATTGACGACGAATAACAGGAATTGCATCGGAAATAAATACAAAAGGCACAATGCCGACTTAAGTACAAGAAGACTGGCTCTTCTTACTGTCTATGCTTTGAACCATTCCTGTGACACTAGTTATAGATTCCGATGCATCGCATCAGGTTTACTGTATCCCTTGGACCTTCTTATTGGCGAAGAAACACAGAAATTTCATCGGAATTAAATAGAAAAGGCACAATGCCGACCTAAGTACAAGAAGACTGGCTCTTCTTACTGTCTAAAATTTGGACCATTCCTGAGACACTAGTTATAGATTCCGATGCTTCACTTCAGGTTTACTGTATCCCTTGGACCTTCTTATTGACGACGAAACACAGAAATTGCATCGGAATTAAATACAAAAGGCGCAATGTCGACTAAAGTACAAGAATACTGACTCTGCTTACTGACTATGTTTTGAACATTTCCTGTGAGACCAGTATTAAATTCCGATGCTTCACTATGTGTTTACTGTATCCCTTGGAACTTCTTATTGACGATGAGACACAGAAATTGCATCTGAATTAAATACAAAAGGCACAATGCCGACTTAAGTATAAGATGAGTGGTTCTTCTTACGGTCTATGTTATCAACCATTCCTGTGACACTAGTCATGGATTCCGATGCTTCACTTCAGGTTTACTGTATCCCTTGGACCTTCTTATTGACGACGAAACACAGAAATTGCTTCGAAATTAAACAGAAAAGGCACAATGCCGATTTAAGTACAAGAAGACTGACTCTTCTTACTGACTATGTTTTGAACATCTCCTATGAGACCAGTATTAAATTCCGATGCCTCACTATATGTTTACTGTATCCCTTTGACCTTCTTATTGACGATGAAACACAGAAATTGCATCGGAATTAAATACATAATGCACAATGCCGACTTAAGCACAAGAAGAATGGCTCTTCTTACTGTCCACGTTTAGAACCATTCCTGTGACACTAGTTATAGATTCCGGTGCCTCACTTCTGGTTTACTGTATCCCTTGTACCTTCCTATTGACGACGAAACACAGAAATTGCTTCGGAATTAAATACAAGAGGCACAATGCCGACTTAAGTACAAGAAGACTGGTTCCTCTTACTGTCTATGTTTTGAACCATTCCTGTGACTCTAGTTATAGATTCCGATGCATCACTTCAGGTTTACTGTTTCCCTTGGACCTTCTTGTTGACGACTAAACACAGATATTGCATCGGAATTAAATACAAAAGGCACAATGCCGACTTAAGTACAAGAAGACTGCCTCTTCTGTCTATGTTTTGTACCATTCCTGTGGTACTAGTTATAGATTCCAATGCTTCACTTCAGGTTTACTGTATCCCTTGGACCTTCTTATTGACGACGAAACACAGAAATTGCATCGGAATTAAATACAAAAGGCACAATGCCGACTTAAGTACAAGAATACTGACTCTTCTTACTGACTATGTTTTGAACATTTCCTGTGAGACCAGTATTAAATTCCGATGCTTCACTATATGGTTACTGTATCTTTTGGACCTTCTTATTGACGATGAAACACAGAAATTGCATCGCAATTAAATACAAAAGGCACAATGCCGCCTTATGTTCATGAAGACAGGCTCGTCTTACTGTCTATATTTTGAACCATTCCTGTGCCACTAGTTATAGATTCCGATGATTCAATTCAGGTTTACTGTATCCCTTGGACCTTCTTTTTGACGACGAAACACAGAAATTGCATCGGAATTAAATACAAAAGGCACAATGCCGACTTAAGTACAAGAAGAATGGCTCTTCCTACTGTCCACGTTTAGAACCATTCCTGTGACACTAGTTATAGATTCCGATGCTTCACTTCAGGTTTACTGTATCCCTTGGACCTTCTTATTGACGACGAAACACATTAATTGCATCGGAATTAAATACAAAAGGCACAATGCCGACTTAAGTACAAGAAGACTGACTCTTCTTACTGACTATGTTTTGAAGATCTCCTGTGAGACCAGTATTAAATTCCGATGCCTCACTATATGTTTACTGTATCCCTTGGAGCTTCTTACTGACGATGAAACACAGAAATTGCATCGGAATTAAATACAAAAGGCACAATGCCGCCTTATGTACATGATGACTGGCTCTTCTTACTGTCTATTTTTTGAATCATTCCTGTGCCACTAGTTATAGATTCCGATGCTTCACTTCAGGTTTACTGTATCCCTTGGACTTTGTTATTGACGACGAAACACAGAAATTGTATCGGAATTAAATACAAAATGTACAATGCCAAATTAAGTACAAGAAGACTGACTCTTCTTACTGCCTATGTTTTGAACCATTCCTGTGACACTAGTTATAGATTCCGATGCTTCACTTCAGGTTTACTGCATCCCTTGGACCTTCTTAATGACGACGAAACACAGAAATTGCATCGGAATTAAATACCAAAGGCACAATGCCGACTTAAGTACATGCAGACTGGCTCTTCTTACTGTCTATGTTTTGAACCATTCCTGTGACACTAGTTATAGATTCCGATGCTTGACTTCAGGTTTACTGTATCCCTTTGACCCTCTTATTGACGATGAATAACAGGAATTGCATCGGAAATAAATACAAAAGGCACAATGCCGACTTAAGTACAAGAAGACTGGCTCTTCTTACTGTCTATGCTTTGAACCATTCCTGTGACACTAGTTATAGATTCCGATGCATCGCATCAGGTTTACTGTATCCCTTGGACCTTCTTATTGGCGAAGAAACACAGAAATTTCATCGGAATTAAATAGAAAAGGCACAATGCCGACTTAAGTACAAGAAGACTGGCTCTTCTTACTGTCTAAAATTTCGACCAATCCTGAGACACTAGTTATAGATTCCGATGCTTCACTTCAGGTTTACTGTATCCCTTGGACCTTCTTATTGACGACGAAACACAGAAATTGCATCGGAATTAAATACAAAAGGCGCAATGCCGACTTAAGTACAAGAATACTGACTCTTCTTACTGACTATGTTTTGAACATTTCCTGTGAGACCAGTATTAAATTCCGATGCTTCACTATATGTTTACTGTATCCCTTGGAACTTCTTATTGACGATGAGACACAGAAATTGCATCTGAATTAAATACAAAAGGCACAATGCCGACTTAAGTACAAGATGAGTGGTTCTTCTTACGGTCTATGTTATCAACCATTCCTGTGACACTAGTCATGGATTCCGATGCTTCACTTCAGGTTTACTGTATCCCTTGGACCTTCTTATTGACGACGAAACACAGAAATTGCTTCGAAATTAAATAGAAAAGGCACAATGCCGATTTAAGTACAAGAAGACTGACTCTTCTTACTGACTATGTTTTGAACGTCTAATGTGAGACCAGTATTAAATTCCGATGCCTCACTATATGTTTACTGTATCCCTTTGACCTTCTTATTGACGATGAAACACAGAAATTGCATCGGAATTAAATACATAATGCACAATGCCGACTTAAGCACAAGAAGAATGGCTCTTCTTACTGTCCACGTTTAGAACCATTCCTGTGACACTAGTTATAGTTTCCGGTGCTTCACTTCAGGTTTACTGTATCCCTTGTACCTTCCTATTGACGACGAAACACAGAAATTGCTTCGGAATTAAATACAAGAGGCACAATGCCGACTTAAGTACAAGAAGACTGGTTATTCTTACTGTCTATGTTTTGAACCATTCCTGTGACTCTAGTTATAGATTCCGATGAATCACTTCCGGTTTACTGTTTCCCTTGGACCTTCTTATTGACGATGAAACACAGATATTGCATCGGAATTAAATACAAAAGGCACAATGCCGACTTAAGTACAAGAAGACTGCCTCTTCTCACTGTCTATGTTTTGTACCATTCCTGTGGTACTAGTTATAGATTCCAATGCTTTACTTCAGGTTTACTGTATCCTTTGGACCTTCTTATTGGCGACGAAACACAGAAATTTCATCGGAATTAAATAGAAAATGCACAATGCCAGCTTAAGTACAAGAAGACTGGCTCTTTTTACTGTCTAAAATTTGAACCATTTCTGTGACACTAGTTATAGATTCCGAAGCTTCACTACAGATTTACTGTATCCCTTGGACCTTCTTATTGACGACGAAACACAGAAATTGCATCGGAATTAAACACAAAAGGTACAACGACGAATTAAGTACAAGAAGACTGACTCTTCTTACTGCCTATGTTTTGATCCATTCCTGTGACAATAGTAATAGATTCCGATGCTTCACTTCAGGGTTACTGTATCCCTTGGACCTTCTTATTGACGACGAAACACAGAAATTGCATCGGAATTAAATACAATAGGACAATGCCGACTTAAGTACAAGAAGACTGGCTCTTCTTACAGTCTATGTTTTGAACCATTCCTGAGACACTAGTAATAGATTCCGATGCTTCACTTCAGGTTTACTGTATCCCTTGGACCTTCTTATTGACGACGAAACACAGAATTTGCATCGGAAATAAATACAAAAGGCACAATGCCGACTTAAGTACCGGAAGACTGGCTCTTCTTACTGTCTATGTTTTGAACCATTCCTGTGACCATAGTTATAGATTCCGATGCATCACTTCAAGTTTACCGTATCCCATGGACCATCTTATTGACGATGAAACACAGAAAATGCATCGGAATTAAATACAAAAGTCACAATGCCGACTTAAGTACAAGAAGACTGGCTTTTCTTACTGTCTATGATTTGAACCATTCCTGTGACACCAGTTAAAGATTCTGATGCTTCACGTCAGGTGTACTGTATCCCTTGGACCTACTTATTGACGACGAAACATAGAAATTGCATCGGAATTAAATCCAAAAGGCACAACGCCGACTTAAGTACATGAGGACTGGCTCTTCTTACTGTCTAAGATTTGAACCATTCCTGAGACACTAGTTATAGATTCCGAAGGTTCACTTCAGATTTACTGTATCCCTTGGACCTTCTTATTGACGACGAAACACAGAAATTGCATCGGAATTAAATACAAAAGATACAAAGCCGAATTAAGTACAAGAAGACTAACTCTTCTTACTGCCTATGTTTTGATCCATTCCTGTGACACTAGTTATATATTCCGATGCTTCACTTCAGGTTTACTGTATCCCTTGGACCTTCTTATTGACGATGAAACAAAGAAATTGCATCGGAATTAAATACAAAGGTACAATGCCGACTTAAGTGCAAGAAGACTAACTCTTCTTACTGTCTGTGTTTTGAACCATTCCTGTCACACTAGTTATAGATTCCGATGCTTCACTTCAGGTTTACTGTGTCCCTTCATCCTTCTTATTGACGACGAAACACTGAAATTGCATCGGAATTAAATACAAAACGCACAATGCCGCCTTAAGTACATGAAGACTGGCTCTTCTCACTGTCTATATTTTGAACCATCCCTGTGACACTAGTTATAGATTCCGATGCATCACTTCAGGTTTACTGTATCCCTTGGACCTTTTTATGGACGACGAAACAAAGAAATTGCATCGGAATTAAAAACAAAAGGCACAATGCCGACGTAAGTTCAAGAAGACTGACTCTTCTTATTCTCTATGTTTTGAACCATTCCTGTGACACTGGTTATAGATTCCGATGCTTCACTTCAGGTATACTGCATCCCTTGGACCTTCTTAATGACGACGAAAACACAGAAATTGCATCGGAATTAAATACCAAAGGCACAATGCCGACTTAAGAACATGAAGACTGGCTCTTCTTACTGTCTATGTTTTGAACCATTCCTGTGACACTAGTTATAGATTCCGACGCTTCACTTAAGGTTCACTGCATCCCTTTGACCTTCTTATTGACGACGAATCTCCGGAATTGCATCGGAAATAAATACAAAAGGCACAATGCCGACATAAGTACAAGAAGACTGGCTCTTCTTACTGTGTATGTTTGAACCATTCCTGTGACACTAGTTATGGATTCGGAAGCTTCACTTCAGGTTTACTGTATCCCTTGGACCTTCTTATTGACGACGAAACACAGAAATTGCATCGGAATTAAATACAAAAGGTACAATGCTGACTAAAGTACAAGAGGACTAACTCTTCTTACTGTCTATGTTTTGAACCATTCCTGTTACACTCGTTATAGATTCCGATGCTTCACTTCTGGTTTACTGTATCTCTTGTACCTTCATATTGACGACGAAACACAGAAATTGCATCAAAATTAAATACAAAAGGCACAATGCCGTCTTAAGTACAAGACGACTGCCTCTTCTTAGTGTCTATGCTTTGAACTATTCCTGTGACACTAGTTATAGGTTCTGATGCATCACTACAGGTTTACTGTATCCCTCTGACCTTCTTATTGACGATGAAACACAGAAATTGCGTCGAAATTAAATACAAAAGGCACCATGCCGACTTCAGTACAAGAAGTCTGGCTCTTCTTACTGTCTATGTTTTGAACCATTCCTGTGACACTAGTTATAGATTCCGATGCTTCGCATCAGGTTAACTGTATCCCTTGGACCTTCTTATTGGCGACGAAACACAGAAATTTCATCGGAATTAAATAGAAAATGCACAATGCCGGCTTAAGTACAAGAGGACTGGCTCTTCTTACTGTCTAAAATTTGAACCATTTCTGAGACACTAGTTATAGATTCCGAAGCTTCACTACAGATTTACTGTATCCCTTGGACCTTCTTATTGACGACGAAACACAGAAATTGCATCGGAATTAAACACAAAAGGTACAACGCCGAATTAAGTACAAGAAGACTGACTCTTCTGACTGCCTATGTTTTGAACCATTCCTGTGACACTAGTTATAGATTCCGATGCTTCACTTCAGGTTTACTGTATCCCTTGGACCTTCTTATTGACGACGAAACACAGAAATTGCATCGGAATTAAATACAAAAGGACAATGCCGACTTAAGTACAAGAAGACTGGCTCTTCTTACAGTCTATGTTTTGAACCATTCCTGAGACACTAGTAATAGATTCCGAACCTTAACTTCAGGTTTACTGTATCCCTTGGACCTTCTTATTGACGACGAAACACAGAATTTGCATCGGAATTAAATACAACAGGCACAATGCCGACTTAAGTACCGGAAGACTGGCTCTTCTTACTGTCTATGTTTTGAACCATTCCTCTGACCATAGTTAAAGATTCCGATGCTTCACTTCAAGTTTACCGTATCCCATGGACCATCTTATTGACGATGAAACACAGAAAATGCATCGGAATTAAATACAAAAGTCACAATGCCGACTTAAGTACAAGAAGACTGGCTCTTCTTACTGTCTGTGATTTGAACCAATCCTGTGACACTAGTTATAGATTCCGATGCTTCACGTCAGGTGTACTGTATCCTTTGGACCTACTTATTGACGACGAAACATAGAAATTGCATCGGAATTAAATCGAAAAGGCACAATGCCGACTTAAGTACATGAAGACTGGCTCTTCTTACTGTCTATGATTTGAACCATTCCTGTGAATCTAGTTATAGATTCCGATGCGTCACGTCAGGTTTACTGTATCCCTTGGACCTTCTTATTGACGACGAAACACAGAAATTGCATCGGAATTAAATACTAAAGGCACAATGCCGACATAAGTACAAGAAGACTTGCTCTTCTTACTGTCTATGATTTGAACCATTCCTGTCACACTAGTTATAGATTCCGATGCTTCACATCAGGTTTACTGTATCCCTTGGACCTTCTTAGTGACGACGAAACACAGAAATTGTATCGGAATTAAATACAAAAGGTACAATGCTGACTAAAGTACAAGAGGACTAACTCTTCTTACTGTCTATGTTTTGAACCATTCCTGTTACACTCGTTATAGATTCCGATGCTTCACTTCTGGTTTACTGTATCTCTTGTACCTTCATATTGACGACGAAACACAGAAATTGCATCAAAATTAAATACAAAAGGCACAATGCCGTCTTAAGTACAAGACGACTGCCTCTTCTTAGTGTCTATGCTTTGAACTATTCCTGTGACACTAGTTATAGGTTCCGATGCATCACTACAGGTTTACTGTATCGCTCTGACCTTCTTATTGACGATGAAACACAGAAATTGCGTCGAAATTAAATACAAAAGGCACCATGCCGACTTCAGTACAAGAAGTCTGGCTCTTCTTACTGTCTATGTTTTGAACCATTCCTGTGACACTAGTTATAGATTCCGATGCTTCGCATCAGGTTAACTGTATCCCTTGGACCTTCTTATTGGCGACGAAACACAGAAATTTCATCGGAATTAAATAGAAAATGCACAATGCCGGCTTAAGTACAAGAAGACTGGCTCTTCTTACTGTCTAAAATTTGAACCATTTCTGAGACACTAGTTATAGATTCCGAAGCTTCACTACAGATTTACTGTATCCCTTGGACCTTCTTATTGACGACGAAACACAGAAATTGCATCGGAATTAAACACAAAAGGTACAACGCCGAATTAAGTACAAGAAGACTGACTCTTCTGACTGCCTATGTTTTGAACCATTCCTGTGACACTAGTTATAGATTCCGATGCTTCACTTCAGGTTTACTGTATCCCTTGGACCTTCTTATTGACGACGAAACACAGAAATTGCATCGGAATTAAATACAAAAAGACAATGCCGACTTAAGTACAAGAAGACTGGCTCTTCTTACAGTCTATGTTTTGAACCATTACTGAGACACTAGTAATAGATTCCGAACCTTAACTTCAGGTTTACTGTATCCCTTGGACCTTCTTATTGACGACGAAACACAGAATTTGCATCGGAATTAAATACAAAAGGTACAATGCCGACTTAAGTACCGGAAGACTGGCTCTTCTTACTGTCTATGTTTTGAACCATTCCTCTGACCATAGTTAAAGATTCCGATGCTTCACGTCAGGTGTACTGTATCCCTTGGACCTACTTATTGACGACGAAACATAGAAATTGCATCGGAATTAAATCGAAAAGGCACAATGCCGACTTAAGTACATGAAGACTGGCTCTTCTTACTGTCTATGATTTGAACCATTCCTGTGAATCTAGTTATAGATTCCGATGCGTCACGTCAGGTTTACTGTATCCCTTGGACCTTCTTATTGACGACGAAACACAGAAATTGCATCGGAATTAAATACTAAAGGCACAATGCCGACATAAGTACAAGAAGACTTGCTCTTCTTACTGTCTACGATTTGAACCATTCCTGTCACACTAGTTATAGATTCCGATGCTTCACATCAGGTTTACTGTATCCCTTGGACCTTCTTATTGACGACGAAACACAGAAATTGCATCGGAATTAAATACAAAAGGTACAATGCTGACTAAAGTACAAGAGGACTAACTCTTCTTACTGTCTATGTTTTGAACCATTCCTGTTACACTCGTTATAGATTCCGATGCTTCACTTCTGGTTTACTGTATCTCTTGTACCTTCATATTGACGACGAAACACAGAAACTGCATCAAAATTAAATACAAAAGGCACAATGCCGTCTTAAGTACAAGACGACTGCCTCTTCTTAGTGTCTATGCTTTGAACTATTCCTGTGACACTAGTTATAGGTTCCGATGCATCACTACAGGTTTACTGTATCCCTCTGACCTTCTTATTGACGATGAAACACAGAAATTGCGTCGAAATTAAATACAAAAGGCACCATGCCGACTTCAGTACAAGAAGTCTGGCTCTTCTTACAGTCTATGTTTTGAACCATTCCTGTGACACTAGTTATAGATTCCGATGCTTCGCATCAGGTTAACTGTATCCCTTGGACCTTCTTATTGGCGACGAAACACAGAAATTTCATCGGAATTAAATAGAAAATGCACAATGCCGGCTTAAGTACAAGAAGACTGGCTCTTCTTACTGTCTAAAATTTGAACCATTTCTGAGACACTAGTTATAGATTCCGAAGCTTCACTACAGATTTACTGTATCCCTTGGACCTTCTTATTGACGACGAAACACAGAAATTGCATCGGAATTAAACACAAAAGGTACAACGCTGAATTAAGTACAAGAAGACTGACTCTTCTGACTGCCTATGTTTTGAACCATTCCTGTGACACTAGTTATAGATTCCGATGCTTCACTTCAGGTTTACTGTATCCCATGGACCTTTTTATGGACGACGAAACAAAGAAATTGCATCGGAATTAAAAACAAAAGGCACAATGCCGACTTAAGTTCAAGAAGACTGACTCTTCTTATTGTCTATGTTTTGAACCATTCCTGTGACACTGGTTATAGATTCCGATGCTTCACTTCAGGTATACTGCATCCCTTGGACCTTCTTAATGACGACGAAACACAGAAATTGCATCGGAATTAAATACCAAAGGCACAATGCCGACTTAAGAACATGAAGACTGGCTCTTCTTACTGTCTATGTTTTGAACCATTCCTGTGACACTAGTTATAGATTCCGATGCTTCACTTAAGGTTCACTGCATCCCTTTGACCTTCTTATTGACGACGAATCTCCGGAATTGCATCGGAAATAAATACAAAAGGCACAATGCCGACATAAGTACAAGAAGACTGGCTTTTCTTACTGTCTATGATTTGAACCATTCCTGTGACACCAGTTAAAGATTCTGATGCTTCACGTCAGGTGTACTGTATCCCTTGGACCTACTTATTGACGACGAAACATAGAAATTGCATCGGAATTAAATCCAAAAGGCACAACGCCGACTTAAGTACATGAGGACTGGCTCTTCTTACTGTCTAAGATTTGAACCATTCCTGAGACACTAGTTATAGATTCCGAAGGTTCACTTCAGATTTACTGTATCCCTTGGACCTTCTTATTGACGACGAAACACAGAAATTGCATCGGAATTAAATACAAAAGATACAAAGCCGAATTAAGTACAAGAAGACTAACTCTTCTTACTGCCTATGTTTTGATCCATTCCTGTGACACTAGTTATATATTCCGATGCTTCACTTCAGGTTTACTGTATCCCTTGGACCTTCTTATTGACGATGAAACAAAGAAATTGCATCGGAATTAAATACAAAGGTACAATGCCGACTTAAGTGCAAGAAGACTAACTCTTCTTACTGTCTGTGTTTTGAACCATTCCTGTCACACTAGTTATAGATTCCGATGCTTCACTTCAGGTTTACTGTGTCCCTTCATCCTTCTTATTGACGACGAAACACTGAAATTGCATCGGAATTAAATACAAAACGCACAATGCCGCCTTAAGTACATGAAGACTGGCTCTTCTCACTGTCTATATTTTGAACCATCCCTGTGA
The DNA here is from genome assembly GCF_023864345.2 of Schistocerca serialis cubense. Taxonomy (NCBI): domain Eukaryota; kingdom Metazoa; phylum Arthropoda; class Insecta; order Orthoptera; family Acrididae; genus Schistocerca; species Schistocerca serialis. Next base: position 184,145,543 of record NC_064649.1, on the reverse strand, counting down.
CACTAGTTATAGATTCCGATGCATCACTTCAGGTTTACTGTATCCCTTGGACCTTTTTATGGACGACGAAACAAAGAAATTGCATCGGAATTAAAAACAAAAGGCACAATGCCGACGTAAGTTCAAGAAGACTGACTCTTCTTATTCTCTATGTTTTGAACCATTCCTGTGACACTGGTTATAGATTCCGATGCTTCACTTCAGGTATACTGCATCCCTTGGACCTTCTTAATGACGACGAAAACACAGAAATTGCATCGGAATTAAATACCAAAGGCACAATGCCGACTTAAGAACATGAAGACTGGCTCTTCTTACTGTCTATGTTTTGAACCATTCCTGTGACACTAGTTATAGATTCCGACGCTTCACTTAAGGTTCACTGCATCCCTTTGACCTTCTTATTGACGACGAATCTCCGGAATTGCATCGGAAATAAATACAAAAGGCACAATGCCGACATAAGTACAAGAAGACTGGCTCTTCTTACTGTGTATGTTTGAACCATTCCTGTGACACTAGTTATGGATTCGGAAGCTTCACTTCAGGTTTACTGTATCCCTTGGACCTTCTTATTGACGACGAAACACAGAAATTGCATCGGAATTAAATACAAAAGGTACAATGCTGACTAAAGTACAAGAGGACTAACTCTTCTTACTGTCTATGTTTTGAACCATTCCTGTTACACTCGTTATAGATTCCGATGCTTCACTTCTGGTTTACTGTATCTCTTGTACCTTCATATTGACGACGAAACACAGAAATTGCATCAAAATTAAATACAAAAGGCACAATGCCGTCTTAAGTACAAGACGACTGCCTCTTCTTAGTGTCTATGCTTTGAACTATTCCTGTGACACTAGTTATAGGTTCTGATGCATCACTACAGGTTTACTGTATCCCTCTGACCTTCTTATTGACGATGAAACACAGAAATTGCGTCGAAATTAAATACAAAAGGCACCATGCCGACTTCAGTACAAGAAGTCTGGCTCTTCTTACTGTCTATGTTTTGAACCATTCCTGTGACACTAGTTATAGATTCCGATGCTTCGCATCAGGTTAACTGTATCCCTTGGACCTTCTTATTGGCGACGAAACACAGAAATTTCATCGGAATTAAATAGAAAATGCACAATGCCGGCTTAAGTACAAGAGGACTGGCTCTTCTTACTGTCTAAAATTTGAACCATTTCTGAGACACTAGTTATAGATTCCGAAGCTTCACTACAGATTTACTGTATCCCTTGGACCTTCTTATTGACGACGAAACACAGAAATTGCATCGGAATTAAACACAAAAGGTACAACGCCGAATTAAGTACAAGAAGACTGACTCTTCTGACTGCCTATGTTTTGAACCATTCCTGTGACACTAGTTATAGATTCCGATGCTTCACTTCAGGTTTACTGTATCCCTTGGACCTTCTTATTGACGACGAAACACAGAAATTGCATCGGAATTAAATACAAAAGGACAATGCCGACTTAAGTACAAGAAGACTGGCTCTTCTTACAGTCTATGTTTTGAACCATTCCTGAGACACTAGTAATAGATTCCGAACCTTAACTTCAGGTTTACTGTATCCCTTGGACCTTCTTATTGACGACGAAACACAGAATTTGCATCGGAATTAAATACAACAGGCACAATGCCGACTTAAGTACCGGAAGACTGGCTCTTCTTACTGTCTATGTTTTGAACCATTCCTCTGACCATAGTTAAAGATTCCGATGCTTCACTTCAAGTTTACCGTATCCCATGGACCATCTTATTGACGATGAAACACAGAAAATGCATCGGAATTAAATACAAAAGTCACAATGCCGACTTAAGTACAAGAAGACTGGCTCTTCTTACTGTCTGTGATTTGAACCAATCCTGTGACACTAGTTATAGATTCCGATGCTTCACGTCAGGTGTACTGTATCCTTTGGACCTACTTATTGACGACGAAACATAGAAATTGCATCGGAATTAAATCGAAAAGGCACAATGCCGACTTAAGTACATGAAGACTGGCTCTTCTTACTGTCTATGATTTGAACCATTCCTGTGAATCTAGTTATAGATTCCGATGCGTCACGTCAGGTTTACTGTATCCCTTGGACCTTCTTATTGACGACGAAACACAGAAATTGCATCGGAATTAAATACTAAAGGCACAATGCCGACATAAGTACAAGAAGACTTGCTCTTCTTACTGTCTATGATTTGAACCATTCCTGTCACACTAGTTATAGATTCCGATGCTTCACATCAGGTTTACTGTATCCCTTGGACCTTCTTAGTGACGACGAAACACAGAAATTGTATCGGAATTAAATACAAAAGGTACAATGCTGACTAAAGTACAAGAGGACTAACTCTTCTTACTGTCTATGTTTTGAACCATTCCTGTTACACTCGTTATAGATTCCGATGCTTCACTTCTGGTTTACTGTATCTCTTGTACCTTCATATTGACGACGAAACACAGAAATTGCATCAAAATTAAATACAAAAGGCACAATGCCGTCTTAAGTACAAGACGACTGCCTCTTCTTAGTGTCTATGCTTTGAACTATTCCTGTGACACTAGTTATAGGTTCCGATGCATCACTACAGGTTTACTGTATCGCTCTGACCTTCTTATTGACGATGAAACACAGAAATTGCGTCGAAATTAAATACAAAAGGCACCATGCCGACTTCAGTACAAGAAGTCTGGCTCTTCTTACTGTCTATGTTTTGAACCATTCCTGTGACACTAGTTATAGATTCCGATGCTTCGCATCAGGTTAACTGTATCCCTTGGACCTTCTTATTGGCGACGAAACACAGAAATTTCATCGGAATTAAATAGAAAATGCACAATGCCGGCTTAAGTACAAGAAGACTGGCTCTTCTTACTGTCTAAAATTTGAACCATTTCTGAGACACTAGTTATAGATTCCGAAGCTTCACTACAGATTTACTGTATCCCTTGGACCTTCTTATTGACGACGAAACACAGAAATTGCATCGGAATTAAACACAAAAGGTACAACGCCGAATTAAGTACAAGAAGACTGACTCTTCTGACTGCCTATGTTTTGAACCATTCCTGTGACACTAGTTATAGATTCCGATGCTTCACTTCAGGTTTACTGTATCCCTTGGACCTTCTTATTGACGACGAAACACAGAAATTGCATCGGAATTAAATACAAAAAGACAATGCCGACTTAAGTACAAGAAGACTGGCTCTTCTTACAGTCTATGTTTTGAACCATTACTGAGACACTAGTAATAGATTCCGAACCTTAACTTCAGGTTTACTGTATCCCTTGGACCTTCTTATTGACGACGAAACACAGAATTTGCATCGGAATTAAATACAAAAGGTACAATGCCGACTTAAGTACCGGAAGACTGGCTCTTCTTACTGTCTATGTTTTGAACCATTCCTCTGACCATAGTTAAAGATTCCGATGCTTCACGTCAGGTGTACTGTATCCCTTGGACCTACTTATTGACGACGAAACATAGAAATTGCATCGGAATTAAATCGAAAAGGCACAATGCCGACTTAAGTACATGAAGACTGGCTCTTCTTACTGTCTATGATTTGAACCATTCCTGTGAATCTAGTTATAGATTCCGATGCGTCACGTCAGGTTTACTGTATCCCTTGGACCTTCTTATTGACGACGAAACACAGAAATTGCATCGGAATTAAATACTAAAGGCACAATGCCGACATAAGTACAAGAAGACTTGCTCTTCTTACTGTCTACGATTTGAACCATTCCTGTCACACTAGTTATAGATTCCGATGCTTCACATCAGGTTTACTGTATCCCTTGGACCTTCTTATTGACGACGAAACACAGAAATTGCATCGGAATTAAATACAAAAGGTACAATGCTGACTAAAGTACAAGAGGACTAACTCTTCTTACTGTCTATGTTTTGAACCATTCCTGTTACACTCGTTATAGATTCCGATGCTTCACTTCTGGTTTACTGTATCTCTTGTACCTTCATATTGACGACGAAACACAGAAACTGCATCAAAATTAAATACAAAAGGCACAATGCCGTCTTAAGTACAAGACGACTGCCTCTTCTTAGTGTCTATGCTTTGAACTATTCCTGTGACACTAGTTATAGGTTCCGATGCATCACTACAGGTTTACTGTATCCCTCTGACCTTCTTATTGACGATGAAACACAGAAATTGCGTCGAAATTAAATACAAAAGGCACCATGCCGACTTCAGTACAAGAAGTCTGGCTCTTCTTACAGTCTATGTTTTGAACCATTCCTGTGACACTAGTTATAGATTCCGATGCTTCGCATCAGGTTAACTGTATCCCTTGGACCTTCTTATTGGCGACGAAACACAGAAATTTCATCGGAATTAAATAGAAAATGCACAATGCCGGCTTAAGTACAAGAAGACTGGCTCTTCTTACTGTCTAAAATTTGAACCATTTCTGAGACACTAGTTATAGATTCCGAAGCTTCACTACAGATTTACTGTATCCCTTGGACCTTCTTATTGACGACGAAACACAGAAATTGCATCGGAATTAAACACAAAAGGTACAACGCTGAATTAAGTACAAGAAGACTGACTCTTCTGACTGCCTATGTTTTGAACCATTCCTGTGACACTAGTTATAGATTCCGATGCTTCACTTCAGGTTTACTGTATCCCATGGACCTTTTTATGGACGACGAAACAAAGAAATTGCATCGGAATTAAAAACAAAAGGCACAATGCCGACTTAAGTTCAAGAAGACTGACTCTTCTTATTGTCTATGTTTTGAACCATTCCTGTGACACTGGTTATAGATTCCGATGCTTCACTTCAGGTATACTGCATCCCTTGGACCTTCTTAATGACGACGAAACACAGAAATTGCATCGGAATTAAATACCAAAGGCACAATGCCGACTTAAGAACATGAAGACTGGCTCTTCTTACTGTCTATGTTTTGAACCATTCCTGTGACACTAGTTATAGATTCCGATGCTTCACTTAAGGTTCACTGCATCCCTTTGACCTTCTTATTGACGACGAATCTCCGGAATTGCATCGGAAATAAATACAAAAGGCACAATGCCGACATAAGTACAAGAAGACTGGCTCTTCTTACTGTGTATGTTTGAACCATTCCTGTGACACTAGTTATGGATTCGGAAGCTTCACTTCAGGTTTACTGTATCCCTTGGACCTTCTTATTGACGACGAAACACAGAAATTGCATCGGAATTAAATACAAAAGGTACAATGCTGACTAAAGGACAAGAGGACTAACTCTTCTTACTGTCTATGTTTTGAACCATTCCTGTTACACTCGTTATAGATTCCGATGCTTCACTTCTGGTTTACTGTATCTCTTGTACCTTCATATTGACGACGAAACACAGAAATTGCATCAAAATTAAATACAAAAGGCACAATGCCGTCTTAAGTACAAGACGACTGCCTCTTCTTAGTGTCTATGCTTTGAACTATTCCTGTGACACTAGTTATAGGTTCCGATGCATCACTACAGGTTTACTGTATCCCTCTGACCTTCTTATTGACGATGAAACACAGAAATTGCGTCGAAATTAAATACAAAAGGCACCATGCCGACTTCAGTACAAGAAGTCTGGCTCTTCTTACTGTCTATGTTTTGAACCATTCCTGTGACACTAGTTATAGATTCCGATGCTTCGCATCAGGTTAACTGTATCCCTTGGACCTTCTTATTGGCGACGAAACACAGAAATTTCATCGGAATTAAATAGAAAATGCACAATGCCGGCTTAAGTACAAGAAGACTGGCTCTTCTTACTGTCTAAAATTTGAACCATTTCTGAGACACTAGTTATAGATTCCGAAGCTTCACTACAGATTTACTGTATCCCTTGGACCTTCTTATTGACGACGAAACACAGAAATTGCATCGGAATTAAACACAAAAGGTACAACGCCGAATTAAGTACAAGAAGACTGACTCTTCTGACTGCCTATGTTTTGAACCATTCCTGTGACACTAGTTATAGATTCCGATGCTTCACTTCAGGTTTACTGTATCCCTTGGACCTTCTTATTGACGACGAAACACAGAAATTGCATCGGAATTAAATACAAAAGTCACAATGCCGACTTAAGTACAAGAAGACTGGCTCTTCTGACTGTCTATGATTTGAACCAATCCTGTGACACCAGTTATAGATTCCGATGCTTCACGTCAGGTGTACTGTATCCCTTGGACCTACTTATTGACGACGAAACATAGAAATTGCATCGGAATTAAATCGAAAAGGCACAATGCCGACTTAAGTACATGAAGACTGGCTCTTCTTACTGTCTATGATTTGAACCATTCCTGTGAATCTAGTTATAGATTCCGATGCGTCACGTCAGGTTTACTGTATCCCTTGGACCTTCTTATTGACGACGAAACACAGAAATTGCATCGGAATTAAATACTAAAGGCACAATGCCGACATAAGTACAAGAAGACTTGCTCTTCTTACTGTCTATGATTTGAACCATTCCTGTCACACTAGTTATAGATTCCGATGCTTTACATCAGGTTTACTGTATCCCTTGTACCTTCTTATTGACGATGAAATACAGAAATTGCATCGGGATTAAATGCAAATGGCACAATGCCGACTTAAGTAAAAGAAGACTAACTCCTCTTACTGTCTGTGTTTTGAACCGTTCCTGTCACACTAGTTATAGATTCCGATGCTTCACTTCAGGTTTACTGTGTCCCTTCATCCTTCTTATTGACGACGAAACACTGAAATTGCATCGGAATTAAATACAAAAGGCACAATGCCGCCTTAAGTACATGAAGACTGGCTCTTCTCACTGTCTATATTTTGAACCATTCCTGTGACACTAGTTATAGATTCCGATGCATCACTTCAGGTTTACTGTATCCCTTGGACCTTTTTATGGACGACGAAAGACAGAAATTGCATCGGAATTAGAAACAAAAGGCACAATGCCGACTTAAGTACAAGAACACTGACTCTTCTTACTGTCTATGTTTTGTACCATTCCTGTGACACTCGTTATAGATTCAGATGCTCACTTCAGGTTTACTATATCCCTCTGACCTTCTTATTGACGATGAAACACAGAAATTGCATCGGAGTTAAATACCAAAACCACAATGCCGACTTAGGTACAAGAAGAGTGGCTCTTCTTACTGTCTATATTTTGAACCATCCGGTGACACTAGTTATAGATTCAGATGCTTCACTTCAGGTTTACTGTATCCCTTGGACTTTCTTATTGACGACGAAACACAGAAATTGCATTGGAATTAAATACAAAAGGCACAATGCCGACTTAAGTACAAGAAGAATGACTCTTCTTACTGTTCACGTTTAGAACCATTCCTGTGACACTAGTTATAGATTCCGGTGTTTCACTTCAGGTTTACTGTACCCCTTGTACCTTCCTATTGACGACGAAACACAGTACTTGCTTCGGAATTAAATACACAAGGCACAATGCCGACTTAAGTACAAGAAGACTCGTTCCACTTACTGTCTATGATGTGAACCATTCCTGTGACACTAGTTATAGATTCCGAAGCTTCACTTCAGGTTTACTGTATCCCTTGGACCATCTTATTGGCGACGAAACACAGAAATTTCGTCGGAATTAAATTGAAAATGCACAATGCCGGCTTAAGTACAAGAAGACTGGCTCTTCTTACTGTCTAAAATTTGAACCATTTCTGAGACACTGGTTATAGATTCCGAAGCTTCACTACAGATTTACTGTATCCCTTGGACCTTCTTATTGACGACGAAACACAGAAATTGCATCGGAATTAAACACAAAAGGTACAACGTCGAATTAATTACAAGACGACTGACACTTCTTACTGCCTATGTTTTGAATCATTCCTGTGACACTAGTTATAGATTCCGATGCTTCACTTCAGGTTTACTGTATCCCTTGGACCTTCTTATTGACGACGAAACACAGAAATTGCATCGGAATTAAATACAAAAGGACAATGCCGACTTAAGTACAAGAAGACTGGCTCTTCTTACAGTCTATGTTTTGAACCATTCCTGTGACACTCGTTATAGATTCCGATGCTCACTTCTGGTTTACTGTATCCCTTGGACCTTCTAATTGACGACGAAACACAGAAATTGCATCGGAATTAAATACAAAAGGCACAATGCCGACTTAAGTACAAGAAGACTGACTCTTCTTACTGTATATGTTTTAACAATTCCTGTGACACTAGTTATAGATTCCGATGCTTCACTTCAGGTTTACTGTATCCCTTGGACCTTCTTATTGACGACGAAACACAGAAATTGCATCGGAATTAAATACAAAAGGCACAATGCCGACTTAAGTACAAGAATACTGACTCTTCTTGCTGACTATGTTTTAAACATTTCCTGTGAGACCAGTATTAAATTCCGATGCTTCACTATATGTTTACTGTATCGCTTGGATCTTCTTATTGACGATGAAACACAGAAATTGCATCGGAATTAAATACAAAAGGCACAATGCCGACTTAAGTACAAGAAGAGTGGCTCTTCTTACGGTCTATGTTTTCAACCATTCCTGTGACACTAGTTACGGATTCCGATGCTTCACTTCAGGTTTACTGTATCCCTTGGACCTTCTTGTTGACAACGAAACACAGAAATTGCATCGGAATTAAATACAAAAGGCACAATGCCGACTTAAGTACAAGAAGACTGACTCTTCTTACTGACTATGATTTGAAGATCTCCTGTGAGACCAGTATTAAATTCCGATGCGTGACTATATGTTTACTGTATCCCTTGGAGCTTCTTATTGACGATGAAACACAGAAATTGCATCGGAATTAAATACAAAAGGCACAATGCCGCCTTATGTACATGAAGACTGGCTCTTCTTACTGTCTATATTTTGAACCATTCCTGTGCCACTAGTTATAGATTCCGATCCTTCACTTCAGGTTTACTGTATCCCTCTCACCTTCTTACTGACGATGAAACACAGAAATTGCATCGGAATTAAATACAAAAGGCACAATGCCGACTTAAGTAAAAGAAGACTTCCTCGTCTTACTGTCTACGTTTTGAACCATTCCTGTGACACTAGTTGTAGATTCCGATGCTTCACTTCTGGTTTACTGTATCCCTTGACCTTCTTATTGACGACAAAACACAGAAATCTCATCGGAATTAAATACAAAAGGCACAGTGGCGACTTAAGTACAAGACGATATGCTCTTCTTACTGTCTATGATTTGAACCATTCCTGTGACAGTAGTTATAGATTCCGAAGCTTCACATCGGGTTTACTGTATACCTTGGACATTTTATTGACGACGTCACACAGAAAATGCATCGGAATTAAATACAAAATGTACAATGCCGAATTAAGTACAAGAAGACTGACTCTTCTTACTGTCTATGTTTTGAACCATTCCTGTGACACTGGTTATAGATTCCGAGGCATCACTTCAGGTTTACTGCATCCCTTGGACCTTCTTAATGACGACGAAACACAGAAATTGCATCGGAATTAAATACCAAAGGCACAATGCCGACTTAAGTACATGAAGACTGGCTCTTCTTACTGTCTATGTTTTGAACCATTCCTGTGACACTAGTTATAGATTACGATGCTTCGCATCCGGTTACCTGTATCCCTTGGACCTTCTTATTGGCGACGAAACACAGAAATTTCATCGGAATTAAATAGAAAATGCTCAATGCCGGCTTAAGTACAAGAAGACTGGCTCTTCTTACTGTCTAAAATTTGAACCATTTCTGAGACACTAGTTATAGATTCCGAAGCTTCACTACAGATTTACTGTATCCCTTGGACCTTCTTATTGACGACGAAACACAGAAATTGCATCGGAATTAAACACAAAAGGTACAACGCCGAATTACGTACAAGAAGACTGACTCTTCTTACTGCCTATGTTTTGAACCATTCCTGTGCCACTAGTTATAGATTCCGATGCTTCACTTCAGGTTTACTGTATCCCTTGGACCTTCTTATTTACGACGAAACCCAGAAATTGCATCGGAATTAAATACTAAAGGCACAATGCCGACATAAGTACAAGAAGACTTGCTCTTCTTACTGTCTATGATTTGAACCATTCCTGTCACACTAGTTACAGATTCCGATGCTTCACATCAGGTTCACTGAATCCCTTGGACCTTCTTATTCACGACGAAACACAGAAATTTCAATGGAATTAAATAGAAAAGCCACAAAGCTGACTTAACTACAAGAAGACTGGCTCTTCTTACTGTCTAAGATTTGAACCATTCCTCAGACACTAGTTTTAGATTCCGAAGCTTCACTTCAGATTTACTGTATCCCTTGACCTTCTTATTGACGACAAAACACAGAAATCTCATCGGAATTAAATACAAAAGGCACAATGCCGAATTAAGTACAAGACGACTGGCTCTTCTTACTGTCTATGTTTTGAACCATTCCTGTGACACTAGTTATAGATTCCGATGCTTCACTTCAGGTTCACTGCAGCCCTTTGACCTTCTTATTGACGACGAATTACAGGAATTGCATCGGAAATAAATACAAAAGGCACAATGCCGACATAAGTACAAGAAGACTGGCTCTTCTTACTGTGTATGTTTGAACCATTCCTGTGACACTAGTTATGGATTCCGAAGCATCACTTCAGGTTTACTGTATCCCTTGGACCTTCGTATTGACGACGAAACACAGAAATTGCATCGGAATTATATACAACAAGTACAATGCTGACTAAAGTACAAGAGGACTAACTCTTCTTACTGTCTATGTTTTGAACCATTCCTGTTACACTAGTTATAGATTCCGATGCTTCACTTCAGGTTTACTGTATCTCTTGTACCTTCATATTGACGACGAAACACAGAAATTGCATCAAAATTAAATAAAAAAAGCACAATGGAGACTTAAGTACAAGACGACTGCCTCTTCTTGCTGTCTATGCTTTGAACTATTCCTGTGACACTAGTTATAGGTTCCGATGCATCACTACAGGTTTACTGTATCCCTCTGACCTTCTTATTGACGATGAAACACAGAAATTGCATCGAATTTAAATTCAAAAGGCACCATGCCGACTTAAATACAAGAAGACTGGCTCTTCTTACTGTCTATGAATTGAACCATTCCTGTGACACTAGTTATAGATTCCGAAGCGTCACGTCAGGTTTACTGTATCACTTGGACCTTCTTATTGACGACGAAACACAGAAATTGCATCGGAATTAAATGCAAATGGCACAATGCCGACTTAAGTACAAGAAGACTGGCTCTTCTTACTGTCTATATTTTGAACCATTCCTGTGACACTAGTTATAGATTCCGATGCTTCACATCAGGTTTACTGAATACCTTGGACCTTCTTAGTCACGACGAAACACAGAAATTTAAACGGAATTAAATAGAAAAGCCACAAAACTGACTTAAGTACAAGAAGACTGGCTCTTCTTACTGTCTAACATTTGAACCATTCCTCAGACACTAGTTATAGATTCCGAAGCTTCTCATCAGATTTACTGTATCCCTTGACCGTCTTATTGACGACAAAACACAGAAATCTCATCGGAATTAAATTCAAAAGGCACAATGCCGACTTAAGTACAAGACGACTGGCTCTTCTTACTCTCTATGATTTGAACCATTCCTGAGACACTAGTTATAGATTCCGAAGCTTCACATCAGGTTTACTGTATACCTTGGACTTTTTATTGACGACGTCACACAGAAATTGCATCGGAATTAAATTCAAAATGTACAATGCCGAATTAAGTACAAGAAGACTGAAACTTCTTACTGTCTATGTTTTGAACCATTCCTGTGACACTAGTTATAGATTCCGATGCTTCGCATCAGGTTAACTGTATCCCTTGGACCTTCTTATTGGCGACGAAACACAGAAATTTCATCGGAATTAAATAGAAAATGCACAATGCCGGCTTAAGTACAAGAAGACTGGCTCTTCTTACTGTCTAAAATTTGAACCATTTCTGAGACACTAGTTATAGATTCCGAAGCTTCACTACAGATTTACTGTATCCCTTGGACCTTCTTATTGACGACGAAACACAGAAATTGCATCGGAATTAAACACAAAAGGTACAACGCCGAATTAAGTACAAGAAGACTGACTCTTCTGACTGCCTATGTTTTGAACCATTCCTGTGACACTAGTTATAGATTCCGATGCTTCACTTCAGGTTTACTGTATCCCTTGGACCTTCTTATTGACGACGAAACACAGAAATTGCATCGGAATTAAATACAAAAGTCACAATGCCGACTTAAGTACAAGAAGACTGGCTCTTCTGACTGTCTATGATTTGAACCAATCCTGTGACACCAGTTATAGATTCCGATGCTTCACGTCAGGTGTACTGTATCCCTTGGACCTACTTATTGACGACGAAACATAGAAATTGCATCGGAATTAAATCGAAAAGGCACAATGCCGACTTAAGTACATGAAGACTGGCTCTTCTTACTGTCTATGATTTGAACCATTCCTGTGAATCTAGTTATAGATTCCGATGCGTCACGTCAGGTTTACTGTATCCCTTGGACCTTCTTATTGACGACGAAACACAGAAATTGCATCGGAATTAAATACTAAAGGCACAATGCCGACATAAGTACAAGAAGACTTGCTCTTCTTACTGTCTATGATTTGAACCATTCCTGTCACACTAGTTATAGATTCCGATGCTTTACATCAGGTTTACTGTATCCCTTGTACCTTCTTATTGACGATGAAATACAGAAATTGCATCGGGATTAAATGCAAATGGCACAATGCCGACTTAAGTAAAAGAAGACTAACTCCTCTTACTGTCTGTGTTTTGAACCGTTCCTGTCACACTAGTTATAGATTCCGATGCTTCACTTCAGGTTTACTGTGTCCCTTCATCCTTCTTATTGACGACGAAACACTGAAATTGCATCGGAATTAAATACAAAAGGCACAATGCCGCCTTAAGTACATGAAGACTGGCTCTTCTCACTGTCTATATTTTGAACCATTCCTGTGACACTAGTTATAGATTCCGATGCATCACTTCAGGTTTACTGTATCCCTTGGACCTTTTTATGGACGACGAAAGACAGAAATTGCATCGGAATTAGAAACAAAAGGCACAATGCCGACTTAAGTACAAGAACACTGACTCTTCTTACTGTCTATGTTTTGTACCATTCCTGTGACACTCGTTATAGATTCAGATGCTCACTTCAGGTTTACTATATCCCTCTGACCTTCTTATTGACGATGAAACACAGAAATTGCATCGGAGTTAAATACCAAAACCACAATGCCGACTTAGGTACAAGAAGAGTGGCTCTTCTTACTGTCTATATTTTGAACCATCCGGTGACACTAGTTATAGATTCAGATGCTTCACTTCAGGTTTACTGTATCCCTTGGACTTTCTTATTGACGACGAAACACAGAAATTGCATTGGAATTAAATACAAAAGGCACAATGCCGACTTAAGTACAAGAAGAATGACTCTTCTTACTGTTCACGTTTAGAACCATTCCTGTGACACTAGTTATAGATTCCGGTGTTTCACTTCAGGTTTACTGTACCCCTTGTACCTTCCTATTGACGACGAAACACAGTACTTGCTTCGGAATTAAATACACAAGGCACAATGCCGACTTAAGTACAAGAAGACTCGTTCCACTTACTGTCTATGATTTGAACCATTCCTGTGACACTAGTTATAGATTCCGAAGCTTCACTTCAGGTTTACTGTATCCCTTGGACCATCTTATTGGCGACGAAACACAGAAATTTCGTCGGAATTAAATTGAAAATGCACAATGCCGGCTTAAGTACAAGAAGACTGGCTCTTCTTACTGTCTAAAATTTGAACCATTTCTGAGACACTGGTTATAGATTCCGAAGCTTCACTACAGATTTACTGTATCCCTTGGACCTTCTTATTGACGACGAAACACAGAAATTGCATCGGAATTAAACACAAAAGGTACAACGTCGAATTAATTACAAGACGACTGACACTTCTTACTGCCTATGTTTTGAATCATTCCTGTGACACTAGTTATAGATTCCGATGCTTCACTTCAGGTTTACTGTATCCCTTGGACCTTCTTATTGACGACGAAACACAGAAATTGCATCGGAATTAAATACAAAAGGACAATGCCGACTTAAGTACAAGAAGACTGGCTCTTCTTACAGTCTATGTTTTGAACCATTCCTGTGACACTCGTTATAGATTCCGATGCTCACTTCTGGTTTACTGTATCCCTTGGACCTTCTAATTGACGACGAAACACAGAAATTGCATCGGAATTAAATACAAAAGGCACAATGCCGACTTAAGTACAAGAAGACTGACTCTTCTTACTGTATATGTTTTAACAATTCCTGTGACACTAGTTATAGATTCCGATGCTTCACTTCAGGTTTACTGTATCCCTTGGACCTTCTTATTGACGACGAAACACAGAAATTGCATCGGAATTAAATACAAAAGGCACAATGCCGACTTAAGTACAAGAATACTGACTCTTCTTGCTGACTATGTTTTAAACATTTCCTGTGAGACCAGTATTAAATTCCGATGCTTCACTATATGTTTACTGTATCGCTTGGATCTTCTTATTGACGATGAAACACAGAAATTGCATCGGAATTAAATACAAAAGGCACAATGCCGACTTAAGTACAAGAAGAGTGGCTCTTCTTACGGTCTATGTTTTCAACCATTCCTGTGACACTAGTTACGGATTCCGATGCTTCACTTCAGGTTTACTGTATCCCTTGGACCTTCTTGTTGACAACGAAACACAGAAATTGCATCGGAATTAAATACAAAAGGCACAATGCCGACTTAAGTACAAGAAGACTGACTCTTCTTACTGACTATGATTTGAAGATCTCCTGTGAGACCAGTATTAAATTCCGATGCGTGACTATATGTTTACTGTATCCCTTGGAGCTTCTTATTGACGATGAAACACAGAAATTGCATCGGAATTAAATACAAAAGGCACAATGCCGCCTTATGTACATGAAGACTGGCTCTTCTTACTGTCTATATTTTGAACCATTCCTGTGCCACTAGTTATAGATTCCGATCCTTCACTTCAGGTTTACTGTATCCCTCTCACCTTCTTACTGACGATGAAACACAGAAATTGCATCGGAATTAAATACAAAAGGCACAATGCCGACTTAAGTAAAAGAAGACTTCCTCGTCTTACTGTCTACGTTTTGAACCATTCCTGTGACACTAGTTGTAGATTCCGATGCTTCACTTCTGGTTTACTGTATCCCTTGACCTTCTTATTGACGACAAAACACAGAAATCTCATCGGAATTAAATACAAAAGGCACAGTGGCGACTTAAGTACAAGACGATATGCTCTTCTTACTGTCTATGATTTGAACCATTCCTGTGACAGTAGTTATAGATTCCGAAGCTTCACATCGGGTTTACTGTATACCTTGGACATTTTATTGACGACGTCACACAGAAAATGCATCGGAATTAAATACAAAATGTACAATGCCGAATTAAGTACAAGAAGACTGACTCTTCTTACTGTCTATGTTTTGAACCATTCCTGTGACACTGGTTATAGATTCCGAGGCATCACTTCAGGTTTACTGCATCCCTTGGACCTTCTTAATGACGACGAAACACAGAAATTGCATCGGAATTAAATACCAAAGGCACAATGCCGACTTAAGTACATGAAGACTGGCTCTTCTTACTGTCTATGTTTTGAACCATTCCTGTGACACTAGTTATAGATTACGATGCTTCGCATCCGGTTACCTGTATCCCTTGGACCTTCTTATTGGCGACGAAACACAGAAATTTCATCGGAATTAAATAGAAAATGCTCAATGCCGGCTTAAGTACAAGAAGACTGGCTCTTCTTACTGTCTAAAATTTGAACCATTTCTGAGACACTAGTTATAGATTCCGAAGCTTCACTACAGATTTACTGTATCCCTTGGACCTTCTTATTGACGACGAAACACAGAAATTGCATCGGAATTAAACACAAAAGGTACAACGCCGAATTACGTACAAGAAGACTGACTCTTCTTACTGCCTATGTTTTGAACCATTCCTGTGCCACTAGTTATAGATTCCGATGCTTCACTTCAGGTTTACTGTATCCCTTGGACCTTCTTATTTACGACGAAACCCAGAAATTGCATCGGAATTAAATACTAAAGGCACAATGCCGACATAAGTACAAGAAGACTTGCTCTTCTTACTGTCTATGATTTGAACCATTCCTGTCACACTAGTTACAGATTCCGATGCTTCACATCAGGTTCACTGAATCCCTTGGACCTTCTTATTCACGACGAAACACAGAAATTTCAATGGAATTAAATAGAAAAGCCACAAAGCTGACTTAACTACAAGAAGACTGGCTCTTCTTACTGTCTAAGATTTGAACCATTCCTCAGACACTAGTTTTAGATTCCGAAGCTTCACTTCAGATTTACTGTATCCCTTGACCTTCTTATTGACGACAAAACACAGAAATCTCATCGGAATTAAATACAAAAGGCACAATGCCGAATTAAGTACAAGACGACTGGCTCTTCTTACTGTCTATGTTTTGAACCATTCCTGTGACACTAGTTATAGATTCCGATGCTTCACTTCAGGTTCACTGCAGCCCTTTGACCTTCTTATTGACGACGAATTACAGGAATTGCATCGGAAATAAATACAAAAGGCACAATGCCGACATAAGTACAAGAAGACTGGCTCTTCTTACTGTGTATGTTTGAACCATTCCTGTGACACTAGTTATGGATTCCGAAGCATCACTTCAGGTTTACTGTATCCCTTGGACCTTCGTATTGACGACGAAACACAGAAATTGCATCGGAATTATATACAACAAGTACAATGCTGACTAAAGTACAAGAGGACTAACTCTTCTTACTGTCTATGTTTTGAACCATTCCTGTTACACTAGTTATAGATTCCGATGCTTCACTTCAGGTTTACTGTATCTCTTGTACCTTCATATTGACGACGAAACACAGAAATTGCATCAAAATTAAATAAAAAAAGCACAATGGAGACTTAAGTACAAGACGACTGCCTCTTCTTGCTGTCTATGCTTTGAACTATTCCTGTGACACTAGTTATAGGTTCCGATGCATCACTACAGGTTTACTGTATCCCTCTGACCTTCTTATTGACGATGAAACACAGAAATTGCATCGAATTTAAATTCAAAAGGCACCATGCCGACTTAAATACAAGAAGACTGGCTCTTCTTACTGTCTATGAATTGAACCATTCCTGTGACACTAGTTATAGATTCCGAAGCGTCACGTCAGGTTTACTGTATCACTTGGACCTTCTTATTGACGACGAAACACAGAAATTGCATCGGAATTAAATGCAAATGGCACAATGCCGACTTAAGTACAAGAAGACTGGCTCTTCTTACTGTCTATATTTTGAACCATTCCTGTGACACTAGTTATAGATTCCGATGCTTCACATCAGGTTTACTGAATACCTTGGACCTTCTTAGTCACGACGAAACACAGAAATTTAAACGGAATTAAATAGAAAAGCCACAAAACTGACTTAAGTACAAGAAGACTGGCTCTTCTTACTGTCTAACATTTGAACCATTCCTCAGACACTAGTTATAGATTCCGAAGCTTCTCATCAGATTTACTGTATCCCTTGACCGTCTTATTGACGACAAAACACAGAAATCTCATCGGAATTAATTTCAAAAGGCACAATGCCGACTTAAGTACAAGACGACTGGCTCTTCTTACTCTCTATGATTTGAACCATTCCTGAGACACTAGTTATAGATTCCGAAGCTTCACATCAGGTTTACTGTATACCTTGGACTTTTTATTGACGACGTCACACAGAAATTGCATCGGAATTAAATTCAAAATGTACAATGCCGAATTAAGTACAAGAAGACTGAAACTTCTTACTGTCTATGTTTTGAACCATTCCTGTGACACTGGTTATAGATTCCGATGCTTCACTTCAGGTTTACTGCATCCCTTGGACCTTCGTAATGACGACGAAACACAGAAATTGCATCGGAATTAAATACCAAAGGCACAATGCCGACTTAAGCACATGTAGACTGGCTCTTCTTACTGTCTATGTTTTGAACCATTCCTGTGACACTAGTTATAGATTCCGATGCTTCACTTCAGGTTCACTGCATCCCTTTGACCTTCTTATTGACGACGAATCACAGGAATTGCATCGGAAATAAATACAAAAGGCACAATGCCGACATAAGTACAAGAAGACTGGCTCTTCTTACTGTGTATGTTTGAACCATTCCTGTGACACTAGTTATGGATTCCGAAGCTTCACTTCAGCTTTACTGTATCCCTTGGACCTTCGTATTGACGACGAAACACAGAAATTGCATCGGAATTAAATACAAAAGGTACAATGCTGACTAAAGTACAAGAGGACTAACTCTTCTTACTGTCTATGTTTTGAACCATTCCTGTTACACTAGTTATAGATTCCGATGCTTCACTTCAGGTTTACTGTATCTCTTGTACCTTCATATTGACGACGAAACACAGAAATTGCATCAAAATTAAATACAAAAGGCACAATGCCGACTTAAGTACAAGACGACTGCCTCTTCTTACTGTCTATGCTTTGAACTATTCCTGTGACACTAGTTATAGGTTCCGATGCATCACTACAGGTTTACTGTATCCCTCTGACCTTCTTATTGACGATGAAACACAGAAATTGCATCGAATTTAAATACAAAAGGCACCATGCCGACTTAAGTACAAGAAGACTGGCTCTTCTTACTGTCTATGAATTGAACCATTCCTGTGACACTAGTTATAGATTCCGATGCGTCACGTCAGGTGTACTGTATCACTTGGACCGTCTTATTGACGACGAAACACAGAAATTGCATCGGAATTAAATACTAAAGGCACAATGCCGACATAAGTACAAGAAGAATTGCTCTTCTTACTGTCTATGATTTGAACCATTCCTGTCACACTAGTTATAGATTCCGATGCTTCACATCAGGTTTACTGTATCCCTTGGACCTTCTTATTGACGATGAAATACAGAAATTGCTTTGGGATTAAATGCAAATGGCACCATGCCGACTTAAGTACATGAAGACTGGCTCTTCTCACTGTCTATATTTTGAACCATTCCAGTGACCATAGTTATAGATTCCGATGCTTCACTTTAGGTTTACTGTATCCCTTGGACCTTCTTATTGACGACGAAACACAGAATTTGCATCGGAATTAAATATAAAAGGCACAATGCCGACTTAAGTACCGGAAGACTGGCTCTTCTTACTGTCTATGTTTTGAACCATTCCTGTGACCATAGTTATAGATTCCGATGCTTCACTTCAAGTTTACTGTATCCCATGGACCTTCTTATTGACGATGAAACACAGAATATGCATCGGAATTAAATACAAACGCCACAATGCCGACTTAAGTACAAGAAGACTGGCTCTTCTTACTGTCTATGATTTGAACCATTCCTGTCACACTAGTTATAGATTCCGATGCTTCACATCAGGTTTACTGAATCCCTTGGACCTTCTTATTCACGACGAAACACAGAAATTTCAACGGAATTAAATAGAAAAGCCACAAAGCTGACTTAAGTACAAGAAGACTGGCTCTTCTTACTGTCTAAGATTTGAACCATTCCTCAGACACTAGTTATAGATTCCGAAGCTTCACTTCAGATTTACTGTATCCCTTGACCTTCTTATTGACGACAAAACACAGAAATCTCATCGGAATTAAATACAAAAGGCACAATGCCGAATTAAGTACAAGACGACTGGCTCTTCTTACTGTCTATCTTTTGAACCATTCCTGTGACACTAGTTATAGATTCCGATGCTTCACTTCAGGTTCACTGCAGCCCTTTGACCTTCTTATTGACGACGAATTACAGGAATTGCATCGGAAATAAATACAAAAGGCACAATGCCGACATAAGTACAAGAAGACTGGCTCTTCTTACTATGTATGTTTGAACCATTCCTGTGACACTAGTTATGGATTCCGAAGCATCACTTCAGGTTTACTGTATCCCTTGGACCTTCGTATTGACGACGAAACACAGAAATTGCATCGGAATTAAATACAACAGGTACAGTGCTGACTAAAGTACAAGAGGACTAACTCTTCTTACTGTCTATGTTTTGAACCATTCCTGTTACACTAGTTATAGATTCCGATGCTTCACTTCAGGTTTACTGTATCTCTTGTACCTTCATATTGACGACGAAACACAGAAATTGCATCAAAATTAAATACAAAAGGCACAATGCCGACTTAAGTACAAGACGACTGCCTCTTCTTGCTGTCTATGCTTTGAACTATTCCTGTGACACTAGTTATAGGTTCCGATGCATCACTACAGGTTTACTGTATCCCTCTGACCTTCTTATTGACGATGAAACACAGAAATTGCATCGAATTTAAATCCAAAAGGCACCATGCCGACTTAAGTACATGAAGACTGGCTCTTCTTACTGTCTATGAATTGAACCATTCCTGTGACACTAGTTATAGATTCCGAAGCGTCACGTCAGGTTTACTGTATCATTTGGACCTTCTTATTGACGACGAAACACAGAAATTGCATCGAAATTAAATGCAAATGGCACAATGCCGACTTAAGTACAAGAAGACTGGCTCTTCTTACTGTCTATGTTTTGAACCATTCCTGTGACACTAGTTATAGATTCTGATGCTTCACATCAGGTTTACTGAATACCTTGGACCCTCTTATTCACGACGAAACACAGAAATTTAAACGGAATTAAATAGAAAAGCCACAAAGCTGACTTAAGTACTAGAAGACTGGCTCTTCTTACTGTCTAAGATTTGGACCATTCCTCAGACACTAGTTATAGATTCCGAAGCTTCCCTTCAGATTAACTGTATCCCTTGACCTTCTTATTGACGACAAAACACAGAAATCTCATCGGAATTAAATACAAAAGGCACCACGCCGACTTAAGTACATGAAGACTGGCTCTTCTTACTGTCTATGAATTGAACCATTCCTGTGACACTAGTTATAGATTCCGAAGCGTCACGTCAGGTTTACTGTATCATTTGGACCTTCTTATTGACGACGAAACACAGAAATTGCATCGGAATTAAATGCAAATGGCACAATGCCGACTTAAGTACAAGAAGACTGGCTCTTCTTACTGTCTATGTTTTGAACCATTCCTGTGACACTAGTTATAGATTCCGATGCTTCACTTCAGGTTTACTGCATCCCTTGGACCTTCGTAATGACGACGAAACACAGAAATTGCATCGGAATTAAATACCAAAGGCACAATGCCGACTTAAGCACATGTAGACGGGCTCTTATTACTGTCTATGTTTTGAACCATTCCTGTGACACTAGTTATAGATTCCGATGCTTCACTTCAGGTTCACTGCATCCCTTTGACCTTCTTATTGACGACGAATCACAGGAATTGCATCGGAAATAAATACAAAAGGCACAATGCCGACATAAGTACAAGAAGACTGGCTCTTCTTACTGTGTATGTTTGAACCATTCCTGTGACACTAGTTATGGATTCCGAAGCTTCACTTCAGCTTTACTGTATCCCTTGGACCTTCGTATTGACGACGAAACACAGACATTGCATCGGAATTAAATACAAAAGGTACAATGCTGACTAAAGTGCAAGAGGACTAACTCTTCTTATTGTCTATGTTTTGAACCATTCCTGTTACACTAGTTATAGATTCCGATGCTTCACTTCAGGTTTACTGTATCTCTTGTACCTTCATATTGACGACGAAACACAGAAATTGCATCAAAATTAAATACAAAAGGCACAATGCCGACTTAAGTACAAGACGACTGCCTCTTCTTACTGTCTATGCTTTGAACTATTCCTGTGACACTAGTTATAAGTTCCGATGCATCACTACAGGTTTACTGTATCCCTCTGACCTTCTTATTGACGATGAAACACAGAAATTGCATCGAATTTAAATACAAAAGGCACCATGCCGACTTAAGTACAAGAAGATTGGCTCTTCTTACTGTCTATGAATTGAACCATTCCTGTGACACTAGTTATAGATTCCGATGCGTCACGTCAGGTGTACTGTATCACTTGGACCGTCTTAGTGACGACGAAACACAGAAATTGCATCGGAATTAAATACTAAAGGCACAATGCCGACATAAGTACAAGAAGAATTGCTCTTCTTACTGTCTATGATTTGAACCATTCCTGTCACACTAGTTATAGATTCCGATGCTTCACATCAGGTTTACTGTATCACTTGGACCTTCTTATTGACGATGAAATGCAGAAATTGCTTTGGGATTAAATGCAAATGGCACCATGCCGACTTAAGTACATGAAGACTGGCTCTTCTCACTGTCTATATTTTGAACCATTCCTGTGACCATAGTTATAGATTCCGATGCTTTACTTTAGGTTTACTGTATCCCTTGGACCTTCTTATTGACGACGAAACACAGAATTTGCATCAAAATTAAATACAAAAGGCACAATGCCGACTTAAGTACCTGAAGACTGGCTCTTCTTACTGTCTATGTTTTGAACCATTCCTGTGACCATAGTTATAGATTCCGATGCTTCACTTCAAGTTTACCGTATCCCATGGACCTTCTTATTGACGATGAAACACAGAAAATGCATCGGAATTAAATACAAACGTCACAATGCCGACTTAAGTACAAGAAGACTGGCTCTTCTTACTGTCTATGATTTGAACCATTCCTGTGACACTAGTTATAGATTCCGATGCTTCACGTCAGGTGTACTGTATCCCTTGGACCTACTTATTGACGACGAAACATAGAAATTGCATCGGAATTAAATCCAAAAGGCACAATGCCGACTTAAGTACATGAAGACTGGCTCTTCTTACTGTCTATGAATTGAACCATTCCTGTGACACTAGTTATAGATTCTGATGCGTCACGTCAGGTTTACTGTATCCCTTGGACCTTCTTATTGACGACGAAACACAGAAATTGAATCGAAATTAAATACTAAAGGCACAATGCTGACAAAAGTACAAGAAGACTTGCTCTTCTTACTGTCTATGATTTGAACCATTCCTGTCACACTAGTTATAGATTCCGATGCTTCACATCAGGTTTACTGTATCCCTTGGACCTTCATATTGATGATGAAAAACAGAAATTGCATCGGGATTAAATGCAAATGGCACAATGCCGACTTAAGTACAAGAAGACTGGCTCTTCTTACTGTCTATGTTTTGAACCATTCCTGTGACACTAGTTATAGATGCCGATGCTTCACATCAGGTTTACTGAATCCCTTGGACCTTCTTATTCACGACGAAACACAGAAATTTCAACGGAATTAAATAGAAAAGCCACAAAGCTGACTTAAGTACAAGAAGACTGGCTCTTCTTACTGTCTAAGATTTGAACCATTCCTCAGACACTAGTTATAGATTGCGAAGCTTCACTTCAGATTTATTGTATCCCTTGGACCTTCTTATTGACGACGAAACAAAGAAATTGCATCGGTATTAAATACAAAGGTACAATGCCGACTTAAGTGCAAGAAAAGTAACTCTTCTTACTGTCTGTGTTTATAACCATTCCTGTCACACTAGTTATAGATTCCGATGCTTCACTTCAGGATTACTGTGTCCCTTCATCCTTCTTATTGACGACTAAACACTGAAATTGCATCGGAATTAAATACAAAAGGCACAAAGCCGACTTAAGTACAAGAAGTCTGACTCTTCTTTCTGTCTATGTTTTGAACCATTCCTGTGACACTAGTTATAGATTCCGATGCTTCACTTCAGGTTTACTGTATCCCTTGGACCTTCTTATTGACGACGAAACACAGAAATTGCATCGGATTTAAATACAAAAGGCACAATGCCGACTTAAGTACAAGAAGACTGACTCTTCTTACTGTCTAAGATTTGAACCATTCCTGAGACACTAGTTATAGATTCCGAAGCTTCACTTCAGATTTACTGTATCCCTTGGACCTTCTTATTGACGACGAAACACAGAAATTGCATCGAAATTAAATACAAAAGGTACAACACCGAATTAAGAACAAGAAGGCTGACTCTTCTTACTGCCTATGTTTGAACCATTCCTGTGACACTAGTTATAGATTCCGATGCTTCACTTCAGGTTTACTGTATCGCTTGGACCTTCTTATTGACGATGAAACACAGAAATTGCATCAGAATTAAATACAAAAGGCACAATGCCGACTTAAGTACAAGAAGAGTGGCTCTTCTTACGGTCTATGTTTTCAACCATTCCTGTGACACTAGTTATGGATTCCGATGCTTCACTTCAGGTTTACTGTATCCCTTGGACCTTCTTATTGACGACGAAACACAGAAATTGTATCGTAATTAAATAAAAAAGGCACAATGCCGATTTAAGTACAGGAAGACTGACTCTTCTTACTGACTATGTTTTGAACATCTCCTGTGAGACCAGTATTAAATTCCGATGCCTCACTATATGTTTACTGTATCCCTTGGAGCTTCTTATTGACGATGACACAGAAATTGTATCGGAATTAAATACAAAAGGCACAATGCCGACTTATGTACAAGAAGACGGCCTCTTCTCACTGTCTATGTTTTGAACCATTCCTGAGACACTAGTTATAGATTCCGATGCTTCACTTCAGGATTACTGTATCCCTCTGACCTTCTTACTGACGATGAAACACAGAATTTGCATCGGAATTAAATACAAAGGGCACAATGCCGACTTAAGTACAAGAAGACTGCCTCTTCTTACTGTCTACGTTTTGAACCATTCCTGTGACACTAGATATAGATTCCGATGCTTCACTTCTGGTTTACTGTATTCCTTGGACCTTCTTATTGACGACAAAACACAGAAATTGCATCGGAATTAAATACAAAGGGCACAATGCCGTATTAAGTACAAGACGACTGGCTCTTATTACTGTCTATGATTTGAACCATTCCTGAGACACTAGTTATAGATTCCGAAGCTTCACATCAGGTTTAGTGTATACCTTGGACTTCTTATTGACGACGTCACACAGAAATTGCATCGGAATTAAATACAAAATGTACAATGCCGAATTAAGGACAAGAAGACTGACTCTTCTTACTGCCTATATTTTCAACCATTCCTGTGAAACTTGTTATAGATTCCGATGCTTCACTTCAGGTTTACTGCATCCCTTGGACCTTCTTAATGACGACGAAACACAGAAATTGCATCGGAATTAAATACCAAAGGCACAATGCCGACTTAAGATCATGAAGGCTGGCTCTTCTTACTGTCTATGTTTTGAACCATTCCTGTGACACTAATTATAGATTCCGATGCTTCACTTCAGGTTTACTGTATCCCTTTGACCCTCTTATTGACGACGAATCACAGGAATTGCATCGGAAATAAATACAAAAGGCACAATGCCGACTTAAGTACATAAAGACTGGCGCTTCTTACTGTGTATGTTTGAACCATTCCTGTGACACTAGTTTTGGATTCCGAAGCTTCACTTCAGGTTTACTGTATCCCTTGGACCTTCTTATTGACGACGAATTACAGAAATTGCATCGGAATTAAATACAAAAGGTACAATGCTGACTTAAGTACAAGAGGACTAACTCTTCTTACTGTCTATGTTTTGAACCATTCCTGTTACACTAGTTATGGATTCCGATGCTTCACTTCAGGTTTACTGTATCTCTTGTACCTTCATATTGACGACGAAACACAGAAATTGCATCAAAATTAAATACAAAAGGCACAATGCCGACTTGTGTACAAGACGACTGCCTCTTCCTACTGTCTATGCTTTGAACTATTCCTGTGACACTAGTTATAGGTTCCGATGCATAACTACATGTTTACTGTATCCATCTGACCTTCTTATTGACGATGAAACACAGAAATGGCATCGGAATAAAACACAAAAGGTACAACGCCAAATTAAGTATAAGAAGACTGACTCTTCTTACTGCCTATGTTTTGAACCATTCCTGTGACACTAGTTATAGATTCCGATCCTTCACGTCAAGTTTACTGTATTCCTTGGACCTACTTATTGACGACGAAACATAGAAATTGCATCGGAATTAAATCCAAAAGGCGCAATGTCGACTTAAGTACATGAAGAATGGCTCTTCTTACTGTCTATGAATTGAACCATTCCTGTGACACTAGTTACAGATTCCGATGCGTCACGTCATTGTTACTGTATCCCTTGGACCTTCTTATTGACGACGAAACACAGCAATTGCATCGGAATTAAATACAAAAGGCGCAATGCCGACTTAAGTACAAGAATACTGACTCATCTTACTGACTATGTTTTCAACATTTCCTGTGAGACCAGTATTAAATTCCGATGCTTTACTATATGTTTACATTATCCCTTGGACCTTCTTATTGACGATGAGACACCGAAATTGCATCTGAATTAAAAACAAAAGGCACAATGCCGACTTAAGTACAAGATGAGTGGTTCTTCTTACGGTCTATGATTTCAACCATTCCTGTGACACTAGTCATGGATTCCGATGCTTCACTTCAGGTTTACTGTATCCCTTGGACCTTCTTATTGACGAAGAAACACAGAAATTACTTCCGAATTAAATACAATAGGCACAATGCCGATTTAAGTACAAGAAGACTGACTCTTCTTACTGACTATGTTTTGAACATCTCCTGTGAGACCAGTATTAAATTCCGATGCCTCACTATATGTTTACTGTATCCCTTTGACCTTCTCATTGACGATGAAACACAGAAATTGCATCGGAATTAAATACAAAAGGCACAATGCCGACTTAAGTACAAGAAGACTGACTCTTCTGACTGTATATGTTTTAACAATTCCAGTGACACTAGTTATAGATTCCGATGCTTCACTTCAGGTTTACTGTATCCCTTGGACCTTCTTATTGACGACGAAACAGAGAAATTGCATCGGAGTTAAATACAAAAGGCACAATGCCGACTTCAGTCAAGAAGAGTGGCTCTTCTTACGGTCTATGTTTTCAACCATTCCTGTGACACTAGTTATTGATTCCGATGCTTCACTTCAGGTTTACTGTATCCCTTGGACCTTCTTATTGACGACGAAACACAGAAATTGCATCGGAATTAAATACAAAAGACACAATGCCGACTTAAGTACAAGAAGACTGATTCTTCTTACTGACTATGTTTTGAAGATCTCCTGTGAGACCAGTATTAAATTCCGATGCCTCACTATATGTTTACTGTATCCCTTGGAGCTTCTTATTGACGATGAAACACAGAAATTGCATCGGAATTAAATACAAAAGGCACAATGCCGCCTTATGTACATGAAGACTGGCCCTTCTTACTGTATATATTTTGAACCATTCCTGTGCCACTAGTTATAGATTCCGATGCTTCACGACAGGTTTACTGTATCCCTTGGACCTTGTTATTGACGACGAAACACAGAAATTGTATCGGAATTAAATACAAAAGTCACAATGCCGACTTAAGTACAAGAAGACTGACTCTTCTTACTGTCTATGTTTGAACCATTCCTGTGACACTAGTTATAGATTCCGATGCTTCACTTCAGGTTTACTGTATCCCTCTGACCTTTTCATTGACGATGAAACACAGAAATTGCATCGGAATTAAATACAAAAGGCACAATGCCGACTTAAGTACAAGAAGACTGCCTCTTCTTACAGTCTACGTTTTGAACCATTCCTGTGACACTAGTTCTAGATTCCGATGCTTTACTTCTGGTTTACTGTATCCCTTGGACCTTCTTATTGACGACACAACACAGATATTTCATCGGAATTAAATACAAAAGGCACAATGCCGACTTATGTACAAGACCACTGGCTCTTCTTACTGTCTATGATTTGAACCATTCCTGAGACACTACTGATAGATTCCGATGCTTCACTTCAGGTTCACTGTATCCCTTTCACCTTATAATTGACGACGAATCACAGCACTTGCATCGGAAATTAATACAAAAGGCACAACGCCGATAAGTACATGAAGACTGGCTCTTCTTACTGTGTATGTTTGAACCATTCCTGCGACACTAGTTATGGATTCCGAAGCTTCACTTCAGGTTTACTGTATCCCTTGGACCTTCTTATTGACGACGAAACACAGAAATTGCATCGGAATTAAATACAAAAGGAACAATGCTGACTAAAGTACAAGAGGATTAACTCTTCTTACTGTCTATGTTTTGAACCATTCCTGTTACACTAGTTATAGATTCCGATGCTTCACTTCAGGTTTACTGTATCTCCTGTACCTTAATATTGACGACGAAACACAGAAATTGCATCAAAATTAAATACAAAAGGCACAATGCCGACTTAAGTACAAGACGAGTGCCTCTTCTTACTGTCTATGCTTTGAGCTATTCCTGTGACACTAGTTATAGGTTCCGATGCATCACTACAGGTTTACTGTATCCCTCTGACCTTCTTATTGACGATGAATCACAGGAATTGCATCGGATTTAAATACAAAAGGCACAATGCCGACTTAAGTACAAGAAGACTGGCTCTTCTTACTGACTATGTTTTGAACCATTCCTGTGACACTAGTTATAGATTCCGATGCTTCGCATCAGGTTAACTGTAGCCCTTGGACCTTCTTATTGGCGATGAAACACAGAAATTTCATCGGTATTAAATAGAAAAGGAACAATGCCGACTTAAGTACAAGAAGACTGGCTCTTCTTACTGTCTAAAATTTGAACCATTCCTGAGACACTAGTTATAGATTCTGAAGCTTCACTACAGATTTACTGTATCCTTTGGACCTTCTTATTGACGACGAAACACAGAATTTGCGTCGGAATTAAAAACAAAAGGCACAATGCCGACTTAAGTACCGGAAGACTGGCTCTTCTTACTGTCTATGTTTTGAACCATTCCTGTGACCATAGTTATAGATTCCGATGCTTCACGTCAGGTGTACTGTATCACTTGGGCTTACTTATTGACGACGAAACATAGAAATTGCATCGGAATTAAATCCAAAAGGCACAATGCCGACTTAAGTACATGAAGACTGGCTCTTCTTACTGTCTATGAATTGAACCACTCCTGTGACACTAGTTATAGATTCCGATGCGTCACGTCAGGTTTACTGTATTCCTTGGACCTTCTTATTGACGACGAAACACAGAAATTGCATCGGAATTAAATACTAAAGGCACAATGCCGACTTAAGTACAAGAAGACTTGCTCTTCTTACTGTCTATGATTTGAACTAGTCCTGTCATAATGGTTATAGATTCCGATGCATCACTTCAGGTTTACTGTATCCCTTGGACCTTCTTATTGACGATGAAATACAGAAATTGCATCGGGATTAAATGCAAATGGCAATATGCCGACTTAAGTACAAGAAGACTGGCTCTTCTAACTGTCTATGTTTTGAACCATTCCTGTGACACTAGTTATAGATTCCGATGCTTCACATCAGGTTTACTGAATCCCTTGGACCTTCTTATTCACAACTAAACACAGAAATTTCAACGGAATTAAATAGAAAAGCCACAAAACTGATTTAAGTAGAAGAAGACTGGCTCTTCTTACTGTCTAAGATTTGAACCATTCCTGAGACAGTAGTTATAGATTCCGAAGCTTCACTTTAGATGTACTGTATCCCTTGGACCTTCTTATTGACGACGAAACACAGAAATTGCAACGCAATTAAATACAAAAGATACAACGCCGAATGAAGTACAAGAAGACTAACTCTTCTTACTGCCTATGCTTTGATCCATTCCTGTGACACTAGTTATAGATTCCGATGCTTAACTTCAGGTTTACTGTATCCCTTGGACCTTCTTATTGACGACGAAACACAGAAATTGCATCGGAATTAAATACAAAAGGACAATGAAGACTTAAGTACAAGAAGACTGGCTCTTCTTCCAGTCTATGTTTTAAACCACTCCTGAGACGCGAGTAATAGATTCCGATGCTTCACTTCTGGTTTACTGTATCCCTTGGACCTTCTTATTGACGACGAAAAAAAGAAATTGCATCGGAATTAATTACGAAAGGTACAATGCCGACTTAAGTACAAGAAGACTATCTCTACTTACTCTCAGTGTTTTGAACCATTCCTGTAACACTAGTTATAGATTCCGATGCTTCACTTCAGGTTTACTGTATCCCTTCATCCTTCTTATTGACGACGAAACAAAGAAATTTCATCGGAATTAAATACGAAAGTTACAATGCCGACTTAAGTACAAGAAGACTAACTCTACTTACTCTCAGTGTTTTGAACCATTCCTGTCACACTAGTAATAGATTCCGATGCTTCACTTCAGGTTTACTGTATCCCTTGGAACTTCTTATTGACGACGAAACACAGAAATTGCATCGGAATTAATTACAAAAGGCACAATGCCGACTTTAGTACAAGAAGACTGGCTCTTCTTACTGTCTATGATTTGAACCACTCCTGTGACACTAGTTATAGATTCCGATGCTTCACGTCAGGTTTGCTGTATACCTTGGACCTTCTTATTGACGACGAAACACAGAAAGTGCATCGGAATTAGATACAAAAGGTACAATGCCGACTTAAGTACAAGAGGACTGGCTCTTCTTACTGTCTATGTTTTGAACCATTCCTGTGACACTAGTTATAGATTCCGATGGTCCACTTTAGGTTTACTGTATACCTCTGACCTTCGTACCGACGATGAAACAGAGAAATTGCATCGGAATTAAATACAAAAGGCACAATGCAGACTTAAGTACAAGAAGACTGACTCTTCTTATTGTCTATGTTTTGAACCATTCCTGTGACACTAGTTATAGATTCCGATGCTTCACTTCTGGTTTACTGTATCCCTTGGACCTTCTTATTGACGACGAAACACAGAAATTTCATCGGAATTAAACACAAAAGGCACAATGCCGACTTAAAAACAAGAAGACTGGCTCTTCTTACTGTCTATGATTTGAACCACTCCTGTGACACTAGTTATAGATTCCGAAGCTTCACTTCAGGTTTACTGTATCCCTTGGAACTTCTTTTTGACGGCGAAACACAGAAATAGCATCGGAATTAAATAGAAAAAGTACAATGACGAATTAAGTACAAGATGACTGACCCTTCTTACTGCTTATGTTTTGGACCAATCCTCTGACACTAATTATAGATTCCGAGGCTTCACTTCAGGTTTATTGTATCCTCTGACCTTCTTATTGACGATGAAACACAGAAATTGCATCGGAATTAAATGCAAAAGGCACAATGCCGACTTAAGTACAAGAAGACTGGCTCTTCTTACTGTCTAAGATTTGAACCATTCCTGAGACACTAGTTATAGATTCCGAAGCTTCACTTCAGATTTACTGTATCCCTTGGACCTTCTTATTGACGACGAAACACAGAAATTGCATCGGAATTAAATAAAAAATGTACAACGCCGAATTAAGTACAAGAAGGCTGACTCTTCTTACTGCCTATGTTTTGAACCATTCCTGTGACACTAGTTATAGATTCCGATGCTTCACTTCAGGTTTACTGTATCCCTTGGACCTTCTTATCGACGACGAAACACAGAAATTGCATCGGAATTAAATAAAAAAGGACAATGAAGACTTAAGTACAAGAAGACTGGCTCTTCTTACAGTCTATGTTTTGAATCATTCCTGAGACACTAGTTATAGATTCCGATGCTCACTTCAGGTTTACTGTATCCCTCTGACCTTCTTACTGACGATGAAACAGAGAAATTGATTCGGAATTAAATACAAAAAGCACAATGCCAACTTAAGTATAAGAAGACTGGCTCTTCTTACGCTCTATGTTTTGAACCATTCCTGTGACACTAGTTACAGATTCCGATGCTTCACTTCTGGTTTACTGTATCCCTTGGACCTTCTTATTGACGACGAAACACAGAAATTTCATCGGAATTAAATACGAAAGGCCCAATGCCGACTTAAGTACAAGAAAAGTGGCTCTTCTTGCTGTCTATGATTTGAACCATTCCTGAGACACTAGTTATAGATTCCGTAGCTTCACTTCAGGATTACTGTATCCCTTGAACGTTCTTATTGACGACGAAACACAGAAATTGCATCGGAATTAAATACAAAAGGTACAATGCCGAATTAAGTACAAGACAACTGGCTCTTCTTACTGTCTATGTTTTGAACTATTCCTGTGACACTAGTTATAGGTTCCGATGCATCACTTCAGGTTTACTGTATCCCTTGGACCTTCGTGTTGCGACGAAACACAGAAATTGCGTCGGAATTAAATACGAAAGGCACCATGCCGACTTAAGTACAAGAAGACTGACTCTTCATACTGTCTATATTTTGAACCATTCCTGTGACACTAGTTATAGATTCCGATGCTTTACGTCAGGTTTACTGTATCCCTTGGACCTTGTTATTGACGACGAAACACAGAAATTGCATCGGAATTACCTACTAAAGGCACAATGCTGACTTAAATACAAGAAGACTGGCTCTTCTTACTGTCTATATTTTGAACCATTCCTGTGACACTAGTTATAGATTCCGATGCTTCACTTCAAGTTTACTGTATCCCTTGGACCTTGTGATTGACGACGAAACACAGAAATGGAATCGGAATTATACACAAAAGGCACAATGCCGACGTAAGTACAAGAAGACTGACTCTTCTTACTGTCAATGTTTTGAACCATTCCTTTGACACCAGTCATAGATTCCGATGCTTCACATCAGGTTTACTGTATCCCTTGGACCTTCTTGTTGACGACGAAACACAGAAATTGCATCGGAATTAAATACAAAAGGCACAATGCCGACATAAGTACTAGAAGACTAGCTCTTCTTACTGCCTATGTTTTGAACCATTCCTGTCACACTAGTTATAGATTCCGATGCTTCACTTCAGGTTTACTGTATCCTTTGTACCTTCTTATTGACGACGAAACACAGAAATTGCATCGTAATTAAATCCAAAAGGCACAATGTCAACTTAACTACAAGAAGACTGGCTCTTCTTACTGTCTATATTTTGAACCATTCCTGTGACACTAGTTATAGATTCCGATGCTTCACTTCAGGGTTACTGTATCCCTTGGACCGTCTTATTGACGACGAAACACTGACATTGCATCGCAATTAAATACAAAAGGCACAATGCCGACTTATGTACATGAAGACTGACTCTTCTTACTGTCTATGTTTTGAACCATTCATGTGACACTAGCTATAGATTCTGATGCTTCACTTCCGGTTTACTGTATCTCTCTGACCTTCTTATTGACGATGAAACACAGAAATTGCATCGGTATTAAATACAAAAGGCACAATGCCGACTTAAGTACAAGAAGACTGGCTCTTCTTACTGTCTATGTTTTGAACCATTCCTGTGGTACTAGTTATAGATTCCGATGCTTCACATCAGGTTTACTGTATCCCTTGGACCTCCTTATTGACGACGAAACACAGAAATTGCATCGGAATTAGATACAAAAGGTACAATGCCGACTTAAGTGTAAGAAGACTGGCTCTTCTTACTGTCTATGCTTTGAACCATTCCTTTGACACTAGTTATAGATTCCGATGGTTCACTTCAGGTTTACTGTATCCCTCTGACCTTAACGACGACGAAACAGTGAAATTGCATCGGAATTAAATCCAAAAGGCACAATGCCGACTTAAGTACAAGAAGACAGGGTCTTCTTACTGTCTATGATTTGAACCATTCCTGTGACACTAGTTATAGATACCGTTGCTTCACGTCAGGTTTACTGTATCCCTTGGACCTTGGTATTGACGACGAAACAAAGAAATTGCATGGGAATTAACTACTAAATGCACAATGCCGACTTAAGTACAAGAAGACTGACTCTTCTTACTGTCTATGTTTTGAACCATTCCTGTGACACTAGTTGTAGATTCCGAAGCTTCACTTCTGATTTACTGTATCCCTTGGACCTTCTTATTAGCGACGAAACACAGAAATTGCATCGGATTTAGATACAAAAGGTACAACGCCGAATTAAGTACAAGAAGACTGACTCTTCATACTGTCTATATTTTGAACCATTCCTGTGACACTAGTTATAGATTCCGATGCTTTACGTCAGGTTTACTGTATCCCTTGGACCTTGTTATTGACGACGAAACACAGAAATTGCATCGGAATTACCTACTAAAGGCACAATGCCGACTTAAGTACAAGACGACTGTCTCTTCTTAGTGTCTATGTTTTGAACTATTCCTGTGACACTAGATATAGGTTCCGATGCATCACTTCAGGTTTACTGTATCCCTTGGACCTTCGTATTGCGACGATACACAGAAATTGCATCGGAATTAAATACGATAGGCACAATGCCGACTTAAGTACAAGAAGACTGGCTCTTCTTACTGTCTATATTTTGAACCATTCCTGTGACACTAGTTATAGATTCCGATGCTTCACTTCAAGTTTACTGTATCCCTTGGACCTTGTGATTGACGACGAAACACAGTAATTGAATCGGAATTAAATACAAAAGGCACAATGCCGACGTAAGTACAAGAAGACTGACTCTTCTTACTGACAATGTTTTGAACCATTCCTTTGACACCAGTTATAGATTCCGATGCTTCACATCAGGTTTACTGTATCCCTTGGACCTTCTTGTTGACGACGGGACACAGAAATTGCATCGGAATTAAATATGAAAGGTACAATGCCGACTTAAGTACAAGAAGACTAACTCTACTTACTCTCAGTGTTTTGAACAATTCCTGTCACATAAGTTATGGATTCCGATGCTTCACTTCAGGTTTACTGTATACCTTGGACCTTCTCATTGACGACGAAAAACAGAAATTGCATCGAAATTAATTACAAAATGCACAATGCCGACTTAAGTACAAGAAGACTGGCTCTTCTTACTGTCTATGATTTGAACCATTCCTGTGACACTAGTTATAGATTCCGATGCTTCACGTCAGGTTTACTGTATTCCTTGGACCTTCTTATTGACGACGAAACACAGAAAGTGCATCGTAGTTAGATACAAAAGGTACAAAGCCGACTTAAGTACAAGAAGACTGGCTCTTCTTACTGTCTATGTTTTGAACCATTCCTGTGACACTAGTTATAGATTCCGATGCTTCACTTCTGGTTTACTGTATCCCTTGGACCTTCTTATTGACGACGAAACACAGAAATTTCATCGGAATTAAATACAAAAGGCACAATGCCGAAATTAAGTACAAGAGTACTGGCTCTTCTTACGGTCTATTATTTTAACCATTCCTGAGACACTAGTTATAGATTCCGAAGCTTCACTTCAGGTTTACTGTATCCCTTGGACCTTCTTATTGACGGCGAAACACAGAAATTGCATCGGAATTAAATAGAAAAGGAACAATGACGAATTAAGTACAAGATGACTGGCCCTTCTCACTGTCTATGTTTTGGACCATTCCTGTGACACTAATTATAGATTCCGATGCTTCACTTCAGGTTTACTGTATCCCTCTGACCTACTTATTGACGATGAAACACAGAAATTGCATCGGAATTAAATGCAAAAGGCACAATGCCGACTTAAGTACAAGAAGACTGGCTCTTCTTACTGTCAATGTTGGGAACCATTCCTGTGACATTAGTTATAGATTCTGAAGCTTCACTTCAGGTTTACTGTATCCCTAGGACCTTCTTATTGACGACGAAACACAGAAATTGCTTCGGATTTAAATACAAAAGGTACAATGCCGACATATGTACAAGAGGACTAACTCTTCTTACTGCCTATGCTTTGAACCATTCCTGTGTCACTGGTTATAGATTCCGATGCTTCGCTTCAGCTTTACTGTATGCCTTGGACCTTCTTATTGACGACGAAACACAGAAATTGCATCGGAATTAAATACCAAAGGCACAATGCCGACTTAAGTACAAGAAGACTGGCTCTTCTTACTGTCTATGTTTTGAACCTTTCCTGTGACACTAGTTATAGATTCCGAAGCTTCACTTTAGGTTTACTGTATCCCTTGGATTTTCTTATTGAAGACGAAACACCGAAATTGCATTGGAATTAAATCCAAAAGGCACAATGCCGACTTAAGTACAAGAAGACTGACTCTTCTTACTGTCTATGTTTTGAACCATTCCTGTGACACTAGTTATAGATTCCGATGCTTCACTTCCGGTTTACTGTATCCCTCTGACCTTCTTATCGACGATGAAACACAGAAATTGCATCGGAATCAAAAACAAAAGGCACAATGCCGACTCAAGTACAAGAAAACTGTCTCTTCTTACTGTCTATGATTTGAACCATTCCTGAGACACTAGTTATAGATTCCGAAGCTTCACTTCAGGTTTACTGTATCCCTTGAACCTTCTTATTGACGACGAAACACAGAAATTGCATCGGAATTAAATACCAAAGGCACAATGCCGACTTAAGTACAAGAAGACTGGCTCTTCTTACGGTCTATGTTTTGAACCTTTCCTGTAACACTAGTTATAGATTCCGAAGCTTCAATTCAGGTTTACTGTATCCCCTGGATCTTCTTATTGACGACGAAACACCGAAATTGCATTGGAATTAAATCCAAAAGGCACAATGCCGACTTAAGTACAAGAAGACTGGCTCTTCTTACTCTCAATGATTGGAACCATTCCTGTGACACTAGTTATAGATTCCGATGCTTCACGTCAGGTTTACTGTATCCCGTGGACCTTGTTATTGACGACGAAACATAGAAATTGCATCGGAATCAACTACTAATGGCACAATGCCGACTTAAGTACAAGACGACTGGCTCTTCTTACTGTCTATGTTTTGAACTATTCCTGTGACACTAGTTATAGGTTCCGATGCATCACTTCAGGTTTACTGTTTCCCTTGGACCTTCTTATTGACGACGAAACACAGTAATTGCATCGGAATTAAATACAAAAAGACAATCCCGACTTAAGTACAAGAAGACTGGCTCTTCTTACTGTCTATGTTTTGAACCATTCCTGTGACACTAGTTATAGATTCCGATGATTCACTTCAGGTTTACTGTATCCCTTGGACCTTCTTATAGACGACAAAACACAGAAATTGCATCGGAATTAAATACAAAAGGCACAATGCTGACTTAAGTACAAGAAGACTGGCTCTTCTTACTGTTTATGTTTTGAACCATTCCTATGGCACTAGTTATAGATTCCGATGCTTCACTTCAGGTTTACTGTATCCCTTGGACCTTCTTATTGACGACGAAACACAGAAATTGCATCGGAACTAAATACAAAAGGACAATGCCGACTTAAGTACAAGAAGACTGGCTCTTCTTACTGTCTATGTTTTGAACCATTCCTGAGACACTAGTTATAGATTCCGATGTTTCACTTCAGGTTTACTGTAACCCTTGGACCTTCTTATTGACGACGAAACAAAGAAATTGCATCGGAATTAAATACAAAAGGTACAATGCAGACTTAAGTACAAGAAGACAGGGTCTTCTTACTGTCTATGATTTGATCCATTCCTGTGACACTAGTTATAGATTCCGATGCTTCACGTCAGGTTTACTGTATCCCTTGGACCTTGGTATTGACGACGAAACACAGAAATTGCATGGGAATTAACTACTAAATGCACAATGCCGACTTAAGTACAAGAAGACTGACTCTTCTTACTGTCTATGTTTTGAACCATTCCTGCGACACTAGTTGTAGATTCCGAAGCTTCACTTCAGATTTACTGTATCCCTTGGACCTTCTTATTAGCGACGAAACACAGAAATTGCATCGGATTTAGTTACAAAAGGTACAACGCCGAATTAAGTACAAGAAGACTGACTCTTCATACTGTCTATATTTTGAACCATTCCTGTGACACTAGTTATAGATTCCGATGCTTTACGTCAGGTTTACTGTATCCCTTGGACCTTGTTATTGACGACGAAATACAGAAATTGCATCGGAATTACCTACTAAAGGCACAATGCCGACTTAAGTACAAGACGACTGGCTCTTCTTAGTGTCTATGTTTTGAACTATTCCTGTGACACTAGATATAGGTTCCGATGCATCACTTCAGGTTTACTGTATCCCTTGGACCTTCGTATTGCGACGAAACACAGAAATTGCATCGGAATTAAATACGATAGGCACAATGCCGACTTAAGTACAAGAGGACTGGCTCTTCTTACTGTCTATATTTTGAACCATTCCTGTGACACTAGTTATAGATTCCGATGCTTCACTTCTAGTTTACTGTATCCCTTGGAACTTGTGATTGACGACGAAACACAGTAATTGAATCGGAATTAAATACAAAAGGCACAATGCCGACTTAAGTACAAGAAGACTGACTCTTCTTACTGTCAATGTTTTGAACCATTCCTTTGACACCAGTTATAGATTCCGATGCTTCACATCAGGTTTACTGTATCCCTTGGACCTTCTTGTTGACGACGAAACACAGAAATTGCATCGGAATTAAATACGAAAGGTACAATGCCGACTTAAGTACAAGAAGACTAACTCTACCTACACTCAGTGCTTTGAACAATTCCTGTCACATAAGTTATACATTCCGATGCTTCACTTCAGGTTTACTGTATACCTTGGACCTTCTTATTGACGACGAAAAACAGAAATTGCATCGGAATTAATTACAAAATGCACAATGCCGACTTAAGTACAAGAAGACAGGCTCTTCTTACTGTCTATACTTTGAACCAATCCTGAGACACTAGTTATAGATTCCAATGCTTCACTTCAGGTTTACTGTATCCCTTGGACCTTCTTATTGACGGCGAAACACAGAAATTGCATCGGAATTAAATAGAAAAGGAACAATGACGAATTAAGTACAAGATGACTGGCCCTTCTCACTGTCTATGTTTGGACCATTCCTGTGACACTAATTATAGATTCCGATGCTTCACTTCAGGTTTACTGTATCCCTCTGACCTTCTTATTGACGATGAAACACAGAAATTGCATCGGAATTAAATGCAAAAGGCACAATGCCGACTTAAATACAAGAAGACTGGCTCTTCTTACTGTCTATGTTTTGAACCATTCCTGTGACACTGGTTATAGATTCCGATGCTTCACATCAGGTTTACTGAATCCCTTGGACCTTCTTATTGACGACGAAACACAGAAATTCCATCGGAATTAAATACAAAAGGTGCAACGCCGAATTAAGTACAAGAAGACTGACTCTTCTTACTGCCTATGTTTTGAACCATTCCTGTGACACTAGTTATAGATTCCGATGCTTCACTTCAGGTTTACTGTATCCCTTGGACCTTCTTATTGACGACGAAACACAGAAATGGCGTCGGAATTAAATAAAAAAGGACAATGAAGACTTAAGTACAAGAAGACTGGCTCTTCTTACAGTCTATGTTTTGAACCATTCCTGAGACACTAGTTATAGATTCCGATGCTTCACTTCAGGTTTACTGTATCCCTTGGACCTTCTTATTGACGACGAAACACAGAAATTGCTTCGGATTTAAATACAAAAGGTACAATGCCGACATATGTACAAGAGGACTAACTCTTCTTACTGCCTATGCTTTGAACCATTCCTGTGTCACTGGTTATAGATTCCGATGCTTCGCTTCAGCTTTACTGTATGCCTTGGACCTTCTTATTGACGACGAAACACAGAAATTGCATCGGAATTAAATACCAAAGGCACAATGCCGACTTAAATACAAGAAGACTGGCTCTTCTTACTGTCTATGTTTTGAACCTTTCCTGTGACACTAGTTATAGATTCCGAAGCTTCACTTTAGGTTTACTGTATCCCTTGGATTTTCTTATTGAAGACGAAACACCGAAATTGCATTGGAATTAAATCCAAAAGGCACAATGCCGACTTAAGTACAAGAAGACTGACTCTTCTTACTGTCTATGTTTTGAACCATTCCTGTGACACTAGTTATAGATTCCGATGCTTCACTTCCGGTTTACTGCATCCCTCTGACCTTCTTATTGACGATGAATCACAGAAATTGCATCGGAATCAAATACAAAAGGCACAATGCCGACTCAAGTACAAGAAAACTGGCTCTTCTTACTGTCTATGATTTGAACCATTCCTGAGACACTAGTTATAGATTCCGAAGCTTCACTTCAGGTTTACTGTATCCCTTGAACCTTCTTATTGACGACGAAACACAGAAATTGCATCGGAATTAAATACAAAAGGTACAATGCCGAATTAAGTACATGACGACTGACTCTTCTTACTGCCTATGCTTTGAACCATTCCTGTGTCACTGGTTATAGATTCCGATACTTCACTTCAGCTTTACTGTATTCCTTGGACCTTCTTATTGACGACGAAACACAGAAATTGCATCGGAATTAAATACCAAAGGCACAATGCCGACTTAAGTACAAGAAGGCTGGCTCTTCTTACTGTCTATGTTTTGAACCTTTCCTGTAACACTAGTTATAGATTCCGAAGCTTCAATTTAGGTTAACTGTGTCCCCTGGATCTTCTTATTGACGACGAAACACCGAAATTGCATTGGAATTAAATCCAAAAGGCACAATGCCGACTTAAGTACAAGAAGACTGGCTATTCTTACTGTCAATGATTTGAACCATTCCTGTGACACTAGTTATAGATTCCGATGCTTCACGTCAGGTTTACTGTATCCCGTGGACCTTGTTATTGACGACGAAACATAGAAATTGCATCGGAATCAACTACTAATGGCACAATGCCGACTTAAGTACAAGACGAATGGCTCTTCTTACTGTCTATGTTTTGAACTATTCCTGTGACACTAGTTATAGGTTCCGATGCATCACTTCAGGTTTACTGTATCCCTTGGGCCTTCTTATTGACGACGAAACACAGTAATTGCATCGGAATTAAATACAAAAAGACAATGCCGACTTAAGTACAAGAAGACTGGCTCTTCTTACTGTCTATGTTTGAACCATTCCTGTGACACTAGTTATAGATTCCGATGATTCACTTCAGGTTTACTGTATCCCTTGGACCTTCTTATAGACGACGATACACAGAAATTGCATCGGAATTAAATACAAAAGGCACAATGCTGACTTAAGTACAAGAAGACTGGCTCTTCTTACTGTTTATGTTTTGAACCATTCCTATGGCACTAGTTATAGATTCCGATGCTTCACTTCAGGTTTACTGTATCCCTTGGACCATCTTATTGACAACGAAACACAAAAATTGCATCGGAACTAAATACAAAAGGACAATGCCGACTTAAGTACAAGAAGACTGGCTCTTCTTACTGTCTATGTTTTGAACCATTCCTGAGACACTAGTTACAGATTCCGATGTTTCACTTCAGGTTTACTGTAACCCTTGGACCTTCTTATTGACGACGAAACAAAGAAATTGCGTCGGAATTAAATACAAAAGGTACAATGCCGACTTAAGTACAAGAAGATTAACTCTTCTTACTGTCTGTCTTTTGAAC
This sequence comes from Schistocerca serialis cubense, assembly GCF_023864345.2. Classification (NCBI taxonomy): domain Eukaryota; kingdom Metazoa; phylum Arthropoda; class Insecta; order Orthoptera; family Acrididae; genus Schistocerca; species Schistocerca serialis. Next base: position 184,103,988 of record NC_064649.1, on the reverse strand, counting down.
CATTCCTGTCACACTAGTTATAGATTCCGATGCTTCACTTCTGGTTTACTGTATCCCTTGGACCTTCTTATTGACGACGAAACACCGTAATTTCATCGGAATTAAATACAAAAGGCACAATGCCGACTTAAGTACAAGAAAACTGGCTCTTCTTACTGTCTATGATTTGAACCATTCCTGAGTCACTAGTTATAGATTCCGAAGCTTCACTTCAGGTTTACTGTATCCCTTGAACCTTCTTGTTGACGACGAAACACAGAAATTGCATCGGAATTAAATACCAAAGGCACAATGGAGACTTAAGTACAAGAACAATGACTCTTCTTACTGTCTATGTTTTGAAATATTCCTGTGACACTAGTTATAGATTCCGAAGCTTCACTTCATGTTTACTGTATCCCTTGGACCTTCTTATTGACAACGAAACACAGAAATTGCAAATGGAATTAAATCCAAAAGGCACAATGCCGACTTAAGTACAAGAAGACTGGCTCTACTTACTGTCTATGATTTGAACCATTCCTGTGACACTAGTTATGGATTCCGATGCTTCACTTCAGGTTTACTGTATCCCTTCGTCCTTGTTATTGACGACGAAACACAGAAATTGCATCGGAATTAACTACTAAAGGCACAATGCCGACATAAGTGCAAGACGACTGGCTCTTCTAACTGTCTATGATTTGAACTATTCCTGTGACACTAGGTATAGGTTCCGTTGCATCACTTCAGGTTTACTGTATCCCTTGGACCTTCGTATTGGGACGAAACACAGAAATTTCATCGGAATTAAATACAAAAGGCACAATGCCGACTTAAGTACAAGAAGACTGGCTCTTCTTGCTGTCTATATTTTGAACCATTCCTGTCACACTTGTTATAGATTCCGATGCTTCACTTCAGGTTTACTGTATCCCTTGTACCTTCTTATTGACGACGAATCACAGAAATTGCATCGGAATTAAATCCAAAGGGCCCAATGCCAACTTAATAAGAAGACTGGCTCTTCTTACTGTCTATATTTTGAACCATTCCTGTGACACTAGTTATTGATACCGATGCATCGCTTCAGGTTTACTGTATCCCTTGGACCTTCTTATTGACGACGAAACACAGAAATTGCATCGAAATTAAATACAAAAGGCACAATGCCGACTTAAGTACAAGAAGACTAACTCTTCTTACTGTCTTTGTTTTGAACAATTTCTGTGACACTAGTTATAGATTCCGATGCTTCACTTCAGATTTACTGTATCCCTTGGATATTCTTATTGACGACGAAACAAAGAAATAGCATCGGAATTAAATACGAATGGTACAATGCCAACTTAAGTACAAGAAGACTAACTCTTCTTAATGTCTGTGTTTTGAACCATTCCTGTCACACTAGTTATAGATTCCGATGCTTCACTTCAGGTTTACTGTATCCCTTCGTCCTTCTTATTGACGACGAAACACAGAAATTGCATCGGAATTAAATACAAATGGCACAATGCCGACTTAAGTACAAGAAGACTGGCTCTTCTTACTGTATATGATTTGAGCCATTCCTGTGACACTAGTTATAGATTCCGATACTTCACGTCAGGTTTACTGTATTACTTGGACCTTCTTGTTCACGACGAAACACAGAAAATGCATCGGAATTAAATACAAAAGGAACAATGCCGACTTAAGTACAAGAAGACTGGCTCTTCTTACTGTCTATGTTTTGATCCATTCCTGTGACACTAGTCATAGATTCCGATGGTTCACTTCAGGTTTAATGTATCCCTCTGACCATCTTACCGACGATTAAACAGAGAAATTGCATCGGAATTAAATACAAAAGGCACAGTGCCGACTTAGGTACAAGAAGACTGGCTCTTCTTACTGCCTATGTTTTGAACTATTCCTGTGACACTAAATATAGGTTCCGATGCATCACATCAGGTTTACTGTATCCCTTGGACCTTCTTATTGCGACGAAACACAGAAATTGCATCGGAATTAAATACAAAAGGCACAATGCCGACTTAAGTACAAGAAGACTGGCTCTTCTTACTGTCCATGTTTTGACCATTCCTGAGACAATAGTTATAGATTCCGATGCTTCACTTCAGGTTTACTGTATTCCTTGGACCTTCTTATTGACGACGGAACAAAGAAATTGCATCGGAATTAAATACAAAAGGTACAATGCCGATTTAAGTACAAGAAGACTAACTCTTCTTACTGTCTGTGTTTTGAACTATTCCTGTCACACTAGTTATAGATTCCGATGCTTCACTTCAGGTTAACTGCATCCCTTCATCCTTCTTATTGACGACGAATCACAGAAATTACATCGGAATTAAATACAAATTGGACAATGCCGACGTAAGTACAAGAAGACTGGGTCTTCTAACTGTCTATGTTTTGAACCATTCCTGTGACACTAGTTATACATTCCGATGCTTCACTTCAGGTTTACTGTATCCCTTGGACCTTCTTGTTGACGATGAAACACAGAAATTGCATCGAAATTAAATACAAAAGGCACAATGCCGACTTAAGTACAAGAAGACTGAGTCTTCTTACTGACAATGATTTGAACATTTCCTGTGAGACCAGTATCAAATTCCGATGCTTCACTATATGTTTACTGTATCCCTTGGACCTTCTTATTGACGACGAAACACAGAAATTGCATCGGAACTAAATACAAAAGGCACAATGCCGACTTAAGTACAAGAAGACTGGCTCTTCTTACTGTCTATGTTTTGAACCATTCCTCTGACACTAGTTATAGAATTCAATGCTGACTTCAGGATTACTGTATCCCTTGGACCTTCGAATTGACGTCAAAACACAGAAATTGCATCATAATTAAATACAAAAGGCACAATGCTGACTTAAGTACAAGAAGACTGGTTCTTCTTACTGTCTATATTTTGAACCACTCCTGTGACACTATTTATAGATTCCGATGCTTCACTTCAGGTTTACTGTATCCCTTGGACCTTCTTATTGTCGTCAAAACACAGAAATTGCATCATAATTAAATACAAAAGGTACAACGCCGAATTAAGTACAAGAAGACTGACTCTTCTTACTGCCTATGTTTTGAACCATTCCTGTGACACTAGTTATAGATTCCGATGCCTCCATGCAGGTTTACTGTTATCTTTGGACCTTCTTATTGTCGACGAAACACAGAAATTGCATCGGAATTAAATACAAAAGGTACAACGCCGAATTATGTACAAGAAGACTGACTCTTCCTACTGCCTATGATTCGAACCATTCCTGTGGCACTAGTTATATATTCCGATGCTCCACTTCAGGTTTACTAATCCCTTGGACCTTCTTATTGACGACGAAACACAGAAATTGCATCGGAAATAAATACAAAAAGACAATGCTGACTTAAGTACAAGAAGACTGGCTCTTCTTACTGTCTATGTTTTGACCCATTCCTGTGACACTAGTTATAGATTCCGATGCTTCACTTCAGGTTTACTGTATCCCTTACACCTTCTTATTGACGACGAAACACAGAAAATGCATCGGAATTAAATACAAAAGGTACAACGCCGAATTAAGTACAAGGAGACTGACTCTTCTTACTGCCTATGTTTGAACCATTCATGTGACACTAGTTATAGATTCCGATGCTTCACTTCAGGTTTACTGTTTCCCTTGGCCATTCTTATTGACGACGAAACACAGAAATTGCTTCGGAATTAAATACAAAAGGACAATGCCGACTTAAGTACAAGAAGACTGGCTCTTCTTATGTCTATGTTCGGAACCATTCCTGAGACACTAGTTATAGATACCGATGTTTCACTTCAGGTTTACTGTATCCCTTGGACCTTCTTATTGACGACGAAACAAAGAAATTGCATCGGAATTAAATACAAAAGGTACAATGCCGACTTAAGTACAAGAAGACTAACTCTTCTTACTGTCTTTCTTTTGAACCATTCCTGTCACATTAGTTATAGATTCCGATGCTTCACTTCAGGTTTACTGTATCACTTGGACCTTCTTATTGTTGTCTAAACACAGAAATTGAATCGGAATTAAATACAAAAGGCCCAATGCCGACTTAAGTAAAAGAAGACTGGGTCTTCTTACTGTCTATGTCTTGAACCATTCCTGTGACACTAGTTATAGATTCCGAAGCTTCACTTCAGGTTTACTGTATCCCTTGGATCTTCTTATTGACAACGAAACACAGAAATTGCATCGGAATTAAATACCAAAGGCACAATGCCGACTTAAGTACAAGAAGACTGGCTCTTCTTACTGTCTATGTCTTGAACCATTCCTGTGACACTAGTTATAGATTCCGAAGCGTCACTTCAGGTTTACTGTATCCCTTGGACCTTCTTATTGACGACGAAACACAGATATTGCATTGGAATTAAATCCAAAAGGCACAATGCCGACTTAAGTACAAGAAGACTGGCTCTTCTAACTTTCTATGATTTGAACCATTTCTGTGATACTAGTTATAGATTCCGATGCTTCACGTTAGGTTTAGTGTATCCCTTGGACCTTGTTATTGACGCCGAAACACAGAAATTGCATCGGAATTAACAACTGAAGGCACAATGCCGACTTAAGTACAAGACGACTGGCTCTTCTTACTGTCAATGTTTTGAACTATTCCTGTGACACTAGTTATAGGTTCCGATGCATCACTTCAGTTTTACTGTATCCGTTGGACCTTCGTTTTGCGACGAAACACAGAAATTGCATCGAAATTAAATACAAAAGGCACAATGCCGACTGAAGTACAAGAAGACTCACTCTTCTTACTGTCTATATTTTGAACCATTCCTGTGACACTAGTTATAGATTCCGATGCTTCACTTCAAGTTTACTGTATCCATTGGACCTTGAGATTGACGACGAAACACAGAAATTGAATCGGAATTAAATACAAAATGCACAATGCCGACGTAAGTACAAGAAGACTGACTCTTCTAACTGTCTATATTTTGAACCATTCCTGTGACACTAGTTATAGATTCCGATGCTTCACCTCAGGTTTACTGAATCCCTCTGACCTTCTTATTGACGATGAAACACAGAAATTGCATCGGAATTAAATACCAAAACCACAATGCCGACTTAAGTACCAGAAGACTGGCTCTTTTTACTGTCTATGATTTGAGCCATTCCTGTGATACTAGTTATAGAATCCGATGCTTTACTTCAGGTTTACTGTATCCCCTGGATCTTCTTATTGACGACGAAACACCGAAATTGCATTGGAATTAAATCCAAAAGGCACAATGCCGACTTAAGTACAAGAAGACTGGCTCTTCTTACTGTCTATGTTTTGAACCATTCCTGTGACACTAGTTATAGATTCCGATGCTTCACATCAGGTTTACTGAATCCCTTGGACCTTCTTATTGACGACGAAACACAGAAATTCCATCGGAATTAAATACAAAAGGTGCAACGCCGAAATTAGTACAAGAAGACTGACTCTTCTTACTGCCTATGTTTTGAACCATTCCTGTGACACTAGTTATAGATTCCGATGCTTCACTTCAGGTTTACTGTATCCCTTGGACCTTCTTATTGACGACGAAACACAGAAATTGCGTCGGAATTAAATAAAAAAGGACAATGAAGACTTAAGTACAAGAAGACTGGCTCTTCTTACAGTCTATGTTTTGAACCATTCCTGAGACACTAGTTATAGATTCCGATGCTTCACTTCAAGTTTACTGTATCCCTTGGACATTCTTATTGACGACGAAACACAGAAATTGCATCGGAATTAAATACAAAAGACACAATGCCGACATAAGTACAAGAAGACTGGCTCTTCTTACTGTCAATGTTGGGAACCATTCCTGTGACACTAGTTATAGATTCTGAAGCTTCACTTCAGGTTTACTGTATCCCTAGGACCTTCTTATTGACGACCAAACACAGAAATTGCTTCGGATTTAAATACAAAAGGTACAATGCCGACATATGTACAAGAGGACTAACTCTTCTTACTGCCTATGCTTTGAACCATTCCTGTGTCACTGGTTATAGATTCCGATACTTCACTTCAGCTTTACTGTATCCCTTGGACCTTCTTATTGACGACGAAACACAGAAATTGCATCGGAATTAAATACCAAAGGCACAATGCCGACTTAAGTACAAGAAGACTGGCTCTTCTTACTGTCTATGTTTTGAACCTTTCCTGTAACACTAGTTATAGATTCCGAAGCTTCAATTCAGGTTAACTGTATCCCCTGGATCTTCTTAATGACGACGAAACACCGAAATTGCATTGGAATTAAATCCAAAAGGCACAATGCCGACTTAAGTCCAAGAAGACTGGCTCTTCTTACGGTCAATGATTTGAACCATTCCTGTGACACTAGTCATAGATTCCGATGGTTCGCTTCAGGTTTAATGTATCCCTCTGACCATCTTACCGACGATTAAACAGAGAAATTGCATCGGAATTAAATACAAAAGGCACAGTGCCGACTTAGGTACAAGAAGACTGGCTCTTCTTACTGCCTATGTTTTGAACTATTCCTGTGACACTAAATATAGGTTCCGATGCATCACATCAGGTTTACTGTATCCCTTGGACCTTCTTATTGCGACGAAACACAGAAATTGCATCGGAATTAAATACAAAAGGCACAATGCCGACCTAAGTACAAGAAGACTGGCTCTTCTTACTGTCCATGTTTTGACCATTCCTGAGACACTAGTTATAGATTCCGATGCTTCACTTCAGGTTTACTGTATTCCTTGGACCTTCTTATTGACGACGGAACAAAGAAATTGCATCGGAATTAAATACAAAAGGTACAATGCCGACTTAAGTACAAGATGACTAACTCTTCTTACTGTCTGTGTTTTGAACTATTCCTGTCACACTAGTTATAGATTCCGATGCTTCACTTCAGGTTTACTGCATCCCTTCATCCTTCTTATTGACGACGAATCACAGAAATTACATCGGAATTAAATACAAATTGGACAATGCCGACGTAAGTACAAGAAGACTGGGTCTTCTAGCTGTCTATGTTTTGAACCATTCCTGTGACACTAGTTATACATTCCGATGCTTCACTTCAGGTTTACTGTATCCCTTGGACCTTCTTGTTGACGATGAAACACAGAAATTGCATCGAAATTAAATACATAAGGCACAATGCCGACTTAAGTACAAGAAGACTGAGTCTTCTTACTGACTATGATTTGAACATTTCCTGTGAGACCAGTATCAAATTCCGATGCTTCACTATATGTTTACTGTATCTCTTGGCCCTTCTTATTGAAGACGAAACACAGAAATTGCATCGGAACTAAATACAAAAGGCACAATGCCGACTTAAGTACAAGAAGACTGGCTCTTCTTACTGTCTATGTTTTGAACCATTCCTCTGACACTAGTTATAGATTTCAATGCTGACTTCAGGATTACTGTATCCCTTGGACCTTCGAATTGACGTCAAAACACAGAAATTGCATCATAATTAAATACAAAAGGCACAATGCTGACTTAAGTACAAGATGACTGGTTCTTCTTACTGTCTATATTTTGAACCACTCCTGTGACACTAGTTATAGATTCCGATGCTTCACTCCAGGTTTACTGTATCCCTTGGACCTTCTTATTGACGTCAAAACACAGAAATTGCATCATAATTAAATACAAAAGGTACAACGCCGAATTAAGTACAAGAAGACTAACTCTTCTTACTGTCTTTATTTTGAACCATTCCTGTCACATTAGTTATAGATTCCGATGCTTCACTTCAGGTTTACTGTATCCCTTGGATCTTCTTATTGTTGTCTAAACACAGAAATTGAATCGGAATTGAATACAAAATGCCCAATGCCGACTTAAGTACAAGAACACTGGGTCTTCTTACTGTCTATGTTTAGAACTATTCCTGTGACACTAGTTATAGATTCCGATGCTTCACTTCAGGTTTACTGTATCCCTTGGATCTTCTTATTGACAACGAAACACAGAAATTGCATCGGAATTAAATACCAAAGGCACAATGCCGACTTAAGTACAAGAAGACTGGCTCTTCTTACTGTCTATGTCTTGAACAATCCCTGTGACACTAGTTATAGATTCCGAAGCTTCACTTCAGGTTTACTGTATCCCTTGGACCTTCTTATTGACGACGAAACACAGATATTGCATTGGAATTAAATCCAAAAGGCACAATGCCGACTTAAGTACAAGAAGACTGGCTCTTCTAACTTTCTATGATTTGAACCATTCCTGTGATACTAGTTATAGATTCCGATGCTTCACGATAGGTTTAGTGTATCCCTTGGACCTTGTTATTGACGCCGAAACACAGAAATTGCATCGGAATTAACAACTGAAGGCACAATGCCGACTTAAGTACAAGACGACTGGCTCTTCTTACTGTCAATGTTTTGAACTATTCCTGTGACACTAGTTATAGGTTCCGATGCATCACTTCAGGTTTACTGTATCCGTTGGACCTTCGTTTTGCGCCGAAACACAGAAATTGCATCGAAATTAATTACAAAAGGCACAATGCCGACTGAAGTACAAGAAGACTCACTCTTCTTACTGTCTATATTTTGAACCATTCCTGTGACACTAGTTATAGATTCCGATGCTTCACTTCAAGTTTACTGTATCCATTGGACCTTGAGATTGACGACGAAACACAGAAATTGAATCGGAATTAAATACAAAAGGCACAATGCCGACGTAAGTACAAGAAGACTGACTCCTCTAACTGTCTATATTTTGAACCATTCCTGTGTCACTGGTTATTGATTCCGATACTTCACTTCAGCTTTACTGTATCCCTTGGACCTTCTTATTGACGACGAAACACAGAAATTGCATCGGAATTAAATACCAAAGGCACAATGCCGACTTAAGTACAAGAAGACTGGCTCTTCTTACTGTCTATGTTTTGAACCTTTCCTGTAACACTAGTTATAGATTCCGAAGCTTCAATTCAGGTTAACTGTATCCCCTGGATCTTCTTAATGACGACGAAACACCGAAATTGCATTGGAATTAAATCCAAAAGGCACAATGCCGACTCAAGTCCAAGAAGACTGGCTCATCTTACGGTCAATGATTTGAACCATTCCTGTGACACTAGTCATAGATTCCGATGGTTCGCTTCAGGTTTAATGTATCCCTCTGACCATCTTACCGACGATTAAACAGAGAAATTGCATCGGAATTAAATACAAAAGGCACAGTGCCGACTTAGGTACAAGAAGACTGGCTCTTCTTATTGCCTATGTTTTGAACTATTCCTGTGACACTAAATATAGGTTCCGATGCATCACTTCAGGTTTACTGTATCCCTTGGACCTTCTTATTGCGACGAAACACAGAAATTGCATCGGAATTAAATACAAAAGGCACAATGCCGACTTAAGTACAAGAAGACTGGCTCTTCTTACTGTCCATGTTTTGACCATTCCTGAGACACTAGTTATAGATTCCGATGCTTCACTTCAGGTTTACTGTATTCCTTGGACCTTCTTATTGACGACGGAACAAAGAAATTGCATCGGAATTAAATACAAAAGGTACAATGCCGACTTAAGTACAAGAAGACTAACTCTTCTTACTGTCTATATTTTGAACCACTCCTGTGACACTAGTTATAGATTCCGATGCTTCACTTCAGGTTTACTGTATCCCTTGGACCTTCTTATTGACGTCAAAACACAGAAATTGCATCATAATTAAATACAAAAGGTACAACGCCGAATTAAGTACAAGAAGACTAACTCTTCTTACTGTCTTTCTTTTGAACCATTCCTGTCACATTAGTTATAGATTCCGATGCTTCACTTCAGGTTTACTGTATCCCTTGGATCTTCTTATTGTTGTCTAAACACAGAAATTGAATCGGAATTAAATACAAAATGCCCAACGCCGACTTAAGTACAAGAAGACTGGGTCTTCTTACTGTCTATGTTTAGAACTATTCCTGTGACACTAGTTATAGATTCCGATGCTTCACTTCAGGTTTACTGTATCCCTTGGATCTTCTTATTGACAACGAAACACAGAAATTGCATCGGAATTAAATACCAAAGGCACAATGCCGACTTAAGTACAAGAAGACTGGCTCTTCTTACTGTCTATGTCTTGAACAATCCCTGTGACACTAGTTATAGATTCCGAAGCTTCACTTCAGGTTTACTGTATCCCTTGGACCTTCTTATTGACGACGAAACACAGATATTGCATTGGAATTAAATCCAAAAGGCACAATGCCGACTTAAGTACAAGAAGACTGGCTCTTCTAACTTTCTATGATTTGAACCATTCCTGTGATACTAGTTATAGATTCCGATGCTTCACGTTAGGTTTAGTGTATCCCTTGGACCTTGTTATTGACGCCGAAACACAGAAATTGCATCGGAATTAACAACTGAAGGCACAATGCCGACTTAAGTACAAGACGACCGGCTCTTCTTACTGTCAATGTTTTGAACTATTCCTGTGACACTAGTTATAGGTTCCGATGCATCACTTCAGGTTTACTGTATCCGTTGGACCTTCGTTTTGCGCCGAAACACAGAAATTGCATCGAAATTAATTACAAAAGGCACAATGCCGACTGAAGTACAAGAAGACTCACTCTTCTTACTGTCTATATTTTGAACCATTCCTGTGACACTAGTTATAGATTCCGATGCTTCACTTCAAGTTTACTGTATCCATTGGACCTTGAGATTGACGACGAAACACAGAAATTGAATCGGAATTAAATACAAAAGGCACAATGCCGACGTAAGTACAAGAAGACTGACTCCTCTAACTGTCTATATTTTGAACCATTCCTGTGACACTAGTTATAGATTCCGATGCTTCACCTCAGGTTTACTGAATCCCTCTGACCTTCTTATTGACGATGAAACACAGAAATTGCATCGGAATTAAATACCAAAACCACAATGCCGACTTAAGTACAAGAAGACTGGCTCTTCTTACTGTCTATGATTTGAGCCATTCCTGTGATACTAGTTATAGAATCCGATGCTTTACTTCAGGTTTACTGTATCCCTTGGACCTTCTTATTGACGACGAATCACAGAAATTGCATCGGAAATAAATACAAAAGGCACAATGCGACTTAAGTACAAGAAGACTGGCTCTACTTACTGTCTTTGTTTTGAACCATTCCTTTGACACTAGTCATAGATTCCGATGCTTCACATAAGGTTTACTGTATCCCTTGGACCTTCTTATTGACGACGAAACACAGAAATTGCATCGGAATTAAATACAAAAGGCACAATACCGACATAAGTACATGAAGACTGGCTCTTCTTACTATCTATGTTTTGAACCATACCTGTAACTCTAGTTATAGATTCTGAAGCTTCACTTCAGGTTTGCTGTATCCCTTGGACCTTCTTATTGACGACGAAACACAGAAATTGCATCGGAATTAAATACATAAGGTACAATGCCGACCTAAGTACAAGAGGACTCACTCTTCTTACTGCCTATGTTTTGAACCATTCCTGTCACACTAGATATAGGTTCCGATGCTTCACTTCAGGTTTACTGTATCCCTTGTACCTTCCTATTGACGACGAAATACAGAAATTGCATCGGAATTTAATCCAAAAGGCACAATGCCAACTTAAGTACAATAAGATTGACTATTCTTACTGACTATGATTTGAACATTTCCTGTGAGACCAGTATTAAATTCCGATCCTTCACTATATGTTTACCGTATCCCTTGGACCTTCTTATTGACGACGAAACACAGAAATTGCATTGGAATTAAATACAAAAGGTACAACGCCGAATTATGTACAAGAAGACTGACTCTTCTTACTGCCTATGTTTTGAACCATTCCTGTGACACTAGTTATAGATTCCGATGCTTCACTTCAGGTTTACTGTATCCCTTGGACCTTCTTATTGACGACGAAACACAGAAATTGCATCGGAATTAAATACAAAAAGAGAATGCCGACTTAAGTACAAGAAGAGTGGCTCTTCTTACTGTCTATGTTTGAACCCTTCCTCTGACACTAGTTATAGATTTCAATGCTTGACTTCAGGTTTACTGTATCGCTTGGACCTTCTAATTGACGTCAAGACACAGAAATTGCATCATAATTAAATACAAAAGGCACAATGCTGACTTAAGTACAAGAAGACTGGCTCTTCTTACTGTCTAAATTTTGAACCATTCCTGTGACACTAGTTATAGATTCCGATGCTTCACTTCAGGTTTACTGTATCCCTTGGACCTTCCTATTGACGTCAAAACACAGAAATTGCATCATAATTAAATACAAACGGCACAATGCTGAATTAAGTACAAGAAGACTGGCTCTTCTTACTGTCTATGTTATGAACCATTCCTATGGCACTAGTTATAGATTTCGATGCATCACTTCAGGTTTACTGTATCCCTTGGACCTTCTTATTCACGACGAAACACAGAAATTGCATCGGAATTAAATACAAAACGTACAACGCCAAATTAAGTACAAGAAGACTGACTCTTCTTACTGCCTATGTTTTGAACCATTCCTGTGACACTAGTTATAGATGCCGATGCCTCACTTCAGGTTTACTGTTATCCTTGGACCTTCTTATTGACGACGAAACACAGAAATTGCATCGGAATTAAATACAAAAGGTACAACGCCGAATTATGTAGAAGAAGACTGACTCTTCTTACTGCCTATGATTTGAACCATTCCTGTGACACTAGTTATAGATTCCGATGCTTCACTTCAGGTTTACTGTATCCCTTGGACCTTCTTATTGACGACGAAACAAAGAAATTGCATCGGAATTAAATACAAAAGGTACAATGCCGACTTAAGTACAGGAAGACTAACTCTTCTTACTGTCTTTCTTTTGAACCATTCCTGTCACATTAGTTATTGATTCCAATGCTTCACTTCAGGTTTACTGTATCCCTTGGACCTTCTTATTGTTGTCTAAACACAGAAATTGAATCGGAATTAAATACAAAAGGCCCAATGCCGACTTAAGTACAAGAAGACTGGGTCTTCTTACTGTCTATGTTTAGAACTATTCCTGTGACACTAGTTATAGATTCCGATGCTTCACTTCAGGTTTACTGTATCCCTTGGATCTTCTTATTGACAACGAAACACAGAAATTGCATCGGAATTAAATACAAAAGGCACAATGCCGACTTAAGTACAAGAAAACTGGCTCTTCTTACTGTCTATGATTTGAACCATTCCTGAGACCTTAGTTATAGATTCCGAAGCTTCACTTAAGGTTTACTGTATCCTTTGAACCTTCTTATTGACGACGAAACACATAAATTGCATCGGAACTAATTACAAAAGGTACAATGCCGAATTTAGTACAAGAAGACTGACTCATCTTATGGCCTATGTTTTGAACCATTCCTGTGACACTGATTATACGTTCCGATGTTTCACTTCAGGTTTACTGTATCCCTTGGACCTTCTTATTGACGACGAAGCACTGAAATTGCATCGGAATTAAATACCAAAGGCTCTATGCCGACTTAAGTACAAGAAGACTGGCTCTTCTTATTGTCTATGTCTTGAACCATTCCTGTGACACTAGTTATAGATTCCGAAGCTTCACTTCAGGTTTACTGTATCCCTTGGACCTTCTTATTGACGACGAAACACAGATATTGCATTGGAATTAAATCCAAAAGGCACAATGCCGACTTAAGTACAAGAAGACTGGCTCTTCTAACTTTCTTTGATTTGAACCATTCCTGTGATACTAGTTATAGATTCCGATGCTTCACGTCAGGTTTAGTGTATCCCTTGGACATTGTTATTGACGCCGAAACACAGAAATTGCATCGGAATAAACAACTGAAGGCACAATGCCGACTTAAGTACAAGACGACTGGCTCTTCTTACTGTCAATGTTTTGAACTATTCCTGTGACACTAGTTATAGGTTCCGATGCACCACTTCAGGTTTACTGTATCCGTTGGACCTTCGTTTTGCGACGAAACACAGAAATTGCATCGAAATTAAATACAAAAGGCACAATGCCGACTGAAGTACAAGAAGACTCACTCTTCTTAGTGTCTATATTTTGAACCATTCCTGTGACACTAGTTATAGATTCCGATGCTTCACTTCAAGTTTACTGTATCCATTGGACCTTGAGAATGACGACGAAACACAGAAATTGAATCGGAATTAAATACAAAAGGCACAATGCCGACGTAAGTACAAGAAGACTGACTCTTCTAACTGTCTATATTTTGAACCTTTCCTGTGACACTAGTTATAGATTCCGATGCTTCACCTCAGGTTTACTGAATCCCTCTGACCTTCTTATTGACGATGAAACACAGAAATTGCATCGGAATTAAATACCAAAACCACAATGCCGACTTAAGTACAAGAAGACTGGCTCTTCTTACTGTCTATGATTTGAGCCATTCCTGTGATACTAGTTATAGAATCCGATGCTTTACTTCAGGTTTACTGTATCCCTTGGACCTTCTTATTGACGACGAATCACAGAAATAGCATCGGAAATAAATACAAAAGGCACAATGCGACTTAAGTACAAGAAGACTGGCTCTACTTACTGTCTTTGTTTTGAACCATTCCTTTGACACTAGTCATAGATTCCGATGCTTCACATCAGGTTTACTGTATCCCTTGGACCTTCTTATTGACGACGAAACACAGAAATTGCATCGGAATTAAATACAAAAGGCACAATACCGACATAAGTACAAGAAGACTGGCTCTTCTTACTGTCTATGTTTTTAACCATACCTGTTACTCTAGTTATAGATTCTGAAGCTTCACTTCAGGTTTGCTGTATCCCTTGGACCTTCTTATTGACGACGAAACACAGAAATTGCATCGGAAATAAATACATAAGGTACTATGCCGACCTAAGTACAAGAGGACTCACTCTTCTTACTGCCTATGGTTTGAACCATTCCTGTCACACTAGATATAGGTCCCGATGCTTGACTTCGGGTTTACTGTATCCCTTGTACCTTTCTATTGACGATGAAATACAGAAATTGCATCGGAATTTAATCCAAAAGGCACAATGCCAACTTAAGTACAAGAAGATTGACTATTCTTACTGACTATGATTTGAACATTTCCTGTGAGACCAGTATTAAATTCCGATCCTTCACTATATGTTTACCGTATCCCTTGGACCTTCTTATTGACGACGAAACACAGAAATTGCATTGGAATTAAATACAAAAGGTACAACGCCGAATTATGTACAAGAAGACTGACTCTTCCTACTGCCTATGTTTTGAACCATTCCTGTGACACTAGTTATAGATTCCGATGCTTCACTTCAGGTTTACTGTCTCCCTTGGACCTTCTTATTGACGACGAAACACAGAAATTGCATCGGACTTAAATACAAAAAGAGAATGCCGACTTAAGTACAAGAAGAGTGGCTCTTCTTACTGTCTATGTTTTGAACCCTTCCTCTGACACTAGTTATAGATTTCAATGCTTGACTTCAGGTTTACTGTATCGCTTGGACCTTCGAATTGACGTCAAGACACAGAAATTGCATCATAATTAAATACTAAAGGAACAATGCTGACTTAAGTACAAGAAGACTGGCTCTTCTTACTGTCTAAATTTTGAACCATTCCTGTGACACTAGTTATAGATTCCGATGCTTCACTTCAGGTTTACTGTATCCCCTGGACCTTCTTATTCACGACGAAACACAGAAATTGCATCGGAATTAAATACAAAACGTACAACGCCGAATTAAGTACAAGAAGACTGACTCTTCTTACTGCCTATGTTTTGAACCATTCCTGTGACACTAGTTATAGATGCCGATGCCTCACTTCAGGTTTACTGTTATCCTTGGACCTTCTTATTGACGACGAAACACAGAAATTGCATCGGAATTAAATACAAAAGGTACAACGCCGAATTATGTAGAAGAAGACTGACTCTTCTTACTGCCTATGATTTGAACCATTCCTGTGACACTAGTTATAGATTCCGATGCTTCACTTCAGGTTTACTGTATCCCTTGGACCTTCTTATTGACGACGAAACACAGAAATTGCATCGGAATTAAATACAAAAAGACAATGCCGACTTAAGTACAAGAAGACTGGCTCTTCTTACTGTCTATGTTTAGAACTATTCCTGTGACACTAGTTATAGATTCCGGTGCTTCACTTCAGGTTTACTGTATCCCTTGGATCTTCTTATTGACAACGAAACACAGAAATTGCATCGGAATTAAATACAAAAGGCACAATGCCGACTTAAGTACAAGAAAACTGGCTCTTCTTACTGTCTATGATTTGAACCATTCCTGAGACCTTAGTTATAGATTCCGAAGCTTCACTTAAGGTTTACTGTATCCTTTGAACCTTCTTATTGACGACGAAACACATAAATTGCATCGGAATTAAATACAATAGGTACAATGCCGAATTTAGTATAAGAAGACTGACGCATCTTAATGCCTATGTTTTGAACCATTCCTGTGACACTAATTATACGTTCCGATGTTTCACTTCAGGTTTACTGTATCCTTTGGACCTTCTTATTGACGACGAAACACAGAAATTGCATCGGAATTAAATACCAAAGGCACAATGCCGACTTAAGTACAAGAAGACTGGCTCTTCTTACTGTCTATGTCTTGAACCATTCCTGTGACACTAGTTATAGATTCCGAAGCTTCACTTCAGGTTTACTGTATCCCTTGGACCTTCTTATTGACGACGAAACACAGAAATTGCATTGGAATTAAATCCAAAAGGCACAATGCCGAATTAAGTACAAGAAGACTGGCTCTTCTAACTGTCTATGATTTGAACCATTCCTGTGATACTAGTTATAGATTCCGATGCTTCACGTCAGGTTTACTGTATCCGTTGGACCTTCGTTTTGCGACGAAACACAGAAATTGCTTCGAAATTAAATACAAAAGGCACAATGCCGACTGAAGTACAAGAAGACTCGCTCTTCTTACTGTCTATGTTTTGATCCATTCCTGTGACACTAGTCATAGATTCCGATGGTTCGCTTCAGGTTTACTGTATCCCTCTGACCATCTTACCGACGATGAAACAGAGAAATTGCATCGGAATTAAATACAAAAGGCACAGTGCCGACTTGGGTACAAGAAGACTGGCTCTTCTTATGTCTATGCTTGGAACCATTCCTGAGACACTAGTTATAGATTCCGATGTTTCACTTCAGGTTTACTGTATCCCTTGGACCTTCTTATTGACGACGAAACAAAGAAATTGCATCGGAATTAAATACAAAAGGTACAATGCCGACTTAAGTACAAGAAGACTAACTCTTCTTACTGTCTTTCTTTTGAACCATTCCTGTCACATTAGTTATAGATTCCGATGCTTCACTTCAGGTTTACTGTATCCCTTGGACCTTGTTATTGACGCCGAAACACAGAAATTGAATCGGAATTAACAACTGAAGGCACAATGCCGACTTAAGTACAAGACTACTGGCTCTTCTTACTGTCAATGTCTTGAACTATTCCTGTGACACTAGTTATAGGTTCCGATGCATCACTTCAGGTTTACTGTATCCGTTGGACCTTCGTTTTGCGACGAAACACAGAAATTGCATCGAAATTAAATACAAAAGGCACAATGCCGACTGAAGTACAAGAAGACTCGCTCTTCTTACTGTCTATGTTTTGATCCATTCCTGTGACACTAGTCATAGATTCCGATTGTTCGCTTCAGGTTTACTGTATCCCTCTGACCATCTTACCGACGATGAAACAGAGAAATTGCATCGGAATTAAATACAAAAGGCACAGTGCCGACTTGGGTACAAGAAGACTGGCTCTTCTTACTGCCTATGTTTTGAACTATTCCTGTGACACTAAATATAGGTTCCGATGCATCACTTCAGGTTTACTGTATCCCTTGGACCTTCTTATTGCGACGAAACACAGAAATTGCATCGGAATTAAATACAAAAGGCACAATGCCGACTTAAGTACAAGAAGACTGGCTCCTTACTGTCTATGTTTTGACCATTCCTGAGACACTAGTTATAGATTCCGATGCTTCACTTCAGGTTTACTGTATTCCTTGGATCTTCTTATTGACGACGGAACAAAGAAATTGCATTGGAATTAAATACAAAAGGTACAATGCCGACTTAAGTACAAGAAGACCAACTCTTCTTGCTGTCTGTGTTTTGAACTATTCCTGTCACACTAGTTATAGATTCCGATGCTTCACTTCAGGTTTACTGCATCCCTTCATCCTTTCTATTGACGACGAATCACAGAAATTACATAGGAATTAAATACAAATTGGACAATGCCGACGTAAGTACAAGAAGACTGGGTCTTCTAACTGTCTATGTTTTGAACCATTCCTGTGACACTAGTTATACATTCCGGTGCTTCACTTCAGGTTTACTGTATCCCTTGGACCTTCTTGTTGACGATGAAACACAGAAATTGCATCGAAATTAAATACAAAAGGCACAATGCCGACTTAAGTACAAGAAGACTGAGTCTTCTTACTGACTATGATTTGAACATTTCCTGTGAGACCAGTATCAAATTCCGATGCTTCACTATATGTTTACAGTATCCCTTGGACCTTCTTATTGACGACGAAACACAGAAATTGCATCGGAACTAAATACAAAAGGCACAATGCCGACTTAAGTACAAGAAGACTGGCTCTTCTTACTGTCTATGTTTTGAACCATTCCTCTGACACTAGTTATAGATTTCAATGCTGACTTCAGGATTACTGTATCCCTTGGACCTTCGAATTGACGTCAAAACACAGAAATTGCATCATAATTAAATACAAAAGGCACAATGCTGACATAAGTACAAGAAGACTGGCTCTTCTTACTGTCTATATTTTGAACCACTCCTGTGACACTTGTTATAGATTCCGATGCTTCACTTCAGGTTTACTGTATCCCTTGGACCTTCTTATTGACGTCAAAACACAGAAATTGCATCATAATTAAATACAAAAGACACAATGCTGACTTAAGTACAAGAAGACTGGCTCTTCTTACTGCCTATGTTATGAACCATACCTATGGCACTAGTTATAGATTCCGATGCTTCACTTCAGGTTTACTGTATCCCTTGGACCTTCGTATTCACGACGAAACACAGAAATTGCATCGGAATTAAATACAAAAGGTACAACGCCGAATTAAGTACAAGAAGACTGACGCTTCTTACTGCCTAAAATTTGAACCATTCCTGTGACACTAGTTATAGATTCCGATGCCTCCATGCAGGTTTACTGTTATCTTTGGACCTTCTTATTGTCGACGAAACACAGAAATTGCATCGGAATTAAATACAAAAGGTACAACGCCGAATTATGTACAAGAAGACTGACTCTTCTTACTGCCTATGATTCGAACCATTCCTGTGGCACTAGTTATATATTCCGATGCTCCACTTCAGGTTTACTGATCCCTTGGACCTTCTTATTGACGACGAAACACAGAAATTGCATCGGAATTAAATACAAAAAGACAATGCTGACTTAAGTACAAGAAGACTGGCTCTTCTTACTGCCTATGTTTTGACCCATTCCTGTGACACTAGTTATAGATTCCGATGCTTCACTTCAGGTTTACTGTATCCCTTGCACCTTCTTATTGACGACGAAACACAGAAAGTGCATCGGAATTAAGTACAAAAGGTACAACGCCGAATTAAGTACAAGGAGACTGACTCTTCTTACTGCCTATGTTTGAACCATTCCTGTGACACTAGTAACGGATTCCGATGCTTCACTTCAGGTTTACTGTTTCCCTTGGACATTCTTATTGACGACGAAACACAGAAATTGCATCGGAATTAAATACAAAAGGACAATGCCGACTTAAGTACAAGAAGACCGGCTCTTCTTATGTCTATGCTTGGAACCATTCCTGAGACACTAGTTATAGATTCCGATGTTTCACTTCAGGTTTACTGTATCCCTTGGACCTTCTTATTGACGACGAAACAAAGAAATTGCATCGGAATTAAATACAAAAGGTACAATGCCGACTTAAGTACAAGAAGACTAACTCTTCTTACTGTCTTTCTTTTGAACCATTCCTGTCACATTAGTTATAGATTCCGATGCTTCACTTCAGGTTTACTGTATCCCTTGGACCTTCTTATTGACGTCTAAACACAGAAATTGAATCGGAATTAAATACAAAAGGCCCAATGCCGACCTAAGTACAAGAAGACTGGCTCTTCTTACTGTCTATGTTTAGAACTATTCCTGTGACACTAGTTATAGATTCCGATGTTTCACTTCAGGTTTACTGTATCCCTTGGATCTTCTTAATGACAACGAAACACAGAAATTGCATCGGAATTAAATACAAAAGGCACAATGGCGACTTAAGTACAAGAAAACTGGCTCTTCTTACTGTCTATGATTTGAACCATTCCTGAGACCTTAGTTATAGATTCCGAAGCTTCACTTAAGGTTTACTGTATCCTTTGAACCTTCTTATTGACGACGAAACACATAAATTGCATCGGAATTAAATACAAAAGGTACAATGCCGAATTTAGTACAAGAAGACTGACTCATCTTAATGCCTATGTTTTGAACCATTCCTGTGACACTGATTATACGTTCCGATGTTTCACTTCAGGTTTACTGTATCCCTTGGACCTTCTTTTTGACGACGAAGCACAGAAATTGCATCGGAATTGAATACCAAAGGCACAATGCCGACTTAAGTACAAGAAGACTGGCTCTTCTTACTGTCTATGTCTTGAGCCATTCCTGTGACACTAGTTATAGATTCCGAAGCTTCACTTCAGGTTTACTGTATCCCTTGGACCTTCTTATTGACGACGAAACACAGATTTTGCATTGGAATTAAATCCAAAAAGCACAATGCCGACTTAAGTACAAGAAGACTGGCTCTTCTAACTGTCTATGATTTGAACCTTTCCTGTGATACTAGTTATAGATTCCGATGCTTCACGTCAGGTTTACTGTATCCCTTGGACCTTGTTATTGACGCCGAAACACAGAAATTGCATCGGAATTAACAACTGAAGGCACAATGCCGACTTAAGTACAAGACGACTGGCTCTTCTTACTGTCAATGTTTTGAACTATTCCTGTGACACTAGTTATAGGTTCCGATGCATCACTTCAGGTTTACAGTATCCGTTGGTCCTTCGTTTTGCGACGAAACACAGAAATTGCATCGAAATTAAATACAAAAGGCACAATGCCGACTGAAGTACAAGAAGACTCGCTCTTCTTACTGTCTATATTTTGAACCATTCCTGTGACACTAGTTATGGATTCCGATGCTTCACTCAAAAGTTTACTGTATCCATTGGACCTTGAGATTGACGACGAATCACAGAAAAATGAATCGGAATTAAATACAAAAGGTACAATGCCGACTTAACTACAAGAGGACTCACTCTTCTTACTGCCTATGTTTTGAACCATTCCTGTCACACTAGATATAGGTGCCGATGCTTCACTTCAGTTTTACTGTATCCCTTGTACCTTTGTATTGACGACGAAATACAGAAATTGCATCGGAATTTAATCCAAAAGGCACAATGCCAACTTAAGTACAAGAAGATTGACTATTCTTACTGACTATGATTTGAACATTTCCTGTGAGACCAGTATTAAATTCCGATCCTCCACTATATGTTTACCGTATCCCTTGGACCTTCTTATTGACGACGAAACACAGAAATTGCATTGGAATTAAATACAAAAGGTACAACGCCGAATTATGTACAAGAAGACTGACTCTTCTTACTGCCTATGTTTTGAACCATTCCTGTGACACTAGTTATAGATTCCGATGCTTCACTTCAGGTTTACTGTATCCCTTGGACCTTCTTATTGACGACGAAACACAGAAATTGCATCGGAATTAAATAGAAAAAGACAATGCTGACTTATGTACAAGAAGAGTGGCTCTTCTTACTGTCTATGTTTTGAACCCTTCCTCTGACACTAGTTATAGATTTCAATGCTTGACTTCAGGTTTACTGTATCGCTTGGACCTTCGAATTGACGTCAAGACACAGAAATTGCATCATAATTAAATACAAAAGGCACAATGCTGACTTAAGTACAAGAAGACTGGCTCTTCTTACTGTCTATATTTTGAACCATTCCTGTGACACTAGTTATAGATTCCGATGCTTCACTTCAGGTTTACTGTATCCCTTGGACCTTCCTATTGACGTCAAAACACAGAAATTGCATCATAATTAAATACAAAAGGCACAATGCTGACTTAAGTACAAGAAGACTGGCTCTTCTTACTGTCTATGTTATGAACCATTCCTATGGCACTAGTTATAGGTTTCGATGCTTCACTTCAGGTTTACTGTATCCCTTGGACCTTCTTATTCACGACGAAACACAGAAATTGCATCGGAATTAAATACAAAACGTACAACGCCGAATTAAGTACAAGAAGACTGACTCTTCTTACTGCCTATGTTTTGAACCACTCCTGTGACACTAGTTATAGATGCCGATGCCTCAAATCCGGTTTACTGTTATCCTTGGACCTTCTTATTGACGACGAAACACAGAAATTGCATCGGAATTAAATACAAAAGGTACAATGCCGACTTAAGTACAAGAAGACTAACTCTTTTTACTGTCTTTCCTTTGAACCATTCCTGTCACATTAGTTATAGATTCCGAAGCTTCACTTCAGGTTTACTGTATCCCTTGGACCTTCTTATTGACGTCTAAACACAGAAATTGAATCGGAATTAAATACAAAAGGCCCAATGCCGACTTAAGTACAAGAAGACTGGCTCTTCTTACTGTCTATGTTTAGAACTATTCCTGTGACACTAGTTATAGATTCCGATGCTTCACTTAAGGTTTACTGTATCCCTTGGATCTTCTTATTGACAACGAAACACAGAAATTGCATCGGAATTAAATACAAAAGGCACAATGCCGACTTAAGTACAAGAAAACTGGCTCTTCTTACTGTCTATGATTTGAACCATTCCTGAGACCTTAGTTATAGATTCCGAAGCTTCACTTAAGGTTTACTGTATCCTTTGAACCTTCTTATTGACGACGAAACACATAAATTGCATCGGAATTAAATACAAAAGGTACAATGCCGAATTAAGTACAAGAAGACTGACTCTTCTTACTGCCTATGTTTTGAACCATTCCTGTGACACTGATTATAGATTCCGATGCTTTACTTCAGGTTTACTGTATCCCTTGGACCTTCTTATTGACGACGAAACACAGAAATTGCATCGGAATTAAATACCAAACGCACAATGGAGACTTAAGTACAAGAACACTGACTCTTCTCACTGTCTATGTTTTGAAATATTCCTGTGACACTACTTATAGATTCCGAAGCTTCACTTCAGGTTTACTGTATCCCTTGGACCTTCTTATTGACAACGAAACACAGAAATTGCAATGGAATTATATCCAAAAGGCACAATGCCGACTTAAGTACAAGAAGACTGGCTCTACTTACTGTCTATGATTTGAACCATTCCTGTGACACTATTTATAGATTCCGATGCTTCACGTCAGGTTTACTGTATCCCTTGGACCTTGTTATTGACGACGAAACACAGAAATTGCATCGGAATTAACTACTAAAGGCACAATGACGACATAAGTGCAAAACGACTGGCTCTTCTTACTGTCTATGTTTTGAACTATTCCTGTGACACTAGGTATAGGTTCCGTTGCATCACTTCAGGTTTACTGTATCCCTTGGACCTTCGTATTGCAACGAAACACAGAAATTTCATCGGAATTAAATACAAAAGGCACAATGCCGACTTAAGTACAAGAAGACTGGCTCTTCTTGCTGTATATATTTTGAACCATTCCTGTCACACTAGTTATAGATTCCGATGCTTCACTTCAGGTTTACTGTATCCCTTGTACCTACTTATTGACGACGAATCACAGAAATTGCATCGGAATTAAATCCAAAAAGTACAATGCCAACTTAATAAGAAGACTGGCTCTTCTTACTGTCTATATTTTGAACCATTCCTGTGACACTAGTTATTGATTCCGATGCATCGCTTCAGGTTTACTGTATCCCTTGGACCTTCTTATTGACGAAGAAACACAGAAATTGCATCGAAATTAAATACAAAAGGCACAATGCCGACTTAAGTACAAGAAGACTAACTCTTCTTACAGTCTTTGTTTTGAACCATTTCTGTGACACTAGTTATAGATTCCGATGCTTCACTTCAGATTTACTGTATCCCTTGGACCTTCTTATTGGCGGCGAAATACAGAAATTGCATCGGATTTAAAAAGAAAAGGTACAACGCCGAATTAAGTACAAGAAGACTGGCTCTTCTTACTGTCTATGTTTTGACCCATTCCTGAGTCACTAGTTATAGATTCCGATGCTTCACTTCAGATTTACTGTATCCCTTGGAAATTCTTATTGACGACGAAACTAAGAAATTGCATCGGAATTAAATACGAATGGTACAATGCCGACTTAAGTACAAGAAGACTAACTCTTCTTACTGTCTGTGTTTTGAACCATTCCTGTCACACTAGTTATAGATTCCGATGCTTCACTTCAGGTTTACTGTATCCCTTCATCCTTCTTATTGACGACGAAACACAGAAATTACATCGGAATTAAATACAAAAGGCACAATGCCAACTTAAGTACAAGAAGACTGGCTCTTCTTAATGTATATGATTTGAACCATTCCTGTGACACTAGTTATAGATTCCGATGCTTCACGTCAGGTTTACTGTATACCTTGGACCTTCTTGTTGACGACGAAACACAGAAACTGCATCGGAATTAAATACAAAAGGTACAATGCCGACTTAAGTACAAGAAGACTGGCTCTTCTTACTGTCTATGTTTTGATCGATTCCTGTGACACTAGTCATAGATTCCGATGGTTCGCTTCAGGTTTACTGTATCCCTCTGACCATCTTATTGACGATGAAACAGAGAAATTGCATCGGAATTAAATACAAAAGGCACAGTGCCGACTTATGTACAAGAAGACTGGCTCCTCTTACTGTCTATGTTTTGACCATTCCTGAGACACTAGTTATAGATTCCGATGCTTCACTTCAGGTTTACTGTATTCCTTGGACCTTCTTATTGACGACGGAACAAAGAAATTGCATCGGAATTAAATACAAAAGGTACAATGCCGACTTAAGTACAAGAAGACTAACTCTTCTTACTGTCTGTGTTTTGAACTATTCCTGTCACACTAGTTATAGATTCCGATGCTTCACTTCAGGTTTACTGCATCCCTTCATCCTTCTTATTGACGACGAATCACAGAAATTACATCGGATTTAAATACAAATTGGACAATGCCGACGTAAGTACAAGAAGACTGGGTCTTCTAACGGTCTATGATTTGAACCATTCCTGTGACACTAGTTATACATTCCGATGCTTCACTTCAGGTTTACTGTATCCCTTCGACCTTCTTGTTGACGATGAAACACAGAAATTGCATCGAAATTAAATACAAAAGGCACAATGCCGACTTAAGTACAAGAAGACTGAGTCTTCTTACTGACTATGATTTGAACATTTCCTGTGAGACCAGTATCAAATTACGATGTTTCACTATATGTTTACTGTATCCCTTGGACCTTCTTATTGACGACGAAACACAGAAATTGCATCGGAACTAAATACAAAAGGCACAATGCCGACTTAAGTACAAGAAGACTGGCTCTTCTTACTGTCTATGATTTGAACCATTCCTCTGACACTAGTTATAGATTTCAATGCTGACTTCAGGTTTACTGTATCCCTTGGACCTTCGAATTGACGTCAAAACACAGAAATTGCAACATAATTAAATACAAAAGGCACAATGCTGACTTAAGTACAAGAGGACTGGCTCTTCTTACTGTCTATATTTTGAACCACTCCTGTGACACTAGTTATAGATTCCGATGCTTCACTTCAGGTTTACTGTATCCCTTGGACCTTCTTATTGACGTCAAAACACAGAAATTGCATCATAATTAAATACAAAAGGCACAATGCTGACTTAAGTACAAGAAGACTGGCTCTTCTTACTGTCTATGTTATGAACCATACCTATGGCACTAGTTATAGATTCCGATGTTTCACTTCAGGTTTACTGTATCCGTTGGACCTTCTTATTCACGACGAAACACAGAAATTGCATCGGAATTAAATACAAAAGGTACAACGCCGAATTAAGTACAAGAAGACTGACCCTTCTTACTGCCTATGTTTTGAACCATTCCTGTGACACTAGCTGTAGATTCCGATGCCTCCATGCAGGTTTACGGTTATCTTTGGACCTTCTTATTGTCGACGAAACACAGAAATTGCATCGGAATTAAATACAAAAGGTATAACGCCGAATTATGTACAAGAAGACTGACTCTTCTTACTGCCTATGATTCGAACCATTCCTGTGACACTAGTTATATATTCCGATGCTCCACTTCAGGTTTACTGATCCCTTGGACCTTCTTATTGACGACGAAACACAGAAATTGCATCGGAATTAAATACAAAAAGACAATGCTGACTTAAGTACAAGAAGACTGGCTCTTCTTACTGTCTATGTTTTGACCCATTCCTGTGACACTAGTTATAGATTCCGAAGCTTCACTTCAGGTTTACTGTATCCCTTGGACCTTCTTATTGACGACGAAACAAAGAAAATGCATCGGAATTAAATACAAAAGGTACAACGCCGAATTAAGTACAAGGAGACTGACTCTTCTTACTGCCTATGTTTGAACCATTCCTGTGACACTAGTTACAGATTCCGATGCTTCACTTAAGGTTTACTGTTTCCCTTGGACATTCTTATTGACGACGAAACACAGAAATTGCATCGGAATTAAATACCAAAGGCACAATGCCGACTTAAGTACAAGAAGACTGGCTCTTCTTACTGTCTATGCCTTGAACCATTCCTGTGACACTAGTTATAGATTCCGAAGCTTCACTTCAGGTTTACTGTATCCCTTGGACCTTCTTATTAACGACGAAACACAGATATTGCATTGGAATTAAATCCAAAAGGCACAATGCCGACTTAAGTACAAGAAGACTGGCTCTTCTAACTGTCTATGATTTGAACCATTCCTGTGATACTAGTTATAGATTCCGATTCTTCACGTCAGGTTTACTGTATCCCTTGGACCTTGTTATTGACGCCGAAACACAGAAATTGCATCGGAATTAACAACTGAAGGCACAATGCCGACTTAAGTACAAGACGACTGGCTCTTCTTACTGTCAATGTTTTGAACTATTCCTGTGACACTAGTTATAGGTTCCGATGCATCACTTCAGGTTTACTGTATCCGTTGGACCTTCGTTTTGCGACGAAACACAGAAATTGCATCGAAATTAAATACAAAAGGCACAATGCCGACTGAAGTACAAGAAGACTCGCTCTTCTTACTGTCTATATTTTGAACCATTCCTGTGACACTAGTTATAGATTCCGATGCTTCACTTCAAGTTTACTGTATCCATTGGACCTTGAGATTGACGACGAAACACAGAAATTGAATCGGAATTAAATACAAAAGGCACAATGCCAACGTAAGTACAAGAAGACTGACTCTTCTAACTGTCTATATTATGAACCATTCCTGTGACGTTAGTTATAGATTCCGATGCTTCACCTCAGGTTTACTGAATCCCTTTGACCTTCTTATTGACGATGAAACACAGAAATTGCATCGGAATTAAATACCAAAATCACAATGCCGACTTACGTACAAGAAGACTGGCTCTTCTTACTGTCTATGATTTGAGCCATTCCTGTGATACTAGTTATAGATTCCGATGCTTTACTTCAGGTTTACTGTATCCCTTGGACCTTCTTATTGACGACGAATCACAGAAATTGCATCGGAAATAAATACAAAAGGCACAATGCGACTTAAATACAAGATGACTGGCTCTACTTACTGTCTTTGTTTTGAACCATTCCTTTGACACTAGTTATAGATTCCGATGCTTCACATCAGGTTTACTGTATCGCTTGGACCTTCTTATTGACGACGAAACACAGAAATTGCATCGGAATTAAATACAAAAGGCACAATACCGACATAAGTACAAGAAGACTGGCTCTTCTTACTGTCTATGTTTTGAACCATACCTGTGACACTAGTTACAGATTCTGAAGCTTCACTTCAGGTTTGCTGTATCCATTGGACCTTCTTATTGACGACGAAACACAGAAATTGCATCGGAATTAAATACAAAAGGTACAATGCCGACTTAAGTACAAGAGGACTCACTCTTCTTACTGCCTATGTTTTGAACCATTCCTGTCACACTAGATATAGGTTCCGATGCTTCACTTCAGGTTTACTGTAACCCTTGTACCTTCCTATTGACGACGAAATACAGAAATTGCATCGGAATTTAATCCAAAAGGCACAATGCCAACTTAAGTACAAGAAGATTGACTATTCTTACTGAGTATGATTTGAACATTTCCTGTGAGACCAGTATTAAATTCCGATGCTTCACTATATGTTTACCGTATCCCTTGGACCTTCTTATTGACGACGAAACACAGAAATTGCATTGGAATTAAATACAAAAGGTACAACGCCGAATTATGTACAAGAAGACTGACTCTTCTTACTGCCTATGTTTTGAACCATTCCTGTGACACTAGTTATAGATTCCGATGCTTCACTTCAGGTTTACTGTATCCCTTGGACCTTCTTATTGACGAAGAAACACAGAAATTGCATCGGAATTAAATACAAAAAGACAATGCCGACTTACGTACAAGAAGAGTGGCTCTTCTTACTGTCTATATTTTGAACCATTCCTGTGACACTAGTTATAGATTCCGATGCTTCACGTCAGGTTTACTGTATCCCTTGGACCTTCCTATTGACGTCAAAACACAGAAATTGCATCATAATTAAATACAAAAGGCACAATGCTGACTTAAGTACAAGAAGACTCGCTCTTCTTACTGTCTATGTTATGAACCATTCCTATGGCACTAGTTATAGGTTTCGATGCTTCACTTCAGGTTTACTGTATCCCTTGGACCTTCTTATTCACGACGAAACACAGAAATTGCATCGGAATTAAATACAAAACGTACAACGCCGAATTAAGTACAAGAAGACTGACTCTTCTTACTGCCAATGTTTTGAACCATTCCTGTGACACTAGTTATAGATACCGATGCCTCACTTCAGGTTTACTGTTTTCCTTGGACCTTCTTATTGACGACGAAACACAGAAATTGCATCGGAATTAAATACAAAAGGTACAACGCCGAATTATGTAGAAGAAGACTGACTCTTCTTACTGCCTATGATTTGAACCATTCCTGTGACACTAGTTATAGATTCCGATGCTTCACTTCAGGTTTACTGTATCCCTTGGATCTTCTTATTGACAACGAAACACAGAAATTGCATCGGAATTAAATACAATAGACAGAATGCCGACTTAAGTACAAGAAAACTGGCTCTTCTTACTGTCTATGATTTGAACCATTCCTTAGACCTTAGTTATAGATTCCGAAGCTTCACTTAAGGTTTACTGTATCCCTTGAACCTTCTTATTGACGACGAAACACATAAATTGCATCGGAATTAAATACAAAAGGTACAATGCCGAATTTAGTACAAGAAGACTGACTCATCTTAATGACTATGTTTTGAACCATTCCTGTGACACTGATTATACGTTCCGATGTTTCACTTCAGGTTTACTGTATCCCTTGGACCTTCTTATTGACGACGAAACACAGAAATTGCATCGGAATTAAATACCAAATGCACAATGCCGACTTAAGTACAAGAAGACTGGCTCTTCTTACTGTCTATGTCTTGAACCATTCCTGTGACACTAGTTATAGATTCCGAAGCTTCACTTCAGGTTTACTGTATCCCTTGGACCTTCTTATTGACGACGAAACACAGAAATTGCATTGGAATTAAATCCAAAAGGCACAATGCCGACTTAAGTACAAGAAGACTGGCTCTTCTTACTGTCTATGTCTTGAACCATTCCTGTGACACTAGTTATAGATTCCGAAGCTTCACTTCAGGTTTACTGTATCCCTTGGACCTTCTTATTGACGACGAAACACAGAAATTGCATTGGAATTAAATCCAAAAGGCACAATGCCGACTTAAGTACAAGAAGACTGGCTCTTCTAACTGTCTATGATTTGAACCATTCCTGTGATACTAGTTATAGATTCCGATGCTTCACGTCAGGTTTACTGTATCCCTTGGACCTTGTTATTGACGCCGAAACACAGAAATTGCATCGAAATTAAATACAAAAGGCACAATGCCGACTGAAGTACAAGAAGACTCGCTCTTTTTACTGTCTATATTTTGAACCATTCCTGTGACACTAGTTATAGATTCCGATGCTTCACTTCAAGTTTACTGTATCCTTTGGACCTTGAGATTGATGACGAAACACAGAAATTGAATCGGAATTAAATACAAAAAGCACAATGCCGACGTAAGTACAAGAAGACTGACTCTTCTAACAGTCTATATTTTGAACCATTCCTGTGACACTAGTTATAGATTCCGATGCTTCACCTCAGGTTTACTGAATCCCTCTGACCTTCTTATTGACGATGAAACACAGAAATTGCATCGGAATTAAATACCAAAACCACAATGCCGACTTAAGTACAAGAAGACTGGCTCTCCTTACTGTCTATGATTTGAGCCATTCCTGTGATACTAGTTATAGATTCCGATGCTTTACTTCAGGTTTACTGTATCCCTTGGACCTTCTTATTAACGACGAATCACAGAAATTGCATCGGAAATAAATACAAAAGGCACAATGCGACTTAAGTACAAGAAGACTGGGTCTACTTACTGTCATTGTTTTGAACCATTCCTTTGACACTAGTTCTAGATTCCGATGCTTCACATCAGGTTTACTGTATCCCTTGGACCTTCTTATTGACGACGAAACACAGAAATTGCATCGGAATTAAATACAAAAGGCACAATACCGACATAAGTACAAGAAGACTGGCTTTTCTTACTGTCTATGTTTTGAACCATACCTGTGACACTAGTTATAGATTCTGAAGCTTCACTTCAGGTTTGCTGTATCCCTTGGACCTTCTTATTGACGACGAAACACAGAAATTGCATCGGAATTAAATACAAAAGGTACAATGCCGACTTAAGTACAAGAGGACTCACTCTTCTCACTGCCTATGTTTTGAACCATTCCTGTCACACTAGATATAGGTTCCGATGCTTCACTTCAGGTTTACTGTATCCCTTGTACCTTCCTATTGACGAAGAAATACAGAAATTGCATTGGAATTTAATCCAAAAGGCACAATGCCAACTTAAGTACAAGAAGATTGACTATTCTTACTGACTATGATTTGAACATTTCCTGTGAGACCAGTATTAAATTCCGATGCTTCACTATATGTTTACCGTATCCCTTGGACCTTCTTATTGACGACGAAACACAGAAATTGCATCGGAATTAAATACAAAAGGTACAACGCCGAATTATGTACAAGAAGACTGACTCTTCTTACTGCCTATGTTTTGAACCATTCCTGTGACACTAGTTATAGATTCCGATGCTTCACTTCAGGTTTACTGTATCCCTTGGACCTTCTTAGTGACGACGAAACACAGAAATTGCATCGGAATTAAATACAAAAAGACAATGCCGACTTAAGTACAAGCAGAGTGGCTCTTCTTACTGTCTATGTTTTGAACCCCTCCTCTGACTATAGTTATAGATTTCAATGCTTGACTTCAGGTTTACTGTATCCCTTGGACCTTCGAATTGACGTCAAGACACAGAAATTGCATCATAATTACATACAAAAGGCACAATGCTGACTTAAGTACAAGAAGACTGGCTCTTCTTATTGTCTATATTTTGAACCATTCCTGTGACACTAGTTACAGATTCCGATGCTTCACTTCAGGTTTACTGTATCCCTTGGACCTTCCTATTGACGTCAAAACACAGAAATTGCATCATAATTAAATACAAAAGGCACAATGCTGACTTAAGTACAAGAAGTCTGGCTCTTCTTACTGTCTATGTTATGACCCATTCCTATGGCACTAGTTATAGATTTCGATGCTTCACTTCAGGTTTACTGTATCCTTTGGACCTTCTTATTCACGACGAAACACAGAAATTGCATCGGAATTAAATACAAAACGTACAACGCCGAATTAAGTACAAGAAGACTGACTCTTCTTATTGCCTATGTTTTGAACCATTCCTGTGACACTAGTTATAGATTCCGATGCCTCACTTCAGGTTTACTGTTATCCTTGGACCTTCTTATTGACGACGAAACACAGAAATTGCATCGGAATTAAATACAAAAGGTACAACGCCGAATTATGTAGAAGAAGACTGACTCTTCTTACTGCCTATGATTTGAACCATTCCTGTGACACTAGTTATAGATTCCGATGCTTCACTTCAGGTTTACTGTAATCCTTGGACCTTCTTATTGACGACGAAACACAGAAATTGCATCGGAATTAAATACAAAAAGACAATGCCGTCTTAAGTACAAGAAGACTGGCTCTTCTTACTGTCTGTGTTTTGAACCATTCCTGTGACACTAGTTATAGATTCCGATGCTTCACTTCAGGTTTACTGTGTCCCTTGGACCTTCTTATTGGCGACGAAACACAGAAAATGCATCGGAATTAAATACAAAAGGCACAACGCCGAATTAAGTACAAGGAGACTGATTCTTCTTACTGCCTATGTTTAGAACTATTCCTGTGACACTAGTTATAGATTCCGACGCTTCACTTCAGGTTTACTGTATCCGTTGGATCTTCTTATTGAAAACGAAACACAGAAATTGCATCGGAATTAAATACAAAAGGCACAATGCCGACTTAAGTACAATAAAACTGGCTCTTCTTACTGTCTATGATTTGAACCATTCCTGAGACCTTAGTTATAGATTCCGAAGCTTCACTTAAGGTTTACTGTATCCTTTGAACCTTCTTATTGACGACGAAACACATAAATTGCATCGGAATTAAATACAAAGGGTACAATGCCGAATTTAGTACAAGAAGACTGACTCATCTTAATGACTATGTTTTGAACCATTCCTGTGACACTGATTATACGTTCCGATGTTTCACTTCAGGTTTACTGTATCCCTTGGACCTTCTTATTGACGACGAAACACCGAAATTGCATCGGAATTAAATACCTGAAATACCTGAAATACCTGAAGTGATGCATCGGAACCTATAACTAGTGTCACAGGAATAGTTCAAAACATTGACAGTAAGAAGAGCCAGTCGTCTTGTACTTAAGTCGGCATTGTGCCTTCAGTTGTTAATTCCGATTCAATTTCTGTGTTTCGGCGTCAATAACAAGGTCCAAGGGATACTGTAAACCTGACGTGAAGCATCGGAATCTATAACTTGTGTCACAGGAATAGTTCACAATGCCGACTTAAGTACAAGAAGACTGGCTCTTCTTACTGTCTATGTCTTGAACCATTCCTGTGACACTAGTTATAGATTCCGAAGCTTCACTTCAGGTTTACTGTATCCCTTGGACCTTCTTATTGACGCCGAAACACAGAAATTGAATCGGAATTAACAACTGAAGGCACAATGCCGACTTAAGTACAAGACGACTGGCTCTTCTTACTGTCAATGTTTTGAACTATTCCTGTGACACTAGTTATAGGTTCCGATGCATCACTTCAGGTTTACTGTATCCGTTGGACCTTCGTTTTGCGACGAAACACAGAAATTGCATCGAAATTAAATACAAAAGGCACAATGCCGACTGAAGTACAAGAAGACTCGCTCTTCTTACTGTCTATATTTTGAACCATTCCTGTGACACTAGTTATAGATTCCGATGCTTCACTTCAAGTTTACTGTATCCTTTGGACCTTGAGATTGATGACGAAACACAGAAATTGAATCGGAATTAAATACAAAAAGCACAATGCCGACGTAAGTACAAGAAGACTGACTCTTCTAACTGTCTATATTTTGAACCATTCCTGTGACACTAGTTATGGATTCCGATGCTTCACCTCAGGTTTACTGAATCCCTCTGACCTTCTTATTGACGATGAAACACAGAAATTGCATCGGAATTTAATACCAAAACCACAATGCCGACTTCAGTACAAGAAGACTGGCTCTTCTTACTGTCTATGATTTGAGCCATTCCTGTGATACTAGTTATAGATTCCGATGCTTTACTTCAGGTTTACTGTATCCCATGGACCTTCTTATTGACGACGAATCACAGAAATTGCATCGGAAATAAATACAAAAGGCACAATGCGACTTAAGTACAAGAAGACTGGCTCTACTTACTGTCTTTGTTTTGAACCATTCCTTTGACACTAGTTCTAGATTCCGATGCTTCACATCAGGTTTACTGTATCCCTTGGACCTTCTTATTGACGACGAAACACAGAAATTGCATCGGAATTAAATACAAAAGGCACAATACCGACATAAGTACAAGAAGACTGGCTTTTCTTACTGTCTATGTTTTGAACCATACCTGTGACACTAGTTATAGATTCTGAAGCTTCACTTCAGGTTTGCTGTATCCCTTGGACCTTCTTATTGACGACGAAACACAGAAATTGCATCGGAATTAAATACAAAAGGTACAATGCCGACTTAAGTACAAGAGGACTCAATCTTCTTACTGCCTATGTTTTGAACCATTCCTGTCACACTAGATATAGGTTCCGATGCTTCACTTCAGGTTTACTGTATCCCTTGTACCTTCCTATTGACGACGAAATACAGAAATTGCATCGGAATTTAATCCAAAAGGCACAATGCCAACTTATGTACAAGAAGATTGACTATTCTTACTGACTATGATTTGAACATTTCCTGTGAGACCAGTATTAAATTCCGATGCTTCACTATATGTTTACCGTATCCCTTGGACCTTCTTATTGACGACGAAACACAGAAATTGCATTGGAATTAAATACAAAAGGTACAACGCCGAATTATGTACAAGAAGACTGACTCTTCTTACTGCCTATTTTTTGAACCATTCCTGTGACACTAGTTATAGATTCCGATGCTTCACTTCAGGTTTACTGTATCCCTTGGACCTTCTTAGTGACGACGAAACACAGAAATTGCATCGGAATTAAATACAAAAAGACAATGCCGACTTAAGTACAAGAAGAGTGGCTCTTCTTACTGTCTATGTTTTGAACCCTTCCTATGACTCTAGTTATAGATTTCAATGCTTGACTTAAGGTTTACTGTATCCCTTGGACCTTCGAATTGACGTCAAGACACAGAAATTGCATCATAATTACATACAAAAGGCACAATGCTGACTTAAGTACAAGAAGACTGGCTCTTCTTACTGTCTATATTTTCAACCATTCCTGTGACACTAGTTATAGATTCCGATGCTTCACTTCAGGTTTACTGTATCCCTTGGACCTTCCTATTGACGTCAAAACACAGAAATTGCATCATAATTAAATACAAAAGGCACAATGCTGACTTAAGTACAAGAAGACTGGCTCTTCTTACTGTCTATGTTATGAACCAATCCTATGGCGCTAGTTATAGATTTCGATGCTTCACTTCAGGTTTACTGTATCCCTTGGACCTTCTTATTCACGACGAAACACAGAAATTGCATCGGAATTAAATACAAAACGTACAACGCCGAATTAAGTACAAGAAGACTGACTCTTCTTACTGCCTATGTTTTGAACCATTCCTGTGACACTAGTTATAGATTCCGATGCCTCACTTCACGTTTACTGTTATCCTTGGACCTTCTTATTGACGACGAAACACAGAAATTGCATCGGAATTAAATACAAAAGGTACAATGCCGAATTATGTAGAAGAAGACTGACTCTTCTTACTGCCTATGATTTGAACCATTCCTGTGACACTAGTTATAGATTCCGATGCTTCACTTCAGGTTTACTGTATCCCTTGGACCTTCTTATTGACGACGAAACACAGAAATTGGATCGGAATTAAATACAAAAAGGCAATGCCGACTTAAGTACAAGAAGACTGGCTCTTCTTACTGTCTATGTTTTGAACCATTCCTGTGACACTAGTTATAGATTCCGATGCTTCACTTCAGGTTTGCTGTGTCCCTTGGACCTTCTTATTGACGACGAAACACAGAAAATGCATCGGAATTAAATACAAAAGGCACAACGCCGAATTAAGTACATGGAGACTGATTCTTCTTACTGCCTATGTTTGAACCATTCCTGTAACACTAGTTATAGATTCAGATGCTTCACTTCAGGTTTGCTGTTTCCCTTGGACATTCTTATTGACGACGAAACACAGAAATTCCATCGGAATTAAATACAAAAGGACAATGCCGACTTAAGTACAAGAAGACTGGTTCTTCTTATGTCTATGTTTGGAACCATTCCTGAGACACTAGTTATAGATTCCGATGTTTCACTTCAGGTTTACTGTATCCCTTGGACCTTCTTATTGACGACGAAACAAAGAAATTGCATCGGAATTAAATACAAAAGTTACAATGCCGACTTAAGTACAAGAAGACTAACTCTTCTTACTGTCTTTCTTTTGAACCATTCCTGTCACACTAGTTAAAGATTCCGATGGTTCACTTCAGGTTTACTGTATCCCTTGGACCTTCTTATTGACGTCTAAACACAGAAATTGAATCGGAATTAAATACAAAAGGCACAATGCCGACTTAAGTACAAGAAGACTGGCTCTTCTTGCTGTCTATGTTTAGAACCATTCCTGTGACACTAGTTATAGATAACGATGCTTCACTTCAGGTTTACTGTATCCCTTGGATCTTCTTATTGACAACGAATCACAGAAATTGCATCGGAATTAAATAC
The DNA here is from genome assembly GCF_023864345.2 of Schistocerca serialis cubense. Taxonomy (NCBI): domain Eukaryota; kingdom Metazoa; phylum Arthropoda; class Insecta; order Orthoptera; family Acrididae; genus Schistocerca; species Schistocerca serialis. The sequence continues at coordinate 184,067,075 of NC_064649.1, read as the reverse complement.
AAAAGGCACAATGCCGACTTAAGTACAAAGAAAACGGGCTCTTCTTACTGTCTATGATTTGAACCATTCCTGAGACCTTAGTTATCGATTCCGAAGCTTCACTTAAGGTTTACTGTATCCCTTGAACCTTCTTATTGACGACGCAACACAGAAATTGAATCGGAATTAAATACAAAAGGCACAATGCCGACTTAAGTACAAGAAGACTGGCTCTTCTTACTGTCTATGTTTAGAACCATTCCTGTGACACTAGTTATAGATTCCGATGCTTCACTTCAGGTTTACTGTATCCCTTGGATCTTCTTATTGACAACGAATCACAGAAATTGCATCGGAATTAAATACAAAAAGACAATGCCGACTTAAGTACAAGAAAACTGGCTCTTCTTACTGTCTATGTTTTGAACCATTCCTGTGACACTAGTTATAGATTCCGATGCTTCACTTCAGGTTTACTGTGTCCCTTGGACCTTCTTATTGACGACGAAACACAGAAAATGCATCGGAATTAAATACAAAAGGCACAACGCCGAATTAAGTACAAGGAGACTGATTCTTCTTACTGCCTATGTTTGAACCATTCCTGTGACACTACTTATAGATTCCGATGCTCCACTTCCGGTTTGCTGTTTCCCTTGGACATTCTTATTGACGACGAAACACAGAAATTGCATCGGAATTAAATACAAAAGACAATGCCGACTTAAGTCCAAGAAGACTGGTTCTTCTTATATCTATGTTTGGAACCATTCCTGAGACACTAGTTATAGATTCCGATGTTTCACTTCAGGTTTACTGTATCCCTTGGACCTTCTTATTGACGACGAAACAAAGAAATTGCATCGGAATTAAATACAAAAGTTACAATGCCGACTTAAGTACAAGAAGACTAACTCTTCTTACTGTCTTTCTTTTGAACCATTCCTGTCACACTAGTTAAAGATTCCGATGGTTCACTTCAGGTTTACTGTATCCCTTGTACCTTCTTATTGACGTCTAAACACAGAAATTGAATCGGAATTAAATACAAAAGGCACAATGCCGACTGAAGTACAAGAAGACTCGCTCTTCTTACTGTCTATATTTTGAACCATTCCTGTGACACTAGTTATAGATTCCGATGCTTCACTTCAAGTTTACTGTATCCTTTGGACCTTGAGATTGATGAATGTACATAGAAATTGAATCGGAATTAAATACAAAAAGCACAATGCCGACGCAAGTACAAGAAGACTGACTCTTCTAACTGTCTATATTTTGAACCATTTATGTGACACTAGTTATAGATTCCGATGCTTCACCTCAGGTTTACTGAATCCCTCTGACCTTCTTATTGACGATGAAACACAGAAATTGCATCGGAATTAAATACCAAAACCACAATGCCGACTTAAGTACAAGAAGACTGGCTCTTCTTACTGTCTATGATTTGAGCCATTCCTGTGATACTAGTTATAGATTCCGATGCTTTAGTTCAGGTTTACTGTATCCCTTGGACCTTCTTATTGACGACGAATTACAGAAATTGCATCGGAAATAAATACAAAAGGCACAATGCGACTTATGTACAAGAAGACTGGCTCTACTTACTGTCTTTCTTTTGAACCATTCCTTTGACACTAGTTATAGTTTCCGATGCTTCACATCAGGTTTACTGTATCCCTTGGACCTTCTTATTGACGACGAAACACAGAAATTGCATCGGAATTAAATACAAAAGGCACAATACCGACATAAGTACAAGAAGACTGGCTCTTCTTACTGTCTATGTTTTGAACCATACCTGTGACACTAGTTATAGTTTCTGAAGCTTCACTTCAGGTTTGCTGTATCCCTTGGACCTTCTTATTGACGACGAAACACAGAAATTGCATCGGAATTAAATACAAAAGGTACAATGCCGACTTAAGTACAAGAGGACTCACTCTTCTTACTGCCTATGTTTTGAACCATTCCTGTCACACTAGATATAGGTTCCGATGCTTCACTTCAGGTTTACTGTATCCCTTGTACCTTCCTATTGACGACGAAATACAGAAATTGCATCGGAATTTAATCCAAAAGGCACAATGCCAACTTAAGTACAAGAAGATTGACTATTCTTACTGACTATGATTTGAACATTTCCTGTGAGACCAGTATTAAATTCCGATGCTTCACTATATGTTTACCGTATCCCTTGGACCTTCTTATTGACGACGAAACACAGAAATTGCATCGGAATTAAATACAAAAGGTACAACGCCGAATTATGTACAAGAAGACTGACTCTTCTTACTGCCTATGTTTTGAACCATTCCTGTGACACTAGTTATAGATTCCGATGCTTCACTTCAGGTTTACTGTATCCCTTGGACCTTCTTAGTGACGACGAAACACAGAAATTGCATCGGAATTAAATACAAAAAGACAATGCCGACTTAAGTACAAGAAGAGTGGCTCTTCTTACTGTCTATGTTTTGAACCCTTCCTATGACTCTAGTTATAGATTTCAATGCTTGACTTCAGCTTTACTGTATCCCTTGGACCTTCGAATTGACGTCAAGACACAGAAATTGCATCATAATTACATACAAAAGGCACAATGCTGACTTAAGTACAAGAAGACTGGCTCTTCTTACTGTCTATATTTTGAACCATTCCTGTGACACTAGTTATAGATTCCGATGCTTCACTTCAGGTTTACTGTTTCCCTTGGACCTTCCTATTGACGTCAAAACACAGAAATTGCATCATAATTAAATACAAAAGGCACAATGCTGACTTAAGAACAAGAAGACTGGCTCTTCTTACTGTCTATGTTATGAACCATTCCTATGGCGCTAGTTATAGATTTCGATGCTTCACTTCAGGTTTACTGTATCCCTTGGACCTTCTTATTCACGACGAAACACAGAAATTGCATCGGAATTAAATACAAAACGTACAACGCCGAATTAAGTACAAGAAGACTGACTCTTCTTACTGCCTATGTTTTGAACCATTCCTGTGACACTAGTTATAGATTCCGATGCCTCACTTCACGTTTACTGTTATCCTTGGACCTTCTTATTGACGACGAAACACAGAAATTGCATCGGAATTAAATACAAAAGGTACAATGCCGAATTATGTAGAAGAAGACTGACTCTTCTTACTGCCTATGATTTGAACCATTCCTGTGACACTAGTTATAGATTCCGATGCTTCACTTCAGGTTTACTGTATCCCTTGGACCTTCTTATTGACGACGAAACACAGATATTGGATCGGAATTAAATACAAAATGACAATGCCGACTTAAGTACAAGAAGACTGGCTCTTCTTACTGTCTATGTTTTGAACCATTCCTGTGACACTAGTTATAGATTCCGATGCTTCACTTCAGGTTTGCTGTGTCCCTTGGACCTTCTTATTGACGACGAAACACAGAAAATGCATCGGAATTAAATACAAAAGGCACAACGCCGAATTAAGTACAAGGAGACTGATTCTTCTTACTGCCAATGTTTGAACCATTCCTGTAACACTAGTTATAGATTCCGATGCTTCACTTCAGGTTTGCTGTTTCCCTTGGACATTCTTATTGACGACGAAACACAGAAATTCCATCGGAATTAAATACAAAAGGACAATGCCGACTTAAGTTCAAGAAGACTGGTTCTTCTTATGTCTATGTTTGGAACCATTCCTGAGACACTAGTTATAGATTCCGATGTTTCACTTCAGGTTTACTGTATCCCTTGGACCTTCTTATTGACGACGAAACAAAGAAATTGCATCGGAATTAAATACAAAAGTTACAATGCCAACTTAAGTACAAGAAGACTAACTCTTCTTACTGTCTTTCTTTTGAACCATTCCTGTCACACTAGTTAAGGATTCCGATGGTTCACTTCAGGTTTACTGTATCCCTTGGACCTTCTTATTGACGTCTAAACACAGAAATTGAATCGGAATTAAATACAAAAGGCACAATGCCGACTGAAGTACAAGAAGACTCGCTCTTCTTACTGTCTATATTTTGAACCATTCCTGTGACACTAGTTATAGATTCCGATGCTTCACTTCAAGTTTACTGTATCCTTTGGACCTTGAGATTGATGATGATACATAGAAATTGAATCGGAATTAAATACAAAAAGCACAATGCCGACGCAAGTACAAGAAGACTGACTCTTCTAACTGTCTATATTTTGAACCATTCCTGTGACACTAGTTATAGATTCCGATGATTCACCTCAGGTTTACTGAATCCCTCTGACCTTCTTATTGACGATGAAACACAGAAATTGCATCGGAATTAAATACCAAAACCACAATGCCGACTTAAGTACAAGAAGACTGGCTCTTCTTACTGTCTATGATTTGAACCATTCCTGTGATACTAGTTATAGATTCCGATGCTTTACTTCAGGTTTACTGTATCCCTTGGACCTTCTTATTGACGACGAATTACAGAAATTGCATCGGAAATAAATACAAAAGGCACAATGCGACTTAAGTACAAGAAGACTGGCTCTACTTACTGTCTTTGTTTTGAACCATTCCTTTGACACTAGTTATAGATTCCGATGCTTCACATCAGGTTTACTGTATCCCTTGGACCTTCTTATTGACGACGAAACACAGAAATTGCATCGGAATTAAATACAAAAGGCACAATACCGACATAAGTACAAGAAGACTGGCTCTTCTTACTGTCTATGTTTTGAACCATACCTGTGACACTAGTTATAGATTCTGAAGCTTCACTTCAGGTTTGCTGTATCCCTTGGACCTTCTTATTGACGACGAAACACAGAAATTGCATCGGAATTAAATACAAAAGGTACAATGCCGACTTAAGTACAAGTTCACTCACTCTTCTTACTGCCTATGTTTTGAACCATTCCTGTCACACTAGATATAGGTTCCGATGCTTCACTTCAGGTTTACTGTATCCCTTGTACCTTCCTATTGACGACGAAATACAGAAAATGCATCGGAATTTAATCCAAAAGGCACAATGCCAACTTAAGTACAAGAAGATTGACTATTCTTACTGACTATGATTTGAACATTTCCTGTGAGACCAGTATTAAATTCCGAAGCTTCACTATATGTTTACCGTATCCCTTGGACCTTCTTATTGACGACGAAACACAGAAATTGCATCGGAATTAAATACAAAAAGACAATGCCGACTTAAGTACAAGAAGAGTGGCTCTTCTTACTGTCTATGATTTGAACCCTTCCTCTGACTCTAGTTATAGATTTCAATGCTTGACTTCAGGTTTACTGTATCCCTTGGACCTTCGAATTGACGTCAAGACACAGAAATTGCATCATAATTACATACAAAAGGCACAATGCTGACTTAAGTACAAGAAGACTGGCTCTTCTTACTGTCTATATTTTGAACCATTCCTGTGACACTAGTTATAGATTCCGATGCTTCACTTCAGGTTTACTGTATCCCTTGGACCTTCCTATTGACGTCAAAACACAGAAATTGCATCATAATTAAATACAAAAGGCACAATGCTGACTTAAGTACAAGAAGACTGGCTCTTCTTACTGTCTATGTTATGAACCATTCCTATGGCGCTAGTTATAGATTTCGATGCTTCACTTCAGGTTTACTGTATACCTTGGACCTTCTTATTCACGACGAAACACAGAAATTGCATCGGAATTAAATACAAAACGTACAACGCCGAATTAAGTACAAGAAGACTGACTCTTCTTACTGCCTATGTTTTGAACCATTCCTGTGACACTAGTTATAGATTCCGATGCCTCACTTCACGTTTACTGTTATCCTTGGACCTTCTTATTGACGACGAAACACAGAAATTGCATCGGAATTAAATACAAAAGGTACAATGCCGAATTATGTAGAAGAAGACTGACTCTTCTTACTGCCTATGATTTGAACCATTCCTGTGACACTAGTTATAGATTCCGATGCTTCACTTCAGGTTTACTGTATCCCTTGGACCTTCTTATTGACGACGAAACACAGAAATTGGATCGGAATTAAATACAAAAAGGCAATGCCGACTTAAGTACAAGAAGACTGGCTCTTCTTACTGTCTATGTTTTGAACCATTCCTGTGACACTAGTTATAGATTCCGATGCTTCACTTCAGGTTTGCTGTGTCCCTTGGACCTTCTTATTGACGACGAAACACAGAAAATGCATCGGAATTAAATACAAAAGGCACAACGCCGAATTAAGTACATGGAGACTGATTCTTCTTACTGCCTATGTTTGAACCATTCCTGTAACACTAGTTATAGATTCCGATGCTTCACTTCAGGTTTGCTGTTTCCCTTGGACATTCTTATTGACGACGAAACACAGAAATTCCATCGGAATTAAATACAAAAGGACAATGCCGACTTAAGTACAAGAAGACTGGTTCTTCTTATGTCTATGTTTGGAACCATTCCTGAGACACTAGTTATAGATTCCGATGTTTCACTTCAGGTTTACTGTATCCCTTGGACCTTCTTATTGACGACGAAACAAAGAAATTGCATCGGAATTAAATACAAAAGTTACAATGCCGACTTAAGTACAAGAAGACTAACTCTTCTTACTGTCTTTCTTTTGAACCATTCCTGTCACACTAGTTAAAGATTCCGATGGTTCACTTCAGGTTTACTGTATCCCTTGGACCTTCTTATTGACGTCTAAACACAGAAATTGAATCGGAATTAAATACAAAAGGCACAATGCCGACTTAAGTACAAGAAGACTGGCTCTTCTTGCTGTCTATGTTTAGAACAATTCCTGTGACACTAGTTATAGATAACGATGCTTCACTTCAGGTTTACTGTATCCCTTGGATCTTCTTATTGACAACGAATCACAGAAATTGCATCGGAATTAAATACAAAAGGCACAATGCCGACTTAAGTACAAGAAAACGGGCTCTTCTTACTGTCTATGATTTGAACCATTCCTGAGACCTTAGTTATCGATTCCGAAGCTTCACTTAAGGTTTACTGTATCCCTTGAACCTTCTTATTGACGACGCAACACAGAAATTGAATCGGAATTAAATACAAAAGGCACAATGCCGACTTAAGTACAAGAAGACTGGCTCTTCTTACTGTCTATGTTTAGAACCATTCCTGTGACACTAGTTATTGATTCCGATGCTTCACTTCAGGTTTACTGTATCCCTTGGATCTTCTTATTGACAACGAATCACAGAAATTGCATCGGAATTAAATACAAAAAGACAATGCCGACTTAAGTACAAGAAGACTGGCTCTTCTTACTGTCTATGTTTTGAACCATTCCTGTGACACTAGTTATAGATTCCGATGCTTCACTTCAGGTTTACTGTGTCCCTTGGACCTTCTTATTGACGACGAAACACAGAAAATGCATCGGAATTAAATACAAAAGGCACAACGCCGAATTAAGTACAAGGAGACTGATTCTTCTTACTGCCTAAGTTTGAACCATTCCTGTGACACTACTTATAGATTCCGATGCTCCACTTCCGGTTTGCTGTTTCCCTTGGACATTCTTATTGACGACGAAACACAGAAATTGCATCGGAATTAAATACAAAAGACAATGCCGACTTAAGTCCAAGAAGACTGGTTCTTCTTATATCTATGTTTGGAACCATTCCTGAGACACTAGTTATAGATTCCGATGTTTCACTTCAGGTTTACTGTATCCCTTGGACCTTCTTATTGACGACGAAACAAAGAAATTGCATCGGAATTAAATACAAAAGTTACAATGCCGACTTAAGTACAAGAAGACTAACTCTTCTTACTGTCTTTCTTTTGAACCATTCCTGTCACACTAGTTAAAGATTCCGATGGTTCACTTCAGGTTTACTGTATCCCTTGTACCTTCTTATTGACGTCTAAACACAGAAATTGAATCGGAATTAAATACAAAAGGCACAATGCCGACTGAAGTACAAGAAGACTCGCTCTTCTTACTGTCTATATTTTGAACCATTCCTGTGACACTAGTTATAGATTCCGATGCTTCACTTCAAGTTTACTGTATCCTTTGGACCTTGAGATTGATGAATGTACATAGAAATTGAATCGGAATTAAATACAAAAAGCACAATGCCGACGCAAGTACAAGAAGACTGACTCTTCTAACTGTCTATATTTTGAACCATTCCTGTGACACTAGTTATAGATTCCGATGCTTCACCTCAGGTTTACTGAATCCCTCTGACCTTCTTATTGACGATGAAACACAGAAATTGCATCGGAATTAAATACCAAAACCACAATGCCGACTTAAGTACAAGAAGACTGGCTCTTCTTACTGTCTTTGATTTGAGCCATTCCTGTGATACTAGTTATAGATTCCGATGCTTTACTTCAGGTTTACTGTATCCCTTGGACCTTCTTATTGACGACGAATTACAGAAATTGCATCGGAAATAAATACAAAAGGCACAATGCGACTTAAGTACAAGAAGACTGGCTCTACTTACTGTCTTTGTTTTGAACCATTCCTTTGACACTAGTTATAGTTTCCGATGCTTCACATCAGGTTTACTGTATCCCTTGGACCTTCTTATTGACGACGAAACACAGAAATTGCATCGGAATTAAATACAAAAGGCACAATACCGACATAAGTACAAGAAGACTGGCTCTTCTTACTGTCTATGTTTTGAACCATACCTGTGACACTAGTTATAGTTTCTGAAGCTTCACTTCAGGTTTGCTGTATCCCTTGGACCTTCTTATTGACGACGAAACACAGAAATTGCATCGGAATTAAATACAAAAGGTACAATGCCGACTTAAGTACAAGAGGACTCACTCTTCTTACTGCCTATGTTTTGAACCATTCCTGTCACACTAGATATAGGTTCCGATGCTTCACTTCAGGTTTACTGTATCCCTTGTACCTTCCTATTGACGACGAAATACAGAAATTGCTTCGGAATTTAATCCAAAAGGCACAATGCCAACTTAAGTACAAGAAGATTGACTATTCTTACTGACTATGATTTGAACATTTCCTGTGAGACCAGTATTAAATTCCGATGCTTCACTATATGTTTACCGTATCCCTTGGACCTTCTTATTGACGACGAAACACAGAAATTGCATCGGAATTAAATACAAAAGGTACAACGCCGAATTATGTACAAGAAGACTGACTCTTCTTACTGCCTATGTTTTGAACCATTCCTGTGACACTAGTTATAGATTCCGATGCTTCACTTCAGGTTTACTGTATCCCTTGGACCTTCTTAGTGACGACGAAACACAGAAATTGCATCGGAATTAAATACAAAAAGACAATGCCGACTTAAGTACAAGAAGAGTGGCTCTTCTTACTGTATATGTTTTGAACCCTTCCTATGACTCTAGTTATAGATTTCAATGCTTGACTTCAGGTTTACTGTATCCCTTGGACCTTCGAATTGACGTCAAGACACAGAAATTGCATCATAATTACATACAAAAGGCACAAAGCTGACTTAAGTACAAGAAGACTGGCTCTTCTTACTGTCTATATTTTGAACCATTCCTGTGACACTAGTTATAGATTCCGATGCTTCACTTCAGGTTTACTGTTTCCCTTGGACCTTCCTATTGACGTCAAAACACAGAAATTGCATCATAATTAAATACAAAAGGCACAATGCTGACTTAAGAACAAGAAGACTGGCTCTTCTTACTGTCTATGTTATGAACCATTCCTATGGCGCTAGTTATAGATTTCGATGCTTCACTTCAGGTTTACTGTATCCCTTGGACCTTCTTATTCACGACGAAACACAGAAATTGCATCGGAATTAAATACAAAACGTACAACGCCGAATTAAGTACAAGAAGACTGACTCTTCTTACTGCCTATGTTTTGAACCATTCCTGTGACACTAGTTATAGATTCCGATGCCTCACTTCACGTTTACTGTTATCCTTGGACCTTCTTATTGACGACGAAACACAGAAATTGCATCGGAATTAAATACAAAAGGTACAATGCCGAATTATGTAGAAGAAGACTGACTCTTCTTACTGCCTATGATTTGAACCATTCCTGTGACACTAGTTATAGATTCCGATGCTTCACTTCAGGTTTACTGTATCCCTTGGACCTTCTTATTGACGACGAAACACAGATATTGGATCGGAATTAAATACAAAATGACAATGCCGACTTAAGTACAAGAAGACTGGCTCTTCTTACTGTCTATGTTTTGAACCATTCCTGTGACACTAGTTATAGATTCCGATGCTTCACTTCAGGTTTGCTGTGTCCCTTGGACCTTCTTATTGACGACGAAACACAGAAAATGCATCGGAATTAAATACAAAAGGCACAACGCCGAATTAAGTACAAGGAGACTGATTCTTCTTACTGCCTATGTTTGAACCATTCCTGTAACACTAGTTATAGATTCCGATGCTTCACTTCAGGTTTGCTGTTTCCCTTGGACATTCTTATTGACGACGAAACACAGAAATTCCATCGGAATTAAATACAAAAGGACAATGCCGACTTAAGTTCAAGAAGACTGCTTCTTCTTATGTCTATGTTTGGAACCATTCCTGAGACACTAGTTATAGATTCCGATGTTTCACTTCAGGTTTACTGTATCCCTTGGACCTTCTTATTGACGACGAAACAAAGAAATTGCATCGGAATTAAATACAAAAGTTACAATGCCGACTTAAGTACAAGAAGACTAACTCTTCTTACTGTCTTTCTTTTGAACCATTCCTGTCACACTAGTTAAAGATTCCGATGGTTCACTTCAGGTTTACTGTATCCCTTGCACCTTCTTATTGACGTCTAAACACAGAAATTGAATCGGAATTAAATACAAAAGGCACAATGCCGACTGAAGTACAAGAAGACTCGCTCTTCTTACTGTCTATATTTTGAACCATTCCTGTGACACTAGTTATAGATTCCGATGCTTCACTTCAAGTTTACTGTATCCTTTGGACCTTGAGATTGATGATGATACATAGAAATTGAATCGGAATTAAATACAAAAAGCACAATGCCGACGCAAGTACAAGAAGACTGACTCTTCTAACTGTCTATATTTTGAACCATTCCTGTGACACTAGTTATAGATTCCGATGATTCACCTCAGGTTTACTGAATCCCTCTGACCTTCTTATTGACGATGAAACACAGAAATTGCATCGGAATTAAATACCAAAACCACAATGCCGACTTAAGTACAAGAAGACTGGCTCTTCTTACTGTCTATGATTTGAACCATTCCTGTGATACTAGTTATAGATTCCGATGCTTTACTTCAGGTTTACTGTATCCCTTGGACCTTCTTATTGACGACGAATTACAGAAATTGCATCGGAAATAAATACAAAAGGCACAATGCGACTTAAGTACAAGAAGACTGGCTCTACTTACTGTCTTTGTTTTGAACCATTCCTTTGACACTAGTTATAGATTCCGATGCTTCACATCAGGTTTACTGTATCCCTTGGACCTTCTTATTGACGACGAAACACAGAAATTGCATCGGAATTAAATACAAAAGGCACAATACCGACATAAGTACAAGAAGACTGGCTCTTCTTACTGTCTATGTTTTGAACCATACCTGTGACACTAGTTATAGATTCTGAAGCTTCACTTCAGGTTTGCTGTATCCCTTGGACCTTCTTATTGACGACGAAACACAGAAATTGCATCGGAATTAAATACAAAAGGTACAATGCCGACTTAAGTACAAGTTCACTCACTCTTCTTACTGCCTATGTTTTGAACCATTCCTGTCACACTAGATATAGGTTCCGATGCTTCACTTCAGGTTTACTGTATCCCTTGTACCTTCCTATTGACGACGAAATACAGAAAATGCATCGGAATTTAATCCAAAAGGCACAATGCCAACTTAAGTACAAGAAGATTGACTATTCTTACTGACTATGATTTGAACATTTCCTGTGAGACCAGTATTAAATTCCGAAGCTTCACTATATGTTTACCGTATCCCTTGGACCTTCTTATTGACGACGAAACACAGAAATTGCATCGGAATTAAATACAAAAAGACAATGCCGACTTAAGTACAAGAAGAGTGGCTCTTCTTACTGTCTATGATTTGAACCCTTCCTCTGACTCTAGTTATAGATTTCAATGCTTGACTTCAGGTTTACTGTATCCCTTGGACCTTCGAATTGACGTCAAGACACAGAAATTGCATCATAATTACATACAAAAGGCACAATGCTGACTTAAGTACAAGAAGACTGGCTCTTCTTACTGTCTATATTTTGAACCATTCCTGTGACACTAGTTATAGATTCCGATGCTTCACTTCAGGTTTACTGTATCCCTTGGACCTTCCTATTGACGTCAAAACACAGAAATTGCATCATAATTAAATACAAAAGGCACAATGCTGACTTAAGTGCAAGAAGACTGGCTCTTCTTACTGTCTATGTTATGAACCATTCCTATGGCACTAGTTATAGATTTCGATGCTTCACTTCAAGTTTACTGTATCCCTTGGACCTTCTTATTCACGACGAAACACAGAAATTGCATCGGAATTAAATACAAAACGTACAACGCCGAATTAAGTACAAGAAGACTAACTCTTCTTATTGCCTATGTTTTGAACCATTCCTGTGACACTAGTTATAGATTCCGATGCCTCACTTCAGGTTTACTGTTATCCTTGGACCTTCTTATTGACGACGAAACACAGAAATTGCATCGGAATTAAATACAAAAGGTACAACGCCGAATTATGTAGAAGAAGACTGACTCTTCTTACTGCCTATATTTTGAACCATTCCTGTGACACTAGTTATAGATTCCGATGCTTCACTTCAGGTTTACAGTATCCCTTGGACCTTCTTATTGACGACGAAACACAGAAATTGCATCGGAATTAAATACAAAAAGACAATGCCGACTTAAGTACAAGAAGACTGGCTCTTCTTACTGTCTATGTTTTGAACCATTCCTGTGACACTAGTTATAGATTCCGATGCTTCACTTCAGGTTTACTGTGTCCCTTGGACCTTCTTATTGACGACGAAACACAGAAAATGCATCGGAATTAAATACAAAAGGCACAACGCCGAATTAAGTACAAGGAGACTGATTCTTCTTACTGCCTATGTTTGAACCATTCCTGTGACACTAGTTATAGATTCCGATGCTTCACTTCAGGTTTGCTGTTTCCCTTGGACATTCTTATTGACGATGAAACACTTAAATTGCATCGGTATTAAATACAATAGGACAATGCCGACTTAAGTACATTAAGACTGGTTCTTCTTATGTCTATGTTTGGAACCATTCCTGAGACACTAGTTATAGATTCCGATGTTTCACTTCAGGTTTACTGTATCCCTTGGACCTTCTTATTGACGACGAAACAAAGAAAGTGCTTCGGAATTAAATACAAAAGTTACAATGCCGACTTAAGTACAAGAAGACTAACTCTTCTTACTGTCTTTCTTTTGAACCATTCCTGACACACTAGTTAAAGATTCCGATGGTTCACTTCAGGTTTACTGTATCCCTTGGACCTTCTTATTGACGTCTAAACACAGAAATTGAATCGGAATTAAATACAAAAGGCACAATGCCGACTTAAGAACAAGAAGTCTGGCTCTTCTTACTGTCTATGTTTAGAACCATTCCTGTGACACTAGTTATAGATTCCGATGCTTCACTTCAGGTTTACTGTATCCCTTGGATCTTCTTATTGACAACGAATCACAGAAATTGCATCGGAATTAAATTCAAAAGGCACAATGCTGACTTAAGTACAAGAAAACGGGCTCTTCTTACTGTCTATGATTTGAACCCTTCCTGAGACCTTAGTTATCGATTCCGAAGCTTCACTTAAGGTTTACTGTATCCCTTGAACCTTCTTATTGACGACGCAACACAGAAATTACATCGGAATTAAATACAAAAGGTACAATGCCGAATTAAGTACAAGAAGACTGACTCTTCTTAATGCCTATGTTATGAACCATTCCTGTGACACTGATAATAGGTTCCGATGCTTCACTTCAGGTTTACTGTATCCCTTGGACCTTCTTATTGACGACGAAACACAGAAATTGCATCGGAATGAAATACCAAAGGCACAATGCCGACTTAAGTACAAGAAGACTGGCTCTTCTTACTGTCTATGTCTTGAACTATTCCTGTGACACTAGTTATAGATTCCGAAGCTTCACTTCAGGTTTACTGAATCCCTTGGACCCTCTTATTGACGACCAAACACAGAAATTGCATTGGAATTAAATCCAAAAGGCACAATGCCGACTTATGTACAAGAAGACTGTCTCTTCTTACTGTCTATGATTTGAACCATTCCTGTGACACTAGTTATAGGTTCCGATGCATCACTTCAGGTTTACTGTATCCGTTGGACTTTCGTTTTGCGACGAGACACAGAAATTGCATCAGAATTAAATACAAAAGGCACAATGCTGACTGAAGTACAAGAAGACTGGCTCTTCTTACTGTCTATATTTTGAACCATTCCTGTGACACTAGTTATAGATTCCGATGCTTCACTTCAAGTTTACTGTATCCCTTGGACCTTGTGATTGACGACGAAACACAGAAATTGAATCGGAATTAAATACAAAATGCACAATGCCGACGTAAGTACAAGAAGACTGACTCTTCTTACTGTCTATATTTTGAACCATTCCTGTGACACTAGTTATACATTCCGATGCCTTACCTCAGGTTTACTGAATCTCTCTGACCTTCTTATTGACGATGAAACACAGAAATTGCATCGGAATTAAATACCAAAACCACAATGCCGACTTAAGTACAAGAAGACTGGCTCTTCTTACTGTCTATGATTTGAACCATTCCTGTGACACTAGTTATATATTCCGATGCTTTACTTCAGGTTTACTGTATCCCTTGGACCTTCTTATTGACGACGAATCACAGAAATTGCATCGGAAATAAATACAAAAGGCACAATGCGACTTCAGTACAAGAAGACTGGCTCTTCTTACTGTCTATGTTTTGACACTAGTTATAGATTCCGATGCTTCACATCAGGTTTACTGGATCCCTTGGACCTTCTTATTGACGACGAAACACAGAAATTGCATCGGAATTAAATACAAAAGGCACAATGCCGACATAAGTACAAGAAGACTGGCTCTTCTTACTGTGTATGTTTTGATCCATTCCTGTGACACTAGTTATAGATTCTGAAGCTTCACTTCAGGTTTGCTGTATCCCTTGGACCTTCTTATTGACGACGAAACACAGAAATTGCATCGGAATTAAACCCAAAAGGTACAATGCCGACTTAAGTACAAGCGGACTCACTCTTCTTACTGCCTATGTTTTGAACCATTCCTGTCACACTAGATATAGGTTCCGATGCTTCACTTCAGGTTTACTGTATCCCTTGCACCTTCTTATTGACGAAGAAACACAGAAATTGCATCGGAATTAAATACAAAAAGACAATGCCGACTTAAGTACAAGAAGAGTGCCTCTTCTTACAGTCTATATTTTGAACCCTTCCTCTGACACTACTTATAGATTTCAATGCTTGACTTCAGGTTTACTGTATAACTTGGACCTTCGAATTGACGTCAAAACACAGAAATTGCATCATAATTAAATACAAAAGGCACAATGCTGACTTAAGTACAAGAAGACTGGCTCTACTTACTGTCTATATTTTGAACCATTCCTGTGAAACTAGTTATAGATTCCGATGCTTCACTTCAGGTTTACTGTATCCCTTGGACCTTCCTATTGACGTCAAAACACAGAAATTACATCATAATTAAATACAAAAGGCACAATGCTGACTTAAGTACAAGAAGACTGGCTCTTCTTACTGTCTATGTTATGAACCATTCCTATGGCACTAGTTACAGATTTCGATGCTTCACTTCAGGTTTACTGTATCCCTTGGACCTTCCTATTGACGTCAAAACACAGAAATTGCATCATAATTAAATACAAAAGGCACAATGCTGACTTAAGTACAAGAAGACTGACTCTTCTTACTGCCTATGATTTGAACCATTCCTGTGACACTAGTTATGGATTCCGATGCTTCACTTCAGGTTTACTGTATCCCTTGGACCTTCTTATTGACGACGAAACACAGAAATTGCATCGGAATTAAATACAAAAACACAATGCCGACTTAAGTACTAGAAGTCTGGCTCTTCTTACTGTCTATGTTTTGAACCATTCCTGTGACACTAGTTATAGATTCCGATGCTTCACTTCAGGTTTACTGTATCCCTTGGACCTTCTTATTGACGACGAAACACAGAAAATGCATCGGAATTAAATAAAAAAGGTACAACGCCGAATTAAGTACAAGGAGACTGACTCGTCTTACCGCCTATGTTTGAACCATTCCTGTGACACTAGTTATAGATTCCGATGCTTCACTTCAGGTTTGCTGTTTCACTTGGACATTCTTATTGACGACGAAACACAGAAATTGCATCGGAATTAAATACAAAAGGACAATGCTGACTTAAGTACAAGAAGACTGGTTCTTCTTATGTCTATGTTTGGAACCATTCCTGAGGCACTAGTTATAGATTCTGAAGCTTCACTTCAGGTTTGCTGTATCCCTTGCACCTTCTTATTGACGAAGAAACACAGAAATTGCATCGGAATTAAATACAAAAAGACAATGCCGACTTAAGTACAAGAAGAGTGCCTCTTCTTACAGTCTATATTTTGAACCCTTCCTCTGACACTACTTATAGATTTCAATGCTTGACTTCAGGTTTACTGTATAACTTGGACCTTCGAATTGACGTCAAAACACAGAAATTGCATCATAATTAAATACAAAAGGCACAATGCTGACTTAAGTACAAGAAGACTGGCTCTACTTACTGTCTATATTTTGAACCATTCCTGTGAAACTAGTTATAGATTCCGATGCTTCACTTCAGGTTTACTGTATCCCTTGGACCTTCCTATTGACGTCAAAACACAGAAATTGCATCATAATTAAATACAAAAGGCACAATGCTGACTTAAGTACAAGAAGACTGGCTCTTCTTACTGTCTATGTTATGAACCATTCCTATGGCACTAGTTACAGATTTCGATGCTTCACTTCAGGTTTGCTGTATCCCTTGGACCTTCCTATTGACGTCAAAACACAGAAATTGCATCATAATTAAATACAAAAGGCACAATGCTGACTTAAGTACAAGAAGACTGACTCTTCTTACTGCCTATGATTTGAACCATTCCTGTGACACTAGTTATGGATTCCGATGCTTCACTTCAGGTTTACTGTATCCCTTGGACCTTCTTATTGACGACGAAACACAGAAATTGCATCGGAATTAAATACAAAAACACATTGCCGACTTAAGTACTAGAAGTCTGGCTCTTCTTACTGTCTATGTTTTGAACCATTCCTGTGACACTAGTTATAGATTCCGATGCTTCACTTCAGGTTTACTGTATCCCTTGGACCTTCTTATTGACGACGAAACACAGAAAATGCATCGGAATTAAATAAAAAAGGTACAACGCCGAATTAAGTACAAGGAGACTGACTCGTCTTACCGCCTATGTTTGAACCATTCCTGTGACACTAGTTATAGATTCCGATGCTTCACTTCAGGTTTGCTGTTTCACTTGGACATTCTTATTGACGACGAAACACAGAAATTGCATCGGAATTAAATACAAAAGGACAATGCTGACTTAAGTACAAGAAGACTGGTTCTTCTTATGTCTATGTTTGGAACCATTCCTGAGGCACTAGTTATAGATTCCGATGTTTCACTTCAGGTTTACTGTATCCCTTGGACCTCCTTATTGACGACGAAACAAAGAAATTGCATCGGAATTAAATACAAAATGTACAATGCCGACTTAAGTCCAAGAAGACTAACTCTTCTTACTGTCTTTCTTTTGAACCATTCCTGTCACACTAGTTATAGATTCCGATGGTTCACTTCAGGTTTACTGGATCCCTTGGACCTTCTTATTGACGTCTAAACACAGAAATTGAATCGGAATTAAATACAAAAGGCACAATGCCGACTTCAGTACAAGAAGACTGGCTCTTCTTACTGTCTATGTTTAGAACCATTCCTGTGACACTAGTTATAGATTCCGATGCTTCACTTCAGGTTTACTGTATCCCTTGGATCTTCTTATTGACAACGAAACACTGAAATTGCATCGGAATTAAATACAAAAGGCGCAATGCCGACTTAGGTACAAGAAAACTGGCTCTTCATACTGTCTATGATTTGTACCATTCCTGAGACCTTAGTTATCGATTCCGAAGCTTCACTTAAGGTTTACTGTATCCCTTGAACCTTCTTATTGACGACGAAACACAGAAATTGCATCGGAATTAAATACAAAAGGTACAATGCCGAATTAAGTACAAGAAGACTGACTCTTCTTAATGCCTTTGTTTTGAACCATTTCTGTGACACTGATTATAGGTTCCGATGCTTCACTTCAGGTTTACTGTATCCCTTGGACCTTCTTATTGACGACGAAACACAGAAATTGCATCGGAATTAAATACCAAAGGCACAATGCCGACTTAAGTACAAGAAGACTGACTCTTCTTACTGTCTATGCCTTGAACCATTCCTGTGACACTAATTATAGATTCCGAGGCTTCACTTCAGGTTTACTGTATCCCTTGGACCTTCTTATTGACGACGAAACACAGAAATTGCATTGGAATTAAATCCAAAAGGCACAATGCCGACTTATGTACAAGAAGACTGGCTCTTCTTACTGTCAATGATTTGAACCATTCCTGTGACACTAGTTATAGGTTCCGATGCATCACTTCAGGTTTACTGTATCCGTTGGACCTTCGTTTAGCGACGAGACACAGAAATTGCATCGGAATTAAATACAAAAGGCACAATGCCGACTGAAGTACAAGAAGACTGGCACTTCTTACTGTCTATATTTTGAACCATTCCTGTGACACTAGTTATAGATTCCGATGCTTCACTTCAAGTTTACTGTATCCCTTGGACCTTGTGATTGACGACGAAACACAGAAATTGAATCGGAATTAAATACAAAACGCACAATGCCGACTTAAGTACAAGAAGACTGGCTCTTCTTACTGGCTATGATTTGAACATTTCCTGTGAGACCAGTATTAAATTCGGATGCTTCACTATATGTTTACTGTATCCCTTGGACCTTCTTATTGACGACGAAACACAGAAATTGCATCGGAAATAAATACAAAAGGTACAATGCCGACTTAAGTACAAGAGGACTCACTCTTCTTACTGCCTATGTTTTGAACCATTCCTGTCACACTAGATATAGGTTCCGATGCTTCACTTCAGGTTTACTGTATCCCTTGTACCTTCCTACTGACGACGAAATACAGAAATTGCATCGGAATTTAATCCAAAAGGCACAATGCCAACTTAAGTACAAGAAGATTGACTCTTCTTACTGACTATGATTTGAACATTTCCTGTGAGACCAGTATTAAATTCCGATGCTTCACTATATGTTTACCGTATCCCTTGGACCTTCTTATTGACGACGAAACACAGAAATTGCATCGGAATTAAATACAAAACGCACCATGCCGACTTAAGTACAAGAAGAGTGGCTCTTCTTACTGTCTATGTTTTGAACCATTCCTGTGACACTAGTTATAGATTCCGATGCCTCACTTCAGGTGTACTGTTTCCCTTGGACCTGCTTATTGACGACGAAACACAGAAATTGCATCGGAATTAAATACAAAAGGTACAACGCCGAATTATGTACAAGAAGACTGACTCTTCTTACTGCCTATGTTTTGAACCATTCCTGTGACACTAGTTATAGATTCCGATGCTTCACTTCAGGTTTACTGTATCCCTTGGACCTTCTTATTGACGAAGAAACACAGAAATTGCATCGGAATTAAATACAAAAAGATAATGCCGACTTAAGTACAAGAAGACTGGCTCTTCTTACTGTCTATGTTTTGAACCATTCCTGTGACACTAGTTATAGATTCCGATGCTTCACTTCAGGTTTACTGTATCCCTTGGACCTTCTTATTGACGACGAAAAACAGAAAATGCATCGGAATTAAATACAAAAGGCACAATGCTGACTTAAGTACAAGAAGACTGGCTCTTCTTACTGTCTATATTTTGAACCATTCCTGTGACACTAGTTATAGATTCCGATGCTTCACTTCTGGTTTGCTGTATCCCTTGGATCTTCCTATTGACGTCAAAACACAGAAATTGCATCATAATTAAATACAAAAGGCACAATGCTGACTTAAGTGCAAGAAGACTGGCTCTTCTTACTGTCTATGTTATGAACCATTCCTATGGCACTAGTTATAGATTTCGATGTTTCACTTCAGGTTTACTGTATCCCTTGGACCTTCTTATTCACGACGAAACACAGAAATTGCATCGGAATTAAATACAAAAAGGTACAACGCCGAATTAAGTACAAGAAGACTGACTCTTCTTACTGCCTATGTTTGAACCATTCCTGTGACACTAGTTATAGATTCCGATGCCTCACTTCAGGTTTACTGTTATCCTTGGACCTTCTTATTGACGACGAAACACAGAAATAGCATCGGAATTAAATACAAATGGTACAACGCCGAATTATGTATAGGAAGACTGACTCTTCTTACTGCCTATGATTTGAACCATTCCTGTGACACTAGTTATAGATTCCGATGCTTCACTTCAGGTTTACTGTATCCCTTGGACCTTCTTATTGACGACGAAACACAGAAATTGCATCGGAATTAAATTCAAAAAGATAATGCCGACTTAAGTACAAGAAGACTGGCTCTTCTTACTGTCTATGTTTTGAACCATTCCTGTGACACTAGTTATAGATTCCGATGCTTCACTTCAGGTTTACTGTATCCCTTGGACCTTCTTATTGACGACGAAAAACAGGAAATGCATCGGAATTAAATACAAAATGTACAACGCCGAATTAAGTACAAGGAGACTGACTCTTCTTACTGCCTATGTTTGAACCATTCCTGTGACACTAGTTATAGATTCCGATGCTTCAATTCAGGTTTGCTGTTTCCCTTGGACATTCTTATTGACGACGAAACACAGAAATTGCATCGGAATTAAATACAAAAGGACAATGCTGACTTAAGTACAAGAAGACTGGTTCTTCTTATGTCTATATTTGGAACCATTCCTGAGACACTAGTTATAGATTCCGATGTTTCACTTCAGGTTTACTGTATCCCTTGGACCTCCTTATTGACGACGAAACAAAGAAATTGCATCGGAATTAAATACAAAATGTACAATGCCGACTTAAGTCCAAGAAGACTAACTCTTCTTACTGTCTTTCTTTTGAACCATTCCTGTCACACTAGTTATAGATTCCGATGGTTCACTTCAGGTTTACTGGATCCCTTGGACCTTCTTATTGACGTCTAAACACAGAAATTGAATCGGAATTAAATACAAAAGGCACAATGCCGACTTCAGTACAAGAAGACTGGCTCTTCTTACTGTCTATGTTTAGAACCATTCCTGTGACACTAGTTATAGATTCCGATGCTTCACTTCAGGTTTACTGTATCCCTTGGATCTTCTTATTGACAACGAAACACTGAAATTGCATCGGAATTAAATACAAAAGGCGCAATGCCGACTTAGGTACAAGAAAACTGGCTCTTTTTACTGTCTATGATTTGAACCATTCCTGAGACCTTAGTTATCGATTCCGAAGCTTCACTTAAGGTTTACTGTATCCCTTGAACCTTCTTATTGACGACGAAACACAGAAATTGCATCGGAATTAAATACAAAAGGTACAATGCCGAATTAAGTACAAGAAGACTGACTCTTCTTAATGCCTTTGTTTTGAACCATTTCTGTGACACTGATTATAGGTTCCGATGCTTCACTTCAGGTTTACTGTATCCCTTGGACCTTCTTATTGACGACGAAACACAGAAATTGCATCGGAATTAAATACCAAAGGCACAATGCCGACTTAAGTACAAGAAGACTGACTCTTCTTACTGTCTATGCCTTGAACCATTCCTGTGACACTAATTATAGATTCCGAGGCTTCACTTCAGGTTTACTGTATCCCTTGGACCTTCTTATTGACGACGAAACACAGAAATTGCATTGGAATTAAATCCAAAAGGCACAATGCCGACTTATGTACAAGAAGACTGGCTCTTCTTACTGTCAATGATTTGAACCATTCCTGTGACACTAGTTATAGGTTCCGATGCATCACTTCAGGTTTACTGTATCCGTTGGACCTTCGTTTAGCGACGAGACACAGAAATTGCATCGGAATTAAATAGAAAAGGCACAATGCCGACTGAAGTACAAGAAGACTGGCACTTCTTACTGTCTATATTTTGAACCATTCCTGTGACACTAGTTATAGATTCCGATGCTTCACTTCAAGTTTACTGTATCCCTTGGACCTTGTGATTGACGACGAAACACAGAAATTGAATCGGAATTAAATACAAAACGCACAATGCCGACTTAAGTACAAGAAGACTGGCTCTTCTTACTGGCTATGATTAGAACATTTCCTGTGAGACCAGTATTAAATTCGGATGCTTCACTATATGTTTACTGTATCCCTTGGACCTTCTTATTGACGACGAAACGCAGAAATTGCATCGGAAATAAATACAAAAGGCACAATCCGACTTCAGTACAAGAAGACTGGCTCTTCTTACTGTCTATGTTTTGAACCATTCCTTTGACACTAGTTATAGATTCCGATGCTTCACATCAGGTTTACTGTATTCCTTGGACCTTCTTATTGACGACGAAACATAGAAATTGCATCGGGATGAAATACAAAAGGCACAATGCCGACATAAGTACAAGAAGACTGGCTCTTCTTACGGTCTATGTTTTGAACCATTCCTGTGACACTAGTTATAGAATCTGAAGCTTCACTTCAGGTTTACTGTATCCCTTGGACCTTCTTATTGACGACGAAACACAGAAATTGCATCGGAATTAAATACAAAAGGTACAATGCCGACTTAAGTACAAGAGGACTCACTCTTCTTACTGCCTATGTTTTGAACCATTCCTGTCACACTAGATATAGGTTCCGATGCTTCACTTCAGGTTTACTGTATCCCTTGTACCTTCCTACTGTCGACGAAATACAGAAATTGCATCGGAATTTAATCCAAAAGGCACAATGCCAACTTAAGTACAAGAAGATTGACTCTTCTTACTGACTATGATTTGAACATTTCCTGTGAGACCAGTATTAAATTCCGATGCTTCACTATATGTTTACCGTATCCCTTGGACCTTCTTATTGACGACGAAACACAGAAATTGCATCGGAATTAAATACAAAACGCACCATGCCGACTTAAGTACAAGAAGAGTGGCTCTTCTTACTGTCTATGTTTTGAACCATTCCTGTGACACTAGTTATAGATTCCGATGCCTCACTTCAGGTGTACTGTTTCCCTTGGACCTGCTTATTGACGACGAAACACAGAAATTGCATCGGAATTAAATACAAAAGGTACAACGCCGAATTATGTACAAGAAGACTGACTCTTCTTACTGCCTATGTTTTGAACCATGCCTGTGACACTAGTTATAGATTCCGATGCTTCACTTCAGGTTTACTGTATCCCTTGGACCTTCTTATTGACGAAGAAACACAGAAATTGCATCGGAATTAAATACAAAAAGATAATGCCGACTTAAGTACAAGAAGACTGGCTCTTCTTACTGTCTATGTTTTGAACCATTCCTGTGACACTAGTTATAGATTCCGATGCTTCACTTCAGGTTTACTGTATCCCTTGGACCTTCTTATTGACGACGAAAAACAGAAAATGCATCGGAATTAAATACAAAAGGCACAATGCTGACTTAAGTACAAGAAGACTGGCTCTTCTTACTGTCTATATTTTGAACCATTCCTGTGACACTAGTTATAGATTCCGATGCTTCACTTCTGGTTTGCTGTATCCCTTGGACCTTCCTATTGACGTCAAAACACAGAAATTGCATCATAATTAAATACAAAAGGCACAATGCTGACTTAAGTGCAAGAAGACTGGCTCTTCTTACTGTCTATGTTATGAACCATTCCTATGGCACTAGTTATAGATTTCGATGTTTCACTTCAGGTTTACTGTATCCCTTGGACCTTCTTATTCACGACGAAACACAGAAATTGCATCGGAATTAAATACAAAAAGGTACAACGCCGAATTAAGTACAAGAAGACTGACTCTTCTTACTGCCTATGTTTGAACCATTCCTGTGACACTAGTTATAGATTCCGATGCCTCACTTCAGGTTTACTGTTATCCTTGGACCTTCTTATTGACGACGAAACACAGAAATAGCATCGGAATTAAATACAAATGGTACAACGCCGAATTATGTATAGGAAGACTGACTCTTCTTACTGCCTATGATTTGAACCATTCCTGTGACACTAGTTATAGATTCCGATGCTTCACTTCAGGTTTACTGTATCCCTTGGACCTTCTTATTGACGACGAAACACAGAAATTGCATCGGAATTAAATTCAAAAAGATAATGCCGACTTAAGTACAAGAAGACTGGCTCTTCTTACTGTCTATGTTTTGAACCATTCCTGTGACACTAGTTATAGATTCCGATGCTTCACTTCAGGTTTACTGTATCCCTTGGACCTTCTTATTGACGACGAAAAACAGGAAATGCATCGGAATTAAATACAAAATGTACAACGCCGAATTAAGTACAAGGAGACTGACTCTTCTTACTGCCTATGTTTGAACCATTCCTGTAACACTAGTTATAGATTCCGATGCTTCAATTCAGGTTTGCTGTTTCCCTTGGACATTCTTATTGACGACGAAACACAGAAATTGCATCGGAATTAAATACAAAAGGACAATGCTGACTTAAGTACAAGAAGACTGGTTCTTCTAATGTCTATATTTGGATCCATTCCTGAGACACTAGTTATAGATTCCGATGTTTCACTTCAGGTTTACTGTACCCCTTGGACCTTCTTATTGACGACGAAACAAAGAAATTGCATCGGAATTAAATACAAAAGGCACAATGCCGACTTAAGTACAAGAAGACTGGCTCTTCTTACTGTCTATGTTTAGAACCATTCCTGTGACACTAGTTATAGATTCCGATGCTTCACTTCAGGTTTACTGTATCCCTTGGATCTTCTTATTGACAACGAAACACAGAAATTGCATCGGAATTAAATACAAAAGGCACAATGCCGACTTAAGTTCAAGAAAACTGGCTCTCTTTACTGTCTATGATTTGAACCATTCCTGAGACCTTAGCTATCGATTCCGAAGCTTCACTTAAGGTTTAATGTATTCCTTGAACTTTCTTATTGACGACGAAACACAGAAATTGCATCGGAATTAAATACAAAAGGTACAATGCCGAATTAAGTACAAGAAGACTGACTCTTCTTAATGCCTTTGTTTTGAACCATTCCTGTGACACTGATTATAGGTTCCGATGCTTCACTTCAGGTTTACTGTATCCCTTGGACCTTCTTATTGACGACGAAACACAGAAATTGCATCGGAATTAAATACCAAAGGCACAATGCCGACTTAAGTACAAGAAGACTGGCTCTTCTTACTGTCTATGTCTTGAACCATTCCTGAGACACTAGTTATAGATTCCGAGGCTTCACTTCAGGTTTACTGTATCCCTTGGACCTTCTTATTGACGACGAAACACAGAAATTGGATTGGAAATAAATCCAAAAGGCACAATGCCGACTTATGTACAAGAAGACTGGCTCTTCTTACTGTCTATGATTTGAACCATTCCTGTGACACTAGTTATAGGTTCCGATGCATCACTTCAGGTTTACTGTATCCGTTGGACCTTCGTTTTGCGACGAGACACAGAAATTGTTTCGGAATTAAATACAAAAGGCAAAATGCCGACTGAAGTACAAGAAGACTGGCTCTTCTTACAGTCTATATTTTGAACCATTCCTGTGACACTAGTTATAGATTCCGATGCTTCACTTCAAGTTTACTGTATCCCTTGGACCTTGTGATTGACGACGAAACATGGAAATTGAATCGGAATTAAATACAAAAGGCACAATGCCGACTAAAGTACAAGAAGACTGGCTCTTCTTACTGTCTAACATTTGAACCATTCCTGTGACACTAGTTATATATTCCGATGCTTTACTTCAGGTTTACTGTATCCCTTGGACCTTCTTATTGACGACGAATCACAGAAATTGCATCGGAAATAAATACAAAAGGCACAATGCGACTTCAGTACAAGAAGACTGGCTCTTCTTACTGTCTATGTTTTGAACCATTCGATTGACACTAGTTGTAGATTCCGATGCTTCACATCAGGTTTACTGTATCCCTTGGACCTTCTTATTGACGACGAAACAACAAAATTGAATCGGAATTTAATCCAAAAGGCACAATGCCAAGTTAAGTACAAGAAGACTGACTCTTCTTACTAACTATGATTTGAACATTTCCTGTGAGACCAGTATTAAATTCCGATGCTTCACTATATGTTTACTGTATCCCTTGGACCTTCTTATTGACGATGAAACACAGAAATTGCATCGGAATTAAATACAAAACGCACCATGCCAACTTAAGTACAAGAAGAGTGGCTCTTCTTACTGTCTATATTTTGAACCATTCCTGTGACACTACTTAGAGATTCCGATGCTTCACTTTAAGTTTACTGTATCCCTTGGACCTTGTGATTGATGACGAAACATAGAAATTGAATCGGAATTAAATACAAAAGGCACAATGCCGACGTAAGTACAAGAAGACTGACTCTTCTTACTGTCTATGTTATGAACCATTCCTGTGACACTAGTTATAGATTCCGATGCTTCACTTCAGGTTTACTGAATCCCTCTGACCTTCTTATTGACGATGAAACACAGAAATTGCATCGGAATTAAATACCAAAACCACAATGCCGACTTAAGTACAGGAAGACTGGCTCTTCTTACTGTCTTTGATTTGAACCATTCCTGTGACACTAGTTACAGATTCCGATGCTTCACTTCAGATTTACTGTATCCCTTGGACATTCTTATTGACGACGAAACACAGAAATTGCATCGTAATTAAATACAAAAGGTACAACGCCGAATTAAGTACAAGAAGTCTGACTCTTCTTACTGCCTATGTTTGAACCATTCCTGTGACACTAGTTATAGATTCCGATGCTTCACTTCAGGTTTACTGTATCCCTTGGACCTTCTTATTGACGACGAAACAAACAAATTGCATCGGAATTAAATACAAAAGGTAGAATGCCGACTTAAGTACAAGAACACTAACTTTTCTTACTGTCTGTCTTTTGAACCATTCCTGGGACACTAGTTATAGATTCCGATGCTTCACTTCAGGTTTACTGTATCCCTTGGACATTCGTATTGACGACGAAACACAGAAATTGCATCGGAATTAAATTCAAATGGCACAATGCCGTCTTAAGTACAAGAAGACTGGGTCTTGTAACTGTCTGTCTTTTGAACCATTCCTGTCACACTAGTTACAGATTCCAATGCTTCACTTCAGGTTTACTGTATCCCTTGGACATTCTTATTGACAACGAAACACTGAAATTGCATCGGAATAAAATACAAAAGGCACAATGCCTACTTAAGTACAAGAAGACTGACTCTTCTTACTGTCTATGTTTAGAACCATTCCTGTGACACTAGTTATAGATTCCGATGCTCACTTCAGGTTTACTGTATCCCTCGGACCTTCTTACTGACGATGAAACAGAGAAATTGCATAGGAATTAAATACAAAAGGTACAACGCAGACTTAAGTACAAGAAGACTGGCTCTTCTTACGGTATATGTTTTGAACCATTCCTGTGACACTAGTTACAGATTCCAATGCTTCACTTCTGGTGTTTTGTACCCATTGGCCTTCTTATTGACGACGAAACACAGAAATTGCATCGGAATTAAATACAAAAGGTACAATGCCGAATTAAGTACAAGAAGACCGACTCTTCTTACTGCCTATGTTTTGAACCATTTCTGTGACACTGATTATAGGTTCCGATGCTTCACTTCAGGTTTACTGTATCCCTTGTACCTTCTTATTGACGACGAAACACAGAAATTGCATCGGAATTAAATACCAAAGGCACAATTCCGACATAAGTACAAGAAAACTGGCTCTTCTTACTGTCTATGATTTGAACCATGCCTGAGACACTTGTTATTGATTCCAAAGTTTCACTTCAGGTTTGCTGTATCCCTTGAACCTTCTTATTGACGACGAAACACAGAAATTGCATCGGAAATAAATACAAAAGGTACAATGCCGAATTAAGTACAAGAAGACTGACTCTTCTTACTGCCTATGTTTTGAACCATTCCTGTGACACTAGTTTTAGATTCCAATGCTTCACTTCAGGTTTACTGTATCGCTTGGACCTTCTTATTGACGACGAAACACAGAAATTGCATCGGAATTAAATTCAAAAGGACCATACTGACTTAAGTACAAGAAGACTGGCTCTTCTTACTGTCTATGATTTGAACCATTCCTGTGACACAAGTTATAGATTCCGATGCATCACGTCAGGTTTACTGTATACCTTGGACCTTCTTATTGACGACGAAACACAGAGATTGCATCGGAATTAAATACAAAAGGTACAACGCCGACATAAGTACAAGAAGACTGGCTCTTCTTACTGTCTATGATTTGTACAGTTCCTGTGACACTAGTTATATATTCCGATGGTTCACTTCAGGTTTACTGTATCCCTCTGACCTTCTTACCGATGATGAAATAGAGAAATTGCTTCGGAAATAAATACAAAAGGCACAATGCTGACTTAAGTACAAGAAGACTGGCTTTTCTTACTGTCTATGATTTGAACCATTCCTGTGACACTAGTTATAGATTCCGATGCTTCACTTCAGGTTTACTGTATCCCTTGGACCTTCTTATTGACGACGAAACACAGAAATTACATCGGAATTGAATACAAAAGGCACAATGCCGACTTAAGTACAAGAAGACTGGCTCTTCTTACTGTCTATGTTTTGAACCATACCTGTGACACTAGTTATAGATTCCGATACTTCACGTCAGGTTTACAGTATCCCTTGGACCTTCTTATTGACGACGAAATACAGAAATTGCATCGGAATTAAATACAAAAGGCACAATGCCGACTTAAGTACAAGAAGAATGGCTCTTCTTACTATCTATACTTTGAACCATTCCTGAGACACTAGTTATAGATTCCAATGCTTCACTTCAGGTATACTGTATCCCTTGGACATTCTTATTGACGACGAAACACAGAAATTGCATCGGAATTAAATACAAAAGTTACAACGCCGAATTAAGTACAAGAAGACTGACTCATCTTACTGCCTACGTTTGAACCATTCCTGTGACACTAGTTATAGATTCCGATGCTTCACTTCAGGTTTACTGTATCCCTTGGACGCTCTTATTGACGACGAAACACAGAAATTGCATCGGAATTAAATACAAAAGAACAATGCCGACTTAAGTACAAGTAGACTGGCTCTTCTTACTGTCTATGTTATGAACCATTCCTGAGACACTAGTTATAGATTCCGATGTTTCACTTCAGGTTTACTGTATCCCTTGGACCTCCTTATTGACGACGAAACAAAGAAATTGCATCGGAATTAAATACAAAAGGTACAATGCCGACATAAGTACAAGAAGACTGACTCTTCTTACTGTCTGTGTTTTGAACCATTCCTGTGACACTAGTTATAGATTCCGATGCTCACTTCAGGTTTACTGTATCCCTCTGACCTTCTTACTGACGATGAAACAGAGAAATTGCATCCGAATTAAATACAAAAGGTAGAATGCCGACTTAAGTACAAGAAGACTGGATCTACTTACGGTCTATGTTTTCAATCATTCCTGTGACACTAGTTATAGATTCCGATGCTTCACGTCTGGTTTACTGTATCTTTTGGACCTCCTTATTGACGACGAAACACAGAAATTTCATAAGAATTAAATACATTGGGCTCAATGCCGACTTAAGTACAAAAAAACTGGCTCTTCTTACTGTCTATGATTTGAACCATTTCTGAGACACTAGTTATAGATTGCGAAGCTTCACTTCAGGTTTACTGTATCCCTTGAACCTTCTAATTGACGACGACACACAGAAATTGCATCGGAAATAAATACAAAAGGCACAATGCCGACTTAAGTACAAGAAGACTGACTCTTCTTACTGTCTATGTTTTGAACCATTCCTGTGACACTAGTTATAGATTCCGATGCTCACTTCAGGTTTACCGTATCCCTCTGACCTTCTTACTGACGACGAAACACAGAAATTGCATCCGAATTAAATACAAAAGGTACAATGCCGACTTAAGTACAAGAAGACTGGATCTCCTTACGGTCTATGTTTTCAATCATTCCTGTGAATCTAGTTATAGATTCCGATGCTTCACGTCTGGTTTACTGTATCCCTTGGACCTCCTTATTGACGACGAAACACAGAAATTTCATCCGAATTAAATACAATGGGCTCAATGCCGACTTAAGTACAAGAAAACTGGCTCTTCTTACTGTCTATGATTGGAACCATTCCTGAGACACTAGTTATAGATTGCGAAGCTTCACTTCAGGTTTACTGTATCCCTTGAACATTCTTATTGACGACGAAACACAGAAATTGCATTGGAAATAAATACAAAAGGTACAATTCCGAATTAAGTACAAGAGGACTGACTCTTCTTACTGCCTATGTTTTGAACCATTCCTGTGACACTGATTATAGGTTCCGATGCTTCACTTCAGGTTTACTGTATCCCTTGGACCTTCTTATTGACGACGAAACACAGAGAGTGCATCGGAATTAAATTCAAAAGGACCATACTGACTTAAGTACAAGAAGACTGGCTCTTCTTACTGTCTATGATTTGAACCATTCCTGTGACACAAGTTATAGATTCCGATGCATCACGTCAGGTTTACTGTATACCTTGGACCTTCTTATTGACGACGAAACACAGAGATTGCATCGGAATTAAATACAAAAGGTACAACGCCGACATAAGTACAAGAAGACTGGCTCTTCTTACTGTCTATGATTTGTACAGTTCCTGTGACACTAGTTATATATTCCGATGGTTCACTTCAGGTTTACTGTATCCCTCTGACCTTCTTACCGATGATGAAATAGAGAAATTGCTTCGGAAATAAATACAAAAGGCACAATGCTGACTTAAGTACAAGAAGACTGGCTTTTCTTACTGTCTATGATTTGAACCATTCCTGTGACACTAGTTATAGATTCCGATGCTTCACTTCAGGTTTACTGTATCCCTTGGACCTTCTTATTGACGACGAAACACAGAAATTACATCGGAATTGAATACAAAAGGCACAATGCCGACTTAAGTACAAGAAGACTGGCTCTTCTTACTGTCTATGTTTTGAACCATACCTGTGACACTAGTTATAGATTCCGATACTTCACGTCAGGTTTACAGTATCCCTTGGACCTTCTTATTGACGACGAAATACAGAAATTGCATCGGAATTAAATACAAAAGGCACAATGCCGACTTAAGTACAAGAAGAATGGCTCTTCTTACTATCTATACTTTGAACCATTCCTGAGACACTAGTTATAGATTCCAATGCTTCACTTCAGGTATACTGTATCCCTTGGACATTCTTATTGACGACGAAACACAGAAATTGCATCGGAATTAAATACAAAAGTTACAACGCCGAATTAAGTACAAGAAGACTGACTCATCTTACTGCCTACGTTTGAACCATTCCTGTGACACTAGTTATAGATTCCGATGCTTCACTTCAGGTTTACTGTATCCCTTGGACGCTCTTATTGACGACGAAACACAGAAATTGCATCGGAATTAAATACAAAAGAACAATGCCGACTTAAGTACAAGTAGACTGGCTCTTCTTACTGTCTATGTTATGAACCATTCCTGAGACACTAGTTATAGATTCCGATGTTTCACTTCAGGTTTACTGTATCCCTTGGACCTCCTTATTGACGACGAAACAAAGAAATTGCATCGGAATTAAATACAAAAGGTACAATGCCGACATAAGTACAAGAAGACTGACTCTTCTTACTGTCTGTGTTTTGAACCATTCCTGTGACACTAGTTATAGATTCCGATGCTCACTTCAGGTTTACTGTATCCCTCTGACCTTCTTACTGACGATGAAACAGAGAAATTGCATCCGAATTAAATACAAAAGGTAGAATGCCGACTTAAGTACAAGAAGACTGGATCTACTTACGGTCTATGTTTTCAATCATTCCTGTGACACTAGTTATAGATTCCGATGCTTCACGTCTGGTTTACTGTATCTTTTGGACCTCCTTATTGACGACGAAACACAGAAATTTCATAAGAATTAAATACAATGGGCTCAATGCCGACTTAAGTACAAAAAAACTGGCTCTTCTTACTGTCTATGATTTGAACCATTTCTGAGACACTAGTTATAGATTGCGAAGCTTCACTTCAGGTTTACTGTATCCCTTGAACCTTCTAATTGACGACGACACACAGAAATTGCATCGGAAATAAATACAAAACGCACAATGCCGACTTAAGTACAAGAAGACTGACTCTTCTTACTGTCTATGTTTTGAACCATTCCTGTGACACTAGTTATAGATTCCGATGCTCACTTCAGGTTTACCGTATCCCTCTGACCTTCTTACTGACGACGAAACACAGAAATTGCATCCGAATTAAATACAAAAGGTACAATGCCGACTTAAGTACAAGAAGACTGACTCTTCTTACTGTCTATGATTTGAACCATTCCTGTGACACTAGTTATAGATTCCGATGCTCACTTCAGGTTTACCGTATCCCTCTGACCTTCTTACTGACGACGAAACACAGAAATTGCATCCGAATTAAATACAAAAGGTACAATTCCGAATTAAGTACAAGAGGACTGACTCTTCTTACTGCCTATGTTTTGAACCATTCCTGTGACACTGATTATAGGTTCCGATGCTTCACTTCAGGTTTACTGTATCCCTTGGACCTTCTTATTGACGACGAAACACAGAAAGTGCATCGGAATTAAATACCAAAGGCACAATGCCGACTTAAGTACAAGAAGACTCGCTCTTCTTACTGTCTATGTTTTGAACCATTCCTGTGACACTAGTTATGGATTCCGAAGCTTCACTTCAGGTTTACTGTATCCCTTGGACCTTCTTATTGACGACGAAACACAGAAATTGCATTGGAATTAAATCCAAAGTGCACAATGCCGACTTAAGTACAAGGAGACTGGCTCTTCTTACTGTCTATGCTTTGAACCATTCCTGTGACACTAGTTATAGATTCCGATGCTTCACTTCAGGTTTACTGTATCCCTTGGACCTTCTTATTGACGACGAAACACAGAAATTGCATCGGAATAAAATACAAAAGGTACAACGCCGAATTAAGTACAAGAAGACTGACTCTTCTTACTGCCTATGTTTGAACCATTCCTGTGACACTAGTTATAGATTCCGATGCTTCACTTCAGGTTTACTGTATCCCTTGGACATTCTTATTGACGACGAAACACAGAAATTGCATCGGAATTAAATACAAAAGGTACAACGCCGAATTATGTACAAGAAGACTGACTCTTCTTACTGCCTATATTTTGAACCATTCCTGTGACACTAGTTATAGATTCCGATGCTTCACTTCAGGTTTACTGTATCCCTTGGACCTCCTTATTGACGACGAAACACAGAAATTTCATCGGAATTAAATACAATGGGCTCAATGGCGACTTAAGTACAAGAAAACTGGCTCTTCTTACTGTCTATGATTTGAACCGTTCCTGAGACACTAGTTATAGATTCCGAAGCTTCACTTCAGGTTTACTGTATCCCTTGAACCTTCTTATTGACGACGAAACACAGAAATTGCATCGGAAATAAATACAAAAGGTACAATTCCGAATTAAGTACAAGAAGACTGACTCTTCTTACTGCCTATGTTTTGAACCATTCCTGTGACACTGATTATAGGTTCCGATGCTTCACTTCAGGTTTACTGTATCCCTTCGACCTTCTTATTGACGACGAAACACAGAAATTGCATCGGAATTAAATACCATGGGCACAATGCCGACTTAAGTACAAGAAGACTGGCTCTTCTTACTGTCTATGTTTTGAACCATTCCTGTGACACTAGTTATGGATTCCGAAGCTTCACTTCAGGTTAAATGTATCCCTTGGACCTTCTTATTGACGACGAAACACAGAAATTGCATTGGAATTAAATCCAAAATGCACAATGCCGACTTAAGTACAAGAAGACTGGCTCTTCTTCCTGTCTATGTTTTGAACCATTCCGGTGACACTAGTTATTGATTCCGATGCTTCACATCAGGTTTACTGTATCCCTTGGACCTTCTTATTGACGACGCAACACAGAAATTGCATCGTAATTAAATACAAAAGGTACAACGCCGAATTAAGTACAAGAAGTCTGACTCTTCTTACTGCTTATGTTTGAACCATTCCTGTGACACTAGTTATGGATTCCGATGCTTCACTTCAGGTTTACTTTATCCCTTGGACCTTCTTATTGACGACGAAACAAACAAATTGCATCGGAATTAAATACAAAAGGTAGAATTCCGACTTAAGTACAAGAACACTAACTTATCTTACTGTCTGTCTTTTGAACCATTCCTGTGACACTAGTTATAGATTCCGATGCTTCTGTTCAGGTTTACTGTTTCCCTTGGACATTCGTATTGACGACGAAACACAGAAATTGCATCGGAATTAAATTGAAATGGCACAATGCCGTCTTAAGTACAAGAAGACTGGGTCTTCTAACTGTCTGTCTTTTGAACCATTCCTGTCACACTAGTTACAGATTCCAATGCTTCACTTCAGGTTTACTGTATCCCTTGGACTTTCTTATTGACAACGAAACACAGAAATTGCATCGGAATAAAATACAAAAGGCACAATGCCTACTTAAGTACAAGAAGACTGACTCTTCTTACTGTCTATGTTTTGAACCATTCCTGTGACACTAGTTATAGATTCCGATGCTCACTTCAGGTTTACTGTATCCCTCTGACCTTCTTACTGACGATGAAACAGAGAAATTGCATCGGAATTAAATACAAAAGGTACAACGCCGACTTAAGTACAAGAAGACTGGCACTTCTTACGGTATATGTTTAGAACCATTCCTGTGACACTAGTTACAGATTCCAATGCTTCACTTCTGGTGTTTTGTACCCTTTGGCCTTCTTATTGACGACGAAACACAGAAATTTCATCGGAATTAAATACAAAAGGCACAATGCCGACATAAGTACAAGAAAACTGGCTCTTCTTACTGTCTATGATTTGAGTCATGCCTGAGACACTTATTATTGATTCCGAAGTTTCACTTCAGGTTTACTGTATCCCTTGAACCTTCTTATTGACGACGAAACACAGATATTGCATCGGAATTAAATACAAAAGGTACAATGCCGAATTAAGTACAAGAAGACTGACTCTTCTTACTGCCTGTATTTTGAACCATTCCTGTGACACTAGTTATAGATTCCGATGCTTCACTTCAGGTTTACTGCATCCCTTGGACCTTCTTATTGACGACGAAACACAGAAATTGCATCGGAATTAAATACAAAAAGACAATGCCGTCTTAAGTACAAGGAGACTGGCTCTTCTTACTGTCTATGCTTTGAACCATTCCTGTGACACTAGTTATAGATTCCGATGCTTCACTTCAGGTTTACTGTATCCCTTGGACCTTCTTATTGACGACGAAACACAGAAATTGCATCGGAATAAAATACAAAAGGTACAACGCCGAATTAAGTACAAGAAGACTGACTCTTCTTACTGCCTATGTTTGAACCATTCCTGTGACACTAGTTATAGATTCCGATGCTTCACTTCAGGTTTACTGTATCCCTTGGACATTCTTATTGACGACGAAACACAGAAATTGCATCGGAATTAAATACAAAAGGTACAACGCCGAATTATGTACAAGAAGACTGACTCTTCTTACTGCCTATATTTTGAACCATTCCTGTGACACTAGTTATAGATTCCGATGCTTCACTTCAGGTTTACTGTATCCCTTGGACCTCCTTATTGACGACGAAACACAGAAATTTCATCAGAATTAAATACAATGGGCTCAATGGCGACTTAAGTACAAGAAAACTGGCTCTTCTTACTGTCTATGATTTGAACCGTTCCTGAGACACTAGTTATAGATTCCGAAGCTTCACTTCAGGTTTACTGTATCCCTTGAACCTTCTTATTGACGACGAAACACAGAAATTGCATCGGAAATAAATACAAAAGGTACAATTCCGAATTAAGTACAAGAAGACTGACTCTTCTTACTGCCTATGTTTTGAACCATTCCTGTGACACTGATTATAGGTTCCGATGCTTCACTTCAGGTTTACTGTATCCCTTCGACCTTCTTATTGACGACGAAACACAGAAATTGCATCGGAATTAAATACCATGGGCACAATGCCGACTTAAGTACAAGAAGACTGGCTCTTCTTACTGTCTATGTTTTGAACCATTCCTGTGACACTAGTTATGGATTCCGAAGCTTCACTTCAGGTTAAATGTATCCCTTGGACCTTCTTATTGACGACGAAACACAGAAATTGCATTGGAATTAAATCCAAAATGCACAATGCCGACTTAAGTACAAGAAGACTGGCTCTTCTTACTGTCTATGTTTTGAACCATTCCTGTGACACTAGTTATTGATTCCGATGCTTCACATCAGGTTTACTGTATCCCTTGGACCTTCTTATTGACGACGAAACACAGAAATTTCATCGGATTTAAATATAAAAGGCACAATGCCGCCTTAAGTACAAGAAGGCTGGCTCTTCATACTGTTTAAGATTTGAACCATTCCTGAGACACTAGTTATAGATTCCGAAGCTTCACTTCAGATTTACTGTATCCCTTGGACCTTCTTATTGACGACGAAACACAGTAATTGCATCGGAGTTAAATGCAAAAGGTACAACGCGGAATTAAGTACAAGAAGTCTGACTCTTCTTACTGCCTATGTTTTGAACCATTCCTGTGACACTAGTTTTAGATTCCAATGCTTCACTTCAGGTTTACTGTATCGCTTGGAATTTCTTATTGACGACGAAACACAGAAATTGCATCGGATTTAAATACAAAAGGACCATACTGACTTAAGTACAAGAAGACTGGCTCTTCTTACTGTCTATGATTTGAACCATTCCTGTGACACAAGTTATAGATTCCGATGCATCATGTCAGGTTTACTGTATACCTTGGACCTTCTTATTGACGACGAAACACAGAGATTGCATCGGAATTAAATACAAAAGGTACAACGCCGATATAAGTACAAGAAGACTGGCTCTTCTTACTGTCTATGTTTTGTACAATTCCTGTGACACTAGTTATATATTCCGATGGTTCACTTCAGGTTTACTGTATCCCTCTGACCTTCTTACCGATGATGAAATAGAGAAATTGCTTCGGAAATAAATACAAAAGGCACAATGCCGACTTAAGTACAAGAAGACTGGCTCTTCTTACTGTCTATGATTTGAACCATTCCTGTGACACTAGTTATAGATTCCGATGCTTCACTTCAGGTTTACTGTATCCCTTGGACCTTCTTATTGACGACGAAACACAGAAATTACATCGGAATTGAATACAAAAGGCACAATGCCGACCTAAGTACAAGAAGACTGGCTCTTCTTACTGTCTATGTTTTGAACCATACATGTGACACTAGTTATAGATTCCGATACTTCACGTCAGGTTTACAGTATCCCTTGGACCTTCATATTGACGACGAAATACAGAAATTGCATCGGAATTAAATACAAAAGGCACAATGCCGACTTAAGTACAAGAAGACTGGCTCTTCTTACTGTCTATACTTTGAACCATTCCTGAGACACTAGTTATAGATTCCAATGCTTCACTTCAGGTTTACTGTATCCCTTGGACATTCTTATTGACGACGAAACACAGAAATTGCATCGGAATTAAATACAAAAGTTACAACGCCGAATTAAGTACAAGAAGACTGACTCATCTTACTGCCTACGTTTGAACCATTCCTGTGACTCTAGTTATAGATTCCGATGCTTCACTTCAGGTTTACTGTATCCCTTGGACGTTCTTATTGACGACGAAACAGCCGACTTAAGTACAAGAAGACTGGCTCTTCTTACTGTCTATGTTTTGAACCATTCCTGAGACACTAGTTATAGATTCCGATGTTTCACTTCAGGTTTACTGTATCCCTTGGACCTCCTTATTGACGACGAAACAAAGAAATTGCATCGGAATTAAATACAAAAGGTACAATGCCGACATAAGTACAAGAAGACTGACTCTTCTTACTGTCTATGTTTTGAACCATTCCTGTGACCCTAGTTATAGATTCCGATGCTCACTTCAGGTTTACTGTATCCCTCTGACCTTCTTACTGACGATGAAACAGAGAAATTGCATCCGAATTAAATACAAAAGGTACAATGCCGACTTAAGTACAAGAAGACTGGATCTACTTACGGTCTATGTTTTCAATCATTCCTGTGACACTAGTTATAGATTCCGATGCTTCACGTCTGGTTTACTGTATCCCTTGGACCTCCTTATTGACGACGAAACACAGAAATTTCATCGGAATTAAATACAATGGTCTCAATGCCGACTTAAGTACAAGAAAACTGGCTCTTCTTACTGTCTATGATTTGAACCATTCCTGAGACACTAGTTATAGATTGCGAAGGTTCACTTCAGGTTTACTGTATCCCTTGAACCTTCTTATTCACGACGAAACACAGAAATTGCATAGGAAATAAATACAAAAGGTACAATTCCGAATTAAGTACAAGAAGACTGACTCTTCTTACTGCCTATGTTTTGAACCATTCCTGTGACACTGATTATAGGTTCCGATGCTTCACTTCAGGTTTACTGTATCCCTTGGACCTTCTTATTGACGACGAAACACAGAAAGTGCATCGGAATTAAATACCAAAGGCACAATGCCGACTTAAGTACAAGAAGACTGGCTCTTCTTACTGTCTATGTTTTGAACCATTCCTGTGACACTAGTTATGGATTCCGAAGCTTCACTTCAGGTTTACTGTATCCCTTGGACCTTCTTATTGACGACGAAACACAGAAATCGCATTGGAATTAAATCCAAAATGCACAATGCCGACTTAAGTACAAGAAGACTGGCTCTTCTTCCTGTCTATGTTTTGAACCATTCCGGTGACACTAGTTATTGATTCCGATGCTTCACATCAGGTTTACTGTATCCCTTGGACCTTCTTATTGACGACGACTCACAGAAATTTCATCGGATTTAAATATAAAAGGCACAATGCCGACTTAAGTACAAGAAGGCTGGCTCTTCATAATGTTTAAGATTTGAACCATTCCTGAGACACTAGTTATAGATTCCGAAGCTTCACTTCAGATTTACTGTATCCCTTGGACCTTCTTATTGACGATGAAACACAGATATTGCATCGGAGTTAAATACAAAAGGTACAACGCCGAATTAAGTACAAGAAGACTGGCTCTTCTTACGGCCTATGTTTTGAACCATTCCTGTGACATTAGTTTTAGATTCCAATGCTTCACTTCAGGTTTACCGTATCCATTGGACCTTCTTATTGACGACGAAACACAGAAATTGCATCGGAATTAAATACAAAAGGACAATGCTGACTTAAGTACAAGAAGACTGGCTCTTCTTACTGTCTATGATTTGAACCACTCCTGTGACACTAGTTATAGATTCCGATGCTTCACGTCAGGTTTACTGTATACCTTGGACCTTCTTATTGACGACGAAACACAGAGATTGCATCGGAATTAAATACAAAAGGTACAATGCCGACATAAGTACAAGACGACTGGCTCTTCTTACTGTCTATGTTTTGAACAATTCCTGTGACACTAGTTATATAATCCGAAGGTTCACTTCAGGTTTACTGTATCCCTCTGACCTTCTTACCGACGATGAAATAGAGAAATTGCTTCGGAATTAAATACAAAAGGCACAATGCCGACTTAAGTACAAGAAGACTGGCTCTTCTTACTGTCTATGATTCGAACCATTCCTGTGACACTAGTTATAGATTCCGATGCTTCACTTCTGGTTTACTGTATCCCTTGGACCTTCTTATTGACGCCGAAACACAGAAATTTCATCGTAATTAAATACAAAAGGCACAATGCCGACTTAAGTACAAGAAGACTGGCTCTTCTTACGGTCTATGATTTGAACCATTCCTGAGACACTAGTTATAGATTCCGAAGCTTCACTTGAGGTTTACTGTATCCCTTGGACCTTCTTATTGACGACGAAACACAGAAATTTCATCGGAATTAAATACAAAAGGCACAATGCCGACTTAAGTACAAGAAGACTGGCTCGACTTACTGTCTATGATTTGAACCATTCCTGAGACACTAGTTATAGATACCGAAGCTTCACTTCAGGTTTACTGTATCCCTTGGACCTTCGTATTGACGACGAAACACAGATATTGCATCGGAATTAAATGCAAAAGGTTCAATGACGAATTAAATACAAAAAGACTGACCCTTCTTACTGCCTATGTTTTGAACCATTACTGTGGCACTGGTTATAGATTCCGATGCTTCACTTCAGGTTTACTGTATCCCTTGGACCTTCTTATTGACGACGAAACACAGAAATTGCATCGGAATTAAATACAAAAGGCACAATGCCGACTTAAGTACAAGAAGACTGGCTCTTCTTACTGTCTATGTTTTGAACAATTCCTGT
This sequence comes from Schistocerca serialis cubense, assembly GCF_023864345.2. Taxonomy (NCBI): domain Eukaryota; kingdom Metazoa; phylum Arthropoda; class Insecta; order Orthoptera; family Acrididae; genus Schistocerca; species Schistocerca serialis. Next base: position 184,026,201 of record NC_064649.1, on the reverse strand, counting down.
GACACTAGTTATATATTCCGATGGTTCACTTCAGGTTTACTGTATCCCTCTGGCCTTCTTACCGACGATGAAATAGAGAAATTGCTTCGGAATTAAATACAAAAGGCACAATGCCGACTTAAGTACAAGAAGACTGGCTCTTCTTACTGTCTATGTTTTGAACCATTCCTGTGACACTAGTTATAGATTCCGATGCTTCACGTCAGGTTTACAGAATCCCTTGGACCTTCTTATTGACGACGATCACAGAAATTGCATCGGAAGTAAATACAAAAGGCACAATGCCGACTTAAGTACAAGAAGACTGGCTCTTCTTACTGTCTATACTTTGAACCATTCCTGAGACACTAGTTATAGATTCCAATGCTTCACTTCAGGTTTACTGTATCCCTTGGACCTTCTTATTGACGACGAAACACAGAAATTACATCGGAATAAAATACAAAAGGACAATGCCGACTTAGGTTCAAGAAGACTGGCTCTTCTTACTGTCTATGATTTGAACCATTCCTGAGACACTAGTTATAGATTCCGATGCGTCTCTTCAGGTTTACTGTATCCCTTGGACCTTCTTATTGACGACGGAACAAAGAAATTGCATCGGAATTAAATACAAAAGGTACAATGCCGACATAAGTACAAGAAGACTAACTCTTCTTACTGACTGTGTTTTGAACTATTCCTGTCACACTAGTTATAGATTCCGATGCTTCACTTCAGGTTTACTGTATCCCTTCATCCTTCTTATTGACGACGAAACACAGAAATTGCATCGGAATTAAGTACAAATGGCACAATACCGAAGTAAGTACAAGAAGACTGGGTCTTCTAACTGACTATGTTTTGAGCCATTCCTGTGACACTAGTTATAGATTCCGATGTTTCACTTCAGGTTTACTGTATCCCTTGGACCTTCTTATTGACGACGAAACACAGAAATTGCATCGAAATTAAATACAAAAGGCACAATGCCGACTTAAGTACTAGAAGACTGACTCTTCTTACTGACTATGTTTTGAACATTTCCTGTGAGACCAGTATTAAATTCCGATGCTTCACTATATGGTTACTGTATACCTTGGACCTTCTTATTGACGATGAAACACAGAAATTGCATCGGAATTAAATACAAAAGGCACAATGCCGACTTAAGTAAATGAAGAGTGGCTCTTCTTACTGTCTATGTTTTGATCCATTCCTGTGACACTAGTTATAGATTTCGATGCTTCACTTCAGGTTTACTGTATCCCTTGGACCTTCTTATTGACGACGAAACACAGAGATTGCATCGGAATAAAATACAAAAGGGACAAAGCCGAATTATGTACAAGAAGACTGACTCTTCTTACTGCCTATGTTTTGAACCATTCCTGTGACACTAGTTATAGATTCCGATGCTTCACTTCACGTTTACTGAATCCCGTGGACCTTCTTATTGACGACGAAACACAGTAATTGCATCGGAATTAAATACAAAAAGACAATACCGACTTCAGTACAAGAAGACTGGCTCTTCTTACTGTCTATGTTTTGAACCATTCCTGTGACACTAGTTATAGATTCCGATGATTCACTTCAGGTTTACTATATCCCTTGGACCTTCTTATAGACGACAAAACACAGAAATTGCATCGGAATTAAATACAAAAGGCACAATGCTGACTTAAGTACAAGAAGACTGGCTCTTCTTACTGTTTATGTTTAGAACCTTTCCTATGGCACTAGTTATAGATTCCGATGCTTCACTTCAGGTTTACTGTATCCCTTGGACCTTCTTATTGACGACGAAACACAGAAATTGCATCGGAATTAAATACAAAAGGACATTGCCGACTTAAGTACAAGAAGACTGGCTCTTCTTACTGTCTATGTTTTGAACCATTCCTGAGACACTAGTTATAGATTCCGATGTTTCACTTCAGGTTTACTGTTACCCTTGGACCTTCATATTGATGACGAAACAAAGAAATTGCATCGGGATTAAATACAAAAGGTACAATGCCGACTTAAGTACAAGAAGATTAACTCTTCTTACTGTCTGTCTTTTGAACCATTCCTGTCACACTAGTTATAGATTCCGATGCTTCACTTCAGGTTTACTGTATCCCTTCATCCTTCTTATTGACGACGAAACACAGAAATTGCATCGGAATTAAATACAAATGGCACAATGCCGTCTTAAGTACAAGAAGACTGGGTCTTCTAACTGTCTATGTTTTGAACCACTCCTGTGACACTAGTTATAGATTCCGATGCTTCACTTCAGATTTACTGCATCCCTTGGACTTTCTTATTGACGTCTAAACACGGAAATTGAATTGGAATTAAATACAAAAGGTACAATGCCGACTTAAGTACAAGAAGACTGGCTCTTCTTACTGCCTATGTTTAGAAACATTCCTGTGACACTAGTTATAGATTCCGATGCTTCACTTCAGGTTTACTGTATCCCTTGTATCTTCTTATTGACAACGAAACACAGAAATTGAATCGGAATTAAATACAAAAGGCACAATGCCGACTTAAGTACAAGAAGACTGACTCTTCTTACTGACTGTGTTTTGAACATTTCCTGTGAGACAAGTATTAAATTCCGATGCTTCGCTATATGTTTACTGTATCCCTTGGACCTTCTTATTGACGATGAAACACAGAAATTTCATCGGAATTAAATACAAAAGGACCATACTGACTTAAGTACAAGAAGACTGGCTCTTCTTACTGTCTATGATTTGAACCATTCCTGTGACACAAGTTATAGATTCCGATGCATCACGTCAGGTTTACTGTATACCTTGGACCTTCTTATTGACGACGAAACACAGAGATTGCATCGAAATTAAATACAAAAGGTACAATGCCGCCATTAGTACAAGAAGACTGGCTCTTCTTACTGTCTATGTTTAGAACTATTCCTGTGACACTAGTTATATATTCCGATGGTTCACTTCAAGTTTACTGTGTCCCTCTGACCTTCTTACCGATGATGAAATAGAGAAATTGCTTCGGAATTAAATACAAAAGGCACAATGCCGACTTAAGTACAAGAAGACTGGCACTTCTTACTGTCTATGATTTGAACCATTCCTGTGACACTAGTTATAGATTCCGATGCTTCACTTCTGGTTTACTGTATCCCTTGGACCTTCTTATTGACGACGAAACACAGAAATTTCATCGGAATTAAATACAAAAGGCACAATGCCGACTTAAGTACAAGAAGACTGGCTCTTGTTACGGTCTATGATTTGAACCATTCCTGAGACACTAGTTATAGATTCCGAAGCTTCACTTCAGGTTTACTGTATCCCTTGGACCTTCTTATTGACGACGAAACACAGAAAATTCATCGGAATTAAATACAAAAGGCACAATGCCGACTTAAGTACAAGAAGACTGGCTCGACTTACTGTCTATGATTTGAACCATTCCTGAGACACTAGTTATCGATACCGAAGCTTCACTTCATGTTTTCTGTATCCCTTGGACCTTCTTATTGACGACGAAACACAGATTTTGCATCGGAATTAAATACAAAAGGTTCAATGCCGAATTAAATACAAAAAGACTGACCCTTGTTACTGCCTATGTTTTGAACCATTCCTGTGGCACTGGTTATAGATTGCGATGCTTCACTTCAGGTTTACTGTATCCCTTGGACCTTCTTATTGACGACGAAACACAGAAATTGTATCGGAATTGAATACAAAAGGCAAAATGCCGACTTAAGTACAAGAAGACTTGCTCTACTTACTGTCTATGTTTTGAACCATTCCTGTGACACTAGTTATAGATTCCGATACTTCACGTCAGGTTTACAGTATCCCTTGGACCTTCTTATTGACGACGAAACACAGAAAATGCATCGGAATTAAATACAAAAGGCACAATGCCGACTTAAGTACAAGAAGACTGACTCTTCTTACTGTCTATACTTTGAACCATTCCGGAGACACTAGTTATAGATACCAATGCTTCACTGCAGGTTTACGGTATCCCTTGGACATTCTTATTGACGACGAAACACAGAAATTGCATCGGAATTAAATACAAAAGTTACAACGCCGAATTAAGTACAAGAAGACTGACTCATCTTACTGCCTACGTTTGAAGCATTCCTGTGACACTAGTTATAGATTCCGATGCTTCACTTCAGGTTTACTGTATCCCTTGGACGTTCTAATTGACGACGAAACACAGAAATTGCATCGGAATTAAATACAAAAGAACAATGCCGACTTAAGTACAAGAAGACTGGCTCTTCTTACTGTCTATGTTTTGAACCATTCCTGAGACACTAGTTATAGATTCCGATGCTTCACTTCAGGTTTACTGTATCCCTTGGACATTCGTATTGACGACGAAACACAGAAATTGCATCGGAATTAAATTCAAATGGCACAATGCCGACTTAAGTACAAGAAGACTGGGTCTTCTAACTGCCTGTCTTTTGAATCATTCCTGTCACACGAGTTATAGATTCCGATGCTTGAATTCAGGTTTACTGTATCCCTTGGACATTCTTATTGACAACGAAACACAGATATTGCATCTGAACTAAATACAAAAAGCACAATGCCGACTTAAGTACAAGAAGACTGACTCTTCTTACTGTCTATGTTTTGAACCATTCCTGTGACACTACTTATAGATTCCGATACTCACTTCAGGTTTACTGTATCCCTCTGACCATCTTACTGTCGATGAAACAGAGAAATTGCATCCGAATTAAATACAAAAGGTACAATGCCGACTTAAGTACAAGAAGACTGGATCTTCTTACGGTCTATGTTTTCAATCATTCCTGTGACCCTAGTTATAGATTACGATGCTTCACGTCTGGTTTACTTTATCCCTTGGACCTCCTTATTGACGACGAAACACAGTTATTTCATCGGAATTAAATACAATGGGCTCAATGCCGACTTAAGTACGAGAAAACTGGCTCTTCTTACTGTCTATGATTTGAACCATTCCTGAGACACTAGTTATAGATTGCGAAGCTTCACTTCAAGTTTACTGTATCCCTTGAACCTACTTATTGACGACGAAACACAGAAATTGCATCGGAAATAAATACAAAAGTTACAATTCCGAATTAAGTACAAGAAGACTGACTCTTCTTACTGCCTATGTTTTGAACCATTCCTGTGACACTGATTATAGGTTCCGATGCTTCACTTCAGGTTTACTGTATCCCTTGGACCTTCTTATTGACGACGAAACACAGAAATTGCATCGGAATTAAATACAAAAAGCACAATGCCGACTTAAGTACAAGAAGACTGACTCTTCTTACTGTCTATGTTTTGAACCATTCCTGTGACACTAGTTATAGATTCCGATGCTCACTTCAGGTTTACTGTATCCCTCTGACCTTCTTACTGTCGATGAAACAGAGAAATTGCATCCGAATTAAATACAAAAGGTACAATGCCGACTTAAGTACAAAAAGACTGGATCTTCTTACGGTCTATGTTTTCAATCATTCCTGTGACCCTAGTTATAGATTCCGATGCTTCACATCTGGTTTACTGTATCCCTTGGATCTCCTTATTGACGACGAAACACAGTTATTTCATCGGAATTAAATACAATGGGCTCAATGCCGACTTAAGAACAAGAAAACTGGCTCTTCTTACTGTCTATGATTTGAACCATTCCTGAGACACTAGTTATAGATTGCGAAGCTTCACTTCAAGTTTACTGTATCCCTTGAACCTACTTATTGACAACGAAACACAGAAATTGCATCGGAAATAAATACAAAAGTTACAATTCCGAATTAAGTACAAGAAGACTGACTCTTCTTACTGCCTATGTTTTGAACCATTCCTGTGACACTGATTATAGGTTCCGATGCTTCACTTCAGGTTTACTGTATCCCTTGGACCTTCTTATTGACGACGAAACACAGAAATTGCATCGGAAATAAATACCAAAGGCACAATGCCGACTTAAGTACAAGAAGACTGGCTCTTCTTACTTTCTATGTTTTGAACCATTCCTGTGACACTAGTTATGGATTCCGAAGCTTCACTTCAGGTTTACTGTATCCCTTGGACCTTCTTATTGACGACGAAACACAGAAATTGCATTGGAATTAAATCCAAAATGCACAATGCCGACTTAAGTACAAGAAGACTGGCTCGTCTTACTGTCTATGTTTTGAACCATTCCGGTGACACTAGTTATTGATTCCGATGCTTCACATCAGGTTTACTGTATCCCTTGGACCTTCTTATTGACGACGACTCACAGAAATTTCATCGGATTTAAATATAAAAGGCACAATGACGACTTAAGTACAATAAGGCTGGCTCTTCATAATGTTTAAGATTTGAACCATTCCTGAGACACTAGTTATAGATTCCGAAGCTTCACTTCAGATTTACTGTATCCCTTGGACCTTCTTATTGACTACGAAACACAGAAATTGCATCGGAGTTAAATACAAAAGGTACAACGCCGAATTAAGTACAAGAAGACTGACTCTTCTTACTGCCTATGTTTTGAACCATTCCTGTGATATCAGTTTTAGATTCCAATGCTTCACTTCAGGTTTACCGTATCCCTTGGACCTTCTTATTGACGACGAAACACAGAAATTGCATCGGAATTAAATACAAAAGGACAATGCTGACTTAAGTACAAGAAGACTGGCTCTTCTTACTGTCTATGATTTGAACCATTCCTGTGACACTAGTTATAGATTCCGATGCTTCACGTCAGGTTTACTGTATACCTTGGACCTTCTTATTGACGACGAAACACAGAGATTGCATCGGAATTAAATACAAAAGGTACAATGCCGACATAAGTACAAGAAGACTGGCTCTTCTTACTGTCTATGTTTTGAACAATTCCTGTGACACTAGTTATATATTCCGATGGTTCACTTCAGGTTTACTGTATCCCTCTGACCTTCTTACCGACGATGAAATAGAGAAATTGCTTCGGAATTAAATACAAAAGGCACAATGCCGACTTAAGTACAAGAAGACTGGCTCTTCTTACTGTCTATGATTTGAACCATTCCTGTGACACTAGTTATAGATTCCGATGCTTGACTTCTGGTTTACTGTATCCCTTGGACCTTCTTATTGACGACGAAACACAGAAATTTCATCGGAATTAAATACAAAAGGCACAATGCCGACTTAAGTACAAGAAGACTGGCTCTTCTTACGGTCTATGATTTGAACCATTCCTGAGACACTAGTAATGGATTCCGAAGCTTCACTTCAGGTTTACTGTATCCCTTGGACCTTCTTATTGACGACGAAACACAGAAATTGCATCGGAATTAAATACAAAAGGCACAACGCCGACTTAAGTACAAGAAGACTGGCTCGACTTACTGTCTATGATTTGAACCATTCCTGAGACACTAGTTATAGATACCGAAGCTTCACTTCAGGTTTACTGTATACCTTGGACCTTGTTATTGACGACGAAACACAGATATTGCATCGGAATTAAATGCAAAAGGTTCAATGCCGAATTAAATACAAAAAGACTGACCCTTCTTACTGCCTATGTTTTGAACCATTCCTGTGGCACTGGTTATAGATTCCGATGCTTCACTTCAGGTTTACTGTATCCCTTGGATCTTCTTATTGACGACGAAACACAGAAATTGCATCGGAATTAAATACAAAAGGCACAATGCCGACTTAAGTACAAGAAGACTGGCTCTTCTTACTGTCTGTGTTTTGAACCATTCCATTGACACTAGTTATAGATTCCGATGCTTCACGTCAGGTTTACAGTATCCCTTGGACCTTCTTATTCACGACGAAACACAGATATTGCATCGGAAATTAATACAAAAGGCACAATGCCGACTTAAGTACAAGAAGACTGGCTCTTCTTACTGTCTATACTTTGAACCATTCCTGAGACACTAGTTATAGATTCCAATGCTTCACTTCAGGTTTACTGTATCCCTTGGACCTTCTTATTGACGACGAAACACAGAAATTACATCGGAATTAAATACAAAAGGAAAATGCCGACTTAGGTACAAGAAAACTGGCTCTTCTTACTGTCTATGTTTTGAACCATTCCTGAGACACTAGTTATAGATTCCGATGCTTCACTTCAGGTTTACTGTATCCCTTCATCCTTCTTATTGACGACGAAACACAGAAATTGCATCGGAATTAAGTACAAATGGCACAATACCGACGTAAGTATAAGAAGACTGGGTCTTCTAAGTGACTATGTTTTGAGCCATTCCTGTGACACTAGTTATAGATTCCGATGTTTCACTTCAGGTTTACTGTATCCCTTGGACCTTCTTATTGACGACGAAACACAGAAATTGCATCGAAATTAAATACAAAAGGCACAATGCCGACTTAAGTACAAGAATACTGACTCTTCTTACTGACTATGTTTTGAACATTTCCTGTGAGACCAGTATTAAATTCCGATGCTTCACTATATGGTTACTGTATACCTTGGACCTTCATATTGACGATGAAACACAGAAATTGCATCGGAATTAAATACAAAAGGCACAATGCCGACTTAGGTAAAAGAAGAGTGGCTCTCCTTACTGTCTATGTTTTGATCCATTCCTGTGACACTAGTTATAGATTACGATGCTTACTTCAGGTTTACTGAATCCCTTGGACCTTCTTATTGACGACGAAACACAGTAATGGCATCGGAATTAAATACAAAAAGACAATGCCGAATTAAGTACAAGAAGACTGGCTCTTCTTACTGTCTATGTTTTGAACCATTCCTGTGACACTAGTTATAGATTCCGATGATTCACTTCAGGTTTACTGTATCCCTTGGACATTCTTATAGACGACAAAACACAGAAATTGCATCGGAATTAAATACAAAAGGCACAATGCTGACTTAAGTACAAGAAGACTGGCTCTTCTTACTGTTTATGGTTTGAACCATTCCTATGGCACTAGTTATAGATTCCGATGCTTCACTTCAGGTTTACTGTATCCCTTTGACCTTCTTATTGACGACGAAACACAGAAATTGCTTCGGAACTAAATACAAAAGGACAATGCCGACTTAAGTATAAGAAGACTGGCTCTTCTTACTGTCTATGTTTTGAACCATTCCTGAGACACTAGTTATAGATTCCGCTGTTTCACTTCAGGTTTACTGTAACCCTTGGACCTTCTTATTGACGACGAAACACAGAAATTGCATCGGAATTAAATACAAATGGCACAATGCCGACTTAAGTACAAGAAGACTGGCTCTTCTTACTGTGTATACTTTGAACAATTCCTGAGACACTAGTTATAGATTTCGATGCTTCACTTCAGGTTTACTGTATCCCTTGGACCTTCTTATTGACGACGAAACACAGAAATTGCATCGGAATTAAATACAAAAGGACAATGCCGACTTAGGTACAAGAAGACTGGCTCTTCTTACGGTCTATGTTTTGAACCATTCCTGAGACACTAGTTATAGATTCCGATGCTTCACTTCAGGTTTACTGTATCATTGGACCTTCTTATTGACGACGGAACAAAGAAATTGCATCGGAATTAGATACAAAAGGTACAATGCCGACATAAGTACAAGAAGACTAACTCTTCTTACTGTCTGTGTTTTGAACTATTCCTGTCACACTAGTTATAGATTCCGATGCTTCACTTCAGGTTTACTGTATCCCTTCATCCTTCTTATTGACGACGAAACACAGAAATTGCATCGGAATTAAGTACAAATGGCACAATGCCGACGTAAGTACAAGAAGACTGGGTCTTCTATCTGACTATGTTTTGAACCATTCCTGTGACACTAGTTATAGATTCCGATGCTTCACTTCAGGGTTACTGTATCCCTTGGACCTTCTTATTGACGACGAAACACAGAAATTGCATCATAATTAAATACAAAAGGCACAATGCTGACTTAAGTACAAGAAGACTGGCTCTTCTTACTGTCTATGATTTGAACCATTCCTATGGCACAAGTTATAGATTCCGATGCTTCACTTCAGGTTTACTGTATCCCTTCGACCTTCTTATTGACGACGAAACACAGAAATTGCGTTGGAATTAAATACAAAAGGTACAACGCCGAATTAAGTACAAGAAGACTGACTCTTCTTACTGCCTATGTTTGAACCATTCCTGTGACACTAGTTATAGATTCCGATGCTTCACTTCAGGTTTACTGTATCCCTTGGACTTTCTTATTGACGACGAAACACAGAAATTGCATCGGAATTAAATACAAAAGGACAATGCCGACTTAAGTACAAGAAGACTGGCTCTTCTTACTGTCTATGTTTTGAACCATCCCTGAGACACTAGTTATAGATTCCGATGTTTCACTTCAGGTTTACTGTAACCCTTGGACCTTCTTATTGACGGCGAAACAAAGAAATTGCATCGGAATTAAATACAAAAGGTACAATGCCGACTTAAGTACAAGAAGACTAACTCTTCTGACTGTCTGTCTTTTGAACCATTCCTGTCACACTAGTTATAGATTCCGATGCTTCACTTCAGGTTTACTGTATCCCTTCATCCTTCTTATTGACGACGAAACACAGAAATTGCATCGGAATTTAATACAAATGGCACAATGCCTTCTTAAGTACCAGAAGACTGGGTCTTCTAACGGTCTATGTATTGAATCATTCCTGTGACACTAGTTATAGATTCCGATGCTTCACGTCAGGTTTACTGTATCCCTTGGACCTTCTTATTGACGTCTAAACACAGAAATTGAATTGGAATTAAATACAAAAGGTACAATGCCGACTTAAGTACAAGAAGACTGGCTCTTCTTACTGCCTATGTTTAGTACCATTCCTGTGACACTAGTTATAGATTCCGATGCTTCACTTTAGGTTTACTGTATCCCTTGGATCTTCTTATTGACAACGAAACACAGAAATTGCATCGGAATTTAATACAAATGGCACAATGCCTTCTTAAGTACCAGAAGACTGGGTCTTCTAACGGTCTATGTATTGAATCATTCCTGTGACACTAGTTATAGATTCCGATGTTTCACTTCAGGTTTACTGTATCCCTTGGACCTTCTTATTGACGACGAAACACAGAAATTGCATCGAAATTAAATACAAAAGGCACAATGCCGACTTAAGTACAAGAATACTGACTCTTCTTACTGACTATGTTTTGAACATTTCCTGTGAGACCAGTATTAAATTCCGATGCTTCACTATATGGTTACTGTATACCTTGGACCTTCTTATTGACGATGAAACACAGAAATTGCATCGGAATTAAATACAAAAGGCACAATGCCGACTTAGGTAAAAGAAGAGTGGCTCTCCTTACTGTCTATGTTTTGATCCATTCCTGTGACACTAGTTATAGATTCCGATGCTTCACTTCAGGTTTACTGCATCCCTTGGACTTTCTTATTGACGTCTAAACACAGAAATTGAATTGGAATTAAATACAAAAGGTACAATGCCTTCTTAAGTACAAGAAGACTGGCTCTTCTTACTGCCTATGTTTAGAAACATTCCTGTGACCCTAGTTATAGATTCCGATGCTTCACTTCAGGTTTACTGTATCCCTTGGACCTTCTTATTGACGACGAAACACAGAAATTCCATCGGAATTAAATACAAAAGGCACAATGCCGACTTAAGTACAAGAAGACTGGCTCTTCTTACTGTGTATACTTTGAACAATTCCTGAGACACTAGTTATAGATTTCGATGCTTCACTTCAGGTTTACTGTATCCCTTCATCCTTCTTATTGACGACGAAACACAGAAATTGCATCGGAATTAAGTACAAATGGCACAATGCCGACGTAAGTACAAGAAGACTGGGTCTTCTATCTGACTATGTTTTGATCCATTCCTGTGACACTAGTTATAGATTCCGATGCTTCACTTCAGGGTTGCTGTATCCCTTGGACCTTCTTATTGACGACGAAACACAGAAATTGCATCATAATTAAATACAAAAGGCACAATGCTGACTTAAGTACAAGAAGACTGGCTCATCTTACTGTCTATGATTTGAACCATTCCTATGGCACAAGTTATAGATTCCGATGCTTCACTTCAGGTTTACTGTATCCCTTCGACCTTCTTATTGACGACGAAACACAGAAATTGCGTTGGAATTAAATACAAAAGGTACAACGCCGAATTAAGTACAAGAAGACTGACTCTTCTTACTGCCTATGTTTGAACCATTCCTGTGACACTAGTTATAGATTCCGATGCTTCACTTCAGGTTTACTGTATCCCTTGGACTTTCTTATTGACGACGATACACAGAAATTGCATCGGAATTAAATACAAAAGGACAATGCCGACTTAAGTACAAGAAGACTGGCTCTTCTTACTGTCTATGTTTTGAACCATCCCTGAGACACTAGTTATAGATTCCGATGTTTCACTTCAGGTTTACTGTAACCCTTGGACCTTCTTATTGACGGCGAAACAAAGAAATTGCATCGGAATTAAATACAAAAGGTACAATGCCGACTTAAGTACAAGAAGACTAACTCTTCTGACTGTCTGTCTTTTGAACCATTCCTGTCACACTAGTTATAGATTCCGATGCTTCACTTCAGGTTTACTGTATCCCTTCATCCTTCTTATTGACGACGAAACACAGAAATTGCATCGGAATTTAATACAAATGGCACAATGCCTTCTTAAGTACCAGAAGACTGGGTCTTCTAACGGTCTATGTATTGAATCATTCCTGTGACACTAGTTATAGATTCCGATGCTTCACGTCAGGTTTACTGTATCCCTTGGACCTTCTTATTGACGTCTAAACACAGAAATTGAATTGGAATTAAATACTAAAGGTACAATGCCGACTTAAGTACAAGAAGACTGGCTCTTCTTACTGCCTATGTTTAGAACCATTCCTGTGACACTAGTTATAGATTCCGATGCTTCACTTTAGGTTTACTGTATCCCTTGGATCTTCTTATTGACAACGAAACACAGAAATTGCATCGGAATTAAATACAAAAGGCACAATGCCGACCTAAGTACAAGAAGACTGACTCTTCTTACTGACTACGTTTTGAACATTTTCTGTGAGACAAGTATTAAATTCCGATGCTTCGCTATATGTTTACTGTATCCCTTGGACCTTCTTAATGACGATGAAACACAGAAATTGCATAGGAATTAAATACAAAAGGCACAATGCCGACGTAAGTACAAGAAGACTGGTTCTTCCTACTGCCTATGATTTGAACCATTCCTGTGACACTAGCTATAGATTCCGAAGCTTCACTTCAGGTTTACTGTATACCTTGGACCTTCTTATTGACGACGAAACACAGAAATTGCTTCGGAATTAAATACAAAAGGTACAATGCCGACTTAAATACAAGAAGACTGGCTCTTCTTACTGTCTATGTTTTGAACCATTCCTGTGACACTAGTTATAGATTCCCATGGCTCACTTCAGGTTTACTGTATCCCTCTGAACTTGTTACCGACGATGAAACAGAGAAATTGCTTCAGAATTAATTACAAAAGGCACAATGCCAACTTAAGTACAAGAAGACTGGCTCTACTTACTATCAATGATTTAAACCATTCCTGAGAGACTAGTTATAGATACCGAAGCTTCACTTCAGGTTTACTGTATCCCTTGCACCATCTTATTGATGACGAAACACAGAAATTGCATCGGAATTAAATACAAAAGGTACAATGCCGAATTAAGTACAAGAAGACTGACCCTTCTTACTGCCTATGATTTGAACCATTCCTGTGGCACTGGTTATAGATTCCGATGCTTCACTTCAGGTTTACTGTATCCCTTGGACCTTCTTATTGAAGACGAAACACAGAAATTACATCGGAATTAAATACAAAAGGACAATGCCGACTTAGGTACAAGAAAACTGGCTCTTCTTACTGTCTATGTTTTGAACCATTTCTGAGACACTAGTTATAGATTCCGATGCTTCACTTCAGGTTTACTGTATCACTTGGATCTTCTTATTGACGACGGAACAAAGAAATTGCATCGGAATTGAATACAAATGGTACAATGCCGACATAAGTACAAGAAGACTAACTCTTCTTACTGTCTGTGTTTTGAACTATTCCTGTCACACTAGTTATAGATTCCGATGCTTCACTTCAGGTTTACTGTATCCCTTCATCCTTCTTATTGACGACGAAACACAGAAATTGCATCGGAATTAAGTACAAATGGCACAATACCGACGTAAGTACAAGAAGACTGGCTCTTCTAACTGACTATGTTATGAGCCATTCCTGTGACACTAGTTATAGATTCCGATGTTTCACTTCAGGTTTACTGTATCCCTTGGACCTTCTTATTGACGACGAAACACAGAAATTGCATCGAAATTAAATACAAAAGGCACAATGCCGACTTAAGTACAAGAATACTGACTCTTCTTACTGACTATGTTTTGAACATTTCCTGTGAGACCAGTATTAAATTCCGATGCTTCACTATATGGTTACTGTATACCTTGGACCTTCTTATTGACGATGAAACACAGAAATTGCATCGGAATTAAATACAAAAGGCACAATGCCGACTTAAGTAAAAGAAGAGTGGCTCTTCTTACTGTCTATGTTTTGATCCATTCCTGTGACACTAGTTATAGATTCCGATGCTTCACTTCAGGTTTACTGAATCCCTTGGACCTTCTTATTGACGACGAAACACAGTAATGGCATCGGAATTAAATACAAAAAGACAATGCCGACTTAAGTATAAGCAGACTGGCTCTTCTTACTGTTTATGTTTTGAACCATTCCTATGGCACTAGTTATAGATTCCGATGCTTCACTTCAGGTTTACTGTATCCCTTTGACCTTCTTATTGACGACGAAACACAGAAATTGCATCGGAACTAAATACAAAAGGACAATGCCGACTTAAGTATAAGAAGACTGGCTCTTCTTACTGTCTATGTTTTGAACCATTCCTGAGACACTAGTTATAGATTCCGCTGTTTCACTTCAGGTTTACTGTAACCCTTGGACCTTCTTATTGACGACGAAACAAAGAAATTGCATCGGAATTAAATACAAAAGGTACAATGCCGACTTAAGTACAAGAAGATTAACTCTTCTTACTGTCTGTCTTTTGAACCATTCCTGTCACACTAGTTATAGATTCCGATGCTTCACTTCAGGTTTACTGTATCCCTTCATCCCTCTTATTGACGACGAAACACAGAAATTGAATCGGAATTAAATACAAATGGCACAATGCCGTCTTAAGTACAAGAAGACTGGGTCTTCTAACTGTCTATGTTTCGAACCATTCCTGTGACACTAGTTATAGATTCCGATGCTTCACTTCAGGTTTACTGCATCCCTTGGACTTTCTTATTGACGTCTAAACACAGAAATTGAATTGGAATTAAATACAAAAGGTACAATGCCTTCTTAAGTACAAGAAGACTGGCTCTTCTTACTGCCTATGTTTAGAAACATTCCTGTGACACTAGTTATAGATTCCGATGCTTCACTTCAGGTTTACTGTATCCCTTGGACCTTCTTATTGACGACGAAACACAGAAATTCCATCGGAATTAAATACAAAAGGCACAATGCCGACTTAAGTACAAGAAGACTGGCTCTTCTTACTGTGTATACTTTGAACAATTCCTGAGACACTAGTTATAGATTTCGATGCTTCACTTCAGGTTTACTGTATCCCTTGGACCTTCTTATTGACGACGAAACACAGAAATTGCATCGGAATTAAATACAAAAGGACAATGCCGACTTAGGTACAAGAAGACTGGCTCTTCTTACGGTCTATGTTTTGAACCATTCCTGAGACACTAGTTATAGATTCCGATGCTTCACTTCAGGTTTACTGTATCCCTTGGACCTTCTTATTGACGACGGAACAAAGAAATTGCATCGGAATTAGATACAAAAGGTACAATGCCGACATAAGTACAAGAAGACTAACTCTTCTTACTGTCTGTGTTTTGAACTATTCCTGTCACACTAGTTATAGATTCCGATGCTTCACTTCAGGTTTACTGTATCCCTTCATCCTTCTTATTGACGACGAAACACAGAAATTGCATCGGAATTAAGTACAAATGGCACAATGCCGACGTAAGTACAAGAAGACTGGGTCTTCTATCTGACTATGTTTTGAACCATTCCTGTGACACTAGTTATAGATTCCGATGCTTCACTTCAGGGTTACTGTATCCCTTGGACCTTCTTATTGACGACGAAACACAGAAATTGCATCATAATTAAATACAAAAGGCACAATGCTGACTTACGTACAAGAAGACTGGCTCTTCTTACTGTCTATGATTTGAACCATTCCTATGGCACTAGTTATAGATTCCGATGCTTCACTTCAGGTTTACTGTATCCCTTCGACCTGCTTATTGACGACGAAACACAGAAATTGCGTTGGAATTAAATACAAAAGGTACAACGCCGAATTAAGTACAAGAAGACTGACTCTTCTTACTGCCTATGTTTGAACCATTCCTGTGACACTAGTTATAGATTCCGATGCTTCACTTCAGGTTTACTGTATCCCTTGGACTTTCTTATTGACGACGAAACACAGAAATTGCATCGGAATTAAATACAAAAGGACAATGCCGACTTAAGTACAAGAAGACTGGCTCTTCTTACTGTCTATGTTTTGAACCATTCCTGAGACACTAGTTATAGATTCCGATGTTTCACTTCAGGTTTACTGTAACCCTTGGACCTTCTTATTGACGGCGAAACAAAGAAATTGCATCGGAATTAAATACAAAAGGTACAATGCCGACTTAAGTACAAGAAGACTAACTCTTCTGACTGTCTGTCTTTTGAACCATTCCTGTCACACTAGTTATAGATTCCGATGCTTCACTTCAGGTTTACTGTATCCCTTCATCCTTCTTATTGACGACGAAACACAGAAATTGCATCGGAATTTAATACAAATGGCACAATGCCTTCTTAAGTACCAGAAGACTGGGTCTTCTAACTGTCTATGTATTGAATCATTCCTGTGACACTAGTTATAGATTCCGATGCTTCACGTCAGGTTTACTGTATCCCTTGGACCTTCTTATTGACGTCTAAACACAGAAATTGAATTGGAATAAAATACTAAAGGTACAATGCCGACTTAAGTACAAGAAGACTATCTCTTCTTACTGCCTATGTTTAGAACCATTCCTGTGACACTAGTTATAGATTCCGATGCTTCACTTGAGGTTTACTGTATCCCTTGGATCTTCTTATTGACAACGAAACACAGAAATTAAGCGGAATTAAATACAAAAGGCACAATGCCGACCTAAGTACAAGAAGACAGGCTCTTCTTACTGACTACGCTTTTGAACATTTTCTGTGAGACAAGTATTAAATTCCGATGCTTCGCTATATGTTTACTGTATCCCTTGGACCTTCTTATTGACGAAGAAACACAGAAATTGCATAGGAATTAAATACAAAAGGCACAATGCCGACGTAAGTACAAGAAGACTGGTTCTTCCTACTGTCTATGATTTGAACCATTCCTGTGACACTAGCTATAGATTCCGAAGCTTCACGTCAGGTTTACTGTATACCTTGGACCTTCTTATTGACGACGAAACACAGAAATTGCTTCGGAATTAAATACAAAAGGTACAATGCCGACTTAAATACAAGAAGACTGGCTCTTCTTACTGTCTATGTTTTGAACCATTCCTGTGACACTAGTTATAGATTCCCATGGTTCACTTCTGGTTTACTGTATCCCTCTGACCTTCTTACCGACGATGAAACAGAGAAATTGCTTCAGAATTAATTACAAAAGGCACAATGCCAACTTAAGTACAAAAAGACTGGCTCTACTTACTATCAATGATTAAAACCATTCCTGAGAGACTAGTTATAGATACCGAAGCTTCACTTCAGGTTTATTGTATCCCTTGCACTATCTTATTGATGACGAAACACAGAAATTGCATCGGAATTAAATACAAAAGGTACAATGCCGAATTAAGTACAAGAAGACTGACCCTTCTTACTGCCTATGATTTGAACCATTCCTGTGGCACTGGTTATAGATTCCGATGCTTCACTTCAGGTTTACTGTATCCCTTGGACCTTCTTATTGACGACAAAACACAGAAATTGTATCATAATTAAATACAAAAGGCACAATGCTGACTTAAGTACAAGAAGACTGGCTCTTCTTACTGTCTATGTTTTGAACCATTCCTATGGCACTAGTTATAGATACCGATGCTTCACTTCAGGTTCACTGTATCCCGTGGACCTTCTTATTCAGGACGAAACACAGAAATTGCATCTGAATTAAATACAAAAGGGTCAACGCCGAATTAAGTACAAGAAGGCTGACTCTTCTTACTGCCTATGTTTAGGACCCTTCCTGTGACACTAGTTATAGATTCCGAAGCCTCACTTCAGGTTTACTGTATCCCTTGGATCTTCTTATTGACAACAAAACACAGAAATTGCATCGGAATTGAATACCAAAGGCACAATGCCGACTTAAGTACAAGAAGACTGACTCTTCTTACTGACTATGTTTTGAACATTTCCTGTGAGACAAGTATTAAATTCCGATGTTTCGCTATATGTTTCCTGTATCCCTTGGACCTTCTTATTGACGATGAAACACAGAAATTGCATCGGAATTAAAAACAAAAGGCACAATGCCGACTTAAGTACAAGAGGAGTGGCTCTTCTTACGGACTATGTTTTCAACCATTCCTGTGACACTAATTATAGATTCCGATGCATCACTTCAGGTTTACTGTATCCCTTGGACCTTCTTATTGACGATGAAACACACAAATTGCATCGGAATTAAATACAAAAGGCACAATGCCGACATAAGTACAAGAAGACTGACTCTTCTTACTGACTATGTTTTGAACATTTCCTGTGAGACCAGTATTAGATTCCGATGCTTCACTATATGTTTACTGGATCCCTTGGACCTTCTTATTGACGATGAAACACAGAAAATGCATCGGAATTCAATACAAAAGGCACAATGCCGACTTAAGTACAAGAAGAGTGGCTCTTTTTACCATCTATGTTTTGAACCATTCCTGTGTCACTAGTTATTGTATCCGATGGTTCACTTCAGGTTTACTGTATCCCTTGTACCTTCGTATTGACGACGAAACACAGAAATTGCTTCCGCATTAAATACAAAAAGCACAATGCCGACTTATGTACAAGAAGTCTGGCTCTTCTTACTGTCTATGTTTTGAACCATTACTGTGACACTAGTCATAGATTCCGATGCTTCACTTCAGGTTTACTGTATCCCTTGGACCTTCTTATTGACGACAAAACACAGAAATTGTATCGGAATTAAATACAAAAGGCACTATGCTGACTTAAGTACTAGAAGTCTGGCTCTTCTTACGGTCTATGATTTGAACCATTCCTGTTGCACTAGTTATAGATTCCGATGTTTCACTTCAGGTTTACTGTATCGTTGGACCTTTTGATAGACGACGAAACACAGAAATTGCATCGGAATTAAGTACCAAAGGCACAATGCCGACTGCAATACAAGAAGACTGGCTCTTCTTACTGTCTATGTTTTGAAACATTCCTGTGACACTAGTTATAGTTTCCGGTGCCTCACTTCGGGTTTACTGTATCCCTCGGACCTTTTTTATTGACGACGAAACACAGATATTGCTTCGGAATTAAATACAAACGGCACAATGCCGACTTAAGTACAAGAAGACCGGCTCTTCTTACTGTCTATGTTTTGAACCATTCCTGTGACACTAGTTATAGATTCCGATGGTTCACTTCTGGTTTACTGTATCCCTCTGACCTTCTTACCGACGATGAAACAGAGAAATTGCTTCGTAATTAAATACAAAAGGGACAATGCCGACTTAAGTACAAGAAGACTGGTACTTCTTACTGTCTATGATTTGAACCATTCCTGTGACACTAGTTATAGATTCCGATGCATCACGTCAGGTTTACTGTATACCTCGGACCTTCTTATTAACGTCGAAACACAGAAAATGCATCGGAATTAAATACAAAAGTTACAATGCCGACTTAAGTACAAGAAGACTAACTCTTCTTACTGTCTGTCTTTTGAACCATTCCTGTCACACTAGTTATAGATTCCGATGCTTCACTTCAGGTTTACTCTATCCCTTCATCCTCCTTTTTGACGACGAGACACAGAAATTGCATCGGAATTAAATACAAATGGCACAATGCCGTCCAAAGTACAAGAAGACTGGCTCTTCTAACTGTCTATGATTTGAACCATTCCTGTGACACTAGTTATAGATCTGATGCTTCACTTCAGGTTTACTGTATCCCTTGGACTTTCTTATTGACGTCTAAACACAGAAATTGAACCGGAATTAAATACAAAGGTACAATGCCGACTCAAGTACAAGAAGACTGGCTCTTCTTACTGCCTACGTTTAGAAACATTCCTGTGACACTAGTTATAGATTCCGATACTTCACTTCAGGTTTACTGTATCCCTTGAATCTTCTTATTGACAACGAAACACAGAAATTGCATCGGAATTAAATACAAAAGGAACAATGACGACTTAAGTACAAGAAGACTGACTCTTCTTACTGACTATATTTTGAACATTTCCTGTGAGACAAGTATTAAATTCCGATGCTTCTTATTGACGATGAAACACAGAAATTGCATCGGAATTAAATACAAAAGGCACAATGCCGGCTTAAGTACAAGAAGACTGGTTCTTCCTGCTGTCTATGATTTGAACCATTCCTGTGACACTAGTTATAGATTCCGATGCTTCACGTCAGGTTTACTGTATACCTTGGACCTTTTTATTGACCACGAAACACTGAAATTGCATCGGAATTAAATACAAAAGGTACAATGCCGACTTAAGTACAAGAAGACTGTCTCTTCTTACTGTCTATGTTTTGAACCATTCCTGTGACACTAGTTATGGATTCCCATGGTTCACTTCAGGATTAATGTATCCCTCTGACCTTCTTACCGACGATGAAACAGAGAAATTGCTTCGGAATTAAATACAAAAGGCACAATTCCGACTTAAGTACAAGAAGACTGGGTCTTCTTACTTTCTATGATTTAAACCATTCTTGAGACCCTAGTTATAGATACCGAAGCTTCACTTCAGGTTTACTGTATCCCTTGGACCTTCGTATTGACGACGAAACACAGAAATTGCATCGGAATTAAATACAAAAGGTACAATGCCGAATTATGTACAAGAAGACTGACCCTTCTTACTGCCTATGTTTTGAACCATTCCTGTGACACTAGTTATAGATTCCGATGCCTCACTTCAGGTTTACTGTATCCCTTGGACCTTCTAATTGACGACGAAACATAGAAATTGCATCGGAATTAAATACAAAAGGGACAACGCCGAATTATGTACAAGAAGACTGACTCTTCTTACTGCCTATGTTTTGAACCATTCCTGTGACACTAGTTATAGATTCCGGTGCTTCACTTCAGGTTTACTGTATCCCATGGACCCTCTTATTGACGTCGAAACACAGAAATTGCATCGGAATTAAATACAAAAGGCACAACGCCGACTTAAGAACAAGAAGACTGACTCTTCTTACTGACTATGATTTGAACATTTCCTGTGAGACAAGTATTAAATTTCGATGTTTCGCTATATG
Organism: Schistocerca serialis cubense; assembly: GCF_023864345.2. Lineage (NCBI taxonomy): Eukaryota > Metazoa > Arthropoda > Insecta > Orthoptera > Acrididae > Schistocerca > Schistocerca serialis. The sequence goes on along the minus strand of NC_064649.1, from coordinate 184,004,553 downwards.
TTTACTATATCCCTTGGACCTTCTTATTGACGATGAAAAACAGAAATTGCATCGGAATTAAATACAAAAGGCACAATGCCGACTTAAGTACAAGAAGAGTTGCTCTTCTTACGGTCTATGTTTTCTACCATTCCTGTGACACTAGTTATAGATTCCGATGCTTGACTTCAGGTTTACTGTATCCCTTGGACCTTCGTATTGACGACGAAACACAGAAATTGCTTCGGAATTAAATACAAAAGGCACAATGCCGACTGAAATACAAGAAGACTGGCTCTTCTAACTGTCTATGTTTTGAACCATTCCTGTGACACTAGTTATAGTTTCCGGTGCTTCACTTCGCGTTTACTGTATCCCTTGGACCTTTTTTATTGACGACGAATCACAGAAATTGCATCGGAATTAAATACGAAAGGCACAAGGCTGACTTAAGTACAAGAAGACTAGCTCTTCTTCCTGTCTATGTTTTGAACCATTCCTGTGACACTAGTTATAGATTCCGATGCTTCACATCAGGTTTACTGTACCCCTTGGACCTTCTTATTGACGACGAATCACAGATATTGCATCGGAATTAAATACAAACGGCACAATGCAGACTTAAGTACAAGAAGACTGGCTCTTCTTACTGTCTACGTTTTGAACCATTCCTGAGACACTAGTTATAGATTCCGAAGCTTCACTTCAGATTTACTGTATCCCTTGAACCACCTTATTGTCGACGAAACACAGAAATTGCATCGGAATTAAATACAAAAGGTGCAATGCCGAATTAAGTACATGAGGACTGACTCTTCCTACTGCCTATGTTTTGAACCATTCCTGTGACACTAGTTATAGATTCCAATGCTTCACCTCAGGTTTACTGTATCCCTTGGACCTTCTTATTGACAACTAAACACAGAAATTGAATCGGAATTAAATACAAACGGCACAAAGCCGACTCACGTACAAGAAGACTGGCTCTTCTTACTGTCTATGTTTAGAACCATTTCTGTGACACTAGTTATAGATTCCGATGCTTCACTTCAGGTTTACTGTATCCCTTGGATCTTCTTATTGACAACGAAACACAGAAATTTGCATCGGAATTAAATACAAAAGGCACAATGCCGACTTAAGTACAAGAAGACTGACTCTTCTTACTTACTATGTTTTGAACATTTCCTGTGAGACAAGTATTAAATTCCGATGTTTCGCTATATGTTTACTGTATCCCTTGGACCTTCTTATTGACGATGAAACACAGAAATTGCATCGGAACTAAATACAAAAGGCACAATGCCGACTTAAGTACAAGAAGAGTGGCTATTCTTACGGTCTATGTTTTCAACCATTCCTGTGACACTAGTTATAGATTCCGATGCATCACTTCAGGTTTACTGTATCCCTTGGACCTTCTTATTGACGATGAAACACACAAATTGCATCGGAATTACATACAAAAGGCACAATGCCGACTTAAGTACAAGAAGACTGGGTCTTCTAACTGACTATGTTTTGAACCATTCCTGTGACACTAGTTATAGATTCCGATGCTTCACTATATGTTTACTGGATCCCTTGGACCTTCTTATTGACGATGAAACACAGAAAATGCATCGGAATGAAATACAGAAGGCACAATGTCGACATAAGTACAATAAGAGTGGCTCTTCTTACCATCTATGTTTTGAACCATTCCTGTGTCACTAGTTATTGTATCCGATGCTTCACTTCAGGTTTGCTGTATCCCTTGGACCTTCGTATTGACGACGAAACACAGAAATTGCTTCGGCATTAAATACAAAACGCACAATCCCGACTTAAGTACAAGAAGTCTGGCTCTTCTTACTGTCTATGTTTTGAAACATTACTGTGACACTAGTTATAGATTCCGATGTTTCACTTCAGGTTTACTGTATCCCTTGGACCTTCTTATTAACGACAAAACACAGAAATTGTATCGGAATTAAATACAAAAGGCACTATGCTGACGTAAGTACAAGAAGACTGGCTCTTCTTACTGTCTACGTTTTGAACCATTCCTGAGACACTAGTTAGAGTTTCCGGTGCCTCACTTCGCGTTTACTGTATCCCTTGGACCTTTTTTATTGACGACGAATCACAGAAATTGCATAGGAATTAAATACGAAAGGCAAAATGCTGACTTAAGTACAAGAAGACAGGCTCTTCTTTCTGTCTATGTTTTGAACCATTCCTGTGAAACTAGTTATAGATTCCGATGCTTCACATCAGGTTTACTGTATCCCTTGGACCTTCTTATTGACGACGAAACACAGATATTGCTTCGGAATTAAATACAAACGGCACAATGACGACTTAAGTACAAGAAGACTGGCTCTTCTTACTGTCTACGTTTTGAACCATTCCTGAGACACTAGTTATAGATTCCAAAGCTTCACTTCAGATTTACTGTATCCCTTGGACCTCCTTATTCTCGACGAAACACAGAAATTGCATCGGAATTAAATACAAAAGGTGCAATGCCGAATTAAGTACATGAGGACTGACTCTTCCTACTGCCTATGTTTTGAACCATTCCTGTGCCACTAGTTAAAGATTCCGTTGCTTCACCTCAGGTTTACTGTATCCCTTGGACTTTCTTATTGACAACTAAACACAGAAATTGAATCGGAATTAAATACAAAAGGCACAATGCCGACTCAAGTACAAGAAGACAGGCTTTTCTACTGCCTATGTTTAGAAACATTCCTGTGACACTAGTTGTAGATTCCGATGCTTCACTTCAGGTTTACTGTATCCCTTGGATCTTCTTATTGACAACGAAACACAGAAATTGCATCTGAATTAAATACAAAAGGCACAATGCCGACTTGAGTACAAGAAAACTGGCTCTTCTTACTGTCTATGTTTTGAACCATTCCTGTGACACTAGTTATAGATTCCGATGGTTCACTTCAGGTTTACTGTATCCCTCTGACCTTCTTACCGACGATGAAACAGAGAAATTGCTTCGGAATTAAATACAAAAGGGACAATGCCGACTTAAGTACAGGAAGACTGGTTCTTCTTACTGTCTATGTTTTGAACCATTCCTGCGACACTAGTTATAGACTCTGATGCTTCACTTCAGGTTTACTGTATCCCTTGGACTTTCTTATTGACGTCTAAACACAGAAATTGAACCGGAATTAAATACAAAAGGTGCAATGCCGACTCAAGTTCAAGGAGACTGGCTCTTCTTGCTGCCTATGTTTAGAAACATTCCTGTGACACTAGTTATAGATTCCGATGCTTCACTTCAGGTTTACTGTATCCCTTGGATCTTCTTATTGACAACGAAACACAGAAATTGCATCGGAATTAAATACAAAGGGCACAATGCCGACTTAAGTACAAGAAGACTGGGTCTTCTAACTGTCTATGATTTGAAGCATTCCTGTGACACTAGTTATAGATTCCGATGCTTCACTTCAATTTTACTGTATCCCTTGGACTTTCTTATCGACGTCTAAACACAGAAATTGAATTGGAATTAAATACAAAAGGTACAATGCCGACTTAAGTACAAGAAGACTGGCTCTTCTCACTGGATATGTTTAGAAACATTCCTATGACACTAGTTATAGATTACGATGCTTCACTTCAGGTTTACTGTATCCCTTGAATCTTCTTATTGACAACGAAACACATAAATTGCATCGGAAATAAATACAAAAGGCACAATGCCGACTTAAGTACAAGAAAACTGACTCTTCTTACTGATTATGTTTTGCATATTTCCTGTGAGACAAGTATTAAATTCCGATGCTTCTTATTGACGATGAAACACAGAAATTGCATCGGAATTAAATACAAAAGGCACAATGCCGACTTAAGTACAAGAAGACTGGTTTTTCTTACTGTCTATGATTTCAACCATTCCTGTGACACTAGTTATAGATTCCGATGCTTCACGTCAGGTTTACTGTATACCTTGGACCTTTTTATTGACCACGAAACACATAAATTGCATCGGAATTAAATACAAAAGGTACAATGCCAACTTAAGTACAAGAAGACTGGCTCTTCTTACTGTCTATGTTTTGAACCATTCCTGTGACACTAGTTATAGATTCCCATGTTTCACTTCAGGATTAATGTATCCCTCTGACCTTCTTACCGACGATGAAACAGAGAAATTGCTTCGGAATTAAATACAAAAGACACAATGCCGACTTAAGTACAAGAAGACTGGCTCTTCTTACTGTCTATGATTTGAACCACTCCTGTGACACTAGCTATAGATTTCGATGCCTCACTTCTGGTTTACTGTATCCCTTGGACCTTCTAATTGACGACGAAACACAGAAATTTCATCGGAATTAAATAAAAAAGGCACAATGCCGACTTAAGTACAAGAAGACTGGCACTTCTTACGGTCTATGATTTGAACCATTCCTGAGACACTAGTTATAGATTCCGAAGCTTCACTTCAGGTTTACTGTATCCTTTGGATCTTCTTATTGACGACGAAACACAGACATTTCATCGGAATTAAATACAAAAGGCACAATGCGGACTTAAGTACAAGAAGACTGGCTCTTCTTACTGTCTATGATTTAAACCATTCCTGAGACACTAGTTATAGATACCGAAGCTTCACCTCAGGTTTACTGTATCCCTTGGACCTTCTTATTGACGACGAAACACAGAAATTGCAACGGAATTAAATACAAAAGGTACAATGCCGAATTAAGTACAAGAAGACTGACCCTTCTTACTGCCTATGTTTTGAACCATTCCTGTGGCACTGGTTATAGATTCCGATGCTTTACTTCAGGTTTACTGTATCCCTTGGACCTTCTTATTGACGACAAAACACAGAAATTGCATCATGATTAAATAAAAAAGGCACAATGCTGACTTAAGTACAAGAAGACTGGCTCTTCTTACTGTCTATGGTTTGAACCATTCCTATGGCACTAGTTATAGACTCCGATGCTTCACTTCAGGTTTACTGTATCCCTTGGACCTTCTTATACACGACGAAACACAGAAATTGCATCGGAATTAAATGCAAAAGGCACAACGCCGAATTAAGTTCAAAAGGGCTGACTCTTCTTACTGCCTATGTTTTGAACCATTCCTGTGACACTAGTTATAGATTCCGATGCCTCACTTCAGGTTTACTGTATCCCTTGGACCTTCTTATTGACGACGAAACACAGAAATTGCATCGGAATTAAATACAAAAGGGACAACGCCGAATTATGTACAAGAAGACTGACTCTTCTTACTGCCTATGTTTTGAACCATTCCTGTGACACTAGTTATAGATTCCGGTGCATCACTTCAGGTTTACTGTATCCCTTGGACCTTCTTATTGACGTCGAAACACAGAAATTGCATCGGAATTAAATACAAAAAGACAATGCCGACTTAAGTACAAGAAGACTGGCTCTTCTTACTGTCTATGATTTGAACCATTCCTGTGACACTAGTTATAGATTCCGATGATTCACTTCAGGTTTACTGTATCCCTTTGACCTTCTTATAGACGACAAAACACAGAAATTACATCGGAATTAAATACAAAAGGCACAATGCTGACTTAAGTACAAGAAGACTGGCTCTTCCTACTGTCTATGTTTTGAACCATTCCTATGGCACTAGTTATAGATTCCGATGCTTCACTTCAGGTTTACTGTATCCCTTTGACCTTCTTATTGACGACGAAACACAGAAATTGCGTCGGAAATAAGTACAAAAGGTACAATGCCGAATTAAGTACAAGAAGACTGACTCTTCTTACTGCCTATGTTTTGAACCATTCCTGTGACACTAGTTATAGATTCCGATGCTTCACTTAAGGTTTACTGTATCCCTTGGACCTTCTTATTGACGATGAAACACACAAATTGCATCGGAATTAAATACAAAAGGCACAATGCCGACTTAAGTACAAGAAGACTGACTCTTCTTACTGACTATGTTTTGAACATATCCTGTGAGACAAGAATTAAATTTCGATGTTTCGCTATATGTTTACTATATCCCTTGGACCTTCTTATTGACGATGAAACACAGAAATTGCATCGGAATTAAATACAAAAGGCACAATGCCGACTTAAGTACAAGAAGAGTGGCTCTTCTTACGGTCTATGTTTTCTACCATTCCTGTGACACTAGTTATAGATTCCGATGCTTCACTTCATGTTTACTGTATCCCTTGGACCTTCGTATTGACGACGAAACACAGAAATTGCTTCGGAATTAAATACAAAAGGCACAATGCCGACTGAAATACAAGAAGACTGGCTATTCTTACTGTCTATGTTTTGAACCATTCCTGTGACACTAGTTATAGTTTCTGGTGCTTCACTTCGGGTTTACTGTATCCCTTGGACCTTTTTTATTGACGACGAATCACAGAAATTGCATCGGAATTAAATACGAAAGGCACAATGCCGACTTAAGTACAAGATGACTGGTTTTTCTTACTGTCTATGATTTGAACCATTCCTGTGACACTAGTTATAGATTCCGATGCATCACGTCAGGTTTACTGTATACCTTGGACCTTCTTATTGACGACGAAACACAGAAATTGCATCGGCATTAAATACAAAAGGTACAATGCCGACGTAAGAACAAGAAGACTGGCTCTTCTTACTGTCTATGTTTTGAACCATTCCTGTGACACTAGTTGTTGTGTCGGTAGCTGGGCCGACACCGTGAAGTTGAGATTGCTGAAAATGAACTCTAGACTAACGCTGTAGCCGATAGTGCACGCACGGCATAAAGCAGACGGGCGTGAAGTCTGGAACATGAGAACTTATAAATGAATAAGAAGAAAAGTATGTAGATGCTTTTTACTTATCTTTTATTTAGTCCTTGGAATACATCTCTCTTGAATACTCGTAAGCTATAGGCACTGATACAAATGGCGCCTTGCTAGTTAGTTGCCATTAACTTAGCTGATGGCTATTCAGTCTCTCGGCTAATGAGAGAGAAAGACTTCGTACATCTGGTCGGTAGCTAGGTTCTCGTACAACTGGGCTGTAGCTTGGTTCTCCTCGTATCACGAGACCTGCCTTGGTGGTGGCGCTAGGTCTGCGATTACACAGTGGCGACACGCGGGTCCGACATGTACTAAATGGACCGCGGCCGATTTAAGCTACCACCTAGCAAGTGTGGTGTCTGGCGGTGACACCACACTAGTTATAGATTCCGATGGTTCACTTCTGGTTTACTGTATCCCTTGGACCTTCTAATTGACGACGAAACACAGAAATTTCATCGGAATTAAATACAAAAGGCACAATGCCGACTTAAGTACAGGGAGACTGGCTCTTCTTACGAACTATGATTTGAACCATTCCTGAGACACTAGTTATAGATTCCGAAGCTTCACTTCAGCTTTACTATATCTCTTGGACCTTCTTATTGACGACGAAACACAGATATTTCATCGGAATTAAATACAAAAGGCACAATGCCGACTTAAGTACAAGAAGACTGGCTCTTCTTACTATCTATGATTTGTACCGTTCCTGAGTCACTTGTTATAGATACCGAAGCTTCACTTCAGGATTACTGTATCCCTTGGACCTTCGTATTCACGACGAAACACAGAAATTGCATCGGAATTAAATACAAAAGGTACAACGCCGAATTAAGTACAAGAAGGCTGACTCTTCTTACTGCCTATGTTTTGAACCATTCCTGTGACACTAGTTATAGATTCCGATGCCTCACTTCAGGTTTACTGTATCCCTTGGACCTTCTTATTTACGACGAAACACAGAAACTGCATCGGACTTACATACAAAAGGGACAACGCCGAATTATGTACAAGAAGACTGACTCTTCTTACTGCCTATGTTTTGAACCATTCCTGTGACACTAGTTATAGATTCCGATGCTTCACTTAAGGTTTACTCTATCCCTTGGACCTTCTTGTTGACGACAAAACACAGAAGTTGTATCGGAATTAAATACAAAAGGCACTATGCTGACTTAAGTACAAGAAGACTGGCTCTTCTTACTGTCTCTGATTTGAACCATTCCTGTGGCACTAGTTATAGATTCCGATGTTTCACTTCAGGTTTACTGTATCGTTGGACCTTTTGATAGACGACGAAACACAGAAATTGCATCGGAATAAAGTACCAAAGGCACAATGCCGACTGAAATACAAGACGACTGGCTCTTCTTACTGTCTATGTTTTGAAACATTCCTGTGACACTAGTTATAGGTTCCGGTGCCTCACTTCGGGTTTACTGTATCCCTTGGACCTTTTTTATTGACGACGAAACAAAGATATTGCTTCGGAATTAAATACAAACGGCACAATGCCGACTTAAGTACAAGAAGACCGGCTCTTCTTTCTGTCTATGTTTTGAACCATTCCTGTGACACTAGATATAGATTCCGATGGTTCACTTCAGGTTTGCTGTATCCCTCTGACCTTCTTACCGACGATGAAACAGAGAAATTACTTCGTAATTAAATACAAAAGGGACAATGCCGACTTAAGTACAAGAAGACTGGTTCTTCTTACTGTCTATGATTTGAACCATTCCTGTGACACTAGTTATAGATCCCGATGCTTCACGTCAGGTTTACTGTATACCTTGGACCTTTTTATTGACCACGAAACACAGAAATTGCATCGGAATTAGATACAAAAGGTACAATGCCGACTTAAGTACAAGAAGACTGTCTCTTCTTACTGTCTATGTTTTGAACCATTCCTGTGTCACTAGTTATAGATTCCCATGGATCACTTCAGGATTAATGTATCCCTCTGACCTTCTTACCGACGATGAAACAGAGAAATTGCTTCGGAATTAAATACAAAAGGCACAATTCCGACTTAAGTACAAGAAGACTGGGTCTTCTTACTGTCTATGATTTAAACCATTCTTGAGACCCTAGTTATAGATACCCAAGCTTCACTTCAGGTTTACTGTATCCCTTGGACCTACTTATTGACGACGAAACACAGAAATTGCATCGGAATTAAATACAAAAGGTACAATGCCAAATTAAGTACAAGAAGACTGACCCTTCTTACTGCCTATGTTTTGAACCATTCCTGTGACACTAGTTATAGATTCCGATGCCTCACTTCAGGTTTACTGTATCCCTTGGACCTTCTTATTGACGACGAAACATAGAAATTGCATCGGAATTAAATATAAAAGGGACAACGCCGAATTATGTACAAGAAGACTGACTCTTCTTACTGCCTATGTTTTGAACCATTCCTGTGACACTAGTTATAGATTCCGGTGCTTCACTTCAGGTTTACTGTATCCCTTGGACCTTCTTATTGACGTCGAAACACAGAAATTGCATCGGAATTAAATACAAAAGGCACAACGCCGACTTAAGAACAAGAAGACTGACTCTTCTTACTGACTATGTTTTGAACATTTCCTGTGAGACAAGTATTAAATTTCGATGTTTCGCTATATGTTTACTATATCCCTTGGACCTTCTTATTGACGATGAAACACAGAAATTGCATTGGAATTAAATACAAAAGGCAGAATGCCGACTTAAGTACAAGAAGAGTGGCTCTTCTTACCATCTATGTTTTCTACCATTCCTGTGACACTAGTTATGGATTCCGATGCTTGACTTCAGGTTTACTGTATCCCTTGGACCTTCGTATTGACGACGAAACACAGAAATTGCTTCGGAATTAAATACAAAAGGCACAATGCCGACTTAAGTACAAGAAGAGTGGCTATTCTTAAGGTCTATGTTTTCAACCATTCCTGTGACACTAGTTATAGATTCCGATGCATCACTTCAGGTTTACTGTATCCCTTGGACCTTCTTATTGACGATGAAACACACAAATTGCATCGGAATTAAATACAAAAGGCACAATGCCGACTTAAGTACAAGAAGACTGACTCTTCTTACTGACTATGTTTTGAACATTTCCTGTGAGACCAGTATTGAATTCCGATGCTTCACTATATGTTTACTGGATCCCTTGGACCTTCTTATTGACGATGAAACACAGAAAATGCATCGGAATTAAATACAAAAGGCACAATGCCGACTTAAGTACAATAAGATTGGCTCTTCTTACCATCTATGTTTTGAACCATTCCTGTGTCACTAGTTACTGTATCCGATGCTTCACTTCAGGTTTACTGTATCCCTTGGACCTTCGTATTGACGACGAAACACAGAAATTGCTTCGCATTAAATACAAAAGGCACAATGCCGACTGAAATACAAGAAGACTGGCTCTTCTTACTGTCTATGTTTTGAAACATTCCTGTGACACTAGTTATAGTTTCCGGTGCCTCACTTCGGGTTTACTGTATCCCTTGGACCTTTTTTATTGACGACGAATCACAGAAATTGCATCGGAATTAAATACGAAAGGCACAATGCCGACTCAAGTACAAGAAGACTGGCTCTTCTTACTGCCTATGTTTAGAAACATTCCTGTGACACTAGTTATAGATTCCGATGCTTCACTTCAGGTTTACTGTATCCCTTGGATCTTCTTATTGACAATGAAACACAGAAATTGCATCGGAATTAAATACAAAAGGAACAATGCCGACTTAAGTACAAGAAGACTGACTCTTCTTACTGACTATGTTTTGAACATTTCCTGTGATACAAGTATTAAATTCTGATGCGTCGCTATATGTTTACTGTATCCCTTGGACATTCTTATTGATGATGAAACACAGGAATTGCATCGGAATTAAATACAAAAGGCACAATGCCGACTTAAGTACAAGATGACTGGTTTTTCTTACTGTCTATGATTTGAACCATTCCTGTGACACTAGTTATAGATTCCGATGCATCACGTCAGGTTTACTGTATACCTTGGACCTTCTTATTGACGACGAAACACAGAAATTGCATCGGCATTAAATACAAAAGGTACAATGCCGACGTAAGTACAAGAAGACTGGCTCTTCTTACTGTCTATGTTTTGAACCATTCCTGTGCCACTAGTTATAGATTCCGATGGTTCACTTCTGGTTTACTGTATCCCTTGGACCTTCTAATTGACGACGAAACACAGAAATTTCATCGGAATTAAATACAAAAGGCACAATGCCGACTTAAGTACAGGGAGACTGGCTCTTCTTACGAACTATGTATTGAACCATTCCTGAGACACTAGTTATAGATTCCGAAGCTTCACTTCAGCTTTACTATATCTCTTGGACCTTCTTATTGACGACGAAACACAGAAATTTCATCGGAATTAAATACAAAAGGCACAATGCCGACTTAAGTACAAGAAGACTGGCTCTTCTTACTATCTATGATTTGTACCGTTCCTGAGTCACTTGTTATAGATACCGAAGCTTCACTTCAGGATTACTGTATCCCTTGGACCTTCGTATTCACGACGAAACACAGAAATTGCATCGGAATTAAATACAAAAGGTACAACGCCGAATTAAGTACAAGAAGGCTGACTCTTCTTACTGCCTATGTTTTGAACCATTCCTGTGACACTAGTTATAGATTCCGATGCCTCACTTCAGGTTTACTGTATCCCTTGGACCTTCTTATTTACGACGAAACACAGAAACTGCATCGGACTTAAATACAAAAGGGACAACGCCGAATTATATACAAGAAGACAGACTCTTCTTACTGCCTATGTTTTGAACCATTCCTGTGACACTAGTTATAGATTCCGATGCTTCACTTAAGGTTTACTCTATCCCTTGGACCTTCTTGTTGACGACAAAACACAGAAATTGTATCGGAATTAAATACAAAAGGCACTATGCTGACTTAAGTACAAGAAGACTGGCTCTTCTTACTGTCTATGATTTGAACCATTCCTGTGGCACTAGTTATAGATTCCGATGTTTCACTTCAGGTTTACTGTATCGTTGGACCTTTTGATAGACGACGAAACACAGAAATTGCATCGGAATTAAGTACCAAAGGCACAATGCCGACTGAAATACAAGAAGACTGGCTCTTCTTACTGTCTATGTTTTGAAACATTCCTGTGACACTAGTTATAGGTTCCGGTGCCACACTTCGGGTTTACTGTATCCCTTGGACCTTTTTTATTGACGACGAAACAAAGATATTGCTTCGGAATTAAATACAAACGGCACAATGCCGACGTAAGTACAAGAATACCGGCTCTTCTTTCTGTCTATGTTTTGAACCATTCCTGTGACACTAGTTATAGATTCCGATGGTTCACTTCAGGTTTACTGTATCCCTCTGACCTTCTTACCGACGATGAAACAGAGAAATTGCTTCGTAATTAAATACAAAGGGGACAATGCCGACTTAAGTACAAGAAGACTGGGTCTTCTTACTGTCTATGATTTGAACCATTCCTGTGACACTAGTTATAGATCCCGATGCTTCACGTCAGGTTTACTGTATACCTTGGACCTTTTTATTGACCACGAAACACAGAAATTGCATCGGAATTAAATACAAAAGGTACAATGCCGACTTAAGTACAAGAAGACTGTCTCTTCTTACTGTCTATGTTTTGAACCATTCCTGTGACACTAGTTATAGATTCCCATGGATCACTTCAGGATTAATGTATCCCTCTGACCTTCTTACCGACGATGAAACAGAGAAATTGCTTCGGAATTAAATACAAAAGGCACAATTCCGACTTAAGTACAAGAAGACTGGGTCTTCTTACTGTCTATGATTTAAACCATTCTTGAGACCCTAGTTATAGATACCGAAGCTTCACTTCAGGTTTACTGTATCCCTTGGACCTTCTTATTGACGACGAAACACAGAAATTGCATCGGAATTAAATACAAAAGGTACAATGCCGACTTAAGTACAAGAAGACTGTCTCTTCTTACTGTCTATGTTTTGAACCATTCCTGTGACACTAGTTATAGATTCCCATGGATCACTTCAGGATTAATGTATCCCTGTGACCTTCTTACCGACGATGAAACAGAGAAATTGCTTCGGAATTAAATACAAAAGGCACAATTCCGACTTAAGTACAAGAAGACTGGGTCTTCTTACTGTCTATGATTTAAACCATTCTTGAGACCCTAGTTATAGATACCGAAGCTTCACTTCAGGTTTACTCTATCCCTTGGACCTTCTTGTTGACGACAAAACACAGAAGTTGTATCGGAATTAAATACAAAAGGCACTATGCTGACTTAAGTACAAGAAGACTGGCTCTCCTTACTGTCTATGATTTGAACCATTCCTGTGGCACTAGTTATAGATTCCGATGTTTCACTTCAGGTTTACTGTATCGTTGGACCTTTTGATAGACGACGAAACACAGAAATTGCATCGGAATTAAGTACCAAAGGCACAATGCCGACTGAAATACAAGACGACTGGCTCTTCTTACTGTCTATGTTTTGAAACATTCCTGTGACACTAGTTATAGGTTCCGGTGCCTCACTTTGGGTTTACTGTATCACTTGGACCTTTTTTATTGACGACGAAACAAAGATATTGCTTCGGAATTAAATACAAACGGCACAATGCCGACTTAAGTACAAGAAGACCGGCTCTTCTTTCTGTCTATGTTTTGAACCATTCCTGTGACACTAGATATAGATTCCGATGGTTCACTTCCGGTTTACTGTATCCCTCTGACCTTCTTACCGACGATGAAACAGAGAAATTACTTCGTAATTAAATACAAAAGGGACAATGCCGACTTAAGTACAAGAAGACTGGTTCTTCTTACTGTCTATGATTTGAACCATTCCTGTGACACTAGTTATAGATCCCGATGCTTCACGTCAGGTTTACTGTATACCTTGGACCTTTTTATTGACCACGAAACACAGAAATTGCATCGGAATTAGATACAAAAGGTACAATGCCGACTTAAGTACAAGAAGACTGTCTCTTCTTACTGTCTATGTTTTGAACCATTCCTGTGTCACTAGTTATAGATTCCCATGGATCACTTCAGGATTAATGTATCCCTCTGACCTTCTTACCGACGATGAAACGGAGAAATTGCTTCGGAATTAAATACAAAAGGCACAATTCCGACTTAAGTACAAGAAGACTGGGTCTTCTTACTGTCTATGATTTAAACCATTCTTGAGACCCTAGTTATAGATACCGAAGCTTCACTTCAGGTTTACTGTATCCCTTGGACCTTCTTATTGACGACGAAACACAGAAATTGCATCGGAATTAAATACAAAAGGTACAATGCCAAATTAAGTACAAGAAGACTGACCCTTCTTACTGCCTATGTTTTGAACCATTCCTGTGACACTAGTTATAGATTCCGATGCCTCACTTCAGGTTTACTGTATCCCTTGGACCTTCTTATTGACGACGAAACATTGAAATTGCATCGGAATTAAATACAAAAGGGACAACGCCGAATTATGTACAAGAAGACTGACTCTTCTTACTGCCTATGTTTTGAACCATTCCTGTGACACTAGTTATAGATTCCGGTGCTTCACTTCAGGTTTACTGTATCCCTTGGACCTTCTTATTGACGTCGAAACACAGAAATTGCATCGGAATTAAATACAAAAGGCACAACGCCGACTTAAGAACAAGAAGACTGACTCTTCTTACTGACTATGTTTTGAACATTTCCTGTGAGACAAGTATTAAATTTCGATGTTTCGCTATATGTTTACTATATCCCTTGGACCTTCTTATTGACGATGAAACACAGAAATTGCATTGGAATTAAATACAAAAGGCAGAATGCCGACTTAAGTACAAGAAGAGTGGCTCTTCTTACGGTCTATGTTTTCTACCATTCCTGTGACACTAGTTATAGATTCCGATGCTTGACTTCAGGTTTACTGTATCCCTTGGACCTTCGTATTGACGACGAAACACAGAAATTGCTTCGGAATTAAATACAAAAGGCACAATGCCGACTGAAATACAAGAAGACTGGCTCTAGTTACTGTCAATGTTTTGAACCATTCCTGTGACACTAGTTATAGTTTCCGGTGCTTCACTTCGCGTTTACTGTATCCCTTGGACCTTTTTTATTGACGACGAATCACAGAAATTGCATCGGAATGAAATACGAAAGGCACAATGCTGACTTAAGTACAAGAAGACTGGCTCTTCTTCCTGTCTATGTTTTGAACCATTCCTGTGACACTAGTTATAGATTCCGATGCTTCACATCAGGTTTACTGTACCCCTTGGACCTTCTTATTGACGACGAGACACAGATATTGCATCGGATTTAAATACAAACGGCACAATGCCGACTTAAGTACAAGAAGACTGGCTCTTCTTACTGTCTACGTTTTGAACCATTCCTGAGACACTAGTTATAGATTCCGAAGCTTCACTTCAGATTTACTGTATCCCTTGGACCTCCTTATTGTCGACGAAACACAGTAATTGCATCGGAATTAAATACAAAAGGTGCAATGCCTAATTAAGTACATGAGGACTGACTCTTCCTACTGCCTATGTTTTGAACCATTCCTGTGACACTAGTTATAGATTCCATTGCTTCACCTCAGGTTTACTGTATACCTTGGACCTTCTTATTGACAACTAAACACAGAATATGAATCGGAATTAAATACAAACGGCACAATGCCGACTCACGTACAAGAAGACTGGCTCTTCTTACTGTCTATGTTTAGAACCATTTCTGTGACACTAGTTATGGATTCCGATGCTTCACTTCAGGTTTACTGTATCCCTCGGATCTTCTTATTGACAACGAAACACAGAAATTGCATCGGAATTAAATACAAAAGGCACAATGCCGACTTAAGTACAAGATGACTGACTCTTCTTACTTACTATGTTTTGAACATTTCCTGTGAGACAAGTATTAAATTCCGATGTTTCGCTATATGTTTACTGTATCCCTTGGTCCTTCTTATTGACGATGAAACACAGAAATTGCATCGGAATTAAATACAAAAGGCACAATGCCGACTTAAGTACAAGAAGAGTGGCTATTCTTAAGGTCTATGTTTTCAACCATTCCTGTGACACTAGGTATAGATTCCGATGCATCACTTCAGGTTTACTGTATCCCTTGGTCCTTCTTATTGACGATGAAACACACAAATTGCATCGGAATTAAATACAAAAGGCACAATGCCGACTTAAGTACAAGAAGACTGACTCTTCTTACTGACTATGTTTTGAACATTTCCTGTGAGACCAGTATTGAATTCCGATGCTTCACTATATGTTTACTGGATCCCTTGGACCTTCTTATTGACGATGAAACACAGAAAATGCATCGGAATTAAATACAAAAGGCACAATGCCGACTTAAGTACAATAAGATTGGCTCTTCTTACCATCTATGTTTTGAACCATTCCTGTGTCACTAGTTATTGTATCCGATGCTTCACTTCAGGTTTACTGTATCCCTTGGACCTTCGTATTGACGACGAAACACAGAAATTGCTTCGCATTAAATACAAAAGGCACAATGCCGACTTAAGTACAAGAAGTCTGGCTCTTCTTACTGTCTATGTTTTGAAACATTACTGTGACACTAGTTATAGATTCAGATGCTTCACTTCAGGTTTACTGTATCCCTTGGACCTTCTTATTGACGACAAAACACAGAAATTGTATCGGAATTAAATACAAAAGGCACTATGCTGACTTAAGTACAAGAAGACTGGCTCTTCTTACTGTCTAAGATTTGAACCATTCCTGTGGCACTAGATATAGAATCCGATGCTTCACTTCAGGTTTACTGTATCGTTGGACCTTTTGATAGACGACGAAACACAGAAATTGCATCGGAATTAAATACCAAAGGCACAATGCCGACTGAAATACAAGAAGACTGGCTCTTCTTACTGTCTATGTTTTGAAACATTCCTGTGACACTAGTTATAGTTTCCGGTGCCTCACTTCGGGTTTACTGTATCCCTTGGACCTTTTTTATTGACGACGAATCACAGAAATTGCATCGGAATTAAATACGAAAGGCACAATGCCGACTCAAGTACAAGAAGACTGGCTCTTCTTACTGCCTATGTTTAGAAACATTCCTGTGACACTAGTTATAGATTCCGATGCTTCACTTCAGGTTTACTGTATCCTTTGGATCTTCTTATTGACAATGAAACACAGAAATTGCATCGGAATTAAATACAAAAGGAACAATGCCGACTTAAGTACAAGAAGACTGACTCTTCTTACTGACTATGTTTTGAACTTTTCCTGTGATACAAGTATTAAATTCTGATGCTTCGCTATATGTTTACTGTATCCCTTGGACATTCTTATTGACGATGAAACACAGAAATTGCATCGGAATTAAATACAAAAGGCACAATGCCGACTTAAGTACAAGATGACTGGTTTTTCTTACTGTCTATGATTTGAACCATTCCTGTGACACTAGTTATAGATTCCGATGCATCACGTCAGGTTTACTGTATACCTTGGACCTTCTTATTGACGACGAAACACAGAAATTGCATCGGCATTAAATACAAAAGGTACAATGCCGACGTAAGTACAAGAAGACTGGCTCTTCTTACTGTCTATGTTTTGAACCATTCCTGTGCCACTAGTTATAGATTCCGATGGTTCACTTCTGGTTTACTGTATCCCTTGGACCTTCTAATTGACGACGAAACACAGAAATTTCATCGGAATTAAATACAAAAGGCACAATGCCGACTTAAGTACAGGGAGACTGGCTCTTCTTACGAACTATGATTTGAACCATTCCTGAGACACTAGTTATAGATTCCGAAGCTTCACTTCAGCTTTACTATATCTCTTGGACCTTCTTATTGACGACGAAACACAGAAATTTCATCGGAATTAAATACAAAAGGCACAATGCCGACTTAAGTACAAGAAGACTGGCTCTTCTTACTATCTATGATTTGTACCGTTCCTGAGTCACTTGTTATAGATACCGAAGCTTCACTTCAGGATTACTGTATCCCTTGGACCTTCGTATTCACGACGAAACACAGAAATTGCATCGGAATTAAATACAAAAGGTACAACGCCGAATTAAGTACAAGAAGGCTGACTCTTCTTACTGCCTATGTTTTGAACCATTCCTGTGACGCTAGTTATAGATTCCGATGCCTCACTTCAGGTTTACTGTATCCCTTGGACCTTCTTATTTACGACGAAACACAGAAACTGCATCGGACTTAAATACAAAAGGGACAACGCCGAATTATGTACAAGAAGACAGACTCTTCTTACTGCCTATGTTTTGAACCATTCCTGTGACACTAGTTATAGATTCCGATGCTTCACTTAAGGTTTACTCTATCCCTTGGACCTTCTTGTTGACGACAAAACACAGAAATTGTATCGGAATTAAATACAAAAGGCACTATGCTGACTTAAGTACAAGAAGACTGGCTCTTCTTACTGTCTATGATTTGAACCATTCCTGTGGCACTAGTTATAGATTCCGATGTTTCACTTCAGGTTTACTGTATCGTTGGACCTTTTGATAGACGACGAAACACAGAAATTGCATCGGAATTAAGTACCAAAGGCACAATGCCGACTGAAATACAAGAAGACTGGCTCTTCTTACTGTCTATGTTTTGAAACATTCCTGTGACACTAGTTATAGGTTCCGGTGCCTCACTTCGGGATTACTGTATCCCTTGGACCTTTTTTATTGACGACGAAACAAAGATATTGCTTCGGAATTAAATACAAACGGCACAATGCCGACGTAAGTACAAGAATACCGGCTCATCTTTCTGTCTATGTTTTGAACCAATCCTGTGACACTAGTTATAGATTCCGATGGTTCACTTCAGGTTTACTGTATCCCTCTGACCTTCTTACCGCCGATGAAGCAGAGAAATTGCTTCGTAATCAAATACAAAAGGGACAATGCCGACTTAAGTACAAGAAGACTGGGTCTTCTTACTGTCTATGATTTGAACCATTCCTGTGACACTAGTTATAGATCCCGATGCTTCACGTCAGGTTTACTGTATACCTTGGACCTTTTTATTGACCACGAAACACAGAAATTGCATCGGAATTAAATACAAAAGGTACAATGCCGACTTAAGTACAAGAAGACTGTCTCTTCTTACTGTCTATGTTTTGAACCATTCCTGTGACACTAGTTATAGATACCCATGGATCACTTCAGGATTAATGTATCCCTCTGACCCTCTTACCGACGATGAAACAGAGAAATTGCTTCGGAATTAAATACAAAAGGCACAATTCCGACTTAAGTACAAGAAGACTGGGTCTTCTTACTGTCTATGATTTAAACCATTCTTGAGACCCTAGTTATAGATACCGAAGCTTCACTTCAGGTTTACTGTATCCCTTGGACCTTCTTATTGACAACGAAACACAGATATTGCATCGGAATTAAATACAAAAGGTACAATGCCAAATTAAGTACAAGAAGTCTGACCCTTCTTACTGCCTATGTTTTGAACCATTCCTGTGACACTAGTTATAGATTCCGATGCCTCACTTCAGGTTTACTGTATCCCTTGGACCTTCTTATTGACGACGAAACATAGAAATTGCATCGGAATTAAATACAAAAGGGACAACGCCGAATTATGTACAAGAAGACTGACTCTTCTTACTGCCTATGTTTTGAACCATTCCTGTGACACTAGTTATAGATTCCGGTGCTTCACTTCAGGTTTACTGTATCCCTTGGACCTTCTTATTGACGTCGAAACATAGAAATTGCATCGGAATTAAATACAAAAGGCACAACGCCGACTTAAGAACAAGAAGACTGACTCTTCTTACTGACTATGTTTTGAACATTTCCTGTGAGACAAGTATTAAATTTCGATGTTTCGCTATATGTTTACTATATCCCTTGGACCTTCTTATTGACGATGAAACACAGAAATTGCATTGGAATTAAATACAAAAGGCAGAATGCCGACTTAAGTACAAGAAGAGTGGCTCTTCTTACGGTCTATGTTTTCTACCATTCCTGTGACACTAGTTATAGGTTCCGATGCTTGACTTCAGGTTTACAGTATCCCTTGGACCTTCGTATTGACGACGAAACACAGAAATTGCTTCGGAATTAAATACAAAAGGCACAATGCCGACTGAAATACAAGAAGACTGGCTCTAGTTACTTTCAATGTTTTGAACCATTCCTGTGACACTAGTTATAGTTTCCGGTGCTTCACTTCGCGTTTACTGTATCCCTTGGACCTTTTTTATTGACGACGAATCACAGAAATTGCATCGGAATGAAATACGAAAGGCACAATGCTGACTTAAGTACAAGAAGACTGGCTCTTCTTCCTGTCTATGTTTTGAACCATTCCTGTGACACTAGTTATAGATTCCGATGCTTCACATCAGGTTTACTGTATCCCTTGGACCTCCTTATTGTCGACGAAACACAGAAATTGCATCGGAATTAAATACAAAAGGTGCAATGCCTAATTAAGTACATGAGGACTGACTCTTCCTACTGCCTATGTTTGAACCATTCCTGTGACACTAGTTATAGATTCCAATGCTTCACCTCAGGTTTACTGTATCCCTTGGACCTTCTTATTGACAACTAAACACAGAAATTGAATCGGAATTAAATACAAACGGCACAATGCCGACTCACGTACAAGAAGACTGGCTCTTCTTACTGTCTATGTTTAGAACCATTTCTGTGACACTAGTTATAGATTCCGATGCTTCACTTCAGGTTTACTGTATCCCTCGGATCTTCTTATTGACAACGAAACACAGAAATTGCATCGGAATTAAATACAAAAGGCACAATGCCGACTTAAGTACAAGAAGACTGACTCTTCTTACTAACTATGTTTTGAACATTTCCTGTGCGACAAGTATTAAATTCCGATGTTTCGCTATATGTTTACTGTATCCCTTGGTCCTTCTTATTGACGATGAAACACAGAAATTCACATCGGAATTAAATACAAAAGGCACAATGCCGACTTAAGTACAATAAGATTGGCTCTTCTTACCATCTATGTTTTGAACCATTCCTGTGTCACTAGTTATTGTATCCGATGCTTCACTTCAGGTTTACTGTATCCCTTGGACCTTCGTATTGACGACGAAACACAGAAATTGCTTCGCATTAAATACAAAATGCACAATGCCGACTTAAGTACAAGAAGTCTGGCTCTTCTTACTGTCTATGTTTTGAAACATTACTGTGACACTAGTTATAGATTCCGATGCTTCACTTGAGGTTTACTGTATCCCTTGGACCTTCTTATTGACGACAAAACACAGAAATTGTATCGGAATTAAATACAAAAGGCACTATGCTGACTTAAGTACAAGAAGACTGGCTCTTCTTACTGTCTAAGATTTGAACCATTCCTGTGGCACTAGATATAGAATCCGATGCTTCACTTCAGGTTTACTGTATCGTTGGACCTTTTGATAGACGACGAAACACAGAAATTGCATCGGAATTAAATACCAAAGGCACAATGCCGACTGAAATACAAGAAGACTGGCACTTCTTACTGTCTATGTTTTGAAACATTCCTGTGACACTAGTTATAGTTTCCGGTGCCTCACTTCGGGTTTACTGCATCCCTTGGACCTTTTTTATTGACGACAAATCACAGAAATTGCATAGGAATTAAATACGAAAGGCACAATGCTGACTTAAGTACAAGAAGACAGGCTCTTCTTTCTGTCTATGTTTTGAACCATTCCTGTGACACTAGTTATAGATTCCGATGCTTCACATCAGGTTTACTGTATCCCTTGGACCTTCTTTTGAGGACGAAACACAGATATTGCTTCGGAATTAAATACAAACGGCACAATGCCGACTTAAGTACAAGAAGACTGGCTCTTCTTACTGTCTTCGTTTTGAACCATTCCTGAGACACTAGTTATAGATTCCAAAGCTTCACTTCAGATTTACTGTATCCCTTGGACCTCCTTATTGTCGACGAAACACAGAAATTGCATCGGAATTATATACAAAAGGTGCAATGCCGAATTAAGTACATGAGGACTGACTCTTCCTATTGCCAATGTTTTGAACCATTCCTGTGCCACTAGTTATAGATTCCGAAGCTTCACCTCAGGTTTACTGTATCCCTTGGACCTTCTTATTGACAACTAAACACAGAAATTGAATCGGAGTTAAATACAAAAGGCACAATGCCGACTCAAGTACAAGAAGACTGGCTCTTCTTACTGCCTATGTTTAGAAACATTCCTGTGACACTAGTTATAGATTCCGATGCTTCACTTCAGGTTTACTGTATCCCTTGGATCTTCTTATTGACAACGAAACACAGAAATTGCATCTGAATTAAATACAAAAGGCACAATGCCAACTTAAGTACAAGAAAACTGGCTCTTCTTACTGTCTATGTTTTGAACCATTCCTGTGACAGTAGTTATAGATTCCGATGGTTCACTTCAGGTTTACTGTATCCCTCTGACCTTCTTACCGACGATGAAACAGAGAAATTGCATCGGAATTAAATACAAAAGGGACAATGCCGACTTAAGTACAAGAAGACTGGTTCTTCTTACTGTCTATGATTTGAACCATTCCTGTGACACTAGTAATAGATTCCGATGCATGACGTCAGATTTACTGTATACCTTGGACCTTCTTATTGACGACGAAACACGGAAATTGCATCGGAATTAAATACAAAAGGTACAATGCCGACTTAAGTACAAGAAGACTAACTCTTCTTACTGTCTGTCTTTTGAACCATTCCTGACACACTAGTTATAGATTCCGATGCTTCACTTCAGGTTTACTGTATCCCTTGGATCTTCTTATTGACAACGAAACACAGAAATTGCATCGGAATTAAATACAAAGGGCACAATGCCGACTTAAGTACAAGAAGACTGGGTCTTCTAACTGTCTATGTTTTGAAGCATTCCTGTGACACTAGTTATAGATTCCGATGCCTCACTTCAGGTTTACTGTATCCCTTGGACTTTCTTATTGACGTCGAAACAATGAAATTGCATCGGAATTAAACACAAAAGGGACAACGCCGAATTATGTACAAGAAGACTGACTCTTCTTACTGCCTATGTTTTGAACCATTCCTGTGACACTAGTTATAGATTCCGGTGCATCACTTCAGGTTTACTGTATCCCTTGGACCTTCTTATTGACGTCGAAACACAGAAATTGCATCGGAATTAAATACAAAAAGACAATGCCGACTTAAGTACAAGAAGACTGGCTCTTCTTATTGTCTATGTTTTGAACCATTCCTGTGACACTAGTTATAGATTCGGATGATTCACTTCAGGTTTACTGTATCCCTTGGACCTTCTTATAGACGACAAAACACAGAAATTACATCGGAATTAAATACAAAAGGCACAATGCTGACATAAGTACAAGAAGACTGGCTCTTCTTACTGTCTATGTTTTGAACCATTCCTATGGCACTAGTTATAGATTCCGATGCTTCACTTCAGGTTTACTGTATCCCTTTGACCTTCTTATTGACGACGAAACACAGAAATTGCGTCGGAAATAAATACAACAGGTACAACGCCGAATTAAGTACAAGAAGACTGACTCTTCTTACTGCCTATGTTTTGACCCATTCCTGTGACACTAGTTATAGATTCCGATGCTTCACTTAAGGTTTACTGTATCCCTTGGACCTTCTTATTGACGATGAAACACACAAATTGCATCGGAATTAAATACAAAAGGCACAATGCCGACTTAAGTACAAGAAGACTGACTCTTCTTACTGCCTATGTTTTGAACCATTCCTGTGACACTAGTTATGGATTCCGGTGCTTCACTTCTGGTTTCTGTATCCCTTGGACCTTCTTATTGACGTCGAAACACAGAAATTGCATCGGAATTAAATACAAAAGGCACAACGCCGACTTAAGAACAAGAAGACTGACTCTTCTTACTGACTATGTTTTGAACATTTCCTGTGAGACAAGTATTAAATTTCGATGTTTCGCTATATGTTTACTATATCCCTTGGACCTTATTATTGACGATGAAACACAGAAATTGCATCGGAATTAAATACAAAAGGCAGAATGCCGACTTAAATACAAGAAGACTGGCTCTTCTTACTGTCTATGTTTTGAACCATTCCTGTGATACTAGTTATAGTTTCTGGTGCTTCACTTCGGGTTTACTGTATCCCTTGGACCTTTTTTATTGACGACGAATCACAGAAATTGCATCGGAATT
This sequence comes from Schistocerca serialis cubense, assembly GCF_023864345.2. Taxonomy (NCBI): domain Eukaryota; kingdom Metazoa; phylum Arthropoda; class Insecta; order Orthoptera; family Acrididae; genus Schistocerca; species Schistocerca serialis. Next base: position 183,980,446 of record NC_064649.1, on the reverse strand, counting down.
AAATACGAAAGGCACAATGCCGACTCAAGTACAAGAAGACCGGCTCTTCTTACTGCCAATGTTTAGAAACATTCCTGTGACACTAGTTATAGAATCCGATGCTTCACTTCAGGTTTACTGTATCCCTTGGACCTTCTTATTGACAACGAAACACAGAAATTGCATCGGAATTAAATACAAAAGGCACAATGCCGACTTAAGTACAAGAAGACTGACTCTTCTTACTGACTATGTTTTGAACATTTCCTGTGATACATGTAATAAATTCCGATGCTTCGCTATATGTTTACTGTATCCCTTGGATATTCTTATTGACGATGAAACACAGAAATTGCATCGGAATTAAATACAATAGGCACAATGCCGACTTAAGTACAAGATGACTGGTTTTTCTTACTGTCTATGATTTGAACCATTCCTGTGACACTAGTTATAGATTCCGATGCATCACGTCAGGTTTACTGTATACCTTGGACCTTCTTATTGACGACGAAGCACAGAAATTGCATCGGAATTAAATACAAAAGGTACAATGCCGACATAAGTACAAGAAGACTGGCTCTTCTTACTGTCTATGTTTTGAACCATTCCTGTGACACTATTTATAGATTCCGATGGTTCACTTCTGGTTTACTGTATCCCTTGGACCTTCTAATTGACGACGAAACACAGAAATTTCATCGGAATTAAATACAAAAGGCACAATGCCGACTTAAGTACAAGGAGACTGGCTCTTCTTAAGAACTATGATTTGAACCATTCCTGAGACACTAGTTATAGATTCCGAATCTTCACTTCAGCTTTACTATATCTCTTGGACCTTCTTATTGACGACGAAACACAGAAATTTCATCGGAATTATATACAAAAGGCACAATGCCGACTTAAGTACAAGAAGACTGGCTCTTCTTACAATCTATGATTTGTACCGTTCCTGAGTCACTAGTTATAGATACCGAAGCTTCACTTCAGGTTTACAGTATCCCTTGGACCTTCTTATTGACGACGAAACACAGAAATTGCATCGGAATTAAATACAAAAGGTACAATGCCGAATTAAGTACAAGAAGACTGACCCTTCTTACTGCCTATGTTTTGAACCATTCCTGTGGCACTGGTTATAGATTCCGATGCTTCACTTCAGGTTTACTGTATCCCTTGGACCTTCTTATAGACGACAAAACACAGAAATTGCATCATAATTAAATACAAAAGTCACAATGCTGACTTAAGTACAAGAAGACTGGCTCTTCTTACTGTCTATGTTTTGAACCATTCCTATGGCACTACTTATAGATTCCGATGCTTCACTTCAGGTTTACTGTATCCCTTGGACCTTCGTATTCACGACGAAACACAGAAATTGCATCGGAATTAAATACAAAAGGTACAACGCCGAATTAAGTACAAGAAGGCTGACTCTTCTTGCTGACTATGTTTTGAACCATTCCTGTGACACTAGTTATAGATTCCGATGGCTCATTTCAGGTTTACTGTATCCCTTGGACCTTCTTATTGACGACGAAACACAGAAACTGCATCGGAATTAAATACAAAAGGGACAACGCCGAATTATGTACAAGAAGACAGACTCTTCTTACAGCCTATGTTTTGAACCATTCCTGTGACACTAGTTATACACTCCTGGAAATGGAAATAAGAACACATTGACACCGGTGTGTCAGACCCACCATACTTGCTCCGAACACTGCGAGAGGGCTGTACAAGCAATGATCACACGCACGGCACAGCGGACACACCAGGAACCGCGGTGTTGGCCGTCGAATGGAGCTAGCTGCGCAGCATTTGTGCACCGCCGCCGTCAGTGTCAGCCAGTTTGCCGTGGAATACGGAGCTCCATCGCAGTCTTTAACACTGGTAGCATGCCGCGACAGCGTGGACGTGAACCGTATGTGCAGTTGACGGACTTTGAGCGAGGGCGTATAGTGGGCATGCGGGAGGCCGGGTGAACGTACCGCCGAATTGCTCAACACGTGGGGCGTGAGGTCTCCACAGTACATCGATGTTGTCGCCAGTGGTCGGCGGAAGGTGCACGTGCCCGTCGGCCTGGGACCGGACCGCAGCGACGCACGGATGCACGCCAAGACCGTAGGATCCTACGCAGTGCCGTAGGGGACCGCACCGCCACTTCCCAGCAAATTAGGGACACTGTTGCTCCTGGGGTATCGGCGAGGACCATTCGCAACCGTCTCCATGAAGCTGGGCTACGGTCCCGCACACCGTTAGGCCGTCTTCCGCTCACGCCCCAACATCGTGCAGCCCGCCTCCAGTGGTGTCGCGACAGGCGTGAATGGAGGGACGAATGGAGACGTGTCGTCTTCAGCGATGAGAGTCGCTTCTGCCTTGGTGCCAATGATGGTCGTATGCGTGTTTGGCGGCGTGCAGGTGAGCGCCACAATCAGGACTGCATACGACCGAGGCACACAGGGCCAACACCCGGCATCATGGTGTGGGGAGCGATCTCCTACACTGGCCGTACACCACTGGTGATTGTCGAGGGGACACTGAATAGTGCACGGTACATCCAAACCGTCATCGAACCCATCGTTCTACCATTCCTAGACCGGCAAGGGAACTTGCTATTCCAACAGGACAATGCACGTCCGCATGTATCCCGTGCCACCCAACGTGCTCTAGAAGGTGTAAGTCAACTACCCTGGCCAGCAAGATCTCCGGATCTGTCCCCCATTGAGCATGTTTGGGACTGGATGAAGCGTCGTCTCACGCTGTCTGCACATCCAGCACGAACGCTGGTCCAACTGAGGCGCCAGGTGGAAATGGCATGGGAAGCCGTTCCACAGGACTACATCCAGCATCTCTACGATCGTCTCCATGGGAGAATAGCAGCCTGCATTGCTGCGAAAGGTGGATATACACTGTACTAGTGCCGACATTGTGCATGCTCTGTTGCCTGTGTCTATGTGCCTGTGGTTCTGTCAGTGTGATCATGTGATGTATCTGACCCCAGGAATGTGTCAATAAAGTTTCCCTTTCCTGGGACAATGAATTCACGGTGTTCTTATTTCAATTTCCAGGAGTGTAGATTCCGATGCTTCACTTCAGGTATACTGTATCCCTTGGACCTTCTTATTGACGACGAAACACAGAAATTGCATCGGAATTAAATACAAAAAGACAAAGCCGACTTAAGTACAAGAAGACTGGCTCTTCTTACTGTCTATGTTTTGAACCATTCCTGTGAACTAGTTATAGATTCCGATGATTCACTTCAGGTTTACTGTATCCTTTGGACCATCTTATAGACGACAAAACACAGAAATTGCATCGGAATTAAATACAAAAGGCACAATGCTGACTTAACTACAAGAAGACTGGCTCTTCTTACTGTCTATGTTTTGAACCATTCCTATGGCACTAGTTATAGATTCCGATGCTTCACTTCAGGTTCACTGCATCCCTTGGACTTTCTTATCGACGTCTAAACACAGAAATTAAGTCGGAATTAAATACAAAAGGTACAATGCCGACTTAAGTACAAGAAGACTGGCTCTTCATACTGCCAATGTTTAGAAACATTCCTGTGACACTAGTTATAGATTCCGATGCTTCACTTCAGGTTTACTGTATCCCTTGGATCTTCTTATTGACAACGAAACACAGAAATTGCATCGGAATTAAATACAAAAGGCACAATGCCGACTTAAGTACAAGAAGACTGACTCTTCTTACTGACTATGTTTTGAACATTTCCTGTGATACAAGTATTAAATTCCGATGCTTCGCTATATGTTTACTGTATCCCTTGGACATTCTTATTGACGATGAAACACAGAAATTGCATCGGAATTAAATACAAAAGTCACAATGCCGACTTAAGTAAAAGATGACTGGTTTTTCTTACTGTCTATGATTTCAACCATTCCTGTGACACTAGTTATAGATTCCGATGCATCACGTCAGGTTTACTGTATACCTTGGACCTTCTTATTGACGACGAAACACAGAAATTGAATCGGAATTAAATACAAAAGGTACAATGCCGACGTAAGTACAAGAAGACTGGCTCTTCTTACTGTCTATGTTTTGAACCATTCCTGTGACACTAGTTATAGATTCCGATGGTTCACTTTTGGTTTACTGTATCCCTTGGACCTTCTAATTGACGACGAAACAGAGAAATTTCATCGGAATTAAATACAAAAGGCACAATGCCGACTTAAGTACAAGGAGACTGGCTCTTCTTAGGAACTATGATTTGAACCATTCCTGAGACACTAGTTATAGATTCCGAAGCTTCACTTCAGCTTTACTATATCTCTTGGACCTTCTTATTGACGACGAACCACAGAAATTGCATCGGAATTAAATACAAAAGGTACAATGCCGAATTAAGTACAAGAAGACTGACCCTTCTTACTGCCTATGTTTTGAACCATTCCTGTGGAACTGGTTATAGATTCCGATGCTTCACTTCAGGTTTACTGTATCCCTTGGACCTTCTTATTGACGACAAAACACAGAAAATGCATCATAATTAAATACAAAAGGCACAATGCTGACTTAAGTACAAGAAGACTGGCACTTCTTACTGTCTATGTTTTGAATCATTCCTATGGCACTAGTTATAGATTCCGATGCTTCACTTCAGGTTTACTGTATCCCTTGGACCTTCGTATTCACGACGAAACACAGAAATTGCATCGGAATTAAATACAAAAGGTACAACGCCGAATTAAGTACAAGAAGGCTGACTCTTCTTACTGACTATGTTTTGAACCATTCCTGTGACACTAGTTATAGATTCCGATGCCTCACTTCAGGTTTACTGTATCCCTTGGACCTTCTTAATTACGACGAAACACAGAAACTGCATCGGAATTAAATACAAAAGGGACAACGCCGAATTATGTACAAGAAGACAGACTCTTCTTACTGCCTATGTTTTGAACCATTGCTGTGACACTAGTTATAGATTCCGATGCTTCACTTCAGGTTTACTGTATCCCTTGGACCTTCTTATTGACGACGAAACTAAGAAATTGCATCGGAATTAAATACAAAAAGACAAGGAGGACTTAAGTACAAGAAGACTGGCTCTTCTTACTGTCTATGTTTTGAACCATTCCTGTGACACTAGTTATAGATTCCGATGATTCACTTCAGGTTTACTATATCCCTTGGACCTTCTTATAGACGACAAAACACAGAAATTGCATCGGAATTAAATACAAAAGGCACAATGCTGACTTAACTACAAGAAGACTGGCTCTTCTTACTGTCTATGTTTTGAACCATTCCTATGGCACTAGTTATAGATTCCGATGCTTCACTTCAGGTTCACTGTATCCCTTGGACCTTCTTATTGACGACGAATTACAGAAATTGCGTCGGAATTAAATACAAAAGGTACAACGCCGAATTAAGTACAAGAAGACTGACTCTTCTTACTTCCTATTTTTGAACCATTCCTGTGACACTAGTTATAGATTCCGATGCTTCACTTCAGGTTTACTGTATCCCTTGGACCTTCTTATTGACGACGAAACACAGAAATTGCATCGGAATTAAATACAAAAGGACAATGCCGACTTAAGTTCAAGAAGACTGGCTCTTCTTACTGTCAATGTTTTGAACCATTCCTGAGACACTAGTTATAGATTCCGATGATTCACTTCAGGTTTACTGTATACCTTGGACCTTCTTATTGACGACGAAACACAGAAATTGAATCGGAATTAAATACAAAAGGTACAATGCCGACGTAAGTACAAGAAGACTGGCTCTTCTTACTGTCTATGTTTTGAACCATTCCTGTGACACTAGTTATAGATTCCGATGGTTCACTTTTGGTTTACTGTATCCCTTGGACCTTCTAATTGACGACGAAACAGAGAAATTTCATCGGAATTAAATACAAAAGGCACAATGCCGACTTAAGTACAAGGAGACTGGCTCTTCTTAGGAACTATGATTTGAACCATTCCTGAGACACTAGTTATAGATTCCGAAGCTTCACTTCAGCTTTACTATATCTCTTGGACCTTCTTATTGACGACGAACCACAGAAATTGCATCGGAATTAAATACAAAAGGTACAATGCCGAATTAAGTACAAGAAGACTGACCCTTCTTACTGCCTATGTTTTGAACCATTCCTGTGGAACTGGTTATAGATTCCGATGCTTCACTTCAGGTTTACTGTATCCCTTGGACCTTCTTATTGACGACAAAACACAGAAAATGCATCATAATTAAATACAAAAGGCACAATGCTGACTTAAGTACAAGAAGACTGGCACTTCTTACTGTCTATGTTTTGAATCATTCCTATGGCACTAGTTATAGATTCCGATGCTTCACTTCAGGTTTACTGTATCCCTTGGACCTTCGTATTCACGACGAAACACAGAAATTGCATCGGAATTAAATACAAAAGGTACAACGCCGAATTAAGTACAAGAAGGCTGACTCTTCTTACTGACTATGTTTTGAACCATTCCTGTGACACTAGTTATAGATTCCGATGCCTCACTTCAGGTTTACTGTATCCCTTGGACCTTCTTAATTACGACGAAACACAGAAACTGCATCGGAATTAAATACAAAAGGGACAACGCCGAATTATGTACAAGAAGACAGACTCTTCTTACTGCCTATGTTTTGAACCATTGCTGTGACACTAGTTATAGATTCCGATGCTTCACTTCAGGTTTACTGTATCCCTTGGACCTTCTTATTGACGACGAAACTAAGAAATTGCATCGGAATTAAATACAAAAAGACAAGGAGGACTTAAGTACAAGAAGACTGGCTCTTCTTACTGTCTATGTTTTGAACCATTCCTGTGACACTAGTTATGGATTCCGATGATTCACTTCAGGTTTACTATATCCCTTGGACCTTCTTATAGACGACAAAACACAGAAATTGCATCGGAATTAAATACAAAAGGCACAATGCTGACTTAACTACAAGAAGACTGGCTCTTCTTACTGTCTATGTTTTGAACCATTCCTATGGCACTAGTTATAGATTCCGATGCTTCACTTCAGGTTCACTGTATCCCTTGGACCTTCTTATTGACGACGAATTACAGAAATTGCGTCGGAATTAAATACAAAAGGTACAACGCCGAATTAAGTACAAGAAGACTGACTCTTCTTACTTCCTATTTTTGAACCATTCCTGTGACACTAGTTATAGATTCCGATGCTTCACTTCAGGTTTACTGTATCCCTTGGACCTTCTTATTGACGACGAAACACAGAAATTGCATCGGAATTAAATACAAAAGGACAATGCCGACTTAAGTTCAAGAAGACTGGCTCTTCTTACTGTCAATGTTTTGAACCATTCCTGAGACACTAGTTATAGATTCCGATGATTCACTTCAGGTTTACTGTAACCCTTGGACCTTCTTATAGACGACGAAACAAAGAAATTGCATCGGAATTAAATACAAAAGGTACAATGCCGACTTAAGTACAAGAAGACTAACTCTTCTTACTGTCTGTCTTTTGAACCATTCCTGTCACACTAGTTATAGATTCCGATCCTTCACTTCAGGTTTACTGTATCCCTTCATCCTTCTTATTGACGACGAAACACAGAAATTGCATCGGAATTAAATACAAATGGTACCATGCCGTCCTAAGTACAAGAAGACGGGGTCTTCTAACTGTCTATGTTTAGAACCATTCCTGTGACACTAATTATAGATTCCGATGCTTCAAATCAGATTTACTGCGTCCCTTGTACTTTCTTATCGACGTCTAAACACAGAAATTAGATCGGAATTAAATACAAAAGGTACAATGCCGACTTAAGTACAAGAGGACTGGCTCTTCATACTGCCAATGTTTAGAAACATTCCTGTGACACTAGTTATAGATTCCGATGCTTCACTTCAGGTTTACTGTATCCCTTGGATCTTCTTATTGACAACGAAACAAAGAAATTGCATTGGAATTAAATACAAAAGGCACAATGTCTACTTAAGTACGAGAAGACTGACTCTTCTTACTGACTATGTTTTGAACATTTCCTGTGAGACAAGTATTAAATTCCGATGCTTCGCTATATGTTTACTGTATCCCTTGGACCTTCTTATTGACGATGAAACACAGAAATTGCATCGGAATGAAAATACAAAAGGCACAATGCCGACTTAAGTACAAGAAGAGTGGCTCTTCTTACCATCTATGTTTTGAACCATTCCTGTGACACTAGTTATAGTATCCGATGCTTCACTTCAGGTTTACTGTATCCCTTGGACCTTCGTATTGACGACGAAACACAGATATTGCTTCGGAATTAAATACAAAAGGCACAATGCCGACTTAAGTACAAGAAGTCTGGCTCTTCTTACTGTCTATGTTTTGAACCATTACTGTGACACTAGTTATAGATTCCGATGCTTCACTTCAGGTTTACTGTATCCCTTGGACCTTCTTATTGACGACAAAACACAGAAATTGCATCGGAATGAAATACAAAAGGCACTATGCTGACTTAAGTACAAGATGACTGGCTCTTTTTACTGTCTATGTTTTGAACCATTCCTGTGGCACTTGTTATGGATTCCGATGCTTCACTTCTGGTTTACTGTATCCTTTGGACCTTCTGATGGACGACGAAACACAGAAATTGCATCGGAGTTAAATACCAAAGGCACAATGCTGACTTAAGTACAAGAAGACTGGCTCTTCTTTCAGTCTATGGTTTGAACCATTCCTGTGTCACTAGTTATAGATTCTGATGCTTCACATCAGGTTTACTATATCCCTTGGACCTTCTTTTTGACGACGAAACACAGATATTGCCTCGGAATTAAATACAAACGGCACAATGCCGACTTAAGTACAAGAAGACTGGCTCTTCTTTCAGTCTATGGTTTGAACCATTCCTGTGTCACTAGTTATAGATTCTGATGCTTCACATCAGGTTTACTGTATCCCTTGGACCTTCTTTTTGACGACGAAACACAGATATTGCCTCGGAATTAAATACAAACGGCACAATGCCGACTTAAGTACAAGAAGACTGGCTCTTCTTACTGTCTATGTTTTGAACCATTCCTGAGACACTAGTTACAGATTCCGAAGCTTCACTTCAGATTTACTGTATCCCTTGGACCTCCTCATTGTCGACGAAACACAGAAATTGCATCGGAATTAAGTACAAAAGTGCAATGCCGAATTAAGTAAATGAGGACTGCCTCTTCCTACTGTATATGTTTTGAACCATTCCTGTGACACTAGTTATAGATTCCGATGCATCACTTCAAGTTTACTGTATCCCTTGGACCTTCTTATTGACGACGAAACACAGAAATTGCATCGGAATTAAATACAAAAGGCACAATGCTGACTTAAGTACAAGAAGACTGACTCTTCTTGCTGACTATGATTTGAACATTTCCTGTGAGACCAGTATTAAATTCCGATGCTTCACTATATGTTTACTGTCTCCCTAGGAGCTTCTTATTGACGATGTAACACAGAAATTGCATCGGAATTAAATACAAAAGGCACAATGCCGACTTAAGTACAAGAAGAGTAAATCTTCTCATTCCTTCTGGTTTGCATTAAGCGTTTCCTAGGAGATCAGTATCAGATTGCGATGTACTACTGCAGCTTTACTTTATCCCTTGGACCTTCACATTGACGATGAAACACAGTAATTGCGTAGGGATTTAATACAAAAGGCACAATGCCGACTTACGTATAAGAAGTGTAAATCTTCTCATTCTTTCTGGATTGCATTGAGCGTTTCCTAGGAGATCAGTATCAGATTCCGATGCACTACGGCAGCTTTACTGTTTCCCTTGGAATTTCACATTGACGATGAAACACAGAAATTGTGTCGGGATTAAATAGAAATGGCACAAAGCCGACTTAAGTACAAGAAGAGTAAATCTTTTCATTGTTTGTGGTTTGGTTTGAGCGTTTCCTGGGAGATCAGTATTAGTTACCGCTGCACTACTGCAGCTTTACTCTATCCCTTGGACCTTCAAATTGACGATGAAACTTAGAAATAGCGTAGAGATTTAATACAAAAGGCTCAATGCCGACATATGTGCAAGAAGAGTAAATCGTCTCATTGTTTGTGGTTTATATTGAGCGTTTCCTGGGACATCAGTATTAGATTCCGATGCACTACTGCAGATTTACTCTTTACCTTGGACCTCCACATTGGCGATGAAACACAGAAATTGCGCCTGGATATAATACAAAAGGCACAATGCCGACTTAAGTACAAGAAGATTAAATTTTCTCATTGTTTGTGGTTTGCTATGAGCGTTTCCTGAGGGATCAGCATTAGATTCCGATGCAGTACTGCTGCTTTACTCTATCCCTTGGACCTCCACATTGGCGATGAAACACAGAAATTGCGTCGGGATTTAATAATAAAATCACAATGCCTTCTTAAGTACAAGAAGAGTAAATATTGTCATTGTTTGTGGTTTGCTTTGAGCGTTTCCTGGGAGATCAGTAATAGATTCCGATGCACTGCTGCAGATTTGCTCAATTCTCTGGACATTCACATTGACGATGAAACACAGAAATTGCGTCGGGATTTAATACAAAAGGCAGAATGCCGACTTAAGTACTAGAAGAGTAAATCTTTTCATTGATTGTGGTTTGCTTTGAGCGTTTCCTGGGAGGTCAGTAATAGATTACGATGCACTACTGGAGCTTCACTCTATACCTTGGACCTCCACATTGGCGATGAAACACAGAAATTGCGTCGAGATTTAATACAAAGGCACAATGCCGACTTAAGTACAAGAAGAGTAAATCCTCTCATTGTTTGTGGTTTGCTTTGAGCGTTTCGTGGAAGATGAGTACTAGATTCCGATGCACTACTACAGCTTTATTATATCCCTTGGACATTGTCATTGACGATGAAACACTGAAATTGCGTCGGGATTTAACACAAAAGGCACAAAGCCTACTTAAGTACAAGAAGGGTAAATCTTCTCATTGTTTGTGGATTGGTTTGAGCGTTTCCTGGGCGATAAGTACTAGATACCGATGGACTACTGCAGCTTTACTCTATCCCTTAGACCTCCACATTGACGATGAGACACAGAAATTGTGTCGGGATTTAATACAAAAGGCACAATGCCGACTTAAGTACAAGAAGAGTAAATCTTGTCATTGTTTGTGGTTTGCTTTGAGCATTTCCTGGTAGATCAGTATTAGATTCCGATCCACTGCTGCAGATTTCCTCTATCCCCTAGACCTTTACATTGACGATGAAACACAGAGATTTCGTCGGGATTTAATACTAAAGGCACAATGTCGACTTAACTGCAAGAAGAGTAAATCTTCTCAATGTTTCTGGATTGCTTTGAGCGTTTCCTGGAAGATCAGTATTACATTGCGAAGCACTACTGCAGCTTTACTCCATCTGTTAGACCTCCACATTGACGATGAGACACAGAAATTGCGTCGGGATTTAATACAAAAGGCACAATGCCGACATAAGTACAAGAAGGGTTAATCTTGTCATTGTTTCTGGTTCGCTTTGAGCGTTTCCTTGGAGATCAGTATTAGATTCCAATGTGCTACTGCAGCTTTACTCTATCCTGTGGACCTTCACATTGACGATGAAGCACAGAAATTACGTCGGGATGTAATACAAACGGCACAAAGCAGACTTAACTACAAGAAGGGTAAATCTTCTCATTGTTTATGGTTTGGTTTGAGCGTTTCCTGGGAGATAAGTATTAGATTCCGATGCACTACTGCAGCTTTACTCTATCCCTTGGACCTTCACATTGACGATGAAACACAGAAATTGCGTCGGGACTCAATACAAAAGGCACAATTCCGACATAAATACGAGAAGAGTAAATCTACTCATTGTTTGGCGTTTGCTTTGAGCGTTTCCTGGGCGATCAGTATTAGATTCCGGTGCACTACCGCAGCATTACTCTACTCCCTTGGACCTCCAAATTGATGATGATTCACAGAAATGGCGTCCGGATATAATACAAAATGCACAATGCCGACTTAAGTACAAGAAGAGTAAATTTTCTCATTGTTTGTGGTTTGCATTGAGCGTTTCCTGGGGGATCTGCAATAGATTCCGATGCACTACTGCTACTTTACTCTATCCCTTGGACCTTCACATTGACGATGAAACACAGTAATTGCGTCGGGATTTAATACAAAAAGGCACAATGGAGACGTAAGTACAAGAACAGTAGATCATCTCATTGTTTGTGTTTTGGTTTGAGTGCTTCCTGGGAGAAAAGTATTAGATTTTGATGCACTATTGCAGCTTTACTCTACCCCTTGGACCTTCACATTGAGGATTAAACACAGAAATTGTGTCGGGATTTGATACAAAATGCACAATGACGACTTATGTATAAGAAGAGTATATCTTCTCTTTGTTTGTGGTTTACTTTGAGCGTTTCCTGGGAGATCAGTAATAGATTCCGATGCACCACTGCAGATATAATCTATCCCTTGAACTTTCACATTGACGATGAGACACAGAAATTGCGTTGGGATTTAATACGAAAGGCACAATGCGACTTCTACAAGAAGAGTAAATTTTCTCATTATTTGTGGTTTGCTTTGAGAGTTTCCTGGGTGATCAGTATTAGATTCCGATGCACTACTGCAGCTTTACTTTATCCCTCGGACCTCCACATTAGCGATGAAACACAGAAATTGCGTCGGGATTTAATACAAATGGCACAATGCCGACTTAAGTACAAGAAGAGTAAATCTTCTCATTTTTCTGGTTTGCTTTGAGCGTTTCCTGGGAGATCAGTATTGGTTTCCGATGCACTACTCCAGCTTTACTCTATCCCTTGGACCTTCATATTGACGATGAAGCACAGAAATTGCGTCTGGATTTAATACAAGAGGTACAATGCCAATTATGTACAAGAAGAGTAAATCTTCTCATTGTTTGTGGTTTGCTTTGAACGTTTCCTGAGAGATCAGTATTAGGTTCAGATGCACTACTGCAGCTTTACTCTATCCCTTCAACCTTCACATTGACGATGAAACACAGAAATTGCGTTGGGATTTACTACAAAAGGCACAATGCTGACTTACGTACAGGAAGAGAAAATTTTCTCATTGTTGTTGGTTTGCTTTGAGCGTTTCCTGGGGGATCAGAATTAGTTTCCGATGCGCTACTGCAGCTTTACTGTATCCCTTGGACCTTCACATTGACGATGAAACACAGAAATTGCGTCGGGATTTAATACATAAGGCACAATTCCGACTTAAGTACTAGAAGAGTAAATCTTTTAATTGTTTGTGGCTTGCTTTGAGCGTTTCCTGGGAGATCAGTACTAGATTCCGATGCACTATTGCAGATATACTCAATCCCTTAGACCTTCACATTGACAATGAAACACAGAATTTGCTTAGGGATGTAAAACAAAAGGCACAATGCCGACTTAAGTACTAGAAGAGTAAATGTTTTCATTGGCTGTTGTTTGCTTTGAGCGTTTCCTGGGAGATCAGTATCAGATTCCGATGTACTACTGCAGCTTTACTCTCTCCCCTGGACCTTCACATTGACGATGAAACACAGAAATTGCGTCGGGATTCAATACAAAAGGCACAATACCGACATAAGTACAAGAAAAGTAAATCTTCTCATTGTTTGTGGTTTGCTTTGAGAGTTTCCTGGGAGATCAGTATTAGATTCCGGTGCACTACCGTAGCATTACTCTATTCCCTTGGAACTCCAAATTGACGATGAAACCCAGAAATTGCGTCGGGATATAATACAAAAGGCACAATGCTGACCTAAGTACAAGAAAAGAAAATCTTCTCATTGTTTGTGGTAAGCTTTGAGTGTTTCCTGGGAGATCAGTATCAGATTCCGATGTACTACTGCAGATTTACTCTATCCTTTTGTCCTCCACATCGACGATGAAATACAGAAATTGCGTCGGGATTTAATACAAAAAGGCACAATGCAGTCTTAAGTCCAAGAATAATAGATCTCCTCATTGTTTGTGTTTTGGTTTGATTTCTTCCTGGGAGAAACGTATTTGATTCCGATGCACTACTGCAGCTTTACTCTACCCCTTGGACCTTCACATTGAGGCTGAAACACAGAAATTGTGTCGGGATTAAATACAAAATGCACAATGTCGACTTAAGTATAAGAAGAGTATATCTTCTCATTGTTTGTGGTTTAATTTGAGCGTTTGCTGGGAGATCTGTAATAGATTCCGATGCACCACTGCAGATTTTATCTATCCCTTGAACTTTCACATTGACGATGAGACACAGAAATGGCGTCGGGATTTAATACAGAAGGCACAATGCTGACTTACATACAGGAAGAGAAAATTTTCTCATTGTTGTTGGTTTCCTTTGAGCGTTTCCTGGGGGATCAGAATAAGATTCCGATGCACTACTGCAGCTTTACTGTTTCCCTTGGACCTTCACATTGACGATGAAACACAGAAATTGCGTTGGGATTTAATACAAAAGGCACAATGCTGACTTGAGTAAAGGAAGGGAAAATCTTCTAATTGTTTGTGGTTTGCTTTGATCGTTTCCTGGGGGATCAGATCGTTGATTCCGATGCGCTACTGAAGCTTTACTGTATCCCTTGGACCTTCACATTGACGATGAAACACAGAAATTGCGTCGGGATTTAGGACACAAGGCACAATGCCGATTTAAGTACTAGAAGAGTAATTCTTTTCATTGTTTGTGGTTTGCTTTGAGCGTTTCCTGGGAGATCAGTATTAGATTCCGATGCACTATTGCAGATATACTCTATCCCTTGGAACTTCACATTGACGATGAAACACAGAATTTGCTTAGGGATTTAATACAAAAGGCACAATGCCGACTTATGTACAAGAAGAGTAAAACTTCCCATTGTTTCTGGTTTGCTTTGAGCGTTTCCTGGGAGATCAGTATCAGATTCCGATGTACTACTGCAGCTTTACTCTATCCCTTGGACCTTCACATTGACGATGAAACACAGAGATTTCGTCGGGATTTGATAGTAAAGGCACAATGTCCACGTAACTGCAAGAAGAGTAAATCTTCTCAATGTTTCTGGTTTGCTTTGAGCGTTTCCTGGGAGATCAGTATTAGATTGCGATGCACTATTGCAGCTTCACTTTGTCCCCTAGACCTCCACATTGACGATAAGACACGGAAATTGCGTCAGGATGTAATACAAACGGCACAAAGCCGACTTAAGTACAAGAAGGGTAAATCTTCTCATTGTTTGTGTTTTGGTTTGAGCTTTTCCTGGGAGATAAGTATTAGATTCCGATGCACTACTTCAGCTTTACTCCCTCCCTTGGACCTTCACATTGACGATGAAACACAGAAATTGCGTTGGGATTCAATACAAAAGGCACAATAGCGACATAAGTACAAGAAGAGTAAATCTTCTCATTGTTTGTGGTTTACTTTGAGAGTTTCCTGGGAGATCAGTATTAGATTCCGGTGCACTACTGTAGCATTACTCTATTCCCTTGGACCTCCAAATTGACGATGAGACACAGAAATTGCGTCGGGATATAATACAAAAGGCACAATGCTGACTTAAGTACAAGAAGAGTAAATCTTCTCATTGTTTGTGGTATGCTTTGAGTGTTTACTGGGAGATCAGTATTAGATTCCGATGTACTGCTGCAGATTTACTCTGTCCTTTTGTCCTGCACATTGACGAAAAAATACAGAAATTGCGTCGGGATTTAATAAAAAAGGCACAATGCCTACTTAAGTACAAGAAGAGTAAATCTTGTCATTGTTTGTGGTTTGCTTTGAGCGTTTCCTGGGAGATCAGTATTAGATTCCGATCCATTGCTGCAGATTTGCTTTACCCCCTGGACCTTTACATTGATGATGAAACACAGAGATTTCGGTGGGATTTAATACTAAAGGCACAATGTCGACTTAACTGCAAGAAGAGTAAATCTTCTCAATGTTTCTGGTTTGCTTTGAGCGTTTCCTGGAAGATCAGTATTAAATTGCGATGCACGACTGCAGCTTTACTCCATCCGTTAGACCTCCACATTGTCGATGAGACACAGACATTGCGTCTGGATTTAATACAAAAGGCACAATGCCGACTTAAGTACAAGAAGAGTTAATCATCTCATTGTTTCTGGTTCGCTTTGAGCGTTTCCTTGGATATCAGTATTACATTCCGATGTGCTACTGCAGCTTTACTCTATCCTGTGGACCTTCACATTGACGATGAAACACAGAAATTGCGTCGGGATGTAATACAAACGGCAAAAAGCCGACTTAAGTACAAGAAGGGTAATTCTTCTCATTGTTTGTGGTATGGTTTGAGCGTTTCCTGGGAGATAGGTATTAGATTCCGATGCACTACTGCAGCTTTACTCTATCCCTTGGACCTTCACATTGACGATGAAACACAGAAATTGCGTCGGGATTCAATACAAAAGGCACAATTCCGACATAAGTACAAGAAGAGTAAATCTACTCATTGTTTGTCGTTTGCTTTGAGCGTTTCCTGGGCGATCGGTATTAGTTTCCGATGCACTACTCCAGCTTTACTCTATCCCTTGGAACTTCATATTGACGATGAAACACAGAAATTGCGTCGGGATTTAATACAAAAGGCACAATGCCGACTTAAGTACAAGAAGAGTAAATTTTCTCATTGTTTGTGGTTTGCTTTGAGCATTTCATGGGGGATCAGCATTAGATTCCGATGCACTACTGCTGCTTTACTGTATCCCTTGGACCTTCACATTGAAGATGAAACACAGTAATTGCGTCGGGATTTAATACAAAAAGGCACAATGCAGACTTAAGTACAAGAATAATAGATCTTCTCATTGTTTGTGTTTTGGTTTGCGTGCTTCCTGGGAGAAAAGTATTTGATTCCGATACACTACTGCAGCTTTACTCTACCCCTAGGACCTTCACATTGAGGCTGAAGCACAGAAATTGTGTCGGGATTAAATACAAAATGCTCAATGTCGACTTAAGTATAAGAAGAGTATATCTTGTCATTGTTTGTGGTTTGCTTTGAGCGTTTCCTGGAAGATCTGTATTAGATTGCGATGCACGACTGCAGCTTTACTCCATCCGTCAGATCTCCACATTGATGATGAGACACAGAAATTGCGTCCGGATTTAATACAAAAGGCACAATGCCGACTTAAGTACAAGAGGAGTTAATCTTCTCATTGTTTCTGGTTCGCTTTGAGCGTTTCCTTGGAGATCAGTATTAGATTCCGATGTGCTACTCCAGCCTTACTCTATCCCTTGGACATTCATATTGACGATGAAACACAGAAATTGCGTAGGGATTTAATACAAAAGGCACAATGCTGACTTAAGTAAAGGAAGGGAAAATCTTCTAATTGTTTGTGGTTTGCTTTGAGCGTTTGCTGGGGGATCAGAATTAGATTCCGATGCGCTACTGCAGCTTTACTGTATCCCTTGGACCTTCACATTGACGATGAAACACAGAAATTGCGTCGGGATTTAAGACATAAGGCACAATGCCGACTAAGTACTAGATGAGTAAATCTTTTCATTGTTTGTGGTTTGCTTTGAGCGTTTCCTGGGAGATCAGTATTAGATTGCGATGCACTACTGCAGATTTACTCTATCCTTTTGTCCTCCACATTGACGATGAGATACAGAAATGGCGTCGGGATATAATAAAAAAGGCACAATGCCTACTTAAGTACGAGATGAGTAAATCTTGTCATTGTTTGTGGTTTGCTTTGAGCGTTTCCCGGGAGATCAGTATTAGATTCCGATCAACTGCTGCTGATTTGCTCTATCCCCTGGACCTTTACATTGACGATGAAACATAGAGATTAAAGGCACAATGTCAACTTAACTGCAAGAAGAGTAAATCTTCTCAATGTTTCTGGTTTGCTTTGAGCGTTTCCTGGGAGATCAGTATTAGATTGCGATGCACTACTGCAGCTTCACTTTATCCCCTAGACCTCCACATTGACGATGAGACACAGAAATTGCGTCGGGATTCAATACAAAAGGCACAATTCCGACATAAGTACAAGAAGAGTAAATCTACTCATTGTTTGTCGTTTGCTTTGAGCGTTTCCTGGGGGTTCAGAATTAGATTCCGAACACTACTTCAGCTTTACTGTTTCCCTTGGACCTTCACATTGACGATGAAACACAGAAATTGCGTTGGGATTTAATACAAAAGGCACAATGCTGACATAAGTAAAGGAAGGGAAAACCTTCTAATTGATTGTGGTTTGCTTTGAGCGTTTGCTGGGGGATCAGAATTAGATTCCGATGCGCTACTGCAATTTTACTGTATCCCTTGGACCTTCACATTGACGATGAAACACGAAATTGCGTCGGGATGTAAGACATAAGGCACAATGCCGACTAAGTACTAGAAGAGTAAATCTTTTCACTGTTTGTGGTTTGCTTTGAGCGTTTCCTGGGAGATCAGTATTAGATTCCGATGCACTATTGCAGATATACTCTATCCCTTGGACCTTCACATTGACGATGAAACACAGAATTTGCTTAGCGAATTAATACAAAAGGCACAATGCCGACTTATGTACAAGAAGAGTCAAACTTCTCATTGTTTCTGGTTTGCTTTGAGCGTTTCCTGGGAGATCAGTATCAGATTCCGATGTACTACTGCAGCTTTATTCTATCCCTTGGAACTTCACATTGACGATGAAACACAGAGATTTCGACGGGATTTGATAGTAAAGGCACATTGTCGACGTAACTGCAAGAAGAGTAAATCTTCTCAACGTTTCTGGTTTGCTTTGAGCGTTTCCTGGGAGATCAGTATTAGATGGCGATGCACTACTGCAGTTTCACTTTATCCCCTAGACCTCCACATTGACGATAAGACACAGAAATTGCGTCGGTATATAATACAAAATGCACAATGCTTATTTATGTACAAGAAGAGTAAATCTTCTCATTGTTTGTGGTATGCTTTGAGTGTTACCTGGGAGATCAGTATTAGATTCCGATGTACTACTGCAGATTTACTCTATCCTTTTGTCCTCCACATTGACGATGAAATACAGAAATTGCGTCGGGATATAATAAAAAAGGCACAATGCCTACTTAAGTACGAGAAGAGTAAATCTTGTCATTGTTTGTGGTTTGCTTTGAGCGTTTCCCGGGAGATCAGTATTAGATTCCGATCTACTGCTGGTGATTTGCTCTGTCCCCTGCACCTTTACATTGACAATGAAACACAGAGATTAAAGGCACAATGTCGACTTAACTGCAAGAGGAGTAAATCTTCTCAATGTTTCTGGTTTGCTTTGAGAGTTTCCTGGAAGATCAGTATTAGATTGCGATGCACGACTGCAGCTTTACTCTATCCGGTAGACCTCCACTTAGACGATGAGACACAGACATTGCGTCCGGATTTAATACAAAAAGCACAATGCCGACTTAAGTACAAGAAGAGTTAATCTTCTCATTGTTTCTGGTTCGCTTTGAGCGTTTCCTTGGAGATCAGTATTAGATTCCGATGTGCTACTGCAGCTTTACTCTATCGCCTGGACCTTCACATTGATGATGAAACACAGAGATTTCGTCGGGATTTAATACTAAAGGCACAATGTCGACTTAACTGCAAGAAGAGTAAATCTTCTCAATGTTTCTGGTTTGCTTTGAGCGTTTCCTGGGAGATCAGTATTAGATTGCGATGCACTACTGCAGCTTTTCTCTATCCCTTAGACCTTCACATTGACGATGAAACACACAGTAATTGCGTCGGGATTCAATACAAAATGCACAATGTCGACATAACTACAAGCAGAGTATATCTTCTCATTGTTTGTCGTTTACTTTGAGCGTTTCCTGGGAGATCAGTAATAGATTCCAATGCACCACTGCAGATTTAATCTATCCCTTGAACCTTCACATTGAGGAACAGACATAGAAATTGCGTCGGGATTAAATACGAAAGGCACAATGCGACATTTACAAGAAGAATAAATTTTCTCATTGTTTGTCGTTTGCTTTGAGAGTTTCCTAGGGGATCAGTATTAGATTCCGATGCACTACTGCAGCTTTACTGTATCCCTCGGAGCTCCACATTGACGATGAAACACAGAAATTGCGTCTGGATTTAATACAAATGGCACAATGCCGACTTAAGTACAAGAAGACTAAATCTTCTCATTTTTCTGGTTTGCTTTGAGCGTGTCCTGGGAGATCAGTATTAGTTTCCGATGCACTACTCCAGCTATACTCTATCTCTTGGACCTTCATATTGACGATGAAACACAGAAATTGCGTCGGAATTTAATGCAAAAGGCACAATGCCGACTTATGTACAAGAAGAGTAAATCTTCTCATTGTTTGCGCTTTGCTTTGAACGTCTCCTGAGAGATCAGTATTAGGTTCAGATGCACTACTGCAGCTATACTCTATCCCTTCAACCTTCACATTGACGATGAAACACAGAAATTGCGTCGGGAATGTAGTACAAAAGGCGCAATGCTGACTTAAGTACAGGAAGAGAAAATCTTCTCATTGTTGTTGGTTTGATTTGAGCGTTTCCTGGGGGATCAGAATTAGATTCCGATGCACTACTGCAGCTTTACTATATCCCTCGGACCTTCATATTGACGATGAAACACAGAAATGGCGTCGGGATTTAATACAAAGGGCACAATTCCGAATTAATTACAAGAAGTGTAAATCTTCTCATCATTTGTGGATTGCTTTGAGCGTATCCTGGGAGATCAGTATTAGATTCCGATGCACTATTGCAGATATACTCTATCCCTTGGACCTTCACATTCACGATGAAACTCTGAATTTGCTTAGGGATTTAATACAAAAGGCACAATGCCGACTTAAATACAAGATGAGTAAAACTTCTCATTGTTTCTGGTTTGCTTTGAGCGTTTCCTGGGAGATCAGTATTAGTTTCCGATGCACTACTCCAGCTTTACTCTATCCCTTGGACCTGCATATTGACGATGAAACACAGAAATTGAGTTGGGATTTAATACAAATGGCACAATGCTGACTTACGTACAGGAAGAGAAAATTATCTCATTGTTGTTGGTTTGCTTTGAGCGTTTCCTGGGGGATCAGAATTAGATTCCGATGCGCTACTGCAGCTTTACTGTATCCCTTGGACCTTCACATTGACGACGAAACACAGAAATTGTGTCGGGATTTAAGACTTAAAGCACAATGCCGACTTAAGTACTAGAAGAGTAACTCTTTTCATCTTTTGTGGTTTGCTTTGAGCGTTTCCTGGGAGATCAGTATTAGATTCCGATGCACTATTGCAGATGTACTCTATCCCTTGGACCTCCAAATTGACGATGAAACACAGAAACTGCGTCGGGATATAATACAAAAGGCACAACGCCGACTTAAGTACAAGAAGAGTAAATTTTCTCATTGTTTGTGGTTTGCTTTGCGCGTTTCCTGGGGGATCAGCATTAGTTTCCGATGCACTACCGCTGATTTACTCTATCCCTTGGACCATCACATTGACGATGAAATACAGTAATGGCGTCGGGATTTAATACAAAAAGGCACAATGCAGACTTAAGTACAAGAATAATAGATCTTCTCATTGTTTGTGTTATGGTTTGAGTGCTTCCTGGGAGAAAAGTATTACATTCCGATTAACTACTGCAGCTTTCCTCTACCCCTTGGTCCTTCTCATTGAGGATAAAACACAGAAATTGTGTCGCGATTAAATACAAAATGCACAATGTCGACTTATGTGTAAGAAGAGTATATCTTCTCATTGTTTGTGGATTACTTTGAGCGTTTCCTGGCAGATCAGTAATAGATTCCGATGCACCACTGCAGATTTAATCTATCCCTTGAACCTTCACATTGACGATGAGACACAGATATTGCGTCGGGATTTAATACGAAAGGCACAATGCGACCTTTACAAGAAGAGTAAATTTTCTCATTGTTTGTTGTTTGCTTTGAGAGTTTCCTGGGGGATCAGTATTATATTCCGATGCACTACTGCAGCTTTACTTTATCCCTTAGACCTCCACATTGACAAAAAGACACAGAGATTGCGTCGGGATTTAATACAAAAGGCACAATGCCGACTTATGTACAAGAAGAGTTAATCTTCTCATTGTTTCTAGTTCGCTTTGAGCATTTTCTTGGAGATCAGTATTAGATGCCGATGTGCTACTGCAGCTTTACTCTGTCCCTTCAACCTTCACATTAACGATGAAATACAGAAATTGCGTCGGGATTTAATGCAAAAGGGACAATTCCGAATTAAGTACAAGAAGTGTAAATCTTCTCATTGTTTGTGGATTGCTTTGAGCGTTTCCTGGGAGATCAGTATTAGATTCCGATGCACTACTGCAGCTTTACTCTGTCTCTTCGACCTTCACATTAACGATGAAACACAGAAATTGCGTCGCGATTTAGTACAAAAGGCACAATGCTGACTTAAATAAAGGAAGAGAAAATCTTCTCATTGTTTGTGGTTTGCTTTGAGCGTTTCCTGGGAGATCACTATTAGGTTCCGATGCACTACTGCAGATTTACTCTATCCCTTGGACGTTCACATTGACGATGAAACACAGATATTGCGTCGGGATTTAATACAAAAGGCACAATGCTGACTTAAGTTCAACAAGAGTAAATCTTCTCATTGCTTCTGGTTGGCTTTGAGCGTTTCCTGGGAGATCAGTATTAGGTTCCGATGCACTACTGCAGATTTACTCTATCCCTTGGACGTTCACATTGACGATGAAACACAGAAATTGCGTCGGGATTTAATACGAAAGGCACAATGTGACTTATGTACAAGAAGAGCAAAGTTTCTCATTGTGGTTTGCTTTGAGAGTTTCCTGGGGGATCAGTATTAGATTCCGATGGACTACTGCAGCTTTACTTTATCCCTTGGACCTCCACATTGATGATGAATCACAGAAATTGCGTCGGGATTTAATACAAAAGACATAACGCCGACTTAAGTTCAACAAGAGTAAATCTTCTCATTGTTTCTGGTTGGCTTTGAGCGTTTCCTGGGAGATCAGTATCAGATTCCGATGTACTACTGCAGCTTTACTCTATCCCTTGGACCTTCACATTGACGATGAAACACAGAGATCTCGTCGGGATTTAATAGTAAAGGCACAATGTCGACGTAACTGCAAGAAGAGTAAATCTTCCCAATGTTTCTGGTTTGCTTTGAGCGTTTCCTGGGAGATCAGTATTAGATTGCGATGCACTACTGCAGCTTTACTTTATCCCATAGACCTCCACATTGACAAAAAGACACAGAGATTTCGTCGGGATTTAATACAAATGGCATAATGCCGACTTAAGAACAAGAAGAGTAATTCTTCTTATCGTTTGTGGTTTGCTTTGTTCGTTTCCTGGGAGATCAGTACTAGATTCGGATGCACTACTGCAGGTTTACTCTATCCCTTGTACCTAGAGATTGACGATGAAACACAGAAGTTGCGTCGGGATTTAATACAAAAGCCACAAAGCTGACTTAAGTACAAGAAAGTAAAAGCTTCTCATGGTTTGTGGTTTGGTTTGGGCTTTTCCTGGGAGATAAGAATTAGATTGCGATGCACTACTCCAGCTTTACACTATCCCGTAGACCTCCACATTGACGATGAGACACAGAAATTGCGTCGGGATGTAATACAAAAGGCACAATGCCGACTTAAGTACAAGAAGAGTTAATCTTCTCATTGCTTCTGGATCGCTTTAAATGTTTCCTTAGAGATCAGTATTAGATTCCGATGTGCAACTGCAGCTTTACTCTATCCCCTGGACCTTCACATTGATGATGAAACACAGAGATTTCGTCGGGATTTAATACTAAAGGCACAATGTCGACTTAACTGCAAGAAGAGTATATCTTCTCAATGTTTCTGGTTTGCTTTGAGCGTTTCCTGGGAGATCGGTATTAGATTGCGATGCACTATTGCAGCTTTACTCTATCCCTTGGACCTTCACATTGACGATGAAACACAGAAATTGCGTCGGGATTTAATACGAAAGGCACAATGCGACATTTACAGGAAGAGTAAATTTTCTCATTGTTTGTGGTTTGCTTTGAGAGTTTCCTGGGGGATCAGTATTAGATTCCGATGCACTACTGCAATTTTACATTATCCCTCGGACATCCACATTGACGATGAAACACAGAAATTGCGTCAGGATTTATTGCAAAAGGCACAATGCCGACTTAAGTACAAGAAGAGTAAATCTTCTCATTTTTCTGGTTTGCTTTGAGCGTTTCCTTGGAGATCAGTATTAGATTCCGATGTGCTACTGCAGCTTTACTCTGTCCCTTCAACCTTCACATTAACGATGAAACACAGAAATTGCGTCGGGATTTAATGCAAAAGGAACAATTCCGAATTAAGTACAAGATGTGTAAATCTTCTCATTGTTTGTGGATTGCTTTAAGCGTATCCTGGGAGATCAGTATTAGATTCCGATGCACTACTGCAGCTTTACTCTGTCTCTTCGACCTTCACATTAACGATGAAACACAGAAATTGCGTCGCGATTTAGTAAAAAGGCACAATGCTGACTTAAGTAAAGGAAGAGAAAATCTTCTCATTGTTTGTGGGTTGCCTTGAGCGTTTCCTGGAAGATCAGTATTAGATTCCGATGCACTACTGCAGCATTACTTTATCCCTTGGACCTTCAAATTGACGATGAAACACAGACATAGCGTCTGGATTTAATTCAAAAGGCACATGCCGACTTAAGTAAAAGAAGAGTAAAACTTCTCATTGTTTGTGGTTTGCTTTGAGCGTTTCCTGGGAGATTAGTATTAGGTTCCGATGCACTACTGCAGATTTACTCTATCCCTTGGACGTTCACATTGACGATGAAACACAGAAATTGCGTCGGGATTTAATACGAAAGGCACAATGTGACTTATGTACAAGAAGAGTAAATTTTCTCATTGTGGTTTGCTTTGAGAGTTTCCTCGGGAATCAGTATTAGATTCCGATGGACTACTGCAGCTTTACTTTATCCTTTGGACCTCCACATTGATGATGAAACACAGAACTTGCGTCGGGATTTAATTCAAAAGGCACAATGCCGACTTAAGTTCATTAAGAGTAAATCTTCTCATTGTTTCTGGTTGGCTTTGAGCGTTTCCTGGGAGATCAGTACTAGATTCCGATGCACTACTGCAGATTTACTCTATCCCTTTAACCTTCACATTGACAATGAAACTCAGATATTGCGTCGGGATTTAATAAAAAAAGGCATAATACCTACTTACGTACAAGAAGAGTAAATCTTCTCATTGTTTGTGGTTTGCATTGAGCGTTTCCTGGGAGATCAATATTAGATTCCGATGCACTACTACAGATTTACTCTATCCCTTGGACCTTCAGATTGACGGTGTAACACAGAAATTGCTTCGGGATTTAATACAAAAGGCACAATGTCGACTTAACTGCAAGATGAGTAAATCTTCCCAATGTTTCTGGTTTGCTTTGAGCGTTTCCTGGGAGATCAGTAATAGATTCCGATGCACAACTGCAGCTTCACTCTATCCCTGGGACATCTACATTGGCGATGAAACACAGAAATTGCGTCGGGAATTAATACAAAGGCACAATGCCGACTTAATTACAAGAAGAGTTAATCTTCTCATTGTTTGTGGTCTGCTTTCAGCGTTTCCTCGAAGATCAATACTAGATTCCGATGCACTACTGCAGCTTTATTCTATCCCTTGGACCTTCTTATTGACGATGAAACACAGAAATTCCGTCTGGATTTAATACAAAAGGCACAATGCCAACTTAAGTACAAGATTAGGAATTCTTCTCATTGTTTCTGGTTTGCTTTGAGTGTTACCTGGGAGATCAGTATTAGATTCCGATGCACTACTGCAGATTTACTCTATCCCATGGACTTTCACATTGACGATGAAACGCAGATATTGCGTCGGGATTTAATACAAATGGCATAATGCCGACTTAAGGACAAGAAGAGTAATTCTTCTTATCGTTTGTGGGTTGCTTTGATCGTTTCCTGGGAGATCAGTACTAGATTCGGATGCACTACTGCAGCTTTACTCTATCCCTTGTACCTAGTCATTGACGATTAAACACAGAAGTTGCGTCGGGATTTAATACAAAAGGCACAAAGCTGACTTAAGTACAAGAAAGTAAAATCTTCTCATGGTTTGTGGTTTGGTTTGAGCGTTTCCTGGGAGATAAGAATTAGATTGCGATGCACTACTACAGCTTTACTCTATCCCGTAGACCTCCACATTGACGATGAGACACAGAAATTGCGTCGGGATGTAATACAAAAGGCACAATGCCGACTTAAGTACAAGAAGAGTTAATCTTCTCATTGCTTCTGGATCGCTTTAAACGTTTCCTTAGAGATCAGTAATAGATTCCGATGCACCACTGCAGATTTAATCTATCCCTTGAACCTTCACATTGACGATGAGACACAGAAATTGCGTCGGGATTTAATACGAAAGGCACAATGCGACTTTTACAAGAAGAGTAAATTTTCTCATTGTTTGTTGTTTGCTTTGAGAGTTTCCTGGGGGATCAATATTATATTCCGATGCACTACTGCAGCTTTACTTTATCCCTTAGACATCCACATTGACAAAAAGACACAGAGATTGCGTCGGGATTTAATACAAAAGGCACAATGCCGACTTATGTACAAGAAGAGTTAATCTTCTCATTTTTTCTGGTTCGATTTGAGCATTTCCTTGGAGATCAGTATTAGATTCCGTTGTGCTACTGCAGCTTTACTCTGTCCCTTCAACCTTCACATTAACGATGAAACACAGAAATTGCTTCGGGATTTAATGCAAAAGGGACAATTCCGAATTAAGTACAAGAAAAGTAAATCTTCTCATTGTTTGTGGATTGCTTTGAGCGTTTCAGGGGAGATTAGTATTAGGTTCCGATGCACTACTGCAGATTTACTCGATCCCTTGGACGTTCACATTGACGATAAATCACAGATATTGCGTTGGGATTTAATACGAATGGCACAATGTGACTTATGTACAAGAAGAGTAAATTTTCTCATTGTGGTTTGGTTTGAGAGTTTCCTGGGGGATCAGTATTAGATTCCGATGGACTACTGCAGCTTTACTTTATCCCTTGGACCTCCACATTGAAGATGAATCACAGAAATTGCGTCGGGAATTTAATACAAAAGGCACAATGCCGACTTAAGTTCAACAAGAGTAAATCTTGTCATTGTTTCTGGTTGGCTTTGAGCGTTTCCTGGGAGATCAGTATTAGATTCCGATGCCCTACTGCAGATTTACTCTATCCCTTTGACCTTCACATTGACAATGAAACTCAGATATTGCGTCGTGATTTAATAAAAAAAGGCATAATACCTACTTACGTACAAGAAGAGTAAATTTTCTCATTGTTTGTGGTTTGCTTTGAGAGTTTCCTGGGGGATCAGTATTATATTCCGATGCACTACTGCAGCTTTACTTTATCCCTCGGACCTCCACATTAACGATGAAACACAGAAATTGTGTCGGGATTTAATACAAGTGGCACAATGCCGACTTAAGTACAGGAAGAGTAAATCTTCTCATTTTTCTGGTTTGCTTTGAGCGTTTCCTGGGAGATCAGTATTAGTTTCCGATGCTCTACTCCAGCTTTACTCTATCCCTTGGACCTTCATATTGACGATGAAACACAGAAATAGCGTAGGGATTTAATACAAAAGGCACAATGCTGACTTACGTACAGGCAAAGAAAATTTTCTCGTTGTTGTTGGTTTGCTTTGAGCGTTTCCTGGGGGATCAGAATTAGATTCCGATGCACTACTGCAGCTTTACTGTATCCCTTGGACCTTCATATTGACGATGAAACACAGAAATTGCGTTGGGATTTAATACAATAGACACAATGCTGACTTAAGTAAAAGAAGAGAAAATCTTCTAATTGTTTGTGGTTTGCTTTGAGCGTTTCCTGGGAGATCAGTATTAGATTCCGATGCACTATTGCAGATATACTCTATCCCTTGGACCTTCACATTGACGATGAAACACTGAATTTGATTAGGGATTTAATACAAAATGCACAATGCCGACTTAAATACAAGAAGAAGCAAACTTCTCATTGTTTCTGGTTTGCTTTGAGCGTTTCCTGGGAGATCAGTATCAGATTCCGATGTACTACTGCAGCTTTACTCTATCCCTTGGACCTTCACATTGACGATGAAACACAGAGATTTCGTCGGGATTTAATAGTAAAGGCACAATGTCGACGTAACTGCAAGAAGAGTAAATATTCACAATGTTTCTGGTTTGCTTTGAGCGTTTCCTGGGATATCAGTATTAGATTGCGATGCACTACTGCAGCTTTACTTTATCCCTTAGACCTCCACATTGACAAAAAGACACAGAGATTGCGTCGGGATTTAATACAAAAGGCACAATGCCGACTTATGTACAAGAAGAGTTAATCTTCTCATTTTTCTGGTTTGCTTTGAGCGTTTCCTGGGAGATCAGTATCAGATTCCGATGTACTACTGCAGCTTTACATTATCCCTCGGACATCCACATTGACGATGAAACACAGAAATTGCGTCAGGATTTATTGCAAAAGGCACAATGCCGACTTAAGTACAAGAAGAAAAAATCTTCTCATTTTTCTGGTTTGCTTTGAGCGTTTCCTGGGAGATCAGTATTAGATTCCGATGTACTACTGCAGCTTTACTCTATCCCTTGGACCTTCACTTTGACGATGAAATACAGAAATTGCGTCGGGATTTAATGCAAAAGGAACAATTCCGAATTAAGTACAAGAAGTGTAAATCTTCTCATTGTTTGTGGATTGCTTTGAGCGTTTCCTGGGGGATCAGTATTAGATTCCGATGCCCTACTGCAGCTTTACTCTGTCTCTTCGACCTTCACATTAACGATGAAACACAGAAATTGCGTCGCGATTTAGTACAAAAGGCACAATGCTGACTTAAGTAAAGGAAGAGAAAATGTTCTCATTTTTTGTGGTTTGCTTTGAGCGTTTCCTGGAAGATCAGTATTAGATTCCGATGCACTACTGCAGCATTAGTTTATCCCTTGGACCTTCAAATTGACGATGAAACAATGACATAGCGTCTGGATTTAATTCAAAAGGCACATGCCGACTTAAGTACAAGAAGAGTAAAACTTCTCATTGTTTGTGGTTTGCTTTGAGCGTTTCCTTGGAGATCAGTATTAGATTCCGATGTGCTACTGCAGCTTTACTCTGTCCCTTCAACCTTTACATTAACGATGAAACACAGAAATTGCGTCGGGATTTAATGCAAAAGGAACAATTCCGAATTAAGTAGAAGAAGTGTGAATCTTCTCATTGTTTGTGGATTGCTTTGAGCGTTTCCTGGGAGATCAGTATTAGATTCCGATGCACTACTGCAGCTTTACTCTGTCTCTTCGACCTTCACATTAACGATGAAACACAGAAATTGCGTCACGATTTAGTACAAAAGGCATAATGCTGACTTAAGTAAAGGAAGAGAAAATTTTCTCATTGTTTGTGGTTTGCCTTGAGCGTTTCCTGGAAGTTCAGTATTAGATTCCGATGCACTACTGCAGCATTACTTTTTCCCTTGGACCTTCAAATTGACGATGAAACACAGACATAGCGTCTGGATTTAATTCAAAAGGCACATGCCGACTTAAGTACAAGAAGAGTAAAACTTCTCATTGTTTGTGGTTTGCTTAGAGCGTTTCCTGGGAGATTAGTATTAGGTTCCGATGCACTACTGCAGATTTACTCTATCCCTTGGACGTTCACATTGACGATGAAACACAGAAATTTCGTCGGGATTTAATACGAAAGGCACAATGTGACTTACGTACAAAAAGAGTAAATTTTCTCATTGTGGTTTGCTTTGAGAGTTTCCTCGGGAATCAGTATTAGATTCCGATGGACTACTGCAGCTTTACTTTATCCCTTGGACCTCCACATTGATGATGAAACACAGAAATTGCGTCGGGATTTAATACAAAAGGCACAATGCCGACTTAAGTTCAACAAGAGTAAATCTTGTCATTGTTTCTGGTTGGCTTTGAGCGTTTCCTGGGAGATCAGTATTAGATTCCGATGCACTACTGCAGATTTACTCTATCCCTTTTACCTTCACATTGACAATGAAACTCAAATATTGCGTCGGGATTTAATAAAAAAAGGCATAATACCTACTTACGTACAAGAAGAGTAAATCTTTTCATTGTTTGTGGTTTGCATTGAGCGTTTATTGGGAGATCAGTATTAGATTCCGATGCACTACTGCAGATTTACACTATCCCTTGGACCTTCACATTGATGGTGTAACACAGAAATTGCTTCGGGATTTAATACAAAAGGCACAATGTCGACTTAACTGCAAGATGAGTAAATCTTCCCAATGTTTCTGGTTTGCTTTGAGCGTTTCCTGGGAGATCAGTAATAGATTCGGATGCACTACTGCAGCTTCACTCTATCCCTGGGACATCAACATTGGCGATGAAACACAGAATTTGCGTCGGGAATTAATACAAAGGGACAATGACGACTTAATTACAAGAAGAGTTAATCTTCTCATTGTTTCTGGTTCGCTTTGAGCGTTTCCTTGGAGATCAGTATTAGATTCCGATGCACTACTGCAGCTTTACTCTATCCCATGGACTTTCACATTGACGATGATACGCAGATATTGCGTCGGGATTTAATACAAATGTCATAATGCCGACTTAAGGACAAGAAGAGTAATTCTTCTTATCGTTTGTGGTTTGCTTTGATCGTTTCCTGGGAGATCAGTACTAGATTCGGATGCACTACTGCAGGTTTACTCTATCCCTTGTACCTAGTCATTGACGATGAAACACAGAAGTTGCGTCGGGATTTAATACAAAAGCCACAAAGTTGACTTAAGTACAAGAAGAGTTAATCTTCTCATTGCTTCTGGATCGCTTTAAACGTTTCCTTAGAGATCAGTATTAGTTTCCGATGTGCTACTGCAGCTTTACTCTATCCCCTGGACCTTCACATTGATGATGAAACACAGAGATTTCGTCGGGATTTAATACTAAAGGCACAATGTCGACTTAACTGCAGAAGAGTATATCTTCTCAATGTTTCTGGTTTGCTTTGAGCGTTTCCTGGGAGATCGGTATTAGATTGCGATGCACTATTGCAGCTTTACTCTATCCCTTAGACCTTCACATTGACGATGAAACACAGAAATTGCGTCTGGATTCAATACAAAATGCACAATGTCGACATAAGTACAAGAAGAGTATAACTTCTCATCGTTTGTGGTTTACTTTGAGCGTTTCCTGGGAGATCAGTATTAGATTCCGATGCACCACTGCAGATTTAATCTATCCCTTGAACCTTCACATTGACGATGAGACACAGAAATTGCGTCGGGATTTAATACGAAAAGCACAATGCGACATTTACAGCAAGACTAAATTTTCTCATTGTTTGTGGTTTGCTTAAGGAGTTTCCTGGGGGATCAGTATTAGATTCCGATGCACTACTGCAGCTTTACTTTATCCCTCGGACATCCACATTGACGATGAAACACAGAAATTGCGTCAGGATTTATTGCAAAAGGCACAATGCCGACTTAAGTACAAGAGGAGTAAATCTTCTCATTTTTCTGGTTTGCTTTGAGCGTTTCCTGGGAGATCAGTATCAGATTCCGATGTACTACTGCAGCTTTACTCTATCCCTTGGACCTTCACATTGACGATGAAACAGAGTTTTCGTCGGGATTTAATAGTAAAGGCACAATTTCGACGTAACTGCAAGAAGAGTAAATCTTCCCAATGTTTCTGGTTTGCTTTGAGCGTTTCCTGGGAGATCAGTATTAGATTGCGATGCACTACTGCAGCTTTACTTTATCCCTTAGACCTCCACATTGACAAAAAGACACAGAGATTGCGTCGGGATTTAATACAAAAGGCACAATGCCGACTTATGTACAAGAAGAGTTAATCTTCTCATTTTTCTGGTTTGCTTTGAGCGTTTCCTGGGAGATCAGTATCAGATTCCGATGTACTACTGCAGCTTTACATTATCCCTCGGACATCCACATTGACGATGAAACACAGAAATTGCGTCAGGATTTATTGCAAAAGGCACAATGCCGACTTAAGTACAAGAAGAGTAAATCTTCTCATTTTTCTGGTTTGCTTTGAGCGTTTCCTGGGAGATCAGTATTAGATTCCGATGTACTACTGCAGCTTTACTCTATCCCTTGGACCTTCACTTTGACGATGAAATACAGAAATTGCGTCGGGATTTAATGCAAAAGGAACAATTCCGAATTAAGTACAAGAAGTGTAAATCTTCTCATTGTTTGTGGATTGCTTTGAGCGTTTCCTGGGGGATCAGTATTAGATTCCGATGCCCTACTGCAGCTTTACTCTGTCTCTTCGACCTTCACATTAACGATGAAACACAGAAATTGCGTCGCGATTTAGTACAAAAGGCACAATGCTGACTTAAGTAAAGGAAGAGAAAATGTTCTCATTTTTTGTGGTTTGCTTTGAGCGTTTCCTGGAAGATCAGTATTAGATTCCGATGCACTACTGCAGCATTAGTTTATCCCTTGGACCTTCAAATTGACGATGAAACAATGACATAGCGTCTGGATTTAATTCAAAAGGCACATGCCGACTTAAGTACAAGAAGAGTAAAACTTCTCATTGTTTGTGGTTTGCTTTGAGCGTTTCCTTGGAGATCAGTATTAGATTCCGATGTGCTACTGCAGGTTTACTCTGTCCCTTCAACCTTTACATTAACGATGAAACACAGAAATTGCGTCGGGATTTAATGCAAAAGGAACAATTCCGAATTAAGTAGAAGAAGTGTGAATCTTCTCATTGTTTGTGGATTGCTTTGAGCGTTTCCTGGGAGATCAGTATTAGATTCCGATGCACTACTGCAGCTTTACTCTGTCTCTTCGACCTTCACATTAACGATGAAACACAGAAATTGCGTCACGATTTAGTACAAAAGGCATAATGCTGACTTAAGTAAAGGAAGAGAAAATTTTCTCATTGTTTGTGGTTTGCCTTGAGCGTTTCCTGGTAGTTCAGTATTAGATTCCGATGCACTACTGCAGCATTACTTTTTCCCTTGGACCTTCAAATTGACGATGAAACACAGACATAGCGTCTGGATTTAATTCAAAAGGCACATGCCGACTTAAGTACAAGAAGAGTAAAACTTCTCATTGTTTGTGGTTTGCTTAGAGCGTTTCCTGGGAGATTAGTATTAGGTTCCGATGCACTACTGCAGATTTACTCTATCCCTTGGACGTTCACATTGACGATGAAACACAGAAATTTCGTCGGGATTTAATACGAAAGGCACAATGTGACTTACGTACAAAAAGAGTAAATTTTCTCATTGTGGTTTGCTTTGAGAGTTTCCTCGGGAATCAGTATTAGATTCCGATGGACCACTGCAGCTTTACTTTATCCCTTGGACCTCCACATTGATGATGAAACACAGAAATTGCGTCGGGATTTAATACAAAAGGCACAATGCCGACTTAAGTTCAACAAGAGTAAATCTTGTCATTGTTTCTGGTTGGCTTTGAGCGTTTCCTGGGAGATCAGTATTAGATTCCGATGCACTACTGCAGATTTACTCTATCCCTTTTACCTTCACATTGACAATGAAACTCAAATATTGCGTCGGGATTTAATAAAAAAAGGCATAATACCTACTTACGTACAAGAAGAGTAAATCTTTTCATTGTTTGTGGTTTGCATTGAGCGTTTATTGGGAGATCAGTATTAGATTCCGATGCACTACTGCAGATTTACACTATCCCTTGGACCTTCACATTGATGGTGTAACACAGAAATTGCTTCGGGATTTAATACAAAAGGCACAATGTCGACTTAACTGCAAGATGAGTAAATCTTCCCAATGTTTCTGGTTTGCTTTGAGCGTTTCCTGGGAGATCAGTAATAGATTCGGATGCACTACTGCAGCTTCACTCTATCCCTGGGACATCAACATTGGCGATGAAACACAGAATTTGCGTCGGGAATTAATACAAAGGGACAATGACGACTTAATTACAAGAAGAGTTAATCTTCTCATTGTTTCTGGTTCGCTTTGAGCGTTTCCTTGGAGATCAGTATTAGATTCCGATGCACTACTGCAGCTTTACTCTATCCCATGGACTTTCACATTGACGATGAAACGCAGATATTGCGTCGGGATTTAATACAAATGTCATAATGCCGACTTAAGGACAAGAAGAGTAATTCTTCTTATCGTTTGTGGTTTGCTTTGATCGTTTCCTGGGAGATCAGTACTAGATTCGGATGCACTACTGCAGGTTTACTCTATCCCTTGTACCTAGTCATTGACGATGAAACACAGAAGTTGCGTCGGGATTTAATACAAAAGCCACAAAGTTGACTTAAGTACAAGAAGAGTTAATCTTCTCATTGCTTCTGGATCGCTTTAAACGTTTCCTTAGAGATCAGTATTAGTTTCCGATGTGCTACTGCAGCTTTACTCTATCCCCTGGACCTTCACATTGATGATGAAACACAGAGATTTCGTCGGGATTTAATACTAAAGGCACAATGTCGACTTAACTGCAGAAGAGTATATCTTCTCAATGTTTCTGGTTTGCTTTGAGCGTTTCCTGGGAGATCGGTATTAGATTGCGATGCACTATTGCAGCTTTACTCTATCCCTTAGACCTTCACATTGACGATGAAACACAGAAATTGCGTCTGGATTCAATACAAAATGCACAATGTCGACATAAGTACAAGAAGAGTATAACTTCTCATCGTTTGTGGTTTACTTTGAGCGTTTCCTGGGAGATCAGTATTAGATTCCGATGCACCACTGCAGATTTAATCTATCCCTTGAACCTTCACATTGACGATGAGACACAGAAATTGCGTCGGGATTTAATACGAAAAGCACAATGCGACATTTACAGCAAGACTAAATTTTCTCATTGTTTGTGGTTTGCTTAAGGAGTTTCCTGGGGGATCAGTATTAGATTCCGATGCACTACTGCAGCTTTACTTTATCCCTCGGACATCCACATTGACGATGAAACACAGAAATTGCGTCAGGATTTATTGCAAAAGGCACAATGCCGACTTAAGTACAAGAGGAGTAAATCTTCTCATTTTTCTGGTTTGCTTTGAGCGTTTCCTGGGAGATCAGTATCAGATTCCGATGTACTACTGCAGCTTTACTCTATCCCTTGGACCTTCACATTGACGATGAAACAGAGTTTTCGTCGGGATTTAATAGTAAAGGCACAATTTCGACGTAACTGCAAGAAGAGTAAATCTTCCCAATGTTTCTGGTTTGCTTTGAGCGTTTCCTGGGAGATCAGTATTAGATTGCGATGCACTACTGCAGCTTTACTTTATCCCTTAGACCTCCACATTGACAAAAAGACACAGAGATTGCGTCGGGATTTAATACAAAAGGCACAATGCCGACTTATGTACAAGAAGAGTTAATCTTCTAATTTTTCTGGTTTGCTTTGAGCGTTTCCTGGGAGATCAGTTTCAGATTCCGATGTACTACTGCAGCTTTACATTATCCCTCGGACATCCACATTGACGATGAAACACAGAAATTGCGTCAGGATTTATTGCAAAAGGCACAATGCCGACTTAAGTACAAGAAGAGTAAATCTTCTCATTTTTCTGGTTTGCTTTGAGCGTTTCCTGGGAGATCAGTATTAGATTCCGATGTACTACTGCAGCTTTACTCTATCCCTTGGACCTTCACTTTGACGATGAAATACAGAAATTGCGTCGGGATTTAATGCAAAAGGAACAATTCCGAATTAAGTACAAGAAGTGTAAATCTTCTCATTGTTTGTGGATTGCTTTGAGCGTTTCCTGGGGGATCAGTATTAGATTCCGATGCCCTACTGCAGCTTTACTCTGTCTCTTCGACCTTCACATTAACGATGAAACACAGAAATTGCGTCGCGATTTAGTACAAAAGGCACAATGCTGACTTAAGTAAAGGAAGAGAAAATCTTCTCATTTTTTGTGGTTTGCCTTGAGCGTTTCCTGGAAGATCAGTATTAGATTCCGATGCACTACTGCAGCATTACTTTATCCCTTGGACCTTCAAATTGACGATGAAACACAGACATAGCGTCTGGATTTAATTCAAAAGGCACATGCCGACTTAAGTACAAGAAGAGTAAAACTTCTCATTGTTTGTGGTTTGCTTAGAGCGTTTCCTGGGAGATTAGTATTAGGTTCCGATGCACTACTGCAGATTTACTCTATCCCTTGGACGTTCACATTGACGATGAAACACAGAAATTGCGTCGGGATTTAATACGAAGGGCACAATGTGACTTACGTACAAAAAGAGTAAATTTTCTCATTGTGGTTTGCTTTGAGAGTTTCCTCGGGAATCAGTATTAGATTCCGATGGACTACTGCAGCTTTACTTTATCCCTTGGACCTCCACATTGATGATGAAACACAGAAATTGCGTCGAGATATAATACAAAAGGCACAATGCCGAATTAAGTTCAACAAGAGTAAATCTTCTCATTGTTTCTGGTTGGCTTTGAGCGTTTCCTGGGAGATCAGTATTAGATTCCGATGCACTACTGCAGATTTACTCTATCCCTTTTACCTTCACATTGACAATGAAACTCAAATATTGCGCCGGGATTTAATAAAAAAAGGCATGATACCTACTTACGTACAACAAGAGTAAATCTTTTCATTGTTTGTGGTTTGCATTGAGCGTTTATTGGGAGATCAGTATTAGATTCCGATGCACTACTGCAGATTTACTCTATCCCTTGGACCTTCACATTGATGGTGTAACACAGAAATTGCTTCGGGATTTAATACAAAAGGCACAATGTCGACTTAACTGCAAGATGAGTAAATCTTCCCAATGTTTCTGGTTTGCTTTGAGCGTTTCCTGGGAGATCAGTAATAGATTCCGATGCACTACTGCAGCTTCACTCTATCCCTGGGACATCAACATTGGCGATGAAACACAGAATTTGCGTCGGGAATTAATACAAAGGGACAATGCCGACTTAATTACAAGAAGAGTTAATCTTCTCATTGTTTCTGGTTCGCTTTGAGCGTTTCCTTGGAGATCAGTATTAGATTCCGATGCACTACTGCAGCTTTACTCTATCCCATGGACTTTCACATTGACGATGAAACGCAGATATTGCGTCGGGATTTAATACAAATGGCATAATGCCGACTTAAGGACAAGAAGAGTAATTCTTCTTATCGTTTGTGGTTTGCTTTGATCGTTTCCTGGGAGATCAGTACTAGATTCGGATGCACTACTGCAGGTTTACTCTATCCCTTGTACCTAGTCATTGACGATGAAACACAGAAGTTGCGTCGGGATTTAATACAAAAGCCACAAAGCTGACTTAAGTACAAGAAAGTAAAATCTTCTTATGGTTTGTGGTTTGGTTTGTGCGTTTCCTGGGAGATAAGAATTAGATTGCGATGCTCTACTGTAGCTTTACACTATCCCGTAGACCTCCACATTGACGATGAGACACTGAAATTGCGTCGGGATGTAGTACAAAAGGCACAATGCCGACTTAAGTACAAGAAGAGTTAATCTTCTCATTGCTTCTGGATCGCTTTAAACGATTCCTTAGAGATCAGTATTAGATTCCGATGTGCTACTGCAGCTTTACTCTATCCCCTGGACCTTCACATTGATGATGAAACACAGAGATTTCGTCGGGATTTAATACTAAAGGCACAATGTCGACTTAACTGCAGAAGAGTATATCTTCTCAATGTTTCTGGTTTGCTTTGAGCGTTTCCTGGGAGATCGGTATTAGATTGCGATGCACTATTGCAGCTTTACTCTATCCCTTAGACCTTCACATTGACGATGAAACACAGAAATTGCGTCTGGATTCAATACAAAATGCACAATGTCGACATAAGTACAAGAAGAGTATATCTTCTCATTGTTTGTGGTTTACTTTGAGCGTTTCCTGGGAGATCAGTATTAGATTCCGATGCACCACTGCAGATTTAATCTATCCCTTGAACCTTCACATTGACGATGAGACACAGAAATTGCGTCGGGATTTAATACGAAAGGCACAATGCGACATTTACAGCAAGACTAAATTTTCTCATTGTTTGTGGTTTGCTTAAGGAGTTTCCTGGGGGATCAGTATTAGATTCCGATGCACTACTGCAGCTTTACTTTATCCCTCGGACATCCACATTGACGATGAAACACAGAAATTGCGTCAGGATTTATTGCAAAAGGCACAATGCCGACTTAAGTACAAGAAGAGTAAATCTTCTCATTTTTCTGGTTTGCTTTGAGCGTTTCCTGGGAGATCAGTATCAGATTCCGATGTACTACTGCAGCTTTACTCTATCCCTTGGACCTTCACATTGACGATGAAACAGAGATTTCGTCGGGATTTAATAGTAAAGGCACAATGTCGACGTAACTGCAAGAAGAGTAAATCTTCCCAATGTTTCTGGTTTGCTTTGAGCGTTTCCTGGGAGATCAGTATTAGATTGCGATGCACTACTGCGGCTTTACTTTATCCCTTAGACCTCCACATTGACAAAAAGACACAGAGATAGCGTCGGGATTTAATACAAAAGGCACAATGCCGACTTATGTACAAGAAGAGTTAATCTTCTCATTTTTCTGGTTTGCTTTGAGCGTTTCCTGGGAGATCAGTATCAGATTCCGATGTACTACTGCAGCTTTACATTATCCCTCGGACATCCACATTGACGATGAAACACGGAAATTGCGTCAGGATTTATTGCAAAAGGCACAATGCCGACTTAAGTACAAGAAGAGTAAATCTTCTCATTTTTCTGGTTTGCTTTGAGTTTTTCCTGGGAGATCAGTATTAGATTCCGATGTACTACTGCAGCTTTACTCTATCCCTTGGACCTTCACTTTGACGATGAAATACAGAAATTGCGTCGGGATTTAATGCAAAAGGAACAATTCCGAATTAAGTACAAGAAGTGTAAATCTTCTCATTGTTTGTGGATTGCTTTGAGCGTTTCCTGGGGGATCAGTATTAGATTCCGATGCCCTACTGCAGCTTTACTCTGTCTCTTCGACCTTCACATTAACGATGAAACACAGAAATTGCGTCGCGATTTAGTACAAAAGGCACAATGCTGACTTAAGTAAAGGAAGAGAAAATGTTCTCATTTTTTGTGGTTTGCTTTGAGCGTTTCCTGGAAGATCAGTATTAGATTCCGATGCACTACTGCAGCATTAGTTTATCCCTTGGACCTTCAAATTGACGATGAAACAATGACATAGCGTCTGGATTTAATTCAAAAGGCACATGCCGACTTAAGTACAAGAAGAGTAAAACTTCTCATTGTTTGTGGTTTGCTTTGAGCGTTTCCTTGGAGATCAGTATTAGATTCCGATGTGCTACTGCAGCTTTACTCTGTCCCTTCAACCTTTACATTAACGATGAAACACAGAAATTGCGTCGGGATTTAATGCAAAAGGAACAATTCCGAATTAAGTAGAAGAAGTGTGAATCTTCTCATTGTTTGTGGATTGCTTTGAGCGTTTCCTGGGAGATCAGTATTAGATTCCGATGCACTACTGCAGCTTTACTCTGTCTCTTCGACCTTCACATTAACGATGAAACACAGAAATTGCGTCACGATTTAGTACAAAAGGCATAATGCTGACTTAAGTAAAGGAAGAGAAAATTTTCTCATTGTTTGTGGTTTGCCTTGAGCGTTTCCTGGAAGTTCAGTATTAGATTCCGATGCACTACTGCAGCATTACTTTTTCCCTTGGACCTTCAAATTGACGATGAAACACAGACATAGCGTCTGGATTTAATTCAAAAGGCACATGCCGACTTAAGTACAAGAAGAGTAAAACTTCTCATTGTTTGTGGTTTGCTTAGAGCGTTTCCTGGGAGATTAGTATTAGGTTCCGATGCACTACTGCAGATTTACTCTATCCCTTGGACGTTCACATTGACGATGAAACACAGAAATTTCGTCGGGATTTAATACGAAAGGCACAATGTGACTTACGTACAAAAAGAGTAAATTTTCTCATTGTGGTTTGCTTTGAGAGTTTCCTCGGGAATCAGTATTAGATTCCGATGGACTACTGCAGCTTTACTTTATCCCTTGGACCTCCACATTGATGATGAAACACAGAAATTGCGTCGGGATTTAATACAAAAGGCACAATGCCGACTTAAGTTCAACAAGAGTAAATCTTGTCATTGTTTCTGGTTGGCTTTGAGCGTTTCCTGGGAGATCAGTATTAGATTCCGATGCACTACTGCAGATTTACTCTATCCCTTTGACCTTCACATTGACAATGAATCTCAAATATTGCGTCGGGATTTAATAAAAAAAGGCATAATACCTACTTACGTACAAGAAGAGTAAATCTTTTCATTGTTTGTGGTTTGCATTGAGCGTTTATTGGGAGATCAGTATTAGATTCCGATGCACTACTGCAGATTTACACTATCCCTTGGACCTTCACATTGATGGTGTAACACAGAAATTGCTTCGGGATTTAATACAAAAGGCACAATGTCGACTTAACTGCAAGATGAGTAAATCTTCCCAATGTTTCTGGTTTGCTTTGAGCGTTTCCTGGGAGATCAGTAATAGATTCGGATGCACTACTGCAGCTTCACTCTATCCCTGGGACATCAACATTGGCGATGAAACACAGAATTTGCGTCGGGAATTAATACAAAGGGACAATGACGACTTAATTACAAGAAGAGTTAATCTTCTCATTGTTTCTGGTTCGCTTTGAGCGTTTCCTTGGAGATCAGTATTAGATTCCGATGCACTACTGCAGCTTTACTCTATCCCATGGACTTTCACATTGACGATGAAACGCAGATATTGCGTCGGGATTTAATACAAATGTCATAATGCCGACTTAAGGACAAGAAGAGTAATTCTTCTTATCGTTTGTGGTTTGCTTTGATCGTTTCCTGGGAGATCAGTACTAGATTCGGATGCACTACTGCAGGTTTACTCTATCCCTTGTACCTAGTCATTGACGATGAAACACAGAAGTTGCGTCGGGATTTAATACAAAAGCCACAAAGTTGACTTAAGTACAAGAAGAGTTAATCTTCTCATTGCTTCTGGATCGCTTTAAACGTTTCCTTAGAGATCAGTATTAGATTCCGATGTGCTACTGCAGCTTTACTCTATCCCCTGGACCTTCACATTGATGATGAAACACAGAGATTTCGTCGGGATTTAATACTAAAGGCACAATGTCGACTTAACTGCAGAAGAGTATATCTTCTCAATGTTTCTGGTTTGCTTTGAGCGTTTCCTGGGAGATCGGTATTAGATTGCGATGCACTATTGCAGCTTTACTCTATCCCTTAGACCTTCACATTGACGATGAAACACAGAAATTGCGTCTGGATTCAATACAAAATGCACAATGTCGACATAAGTACAAGAAGAGTATATCTTCTCATTGTTTGTGGTTTACTTTGAGCGTTTCCTGGGAGATCAGTATTAGATTCCGATGCACCACTGCAGATTTAATCTATCCCTTGAACCTTCACATTGACGATGAGACACAGAAATTGCGTCGGGATTTAATACGAAAAGCACAATGCGACATTTACAGCAAGACTAAATTTTCTCATTGTTTGTGGTTTGCTTAAGGAGTTTCCTGGGGGATCAGTATTAGATTCCGATGCACTACTGCAGCTTTACTTTATCCCTCGGACATCCACATTGACGATGAAACACAGAAATTGCGTCAGGATTTATTCCAAAAGGCACAATGCCGACTTAAGTACAAGAAGAGTAAATCTTCTCATTTTTCTGGTTTGCTTTGAGCGTTTCCTGGGAGATCAGTATCAGATTCCGATGTACTACTGCAGCTTTACTCTATCCCTTGGACCTTCACATTGACGATGAAACAGAGATTTCGTCGGGATTTAATAGTAAAGGCACAATTTCGACGTAACTGCAAGAAGAGTAAATCTTCCCAATGTTTCTGGTTTGCTTTGAGCGTTTCCTGGGAGATCAGTATTAGATTGCGATGCACTACTGCAGCTTTACTTTATCCCTTAGACCTCCACATTGACAAAAAGACACAGAGATTGCGTCGGGATTTAATACAAAAGGCACAATGCCGACTTATGTACAAGAAGAGTTAATCTTCTAATTTTTCTGGTTTGCTTTGAGCGTTTCCTGGGAGATCAGTATCAGATTCCGATGTACTACTGCAGCTTTACATTATCCCTTGGACATCCACATTGACGATGAAACACAGAAATTGCGTCAGGATTTATTGCAAAAGGCACAATGCCGACTTAAGTACAAGAAGAGTAAATCTTCTCATTTTTCTGGTTTGCTTTGAGCGTTTCCTGGGAGATCAGTATTAGATTCCGATGTACTACTGCAGCTTTACTCTATCCCTTGGACCTTCACTTTGACGATGAAATACAGAAATTGCGTCGGGATTTAATGCAAAAGGAACAATTCCGAATTAAGTACAAGAAGTGTAAATCTTCTCATTGTTTGTGGATTGCTTTGAGCGTTTCCTGGGGGATCAGTATTAGATTCCGATGCCCTACTGCAGCTTTACTCTGTCTCTTCGACCTTCACATTACCGATGAAACACAGAAATTGCGTCGCGATTTAGTACAAAAGGCACAATGCTGACTTAAGTAAAGGAAGAGAAAATCTTCTCATTTTTTGTGGTTTGCCTTGAGCGTTTCCTGGAAGATCAGTATTAGATTCCGATGCACTACTGCAGCATTACTTTATCCCTTGGACCTTCAAATTGACGATGAAACACAGACATAGCGTCTGGATTTAATTCAAAAGGCACATGCCGACTTAAGTACAAGAAGAGTAAAACTTCTCATTGTTTGTGGTTTGCTTAGAGCGTTTCCTGGGAGATTAGTATTAGGTTCCGATGCACTACTGCAGATTTACTCTATCCCTTGGACGTTCACATTGACGATGAAACACAGAAATTGCGTCGGGATTTAATACGAAGGGCACAATGTGACTTACGTACAAAAAGAGTAAATTTTCTCATTGTGGTTTGCTTTGAGAGTTTCCTCGGGAATCAGTATTAGATTCCGATGGACTACTGCAGCTTTACTTTATCCCTTGGACCTCCACATTGATGATGAAACACAGAAATTGCGTCAAGATTTAATACAAAAGGCACAATGCCGACTTAAGTTCAACAAGAGTAAATCTTCTCATTGTTTCTGGTTGGCTTTGAGCGTTTCCTGGGAGATCAGTATTAGATTCCGATGCACTACTGCAGATTTACTCTATCCCTTTGACCTTCACATTGACAATGAAACTCAAATATTGCGTCGGGATTTAATAAAAAAAGGCATGATACCTACTTATGTACAAGAAGAGTAAATCTTTTCATTGTTTGTGGTTTGCATT
This sequence comes from Schistocerca serialis cubense, assembly GCF_023864345.2. NCBI lineage: Eukaryota > Metazoa > Arthropoda > Insecta > Orthoptera > Acrididae > Schistocerca > Schistocerca serialis. The sequence continues at coordinate 183,937,027 of NC_064649.1, read as the reverse complement.
GAGCGTTTATTGGGAGATCAGTATTAGATTCCGATGCACTACTGCAGATTTACTCTATCCCTTGGACCTTCACATTGATGGTGTAACACAGAAATTGCTTCGGGATTTAATACAAAAGGCACAATGTCGACTTAACTGCAAGATGAGTAAATCTTCCCAATGTTTCTGGTTTGCTTTGAGCGTTTCCTGGGAGATCAGTAATAGATTCCGATGCACTACTGCAGCTTCACTCTATCCCTGGGACATCAACATTGGCGATGAAACACAGAATTTGCGTCGGGAATTAATACAAAGGGACAATGCCGACTTAATTACAAGAAGAGTTAATCTTCTCATTGTTCCTGGTTCGCTTTGAGCGTTTCCTTGGAGATCAGTATTAGATTCCGATGCACTACTGCAGCTTTACTCTATCCCATGGACTTTCACATTGACGATGAAACGCAGATATTGCGTCGGGATTTAATACAAATGGCATAATGCCGACTTAAGGACAAGAAGAGTAATTCTTCTTATCGTTTGTGGTTTGCTTTGATCGTTTCCTGGGAGATCAGTACTAGATTCGGATGCACTACTGCAGGTTTACTCTATCCCTTGTACCTAGTCATTGACGATGAAACACAGATATTTGCTGGATGAATTCCCGAATGTTTAATGGGTTTAAAGACATTTTTAAAAAAATTTTATTCTCAACATTTAGAAACAGTGGCTATTTTTTGCTTTTACAGGCATCTGTTTTTTAAAAATTATTCAGTACTGAGTTGCCCCAGAAATTTCAAATAAGAATCATTAACTGGACTATAAATTAAAAACCATGATAACCATGCTGAATGAATTCCTTAATATAGGCCCTACTTTTAATGGCTCAAACTTGTTGATTGCAAGCTAAAAAAGCTCATTCTTTAAACTATTTAATTGGATAGATAAAAATTCTACTCATCAAGCAGCGGCAGAACACATACATAAAAGACAGCTGTAATTGGCAAGCTTTTGGAGCCAGTGGCTCCTTCTTCAGGCAGAAGGGTGGAAGGGGAAGTAATCGAGTGAAGGAGGAAGACTGGAGAGGTCTAGGAAAAGGGGTAGATATTGGTTAAGTCACCCAGAACCGCTGGTCAGAGGAGACTTACCATACGGGATGAGAAGGAAAGACATTACTTACGGTAAGTCTCCTCTGACCCGCTGTTCTGGGTGACTTTCCCGATATCTACCAATTTTCCTAGACCTCTCCAGTTCTCTTCCTTCACCCCTCTTCCGTCTTTTATGTGCGAGTTCTGCTGCCACTTGGTGAGTAGATTTTTTATCTACCCTATTTGTATTTTTCCAAAGTAAGAGTAATTTCTCAGCCTTAATATTTATTGTGCTATTACACTATACAGTATAACTACTTCTTATAGTGAGAAGCTTACACAAAATGTACACTATTTTAAAAAATTGATTTTTTGAATTTTTTCATTCTTTGACCTACAATATCTTTGTAAGGAGAGCAGATAAAAGTCTGAAAATTACACACTTAATGGATCTTCATGATATCAAACTTAAATTGGAAGTAACAAACAGAAAATATTGTGGGGAAGGGTAATCAAAGACTGCAATTTATTGGCAGTACTAAGGAGATTGCCTACACTACGCTTGTCCGTCCTCTTTTAGAATTCTGCTGCGCGGTGTGGGATCCTTGCCACATAGGACTGACAGAGTACATTGAAAAAGTTCAAAGAAGGGCAGCACATTTTGTATTATTGCGAAATATAAGAGAGAGTGTCACAGAAAAGATAATGGATTTGGGCTGGACATCATTAAAAGAAAGGCATTTTTTGTTGCAACAGAATCTTCTCATAAAATTCCAATCACCAACTTTCTCCTCTGAATGTGAAAATATTTTGTTGACACTGACCTACATAGGGAGAAACGATCACCACGATAGAATAAGGGAAATCAGAGCTCGAACGGAAAGATATAGGTGTGTTCCTTCTTTCTGCGCTCTATACGAGATTGGAATAATAGAGAACTGCGAAGGTGGTTCGATGAACCCTCTGCTAGGCACTTAAATGCGATTTGCAGAGTATCCATGTAGATGTAGACAAGCCTGTACAAATTTGTGTGTTGTCATCCCCCTTCCACCAACATCTGTTCACTCACACTTAGTTAATAATGAGCCCTTGAAGTGTGCAGTTGAACAATGGAGTCTCAAAATAATGAGAATAGTTTTTCTAAGTGTTGGTTACTAACCTTGAAAACTCAATAGTGTGTCATTTAATTGCCAAAGTCAGGATAAATTTCTGAAGGACAAAAGCAAACCTTGGCAGTTGATGAATGTATAGTTCTTGCTGACTTTTCTGAAAACTATTCCTTTGTTGTTCAAGTGAAATACAAGGGCACCACTGGGTAAACAAACAGGCCACAGTTTGTCCATTTATGTTCTGTTATAAAGATCCAGATAAACTAGAGTCATAGTTTTTGTGTTGCAAATGATTACTTTGAGCACAAAGCTACAGCAGTGCATGCTTTTCACCTGCAGTTAACAAACTACGTAAAACAGCACGACAGTTCCATAAACAAACTGATGAACTTTTCTGATGGTGCTGCAAGCCAATATAAAAGCAAACAAATATTAAAACTCCTTTCTCAAAGAAAAAAGACCGTTGGCTCGGTGCAGAATAGCACTTTTTTGCATCATGCCCTTGGAAGAGTGAGTGTGATGGCATAAAGGGTACAACAAAGTGAGCTGTCACAAAAGCTAGTCTGCAACGGACCTATGAGAACCAAATCTGGACACGTCAAGAAATGTTCAAATTCTGTATAAAGAATGGGTAAAAGGGATTACGTATGTTTCATTAAATGTGAGGAAATACTAGAACTCTATGCCAATGTCTTGGAGGAAAGATTCAAAACTTGTCAGAAGATTAAAGGCACCTGATCTTTTCATTGTTTTATACCTTAGTCATACAACTTGCTCAACTGTAAGTTCACATCAACATCCTCTGATAGTGAACGTCATCACTGTGGAAAACTTGTACCACTGACACTTCAAAGGAAGGACATAGTGGCTTGTGTCTATGGCGAACAGTGGTGGATTGCCAAAGTTGGTAACATTGCTCGTCAAAACCAAGATGTGGATGTTACATTTTACCAGCACCAAGAACCCCGTTTAAAAAATTTGAAAAGGATCAATTCGAGAGGCCCGTTAAAAATCATTAAAGGAGTTGTCTTCTCCCCTGGAATTTATGACTGTGACTAGGCGAACATTTAACCCTGTGCCCAACATGAGTGAAGAAATATCTCTGTTGTTCAATAAACAACATAGTAAAAACAAATAAGTTGAAAACGGGATAATGTAATGAATTGTCTCATTTTTTAAAGAGTTATCCTAGATATTTTTAAGTTATGTAATTTATACACTGTTTCCATCAGCCCAGATATTGCAAACAGTAAGAAACATATTTTTGACTCATATTTGAAATTTTTTTTGTCCATGGAATCTCAAGGTTGAAATTTATACAGAAGTTTGATATCATAAAGGTCTATTAAATGTGTAATTTTCAGATTTATATCTGGTCCATTAACAAAGATTTGCAGACCAAAGAATGAAAAAATTCAAAACATTTGTTTTTAAAGTGTTTTTAAGTATAAGCTTGTCATAATTGTTTCTCTAAAAAAAAAAAAAAAGGTATCTGTACTGAGTAGTGTAATACCACAAAATGTATTAAGGCTAAGAAACTACTCTTTGGAGAGATAGTATTAAAAATGGGTTTTTTAAATTTACAACCAACAACTTTGAGACATTAAAAGTGTATTCCCTAATACATTCAGCAGGGTGATCATGGTTTTAATTTATAGTCCAGTGTCTGCTGAAATAAATACCTCTTATATGAAAGGTCTGGGGCAATCCATTACCGAATAATTTAAAAAACCACAGACACTTATAAAAGTGTAAGAATGCTTGCAGCCTGAAACAAAAATGGCTGCTCTTTCTAAACGATAACCAATAAATGTTTTTAAAAAATATTTTTGAGTCCACCAAACATGAAGGAATTCACCCAGCGAATTCTTTCTACGAGAATGCAGTTGTCTCTCTTTGTAATTTTATGGCTTTCTCAAGTATGTTTCCCTTTGGATACAATTAATTGATAGTTTTATGGTTTGGATGGTGTACGATCTTCCACAGAATGCTTGTATTTACTTAATAGGCACACGTTTCAAAATCCAAATATTAGATCATTATTTCTCTGAAGGAAACATTTTTTCCAGTATAAATCCTAGAGGCAGAATTGTATTGTTTACATTGTGACTGCACCACTACTCTTCTCTCACCTGTTGTATATAAATATTTCTGGAATAATTTTAACACCTGTTTAACAGGACACTAATGACAGCAGCAGAGAAGCTTGCCGCTGTTCCTGATGTGGATATCGACCCAGAGGGAACATTTAAGTATGTTCTAATACATGTCTTTGGTCCAGAGGGTCCTGATGGCAAAGAACCGAGCAAATTAGTGGTCAGTAACTGGTAAACTAATATTTGGTCAACTTTGTGATACATTATTATTTGAGAGACAGTCGTTTGCATCATTTTTCAATTTTCTCAGTTGAATTTTTCTTTTGATGTCGGTGACTTGCAATGGGGAATTGTAGCCTAAGGTTGGTTGTTATCTGCATAACATAGTGTTTCAGTGTTTACTGTTAAATTGGAAGTGAGATGGTGGATGGCGATACAACTGAAAACACACAAAAGATTTTTCACTGAAACACTGTGGAACTACAGTTATGGCCCTGTGTGCTATGGTATCTTTGCCAGATAGTGTTGACAGAGGATATGAAAAAGCATTCAAAGAAGAGCAACTTATGTTGTTTTATTGCTAAGAAGGGGGAGTGCGCCATGGACATGCAGGGTGTACACGACCCAGAAGATCCGGGGAAAAACCCGGGAAATTTTTCATTGTTTTTGTTTTCAGTTAAATTTTTGTAATTTTGATTGGTAAGAACCAATACTCTAACAAAGGATATTACTGTGTCTCAATACTGCAGCAATAAAACATGAACAAGAGAAAAAACGAAAATAAAACTTAAATTTCAAGGGAAATGCACCATATACAGCAACAAAACGGTGCTCATACAAGTGTACGCCAACAGTAAAATGTGTCAAAGGCTTTAGGAAGACTGTGCAATGCTTTGTAACAGCAATTTGCCTCCGCTGAGCGTGACGTCACAACTGTTTACATTAAATTCATTTTAACAGTTACGAGCTCGATCATGCACATGCACAGTTGAGTAGTACCTTCTCCCGCTTCTGGCTACAGAAATTGTTGGCTGTGTAAGCAGTCGCAGCAAGCAGCTAGATGCTACCGGGATAAATTTTACTGGAGCGCCCAAGCTGCCAGATTTATACATGCGCAGGAGGTCCAAATCTAGGGAGGGGGGGGGGGGGCAAATTCATATTCTTGAGGGGGGGGGGGGGGGAGGAAACCTTGTTTCACAAAGCGACTCGCATCCAGCGCACGTTAGTTTGTTAGTTTATTGATTATTCATATTACTTTGAAACTCATCCCTGTCGGTTTTTGAACATTTTTAACACATTCTAGTTGATTTTGAATGAATCGCAAGTTGATTTGTGAATGCGTGCGTAGTGTACATGTTTCCTCTGTCAGTGGAATCTGACAGAGCTGAGCGAAGTAAGGCTGAACGGATGAATGCCAACCGCTGTCTGATTGTGTGGTTGATTGTGTTTGCGAATGATGAGCGTTGTTGTAATTACTAGCGGAATCCATAGATTCAGACTACAGGAGTGGAAATAAACGAATAACAGGTAAGAATGATTACGTATTACCTTCTCGGTGTATACAAGAAAATGAAATTTTGACAAAAAATTTTTGGGCAGATCGCTATACTAGTAAGGGCGAGTTGTGCAGTCCACAGCTAGCAGCTACTTTAGGTTCTGTTCTGGAAGAAGCACGGAAAACGTGTTGTACGACCATGTAACAATGCCTAACCGGAAAATAATCACGGGATAGCTAAACCGGTGATTCTGGTAGAGTTAATGAAGTTAACCTGCAAATAAGCTTTGGCATTGGCAGCAATAGTTACAGAATTAGTGATAACAAGACTGTTTGTTAGAATGATGAAGGAGAAGAAATGGGGGCCTCTCACAAATTATGGAACAATATGACGATTCCAAGTTCGTATAAAAATTTCATACTACTACTTTTCGATCTCGTGCTTGAGAAACTGGAGTGTAGGAATGAAGTGTGAAACTATTTCCTAACGTAAAGCTTTTTGCTTGTAGTTGGCCTAATAGGCATTTGATATGGGTACTTTGTGAATTATTTTCTGTCCTTACAAAAAAGACCGTTTGTGCCAAAACAGTCTCATTTATTTTGTGTGTATTACAATTGTTGTAGTATTAGAAAGGCCTATTTTGTTTTATCTAGCAGACAGTGACAAAATAGATGTAATCAGATCAGGAAACAACACCAGTCTTCGGTCCTATTTGTATTAACAGCTTTTTCAGTATTAGACAATGACATTTCGACTTTTCGTGTAGCAAAATGTTTGACGAACTTTGATGAGGTAATAGATTCTTTCACAGAAGGAAAGCACTCCATGTAAAGCTGTACCAAGATTAGAGGGTAAAAAATTCTAGGAGCTAAGGATTGAAGAAACATGTATTGTCTTGCTTGTCTCATGTCTTTACTGGGTTTATGTATCCTATATTTAATTTTATGTCACACAAAGCAGCAAGTTGTGAGCTGATAGGGAACAAAGAGTGCAGATTTTCTGAAGAGTTCTTTCTTTTAAAAAAAAAGAGGGACAGAATGTCAAACCGGCCAACTGTAAACAGGAGAGGCACCACAGGACATTTTAATTTCCACTGTCCTGAATATGGTTTGATGGCATCCATTACAAAATATACACATTTCAATTCCACAGAGCGAAAAATTTCCTCGAACACACATGTTGCATGCATCAGACCCTTCAGAAAGACGTGCACTACAAAATGAACTTAAAGGACGGGTATACACTCACGCACACACACACACACACATATCCATCAACACATATACAGACACAAGCAGACATATTACACGTTTTTTCGAAATTTTCCCGAATTTGTCCGTCCTTTAACGTGTTTTAGCGGCAACACAACCACCTAACCTTTATGCACATTGCTGTCTCAACTTAACCTACACTTTTTCGCCTTTTTTCATACCAGATCTCCAGTTGCTTTCTAGTTCACCTTTATCTCTACCCATATATTTTTATCTTTCATTTTCATTTCAACCTCATGTTACACTTTCCACCTTCTAATACCATGTCACCCTCACAACACCCCCACAAAAAATGGTCTTTAAATATGTCTGCTTGTGTCTGTATATGTGTGGATGGATGTGTGTGTGTGCGCGAGTGTATACCCGTCCTTTTTTCCCCCTGAGGTAAGTCTTTCCGCTCCAGGGATTGGAATGACTCCTTACCCTCTCCCTTAAAACCCACATCCTTTCGTCTTTCCCTCTCCTTCCCTCTTTCCTGATGAGGCAACAGTTTGTTGCGAAAGCTTGAATTTTGTGTGTATGTTTGTGTTTGTTTGTGTGTCTGTCGACCTGCCAGCACTTTCATTTGGTAAGTCACATCATCCATAAAATTTTTTTTTTAACGTCCTATCTCAAACGCTCGAGGGGATGGCGGGGTATTGCCCCGGTTCGGAAATATTAGAGATCCGGGACTGATGCGCAGAACAGTCTGAATTACAGTTGGGAAGTGGGTAGTCTCCACGTGACCCATTTTTACATTTAGTGTTTTTGCTGTTTCCTCTTCATTTACTGCTCCCACGTCAAATGAAGACAAAACAGATTTCTGTGGCCGGGAGCTATCAAGTGAATTAAAATACATTCACATAATTATGGAAGGCTAAACTGTGTTATTAGTTGCAGATTTTATTTTATTTCCATCTTTCTGACAGTCAAGCATTAATTGCCTTTTAGAACAATGAAGTTATTTTTGTTGGTTTGCCAAAGAAATTTTCTTTCATTAATCTTTTCCACTAAGGCAGACAATATATTTGAGACAAAGTGTTTAATTCCACACACTGTGTTTGCTGCATTTCAAGTGCACATTTTCAACTTCTAGCACATTTGGCATTACGCCATAATAAAGAACCAAACATGAGACAGGCCAGTACTGGTACTCGAAGAAAATTTACATCCCAAAAACCACATAGAAAAGCTTAATAACAGGTCGTGGGATTCTGGACATACAAATTTGCACTTTAAATGTGAACATTTTAGTATGGGCCATGAAATTCCGATTCTCTTGGAGTATCCTCTGATGTCTTGTTTCTTACATAATGTAATATCTTTTATTGTTTCACACGTACGAACATGCGGGCTCCCTACGACATCGTAGCTGCGCTTGCGCAGTGATGCCTGTCATCTGGCGCTCTCTGGCAACTGCAGAAACGAACCTATTTCTAACAGGTCGTGGGAAAATATTTCGAATGGTGGGTTGAAAATCGTTACCATCAATGTACCATTCTAGCAGTTACACCAGAACTATGTGAGGTAATGTACGATGAAATTCTTAAATCACAAAGTGTTTGACTCTCATTTAAAAATCAACTCTTTGATGATGAGCCATTTAGATGAATTTTGAGCCTGGAAGATCAGACATTTATGTCGTTATTAAAAATTTTACTGGCACCTTTGTGTGATACATCTTAAATTGTATTACGCGCATAAAAGACCAACATTTTATGTGAAAGCTTAGCTTCTCTTGCAGCGTATTAATCTGATAGACCAATATTATATGTGAAGGCTTTGCGTTTCGTTTAGCAACTCTATTTACATTAATTTGAACCATTAACTTTTTCTGTTTGTGTGTTCGCGCTACTTAACAGTGATGTTGCTGTTGGTTGACTACATCACGTGTCCTAAGCTCTGAATACCTGCTGTGATCGGCTGGCGAAATCGCATGAAATGAGATTTGACTAACTTACAAAAGCACATCCCAATCTCAATTTCAATGCTTTGGAAAGTAACATGCGGTGTTTGGTGGAATTCGAGTTTATACTTTCCTAATACAAAAATATGCAGCATACATGTTGCTGCACATCAAAGATCTTTCCAAAATGCGTGTTTTTTTTTTGTTTTTTCCTAAAGCGCCAGGAAATTCTACGCCCGTGTATAAAACCATAATCAACGGACTTACAAGTTATACAGTTCCAAGAGAAAATATACCGTCAGTTAACAGGGAAAAAGTATGTTTTCACTTGGGAGAAAGTGTATTTTTGACTGAGAAATCCGGGAATTTTTTTTCCTTGTCCGCGTATACCCTGACATGATATACAAGTTGGGCTGACAGTCATTAAAACAAAGGTGTTTTTTGTTATGATGAGATGTTTTCAGGAAATTTCCTCTGAATGGCAAAATATTTTGTTGGCCCCACCTACATAGGGAGAAATTATTATCGTGATAAAGTAAGAGAAATCAGAGCTCCCACAGAAAGATTTAAATGATATTTTTCCCCAGTGCTGTTGAAGAGTGGAATGTTACAGAAATAGTCTGAAGGCTTTTCGATGAATCCTCTGCCGAACACTTAAGGATACAGGATACTTATAAATGGTGGAAAAATCAAAATTTTTTAAATGACTTTATTAAATTCTATAGTCTTTCCTGATTACATTGATATATACACTGTAGGGTTTGAAATGAAAAAAGACCTATACATACCAAATTTTAAAGTTACGGTCATGTACGAGGTGTGACAATAAAGTAATGAGACTGATTTTCTTTGCAAGGTGTGGCACCCCTGCAGGCTTGCGTAGGCACAATATCTGTGACCTTGGTCTATAAGCCGCTTCTAGTCCAAGCGGCATGTTGAAGCAACTGCTCAGTCATGAGTTGTGCTGTAATAAGTTAACACGTGTTAGTGTCTCTCATCACAGAAATGGAACTGCATAATATTGCGCAACAGTATGCCATTTCTTTCTGCGTTAAATTGAGTGAAAACGCGACGACAACTTACGGTAAGCTTAAGAAGGCTTTTGGAGAGGAGATTATGTCAAAAGCTCAAGTTTTTGATTGGCATAAAATGTTTAGTGAAGGCAGAACATATGTTGAAGATGAAGACTGCAGTGGACGACTGTCAACCTCACGGACGGATGTCAACTTGGCCAGGGTGCATGAACTCGTAAAATCTGATAGAAGGTTATCCATGAAAATGATTGCAGGAGAGCTACACATCAATCGAGGAACGGTTCGTCTAATAATAACATTGCTGATAATTGGATTCTGCATCACGATAATGCACCATCCCATACTGCTCTGTCAGTACAATAATTTTTTACCTCAAAACAAATTTCAGTACTACCAGAGCCACCTTATTCACCAAATATTGCTCCGTGCAACTTTTTTCTCTGTCAAAGAGTCAAAATGGTGGTCAAGGACACCATTTTCAAACAACACAAGATGTCCCAAAAGCTGTCACGAAGGTCTTGGAGGATATTACAGAAGATGAGTTCCAGAAATGTTACCATCAATGACAGAAGTGCTAAAAAAAGTGTGTGCAATCTGAAGGGAACTTTGAAGGAGACAACACGAAAATTGACTAAAACTGTAAGCAACATTTTTTTTTCACATCAGTGTCATTACTTTACATTCGCACCTTGTATACTGCCATGCCCCCTTTATTTCTGTTACAGAAACCAGTATTATTTTGAAAAGAACTGTGCACTTTCTTTCTGTTTCCAGCGATTATATGTATGATACTTTGTATATGTTGGTAACAGTGCAGGTTTCTAGCGTCTGTAAATGATTATCTTTGCAAGTATTTACTTTTGTGTTCTGAAGCAGTTTGTTCACATGTTAATAAAATTTTGTTTCCCAAGTGCTACATATATTTGTGAAAATACATATTTTTTAGTGTGCCACACATCAAGAAATTCAATAAAAGGAAATTCTGTGGTAACCAGTTGACAAACAAAACAAGCCACACTGTTGAAAGTAACGTACGTGTCAGTTCTTCAGTGAAGAAATTCGCACATGGCACGCCTCCTGGTGATTCAAATTTTTGTGTTAAAAATGACGCTGTTTGTAGTGGATTTGTTGTTGTTGGTGTGGGTATCTTATCTTCTTTTATAAAGGAAGTGGAAAAATGTAAACAATGTGATGGTGTAGGCTGTCTGGAAATAACTGAACAACAAAGTAGCAGGAAGGGTTTAGCGTCAAAATTAGTTGGTCTGTGTAGATCCTGCAATAAATCTACCTCGAAAATGACTTCGAACATTGTGCATAATTCATATGATGTGAATTTGAAGTTAGTGTACGCAATGCGTGCAATAGGAAAAGGAAAAAAAGGCTGCACAAACGTTTTGTCATTTGATTGACCTTCCTCCTCCCAGTAGGTTCAGCAAGTACATAAGAATACTTTTAGGTGCCTTGACGGTTGTGTCTAAAGCATCTGTGAAATGTGCAGTAGAAAAAACTGTTAATATTAGTGAAACAAGGGACATTGCTGTTGCACTTGATGGGACATGGCAACATCGAGGACATCGTTCCTTGAATGGTGTTTTAAGTGCTACTTCTGTGGAGAATGGAAAAGTTTTTGATGTTGAGTGCTTATCTAATTATTGCCACACCTGCCATAGTAACACTGAAGGATTATTGAACATCAGTGTTATAATAATTATGATGGTTACAGTAGAGGTATGGAGTGTGATGGAGCTCTAAAATTATTTCAGAGGTCAGTGCCCGTTTATAACGTTAGATATACAAAGTACCTAGGTGAAGGGGAATCTAAAGCTTTCAATAAAATTAATGAGTTCAATGTTTATGGTGATAGCTTCGTAACAAAACTGGAGTGTTGTGGACATGTGCAAAAGAGGATGGGTGCTAGATTGAGGAAGCTAAGAAGAGAAATGAAAGGAAAGTTGCTATCTGATGGAAAATCTCTGTCTGGCTGAGACAGATTGACAGAAACTGAAATAGACCTCCTTCAGAGGTATTAAGGACTGGCCATTAGACAAACTGCACCTCTGAATGATGATACAGCAATGAGGAAAGCTGTATGGGCCACCTACTTTCATAAGTTGTCCACAGATGACCACACTGTTCATGGACTTTGCACTAAAGGAGCAGATTCTTAGGTGTGGTTACCAAAAAGCAAAAGAAAGTGGTCAAATATACTATCAAAATATCGTAAGCATTATCTTCTTGAGCCTGTTATGAATGAAATAAAACCAATTTTTAGAGACCTGAGTGGACCCTGTTTTGCTTAGTACCACATTTACTCGAATCTAAGATGCACCTGAAAAATGAGACTCGAAATCCAGGAAAAAAAAAATTCCCGAATCTAAGCCGCACCTGATATTTGAGACTTGAAATTCAAGGGGAGAGAAAAGTTTTAGGCCGCACCTCCAAATCGAAATAAAGTTGGTCCATTGTAATATGAGACACAATTTAGGTCAAATGAATGACGATACAGCTACAGTAGTTTGGTTCGAGTCGTAAGCTCAGTAGTTAAGCTTTACCAGGTAGCCATTATTATGCGTCAGGCGCTCCATCCGTATTATACGGGTACCCTTCCTCTTTCGCGTACTTCGTTAGCGAAACAATGGCAAGAGACTGCTATTTGCTGTTACCTACACTCCTGCTTTCTTTGAGAATGATCAACAAGAAACAAATAATAGACAGCGTATGATAGAAGATATTCTGAACGGGAGTTTAGCGAAAATTTTTCTCCGTTTGAAAATCTTTGCAGGCACCTCTTTAGTACATTACATTCTGCATTGAAATTAGTCATCTTAGATTTAAAAATCTAGTCAATTGCCGTGCTTCATTTCTGACTGTATCACTATTAGGCATAAGAATAATACAGATATAAACATGGGATGGTATCTATATTTTTCCGCGTTTGCTGTTGTCTCACTCTAGTTTCGTAGTTTATTAGGCAGACAGGATTTAAATGAGTTAGCAGCAAACACGAAAGAATACATGGCAAAATGTTTATATTCTAATTATTCTTATGTGAAGAGAATACTGCATGCTATTCACAATTCATAAAAGTTCCTATAAGGAACCATCTCTTCTCACAGTTAGGAAAAAATTCAGAACGTAGAGTTGGCCATATTGACAAACATCCCAAACAGTCTTGGCAGTGGGATTTTCGTAGTGCTACATTCAAAGGTGCACAATACGGAATTTGTATTTACTTCGTTGGATAATGTATGAAAATGCAGTGGTCAAAACTCGAGGCGGAGGAAAAACTTGTCTGCCACCCCTTTTTCTTTTTTTTTTAATACACTCATGCAGAGGGTTTGGCGCCAGTATTTATCTTTGTGCCTGCAAAGCATGCCTGTGTAGCGCTACATATATTCGACAGCAGAAGTTAGTTGTGGCGGCACCTACCAACATTTTCCAGAACTTCCGCTTACTTTGCACTCAATTGTAAGCCGCAGGCGGTTTTTTGGATTACAAAAACCGGAAAAGAAGTGCGGCTCAGATTCGAGTAAATACGGTAAATGTCTTCATGGGGGCACTCAGAATACAAATGAAAGTTTCAACCATTCCATACGGGAAAGACTACTCAAGAATGTTTTTGTAGGAATAAATACATTAATAGTTGGTGTACTAGATGGTGTGCTATGTTTCAATGATGGAGTGATAGGAAGGTAGGAAGTCCTGAGAAATTTAGGCATAAAATGTGGCTCTAATATGAAAGATCAATTTCTTCTGTGTGACAGACAACGGGTGCATGAAGTTGAAAGATTCGCTCTTCAAGTTACCAAAGAAGCAAGAAGTGCTAAAAGGAATGCCAAGAGGAAGCTTGAAGATGAAGAAAGGCTGCAGGATGTAGACTATGCTTCAGGAATGTTCTGAGGCACAGTTTAATTGGACTCATATGTTCATTCACAATTTCCCGCAAGTTGTTTTCTTCAGAATTCAGGTACAAATATTTCCTAAAGTTTAGAAAGCATTGCTCTAATTTTTTCTGTAACTTTCGGTAGTCCATACTTATGTAGTAGACCTAAGCTTTATTGCAGAATCAGCTAAATCATTGAAAAAATAACATTTTTATTAGGAAAAAATTATAAATATTAAATGTAAGGTGTGATACTTTTTTATCCTTGTAATATACGTAATAGGTGGAATTAAATAGGTCTAGTACCTCAGCCATGTCATGCATGTCTGGTAAAAATTTGGTCTCCTTCAAATGTATAACATTGGATTAAATGGTACCTCAGTTTGAGGAAGAATTTCCTTGTTACTTTTTTTAAATAACTCTAAGCAGGTTCAAAAATATTCAAAATACTTCTAATTTGTTTAGAAAGTGTGCTCTATTACCTGATATCAACAAAAAAATCTTAAAACATATACATTATAAACAGTGCCTGAAAGAAATAGGTGTTGATTTTTACATAATATTGAGCTTGAAAAATGCCATGTATCCTTAAGTGTGAACTGCCAGATAGCTGTGTAGATTTACACGAGAAATATCGTCTGGTTTGCACTGATGATGTAATGATGTGAGTGGGCTGAATGCATTTTTTTTTTTTTTTTAACGCCTGCTTTGGTGACGGAAGCAATGCATTCAACTTCCAGAAAGAAATTATCTCACAAAACAGGCCTTTGACTAAACTTCATAAAGTGCCGTACTGTGCTGTTTTATGGTATAGAGCAGATGTTACCAACAAGTATTCCATTGGTTCTCCATCATTTGAAAAAAACGTTGTTTTCACTAAAACACAGCTACATTTACAACTCCATTTTTCCTGTACAGTGTTCTATAATACATACAATTGTGACTTTAAATGACAACTTTGAATTATCAAGGACATCAGTTTTTTTTTTTTCCCCCAAATTTAATGTGCCATTATCAACAGAATGATTGCATGCAGATCATTATATTGGCGTGTGAGGTTTTGGGATTGACATTTATTTTTTTTATCGCATATCTTGAGACTTTGAGCCAAAGCTCATGGGATGAGGTGGTACCTAGTTTACAGAAAGCTGAATATAAAATTTATAAACAAAAAATTACAGAATTAATAAAATATGAAATTAAGAGAAATTAGGATAAATTACATGTTGCATAGAGAAGTTCTCATGTATTGTGAGGGCCTCCTGTGCGGAATTCTAGCATACCACAAGGTAACCTTCGTGTGTGGATTTGAATACTTAGGTGTATCACTCTTTTTTTCTGCCCTGCTGGGAAATTTGGAAAAAAAAAACCTGGAGAAATCTAGTTTTTTGTCTCAGTAGATGAAACAGTTTGTTTACTGGGATTTCCTGCATCGTCGCTGGCTGGGTGCAGCTTAATACATGCACCGCTTCCCTACTCCCTCATTCTTACTGCTTCTCCACTTCCTACCACTCCCCTCAGCTTGCAGTCAGTGCTGCCACCACTTCTTGCCACTAGCCTAGTAGCTGCCGATGGGAGGCGTGAGGGGTGGTTTGTTTTGATATGATTCTTGGAGATTGTTGACCCAGTGGCTGGAGACAACGGTCATATGTGCACGAGTTGTGTCTGAGTGATTGTGTGAATATGTGTGTGTGTGTGTGTGTGTGTGTGTGTGTGTGTGTGTGTGTGTTATTTTCCAAGAAAGGCTATGGCCAAAAATTTAGTTGTGAGAGTGTGATTGTCTTTTCTACGTGTCTGTCCATGGTTCAGCGATCATCTTTACGGTGAGTTGCTACCTATCTTCATTAGCATTAATTCTCAGAGTATTTGCACAAATTGATGGATTTACCACCACCATCTCATTTCATCAACATAATGTCAGTGACTTGTGTAAAGCTGGCCACATGAATGGACTTCCATGATGGGCCAAAACCACAGGTCATTTCTGTGGGTCTCTCTAACGGATTGGGTCTGCCGATTTGAAGCCCATCGTTTCCCAATAATGTGCAAGCCCTGCCCATCGGATCTAGTCTCGCCGATCTGTTCCCAGGCCGGCTCTGTTTGTGTGTGGTATAATGCAGTGGGTTTTCGTGATTTATCCGAGGACTCAGGACTGTGGTGCTCCTCGCAGGCCAGAGGCCATGGGCGATGGAGTTGAGGAATTGTGACTTTCTCACTGCAAGTACATTGTGCGGTACATTGTTTTATAAACATTTTATTTATTCTAGTACATTTTGGGGCTTAGAAAATAATTTATACAGGATGTACATATCTTTTTTTTTTTTTTTTTTTACAAACATTCAGTACGCGAAACATGAGTGACCCGGCAGACATCAATACAGTAATCGAATTCGTGCCATACCTGTCCCAGCATGGCATCGTCGATTGTGATATTTGTTTCTCGTATTCTCTCCCGGAGCTCCGCTACATCACGTGGTAGAGACCATACATACACCGGATCTTAAATGTGTCCCCACAGAAAAAAAGTCACACGGAGTGAGGTCTGGTAATCAGGGAGGCCATTTCATGAAACAGCTGTTCCCTTCTGTAGCACGGCCAGTTCATTGATGCGGCAGCTCCGTATTCAGGTACCCACAAACTTAACGATGAAAATGGGGTGGAGCCCCATCCTGCTGAAAGATGAACGGAGAGCCCAATTGCATCTGAGGCATCAGCCATTGCTGCAACATATCCGAGTAGGAATATCCAGTGACAGTTCTCTTGGCGGAGAAGAATGGCCCGTACAGTTTTCGACACGACAAAGCACAAAAAACATTTACATTTAGCGAATCACACCCAAATTCAATGTATTAGTGGGGATGCTTTGCACCCCAGATTCGACAATTATGCCTGTACACTTTCCCATTAGTGTGAAAAGTGGCTTCATTGCTAAAACTTAAGCGATCAAAAATTCCATCCCCGTCCTTATTCAATTGTTGCAACTGTGAACAAAACTCAAAACACTTGTCTTTGTCGTTGTTATTGACCTTCTACCCTAGCTCCAATTTGAATGGTTTCATAGACAACTTATGTCGCATGACTTGCCACAGTCAGTGGAGCCATTTCGAGTTCATGGGATGCACGACGCACCAATTTCTTTGGACTCCTTATGAATGTCTCTGGTATGCAATCCAAATTCACTTCACTCACACTGGGATGTCTGCTTCTCTGTGCTGGGCACAAGCAACCGGTCATAATAAATTTGTTGTGCCTTCCTTATTGGTGGTTTCTTACTGTACTTTGTTCTAAACATCCATTGAACAGCTGTAGCACACACTTTTTTTGTCGAACTCCAACACGCAGAAAGCTCGCTCCGCACCTGAACTTGCCATGTTTATGACTGGTGCTATTGGCAAATCACCAAAGTATGCTGTGGTGGTATACATGAAAAAGAACTTTCAGGGTTTCTCTTCAAAATGACATATGTGTGATATCTGTGCTATGTTTGGTTCTTGTGCAATAAATAATTGAAAGTGTTCCCAGATGTAATGTACACCCTGTATATTAGAAAGTATGAGTGATAGGAAGAACAACTTGCGGCAGTCACAGGCGGTTTGTATGCTATGTACCTGTATATTTTGGCCTGCCTTATATACTTCTTTCAATAGGCCTACTTTTTTCTGAGGTTATTTCTGAAATCAGTGTAGGTATTTTAAATCTGTCTTGCGACTCCAAGGAAATGCGTATTTGTGTCACCAAATATGTTTAGTTTTATTGAAATAAAATAACATCAGTGGTCTTCATGGAATATTATATACCATCGTCTTTCTTTCTCCATCTAAAAACTGTTCATTACAAAAGATGCTGACATTAGTACTTAAGATTTTTGCTCATGAGGGGAAGAAATACAGAAGTCCTTACATTTTTTTTTTGTGAACTTATGTCTTTACTTGCTCTTGAGACCTCGAAATTTGTCAGGGAAAAATGCTAAAAGTTGCTGGAAATCGGGGAACGTCACTTGGGGAAACTTGCGGCAACCCTGAATGTTCACAAGCTGGCACTGCAGAGCTTGCTGACTGCATTTTTCAGGGATGAGAATATTCTTGCGAAGTGCACAGAATTGCCCCAAACTATAACACCATATGAGATAACAGAGCAAAAGTAAACAAGCTTTTGTGTTTGTGTCCAAGACATAGTGTATAGTGAAGACAGAAGTGTTCATTTTCTGCTTAAGGTGTTGAACATGATACTTCTGAGAGAGCTTTTCATCTATCTTCAGTCTTAAGAATTTAAAATGTCTGTTCGACCAGCTCAGGACAAGACTATTTCTATTTTACAAGAGTTCAGTTGTTGGCAGTGAAGTATTAATCCGTTCTCCAAAAGCCATGTGCTGATGTTGCCAACTAGCTTGTCAGCTAGATGATTTACTTTATGTTCAGTGTTTTCCGAGAGAACACATGTCCGAATATACAAAAGCTTTCATTTGCATTTGCAGTAGGTATGAAAAAAAAAAAAAAACAGAAGCTCCTGTTTGTGTTTCCTATAGATAGTGGATATAACAACAGCTCCTTTAAGTTATGTTTTCAGATTATTTTTGATGCCACAATTTCCACTCACGTTGTTACTTTTGTGTTTTCTTCTTGCTTAGTACTCTTGATACATTTTGTTCAAAGTTTGACTATGGTTCCTGCTACTAGGTGCGAGAATAGAAGTGAGTTGGCTTCCATTCGGACGTCTACGATGAGACGATGGACAGGGTGAAAGGCCTCGGCGTTGATACCGAGTGCACTGGTGGTGGCAGAATACAGCACGACCCCAGTGCCAAGGTCATCAAAGTGTACAGCTACTCACAGGTGATACCTAAAGCAGTGAGTTGTAGAAATGACAGTATGTGTCATCTTGAGCTGTTATTCAACTTAATTTTTTACTGTGTGACTGGTTTCAGTTGAAGACCATTTTCAGGCACCTGTTGTATATACATCGTGGATACGGGAAAATTTGGGATGAAAAGAATGTTTGAAAATTATAGTAACAATACAAGCAACACTTACAGAATTTGATTACCAGCAAAAACTATATATATCAAAAGAGTACAATGTCAGAAATATAAATTAAATATCCACAAGCATTGTATGTATTGTTATTACAATTTTGAAGTATCCTTTTTGCCTGAATTTTTCCTGTTTCCATGCTGTGGGTACAACAGGTGCTCAAGAATGGTCTCTGACCAAAACTGGTTGCATCGTAAAAAAAATTTATCAACAGCTTAAAGTGTTACGTGATGTCATTTCTACAATTCGTATAAGCTGCAGACCACAGTTAACAAAAAATATTTTAAGAACAGTGAAGTTTCTGTTCATACGTTGTGTGCCCTATAATTCAAGTATTTTTAAAGTTTTTAAGAATGTTATACGCCAAGCTCCTCCATGGGAAAGCAGTTTCTGCTTCGGTTACATGGCACAAATTATAGAATACCTTGTTATATGGTCAGAAGCAAATGTCACCAGATGTTAATACCTGTAAATCATCATCATCATGCTTCTTACAACCGTGTACAATAATTTGTGTGTGGTGTTGTGGACAAGTGTTATGGTTGAAATGGCTACTGTTGTTCTGGGTAGCAGCCATGATTATGAAACTTCCTGACAAATTAAAACTGTGTGCCGGGCCAGGACTACATCCTGAAACCTTGTCTTCCGTGGACAATGCTGATACCAACTGTGCTGTTCAATCTGATTCATGATTTTTTCTTACACCTTTCAGATTACTTTTGAGGCCACAATCCTTGCTTCCACTTGTATATATAGCGAGAGAGAGTTGTATATGTAGCAAGAGAGAGAGAGAGAGAGAGAGAGAGAGAGAGAGAGAGAGAATCTTCTGTCCCATAATTTTATGACATTATTATTATTATTATTATTATTATTATTATTATTACCTTCACTTTCTCAGACGTTAAGTCCGGTTAAAAATGGAGTGACGCGGACCTTGATCAAGCGTCACTTCCTTTTAACTGTACGGTATGTGTTATATTGCATTTAGGAACTTTCGGGTAATTGAACATGTATCAATAATTACGGATTTCTGTAGCTGTATATATATGTTTGGATGTAGCTGTATTGCATTGATGTACTGGTGGATATTGTGTGGTATGACTCCTGTAGTTGATAGTATAATTGGTATGATGTCAACTTTATCCTGATGCCACATGTCTTTGACTTCCTCAGCCAGTTGGATGTATTTTTCAATTTTTTCTCCTGTTTTCTTTTGTATATTTGTTGTATTGGGTATGGATATTTCGATTAGTTGTGTTAATTTCTTCTTTTTATTGGTGAGTATGATATCAGGTTTGTTATGTGACGTTGTTTTATCTGTTATAATGGTTCTGTTCCAGTATAATTTGTATTCATCATTCTCCAGTATATTTCGTGGTGTATACTTGTATGTAGGAATGTGTTGTTTTAAAAGTTTATGTTGTAAGGCAAGCTGTTGACGTATTATTTTTGCGACATTGTCATGTCTTCTGGGGTATTCTGTATTTGCTAGTATTGTACATCCGCTTGTGATGTGATCTACTGTTTCTATTTGTTGTTTACAAAGTCTGCATTTATCCGTTGTGGTATTGGGATCTTTAATAATATGCTTGCTGTAATACCTGGTGTTTATTGTTTGATCCTGTATTGCAATCATGAATCCTTCTGTCTCACTGTATATATTGCCTTTTTTTAGCCATGTGTTGGATGCGTCTTGATCGATGTGTGGCTGTGTTAGATGATACGGGTGCTTGCCATGTAGTGTTTTCTTTTTCCAATTTACTTTCTTCATGACTGTTGATGTTATGTGATCTAAAGGGTTGTAGAAGTGGTTATGAAATTGCAGTGGTGTAGCCGATGTATTTATATGAGGGATTGCCTTGTTTATTTTGCTAGTTTCTGCTCGTTCTAGAAAGAATTTTCTTAAATTGTCTACCTGTCCATAATGTAGGTTTTTTATGTCGATAAATCCCCTCCCTCCTTCCTTTCTGCTTAATGTGAATCTTTCTGTTGCTGAATGTATGTGATGTATTCTATATTTGTGGCATTGTGATCGTGTAAGTGTATTGAGTGCTTCTAGGTCTGTGTTACTCCATTTCACTACTCCAAATGAGTAGGTCAATATTGGTATGGCATAGGTATTTATAGCTTTTGTCTTGTTTCTTGCTGTCAATTCTGTTTTCAGTATTTTTGTTAGTCTTTGTCTATATTTTTCTTTTAGTTCTTCTTTGATATTTGTATTATCTATTCCTATTTTTTGTCTGTATCCTAGATATTTATAGGCATCCGCTTTTTCCATCACTTCTATGCAGTCGCTGTGGTTATCCAATATGTAATCTACTTGTTTAGTATGTTTTCCCTTGACTATGCTATTTTTCTTACATTTGTCTGTTCCAAAAGCCATACTTATATCATTGCTGAATCCTTCTGTTATCTTTAGTAATTGGTTGAGTTGTTGATTTGTTGCTGCCAGTAGTTTTAGATTATCCATGTATAGCAAATGTGTGATTTTGTGTGGGTATGTTCCAGTAATATTGTATCCATAATTTGTATTATTTAGCATGTTGGATAGTGGGTTCAGAGCAAGGCAGAACCAGAAAGGACTTAATGAGTCTCCTTGGTATATTCCACACTTAATCTGTATTATTATTATTATTATTATTATTATTATTATTATTATTACCAGCTTCTGTATCTTTTGATTGAGTATAGTTACAGCAGCACATGAATTGTGGTGAGCCTGGTGTTTTTACAAGACTTTTTCCAGTTGCCAGGACAGTTGTCATAATTACTCAAATCAACAATTACTTGCACTTGGAGCAGACCAAATGATTCCTCTGTACCCCTCGCACCTATTTTATACTTTTCAGACTGTGTTTCACACATTTTGTGACCTACCTGTTTCATTAAACACAGTTAATACAGTTGCAGATTGTGGGTACGTGTTTAATGTTTTTGCACGATTACTGCTGCTTGTGTTTCAGTGTTGTGTACAATGCCAGACCCATCAATAGAAAAATTAATTCTGATGCTGCATATTGCACATCTGTTCTGAAGGTCTTTACACACTCCCTTTTTCTGCTGCTTTTGTGTTGTGATGTGTGGTTTAGAAAATTTCAGATTGCTTTACGGTTTCATGTGCTCTGTATTAGATGCATTTTTAGTGTACGTACAAGCACATCGGTTACTTATGATGTAGTTGTAGTTAAGAGTTCTCGTTTTAGTGTTTAATTATTATTGTGATATGTAGCACACTGTTTAATTGTACTTTAGTTTTAAAATACCCAAAGACTGCTTCATTTCAGGGGTTTGGGAAGGCAGACCACAGCAAGACAGTAGAAATTCTGAAGACTGCATATCCTGTTTACAACATTACTTGGAGTGATGAAGGATACTGATCTGCTCAGGTAATTAAATTTACATATGCGTGATACATTCAAAATGTCTCTGACATTACGACAACCTTATAATGAATGAAGGTGATATTTTTTGCATTTAAGCTGTTGTATTTTAATAAGACCTCTCCTTAATTATACAGGGTGATTCAAAAAGAATACCACAACTTTAGGAATTTAAAACTCTGCAACGACAAAAGGCAGAGCTAAGCACTATCTGTCGGCAAATTAAGGGAGGTATAAAGTTTCATTTAGTTGTACATTTGTTCGCTTGAGGCGCTGTTGACTAGGCGTCAGCGTCAGTTGATGCTAAGATGGCGACTGCTCAACAGAAAGCTTTTTGTGTTATTGAGTACGGCAGAAGTGAATCGACGACAGTTGTTCAGCGTGCATTTCGAACGAAGTATGGAGTTAAACCTCCTGATAGGTGGTATATTAAACGTTGGTATAAACAGTTTACAGAGAATGGGTGTTTGTACAAAGGGAAAAGTTCTGGACGGCCGAGAACGAGTGATGAAAATGTAGCACGCATCCAGCACGCATTTGTTCGCAGCCCAGGAAAATCGACTCGCAGAGCTAGCAGAGAGCTGCAAATTCCACAATCAACTGTATGGAGAGTCCTACGATAAAGGTTAGTTATGAAACCTTATCGTCTGAAATTGGTTCAAGCACTGTCTGCAGCTGATCAGATTAAAAGAATCGATTTCTGTGTTTTTATCCTTGCTCAAATGGAAACAGATGAATCTTTCGTTTCGAAGATTGTGTTTAGTGATGAAGCAACTTTCCACACTAACGGGAAAGTCAACCGTCACAATGTCTGTACATGGGGCACTGAGAATCCGCGGGAAACAACTCAGTATGAACATGACTCGCCTAAGGTGAACGTTTTCTGTGCCATTTCAGCCAATAAAGATTTTGGTCCCTTTTTCTTCAAAGGTGCTACTGTAACTGGACTACAGTATCTGGAGATGTTAGAGAATTGGCTGTTCCCTCAGCTCGAACAAGAAGCACAATAATTCGTATTTCAGCAGGATGGAGCACCACCACATTGGCACTTATCTGTCCGTAACTACCTGAACGTCAACTACCCCAGGCGATGGATCGGCCGCCAGGCTGCCCATGACAGAGCACTTCATCACTGGCCTCCAAGAAGCCCTGATCTTACCCCCTGCGATTTTTTCTTATGGGGGTATGTTAAGGATATGGTGTTTCGGCCACCTCTCCCAGCCACCATTGATGATTTGAAACGAGAAATAACAGCAGCTATCCAAACTGTTACGCCTGATATGCTACAGAGAGTGTGGAACGAGTTGGAGTATCGGGTTGATATTGCTCGAGTGTCTGGAGGGGGCCATATTGAACATCTCTGAACTTGTTTTTGAGTGAAAAAAACCTTTTTAAATACTCTTTGTAATGATGTATAACAGAAGGTTATATTATGTTTCTTTCATTAAATACACATTTTTAAAGTTGTGGTATTCTTTTTGAATCACCCTGTACAGGTAGTTCTGGCCCAAAAAGTCATTTTAAATGTTTTTAAAGTACAACAAACAGTAGCATTTCTACTGTAATTTGTAAGCCATGATGAACAGTAGCACATAGTGTGAGTTTGCTGCCTTTTTATTTCTGTGGGACCTCGCTATGTGTGTAAACCGAAAAATGGCTTTTCGAGTTGAAACTAGTTGCTTAATTAAAAATATTTTTAGTAACTCTATTATCTTAAGTTGAAAAATATCATTTTCATCCAATGACATTAATAATTTTTGTGTCCTCTTTTTCACTTTTGCCATATGGGTGTGTTTGAGAAGGTCTATCACATGTTTGTTTCTAAGATTGGTACAGTTGTTTTCTGTCATTAGTTATTGTATGCTGCTTTTGACCGCTGAGAATCAAATTTTTCAACTGTTTATTATCAGGATTTAGCAGCAAGTTTTTTTACTGAAGTGTTAAAAGGTGTTGTATCTAACAACTATTTTTCTGATCTTCACAACTATTTTTCTGATCTGAAGATTGCCATGCAGGAACTCAACAAACTAGTTCTGATCTGATTCAAAGATTGCATTCATTTTGTTGGTAGAGGCAGTGGGGAGCTGTCCTCTTCAGTCATCATTATCCAGAGGTGAAGCTAGTTTCTTTCAGTAGTGGCTGTCATTATTGACTTCAGTCTTGAAGAGTGTGTCTCAGAAATCATTAAATCAGCAGCAGACTGTTGGTTTATTGCATGAAGAGATTCCAAATACTGCTTTAAATTCACTTCTATCTTAAATTCAGTGCCATGTATGAATGTCTTCTTTTAAACTCCATTGCTACCTCAGTGTAAGTGATGTGTGTACAAAAGGAGTGAACAAGTGGCCCGTGTAATATGCCTAGTGTGTTAACAGTGTACACCACTACACATTGTCTATTTTAGAAAATGAATCACTCTGCAGCAACCCAGAATGTCTCAGAATTCCCACACTATGCAGTACAGTATCCGAAGATTGTTATTCTGCGAAAATAAATCCATTGGTGTTAATTAGATGTGTACTGTACTCTCCATTTAATGTACAAAAGCAGTTGTCCAGTAGCAATTCATTGCAAGAGGAGGGACAATTTCCAGTTTTGTTATTTATTTTATTTGCCCATTTAAATAAAGCTGACTTAGGAATTTTCCCTTATGTGGGGACTGTTTGTACTAGATAATGTGTCTGTTTGAAGTTCTATATTTGTATATTTTGCTGTTCATGTCACTTCTGCATAATTTTTCATTGATTGTATCGATACTTGTTTGAATTCTGATATGTTGTGAAATTTCAAACATTTGGGAATCCCGTGATAAACTAGTACTATTAGCGTCAATTGTAGGCTTAAACTAAATTGTGCTCTTTCAAAAATTTTTAGAACAGTATGCCTATCATCCTCATTCAAAATAGTCTGTCTCTTATTTTGTTGTCCAATTATGTGAGAAATAGTTTAGTTTCAGAATTTTGAGATGCCTGCAAAACTATACTTTGTAAGTTAGTGCTACCAGTGTTTTGTATACGTAATTTACGTAGCAAATCAATGCTTTGTGGTTCACAGCTCAGCCAAAGTATACATCACCCCTGAATTTCATTGTATATCAATGCAAATAAATGTGTATTTTTGAGAATTTTCGGAAGTTACCATTGTTGTTGTTGTTGTTGTTGTTGTTGTTGTGGTCTTCAGTCCTGAGACTGGTTTGATGCAGCTCTCCATGCTACTCTATCCTGTGCAAGCTTTTTCATCTCCCAGTACCTACTGCAACCTACATCCTTCTGAATCTGCTTAGTGTATTCATCTCTTGGTCTCCCTCTATGATTTTTACCCTCCACGCTCCCCTCCAATACTAAATTGGTGATCCCTTGATGCCTCAGAACATGTCCTACCAACCGATCCCTTCTTCTGGTCAAGTTGTGCCACAAACTTCTCTTCTCCCCAATCCTATTCAATACTTCCTCATTAGTTATGTGATCTACCCATCTAATCTTCAGCATTCTTCTGTAGCACCACATTTCGAAAGCTTCTATTCTCTTCTTGTCCAAACTATTTATCGTCCATGTTTCACTTCCATACATGGCTACACTCCATACGAATACTTTCAGAAATGACTTCCTGACACTTAAATCAATACTGGATGTTAACAAATTTCTCTTCTTCAGAAACGCTTTCCTTGCCATTGCCAGCCTACATTTTTTACCCTCTCTACTTCGAACATCATCAGTTATTTTGCTCCCCAAATAGCAAAACTCCTTTACTACTTTAAGTGCCTCATTTCCTAATCTAATTCCCTCAGCATCACCCGACTTAATTAGACTACATTCCATTATCCTTGTTTTGCTTTTGTTGATGTTCATCTTATATCCTCCTTTCAAGACACTGTCCATTCCATTCAACTGCTCTTCCAAGTCCTTTGCTGTCTCTGACAGAATTGCAATGTCATCGGCGAACCTCAAAGTTTTTATTTCTACTCCATGAATTTTAATACCTACTCCGAATTTTTCTTTTGTTTCCTTTACTGCTTGCTCAATATACAGATTGAACAACATCGGGGAGAGGCTACAACCCTGTCTCACTCCCTTCCCAACAACTGCTTCCCTTTCATACCCCTCTACTCTTATAACTGCCATCTGGTTTCTGTACAAACTGTAAATAGCCTTTCGCTCCCTGTATTTTACCCCTGCCACCTTTAGAATTTGAAAGAGAGTATTCCAGTCAACATTGTCAAAAGCTTTCTCTAAGTCTACAAATGCTAGAAACGTAGGTTTGCCTTTCCTTAATCTTTCTTCTAAGATAAGTCGTAAGGTCAGTATTGCCTCACGTGTTCCAGTGTTTCTACGGAATCCAAACTGATCTTCCCCGAGGTTGGCTTCTACTAGTTTTTCCATTCGTCTGTAAAGAATTCGTGTTAGTATTTTGCAGCTGTGACTTATTAAGCTGATAGTTCGGTAATTTTCACATCTGTCAACACCTGCTTTCTTTGGGATTGGAATTATTATATTCTTCTTGAAGTCTGTGGGTATTTCGCCTGTTTCATACATCTTGCTCACCAGATGGTAGAGTTTTGTCAGGGCTGGCTCTCCCACGGCCGTCAGTAGTTCCAATGGAATATTGTCTACTCCGGGGGCCTTGTTTCGACTCAGGTCTTTCAGTGCTCTGTCAAACTCTTCATGCAGTATCATATCTCCCATTTCATCTTCATCTACATCCTCTTCCATTTCCATAATATTGTCCTCAAGTACATCGCCCTTGTAGAGACCCTCTATATACTCCTTCCACCTTTCTGCTTTCCCTTCTTTGCTTAGAACTGGATTTCCATCTGAGCTCTTGATATTCATACAAGTCATTCTCTTATCTCCAAAGGTCTCTTTAATTTTCCTGTAGGCGGTATCTATCTTACCCCTAGTGAGATAGGCCTCTACATCCTTACATTTGTCCTCTAGCCATCCCTGCTTAGTCATTTTGCACTTCCTGTCGATCTCATTTTTGAGACGTTTGTATTCCTTTTTGCCTGTTTCACTTACTGCATTTTTATATTTTCTCCTTTCATCAATTAAATTCAATATTTCTTCTGTTACCCAAGGATTTCTACTAGCCCTCGTCTTTTTACCTACTTGATCCATTGCTGCCTTCACTACTTCATCCCTCAAAGCTACCCATTCTTCTTCTACTGTATTTATTTCCCCCATTCCTGTCAATTGCTCCCTTATGCTCTCCCTGAATCTCTGTACAACCTCTGGTTCTTTTAGTTTATCCAGGTCCCATCTCCTTAAATTCCCACCTTTTTGCAGTTTCTTCAGTTTTAATCTACAGGTCATAACCAATAGATTGTGGTCAGAGTCCACATCTGCCCCTGGAAATGTCTTACAATTTAAAACCTGGTTCCTAAATCTCTGTCTTACCATTATATAATCTATCTGATACCTTTTAGTATCTCCAGGGTTCTTCCATGTATACAACCTTCTTTCATGATTCTTAAACCAAGTGTTAGTTATGATTATGTTGTGCTCTGTGCAAAATTCGACCAGGCGGCTTCCTCTTTCATTTCTGTCCCCCAATCCATATTCACCTACTATGTTTCCTTCTCTCCCTTTTCCTACACTCGAATTCCAGTCACCCATGACTATTAAATTTTTGTCTCCCTTCACAATCTGAATAATTTCTTTTATTTCATCATACATTTCTTCAATTTCTTCGTCATCTGCAGAGCTAGTTGGCATATAAACTTGTACTACTGTAGTAGGTGTGGGCTTCGTATCTATCTTGGCCACAATAATGCGTTCACTATGCTGTTTGTAGTAGCTTACCCGCATTCCTATTTTCCTATTCATTATTAAACCTACTCCTGCATTCCCCCTATTTGATTTTGTGTTTATAACCCTGTAGTCACCTGACCAGAAGTCTTGTTCCTCCTGCCACCGAACTTCACTAATTCCCACTATATCTAACTTCAACCTATCCATTTCCCTTTTTAAATTTTCTAACCTACCTGCCCGATTAAGGGATCTGACATTCCACGCTCCGATCCGTAGAATGCCAGTTTTCTTTCTCCTGATAACGACATCCTCTTGAGTAGTCCCCGCCCGGAGATCCGAATGGGGGACTATTTTACCTCCGGAATATTTTACCCAAGAGGACGCCATCATCATGTAATCATACAGTAAAGCTGCATGCCCTCGGAAAAAATTACGGCTGTAGTTTCCCCTTGCTTTCAGCCGTTCGCAGTACCAGCACAGCAAGGCCGTTTTGGTTAATGTTACAAGGCCAGATCAGTCAATCATCCAGACTGTTGCCCTTGCAACTACTGAAAAGGCTGCTGCCCCTCTTCAGGAACCACACGTTTGTCTGGCCTCTCAACAGATACCCCTCCGTTGTGGTTGCACCTACGGTACGGCTATCTGTATCGCTGAGGCACGCAAGCCTCCCCACCAACGGCAAGGTCCATGGTTCATGGGGGGGGAAGTTACCATTGTCCTTTGCATAATCTGTGAGCAGTCGGGGTTTGTGATGTAGTTCCTGTAGCAGATTTTCTGCCAGACATTTTGTGTTACATCTGGTTTTCCCTTAACCCTTTACTGGCCAAAACTCTATTGGATCTTTTTTTTGCAAACTTTTATACATAAATATGTTACATTGAGTGATAAATTGAATAAAAAGTTGTTTTGAAAAGTTTCAGTTTATTAGAACAAAAACTACAGAAGTCCCATTTTTGGGACATTGGCCAAATGCGCTATCCAAATTCACAATCTTATTCTCCATGCATAATATTGTAAGAAGCAACACAAACATTAAATAAAGAATATTTTAATGTTATGGAATGTATATTCAGTATGAAATGAAGCAAAACACTTGTCATGTACACCAACATTGCACCTATCACAAATTTTTGTTGTTTTTTTCTTGCAGTAAGCACATCTCTTCTGTGTTTTACTTGGCACAAAGAAAATATTTCCTGGATCTAGTCGTACATATGTGCTCACCCGTCCTCCCATCAATTTGCTTCCTTGTGGTCCTCTTTGTTTTGGTACTGATCCTTTTTTCTTTGATAGAAAAAACATCACTATTCTCTGTCGGACATCCAAAAGTAAGAGCTTCTCATTAGAGTTAGCAATTTGGTATGCACGCCATGTGTTTACTACGCAGATATATATCATCTGTGTGAATAATGGCCACCACCATTTCTTTGACCTTATCCTCGTCCTATAAAGTGATATCTGCTTGTCCAGTAGATATATGCCACCCATATGGGCATTGTATTCTTCAATGATATGTGGCAGTGTAACAGATATTTCC
This sequence comes from Schistocerca serialis cubense, assembly GCF_023864345.2. Lineage (NCBI taxonomy): Eukaryota > Metazoa > Arthropoda > Insecta > Orthoptera > Acrididae > Schistocerca > Schistocerca serialis. The sequence goes on along the minus strand of NC_064649.1, from coordinate 183,907,495 downwards.
TTTTTTTTTTTTGCCCGTGAATATCTTTTTGTAGAACTCGAGGAATAATAGTACTGTTATTTGTCACTACACATACTGGTTTGTTGTCACTCCATTTCACAACCAGAACTTCATTCTCTTTGTCAAATCTGTAGTCATAGAATCCTCGTTCCTTCCTTTTGCCATTCTTTTCGAGTCAATCAAAGGACATGCATTAGTTCGGATCTCTGTTATTGTTCCTGCAGCTTTCATTTTACTCTTTCCGAGTGTGATCAGTGTGTCAACACTGGTGAAAAAGTTGTCAAAGAAAAGCTTACAATTCGGATACTCTGATTCTGGAATCATGCTGGTTAGTTCATTTATTACCCTTGCACCTAAAGGCTCCTGTTTGTTGTCAGTCTTGCTACAGTATGGTGAAAAATTATAAAGAAAGCCATTGGAACTTGTAAGACACCAAATTTTATATCCAACTTTGATAGGCTTTTCCCTCAGAAACATTTTAGCTGAATGTTTGCGATAATAATATACCATTATTTCATCAGTTGAGAGTTCTGAATGAAATACGCCAAATTTACCAAATTCCTATTTCAGCATTTCAAATTATAACCTCAGTTTGTACATCTTGTCGTTTCTGTCTATTTTGGAGTTGTCATTGAGATGAATGAATCTCTTTATTTCCCAAACCTATTTCTTGACCCGGAGTTGAAGACTAAAGGAACACCGACATCAGGAGCCTGTTCCCAGTACTTATTCTTGTGGGGAAGCTTATGATAACCACTCAGAAGTAGTACGCCAATAAATAATTTTAGTTCTTCTTTGGTTAGCAGAAAATTTATTCTGTTATGTTGGCAAGAATAAATTTCGCTTTGTTCAATAATAGTATCCATTAGTTTCTCAGAAAAAAAATCCTCAAACACTTGGGGCACTGTGTTATTTTCTAGACATTCCGCATCATAATGTTTGTTGCTCTTCCCTGGTTCACTATTGTTTGTGTACGTTGGTTGACATTTATACCACTTACATATATATTTTTTTGTAGATAACATACCACTTTCTCCTCCACCTCCCAACGCTTTCCTTCTTTTGGCTTCTGGATGTACAACTGTAGCATTAACTTCATCTCAGCTGGTTGTGAGTTCTAAAGTACCGGCGTCATCTTGTACAACAGTACATTTTCGTCAGTGTCTTCTTCATCTGTTATTACATCTGCATCGGGTGGAATAATCGCCAATTCTGTATATCATCTTCATCGTCACTCTCTTGATGGTTCTCTAGTTCTGCTAGAATTTCTTCAAATGTAAGTTTACGCGGCATGTTTTTGTCCTGTTGGAATCGTAAAATTCGAATAGAATATGAAAAAAGCAGATATAAAGAACATAAAATGCAATTCTTCTCTGTATATTACGTGTATACAAGAATAGGGCACATCAACAATAAATGATAGTATGATTATATTTATATAATAGAGGGAAAAACACACAGGGAGAGGGTAAGGAGTCATTCCAATCCCGGGAGCGGAAAGACTTACCTTAGGGGGAGAAAAGAACAGGTATACACTTGCACACACACCCATATCCAACCACACATACACAGACACAAGCAGACATTTGTAAAGGCAAAGAGATTCGGCAGAGATGTCAGTCGAGGCAGAAGTACAGAGGCAAAAATGATGTTGAAAGACAGGTGAGGTACGAGCGGCGGCAACTTGAAATTAGCGGAGGTTGAGGCCTGGCGGATAACGAGAAGAGAGGATATACTGAAGGGCAAGTTCCCACCTCTGGAGTTCTGACAGGTTGGTGTTAGTGGGAAGTATCCAGATAACCCGGACGGTGTAACACTGTGCCAAGATGTGCTGGCTGTGCACCAAGGCAAGTTTAGCCACAGGGTGATCCTCATTACCAACAAACACTGTCTGCCTGTGTCCATTTCCCCCCTGCGGGTTCGAGGGTTAGAATATGCCCGCGGTATTCCTGCCTGTCGTAAGAGGCGACTAAAAGGAGTCTCAACTGTTTCGGCCTTTAATGTGATGGTCCCCATTAGGGTTTGACCTCCATTTTTCCAAATTCAACAGAAGTAAGAGCCTTTTGGGGAAGGACCCCTTACGTGGTGCACCATCAGTCCTCTGTGCCCTAAGACCTTGGCACTCTTTATCGTCTGGGCGTCGTAACTGCACCCTCCATCCCTCATTTTGGGCATACACACCTGATGGATTGTGTAAGTTACGCCCTTAGTGCATCATCATCTGCACCCACGATCACTATGGACTACCCATGGCACCCAAAATCCAGCACGGTAGCCAGCCCGTTGTGGTGGGGTCGTCATGTACCCTCTAGGTTGTAGCCCCCTGACAACACAGGGATCGTACTGCCGATGCCTGAGCTGCCGCCTCCCCACGTAAGCCAAGGAGTAGATGCCCGTCTCTCCGGGGCATCAGGACTCCCGGCAACGGCCATCCTGCTAGGTGGCCTTTGCTGTGGCTGGGTGCCACCTGTGGGGAGAGCCCCTGGTCGGAGTGGGTGGCATCGGGGTGGATATCCCGCAGTGAAATGGGTACAATCTCAATCCGGTGGTCGCATGACCACCAACGTCTCTAAGCGCAATAAAGTAGACTTTAACGCTGTGGCATGTAACCCCAAATCGTCCCCTTCCCTAGCCACGCCCTGGGAGGGACGCAGGGCTGCGGACAGACAGGAGCCATATTCACCGTGATATCTTGTGTGCAGCAGAACTGATGGGGATTCATTTTTGGGGACTAAGCCTCTGTTCTTTGTGACCCATCTTGAAGATAAGTTCGGGGAAGTGGCCTCTCTTTCCAAAATGCGGAGCGGGGCCATTTTGATACAAGCACCTTCCTCTGCACAGTCAAGGGCGTTGCTCGCCTGTGAGAAGCTTGGTGACATACCCGTTAACGTCACTCCCCATAAGTCACTAAATTTTGTCCAGGGGATTATCTTTCATAAAGATCTTCTGCTACCGTCTGATGACGAGCTATGGGAGAACCTGGCACGACGAGGTGCACACTTCGTTCGTCGTGTCTTTAGGGGACCCAAGGATAATAGGATCGCTACCGGTGCTTTCATCCTGGCCTTTGAGGGCGACTGCTTGCCTGAGAAGGTCAAGGTCATGATCTACCGGTGCGATTTCAAGCCCTATGTCCCGCCCCCTATGCGATGCTTCCAGTGCTGGAAATTCGGACACGTGTCCTCCAGATGCACTGCCAGCCCCACATGTCGCGATTGTGGACAACCTTTGCATCCAAGTGCTCCGTGTGCTCCACCTCCCACCTGCGTTAACTGTGGGGAGCATCATTCTCCCTGCTCGCCAGACTGTGCAGTCTACCATCAAGAGCGGAAGATACAAGAAATTAAGACCCTGGACCGTTTAACTTACCAAGAGGCGAGGAAGAAATTAGAATGGCTCAACCCCACACCTATGTTGAGGAGTTATGCTGCTGTAACACTGCAGCCACCAGTTCCTGCAAAGACTCCTTTGACAGTTGGCCAACCGAGCAGTCACGTTTCACCTGCCCCACCACCGGTGGGGACCACTCTCTATTCCACTGCTCCCAAAACACACAGTTTGGGAGCAGTGCGCCCCAAGCAACCGGGGACGTCGGTCCCCACCTCTCAGCCGGAGCGGCGACAGCCCTCTCCGGCTCCTCAGCCGGGGAAGCGACATCTCTCTCCGGCTGTTCAGCCAGAGACGCAACAGCCTCCTCCGGCCTCACTTGTTCGGAAGGGATCCCTTGGGGGAGTCCCTTCCAAGGACTTCCCCAGTGTCTCACAAGACACTAGCCAGTGGCTGAAGAAGCCACCAGCTGCTGGTCGAAGGGCTTCACGCTCTTCCTCTGTTCCTGATAATGCGTCAGGAAAGCCCACCCAGCATGCCAACCCTCCTCCGAAAGACAAGAGAGAGAAGAGGAACCTCTCCAAGAAGGATAAGGACCCAGTGGTTCCCGCACCAACGCTTCCTGTCAGCTCAGCCTCTGAGGATGAGGTCGAGCTCTTTGCGTCCCCTGATGACCTGGATCTCGCCGTCTCCTCAGAAACGATGGCCGTAGCGACATCCGTCACTCAGTCGGTGGTAGCATGTGACCCTGCCCAGTAATTTGCCTTTTCAGTGCCTGAATGCCTCTACAGGACACGCTTTGTACAATCCTCCAGTGGAATTGTGGCGGTTATTTTAGCCATCTACCTGAGCTACGTCAGCTTGTAAGCTTGACACCTGCTTTATCCATTGCTCTCCAGGAAACCTGGTTCCCGGCAATGCGGACCCCTGTCCTCCGTGGATACAGGGGTTATTACTGCAACCGAAGCACTTACAATAGTGTGTCAGGTGGAGCCTGCGTGTATGTCCTTACCTCTGTATATAGTGCTCCTGTGCCCCTTCAAACATCTTTGGAAGCTGTGGCTGTCCGCGTAAGAACTACCCAGGACTTAAACGTCTGCAGTGTCTATCTCCCTCCGGGTGGTACAGTCTCCCTGACCGAATTGGCAGCTCTTGTCGCCCAACTTCCCACGCCTTTTCTTCTCCTTGGGGATTTTAACGCCCACAATCCCCTGTGGGGTGGATCGAAGATTACTGGCCAAGGCAGAGATGTCGAGAATCTCATCTCCCAACTTGACCTCTGCCTCTTAAACACTGGCGCTGCCACGCATTTCAGTGTGGCGCATGGCACGTTCTCGGCCATAGATCTGTTGTTGTGCAGCCCAGGGCTTGTACCATCGGTCCACTGGAAAGTCCATGATGACTTGTGTGGTAGTGACCATTTTCCCATCTTCCTTTCACTACCCCAGCGTCGATCCCATGAACGCCTGCCTAGATGGGCATTTAGCAAGGCAAACTGGGAAACATTCTCCTCTGCTGCCACTGTTGCATCTCTCCCCCACGGTACCATCGATGTGGCGGTTGAGACACTGACTGCAGTGATTGTTTCCGCTGCGGAACGTACCATTCCTCGTTCGTTAGGGTGCCCCCGGCGAAAGGCAGTGCCTTGGTGGTCTCTGGAGGTCGCTGAAGCCATTAAAGAACGTCGGCGGGCTCTTCAGCGACATAAGCGGCACCCGTCTTTGGAGAACCTCATTTTCTTCAAACGTCTCCGTGCTCAGGCACGGCGGCTCATCAAGAGGCGGAAACAGGAGTGCTGGGAGAGGTATGTTTCCACCATTGGTTCCCGTATTTCACCCTCCCAGGTGTGGATGAAGATTCGGCGCATCTTTGGAGTGCAGCACTCTACAGGTGTCCCAGGGCTTACCATCAACGGGGCGGTATCCACCGATGCTGATGCAATCGCCGAGCATTTCGCACAGCACTATGTTCGGGCCTCTGCGTCGGGGAATTACCCGCCTGCGTTTCGCGCGCTTAAACGCCGGGAGGAAGGCAAACGGCTTTCTTTAGCTTCTCACCACCCTGAGACGTATAACGCCCCATTTAGTTTGTGGGAACTCCAAAGCGCCCTGGCACAGTGCCCCGATACAGCCTCTGGGCCAGATGGCGTCAACAATCAGATGCTCAAACACCTGTCCCCGGTCTGTCAGCGATGTGTTCTTGCCATCTTCAACCGCATATGGGGCGATGGTGTCTTTCCGTCGCAGTGGCGAGAAAGTACCATCATTCCGGTGCTGAAGCCTGGTAAGGACCCGCTTACTGTGGATAGCTATCGACCCATCAGCTTGACAAATACTCTGTGCAAGCTACTGGAACGTATGGTGTGTCGATGGCTGTGTTGGCTGCTCGAGTCTCGGGGTCTTCTGGCTCAGTGCCAGAGCGGCTTCCGTCAGGGCCGTTTCACTGCCGATACTTTGGTCTTTCTTGAGTCTGCAATCCGCACTGCTTTTTCCAGGTGCCAACACCTTGTCTCCGTCTTTTTCGACCTCTCCAGAGCATATGACACGACGTGGCGGCACCATATACTCGCCACGTTGCACGGGTGGGGTCTCCGGGGCTCTCTCCCCATTTTTATTCAGAATTTTTTATCTGTTCAGACATTCCGCGTTTTAATTGGCACATCCCATAGTTCACTTCATATCCAGGAGAACGGCGTTCCACAGGGCTCAGTATTGAGCGTGCCCCTTTTCCTTGTGGCCATTAATGGCCTTGCAGCAGCAGTTGGGTCGTCTGTCTCACCCACGTTATATGCTGACGATTTTTGCATCTTGTTCAGCTCCTCCACCATTAGTGTTGCAGAACGTAGGTTGCAGGGGGCCATACGCAAGGCGCAGGCATGGGCCCTAGCTCATGGGTTTCAATTTTCTCCTGCGAAGACTTTTTTTATGCACTTTTGTCGGTGTCGAACTGTCCATCCCCACTCTGAGCTCTATCTTCAGGATGCCATGCTCAGGGTTGTTGACACTTACCGTTTTCTGGGATTGCTGTTCGATGCCCGGCTTACTTGGCTTCCACATATTCGTCAACTCAAGCGTCAGTGCTGGCAGCATCTGAATGCCCTTCGCTGCCTCAGCAACACAACTTGGGGTGCCAGTCGTAATACGCTGCTGCAGCTCTACAAAGCCCTTGTGCTGTCCCGGCTTGATTATGGGAGTGTGGCGTATGGCTCAGCGTCGCCCTCAGCGTTGCAACTGCTGGACCCCGTTCACCACTGTGGGGTTCGACAGGTGACAGGAGCATTCCGCACCAGCCCTGTGGACAGCATACTTGTGGAGGCAGGTGTCCCTCCACTGCGATTGAGGCGCCAACATTTACTGGCCGCTTATGCTGCCCATGTTTTTAGCTTGCCCGGGCATCCAAACTATCGTCTCCTGTTACCGCAATCGGTCGTCCATCTTCCTGAACGTCGGCCCCGGTCAGGTTGTACGATCGCAGTCCACGTCAAAGGGCTTCTCTCCGGGCTTAGGGTTTTTACAGTTCCACCTCCTTTCCGGGCCACTTTGCGACACCCCCATGGTGTGTTCCTCAGCCTTGCCTTCGGCTCGACTTGGCACAGGGCCCGAAGGACTCCGTCCCTCCAGAGGCCTTCCGCTGCCGTTTTTATTCCATCTTGGCCACGTATCAGGGCTCTGGCGTTGTATACACTGACGGTTCGATGGTTGCTGGTCGTGCCGGATATGCGCTTACTCTAGGGGACCATTCAGAACAACGTTCCTTGCTGGATGGCTGCAGCGTTTACACAGCTGAGCTGGTCGCCATCTTTTGTGCCCTAGAGTATATCCACTCCTGCTCAGGTGAGTCCTTTGTTATCTGTAGCAATTCCCTGAGCAGTTTACGAGCTCTCGACCAGTATTTCCCTCGTTCTCGTCTGGTGATGGCTGTCCATGAGTCCCTGCATACTCTTGCACGTAGCGGCCGCTCTGTGGTCTTTGTGTGGACCCCAGGCCATGTTGGGATCCCCGGCAATGAGAATGTTGACCGCCTGGTGAAAGAGGCCATCAGTAAACCACCTCTGGAGATTGGCCTCCCGGCGACTGATTTGCGGGCACTATTACGCCGCAAAGTTTTCGATTTCTGGGACACTGAATGGCGCAACCTGCCCGTGCCAAACAAACTCCGTCATATCAAGGAGACGACGACTGTTTGGCGGTCATCCCTGCGAGCCACCCGCAGGGACTCAGTCGTCGTTTGTTGGCTCCGCATTGGCCACACCCGACTGACGCACAGTTATTTACTGTGTCGTGAGGATCCTCTTATTATGCGTTCAGTTAACTAAGTAGAAATTAGTATTATCTTATCTCAGTGAGGAACTTGAAACTTTCAGGACAGGTCAGGAGCATGTAGAGGTGCTCTTCCTCTACTTGAAAAGAACAGTTGACCATGCACTGAGTAGATAGGTTCCTAGTAGAACAGTTCATAATGGGATGGAACCTCCGTGGTATACAGTCACTGTAAAGAAAACGTCTAAAGGAACAGAGATTACTGCATAATAGGTGTAAAACAAAGTGTAGGATTATAGATTGAGAGACGCTGGATGAAACATGTTTGGCTGTCAAGAGAGCAATGCATGAAGCCTTCAATGGCTACTGTAGCAGAATACTGTCAAATGACATTTCACAAAATCCAAATAAATTCTGGTCGTATGTAAGGCCTGTTAGTGGCACAAAAGTTAGTGTCCAGTCCCTAGCAAGTGAGACCGGAACTGATATTGAGGGTAGCAAAGTAAAAGCTGAAATTATGAACTCGATTTTCAAATGTTCCTTTGCAAATAAAAACCCAGGAGAACTGCCCCAATTCAATCCTAGTACACTGAAAAAATGAATGAAATAGGTATTAGTGTCAGTTGTGTTGAGAAACAGTTGAAATCATTAAACAAAGCTCCAGACCCCGATGGAATCGCCGTCAGATTCTATATTGAATTTGTGGCTGAGTTATCCTCTCTTCTCACTGTAATCTATCCAAAAAACCTTACCCAGTTTTTGGAAAAAATTACAGATCACACCCGTCTACAAGAAGGGTTGTAGGAGTGACAAAACTACCATCCAGTAGCCTTGACATCGATTTGTTGTAGATTCTTAGAAAATATTTTGAGCTCAAACATAATGAGGTATCTCGAACGGAACTATCTTCTCAATATCAACCAGCATGGTTTTCAAAAACATAGATGATATGAAATCCAACTGTCACTTTTCTCACATAACTTGCTGAAAGCGTTGGATCAAGGCAACAGGTAGATAGTGTTTCTTGATTTCCTAACAGTATTTGATTCTGTTCCACACCTACACTGACTGTGAAAAGTACGATCATATGGGGTATCAAGTGAAATTCGTGACTGGATTGAGGACTTTTTGATAGGAAGGACACAGCATGTTACCTTGGATGGAGAGTCATCATCAGATGTAGAAGTAACTTCAGGTGTGCCCCAGGGAAGTGTGTTGGGGCCCTTGCAGTTCTTGTCCATTAATGACCTTGCTGTAAATCAGGATTTTTGCAGATGATGCAGTTATCTGTAATGAAGTGCTATTTCAGAGAAGCTGCATAAATATTCAGTCAGATCTTGATGAGATTTCAACATAGTGCAGTGATTGGCAACTTGCTGTGAATGTTTAGAAATGTATAAACTTAGTATCCTGTGACTATAATATGGGTGAGTCACTGTCGGAATCTGCCAACTCGTACAAATACCTGTGTGTAACACTTTGTAGGAATATGAAATGGCATGATCACATAGGTTCAGTTGTGGGTAAAGCAGGTTGTAGACTTTGGTTTATTGGTATAATAATGGGGAAGTGCAATCAGTCTACTAGAGAGATGCTTATAAGTCATTTGTGTGACCCCCCCCCCCCCCCCCACCATAGACTATTGCTAAAGTGTGTGGGACTTGTACCACATAAGACTAGGAGGAGACATTGAATGTATACAAAGAAAGGCAGCATGGTCAGAGGTTTGCTTAATCCATGGGAGAGTGTCACAGAGATACTGAAGGAACTGAAATGGCAGACTGTTGAAGACAGGTGTAAACTATCCCAAGAAAGTGTATTAGCAAAGTTTCAAGAACTGTCTTTAAATGATTACTCTAGGGATATACTACAACCCCCCACATATTGCTCTCACAGGGTTCGTGAAGATAAGATTAGAATGATTACTGCTCACACAGAGGCATTCAGACAAATTCAGACAATCATTCTTCCATGCTCCATACATGAATGAAACAGCAAGAAACCCTGATAACTGGTACAATGGGACTTACCCTGTACCATGCACCTCCTGGTGGATTGCAGATTATAAACGTAGATGTGAACTGACAGTCTCTTACATGTGCATGAGGGAAACATCTAATCACCTTTATTTTACCAAGACAAAAATTATGATTTACTAAAGTTTCAAACCTTGACAGGAAATAATGGATTAGGCTGTCCATAAATTATAAACTAACATTATTGTGATGATGGAAAATCTCATATAAAGACGTGAAACTTTGTTCCTTCATCAGGGAGGAGAGAGGGGAAAGAAGGGAAAGAAGAGAAAGTGGATTCAGTTACTCACAACCCAGGTTATGAAGCAACAGGGTAGAGGTAAACAGGGAGGGTAGCAAAGATGGAGGCATGGGTGTATACTCTACAGTACGTCAACATGTTGCCTTGACCTGTTTGATCACCAGGTCTGGCTCCAATTCAGTGCACACGGGACATCGTCGAACAACTCCAGTGTCTCCCAAAAACAGCATTAACCATCCCTGTTTCGATGACAATGTGAAACAGGCATGGAACTTCATCCCACAAACTCATATCCAGCACAATGCATGCACGTTTGCATGCTTACATTCGGGCAGTTACACTGGATTTCAATGTATTACTGTATCACATTTGCAATGGTGTATCTCGCACTTATATTATCCTGTGATCTTGCAACGTTAATCACTTAAATAAGTTACTTAGACATATATATTCCTGAAATTTCATTACTCTACGTTAATTACTTTTTGGTGTTGCAATTTTTTTTTTTTTTTTTCAGTGTACATGATGACTACAATAATACATTATAATGTTTCTCCAGTGGTTTCAACATTAACTTTTTAACAGAAAAGATTTTGCTTACAGTTCATTTTTAAGTTAACATTTCTAAAGTTTTTAACAATCCATATTAAAGCTAGCAATAGTAACTATATTAATAATTGCTACTGTAAACAGTTACACATATGGACATCAGTTTTGAATAATGGGTTTTGAGTGTAAATAATGTTTTATGTAAGTGTTTGTATTGATACTTAAAATTAAATGTCATGTAATGAATGTCGAGATACTCATATAAAAAGTTTTGTTGGATCAAGTTATTTACGAACGCGATGTACTGTGTTCTTCCATTAGAGAATGTGACTGTATTGTTTATCGGTTTCATTACAAAATGATAATAAGCTTTTAGTTAGAAAACCTTCTATAACTAGAATTATTAATATGAGAAAAATAGGAACAATGAAAGAACGGAAGATCAGTTGCAGAAACAAGAGTAGCTCTGAATTGCAAGAGTGGTTGCTTTTCCCACACATGTAATTAACTGGCATTATCGCCACTATTAACTTACCATGGTTTCACATCTCATCTGTTCATTGTTCCCCATGTCCTGCCCTTCTGTTCCCCCTTCCTATTAGATCATATATGCCTCTGTTACAGTAATCGATATGTAAACAATATTTATCACATGACCTTTTTTTGTTACAGGTTGTAATATTTGACATTGCAGCTTTTGAAAATGGAGCTGGATGTTGTGCCCTCTTTCCTATTGGAGTGTTTCTCTGTGATCAGAATTGGAGGCAGACAATTCACTTGAACGTCCATTGCTGTTGTTGATGTCTTTGAATCATGTTGTTTCTTTGTGATTAATAAAACAGTTATACAATCCAATGGTTTCTTCGCCTTGTCTTTAAAAATTCCAGACCTATTGTTCAAACACATATTTTGAGAGTTATGCATCTGAGCCTTTTTGTGGAAAGTGCGTTTCACACATACTTTCAAGATAAAATGAATAATGACCCCCATTTTGTGTGTTGGGGAAGATAATTTGATACAGCTAAATGCATATACGGGTACACACATTTGCTCGCGCCTGAGACTAAGTGAGAGTGATTCAAAGGAAGAATTCACTACTTTTTACCTACTTTGTGAATAACTCGTACTTTCGTCAGAAATCTCACACTGCAAAGTTGATTAGATAAAGGGACAAAAATGAGATTAAAATATAATTTGAAAATCAGAAAAAATAACCACTTAGTGTTTGTGTAATACTTTACGGCAAGTGTAAAATTAATTTTTAAACATTGGGAAATCTGGGATGGAATAACAATAATATGAAATAGGATAGCAGACACAAAAAAAAAATACAATGTCAGAAAAATTGATTGATTTATTCAAGAGAAAGAGCTTCACAAATTGAGCAAGTTGGTCCACCTCTGACTCTTGAGCAAGCTTGGCATTGATAGATTTGTTGGATGTCCTACTGAGGGACATCAAGCCAAATTCTATCCAAGTGGCACATTGTATTGTCTAAATCATGAGCTGGTTGGGTGGCCCTGCCCATAATGCCCCAGACATACTCAGTTGGGGAGAGATCCCGTGACCTTGCTGGCAAAGATAAGGTGTGGCAAGTATGAAGACGAATTGTGTGTGGGCAGGCATTATCTTGCTGAAATGTAAGAAAATGATGGCTTGTCATGAAGAGAAACAAAATGGGGTTTATAATATCGTCAACAGATGTCTGTGTTGTAATGGTGACACAGATGACAACCAAAGGGGTCCTGTTATGAAAAGAAATGGCACAGTAGACCATCAGTCCTCGTTTGGCTGTACGGCAGCCAGCAGCCAGGTTGGTATCGCACTGCTATCTGGTGTGTCCCCAGGCACGTCCCTGGTCTGGAATTGCATTGACTGGAATATAATTGGCTTCAGTGATGAATCCCACTATGAACTGAGCCCCAATGATCAGCACAGATGTGTCTGAAGACCCCCCAGACGGTGGGATACCACCGTGAATGTCACATCCCATACGGTCCAACTACCAGGACTGATGATCTGGGGTGCGATTTCTTTTCATAACAGATCCCTTTTGGTCAACAGACGACTATGCTGTAGGGGTGACATGGATGTCACCCCTACAGCATAGTTGTCTGTTGACAATACTGCACATCCTATTTTGTTTCCCTTCTTGGCAAGCCTTACATTGCTTACATTTCAGCAAGATAAAGCCTGTCCGCACACAGCTTGTCCTCATGCTTGTCAAACCCTACCTTGGCCAGCAAAGTTGCTGGATCTCTCCCCAATTGAGAATGTAAGGAGCATTATGGGCAGGCCGTTAGACCACCTCGGGATTTTGACTATCTACAGTGACATTTGAATAGAATTTGGCATGATGTCCCTCTGTTGGACATCCAACAACTCTATCAGCCAGAGCCAAGCTTGTATAAGGGCCAGAGGTGGACCATCTCATCCAATTTGTGATGCTCTTTCTCTTGAATAAATCATCCAGTTTTTTCTGAAACTGTAATTATTTTTCTGTCTTCACATGTATGTCACATTTACTGATTTCAGCCCTATTTGGTATTTGGATAATTCCTTCAGTACCTAAGTGTTTTTTTGAGTATATAATATCTGACAGTTTCTTTTTTTTTTTCAGTATGCTTGTCTGCTGCACATTGCCTGCTCTAACTGGTGAGTAGCAATCTGTCCTATTTCATATTGTTAGAATTAACTTTTGACACTCAATATTTATGATGCAAGCAAACTGTTATTGCCACTTGACATGATGGTGAATGGTACTCTGTTAGCCATTGGCACAAATGGATTGACATGATAAAACAAGGGTCCACAGCTTTTACAAACTTTTTGGATGTGATAAATACTGCTTACTGCTGACAATACTTTTGTTAATTACAATATTGATCGTTTGTTATTTTCAAGCATACGTGTCAGGTGCTACGACACCTTTGAACTACTGCAAATGGACAAAGATGACCAGACTCATTTCTCTTCAGTAGAAACAACTATCGACAAGAGAAGAAACTTGATGTCATTCAAATCTACTTTTTCATTGGTAGAGATCTTTCACTCATGGGATTAGCAGCAGAGATTAAAAAGAAGCAGCAGCAAACAGATCCAAGGCATCCATTGTTTGGAACTCATGTTCTTCCATCACAACTCCTTATAATAGTATCAGCTCTGGAGAACTAAGTCCCGATTCATTTTCTTGTAACAAAATAGACTGTCATTACCTAGCAGTTAAAAATGGGAAGCTTTACATGAATGTCCTACATGCAGTTTTTTTATACTTGTGCTCTTTGAGTTCCTGTCCTAGAATACATTAAAATATTAAAAAATGTGTAAATTAATCTTTGAAACAATCCAAACCTTTCAATGGAAACCAGGGAAGACTTAGAAACATTATCATTAAAAAAAAAAAAAAAAAAAAAAAAAAAAAATCAAGGAAAGGTAATGTAAGGAACAATCAGGGAAAGTCTGCTGTACCCTTCCTGTTGTGTACTGTGTTATTGTTATTCTTAATTTTTTAAAATTTGATAATGGCCATTAAAGACCACGCAGAATAGCAATTGCACATTACTAGAAGCTGCCTTTGCATTCTTCCTCCAACAGCCCGTTGTATTTGCTCAGCGTAGAAGCCTTTAAAGTTGTAACTCTGGTCGGTCTGAGATGCCGCTTAGATTTAATCTAGTCTGCCAAAGATCCCTTTGTCATTCCCCTGTAGTACGTCAGAAACATTAGGGTCGTTTCCAAGAGTATTAAAAATCTGTTTTGTCAACCTGACCTTAAAACTTTAGTCTTCCTGACTCGACAGGTGCAGGCAGTATTTCTCGATTTCTGAACAGCTTTTGACTTAGTGCCAGATCGATGCTTATTATCAAAATTGCTACCGTGAGGGGTATCGAGTGAAATTTGTCACTGGAATTGAGGATATTTTGGTAGGAATGACTTAAATGTTATCTTGGCTGGGGAGTCATCATCTGATGTAGAAATAACCTCAGATGTGTCACAGAGAGGTATGTTCATGTACATTAATGACTTTGCAGACAATATTAATAGTAAAGCACTCTTTTCACAGATAGTGCATTTATCTAGAATAAAGTACAGTCTGAAAGAAATTGTACAAACATTCGTCAGATCTTGATAATTTCAAACTTTCTTTTAAATGTTCAGACATGGAAAATCGTGCATTTTGCAAAATGAAAAAAACGCAGTGTGGTATGACTACAGTATCAGGATGTCTTGCTTGGATTAAGTCTATTCATACAATTACCTGGGTGAAGCACTTTGTAGGGATATGAAATGAACAGTCATATGGGCCTACTCAGGGGTAAGGCAGGCGAAAGAGTTAGATTTTTTTTTTTAGAATACCATAGAAATGCAGTCATTCTACAAATCGTTTGTGTGATCCATCCTAGAATATTGCTCAAATGTGTGGGACCTGTATCAAAATGGATTAATGGGGAATTGAATGCATGCAGAGAAGGGCAGATCAAATGGTCACAGGTTTGTTTGACCCAAGGGAGAGTGTCACAGAGATGCTGAAATAACTTAATTGGCAGACGCTTCAGGATAAGATGTACACTATCCTAAGAAAGTATGCTTACCAAAAGACGACTCTAGGAATATGTTACAACCTTGTAACTATTGCTCCCATAGGAACCGTGAGGACAATATTAGATTAATTACAGCATGCAGAGAAAGATTTAAATGGTCTTGAAACATGAACAAGCTTTAATATCTGGTACAGTGAGATGGACCCTCTGTCATACTCTTCATAGTGGTTTTCAGAGTGTGGATGAACATGTAGATAGCATCATCAAGAACGCAATCAATGTGTATCTGAAACTTGAGCTTCTCCTAGTGTGTAGTGTCACAAACGTTTTGACATTATTATACATACTTCTGCCACTGGGGCAATCATAGGTAATGACTAATTTGGCAGTAATATGCAGTGCTAGATTTGTTAAAAGAAAAAAAATAGACTTCTTAACATGTATTTATGGTAAGTAGTACTCTATCATTTCCTATATTTCTAAGTTCCTACCGAGAGTTTCCATAGTTTGATTTAGACTTCTGAAAAAGTTATAACACTTTTCTGAGCTTTTTAAAAGTGTGAATACAACATTTGCATCTTACCGCTTCAACTAGAGCAAAAGTTCTATTGTACCACATCTCAAAATCTTTGGGTCCAATTTTTTTCGTCATCAGCGGTAGTATACTGTCACAAATCAAGCCTTGGTTATGTGTATTGTTAGATTTTGTTTATTATTATTTATGTGGGGTGCATGAGCAATGCAGCTGACTGGGATTCACCTGCTGCAAGTCATAGACTGACCGCTGCTGTGTTCACTGCCTGGGTCAAAGGTGCTGAAAGGATGTTCTCATTGATGCTATGGAGACACTGTTCTGTGTTTTATTTTAACAACAATTATTGTCAGTTTTTTCTTGTTTTGTTTATAAGAAAGGAATGAGGACATCATTAGATCTTTTGAAGAGTACACAACATAAATCACAAAATGTTATTTCTGTATTAGCAAAAAATTGGACTACATTGTATGATAGAGATGAAAAAGAAACCGTGATTAAATTCTTTCTGTGTTAGATTCCTGAACCTGCCGATCTTTGAGAGAGAGGGGGGGGGGGGGGGAGAGAGAGAGAGAGAGAGAGAGAGAGAGAGAGAGAGAGAGAGAGAGAGAGGGGGGGGGGATGGGATTTAATTGTATCTCCCCATGCAGCCGTAGCATTTTGGCATGTCGTACATTGGTCAGATCATCAGTAGCTTGGAGGACTCGTATGTAGGGCATAAGCGACACACACACACACACACACACACACACACACACACACACACACACACACTTAATAATAGTCAAGAAAATTTGCAACCGCAAAATATTGCCTTGGTACAGGTCATAGAATCTAATATACAACACAGATATTTCAATATGCATATCCAGTTACTGGAATAGTGTTATTAAGAAAGCTGTTGAGAGACAGAAGTTTTTGCTTAAATTCTTATAATTTACACCAGATGATGTACAAAATAAACTCCAAATTACTGTAACAACATAGTGCACAAGGCACACATTCATTTTCTAATTACAACAATCATACCCCAAACTATAACAATTAAAATATTGAAGACCAGCATTTAATTTTAGCTGCTACAAAATTATGTCACAGGTAACAATTATTTAATTCACTTCTTAAACATAACAATTTAATTTAAAAAAGACAACAAATAACATTTTTAAGTACAATATTCAAGTTTAGCTGCTGCAAAGATGCATAACAATCATCTATATTTCAACATTCTTATAAAAAATACAACATAAAAAGGAAGACCTGATTGTAGATCATGGGTGGGCTACGTAAAATAAATGACAAAAATCAGCAGCTGTAAAAGGCAGATTTTTTTTTTCAACTACAACCAATTCCTCCATTTTACAACAGCATAAATGAATGCAGCTCTTTTTCCCAAATTTGCTGCTTCAGAGTATTAGTGTCATAATGAAGTCTTTCAAGAATTAGGGGCACAAACAGATTAATAAATACAAACAAAATCAGGAATATTCAATTTGCTCGCGGCTACCAAATGAAAGAAGAAAGGGGGCTAGGGAGGAGAAAAAAGATCACGTAAGAAAGAAATAAACTGCTGATTGTTTGCATCATTCCTAGACTCAAAACCCTAAGCAAAAGAAGCAATGATGATAGCATTGATTTAAAATCATGTCAGAAAAGACGGCAGCTAATTCTAGGTGATGCTCCATAAAGCCATGGTCTCACGTTGTCAAACCCCTGCAGGATTGTTTGAGGGACAATGATTTGACACTGATTGTTAAGTCAAAAAGGCAATGCGTCTTTGACTGAAGTAACAATCAAAAATATATTCTTTGAATGGAATATTTACATTGCAGTGTACTGATCTGAGAAACATACTGAAAAGAAACATGACTATGTTGAGAAATTTTCATTTTGTATTTTCTTATATTTGTAACCGCAGTACATGAAAAAAGTGACACTCGACATTTGAGTTAACTGAAAGATGAAAGATTAGGGTTGCATGCCCTGCCGATCCTTGTCCCCAAACGGGGACAGCCCACAAACAGAATTCTACCAGCCAGCTTGGACTGAAAACATAACACACAAGGATCGTGCCCGTGAGTGTAGATGGCTCTCGGAATATCACGCAACACGGATACCCGAGGATGGTGTCTGTCAGAGCAGATTGCAGATGAAGCAGGAAGGCAGAGGGAACAAATTACAGACCTGCTCCATTTGACGATCAGTCTCAAGTAGCACTTTGTAAAAGCAACGACTAATGTCACCGAAATATGCGAGGAAGACAATGATGTCCGACTGTGCAAAGGACAACTCGGGAATTTCAGCAAACTTCTGGAAAAACCTGAAGAATTAAATTGACAGAAACCTGTTCTGGATTGGTAACTTACAAAATAAAACATTTTCAATCTCTGGACAAGTCACACACAAGAAAGATGATAGGCCTTTAAAAAAGAGGATACCATACAGTGTAAAGCTGAAACATGTAAATTAGTCTGGCCAATATGCTCTACACCTGAGCAAAAGTGTCAATGAAGTGGTGCACATTTTAGGAACTGTTAAAAAAGTGTCATTTTACTTCAATGAACACAGCAATGACAACCTGATCCTAGGAGAAAAGAGCTGATACACACTATTTATTTAAGAATGAACACTTCACCTCAACTTTTCACAGCACGGGACCATCAAAAATTGAAACAATAGAGCAACACAGAGGACACTACCACACAGCTGGGGGAGGGCACAGAGAGAGAGAGAGAGAGAGAGAGAGAGAGAGAGAGAGAGAGTTTAATGACCTACTTACTCACTTTTTACTGGCAACAAGATAAGAGTGCAGGTGGTGTCATATCAAAATTGTAGAAAACATACACGAGATAAAGTTTTAACAATAGCAAATTAACGTACTTGCTAGTGCTTATTTTTTGTTTTAAATATCTCTCTCAAATTGATCAGGTATTGGAAAAAGAAAGATAAATATTTTGAATTAAGACTTAAAACAGGATGGAAACGGGTACCATACTGGCCTGAATATAAGATACACCATTTCTACAAAAAATCTCCAAAAAAATTAGAGTATACAGCACACCCCATAAAAACTGGGACTTTTATGAATCATAGAAACCTCAACTGTAGTGCTTCTTCTTAAGTATGAAATGAAACAAAAATATCACTACAGTTTGTAAATCAATTGTTGTGTATGAGGTAGCAATGCAAACATTCTCTTTGTTGATATCCCATTTAGGTAGTGACTACAGAGGGATCCAGAAAAATGTAGACATTCTCTGATAGTTATTACCTTTGGAACAATGTGTTATATGGCTGCAATTTTGAGTGGTAGCATAAACCACTGTTTTCCCAACAGATCTTGTCGTGTGGGTTTCCAGCAGATGACAATGCAGCACTGAATGAAGTACAACTATTGTTTGAGCAATGCAAGGCTGTACTGAAACAACAATTTATTGTATTTGGTATAAATTTTAAGCCGACAATACTGTTTAAAATGTGCACAAGGAAAAGTCCTCCGAACAAGAACATCAACCTCCAGGTTCCAGCACTGCTGTATTGCAACATTTTTGTAGATCATCTCAAAAATCTATGAAGCAGGATGTATGGGGAAGTGGGGTAAGCTGATCAAGTGCATGATAAATTCTGAAGACTGCAAAGTGGAAAGCGTACATTCCAAGATTATTTCACACTATGAATGAGGACAACTCGAATCGAAGGATGGAGCACTACGAGTGGTCTGAAGGCATGCTTCACGAAGATGAATGGTTTGCAGGGAAGGTTATCTGGCCTAATGAGGCACAATTCAACCTGAATGGTAATGTAAACTGTCATAGCTGCGTGTATTGGGCTGCTGAAAATCCTCATGTTCACATGGACAAACATGTTACTTCACTTGGTGTTAATGTGTGGTGTGGTCCGTCATAGTATTGTTTCTCTGACCCATTCTTCTTTGAAGGTACATAACTGGTGAGGTGTATCATATGCTGCAAACATTGATTTTATTAGCCATCCAAGAGGTGTTTGGAAACAAAAGATTTTTACCTACAAGACTACTCCGCCTCACCACCACAGAGATATCAGATTCTACTTAGATGAAAATTTACCTGGACGACGGATAAGTCGAAGAGGAGCTGTCAAGTGCCCACCAAGGTTACGGGACCTTACAATTCTCGACTTCTACCAATGGGGGACCTCAACAAACAAAGTTTACCAACAGAACCCAGCTACACTGAATGAGATATGAGAAACCATCAAGACATCCTGTGCAGCTACCACACTGGCAACACTGACAGCTGTACTTCAGTCAACAATTCAGCAACATTGATGTTGCTTGGCTGCTAACAGGTGTCACTTTGAACACACAAAATGATCTTCCTCCCATGCAAGAATTTTGACACTATGCCATTTTGTTCCATCAATATTGACTATCAAAGAGAGTCTACATTTTTCTGGACCCCTCTGTATTACCATTCTCACAGTTTCACTATTTTAGACAATGGGACAGGCACAATTTTTCTCTAACTAAAGAATATAATTTATTCTTCACCAATGAAGCACAACATTGAGAGAAAATTTTGGAATTCGGTACAGTTACGTTGCAAATTTCAAACTCACAGTTATTCATCTAACAGATGTGCTTTTTAAAGGTACGGTTCAAGAAATGCTGCACATGCAATGCCCGGGATTGTAGTGACGGCACTGTACTTTGGGAGGAGAGTGACAAAAATACTGACAGTGATAAAACAATGAATGTTAGTGAAGTTAAGAGTGTCTTACATGAAAACTGCAACTGAAAGCTTTGTTTTTGTGTGTAATTTATCTACAGTGTACTACAAAAAAAGTGGTTAAGGGTAAATCACATGTTGAAAAGCTTTTGTAAATGGGCAACTTGACAAATTATTTTTAATTAAGTTTCTCTCTTTTTCGAAATTAAAGGTGCAACTTATATTCAGTCCAATTCGATGTGTCTATAATTTACAATAACTACGAACAGACTTTGAAATTTGCCTACATCACACCAGGTATACTTAACTTATTTCACTGACCCACACAGATGCTCATGTCCGGTGGAAGTCTCCTCTAGTTCCCCCACTTTTGGCCAGAAGCATTATTTCAGATATCACAATGTCATGACTCACAGCTTTGCACATATCGTACACTGTTAAGGCAGACACCGATACAGCAGTGAGAGCTTCCATCTCCACGCCCGTCTGCCCTCTACACTTTGCCGTGCCAGTTATAATCACACAGTTGAGAGCAGAGTCCAGTTCAATGTCCACAGCCTCAGAGGATAAAGATATATTATGACACAGAGGGATAAGGCTGGACGTCTGCTTGGCCCCCACAATTCCCGCCAGGCGAGCAACGCTAAGTACGTCACCTTTCTCGTACGAGTTTCATCAGTTCGGGTCCCACAAAAACCTTTGCTCGTGCTGTAGCAGTCTGTTCTGTCACCAGCTTCGAACCCACGTTGACCATTTTCGCCCTGCCGGTCCGGTCAACATGAGTCAGACTTCCGGACTGTGCTCCTGAACTGCAGAAACTGCAAGAGAAGACAGAGGGCTGTGCTCTGGGTGTTTGGCTTGTTAGGAGTCCTGCATTGCACATAATGCTTGGGGTACAGGGAAGCAAAAGAAACTGTTTTCTAGATTCAGTCACTACACTCAAATTATGTGATAACAACTGAGACATCTGTGTATCCGACACAAACAGGGGCAAAATATTGGTATCTGAGAAGAAGTACTTTTGAAAATCTTGTTTCTGAAGGTTTAACAACTTCCAACTTTGTGCCTTCATGACATCACTACAGCCATCAAGTTCAGTGCCACCTGGAACAAAAATACAAGCTGTAACAAAGAACTCTTCATAATCTGAAAATAGGTTAACTACAAAAGAATTTTTAAGCATTCGTGTTGAAACATCCCTGATTAATTCCTTTACTGGATTTTGGGTAATTTACCGAAGCCACCAAACAGTTAATTATTATGATATATGACGGTATACTTAATGGATGAAAGGCTATTGGTTGTTCTGCGAATGCGGCTGTTCTGAGACAGAATAGCTAATGATTGAAAGTTTGTCTATTATTAAGTATCACAAAGGTTGCGATGTACAACTGATATATATTTCCTACTAACACACAAATTCTGAGGCAGTTGCTACCTTTGCCTTACACGTCTAATTGCGGTTATTTCTTTTTATTGATTGCTTATTTTCAGTACTTTGTCACACGCAATGCTGATGGTTAACATTCACAACAATCCTCACTGCAATCCATAGTTGTTGCTGGCCGATGCGGTTGATGCGAAACACGTAATTCGGCACTTGTCACTTTCTGTTTCATATCACTCGCGAATCGGCATTAGTGAGAGTCAACCCCACGACGATCAGGGGGACGTGCTCACTCGTCATACTCCAGTGAGTTTTACCGTTTACAACTCACTCGACCACCATTCTTGCCTGTCATTCCCGCACTACTTCTCACTCGAAACTCTACCATACTACTGCGCACTCAGCACTAGTCTCACTGCCTACTACAGCGCTCGACAATCGACTCCTGTCCGCTATCGACCTGGGCGTCAGATACTAGCATCTATGTTTGTGGGATCACGGATCCCTTACAGTGTTCAAGACAAGTTCTTTGAACCTTAATGATCTGTGATGATTCTTTTCTTTCCTAAGCTAAGGTCGAAAATCTGTTTTGTCTGCAGAAGTGTGCAATATGAATATTACACAAAGTTGATAGGAACATCTCACATAAATCTCCTCAGTGGCTGTAGATTTCACAATCTTGCAGGAGTGGATACAAGGGGAGGTCGTGGCAATGGTGATAACTACCACCCACTTCCCAAACAACATATTATACTGGGGTGCACTTAAGAAGGCAGCAGTGTGGTGCATTCTGTGCAGAAAGAGATGGGGAATGCTTTATGGTGCTGTCTGTGTGTTCTCTCTCTCTCTCTCTCTCTCTCTCTCTCTCTCTCTCTCTCTCTCTCTCTTTCTCTCTGTCCCACGACTCACATTTCAGCCACTTCCAACCCTCGTATCTGGCACAGGCCACTGTGTCTGCTTCTGACTCTGACTAGTAGAAATTATGCGGTCGGAAAGCTATCGCTGTTGCTTTCTAATGTAATACTTGTCATGTTTCCTTTATGCCAGCCGTTGTGAACACTAATGGCTAAGTAACCTCACCATACCTAAATGCCTTGTATCGTACACGCACCCCAAAATGCACACTACAGACAGATGTGGCAGAATGACACGATGTCTTTATATTTTTTACTTCACCAATTTCCAAATGCACACATAACTTTTGGAGAATTAGGTAGCGTGGAAACAGAAGTGTGTCAAAAATGCCAAGTTCTTCCAGCAATGACAAGCTACATTTAATAAACGACACTTTTCAGTTGCTCGTGCTAGGGTCTGCCCACAAGGACATGCTTTTGGTCTGATTGACAACATTCCAGCCGGGTAAAGCTGCACACCACTGGGTTGAACATACCAGCTGTCAACAGATCCGATACAACAACAACAGAAAGAATGACTTCCCAAACACAGTTGGAAATCACTGATAGAAACAGTATTCCCCTCATTCACATGTGTTTGCAGACCGCTGTTCAGTCATAATGTTTATTGAAATAATGATGGTGAGCGCACAGTTTGACAGAGTTCAACTTGGTTGGTACGTGATTGTTCAGCTTTTTCCTTCTTTCCTCCTCCCTTTTCTCTTCCCAAAATCTTTTCATTCTTAGACTGTGTTCTTGTTTCCTTTGATATGTACATATTTTCTCTGTTTTCTTCCTTCCCTTTACTTCAAGTTTTATGTTCATAATTTTGTTTCTGAATTTGTCTCTTTCATTCATCATTTCCATTCTGATTCCTGCTTGTTTGTAGCCTTCTTCTATTTCTTGAAACCAACTGGTTTTTTTTGATTAAGGCATTTACTACATCCTAAATCCCTTTGTGAATCTGTCGCTATTCATTGTGTGTATGTGTCCACAGAATGTTAGTCGGTGTTTTCTGATTGTGACTGAGTCTGCCTCTGTGTTCATATAATTCTCTGGTTGATCTCTTCATCCATCTCTGTGCACTGCTCCAAAAAATTTTCTGAGGATTTTGCATTGTATTCTTTCTGCTTTGTGGTGCCTGGTCCTCAGATTGTGGTCATTTCTGATGCGAAGAGTTCTTCTGATACTATAACTGTATTGTAGTGCATGTGTTTGCCTTGTACTGAAATGTTTCTTTTATTATAGTGTGTCCATGTCAGTTTGTACACTTTCTGAAGTTCTTTTGTTTGTTCTATGTTTTCTTCCTTCTTTGATCCACCTATTTGTATTGTTACTATTATATTGAATAATTTAATATATTTTTGTGTATTTATTATTGTTATTAAAATTGTAGATGTCTGTCGTATGCTAACAGCGAGGTTGCTAGCGAGTTGCATTTTTGAGGGAAGCTGGGCGAGGGGTGGTGGAAACAATAACAAACCGTCACTCCCCCCCCCCCCCCCCAAATAACTAAACCCTGGATGCCAATACATTTGCTCTGTATAGGTGTTTGTGTCCAGAAGTAAGAGTCAATTTAGCAAAAAAAAAAGCAAAGGAAAGCTTCATGTTCTGGCCCACATCAAAACCAGATGACCAACCACAGTGTAATCCTCTGCAATGGCATCACTGAAAGCAGAAAGGAGGGGGGGGGGGGGCGTCAGCACACCCTGTTCTGGTCACTGCCAGCTTTCTTGACCTCAGAGTCACTACACCTCAGTCCAACAGTTCCTCAATGGGCATCACAAGGCTTGGTGCACCTCGTTCCAGTCCTCCCACCAAGGAAAACCACAGGCAGTACTACGGGTGAGTCACAGCTGAGCAGCTGCCTTCCCCCTGTACCTGCAGTAGCTGCGAGCGAGAGGAAATTTGTGTTACACATATGCTAAAACTGGCGTAGATGCCACAGGACACTCTTTGGAGTGTCACTAACAAGCACACGCTGCTACACACTTGACAGTGCTAGGTGGCCAATAGTTCTGGCTCAAAGTTCCTGCAACTGTGGTTGGAACTTCCCCAGTGTGACTCTCCCATTCTTTAATAGGGTATTTCAGTGTCCGGGGCACGTTCACATTGGACAACACTGTCCAGTACAGGCTGCTGTCTTCCACCCGTGCTCTCTTGCACTGTGCATTGCATCTTGCACAAGTGAGTCATAAGGACTCCCCTCTTCTTTATGTACACTAAAAAAGCAAAATTGTCGTTTCAGACGAAAAAGTAAAATTGTCTCATATCCACATTCTATCCTTAAAAGTATCCTTATGTCTGGGAGACGGCAGATCCACCGAGCAGATCCCACCCGACGACCCGTAGCAAGACTGCAGCACAAGAGGCAGGAGTGCCATCTGTTCCCTTCGACGTCTTGCTTTGCCACCTATCAGTAAGTGATGAACCAGCTAAATCTGAACTTCGCTGCCACAAATCAAGAAGCAATGGCTCGGAGACAGCATGAGCTCATTGTCCAACTGACGGGTGGAAGCAACACAACAGCAACAGCAACACCAACACCAGTCACACCACCAGTGAATACACTAGAGGCCCTCAATATCACCGCAGTAGTCGTCGAGCTGGAAGTGAGAGCTCTGTGGAACAAAGATGGACCTTGGAAGCTGGTGGATCCAAAATGCAATCAGGAGCAACGTACATGAACAACTGAGCCTACTGACTCACACGGCAAATGCAGCGTGCTTTTACCAACACCAGTTCCGAGCATCGGTAATATGAGGGACCATACAAACAATTCTGCAGCACCTCAACTACATAACACTACCCCAGCCGCTACGCAGAACACTACACCGACTGGCTTCCGACTGGTCATAATACACAATTACACTTGCCTCGGCAAGCTAAACAAGACATTTGTAGAATGTCACTCCCCACCATATACCAAACACAAAACTCACAAGGGACCATGTATCACTGTATGTATGCAACAAAACAGATTGCACAAATCTCCTGAAATTCGTCAAAGCTGGGGGAATTGAGTATCATAAATATAGCACCCAAGGGGGGAAAACTCAAATGTACATCGTGAAAGGAGTTGACACCACAACCCTCAATGACATTCTTCATGGTATAATCACAGCTCTCAGCTGGGACTGTGAGAGCATGAGATGAATTCTGGGATTTGTGACACACAGACTGCAGCCAAACTATTTAGTGGAGTTGGATGACACAGCTTACTCCTGCAACTTTCTGACGCAGATGCTCCTGCTTCACATGGTCATAGTAGAAATATACACACCTCCGTGTGTCCCCCAACAGTGCCACCACTGCCAGCAGTTTGGCCGTGCGGCACCCGATGTGATCTGGCACACGGTGCCGCAAATGCACTGGTAACCGTGTAGCATGACACTTTAAACTTGGTACAACTATCAAATGTACCAAATGTGGAGGGGTCCATGTGCAAACTACAGATGGTGTGCAGCATACAAAGAAGCTCTAAGGTGCAAAAGTGCCAAAGACAGACAAGTGGTAACCAGAACAGCTCCAAGACACTTCCCACCCCCCAACCAGTAAGGTGTGGAATCTCTTTTACTGGCATTGTCAGTGGAAGTGGATGAACTGAGGATGCACAGAGCTCCACAAACTCATGGCACACTCCCACAACAACAGAACCACAACCCACACATGCAATGCTAGAAACTGCCCCTATACTGATGACAACACTGCCGGTCTCAGACAACACCAAGTCAACTCTGTCTGGGCCAGATTGTGACACTCGTGATATCACAGAAGACACACCCAAACTAGGGCAACCACAAACACACGAAATGAAACGGAGGTACCCAAAAAACAAAAGAGGGGACACTATCACACCACAACAAATACACCAACAACAGACCAGACAAACATAGGAACACATTCAAAGGAATAATGTAACCGTAACTCACACTCTTGCCCCCCTCACCACAGCAATAACACAGGTGACCCCAGATGAAATACGAACCATGAATAACACACAAGCCAGCGCATCCAGTACACCAACATAAGGACCAGCAGCCACCAACACCACCGCCAACACTTTGGCTGACATAACAAACATTCTCACCACAATCAGAGGCATAGTGGAGACACTATTCCCCACTCACGTGGCTTAAGATCCTCTTGAGGCTCTTCATCGTAACACATGCACAAACTCAAGACGGCTACACCCAGCCATTGCATGGCTGCTATACAAACTGCTATCACCACACTGCCCACACTCTTCCATAGATAATGCACCACAAAACACAAACAACAGTACTTTGACCCAGATGCTATTCTGGAATGCAGATGGGATTGGCAACAAAAGGGCAGAGGTAGCTGCATTTATGGAGGAGAAGGGAATCTGGATTGCTCTCATGAACGAAGCTGAGCTCCAGTCACACAAACAACTACTCTTTCCAAGATATTACATTTACTGTACTGACCACCTGAAGGCACAACTGTGGGTGGAACAGCAATCATCATATATTGAGACAAAGAATACACAAATATTAAGATCCCTGAACCTGAAAGACTAGAAGCCACAGCTGTTAGGGTCAAGTCAGCTGAGTGAACACTTCATTGATATCGATATACAATTGATGTGGTAACATCATAACAAGCGATATCAGCACAATACTCAACATAGCATAGTGACCAATAGCCACTGGTGATCTTAATGCTAAACACTCTGCTTGGAACTAACAAAGATCAAACACCAATAGCAAAAAAACTATGCGAACATGCACTGCGCCCAAACTACATTACACTAGTGCCAACTGAGGTGACACTTAAAACAGGGAACAGAGACTAGATGTGATAGACATTAGATGTGATAGGCATTATAGTCACAATCAACATTGAAATTATACATGATTTGGCCTCACCAAACACCTGTAATACTTTACTCGGAAGAAACACAGCAGTATGATGAATCTCACAGGATACTGAGCTACAAGCGTGTGAATTGGGCATTGTTCAAGGAAATGCTTGAAAAGTCGTATCCCACAAATTCCCAAAATTACACAAAGCAGGAATCTTGTTGAAGCTGTCAAAGCCCTTACCACCGTAGTTCAGGATGCAATAGCATTTACCATTACAGTACTTATACCACAAGAATGTTCAATGGCCCTGCTCCCAGAAATACAGGGGCCGATGTCAATGAGAGATCATCTCGGGAGATACTGGCTGTACAAACAGCATATTAGCAGGCTCCAGGGGATCATACAGGCTAAATTAAAACTTTTAAAACCACAAACTGGGACAATACACTCGCAGGGCTGCACACCACATGACCTGGAGTGTGGCAAATAGCTGTCCACTCCACCAAGAAGAAATACTACACACCAAGTTTACAAATACCTTACAGACCAGCATACTCCATGGAGGAGAAGCATGAGCCGATGACCAGAACACTAGCAACATCATTCACACTGAATCAGGCTCCTTCCAATCCAGCACTGCTACTTGAAATGGACCAGGAGGTTACATGGCTTGTAACCCAGCCCAAGTGCAATGTAACAATACATACTGCTACACATGAAATTACACAGGCTATTAAGCACAAAACAGCTAGAAAAGCTCCTGGTCCCAATCACTTTCAAAACCGTGTCACCAAGGAGTTCACGAATAAAGCTATAGAGCATCTCACACACATGACGAATACCATTCTACAACATCAACACTTCCCTGTCCTGATGTTCAGGAAGCCAGGGAAATACCACTCCCTACCACAAAATTATGGAGCCGTTAGCCTGCTGAGCTCCCTGAATAAGATTGTTGAGAAGATGATTCTCAAACATCTTACTATGCACTGCATCACCAATGACTCGCTGAGACTGGAGCAATTTGGATTCAGCAATCACCACTCCACAACACAACAACTCCTCCGTGTAGTAGAACATATTACACACACCCCCAACACCAACAAAGCTACAGGAGCGCTGTTCCTGGTCTTCAGTCATCTACGGCACAATCGTCTCATTCGCAAAATCTGCACTGCTAGTCTCTCCGATGAACTCATACATCTTACACACTCATATCTCACCCACAGAAGCTTCAACACCGATGTTCAGGGCAAACAGTCAACACAACACAGTATACAAGTGGGAGTACCCCAAGGCAGCATCCAAGGGCCCCTCTTGTTTAATCTCTACGTCAATGACTTTCCAACTGAACAGAACACAATGACAACCATCTACGCAGATGACACTACCATCCTAGTGCAAGACTGGAAACCATCAGGCATAGTTCGCAACGGCAAACAAAACTGCCTAGCTGGAATGACAGTGTGTTAAAGCAAATGCTGACAAGTGTGAAGCAGTTCTGTTCACTGACAAACCATAACAACTGCACAAACATTACGTGTTCTGGCATACCCACAAGCTCTGGAATGAAAATTAAGATCGCAGGAGCAAAGAAGGCAGTGAACACACCGTCAGCCAATAGCCCACTGGCAAGGACCACACCACGACGGAAGCAGGCCCCTTGACAAAGAGAATATAAGTGCCGCTCCTGCCAGCCTCGGCCACTCAGTATTTGGACAGGATTAGGACAGTATACGGACAGGCCTAGCGCAGAATGCTACAATAACAGTTATTAGTGATCCACAAGCTGTGTGTCAAACTTGCACGAACATTGTATATAGCAAAGGACTCGCATTTATACTGCATGTCGCCTGTTGCTTGCGACACCATTGTAAATTCCAGGTTAAGCATTGTCAAGCTTCTTATTTGTAATAAAATCTATGAATGTTGTTTGCTTGAATTGTTGTATAGCATTTTGAGAATGCAGCATCCTTTAGGCACCCTATATGAGATGAGTGGGTAGGACCCCACGTTAAGACTGCAGACAAATAACACTACACACACGCCCAATACGTTTCAGTGTGAAAGCCAAATACTTCAGTGACAGGCCAACTGAGCAAATGCAAGGCTCAAACAGTGTTACTCTAAGCTCAACAGGTAAAGCACACTGAATAGGAGGGTATCGAGGTCCGTGTACATGATACTGATTAGACCCATGATGATACATGCAGCTGCAGTCTGGGGTTACGTGGCTCTGACCGCCTGTGCTGCCTACAGGTGATACAGAACAAAGTGCACCACAGTCCACACACACTGTCGACCTTCACAGAGAGTGCTGCCTTGAGACTCACACACAGATATTCAAAAAACTCACCACACGACTGTACAGGAACTTGAGACACTCTGACAATCACTTCATTCTTAACCTGGGAAACTATGACCACAACCACGGGTGAAAACACAACTGCTGAAAAACGCTTCTATCTAGGGACAATTAATCACCTGTGGACAGCACAAGCTCACAGACAAAATAAACACTGGTGAATCCCTGCATTACAGCAAAACTAAATGGCATTGCCAGCTGCAAATATCTAGCTGACCAACTGACAATACGGGAAAGCAGTATTGCACACTAAACATAAACATATCCAACCAAACCTCTTTATGGCCAATTGACCACTCGTATAACGACCTTGGCATGTTACAAGTACAGATGCTGCAGGTGGCCCCGGAGACACTCAGGTGCACAGCCCAGGAGTACCCCTCCTCAATAGGACTGACACTCGTAAAGAGTGTTTTAAGCTGCGACAATGGTATCGAGCATCGCACGATACCCAAAACTAATGACAACCTCACCCTTGCAGACAGAAAGAAACTGCTACTGCTCTTACTATCTGTCCAGACTCTTGCAGAAGTTCTTTGCCTTTGGTGCTTGCCTCGTCACTTTTCTCCCTCTGCCCTTAAAACTGCTACCTTCTGCTCACTTCTCGACCACTTCTATCGCCTCAAAGTGCCTGTATTAGTGGGTAATCCTACGGACAACATCATGACCCCACATCCTGTGCACTTCTCAATTGTAACAAAGCAAACAGAGGTGGTGGTAGAACTTCGGTGATGGTCACCATGTCAGTGTGGGTGTGGAGTAGCTTCGCCCTTTAAAGAAAAAGGCATTACCACGAATTGGACCTGGGTCCTCCACATAGCAGCAAGATATACTGACCTCTGAGCTGCTCAAATGGACAAGAGAGAATTTAGCATTAATTGCAATGCTTGCAACCATAACAATCACAATATAAATAATTTCCATAGAGAATATGCATTGAAGCTTAGGGTTAAGAAAACTGTTTTATATTCAGGTGCAACACCCTTTTAACATCTGCCAGCCAACATTAGGAGCAATCTGGAAATCCCCAAATATTCAAAATTGAAGTAAAAAATGTTTTATTAGCCAGTCCACCAATAATTTACCTGGATATGTGAATTTACCTACCTGTCCCACCTCAGATACACAACGCACAAACACTTTCTAACAGAAAACCATATTTAGCCATGCAACATATTCTCTAGGAGCAGACAGGAATGGTAGATGGTTTACTCCACGGAGGGAAGCTGGCAGCAGCTTTGGAATGCCTTTTGAAGTGGTGATTCCATCATAATAATAGCCTATGTGCAGGTACGGTTGGTTCTCCACGGAACAGAAACTACTGTACCGGTCCCAACGTGGCATTGACAGCATAAAGGGCATTGCACAGGAAGTAAGTATATGAATTTATCAGAATAAGTTTCGATGACAGTGTCCTGTGTAAAATTAAATGCCCATTTAGCATGAAGTATTAAATCAAAATAGTGGCAGAGCAGTTTAAGTAGCAGGGCATTGGCTTTTTGCAAGTAGTTGCTTCTCTGTATATTTATAAAAATAAAATGATGTAGAACTGATCCCCTTGAATAATGATTAATGTGAGCAGATTAGTAGTAGATGAAAATGGTTGTTAGTAGTTCAGTGGCACTTCTCACTTACTCGTTTTACACCCCTGAAGGCTCTCATCGATGATGGAGCTGTTGGAATATTACATGTGAATGAATGGCTGAACTCGATAATTTTCAAGGTATTCAGTATTCTTGTACAGTGCATTCAAAACAAAGTTATATAAAAATGAAGAGGGATGTGTACTTCATAAACTGGCTTGACAACAAGCACACAACAAAGCAGTGTGATGTAGCTTACTCAAGCACCTCAGTTTCGCAGGAGACCCTGAGGCAACAAGTACACACATCATGTTTGCTCACTGTTTTTTATTGCTTGTGCTCGAGCACAGTATGAAATGTATTAATTTTTATGGAGTCAGCTATCCGTCCAATTTCCTTCTCCAATCTTGGGCTGCTTCGCATCTCTAATTAATTTGTCATTAACAGGATGTTAATTGTAATATTCCCTTTAATGAACTCATTTTCAGCAAATTGCTAAGCTGGTAATCTTCCTTTCTGTATTGAATAATAATAGTAACTCTGACATTTACATGAAGAGGCATACCAGCAGCAGCAGTTAGCTGTCTTTTAAACTTCATTTGATGCATCCAGAACATTGGAGATATACTGCAACGTCAGTAGGACATATTTACTAAGAAAAATCATACACGACACACTTGCCTCCACTGAACGCATCCACACCCATTAATGTACAGGCAAAAATCCACAAAACCTAACATTCTAGAAGTGGAACAAAATGAATAATATTTTTCAAATACAGTGCTTAAAAAGTTTCACACTGCCCCCACAGCTTGCATACTTTGTTTTTAACCCATTTGTGGGCACATTTTTTGTAGCAGCCCTGTAAAGTTAATTGTTTTGGTATCATTTTAGAAGTGTCAACTACATTTAATTTTTGATTATTTTATTTTTGTGATTTAGGAGCAAAAAACTATAGTGGTAAGTATACTTGCCACTGTCTTTAGTAAGCTGTTATGAGTTACTACTACATGTGAAAAAAAGGAATTTTCTGTTTTTATTTGACTATCTATTTTACAATCCTAGAAACTTCATTTAACACTACATAAAGAAACCAGCTGAGACAAGTCACAATAGCATATATTGCAGAATGAAACAATGTGTTCTGTTGTAACAAGTGACAACAGCACTGATGTCATGACAAACAGACACCAGTAGTTTAGCATATTATCACAGAAGGTCAACCACATCCAGAGGAGGTAAAACATTTTCCCAAGAGCATAGTAAAACAACTAAATTAGTGGTAAGTATGGTCAGTTGGTGGTAAGTATCCTTTCTGCAGTCCAAAAAAGAAATTAATTTTGTGGTAAGTATATTCCCCTTGTATCATGGAAAAATTACTTTGGTAGTAAGCATACTTCCCAGTGGCCTTCAAAACAACATTATTTGGTGGCACATATAGTTGCAACTGCTTCTGAAAGGAACGAGTGACATTTAATGACAATTAAAAGCTACATTTCATAACAGACAGAAAGTTCAGCTGGTGCAGCAAACTAACATCAGGTGCCAGGTGCATACAGAGCTCGTATGTTGTGTTCTCAGGAATACAGTAAAGAAATATAGTTGATGGTAAGTACACTCCCCACATCCTGTGAAATGGTTAAATCAGGAACTTCTCTCACAATATATCGAGTGAGGTGGCACAGTGGTGAGCTCACTGGACTCACATTCAGGGCGACTAACAGTTAAAGTCCATGCATTACTCTCCTGTGGCAACCTGTTCATCTCAGAGTAGCCCTTTCAACCTACAGCCTCAATTATCTGCTGGATGTATTCCAATCTCTGTTTTCCTCTACAGTTTTTGCTCTCTACAGCTCCATCAAGTCCACCCAGACTTGGGTTTCCTGAGCTTTCTTTAAATCAGTACAGGCAAATGCCGAGATGGTTTCTCTGAAAGGGCACAATAAATAGCCTTCCCATCCTTGAAACAATCAGAGTTTGTGCTCAGACACTAAAGACCTCAATGTTTATGGGACATTAAACACTTATCTTCCTTCATTTCTCCTTTCTCAATATTCTTTTGTCTACCAGAAATCACTAAGTACAACTGACTGTGTAATGTAGGTGAAAGCGAATCTGCACTCTCATTTACCTTAGCAGAGTGCACTGTGTCTCCATTCGTTAATGGGACAGTGTGACTCACGTGGGCCGTACAGTCTGTCGACCTGCTGCAAAGAGTCACTTAAGGCTTTTACTGGTCATGAGAGATATACTTAGCAGTAGCTGTGTTTCTTCACTGCATTTATGGGAATACATTGAACCACTTCTGCATGCTCCTGGCATCCAGTGATAGTCCGCTGCACCAGTTTACTTTCTTTTTGTTATGAAATATAGCTTTTAGGGCTGTGAGAAGTATACAGCCCACCAAATAACAGTGTTTTAATGGCTCTTGGAAAATATGCTTTCCATCAAAATAGTTTCTCAAAATGGTTTGGGAAGTACACTTACTGTATTTACCCGAATCTAAGCCGCACTCAAATCTAAGCCGCACCTGAAAAATGAGACTCGAAATCAAGGAAAAAAATTTTCTCGAATCTAAGCCGCACTTGAAATTTGTGACTCGAAATTCAAGGGGGAGAAACGTTTTAGACCACATCCCCAAACCGAAACAAAGTTGGTCCATTGTAATATGAGACAATTTAGGTCGAATGAATGATGATGCAGCTACAGTAGTTTGGTGCGTGTGGTAAACTTAGCAGTTAAGCTTTACCACGTAGTCATTGCTATGCGTCAGGCTCTCTGTCCGTATTTATACTAGAGAGCCTTTTTCACGTGCTTCGTCTGGTTTGAATTGATTGCTTATTTTTCTTTGATCTGATAAGTGCCGTTCTCTTTGTTATAGGTGTTTCCGTCACTCTAAGCTCAAAATGCATTATCATACTGTGCCATGCATTGTTTGTCGCATTCTGATTATGCGTGTTTACAGCCTGTCACCGCTCGTGGGATGGCTTGCTTTTGCGCACGCTACCGCTGCTTACAATTAAAAAAAAAAAAAGAGAGAGGAATCGTCTCATCAGCGAAACAATGGCAAGAGACTGCTATTTGTTGTTTCTTACACTGCCGCTTTCTTTGATAATGATCAACAAGAACCATATAATAGACTGCATATGATAGATGCTCCAAACGAAAGTTTAGCGAAAAATTTTCTCCGTTTGAAAATTTTTGCAGACGCCTCTTTAGTGCATTACATTCTGCACAGAAATTAGAGCCATCTTAGGTTTAAAAATCTAGTCAGTTGCCGTGCTTCATTTCTGACTGTATCACTATTCAGCATAGGAATAATACGAATATAAACATGATATATATATTCTTCTGCGTTTGCTGTTGTCTCACTATAGTTTCGTAGTTTATTAGGAAGACAGGATTTACATGAGATAGCAGGAAAGACGTAGGAATACATGGCAAAATGTTTACATTCGTATTATTCTTATGGTGAAGAGAATACTGCATGTGATTCACAATTCATAAAAGTTGGTAATAACAACCATCTCTTGTCACAGGTAGGACAAAAATTCAGAATGTAGACTTGGCCATATTGACAAACATCCCAAACAGTCTTCCAGTCGGATTTTCGTAGCACATTGAAAGGCTGCAACATTCGGAGATGAAGAATATGGAATTTGTATTTACTTCATTGGATAAAGTATGAAAATGCAGTGGTCGAAACTTGGGGCAGAGAAAAAAGCTCGTCTTCCACCCCTCCACCCCCATTTTTTTAAAATTTGTTTACTGATGCAGAGGTTTTGGCGCCAGTATTTATCTTTGTGCCTGCAAAGCATGCCTGTGTAGTGCTACATATATTCAATGGCAGAAGTTAGTTGTGGCAGCACCTACCAACATTTTTCAGAACTTCCGCTTACTTTGCACTTGATTCTAAGCCGCAGGCGGTGTTTTGGATTACAAAAACCGGAAAATAGTGCAGCTTAGATTTGAGTAAATACGGTATTACACAATTATGTCTTTTGTGAATCTCGGGAAGCATACTTGCCAACCACTTAGTGGTTTTACAAAGCTTTTGGGAATATATATTACCATCTGTAGATGTACCTGGTATCTTGTGATAGTACACTGTACCAGATGCATAAAAATTGCTACATCATACAGTTTGTGGCTATTCTAACAGATATACATAAGGCACTACATTCTAAAATATTTGCATCTTTTACTGAAAAGAAAGCAACTAGAGGTAAAGTTCTCTTGCCATTTGTAAAAACAGTCGCAGATCGCGACCTCCGAGTGCTATGAAGAGAAGGTATTGACGCAGTGCTTAAACCAAACTGAAGACCACAACAGCAGCCATACCCAAGTAAATTGCTATGCACTAGTTTCAGTGAATTTGACAATGATGTGGCTGCTTTCATGGTGGCCCAGTCATATTGTGGGGTAAAAATACGTTTTGTTTATAACAAGTTGTATACCAATAAAAACATCACACACAGATACTCTTTATAAAATTATTTAATTGGATAGATAAAAAATCTACTCACCAAGCAGTGGCAGAACACACACATAAAAGACTGTTGTGATAGGGAAGCGTTTGGAGCCAGTGACTCCTTCTTCAGGCTGAAGGGTTGCAGGGGAAGCAAGAAGGGTGAAGGAAAAGGACTGGAGAGGTCTAAGAAAAGGGGTAGATTTTGGGAAAGTTACCCAGAACCGTGGGTCATGGGTGACTAACCGTACAGAATGAGAAGGAAAGACTAATTGTTGGGGACTGCATCGGGCAAGATTCGGAAACCTGAGAGCTTAAAGGTGGAAGACAGGGTAATATGCAAGACAGAGATTACTACTAAAACTGTACGTGAGTTAATAAGAGTGAGAAGCTAAGTGTATTGTATGCAACAGCTGTTGGATGGGGCAGTGAAAATAGATGGGAAAGACAATGAAAGATGTAGAAAGCTAAAACGGAGTGAAGCACAGAGTAATTACAGTGAAGAAAGGCTGAGACAGGAGAAATTAACGTAAATTAAGGCGAGGTGGGTGGTGAGAACCAAGGACACGTTGTAGTGCTAGTTCCCACCTGCGGAGTTCTGAGAAACTGGTGTCTGGCGGAAGAATCCAGGTGGCATGTGTGGTGAAACAAGTGTCGAGGTCACATATGCCATGTTGTAGAGCATGCTCTGCAACAGGATATTGTGAGATTCCAGTATATACACTATGCGTATGCCCATTTATCCTAACTGATCATTTGGTGGTAGTCATGCAGATGTAGAAAGCTGAACAGTGTTTACATAATAGCTGGTATATGACATGTGTCGTTTCTATTTTTCGCCTGATCCGCAGTTCTGGGTGACTTTCCCAAAATCTACACCTTTTCCTGGAACTCTCCAGGCCTTTTCCATTACCCTTCTTCCTTCCCCTTCAATGCTTCTGTCTGGAGGAGCCACTGGCTCTGAAAGCTTGCCAATCACAACAGTGTTTTATGTGTATGTTCTGCTGCCACTTGGTGAGTAAATTTTTTATCTATTCAATTAAATAATTTCAATATAATAGAAGGAAACATTCCACGTGGGAAAAATTATATATAAAAACAAAGATGAGGTGACTTACCGAACAAAAGCGCTGGCAGGTCGATAGACACACAAACAAACACAAACATACACACAAAATTTAATACATCACGTACCCTCCTCTCCACAATTCTTCGAACACATAGTTTTGCCTTTTGTAAAAAATCACTGCGTTTCTGTATAACATACTTGGAGTCAAAGTGTCCAACATCTATTACAATTATAAACAGAAGAAAGAAAGTCATTGTATTTATTGGCAGTATTACCCAATCAAATATTTTGAAAGAGTTCCAGTGGTATAAATTTACAAAATCTTACAAATAAATATATACGTTTATTCTTTAAATCAATTCTTAGCAATAACATAATAGTATAAATTGCAGAATCAATATAGCCAATTTTAATGTAATGACTGCAATACAAATACAAAATAACAGCGGTAAGTTATAACAAATGAGAGAGAGGCATTTAGACAATGTTTCATTACAGTGTGAAACTTATTAGAATTAAAATGAAGCCATAGTGAATTATTACATTCCAAAAATAATAATTATTGTGCTCTTTCACCCCAAAATAATACATTCATTAGGTAATATATACTTTTAATTTCAGAAATTTTTACAACAGCTCTGGACTTCACTGCCTCGATGAATTTATTACATGTGTCAATGAATGAGGGTTGATAACACTGCTTTAGTCATTCAGTTGTTCGTCATGTGATATTCGCAATGTTCTTAATAACTTCTTATGTAAAGTTCTATCATCAAAAAGATAATCTACGTAAGTTTTAAAAGTCGCGAATCTTTAAACAACAACTTGAAAATGGGTATATCAGTATTTTGTATACATTCGAGCATTGCTAGATTTACTTTTAAATTTTAAAGTATGTGAGCAGATTGAGCTACTTTCCATCCAGAAAATTTGCTGTTGGCAAGACCTCACTACAACAAAAAATGGTCTTTCCGGAGTCAAATGCTAAAGAATTCATAAATACCAGCATTGTAAGTGATACAAACAGGTATTAAGCAACGGGCATAAATATCGTTCTGCTTGATGAGAAAAAAAAGTAGGTAGATGAAAGAGTAAATTGGGTGCAAGGATTGAACATAAACTCACCCAAATTGCAAAGGTTTTTTTAAAAAAATATGTAAAGAGAATTACAGATAAAGAGTTTTCTAGAATGAGATTTTCACTCTGCAGCATAGCGTGCACTGATATGAAACTTCCTGGCAGATTAAAACTGTGTGCTGGACCAAGACTCAAACTTGGTGATCGTAACGCCAGACCTGTGTTGCCATTTTTGGAGGTAAATCTCGGAAAGAGATGACAGTTAGGGTACTATGGGCGAGCAGCTGCCATCAATTTTTGATGGTGCAGAACCCACAATAGTGCAACTGCTGCCTAGTCCAAAGGCACCTGTTACCAGTCTTACCCCACAATAGTGTATCGAATCCAGGCGTAATGTCGAAGCTGATAAAAAGTCATATGAGAGATTCCTGTAATCTAGGTGTGACTGCACCAATGCTGCATACAGGCATATCAAACTAGAGTGGACCACACCGCGGTTGGTGTCGCTGAGGCATAGAAGAGCATTCAGGTGCGACCTACATGTCTGCTTTAGTTGACAAAGACGGGGAAGCCATGTCAACTAGGCATCAAAGACCGGTCCTAAAAAACACAATGACAGAAATGCATAACGTAAGTCATGGCAGCCAAAAAATGGATGCTATGAGTGAAAGCCCAGGATTGTGCTTGGTGTATTGCTCCCTGCATTCTGCCTCCAGCAATAGCCGTCGCGGACGAACAAAAACGATGGGGACACCATATGTCATGCAGCTGCCGCCAGATCATTGATAGCCACAAAAAGGAGAGCGACACTCAAAACAGAACCTTATTCAAGCCCCTTCTTCTGCAGGGGGGGATGCTACAGGAGGCACCAACCTTTACCCAAAAAGTGAGACATGGAAGAAAGTTCTGGATACAAATCAGGAGTGGGCCATGGAGGCCCCACTCCTTTAAGGTGGCAAGGACGTTATGGCACCATGTGGTATCATAGGATATATACGCAGATCAATGAAAACTGCAACAAGGAACTGATGCTGAGCAAAAGCTGTTCAGATAGCACACTTCAAGTGGACTAAATTATCTTCAGTAGAGCGCCCTTGGCGAAAAGCACACTGGATCGAAGCCAAAAGATCCGGGGATTCAAGGACACAATACAGCCTTCGACTAACCATATGTTCAAATAACTTGCAGGACACTGAGTAAACAATCTGGACGACAGCTGTCCGTTTGAAGAGGCAATTTATCTGATTTCAAAATTGGAATAACAGCATTTTCTCGCTACTGGGAAGAGAATTCTGCATTGCACCAGGGATGGTTAAAGAAAGGCAAGGTACACTGATGGAAAATTTTGCAACGCCAAAAAATAATTAATGTAGAGTAATGAAATACCAGGAATATATTTGTTGAGACAACGTATGTAAAGTGATTAATGTTGCAGCATCAGAGATCAATGTAAGTGTGAGATAAGCCACTGCAAATGTAAAAGTAAATGCTGGTATGCTATTGTACTCGTGTCATGTGTCAGTTTGTGGGATGGAGTTCCATGCCTGTTGCACTTGGTCGGCCAATATAAGGACAGTTAATGATGTTTGTGGATGGGTTGAAGCTGTCATCAGATAATGTCCAATATGTGCTCGATTGGAGGTAGAGCTGGTTAGTGTTGACACACTATAGCATGTTGGCTTACAACAGCAGTATGTGAGCAAGTGTTATCCTGTAGGAAAACACCTCCTGGAATGCTGTTTGTGAATGGCAGCACAACAGGTCAAATAACCAGACGGACATACAATTTTGCAGTCAGCGTTCGTGGGATTCATACAGTTTTGTCAGTGGAAAAGCGAAAGCCATTGTCGATGCTCCAGGAGTAAAGACAATCAAGACATTGCTGAAGATGCCACTAAGTGAGACAGGTTCATAGAGAACTGCAATAGAATGCAAAATCGTCAAAAAAAAGGGAGCGGGAGATGTCCGAGGAGGCAGACCCCATACGTACTTCGAAAACTCGTCTTTTAAAAGTTCCTCAAGGAGATGGGGCAGTTGGCCCCATGTGTAGAGAGTACAAACGGTACTAGTCCTCCAACAAATGTCATAGACTTTCTCCAAATTGAAAAACACAGCCAGTCTGGGATTTCCACAGAAAACCATTCATGACATGGGTAAACAAAGTGGGTGATGGCCAGAAGGAAGTTGTTTGTCCTTACTGGGCTTAGGTGTGGGTATGACAGTGGCTTCACGACAGTGGCTGGAAAACATGCCCTCTGCCCAGGTCCGGTTGTATGTATTAAGCAAAAAGTGCTTGCCCACAAGAGAAAGGTGCTGCAACATTTGAAAGTTAACAGTGTCTGGTCCAGGGCGGAGGATTGAGATGAAGTGAGAGCGTGATCTAGCTTCCTCATAGTAAAGGCAGCACAGTAACACTCATGATTCTGAGAACAGAAGGGTATTGCCCGAGTCTTCTCTGCTCATTTCCAATAGAGGTAGGCAGGACAATAGTGGGAGGAGCTCAAAATTTCTGCAAAATGGCGACCCAAGGTGTTGGAGATAGCAATAGGGTACACGATGATATTGTCTGCTACTGTCAGGCCGAAAACTGGCGAATGGATCTTGCTCCCAGAGAACCGTCGGAGGTTGGTGCACACGAAGGTAGAGGGGGGGGGGGTGAAACTGTTAAAAGAACTAGTGAATGAAGTTCAGCTACCTTTTTGGTTATCCTGAAGAATGCGAATTGCATCGCAGCAGGCTTCAGTCCACCACAGGACTGGGACACAGCATGGTAAAGAGGAAGTGTGAGGAATGGAATGTTCTGCGACGGTAAGGATAATGTTTGTAAGAAATTCCACCTGGTCTTGACAACTGCGGAAATCGTGTTCGTTGAAGGTCGCCAGGGAGGAGTAAAGTCTCCAGTCAGCCTTAGTGAGCTGCCATTTCGATGTGCACAGAGGTGGGGTAGGAGTCAGCAAATGGATAGCACACAGGAAATGGTCGCTCGAGTAGGTGTCAGAGAGAACGGACCGTTCAAGATGATGTGCAGGACGGGCAGTGAAGAAGGAAAGGTCCAAATGGGAATAGGTGTGTGACGAGTCTGAAAGCAACATGGGTGCTTCTGTGTTAAAGAAGACAAGGTTAAGTTGATTAAGAATGGCAGCGAACAGTGCACCTCTCGGATAGGTTCTGGAAGAGCCCCAAATGGGATGGTGTGCATTAAAGTCCCCAAGCAGCAGAAATCGGCGAGGAAGCTGTCCAATAAGCTGGAGGAAGTCGAACCTGGTGACATCGAATGACGGAGGGATGTAAATGGTAGAAAGGGAAAAGCTCAAGTGAGGAAGGAAAAGACAAACTGCAACAGCTTGATGACTGGTAGTCAGGGAGATGGATGGGTTGACTATGAATGTCATCCCATATGAGCAGCATGACTCCCCCATGAGACAGAATGCCAACCTCGAACAGAAGGTCAAAACAGACCAGGAAGAAATGCGAAAGCTCAAAGCAGTCGTGAGTATGCAATTTTGTTTCCTGAAGGCAGAGTACAAGTAGGAGCTGCGATTCTAAAAGCAGTCATAAATCCTCTTTGTTGGATCAAAGGCTGCAAAAGTTCCATTGGAGGACAGTCACGATGAGGACAATACGAAGGGGTGTCACCTCGGCAGCTGCCGAGTGCCAGTCTGCAAAAACTCGCTGCTACAGGGCACAGAGGCAAGAGGATCCTGCTCCATGAGGTCCTACAGAAGTGTCGGCTTTCTTCTGCTGTTGACATGAGGAATCCAGGGCATGTTGTCTGTAGTTCAACAATGTCTAGATGATCAATACTGCAGTTCGATTGCATCTGCGTTATTACTTTGTGCCAAGAAGGGCTCTCAGCAAGGGTAGTGTCCAGGCATCGTGGCGTGAACCGTGGCAATGTTGTTCGGACATGGAGGAGATACAGAGAGACAGGAACTGTCGGTGACATACCTTGCTCAGGCCACCCGAGGGCTACTAATGCAGGGGGTGACTGCTACCAATGGATTATGGCTCTGAGGAACCCTGACAGCAATGCCACTGTGTCGAATAATGCTTTTCGTGCAGCCACCGGACGTCACGTTACGACTCAAACTGTGTGCAATAGGCTGCATTATGTGCAGTTTCACTCCACACATCCATGGCGAGGTCCATCTTTGCAACTGCAACACCGTGCAGCACGGTACAGATGAACCCAATAACAAGCTGTATTGGACTGCTCAGGATTGGCATCATGTTCTCTGCACCAATGAGTGTCACATATGCCTTCCGACGATTGTCAGAGATGTGTTTGGAGGCAACCCGGTCACGTTGAACTCTTAGACACACTGTCAAATGAGTGAAGCAAGGTGGAGGTTCCCTGCTGTTTTGGGTGGGATTATGGGGGGCTGATGCACACTGTTGGTGGTCATGGTAGGCACCATGACAGCTGTGCTATAAGTGAATACCATCCTTATATTAGAACAAATAAGCCCTCGGTCACAAATATTAAGTCAAAATTGACCAGGTTTCGATGCTACTATGAGCGTCATCTTCAGAATAAGACTAACTGTTCTAAAATATATTAGGTATATAATACATTAATAAAATTAAAGTTTGTACTGACTGGAAAAGATGCAGTACAAACTTTAATTTTATTAATGTATTATATACTTAATATGTTTTAGAACAGTTAGTCTAATTCTGAAGACGACGCTCATAGTAGCGTCGAAACCTGGTCAATTTTGACTTAATATTTCTGACAGAGGGCTTATTTGTTCTAATATAATTCTGACACGGGCACTGAACCTTAGCAGCTATGTTCAAAGTTTTATGAATGCCATCCTCCGACCAATAGTGCAGTCATATTGGCAACATATTGGCGAGGCATTCGTCTTCGTGGATGACATTTCGCATCCCCATTGTGCACATCTTGTGAATGACTTCCTTCAAGATAATGACATCACTCGACTAGAGTGGCCAGCATGTTCTCCAGACATGAACCCTATCAAACATGCCTGGGATAAATTGAAAAGGGCTGTTTATGGGCAATGTGACTTGCCAACCACTCTGAGGGATCTACGCCGAATCGCCGTTGAGGAGTGGGACGATCTGGACTGACAGTGCCTTGATGAACTTGTGGATAGTATGGTACGACGAACACAGCCATGCATCAATCCAAGAGGACGTGCTACTGGGTATCAGAGGTACCCGTGTGTACAGCAGTCTGGACCAACACCTCTGAGAGTCTCGCTGTATGGTGGTACAACATGCACTGTGTGGTTTTCATGATCAATAGAAAGGGCGGAAACGATGTTGATCTCTATTGCAAATTTCTGCACAGGTTCAGGAACCGAGGAGATGCAAAACGTTTTTTGATGTGTGTGTGTATGTATGGGATGGGCATCAGTTGTTTGGTAAGTGGTGCTTAGGTGTGTGTGTGTGTGTGTGTGTGTGTGTGTGTGTGTGAGAGAGAGAGAGAGAGAGAGAGAGTGGAGGGGGGGAAACCGTGGTTGGTAAGACCTTTTCCCTTTTTGTAAGAGTGTAGTGGATTTGTTTACGGTTCATTGAGGTAATTTATGTTTGATTAATTTGGTATTATTTTTTGGGGGTATTTATTTGCTTATATCGGTGGGTTTTATGGAGTGTGGTCTGTTGTTGTTGATTTGTGGCAGTTGGTAGTATTGTGCACCTTGGTTGAGCTATATAGGTCAAGTGAAATTTGCAGTACCAGGTTTTTGTGTCTGGTTTCATGGTATCTCTGGCTATGTTTGAGCGGTATAGACCAAGTGAAAGTTTCAGTGTATGTGTGGGTTTCTAGTATCACTGTCTTCATTGGAGCTGTTTAGTTCAGGCAAAATGTATGATACCAATAGCTGTTTTTCGCAGTTTTGGGGTGGGATGATTGTTGAGGGTTTGTTGAGGATTTTGTGTGCATAATTTTTGGTTTGATATTTATTTTGGAATGGTGTCATGATACTTATTGTTGTGTGTGCTGATTGACACTGCCCAAAACCCCTACTTCGAGCGGTTCCCCCATTAGTTTCACTTTATTTCTGGTGTTAAATATTCCACTTGTTAGGGCCTGTTTATGTTTGTTCATGGGTGTAGTGACAGATGTCGTGGTCTCCATATTGAAAACGCTTGAAATAGGAGTGTCAGCATCTTGAAGATGCCACGGGTTAAAGCAAATAAGAGAACAAGAACTTTTGGTAATCCCCTGCTGCCTATGTCTGTAAAATATGCTAACAACAAATTATGGCTAGTGCTTCTCTGCTCGAATTGATAATTATGAAATTTCTTGTAGATTTGTTATGTCAGGGGTAAAACAGCGATTTTGAAAATATCCACTGCTTGTCCTATACTATTTAGCTGCTATTTTTAT
Source organism: Schistocerca serialis cubense (assembly GCF_023864345.2). Lineage (NCBI taxonomy): Eukaryota > Metazoa > Arthropoda > Insecta > Orthoptera > Acrididae > Schistocerca > Schistocerca serialis. The sequence continues at coordinate 183,863,278 of NC_064649.1, read as the reverse complement.
ATAATACTTCAAACAAAACAGTCATGTAATGGGACACAGACTACTGTCAGCTCTCTATATATGGTTAAAGTCAGGATCTATATAATAGTATTAGTATGCAGAATTTACCTTCTGGAGCCCAGGTATTCTTATAAATTATGGACACCTTGTCTCATGGGGTATTTTTTTACTTCATTTTTAAGGATTTGGGGATTTTTGTTTGCCTGTCCGTCTCTTGTCATACAGTTACACTTTTGTAGCAGAATATAAAGCTGTAATCTGAACCGTACGGAGAGGTGCACAGTCTACATGGAAATATGCCATTGGTACTTGAGGGAACATAGATATATTAATGCTTAAATTCACATCATTGATTTTCCACAATAGTATTTGTTTTATAGTCTGTTATAAACCAGCGTTTGGCATTCTGTGTCATCCTCAGACAATTTCTGATGATGTCCTAAAAAGCCAAAATCTGATTCATAACGAACTGTAAAATAAATGACTTTGATCATGCTGAGCACCACAGCTGAGACCAATATTAATGATTATATGTGTTATTACATATTTATCATGTTGCAGTTGGTTTCACTGATTGAACATCTTCAAATTGCCCATTTGTGTCATGACTTTACACATGTAGGCCACCTGAATATGTTCAGTGAACAAATCTGGTCATAACACAATAAATGTGTAATAATACAGCTTAGATGGTTATTAATATGAAATAAATATTATTGTGGCACATCAATCATGTGTATTTCCAGGGTTGCCGCATGTTCTGGAAATCAGGGAATTTCAAATGTATCAGGGAAATTTGAAAAGAGCACTGGAAAAATCTTGTTTTTGTCTCAGTAGATGAAATGGTTTATTTACTGAGATGTCATGTGTCATCACTGGCTGCGTGCAGCTGAGTACGTGCGTAACTTCCCTACTCCCTTATTCTTACTGCTTTTCCCCTTTATACCACTCCCCTCGAATTGCAGTCAGTACCGCCACCACTTCTTGCCACTAGCCTAGCAGCTATCGATGAGAGACAGGGAGGCAGGAGGAGTGGTTATTTGAATCTGATTCTCAGAGATTGTTGACGCATCAGCCAGAGGTGGTGATCACGTATACATGAGTTGTGTCTGGGTGAGTGTCTGAATATCTGTGTGCTCCTGTTTTGTGACAAAGGGTATGGCAGAAGTTTAGTTGTGAGAATGTTATTGTCTTTTTTACATGCCTGGATGTGGCTCAGCAATCATCTTTAGCGTGAGTTGCTACTATCCTCATTAGTGTTGATTCTCAGAGTATTTGTGCAACTCACCAGCTACACAACCAGCAGGCCGGAAAGGACAGAAGGAAGACTCCCTTGAAGACTTGCTACATCCCTCCAGCCAATCAACACATGAGTCTCCCTCTGCCAACTGGAAAGGCTCGAAAAAGTCCAACAAAGGCAAATGGTCTTCTCTTTCGCTGACCCAAAGATCCTCTTTGACGGTGTCGCCATGTGATACCTTCTCCTGGCCGGCCTCCATGTCGCCAGTGTGCCCCACCAACCTTTCTTGTGCCCTGGATTCCTCATGTCGACAGCAGAAGAAAGCCGACACTTCTGTAGGACCTCATGGAGCAGGATCCTCTTGCCTCTGTGCCCTGTAGCAGCGAGTTTTTGCAGACTGGCACTCGGCAGCTGCCGAGGTGACACCCCTTCGTATTGTCCTCATCGTGACTGTCCTCCAATGGAACTTTTGCAGCCTTTGAACCAACAAAGAGGATTTATGACTGCTTTTAGAATCGCAGCTTCTACTTGTACTCTGCCTTCAGGAAACAAAATTGCATCCTCACGACTGCTTTGAGCTTTTGCATTTCTTCCTGGTCTGTTTTGACCTTCCGCTCGAGGTTGGCATTCTGTCTCATGGGGGAGTCATATGGGATGACATTCATAGTCAACCCATCCATCTCCCTGACTACCTGTCATCGAGCTGTTGCAGTTTGTCTTTTCCTTCCTCACTTGAGCTTTTCCCTTTCTACCATTTACATCCCTCCGTCATTCGATGTCACCAGGTTCGACTTCCTCCAGCTTATTGGACAGCTTCCTCGCCGATTTCTGCTGCTTGGGGACTTTAATGCACACCATCCCATTTGGGGCTCTTCCAGAACCTATCCGAGAGGTGCCCTCTTCGCTGCCATTCTTAATCAACTTAACCTTGTCTTCTTTAACACAGAAGCACCCATGTTGCTTTCAGACTCGTCACACACCTATTCCCATTTGGACCTTTCCTTCTTCACTGCCCGTCCTGCACATCATCTTGAACGAACCGTTCTTTCTGACACCTACTCGAGCGACCATTTCCTGTGTGCTATCCATTTGCTGACTCCTACCCCACCTCCGTGCACATCGAAATGGCAGCTCACTAAGGCTGACTGGAGACTTTACTCCTCCCTGGTGACCTTCAACGAACACGATTTCCGCAGTTGTCATGACCAGGTGGAATTTCTTACAAACATTATCCTTACTGTCGCAGAACATTCCATTCCTCACACTTCCTCTTTACCATGCTGTGTCCCAGTCCTTTGGTGGACTGAAGTGTGCTGCGATGCAATTCGCATTCTTCGGGATAACCAAAAAGGTAGCTGAACTTCATTCACTAGTTCTTTTAACAGTTTCACCCCCCCTCTACCATCGTGTGCACCAACCTCCAACGGTTCTCTGGGAGCAAGATCCATTCGCCAATTTTCGGCCTGACAGTAGCAGACAATATCATCGTGTACCCTACTGCTATCTCCAACACCTTGGGTCGCTATTTTGCAGAAATTTTGAGCTCCTCCCACTATTGTCCTGCCTACCTCTATTGGAAATGAGCAGAGAAGACTCAGGCAATACCCTTCTGTTCTCAGAATCGTGAGTGTTACTGTGCTGCCTTTACTATGAGGAAGCTAGATCACGCTCTCACTTCATCTCAATCCTCCGTCCTGGACCAGACACTGTTAACTTTCAAATGTTGCAGCACCTTTCTCTTGTGGGCAAGCACTTTTTGCTTAATACGTACAACCGGACCTGGGCAGAGGGCCTTTTTTTCCAGCCACTGTCATGAAGCCACTGTCATACCCACACCTAAGCCCGGTAAGGACAAACAACTTCCTTCTGGCTATCACCCACTTTGTTTACCCATGTCATGAATGGTTTTCTGTGGAAATCCCAGACTGGCTGTGTTTTTCAATTTGGAGAAAGCCTACGACATTTGTTGGAGGACTAGTATCGTTTGTACTCTCTACACATGGGGCCAACTGCCCCATCTCCTTGAGGAACTTTTAAAAGACGAGTTTTCGAAGTACGTATGGGGTCTGCCTCCTCGGACACCTTTATCAAGGAAAATGGTGTACCTCAGGGTTCTGTCCTGAGTGTCGTCGTCTTTGCTGTCGCCATTAACCCTACAATGGCCTGTCTCCTGCTGGGCATCTCTGGCTCTCTTGTTGTTGACAATTTTGCTATCTACTGCTGCTCTCCATGAACCTGTTTCATTGATTGGTGTCTTCAGCAATGTCTCGATCGTCTTTACTCATGGAGCATCGACAGTGGCTTCCGTTTTTCTACTGACAAAAACATTTGTATGAATTTCTGGCAGCACAGCTGGTTTCTCCCACCATTTTTACATCTTCGGCCTGTTGCTCTTCCATTCATTGAAACTACAAAATTCCTGAGGCTCCTGCTTTATACAAAACTATCTTGGTCCTCCCATTTCATGCTCCCTGCAGCTTTTTCGATGGGTGTGAACCCTTCACCATCTTGGCTTCGTGCGGCAGTCCATCTTCACCTTGACCTTCATTCACTTTCTAAAGACACTGCACCAGGCTCGCTCTATTGCCTTCAGTTTCACGACCTATGCATGGAATTTTGCAATAGTATCATTGTGTACACTGATGGCTCTTTGACTGACCATGGTGTCGGGTGTGCCTTCAACGTCAACCAACATTTTTTGGTACTGACTTCTGGCACATTGCTCAGTATTTACAGCAGAGCTCTTCACCCTGTATCAGATCATGGAGTACATCTGGTGACATACTCTTTTCAACTGTGTCACTGCTCAGACTCTCTCGGCACCCTTCAAAGCCTCTGTGCACTGTGGACTGTCCATCCCTTAATGCACCGGTTCCAGGAAAGCTTCCACTTGCTCACTTTTTATGGAGCCACTGTGATGTTTATGTGGGTTCCAGGTAATATCGGTCCAAGAGGTTGCTGACACTGCTGCCAAAGCTGCATTCCTCGTACTTCAGCCCAATAATTCTTGCATTCCCTCTGATGATCTCTTGTAGCTTTCTGTCAGGAGGTGGTGTCACTTTGACATCGACACTGGTCCTCCATTCATAGGAATAAGCTCTTGGTTATTAAGCCTCTCCCAGTGGCTTGGACAACCTCCTCTCAGTCCTCCTGCAGCGAGGTCATTTTAACTAGGTTGCATATTGGGCACTGCCTTTTTAGCCATCACCATTTGTTAAGTGGTGCTCCCCCACTACTTTGTGCACATTGCACCCAACTTTTAACTGTCTGCCGTTTCCTGAGGGGATGCCCCTTTTTTTTACCGTTTACGTTCCCGTTTGGGTTTGCCATCTGAGTTATTGGCCGTTTTAGTGAACAATGCGTGGGCTGTCGACCGTGTTTTACTTTTTATCAGTTGTAGCAATATGGTGAAGGCCATTTAATTTTTAGTTCGGGGCCTCCATTTCCCTATTGCGTACTTCGTAGACCTTTCTCCACGTCCCTGTTTATAGCTGTCCTCTCTTCTGTCATTAAACGTTGACATGTAATCATTTTTAACTCCTCTCTTCATCTTTGTGTTTCACAGTTTTGGCATGGACACATATGACCCTAGTTGTTTTTGCGCCCTAAAACAAAATGGTGGAGAAATACAAAGCCCTTACATTCTTTTGTTGACTTATGTCTTTACCTCTCCTCGAGACCTCAAAATTTGTCGGGGAAAAATTCTAAAATGTGTCTGTGGAATCAGAGAAATATCAGGGAATTTCACTTGGAGAAACTTGTGGCAACCCTGATTTTAGGTTTTTATATATGGAAATTATTTTTGCTTCTAGTATTGCAGTTCTGAATTGCTGAGTTCATCTTAAACCAACTCTTGTTATTAATCACAAATACCATTAGGGAATATAACTTCTATAGGCATGTAAGTGTGAGAATCCATGGGTCCCTGAAGAAGCTTTTTCAAGATGTAGAATAAATATTTTTTTCCGCTTAGCTGAAGTACCTCAGAAGATTATGCCATATGAGTAAACTGAGTGAAAGTGTGTTAGCAATCCTTTGTCCAGTTTCATACAGTAAGAGATTCCTAAGCACAAAATGGGCGGAACTGAGCTTCTCGGTTAACTGACCCACATGCTGGTCTCACACGTGATTGGTATCTGCATACCCAGGAACTTAGAACATGGGAGCCTAATTGCCCATTTATCCCCCCCCATGAACCATGGACCTTGCCGTTGGTGGGGAGGCTTGCGTGCCTCAGCGATACAGATAGCCGTACCGTAGGTGCAACCACAACGGAGGGGTATCTGTTGAGAGGCCAGACAAACGTGTGGTTCCTGAAGAGGGGCAGCAGCCTTTTCAGTAGTTGCAAGGGCAACAGTCTGGATGATTGACTGATCTGGCCTTGTAACAATAACCAAAACGGCCTTGCTGTGCTGGTACTGCGAACGGCTGAAAGCAAGGGGAAACTACAGCCGTAATTTTTCCCGAGGGCATGCAGCTTTACTGTATGATTACATGATGATGGCGTCCTCTTGGGTAAAATATTCCGGAGGTAAAATAGTCCCCCATTCGGATCTCCGGGCGGGGACTACTCAAGAGGATGTCATTATCAGGAGAAAGAAAACTGGTGTTCTACGGATCGGAGCGTGGAATGTCAGATCCCTTAATCGGGCAGGTAGGTTAGAAAATTTAAAAAGGGAAATGGATAGGTTGAAGTTAGATATAGTGGGAATTAGTGAAGTTCGGTGGCAGGAGGAACAAGACTTCTGGTCAGGTGACTACAGGGTTATAAACACAAAATCAAATAGGGGGAATGCAGGAGTAGGTTTAATAATGAATAGGAAAATAGGAATGCGGGTAAGCTACTACAAACAGCATAGTGAACGCATTATTGTGGCCAAGATAGATACGAAGCCCACACCTACTACAGTAGTACAAGTTTATATGCCAACTAGCTCTGCAGATGACGAAGAAATTGAAGAAATGTATGATGAAATAAAAGAAATTATTCAGATTGTGAAGGGAGACGAAAATTTAATAGTCATGGGTGACTGGAATTCGAGTGTAGGAAAAGGGAGAGAAGGAAACATAGTAGGTGAATATGGATTGGGGGACAGAAATGAAAGAGGAAGCCGCCTGGTCGAATTTTGCACAGAGCACAACATAATCATAACTAACACTTGGTTTAAGAATCATGAAAGAAGGTTGTATACATGGAAGAACCCTGGAGATACTAAAAGGTATCAGATAGATTATATAATGGTAAGACAGAGATTTAGGAACCAGGTTTTAAATTGTAAGACATTTCCAGGGGCAGATGTGGACTCTGACCACAATCTATTGGTTATGACCTGTAGATTAAAACTGAAGAAACTGCAAAAAGGTGGGAATTTAAGGAGATGGGACCTGAATAAACTAAAAGAACCAGAGGTTGTACAGAGATTCAGGGAGAGCATAAGGGAGCAATTGACAGGAATGGGGGAAATAAATACAGTAGAAGAAGAATGGGTAGCTTTGAGGGATGAAGTAGTGAAGGCAGCAGAGGATCAAGTAGGTAAAAAGACGAGGGCTAGTAGAAATCCTTGGGTAACAGAAGAAATATTGAATTTAATTGATGAAAGGAGAAAATATAAAAATGCAGTAAGTGAAACAGGCAAAAAGGAATACAAACGTCTCAAAAATGAGATCGACAGGAAGTGCAAAATGGCTAAGGAGGGATGGCTAGAGGACAAATGTAAGGATGTAGAGGCCTATCTCACTAGGGGTAAGATAGATACCGCCTACAGGAAAATTAAAGAGACCTTTGGAGATAAGAGAACGACTTGTATGAATATCAAGAGCTCAGATGGAAACCCAGTGCTAAGCAAGGAAGGGAAAGCAGAAAGGTGGAAGGAGTATATAGAGGGTCTATACAAGGGCGATGTACTTGAGGACAATATTATGGAAATGGAAGAGGATGTAGATGAAGATGAAATGGGAGATACGATACTGCGTGAAGAGTTTGACAGAGCACTGAAAGACCTGAGTCGAAACAAGGCCCCCGGAGTAGACAATATTCCATTGGAACTACTGACGGCCGTGGGAGAGCCAGTCCTGACAAAACTGTACCATCTGGTGAGCAAGATGTATGAAACAGGCGAAATACCCTCAGACTTCAAGAAGAATATAATAATTCCAATCCCAAAGAAAGCAGGTGTTGACAGATGTGAAAATTACCGAACTATCAGCTTAATAAGTCACAGCTGCAATATACTATCACGAATTCTTTACAGACGAATGGAAAAACTAGTAGAAGCCAACCTCAGGGAAGATCAGTTTGGATTCCGTAGAAACACTGGAACACGTGAGGCAATACTGACCTTACGACTTATCTTAGAAGAAAGATTAAGGAAAGGCAAACCTACGTTTCTAGCATTTGTAGACTTAGAGAAAGCTTTTGACAATGTTGACTGGAATACTCTCTTTCAAATTCTAAAGGTGGCAGGGGTAAAATACAGGGAGCGAAAGGCTATTTACAATTTGTACAGAAACCAGATGGCAGTTATAAGAGTCGAGGGATATGAAAGGGAAGCAGTGGTTGGGAAGGGAGTAAGACAGGGTTGTAGCCTCTCCCCGATGTTGTTCAATCTGTATATTGAGCAAGCAGTAAAGGAAACAAAAGAAAAATTCGGAGTAGGTATTAAAATTCATGGAGAAGAAATAAAAACTTTGAGGTTCGCCGATGACATTGTAATTCTGTCAGAGACAGCAAAGGACTTGGAAGAGCAGTTGAATGGAATGGACAGTGTCTTGAAAGGAGGATATAAGATGAACATCAACAAAAGCAAAACAAGGATAATGGAATGTAGTCTAATTAAGTCGGGTGATGCTGAGGGAATTAGATTAGGAAATGAGGCACTTAAAGTAGTAAAGGAGTTTTGCTATTTGGGGAGCAAAATAACTAATGATGGTCGAAGTAGAGAGGATATAAAATGTAGACTGGCAATGGCAAGGAAAGCGTTTCTGAAGAAGAGAAATTTGTTAACATCCAGTATTGATTTAAGTGTCAGGAAGTCATTTCTGAAAGTATTCGTATGGAGTGTATCCATGTATGGAAGTGAAACATGGACGATAAATAGTTTAGACAAGAAGAGAATAGAAGCTTTCGAAATGTGGTGCTACAGAAGAATGCGGAAGATTAGATGGATAGATCATGTAACTAATGAGGAAGTATTGAATAGGATTGGGGAGAAGAGAAGTTTGTGGCACAACTTGACCAGAAGAAGGGATCGGTTGGTAGGGCATGTTCTGAGGCATCAAGGGATCACCAATTTAGTATTGGAGGGCAGCGTGGAGGGTAAAAATCATAGAGGGAGACCACGAGATGAATACACTAAGCAGATTCAGAAGGATGTAGGTTGCAGTAGGTACTGGGAGATGAAAAAGCTTGCACAGGATAGAGTAGCATGGAGAGCTGCATCAAACCAGTCTCAGGACTGAAGACCACAACAACAACAACATCCCTACTTTTGATATTCGTATCTGTAAGTCGCTTTTATTTCTTTAGAACTGCACAATACAAGTTTTTAGGCCTTAAGCTGGTACCTGTGGATCAGTACAAGCCTGTTCTGTTATTCTCCTGGATGTTTCTGGTATGGATGAGTTTAGATCTTGCATCAATAAGTTTGTGACACTGCAAAACATTAGAGTTTTTCCAAAGCCCTCCAGTGCCCCATGTAAATCATTTTTGTGGACTTGGCAGCAAACAGTGTGTGCCACACCATATTTTATGTTTTCCCTTTTTGAGTTTAATCTTATTCCTGTCTTATCATTTGTTAATGTGACCTTCCATTTTCTGTAGTTAAAGTACAACTCAATCCATGCAAGGGGAAGACTTTTAATGCCATACTATTTTAGCTCCCCCTCACAGAATTTTTTAATCTAAACAGTCAAAGGCTTTGGCAAGATGACAGGGGGGATAATTTCCACTATTTAATTCTACTGGAATTGAATGTTTGAGATATTATGTTGGATTCTCAGTATAGAACCTTTACAGAAGTCAAACTGTGTTGTTAAAAAGTTACTCTCTGAATGGTGGTTCACCATTCTAAGTGGATTTAGGTTGAAATACTATGCAGAGATGAAGAGGCTTACAAAGGCTGGAATAGGCTGGTGAGATGCACCAAAGCAGTAGTTGGATGAAGACCACAACAGCAGACTTCAACTCAGTTTATTGATGGAAATCCAGCTCTTGCCGAAATTAGCTCTCTCTCTCTCTCTCTCTCTCTCTTTTTCTCTCTCTCTCTGTCTCTCTCTCTCTCTCTCTCTCTCTCTGACACACACACACACACACACACACACACACACACACACACACACACACACACTTCCTTCTAGCTACCACTCCATCTCTCTTACCAGTGTGTTCGCAAGGTGATGGGACATATGATTCATGCCCGGATGATATGGTGGCTCGAGTCTCACAATTTTTGATGAATGCACAGTGTGGCTTTCAACACGGCATTCTGCAGTTGACCGTCTCATTATTTTGCCCACCCATGTCATGAATGGTTTTCTGCAGAAATCCCAGACTGTCGCCGTGTTTTTCAATTTGGAGAAGGCCTATGACACCTGCTAGAGAGCTAGTACCCTCCATACTCTTCACATGTGGGGCTTCCGTGGCCACCTACCCTGTTTCCTTCAGACATTTTTAAAAGACTGAGTTTTCGAGGTGCACGAAGGGTCTCCCTTGTTGGACACCTTTATCCAGGAAAATGGAGTGTCTCAGGGTTCCATTCTGAGTGTCATTCTCTTTGCTATCACCATAAACCCTATAATGGCCTGTCTCCCACTGGGCATCTCCGGCTCCCTTTTTTTTGACGATTTTGCCTTCTATTGCAATTCTCTATGAACCTGTCTCACTTAGTGGCATCTTCAGCAATGTCTTGATTGTCTTTACTCCTGGAGCATCGACAATGGCTTTCGCTTTTCCACTGACAAAACTGTCTGTATGAATCCCACGAACGCTGACTGCAAATTTGTATGTCCGTCTGGTTATTTGACCTGTTGTGCTGCCATTCACAAACGGCATTCCAGGAGGTGTTTTCCTACAGGATAACACTTGCTCACATACTGCTGTTGTAAGCCAACATGCTATAGTGTGTCAACATATTGCCTTGGCTTGCTCGATAACCAGCTCTACCTCCAATCGAGCACATATTGGACATCATCTGATGACAGCTTCAACCGATCCACAAACATCATTAACTGTCCTTATATTGGCCAACCAAGTGCAACAGGCATGGAACTCCATCCCACAAACTGACACATGACACGTGTACAACAGCGTACCAGCATTTACATTTATATTTGCAGTGGCTTATCTCACACTCACATTGATCTCTGATCCTGCAACGTTAATCACTTTACATATGTTGTCTCAACAAATATATTCCTGGTATTTCATTACTCTACATTAATTATTTTTTGGTGTTGCAAATTTTTCCGTCAGTGTACCTGGCCTTTCTTTAACCACCCCTGGTGCAATGCAGAATTTTCTTCCCAGTAGCGAGAAAATGCTGTTATTCCAATTTTGAAATCAGATAAATTGCCTCTTCAAACGGACAGCTGTCGTCCAGATTGTTTACTCAGTGTCCTGAAAGTTACTTGAACATATGGTTAGTCGAAGGCTGTATTGTGTCCTTGAATCCCCGGATCTTTTGGCTTCGATCCAGGGTGCTTTTCGCCAAGGGCGCTCTACTGAAGATAATTTAGTCCACTTGAAGTGTGCTATCTGAACAGCTTTTGCTCAGCATCAGTTCCTTGTTGCAGTTTTCATTGACCTGCGTATATATCCTATGATACCACATGGTGCCATAACGTCCTTGCCACCTTAAAGGAGTGGGGCCTCCATGGCCCACTACAGATTTTTATCCAGAACTTTCTTCCATGTCACACTTTTTGGGTACAGGTTTGTGCCTCCTGTAGCATCCCCCCCTGCAGGAGAAGGGGCTTGCACAAGGTTCTGTTTTGAGTGCCGCTCTCCTTTATGCGGCTATCAATGATCTGGCGGCAGCGGCATGACATATGGTGTCCCCATCTTTTTTGTTCGTCCGCGACGGCTATTGCTGGAGGCAGAATGCAGGGAGCAATACACTAAGCACAATCCTCCGCATTCACTCATAGCATCCATTTTTTGGCTGCCATGACCTACGTTATGCATTTCTGTCATTGTGTTTTTTAGGACTGGTCTTTGATGCCTAGTTGACATGGCTTCCCCGTCTTTGTCAACTAAAGCAGACATGTAGGTCACACCTGAATGCTCTTCTATGCCTCAGCGACACCGACCACGGTGTGGTCCACTCTACTTTAATATGGCTGTGCAGTCACACCTAGATTACAGGAATCTCTCATATGACTTTTTATCAGCTTCAACATTAAGTCTGGATTCGATACACTATTGTGGGGTAAGACTGGTAACAGGAGCCTTTTGACTAGGCAGCAGTTGCACTATTGTGTGTTCTGCACCATCAAAAATTGATGGCAGCTGCTCGCCCATAGTACCCTAACTGTCATCTCCTCTTTCCAGATACGAGATCTACCTCCGAAAATGGCAACACAGGTCTGGGGTTATGATCACCAAGTCTGAGTCTTGGTCCAGCACACAGTTTTAATCTGCCAGGAAGTTTCATATCAGTGCACACTATGCTGCAGAGTGAAAATCTCATTCTAGAAAACTCTTTAACTGGAATTCTCTTTACATATTGGCTATTTTCTTCACATATGTGGGACATGGTCTCATCTGAAAAGTGAAAGCAAGCCTGTAAAAGAAAGGGGGGGCAGTTCTCAATTCTTGAGCAGTGACCCTCTTTTTTTTGCTTTTTCTTTTTAAAAAAAAAAAGATCCTTTGTAATTTGGGTGAGTTTATGTTCAATCCTTGCACCCAATTTACTCTTTCATCTACCTACTTTTTTTCTCGTCAAGCAGAACGATATTTATGCCCGTTGCTTAATACCTGTTTTGTATCACTTACAATGCTTGTATTTATGAATTTTTCTTTGTAGTGAGGTCTTGCCAACAGCAAATTTTCTGGATGAAAAGTTGCTCAATCTGCTCATATACTTTAAAATTTAAAAGTAAATCTAGCAATGCTCGAATGTATACAAAATACTGATATACCCATTTTCAAGTTGTTGTTTAAAGATTCGCGACTTTTAAAACTTATGTAGATTATCTTTTTGATGATAGAACTTTACATAAGAAGTTATTAAGAACATTGCGAATATCACATGACGAACAATTGAATGACTAAAGCAGTGTTATCAACCCTCATTCATTGACACATGTAATAAATTCATCGAGTCAGTGAAGTCCAGAGCTGTTGTAAAAATTTCTGAAATTAAAAGTATATATTACCTAATGAATGTAGTATTTTGGGGTGAAAGAGCACAATAATTATTATTTTTGGAATGTAATAATTCACTATGGCTTCATTTTAATTCTAATAAGTTTCACACTGTAATGAAACAATGTCTAAATGCCTCTCTCTCTCTCTCTCTCATTTGTTATAACTTACCGCTGTTATTTTGTATTTGTACTGCAGTCATTACATTAAAATTGGCTATATTGATTCTACAATTTATACTATTATGTTATTGCTAAGAATTGATTTAAAGAATAAACGTATATATTTATTTGTAAGATTTTGTAAATTTATACCACTGGAACTCTTTCAAAATATTTGATTGGGTAATACTGCCAATAAATACAATGACTTTCTTTCTTCTGTTTATGATTGTAATAGATGTTGGACACTTTGACTCCAAGTATGTTATACAGAAACGCAGTGATTTTTTACAAAAGGCAAAACTATGTGTTCGAAGAATTGCGGAGAGGAGGGTACGTGATGTATTTTATGTAGGTTATAAAGAGTAACTATAACAACAAAAACAATAAATTATTGATAAAATTATTTAATTGAATAGATAAAAAATCTACTCACCAAGTGGCAGCAGAACATACACATAAAACACTGTTGTGATTGGCAAGCTTTCGGAGCCAGTGGCTCCTCCAGATAGAAGCATTGAAGGGGAAGGAAGAAGGGTAATGGAAAAGGCCTGGAGAGTTCCAGGAAAAGGTGTAGATTTTGGGAAAGTCACCCAGAACTGCGGATCAGGCGAAAAATAGAAACGACACATGTCATATACCAGCTATTATGTAAACACTGTTCAGCTTTCTACATCTGCATGACTACCACCAAATTATCAGTGAGGATAAATGGGCATAGGCATAGTGTATATACTGGAAACTCATGATATCCTGTTGCAGAGCACGCTCTACAACATGGCATACGTGACCTCGACACTTGTTTCACCACACATGCCACCTGGATTCTTCTGCCAGACACCAGTTTCTCAGAACTCCGCAGGTGGGAACTAGCACTACAACGTGTCCTTGGCTCTCACCACCCACCTTGCCTTAATTTACGTTAATTTCTCCTGTCTCAGCCTTTCTTCACTGTAATTACTCTTTGCTTCACTCCGTTTTAGCTTTCTACATCTTTCATTGTCTTTCCCGTCTATTTTCACTGCCCCCTCCCACAGCTGTTGTATACAATACGCTTAGCTTCTCACTCTTATTAAGTCATGTACAGTTTTAGTAGTAAACTCTGTCTTGCATATTACCCTGTCTTCCACCTTTAAGCTCTCAGGTTTCCGAATCTTGCCTGATGCAGTCCCCAACAATTAGTCTTTCCTTCTCATCCTGTACGGTAAGTCACCCATGACCCACGGTTCTGGGTAACTTTCCCAAAATCTACCCCTTTTCTTAGACCTCTCCAGTCCTTTTCCTTCACCCTTCTTGCTTCCCCTGCAACCCTTCAGCCTGAAGAAGGAGTCACTGACTCCAAACGCTTCCCTATCACAACAGTCTTTTATGTGTGTGTTCTGCCACTGCTTGGTGAGTAGATTTTTTATCTATCAAATTAAATAATTTTATAAAGAGTATCTGTGTGTGATGTTTTTATTGGTATACAACTTGTTATAAATATAACTTATTTTTACCATTTAATATGTTTCCAGATATTTACCAGTGGTAAAGATGAAATTGGGTTGATTGTACTTGGTTCTGACAAGACACAGACTCCACTTGATTACCCAAATGTGAGTGTGGAATTTCCTCTTGCACTGCCTACATGGCAGATGATATCCATTGTGGAGAAATCTTTACATGAAAGAGAAATAAAAACAGATTGGATAGATGGTGTTGTTGTTGGCATGCAAGTCTTGAAAGATGAGCTAGATTAAGTATTTAAAGCTGTCTGTTTCATGACATTCCTGGAACATGTTCCAGAATGTGTGTTACACAAATCACAGTGACATAGTTGTGACTTTATAAACTTGAATCAATATGTTTTTGTAATGAAAAAGAAACAGAACGCACAATACCTGCAGAAATAGGAAATTTGTTTGTGTGATTTTACTGTATGAATGTTTTTTACAGTTTTTCAGCTCAATAATTAAGGAGGTATTGATACAAGGCTTTGCCAAAAATCCATCTGTCACCTACAATTCCAGCCCTGTCACTGGCATTCCCTACCCCACAATATGACTGGGCCACCATGAAAGCAGCTACATCATTGTCAAATTCACTGAAACTACTGCATAGCAATTTACTTGAGTATGGCTGCTGTTGTGGTCTTCAGTTTGGTTTAAGCACTGCGTCAATACCTTCTCTTCATAGCACTCGGAGGTCGCGATCTGCGACTGTTTTTGCAAATGGCAAGAGAACTTTTCCTCTAGTTGCTTGTTTTTCAGTGAAAGATTCAAATATTTTAGAATGTAGTGCCTTATGTATATCTGTTAGAATAGCCACAAGGTCTGAAAGTTATTTTCAAATGATTGAGCTCTTCTACACAGTATTGAAATTCACAGATTCTTCCAACCTGGTCCACCAATGTCTTACATACTCCTCTTCCTCCATGAATTGTTTCCAGCATTTGGAGATGAAACATTAGGCAGCAAAACGTGCCTTATAACCAAAATCTAATGAACATATAATTAAATTAACCAAAGATGTAATGTTGCACTCTCAGGTAAGACTGATCTTGAATGCAAAGCCAAAGTGGAAATTAAATGTACGCTGCAACATTCATCACACTTTTTGTTATTGAATTTATTCACAGTGCCATAGGGAGAACTGAGTTTATGTGTTTTATAGAGTCAGATACACGCTGTGGCACAGGGTGCTGTCCGTTATTCTCCTGACTATGATGTGCAGGAATGGTAGTCTTCCTTCTTCTTTGGTCTCCATAGTGAATTTGATTTTGTGGCGTGTGGAGTTCACATGTACAAAGAAGTCAAGAAGTTTGTCTCTTCCATGAGGCCAGATGACAAGTGTGTTATTTACATAACAGAAGAAGAAGAAGATGGATTTCCATTTGGATGACATCAGGGCCTCTTCCTCGAAGTGCACCGTAAACATATTCACAATCTCTGGTCAGAGTGGCCTGCCTATTGCGACTCCATCTGTTTGCGGGAGGGGGGTGTGCCACAAGTCAGTGAAGTGGGAAAGCTGACCAAGTAATATGCGTGACGTGTCATACCTCGACCGATATTGAGAACAGAATAAAAAATTCAGAGGCATTACTTTTCAGCACTCCCATGCATATTCTGTATGCAAGAAAAGCTTATGGAGCAGGTTTCTCATTCAGAAATTCTATTTCAGTGTTGGTTGTTTACACGAAGACCGTGTTAAGCATAATGGAAGAAGGAGAAATGTTTATCAGCATTCCAGATTTGGCAGTGGCAGGCTCATGGTCTGCTGAGACTCTGGTTTATTGTTTCACTATATTGCTGCTTGCATTGCTCAGAATCTCATTTTGTGCGAACATTGAATTGGTAGGTTCAGATGGGCCATGCTAAATGCCTTGCAGGGCCTCAGTAGTGCCACCCAACTAGCACCTGAGAGGGCAGACAAGTGTTCGCTCATGCGTACATGATCCTGCAGTGAAGTTGTGTACATTTAGTCAGGAAGTGGGCTTGTATACAGTGAGACAAGTATCCACACAGACAATGTGATGGCATCTGGAGCAGCACAGACTGTCAAGCCCTTAATGCAGCTGTAGAGAGAGGTGAACTGACAGCGGTGCAACTGACAACAATGCCAGACACAGGAATGGCACTGTGTCATCGTATCAGATGAGTCTCGGTTCTGCAATATCGTCACAATTGATGTACTTGTGTGTGGAGGCTCTGATGCCAACAGACCTGGCCAGATTGTACCTGTCATTCCCATGCGGGTCCAGCATGTGATGTGATGGTATGGGGTGCAACTGGATACATGTCACAACCTCTGGTTCGCATCGCCAGTAATTTGGACAGCAGCCATTGCATTTGTGTTTTGTTAAGGCCTATCGCTGTGCCCTATTTTCAAGGGCTCCATGATGTTATCTTTTAACAAGATAATGCAAGACTACATATCACCTGAGCTGTACTGAGCTACCTCGATACAGAGAGTGTTCCACTGTTGCCATATCCAGCATTTGCTTCAAATCTGTCACCTGTGGAGAACGTCTGTTCACAGAATGCCAAGAGATGGGTATGCCACCAGTCGCCAGCCACCAGTCGCCAACCACTACAGTTGATGAACTCTGACATATGACATACAGTTGAGTAGCATGAATTAATATACCCATGGCTGTAATCCAACCTCGATTTGATATCCAGTGTGATGAGAGCTGTTCTGCTGTTCCAGTTTCAATACTGAAATTCATATATTATTTTTATGCTATCCTTACCAGATTGGACTGTGGTGTCATACAGCATAAAATATCTTACAACGTGTTGAATCAGTGATGAGAAGTGTAGAACAGCCAGCAGGGGAAAGATGTTGGCAATGAGACATCTTTTATGTAGAACAGCAGTACAGTGTTTTACAGTGCATAATACTTCCACTGATTGAGAACAAAATGTGCAGTTTGCTGTCATCCATTTTCACAAACATAGCCTTGAAAAATAATGTTGACATTACTGTGCATTTCACTCTGAGGCATATTGCACTCTGAGAATGTTCATCGAATTCAGTTACTTTGTATTATATTTCAGTAACAGTGACACAATAGCAAATTGGACTGTATGAGTTTTTATTGATTTTTTTTCCAGAGACACACTACCATTTCTTCAGATTTATTTAATTTGGGTATAAATCCTTTCCAGCATATATGCTGTACACAAAATGTTGAACATAAAATATAGCTATCTGCTGATTTAACATCTTGCTGAGTATACCAGTACAATGTTCTGTTGTAACACATAGTTCAATGTATTTTACACACTTATAAACTTATTTATACAGTTATAGTAATTTATACCATTACATTAATGTTGTACCTTAATGTTCTGGAAGATGATATTATAAGGAACCTCATACTTTTCCTGGATGATAGAGTTGTCTATAATGAATTATTGCCTGAAAAAGATCTGCACAAATTTGAGTCAGATCATAACATTTCAAATTGGTCCAAAGATAGGCAACTGAGTTTAAGTTTTCAGAAATGTAAATTGGAGCACATCACAAAACAAATAAAAGACAGTATTGTATGACTACATTATCAAATAATCACAGTTTTAACTGGTCAACTCATACAAATATCTGGATGAAATGAAATGGTGACATAGACTCACTTGTAGGCAAAGCAGAATGCAGACTTCAATTCGTTGGTAAGATACTGGAAAATGCAATCAGTCTATAGAGGACATTGCTTACAAAATACTTGTGTGGCCCATTCTAGAATATTGCTTAAGTATGACCCATAACAAATAAGGCTAATGGCAGACATTGAATGTATACAAAATAGTGTAGCATGATTGATCATAGATTTATTTGATGCTTGGGAGAGCATCAAGAAGCTACTAAAAATTGGAAATGCCAGACAAGTGAAGATAGACGCCAAATATATGACAAAACCCAACTTATGAAATTTCAGGGACCTGTATTAAGCGAGGTATTTAGGGATTATACAATAACCACATATGTATCACTCCTATAGGGACCATGAAGGCAAGATTAATTACAGCATGCACAGAACCATTTAAAGAATCATTCTTCCCACACTCCACATGAGCATTGAATGGGGAAAAACCATAATAGGTGGTACAACAATGTACTGTGTCGGACAAACCCACAGTGGTTTATACAGTGTGCATGGAGACATGGAATCAGTTGACAGTAGCTGGGTAATGGTTCATATTGATTCCCATTTCCCTGTTGCAGTAGGTGATCTTATGCCTCTAATTATTTTTTCATTGCTATCTTAACTTGCATTCTTCAATTCAGTTTATTAACCCTTCTTATCTCTTTGTATTAGGGCAAATGTACAGTTTACTTTTAAGGAATTTGTATTTTCAATTTATCAACTGGAGTTTTGTTTCATATGCAACAGCAATGTCACAAATTATTTGTTTCAGTTTGTTTAGGATAATTTGCTGTTTCACAGGTGCCTTGAAGAAAATAAAAGATCTCGAAAGTGTCTTAATGACAACCGATGGCCTCATATTGACAAGACAGCTGGTTGCCTTGCAGAGGGCAGGGCTTGACGGTCTGAACATCAGCTTAGACACCCTGCAGTCCCAACGCTACAACCAGATCACGAGGAGGAAAGGCTGGGAGCGTGTCATGGCTGGCATAGATCTAGCCTTGCAACTTGAATACGACCCTGTGAAGGTATTACTAGTGCAGCTGTCATCGCATGCAGACTTTCATAAGCAAAAGATATAAATCTGTTGTTAAGAATATCAATACAAGAATCACCATTTTAAAGCAGTACGCCCTCACCCTCGCCCCCATCCCTGCTCCCACCCTCACCCCTGTCTCCACACTGCAGCTGTAAGTGAAGGAAGGTATATTAAGACAGAAGAAGTAAATTTTAGCTGACGATGCTAACAGTTTCGTAGTTTATACAACATAAAAAGTATGCCTTGCAAGTTTACCAATTAAATATCTTATATTTTCCTCCAAAGAGAGTCTTATGAGACTCAAGATCTTTATAGTTTCTCTTTTTTTCTTTTGTGTCTTTAGTTTAAAGTAAGTTTCCTCTATTGTGGTGTTGTTTTGAAAAAAATACTCAATTGTTTGGAAAAATTATTCTTAATTCTGTAGTCACACTTTTGTTGTGTCTAAGTACTACTGGTTTCAGTAGCGAGTACCGGCATCAGTTCATCTTATTATCAAAAATTTCTTTGCAAAATAAAAGCTGACCACTGTGGCCGAGCGGTTCTAGACACTTCAATCCGGAACCGTGCTGCTGCCATGGTCGCGGGTTCGAATCCTGCCTCAGGCAGAGATGTCCTTAGGTTAGTTAGGTTTAAGTAGTTCTAAGTCTGGGGGACTGATGACCTCAGATGTTAAGTCCCATAGTGCTTAGAGCCATTTGAACCATTTTGCAAAATAAAAAGCTTCTGTACAACTGCAAACTAGACATACCATTTTCAGGGTGCAGTTCACATCTATTGAAAGCACAACAGTGACCTTTACTTTTAGTAGATAAGACACCTACTGGGGTAAGTGACTTGATGAATGCACACAAGAAGTTGTCATTTATTCCACATGTAGCTGCCATGCAGAATCATATTTTGTATTAGTTTGTCCTTACTCTTCCAAAAGGTTAAACCTTGTCTCTGCAGCCACAGCTTCCTCTCTTCAGCAGTTGTCTTCATCTCCATGTGTGAAGAAAATCCCATTCATTGATCATATTATTTAAGTAGGATGTTCTCAGTCATCCCCTTGTTTTCTTACCTACGATCTTGCCTTCAGAAATGTTTTTTAAAAGATTATCATCTCCAGTTAAGTGTCCAGTGTATTTTGCTTTGCCCTGGCCTATAACTTTCAGTGGTTCTTTCTTCTCTCCTATTTCCTTTAATTTTTCTGTCAATGCAGCTAGTTCTTGTACTTCTCCTCCAGAACCACATTTCAACAGGTTTGAGGTGAGCTTCCTTTGGCTTTTCTAATGTACAGATTTTGCATCTGTGTGTCAGAACACTCCACACAAAGGTCTTTACAAATATTTTCTTAATGTGGGAGCTGATATGTTTATTCAGTTGCAGCTTCTTCTTATTTTGGAAGGAACTCTTCACCTGTGCTATTCTTTTCTTGAATGCCTTGAAATATTGGTTGTTTTCTTGCAAAATGCTACTGAGATAGTGAATTTCAGTTCCTTTCTTGAGTTGCTCATTGCCTGTTCTTGTGTCAGTCCTACCTCCACCTCCTTTCTTGTCTGTAGCCATAACTTTTGTCTTCTTTGTATTCATTTTTAGCTTTAGTTTTACCATTTCTTGATTTAAGGCCTGAAACATTTTATTTAGTTCCTACTCTGATTTACTATTGCGATGTCATCAATCTGCAGTGTATATGCATGCAATTAAGTCTCCATATCGACATCATGCTCCAAAAACCACCTAACTGTGTGTGGCAGGGGGTACGTTTCATGCTACCAACTGATCCCCTCTGCCTTGTTCCATTTGTGAACAGTGCTTCGGAAGAATGACTGTCAGTACGCTTCTGTATTATCTCTAACTTCTCAAATTTCCTTCTCGTGATCATTTCGTGAATTGTATATGAGAGAAACTATTATGTTGTCAGACTCTTCTCGGAAACTACTCTCTCGAAACGTTGGTAGTAAATCTTTCCGTGATGCACAACTGCTCTCTTATGGCATCTACCACTGGAGTTGCTGAGCATCTCTGTAATGATCTCACAGTGACTAAATGATCCTGTGACAAAACACTCCGCACTTCATTGGATCTTCTTTCTCTCTTCTGTCAGTCGTACTGGGTAAGGACACAGGGGTAATTTACATTCACTTAAGATTCTTCCTGTGGATGTTAGTCTGGCATCTGCTTTTCTATTGCTGTTTTGTGTGGTCATTCCACTTTAAGGTTGCTCTGGATAGTTACTTCTAGATATTTTACGGTAGATTCTGTTTCCAGCAATTTGTCATTAATAGTGTAGTTGTACAGTATTGGATTTTGGATTTCTTTTCCTGTGTGTGTGTGTGTGTGTGTGTGTGTGTGTGTGTGTGTGTGTGTGTTACATTTATTTATGTGCAGGGTCAACTGCCAGAGCCTGCATCATTCACCAATCCTCTGCAGGTCATTGTGCAAATTGATACTGTCTTCTGTTGTTGATACTTTCTTATGGACAAGTGTAATACCTGTGAACGATATTAAGGAGCCTCTGACACTTTCTACTGGATCATTTATATACATTGTAAATGTAATGGTCCTATCACATTTCCTTGGAGTATTCCAGAAATTACCTTTTGATTCTTGTCATCTTTTCTTTGTTGTTGTTATCACTTCCTTGATGAACATATTAAGGAAGTAAGGTGATAGAAGGCGCCCTTCTCTCACTGCCCTTCTGGTTTTCCTTCTTTCATATCCGGTTCAGTACTCTGATTTTTGTATATACTCAAAATTAATCATCTGTCCTTCCACTTTGGACATTACTTTAAGGAATGATGATATAATGGTAATCTGTTTATTAAACAATATTTTAATGATACACGATGCTTTCTGATCATATAGTGGCTTGATGATGGAATTTGATACTGAAATTAGTAATCATTAGACAAAATAAAAGTGAAGCTATAATAAAAGAAAGTAATATTTTGGATCATGTCAGTTGTTGTTCCAAACAACAGCACGTCAGGAATAGGTTCAAATTGCTCTGAGCACTATGCAACTTAACTTTGAGGTCATCAGCCACCTAGAACTTAGAACTAATTAAACCTAACTAACCTAAGGACATCACACACATCCATGCCCGAGGCAGGATTCGAACCTGCGAACGTAGCGGTCACTCGGCTCCAGACTGTAGCGCCTAGAACTGCACGGCCACTCCGGCTGTCCAGGAATAGGTACTAAATTATTTGTCCGCTGATGACCTCACAGCTTAGAACACTAAAACACAAATGTTAATTGTTTGTTATGTGCCCTGGTAGAGTGTACAACTGTTTACAGTTCACGATTGGTTGTTGGAGATTGGGCGTTACTCACATAGTGTATTTGGTGCACAGCACAGAAAAAGGCAGTGTCCAGAAAAGTAAACAAGTGTAAAGGCAAAAGTTTCATGACAGGATGTTGTGTCACCATACTTGGAAGACAATTATAGCCAAAGACAGAAATTTAAAAGAAACTGGCTCATTTGAGCTGCGGAGACCTAGTCGAGGAATCTCAGTAGATAATTGTTAGCACAGTAGAATTTATAAAGAGACAATGTCAGTTCGTGTGAGGGAAGGTTGATTGGTAAGTACCTATCAGCTTTCTCATAAAACTCACAATTTGAAGAATACACATCAAGGAAAAGGTAGAAGTCCAACAGCGTCAAATCTAGACAATAATATCGATCATCCAACAGTTTTGTAAAATCCCCAGTTGTACTTACTTTACTTACTTACTACTAACTTACTCAGATTTGCTGTGTACCATACAAGGAACTGCTTTCAACTAGTTCACTCGATCAGCTGCCAAGTTCTCACCTTCCTCCAAGTTTGTGTCCATGCATTGAAGATTCATTGCAAAAGTTCCAGGTGTTAAAAGGTCTTCCTGTACATCTGTATCTGTCCATTGATTTCAACAACAGTGGTGATTTTGGGATTCTTCCACCTTACATGCGTAGAACATAACCTGCAATCTTCAGTCTTCTTTCAACAATAATTTTGTGCAGGCTGTGTAGACCTCGTATTCTCAGCACTTCATCGTTTGTAACTTGGTTGGGTTAACATCTTCAGAATTCATCTCTAGCATTGTTGGTGAAAAATATGGAGACTGTGTGCTGATTTTACTGACATTTTCCAAGTCTCACACATATAAACGATAAAGGAGTACAGTCAAAGCTTTGTTGACATATTACAGACCTAATTGCCATATGGACTGATTTTCCAGTTCTGCTGGTGATTTCTGTATCTGTGACCTCATTATTACATATAAAGCTACCGAGATATGGCATCTGTCAACATCTTGTAGTATCTTCTATTGCAATGTAATCGGGGAAGAGATGAGTAATTTCCACTTACTTTGCACATTCTGTTTGCCTTATCTCTATTAATTTTTAGCCCTACACAATAGGGCATTTAATGAGAAAGCAGATAAAAATTAACTTGATGCCTTCAAAGGAGATGGTCTCTACTAAGTCTCTGCTCCTTCAAGTCTGACTATGTAAGTGTAGAACAGAGATGGTTTGAATTCAGAGAAATAGTATCGACATCAATTAAGAGATATATACCAAATAAATTGAAAGGATACCAAATAAATTAAAAGGGTGGTGCACAAAATATGTCAAAACTCAGCTGCAGAAGCAATGAAAAAAAGCATGTCAAAATTTAAAAGAATGCAAAATCTCCAAGATTAGCGATGTTTTACTGAAGCTCGAAACTTAGGGTGGGTTTCAGTGCAAGATGTGTTTAATAGTTCCCATAGTGAAACTTCGTTTTGAAATCTGGAAGAAAATCCAAAGAGGTTCTGGTTGCATGTATAGTACACCAATGGCAAGACACAACCAATACCTTCACTGCGCAATAGCTGTGGTAATGTTACTGATGACAGTGCTACTAAAGCAGGGTTACTAAACACGGATTTCTGAAATTTCTTCACCAAAGACAACAAAGTAAATATTGCAGTATTCAAATCAAGAACAACTGCAACTGTGAGTAACTTAGTAGTAGCTCTCCTCAGTGTCATAAACCATTTATGTTTCTTTCAGAGAATGTTGATACAATAGCTCCATTAGAAATCATATATAGCTGCTCATTTGATAAAGATCCATACCTAGAGACTGAAAAGTTGCTCAGGTCACACCAATGCTCAAGAAAGAAAAGAGGAGTAATCTACTAAATAACAGACTCATATCACTAATGTTGATTTGCATTAGGATTTTGGAACATAAATTGTGTTTGAATATTATGAATTATCTCAAAGATAATGATTCATTGATAAATAGCCAGGATAGAGTCAGAAATATTGACCTTTTAAAACACAGCTAGCTCTTTAGTCACACAAAGTAATAAGTGCTGTTGACTGGGGATCTCAAATTGATTCCATATTTGTAGATTTCCAGAAGACTTTTTGAAACAGTTCCTCACAAGCATTTTCTAATCATATTGTGTGCCTATGGAGTATTGTCTGAGTTGTACAACTGGATGTGTGGTTTCCTGTCAGAAAGGTCACAGTTCATAGTAATTGATGGAAAATCGTCAAGTAAAAGAGAAGTGATATCTGACATTCCTCAAGGAAGTGTTATAGACCACCTGCTGTTGCCGATCTACATTAACAATTTAAGAGAGAATCTGAGCAGTCCTCTTAGATGATGCTATCATTTACAGTCTTGCAAATCATTTACTGTCTTTTAAAGTGATCAGATGATCAAAATGAACTGCAAAATGATTTAGGCTACCTATCCATATGATGCAAAAAGTGGTAACTGACCTTAAATAATAAAAATTGTTATGTCTTCTGCATGAGTAGTAAAAGGCATCTACTAAATTTTGTTTACATGATAATTCACACAGATCTAAAGGCTGTGAAGTCTACTGAATACTTAGGAATTACATTTACAAATAACTTAAATTGGAATGTTCACATAGATAATGCGGTGGGAAAGCAAACAAAAGACTGTGATTTAATAGTAAAACATTTAGAAGATTAGGATTACTAAAGAGACTATCTACAACTATACCTGTCTGTCCGCTTTTGGAGTATTCTGCATGGTGTGGGATCCGTACCAGATAGGACTGACAGAGGACATCATTTAAAAGTTCAAAGAAAGGCAGCTCATTTTGTATTATTGGGAAACAGGAAAGTGCATGCCACAGATATCACATGTGAATTGGGGTGGCAGTCATTAAAGCAAAAGCATTTTGCTGGAGCAGGTTCTTAAAATTTCAATCATCAACTTTCTCCTCCGAATGTGAAAATATTTTGTTAGAGCCCTCTTACATAGGGAAAAATGATCATTGTAATAAAATAAGAGAAATGAGAGCTTGTACGGAAATATTGAAGTGTTTGTTTTTCCGCAAATGCTGTAGAGGAGTGTAATGGTAGATAAATAGGTTGAGGGTGGTTCTCTGAACCCTCTGCCAGCATTTAATTGTGAATTACAGACTAGTCATGCAGATATAGATAATGTAGATAGGCTTTCAATATTGTGCACCGATTCTCTAATTTTATACATTGCTCAAATACTTTCGTGGCGCTTTGGAGTGACCCCTTTAAAATAACAATTTACCAGTCTTCTTAATATGTATTTTGGTCACGAGGTTGATAAGAAGTTACAACAATACTCTCTTATTACTCCCCAGTTTTGGTTTTTATTAATGAACAAAATCGCCGCAGTGTTCCATAACAATTACGGGCTGAAGTTTCCTGCTGATGGAACCAATATGATTTTCTGTGTTTCTGAGCATACAGGTTGTGTACGCTGTTTGGAGTCTGGTGTATGCTGAATCAAATGTTTTTATTGTTTTGATCTTCCATCTGAAGATTGGTTTCATGGAGTTGCCCATGCTAGCCTATCCTGTGTGACCCTCTTCACCTCTGCGTAACTACTGCAGCGTACAAAAACTTGAACTTGCCTACTGCAGTCAGTTTTTGGTCTCCTACACTTGTTACCCCCATTATATTCACAGATGACCACATATTGTGGAAATTGCATATTGTAATGTAGGATGCAATAATAACGTACGGAAAGTTTCTGTTGAAAATTACGAATTATTTAGGAATAAAGCAGATGGCTCACCAAAAGGCAGAAGCACTGTCTCATCGATAGGCACACGAACAAAAGGTATGTAGAATGAGATTTTCACTGTGCAGTGGAGTGTGCACTGATATGAAACTTCCTGGCAGATTAAAAGTGTGTGCCGGACTAAGAGTCAAACTTGGGACCTTTGCCTTTTGTGGGCAAGTGCTCTTCCATCTGAGCCATCCATGCACGACTCACGACCCGTCCTCACAGCTTTACTTCCACCAGTACCTCGTCTTCTACCTTCCAAACTAAAAGGTACATTGCTTGGCGAGCTTCCAGAATGCACTTTCTTTTTCTAGCTGTAGGGAAAACATGCGCGCGCGCACATACACACACACACACACACACACACACACACACACACACACACACACACACATGCGCATGCATGTCTCCTTATGTTGTGGTCGCTCAACTGCCAGCTCTTTACTGGCCCATGGTGAGTGTTCTGTAGTGAGGTGGGGCTTTAGAGTGGGGTAGGATGGGGTGGGTTGAGGCAATGTGAGGGATGGAGAGAGATGGAAGGGGTTTGGAGGGAAGCATTTAGTGGCTCATGGGAGAGTGGGGAGCCATCTGTGGGCTAGCTAGGGGTGCAGGTAGAGGGGTCAGGCGACAGACAGCTGGGCACTCATAGACTAGGGTGTGACGTAAGATAACAGCACACAACTAGCTGATTGGCGGGGGGGGGTGGGGGAGTGGCATGTGTGTGGGGGGGGGGGGTAGGGGGGCTGGTAGTTAACTTGGATTTAGGTCAGGAAGCAAAGGATGTGCTGTAAGTATGGCTACGAAAGTTGAGTATTCTTAAATAAGATCAGCTGGTGGCAATGTATTGGAAAGTAACTGGCACACAAAGTGCAATTGTGGCTCCTTTTTGTCTTTGTGAATTTTAAATAGTCTGCAGAGCAAATTGAATTAGGAGGATCAGGCATTTGTGTGGGTCTAGGAAAGTAAATTGTAGAGCCAGATAAAAGGCGCGCAAGACAGGAGGGGTACTACTGCTCATCACTGCTGTATCGTGCTACTAGTATGTGTCAGTGTGAGTGCACCGAGAGTGGTGTTGCCGTACATGCGTCTTTAAATTGGTCACCCACTGATCACTGCAGGCTGGCTGCTGGATGCCGTCTCTGGAAGCAAAGCATGTGGCGCGGTCCCTGCCGTGCCATCTGCTGGCGACTCGCACATATATAGGTGTGGAACAGTGCTGACTGTCTCTCTGTGTGATTCTAGTTTGTAATGTGCACATCAGTGTTCTGTGTCTTGTTGAGTCCTTAGAGGCATATTGTTCGGAGGTTATTATTAAAGCCATATTTGTGCGACTTGGATCACACTTCAGTATTACTTGGTTATTACATCACCACAAACATATGGACCGGGAATGTACATGCTTTGACAGTTTGCTACGTCTCTCTCTTCTAGGACTGACATGGTAGCTGCCTTGCATTTGTTAATGACTCTGACCTTGTCAACCAAAAACCGAATCTTAGTACAGTCATGATTTCCCTGAAGAGATTACATGACAGCAGAGACTTGTAAAATTGTGTTACCCATTTCTCTAGCCAGTGAAGATTCATTCTATACCTTCAGATACAGTGTCATGTAGGAGTAGAACAGCAAGAAATACGTAGCTCCTCTAACAGTAATGACAGTTTATCACCTCCCAACACTACATGTGCCAATGTTTCAGTGCATTTTTGAATATGTTTGTTAACAGATTCATCAACACAACAAAAATTTACGATCTCAGTAGCATCTTATTTCTTAACTCATACTTTACTATTCATCAGAATCTTCATCGCTGCTCTTTGATTTGTCAGAGCTCCCTGCTGTACTTTGTTTTATTTCATAGTCAGAATTAGTTGAAATACCACCTACCGTATTTACTCAAATCTAAGCTGCACTCAAACCTGAAAAATGAGACTCGAAATAAAGGAAGGAAAAAAAAAAATTCCCGAATCTAAGCCGCACCTGAAATTTGAGACTCAAAGTTCAAGGGGGGAGAAAAGTTTTAGGCCGCACCTCCAAATCGAAACAAAGTCAGTCCATTGTAATATGATACAAAATTTAGGTCGAATGAATGACGATACAGCTACAGTAGTTTGGTTCGAGTCGAAAGCTTAGCACTTAAGCTTTACCAGGTAGCCTTTGCTATGTGTCTGGCGCTCCGTCCGTATTTATACTGGTACCCTTCCTTTTTCATGTGCTTCATCTGGTTTGAATCAATTGCTTATTTTGCTTTGATCTGATAAGTGCTGTTTTCCTTGTTATAGGCGTTTATGTCACTCTAAGCTGTAAATACATTACTGTACTGTGTCATGCATTGTTTGTCGCATTCTGATAGTGCGTGTTTGCGGCCTGTCGTCGCTCGCGGCATGGCTTGCTTTTATGCACGCTACCACCGCCTACAATTAAAAAAAAAAAAAAAAGAGAGGGAAATCGTCTCATTAGCGAAACAATGGCAAGAGACTATTTGTTGTCACTTACACTGCTGCTTTCTTTGATAATGATCAACAAGAACCAAATAATAGACTGCGTATGATAGAACATGTTCTGAACGAGAGTTAGGCGAAAATTTATCTCCATTTGAAAATCTTTGCGGCCGCTTCTTTAGTACATCAGATTCTGCACAGAAATTAGAGTCATCTTGGATATAAAAATCTAGTCAGTTGCCGTGCTTCATTTCTGACTGTATCACTATTAGGCATAAGAATAATACGAATATAAACATGACACGATATGTATATTCTTCCGCATTTGCTGTTGTCTCACTCTAGTTTCGTAGTTTATTAGGCAGGCAGGATTTAAATAAGATAGCAGCAAACACGAAAGAATACGTGGCAACATGTTTATATTCGTATTACTCTTATGATGAAGAGAGTACTGCATGTGATTCACATTTCATCAGGTTCCTATAAGCAACCATCTCTTCTCACAGGTAGGAAAAAATTCAGAACGTAGAGTTGGCCATATTGGCAAACATCTGAAACAGTCTTGCCATTCGGATTTTCGTAATACATTGAAGTTCTGCTACATTCGAAGATGAACAATACGGAATTTATATTTACTTCGTTGGATAATGTATGAAAATTGTCTTCCACCTTTTTTTTTAATTTATTTACTGACGCAGAGGTTTTGGCGCCAGTATTTATCTTTGTGCCTACGAAGCATGCCTGTGTAGCGCTACATATATTCGATGGCAAAAGTTAGTTGTGGCAGCACCTACCAAAATTTTTCAGAACTTCCACTTGCTTTGCACTCGATTCTAAGCCGCAGGTGGTTTTTTGGATTACAAAAACCGGAAAAAATGCGGCTTAGATTTGAGTAAATATGGTACATCCTCTCCTTTGGATTCAACTTCTTAAGTATTATCTTTCAAGTCAACACCTGCTAATCTGTGAGACCGAAATGATGAGCCATACTACTCTATTTCACTGTGCCTGTTTGTTTCATTTATATAACATTTTATTCCATCATAGATGCTGCACTTACAGTTTCATATATGCATTGCAGCAGCAGACACAATAAAAGTAGCAATCAGCAGTGCTTAGTTTGTTGAATGGGTAAAAAATATGCCATTGTCCCAGTTCCACATATCCCCAAAATTTGATTCTCCCAAATTCTGTACTCTCTGAAATCGAATGTTTAATCCAAAGATGAAAGTGAACAAGTTTGATGCAGTATTGCTAATATTGCTTATTACTCATCTTGCTAAATGAAGTGCATACCGTGTCTTTTCTGAAAGGTAAGCAGAAGTAATGCACATACCAGTTTTCTAAAAACTTACATTGAGATTGTGCTCTCCTTCCTCTTGTACAAATTAGTAGAGCCCTTCGGATTACTCCACGATATGCCTCTTGGCAAGGTGGTAACGACAGTATTATGAAAAGGATAGATAGGCACTCACTGTATAGTGTAGATGTTGTGTTGCAGGCAGGGGGGGGGGGGGGGGGAAATACACCACCCATTAAACACGTAAGCTTTTGGTGCGTTGGAGTGGGGAAAAAGATTGGAGATGTATGTAGTTTAATTTTCGTAAGTTGTTAAGATGGTTAACAGCTTGGCATGCTAAGATAAATTCCCACATTCTCTAAAAAGAGAGAAAAAGATTAATTTTACAGAATCAGTGAGGTATACAAATATAACAGCAGACTTGTAGAACCATTATTTTGTAGGTTAGATTAGATTAGATTCAGCTTTTGTTCCAAGACCCAAAAAATGAGATGATTCTCGTGGGTGAGTAACATGCCAGAAAGTATAACATAAAAAATATAAAACATTTGAATACCCTGATCATTTGTCAGGAGATTGTCAAACTAGGTGAATACAATACAAACTGGAACAGCTAATATTTTCAGAATTGATACACTGTCAAACTGAAACATTGTTATGCACTATTAATAAATTTATCAAACAAAAAGTACATAATCTTGACTGTTATGACAAGGTGCTCTCAGAACTGAAATCTAACAGACATTCTTATTTAAGCTGGCCCAACAGCCACTGTTAAGATATTCATCTATAGAGTAGGATGAGTTGCCTATCAAAAAGTCTTTCAAACTCTGTTTAAATCATGCTTTATCTGATATCAAGTTGTTAATGGTGTCTTTCTTCCACAGATAAATTGTGTTGTAATGCGAGGTTTTAATGAAGATGAAGTGTGCAGTTTTGTGGAGTTAACAAAAGAGAAAAATGTTGATGTAAGATTTATCGAGTACATGCCTTCCAGCGGCAACAAATGGAATGATGGGAAGATGGTCTCATTTAGTGAAATGCTCCAAATAATTAGAAAGCAGTGGCCTGATTTTGATCCTCTTCCCAATGGGCCCAATGATACCTCAAAGGTACGTGCAGTATTACATATGAACATACATTGAAAATAATTTAATGTTTATGACTTACTACCAATCACAAGAATACTTCACATCTGCTGGTGGTATGAGAGATAGACTGGTTTAATTACATATTTCTCATCCCATTCAGTAAGTCTGTCCTGGCCTGGGTTTCTCTGCAGCTTTTCTGCAACTCTCCCCATTTCCTAAACCTTGACAATCCTTTTCTTTCTTCCCTTTTCCTTCCCCTTCATTGTTTCTGCCAGAAGAAGAAGCCACTGGCTCCGAAAGCTTGCACATTTCCATAACTTTAAGGGGAGTTAGAAGGGGAAAACATTCTTTTTCACTTTTTCGGGTTTTTATCTGATTATAAAATTTGCAATTTTCCAAATAAAATGATATGTATATTACTTATAAACTTGCGTGGGAAGTATTTTATTTTATTTTCTAAAATATAATCTACACCAGTTGAAAATGTTAAAATTTTTACATGCATTACTTCAAGACCTAATAAAATCGGTAATTTTTTATATACAGGGTAGTCCATTGATCGTGACCGGGCCAAATATCTCACGAAATAAGTGTCAAATGAAAAAACTACAAAGAACGAAATTTGTCTAGCTCGAAGGGGGAAACCAGCTGGTGCAATGGTTGGCCTGCTATAAGGCGCTGCCATTGCTCAAACTGATATCAACTGTGTTTTTTAAAATAGGAACCCCATTTTTTATTACATATTCGTGTAATACGTAAAGAAATATGAATGTTTTAGTTGGACCACTTTTTTCGGTTTGTGATAGATGGCGCTGTAATAGTCACAAACATATGTCTCATAATTTTAGACAAACAGTTGGTAACAGGTAGGTTTTTTAAATTAAAATACAGAACCTAGGTACATTTGAACATTTTATTTCGGTTGTTCCAATGTGATACATGTACCTTTGTGAACTTATCATTTCTGAGAACGCATGCTGTTACGGCGTGATTACCTGTGAATACCACATTAATGCAATAAATGCTCAAAATGATGTCTGTCAACCTCAATGCCTTTGGCAATACGTGTAACGACATTCCTCTCAACAGTGAGTAGTTCGCCTTACGTAATGTTCGCACATGCATTGACAATGTACTGATGCATGTTGTCAGGCATTGTCGGTGGATCACGATAGCAAATATCCTTCAACTTTCCCCACAGAAAGAAATCCGGGGACGTCAGATCCGGTGAACGTGCGGGCCATGGTATGGTGCTTTGACGACCAATCCACCTGTCATGAAATGTGCTGTTCAATACTGCTTCAACCACATGCAAACTATGTGCCGGACATCCATCATGTTGGAAGTACATCGCCATTCTGTCATGCAGTGAAACATCTTGTAGTAACATTGGTAGAACATTACGCAGGAAATCAGCATACACTGCACCATTTAGATTGCCATGGATAAAATGGGGGCCAATTAACCTTCCTCCCTTAATGCCACACCATACATTAACCTGCCAAGGTCGCTGCTGTTCCACTTGTCGCTGCCATCGTAGATTTTCCGTTGCCCAATAGTGCATATTATGGCGGTTTAGGTTACCGCTGTTGGTGAATGATGCTTCATCGCTAAATAGAAGACATGCAAAAAATCTTTCATCGTCTCGTAATTTCTCTTGTGCCCAGTGGCAGAACTGTACATGACATTCAAAGTCATCGGCATGCAATTCCTGGTGCATAGAAATATGGTACGGGTGCAATCGATGTTGATGTAGCATTCTCAACACCGACGTTTTTGAGATTCCCAATTCTCACGCAATTTGTCTGCTACTGATGTGTGGATTAGCTGCCCCAGCAGCTAAAACACCTACTAGGGTATCATCATTTGTTGCAGGTCGTGGTTGATGTTTCACATGTGGCTGGACACTTCCTGTTTCCTTAAATAATGTAACTATCCGGCGAATGGTCCGGACACTTCAATGATGTCGTCCAGGATACCAAGCAGCATACATAGCACACGCCCCTTGGGCATTTTGATCACAATAGCCATACATCAACACGATATCGACCTTTTCCGCAATTGGTAAACGGTCCATTTTAACACGGGTAATGTATCATGAAGCAAATACCGTCTGCACTGGCGGAATGTTATGTGATACCACATACTTATATGTTTGTGACTATTACAGCAGATGACCGGAGTGGCTGAGCGGTGCTAGGCGCTACAGTCTGGAAACGCGCGACCGCTACGGTCACAGGTTCGAATCCTGCCTTGGGCATGGATGTGTGTAATGTCCTTAGGTTAGTTAGGTTTAAGTAGTTCTAAGTTCTAGGGGACTGATGACCTCAGAAGTTAAGTCCCATAGTGCTCAGAGCCATTTGAACCATTTTTGACTATTACAGCCCCATCTATCACAAAGTGAAAAAGTGGTCCAGCTAAAACATTCACATTTCTTTACGTACTACATGAATATGTAATAAAAAAATGGGGTTCCTATTTTTAAAAAATGCAGTTGATATGAGTTTGACCTATGGCAGTGCCATCTAGCAGGCCAACCATAGCGCCATCTGGTTTCTCCCTTCAAGCTAGACGAATTTCGTTCTTTGTAGTTTTTTCATTTCATGCTTATTTCGTGAGATATTTGGCCCGGTCACTAT
Organism: Schistocerca serialis cubense; assembly: GCF_023864345.2. Lineage (NCBI taxonomy): Eukaryota > Metazoa > Arthropoda > Insecta > Orthoptera > Acrididae > Schistocerca > Schistocerca serialis. Next base: position 183,829,832 of record NC_064649.1, on the reverse strand, counting down.
CAATGGACTACCCTGTAGAAAGCTGTGGATTGCTGTGTTATAAAGGTTAAATTATGTGTTTGTATTGGTAGCACTGTCAAAAATAGTATCGTATCTTTTCATAGTATAAACATGCTTTGTATATCGAAGTGCTAACGTTTTTCCGAGGAAAAGTGACGAATAGACTGGTAAATCTCTCAAAAAGTATGACTCCAAAATGAAGTGTTTTTAAGAAATGTGGGTTTCATGGTAATAAATTTTTGAATAAAGAGAAACATTGTGTTCAGCATGTGGTGTGTGAAGTTACAGACAATGAAATACTGGCAAACTCATGAGTATCTAGAGAAACACCCATTAGTGCTTCGAAGATTAAAATAAAACATAGTGATAACACAGTTATCTCAAAAAAAAACTCATGTAAACGGTAGGTTAGGTTATATTCTGATACATTTACACATCCTAACAGGGGTGTTATGTGAATGTGTATGCTGTATGTATGTGGAGGGCCAGTTAGTTTACATGAAGACATTAAGGTATCAAATGGACTAGCCAGGAAACTTATCATTAATTCTGCCAGTTGTAAATACACTCATTCATTTTGGAATTCTGATAAGTGTAAAGATAATTATTTTGACATAAATGTTAGGTGGTTTTATGGATTGAGAGCTATTGGCAAAGGACACACTGCAGCAGAAACAATGTGTTTCGTGATGTATATGCCACACCCACTTTGTAAAATGGACAAGTATACAGGATTTATTGGAGCTGCTGTGAAATCCACTGCATGTGAGTCAATTAAGGGTGCTGCAAATGAAGCTGCTGAAATAAACGATGGTATGATTGACATAGCTTTTGGGGCACTTGGTAGAAGCGCAGCTGCAGTTCTAAGAATTCTGTTGCTACAGTGACCAGTGTGGATACTGGAAAGCTAATAGATTTCCAGATTTTAACCAAACATTGTTATAAGTATAAATCAGGGAATGAAGAAGGGCATATCTGTGACAGAAATTATGAAGGACAACTAGTCGTACGGAGGCCTGTGCAGCTGTTGAAATTTATAATCGATCTGTAAACTAAAGGGGAGTGTGTTACACTAAGTTCTTAGGTTATGCAGACTCAAATTCGTATAACAGTGTAGTAGCCACTCAGCCTTATGGTGAGAAGTTTATCACAGAACTGGAATGAGTTGGTCATGTCCAGAAGAGGATGGGTACCAGATTGAGGAAGTTGAAACAAAGTTTGAGAGACAAGAAACTTTCAGGTGGTAAGACCATCAGAAGCAGGCTGACAGACAAAATGATTGATGAAGTACAACAGTATTATGAGATTGCCATTAGATATAATACTGAGGATTTGTTGAAAATGAAGCAGGCAGTATGGGCTACCTTCTTCCAGAGACTGTCAGCTGATAATAAACCAGTACACCATCTTTGCCCTCCTGGATCTGGTTCATGGTGCAATTACCGCAATGCCCAGTACTCAAACAGGTCATACAGCCATAAACATTCTATCCCAGCAGCAGTTGTGGATATCATAAAACCTGTTTACAGAGACCTGGCAATCCTGAATTATTGAAGAAGTGTCTGCATTGTCAGACTCAAAATCCCAATGAGTCGTTCAATAATCTTATTGTGTCATGACAGAAGGTTGTATACATGGAAGAACCCTGGAGATACTAAAAGGTATCAGATAGATTATATAATGGTAAGACAGAGATTTAGGAACCAGGTTTTAAATTGTAAGACATTTCCAGGGGCAGATGTGGACTCTGACCACAATCTATTGGTTATGACCTGTAGATTAAAACTGAAGAAACTGCAAAAAGGTGGGAATTTAAGGAGATGGGACCTGGATAAACTAAAAGAACCAGAGGTTGTACAGAGATTCAGGGAGAGCATAAGGGAGCAATTGACAGGAATGGGGGAAATAAATACAGTAGAAGAAGAATGGGTAGCTTTGAGGGATGAAGTAGTGAAGGCAGCAGAGGATCAAGTAGGTAAAAAGACGAGGGCTAGTAGAAATCCTTGGGTAACAGAAGAAATATTGAATTTAATTGATGAAAGGAGAAAATATAAAAATGCAGTAAGTGAAACAGGCAAAAAGGAATACAAACGTCTCAAAAATGAGATCGACAGGAAGTGCAAAATGGCTAAGGAGGGATGGCTAGAGGACAAATGTAAGGATGTAGAGGCCTATCTCACTAGGGGTAAGATAGATACCGCCTACAGGAAAATTAAAGAGACCTTTGGAGATAAGAGAACGACTTGTATGAATATCAAGAGCTCAGATGGAAACCCAGTTGTAAGCAAAGAAGGGAAAGCAGAAAGGTGGAAGGAGTATATAGAGGGTCTATACAAGGGCGATGTACTTGAGGACAATATTATGGAAATGGAAGAGGATGTAGATGAAGATGAAATGGGAGATATGATACTGCGTGAAGAGTTTGACAGAGCACTGAAAGACCTGAGTCGAAACAAGGCCCCCGGAGTAGACAATATTCCATTGGAACTACTGACGGCCGTGGGAGAGCCAGCCCTGACAAAACTCTATCATCTGGTGAGCAAGATGTATGAAACAGGCGAAATACCATCAGATTTCAAGAAGAATATAATAATTCCAATTCCAAAGAAAGCAGGTGTTGACAGATGTGAAAATTACCGAACTATCAGCTTAATAAGTCACAGCTGCAAAATACTAACACGAATTCTTTACAGACGAATGGAAAAACTAGTAGAAGCCAACCTCGGGGAAGATCAGTTTGGATTCCGTAGAAACACTGGAACACGTGAGGCAATACTGACTTTACGACTTATCTTAGAAGAAAGATTAAGGAAAGGCAAACCTACGTTTCTAGCATTTGTAGACTTAGAGAAAGCTTTTGACAATGTTGACTGGAATACTCTCTTTCGAATTCTAAAGGTGGCAGGGGTAAAATACAGGGAGCGAAAGGCTGTTTACAATTTGTACAGAAACCAGATGGCAGTTATAAGAGTCGAGGGACATGAAAGGGAAGCAGTGGTTGGGAAGGGAGTAAGACAGGGTTGTAGCCTCTCCCCGATGTTGTTCAATCTGTATATTGAGCAAGCAGTAAAGGAAACAAAAGAAAAATTTGGAGTAGGTATTAAAATTCATGGAGAAGAAATAAAAACTTTGAGGTTCGCCGATGACATTGTAATTCTGTCAGAGACAGCAAAGGACTTGGAAGAGCAGTTGAATGGAATGGACAGTGTCTTGAAAGAAGGATATAAGATGAACATCAACAGAAGCAAAACAAGGATAATGGAATGTAGTCTAATTAAGTCGGGTGATGCTGAGGGAATTAGATTAGGAAATGAGGCACTTAAAGTAGTAAAGGAGTTTTGCTATTTGGGGAGCAAAATAACTGATGATGGTCGAAGTAGAGAGGATATAAAATGTAGGCTGGCAATGGCAAGGAAAGCGTTTCTGAAGAAGAGAAATTTGTTAACATCCAGTATAGATTTAAGTGTCAGGAAGTCACTTCTGAAAGTATTCATATGGAGTGTAGCCATGTATGGAAGTGAAACATGGACGATAAATAGTTTGGACAAGAAGAGAATAGAAGCTTTCGAAATGTGGTGCTACAGAAGAATGCTGAAGATTAGATGGGTAGATCACATAACTAATGAGGAAGTATTGAATAGGATTGGGGAGAAGAGAAGTTTGTGGCACAACTTGACCAGAAGAAGGGATCGGTTGGTAGGACATGTTCTGAGGCATGAAGGGATCACCAATTTAGTATTGGAGGGCAGCGTGGAGGGTAAAAATCGTAGAGGGAGACCAAGAGATGAATACACTAAGCAGATTCAGAAGGATGTAGGTTGCAGTAGGTACTGGGATATGAAAAAGCTTGCACAGGATAGAGTAGCATGGAGAGCTGCATCAAACCATTCTCAGGACTGAAGACCACAACAACAACAACATTGTGTCAGTGTCGTCGTAACTGCCATCTGGGTCACGTCTGCTGTGCAGCGAGCTATGCTAATTTAAGTATTAACTCTATTTTTCTTACTTGTCACTTCTTTTTCCGTGTGTTTTTGCTTTTAGGAAGCTTTAATTGTCGGGTGCTAGTAATAGTGTTCCATAGATTTCGTGTTTGTTTTGAATACAGTCAGAGAGAGTCCTTTTAGTCAGCCATAGTGCCAGTAGTGCTAGTGTTTGTTTTCAATACAGTCCAGAGACAGGTAGTGCTATTTTCATTGTTTTCTACAGGAAGTGTCTAGTAACCACAGTTTAGTCAACTATCAGCCGCCTTTAGTGAATTAGCAGTCTAGTTATAAGTTGATTAACTCTCTACAGTAAATTGATTTCTTAGGATGGATAGGATGTGTGACTGCTGTGTACGGACACAGGAGGAGCTGTCCACTGTTCGCGAACAGGTGAATGTATTGAAGCCGCGGTTAGCCATCTTCAGGCTGCTGCCTCAGAGTGTAGCAGCAGTGGGGAGTCTGGTGCATTGCATGGTACACCCCAGGTGTTACATGCTTCACCCACTGACCCTGCTGTCAAGACATCTTTGCGGGTACCGGGCGCAGTTGGGCCACGCCTCTTCCCAAGGGGAGTGGCGGGTTCAGCGGCATTCGTGGCGCATGAGGCGGAGGGTCAGTGTGGAGGCTGGCCGTGTGGCATCGCCCGTTCTGCCTGTGAGTGGACATGTGGCCACTCCTTCAGCAAGGTCCGAGCAGGCACATGGGGGGAGGGGTATATTAGTTATTGGGAGCTCCAACGTTAGGCGGGTGATGGAGCCCCTTAGGGAAATAGCGGAAAGGTCGGGGAAGAAGGTCAGTGTTCACTCTGTCTGCTTGCCAGGGGTCTCATCCGAGATGTGGAGGAGGCCGTGCTGGCAGTGATAGAGAGCACTGGGTGCACCCGACTGCAAATTGTTGCTCATGTCGGCACCAATGACTCCTGCCGTCTGGGTTCAGAGGTCATCCTCAGTTCGTACAGGCGGTTAGAGGAGTTGGTGAAGGCGGAAAGCCTCGTGGGGTGGAATCTGAGCTAGCTATTTGTTGTATCATTCCCAGAACCGATAGTGGTCCTCTGGTTTGGAGCCGAGTGGAAGGCTTAAACCAGGGGCTCAGACAATTCTGCGGAGATCTGGGGTGCAAATTTCTCGACCTCCGCTATCTGGTGGAGAAATGTAGGGTCCCCCTGAATAGGTCACGCATGCACTACATGCAGGAAGCGGCTACAAGTGTAGCGGAGTATGTGTGGAGTGCAGATGTGGGTCTTTTAGGTTAGAGAACTCCCTCCCTAGGCCCAACAAGACACCTCCTGAGATGCGGCAAGGTAGGAATAGACAAAATGCAGCAGGGAATAACAATATTAATGTGCTAATAGTAAACTGCAGGAGCGTCTATAGAAAGCTCCCAGAACTGCTCTCATTAATAAACGGTCACAATGCCCACATAGTACTAGGGACAGAAAGTAGGCTGAAACCAGATGTAAACAGTAATGAAATTCTAAACTCAGATTGGAATGTATACCGCAGAGACAGGCTGGACAGTGAAGGGGGAGGCATGTTTAAAGCGATAAGAAGTGCAATAGTATCGAAGGAAATTGACGGAGATCCGAAATGTAAAATAATTTGGGTGAAGGTCATGGTTAAAGCAGGCTCAGACATGGTAATTGGATGTCTCTATAGGCCCCCTGGCTCAGCAGCTGTTGTGGCTGAGCACCTGAAGGATAATTTGGAAAATATTTCAAGTAGATTTGCCCACCATGTTATAGTTCTGGGTGGAGATTTTAATTTGCCGGATATAGACTGGGAGACTCAAACTTTCATAACGGGTGGCAGGGACAAAGAATCCAGTGAAATTTTTTAAGAGCTTTATCTGAAAACTACCTTGAGCAGTTAAACAGAGAACTGACTTGTGGTGATAACATATTAGACCTTCTAGTGACAAACAGACCTGAACTATTTGAAACAGTTAACGCAGAACAGGTAATCAGCGATCATAAAGCGGTTACTGCATCGATGATTTCAGCCGTAAATAGAAATATTAAAAAAATGTACGAAGATTTTTCTGGTTAGCAAAAGTGACAAAAATCAGATATCAGAGTACCTAACGGCTCAACACAAAAGTTTTGTTTTAAATACAGATAGTGCTGAGGATCAGTGGACAAAGTTCAAAACCATCGTACAATATGCGTTAGATGAGTATGTGCCAAGCAAGATCGTAAGAGATGGAAAAGAGCCAGCGTAGTACAACAACCGAGTTAGAAAACTGCTGCGGAAGCAAAGGGAACTTCGCAGCAAACATAAACATAGCCAACACCATGCAGACAAACAAAAATTACGCGAAGCGAAATGTAATGTGAGGAGGGCCATGTGAGAGGCGTTAAATGAATTCGAAAGTAAAGTTCTATGTACTGACTTGGCAGAAAATCCTAAGAAATTTTGCTCTTATGTCAAAGTGGTAGGTGGATCAAAACAAAATGTCCAGACACTCTGTGACCAAAAAGATACTGAAACAGAGGATGATGGACTGAAGGCCGAAATACTAAATGTCTTTTTCCAAAGCTGTTTCACAGAGGAAGATTGCACTGTAGTTCCTTCTCTAGATTGTCGCACAGACGACAAAATGGTAGATATTGAAATAGATGACAGAGGGATAGAGAAACAATTAAAATCACTCAAAAGTGGAAAGGCCGCTGACCTGATGGGATACCAGTTCAATTTTACACAGAGTATGCGAAGGAACTTGCCCCCCTTCTTGCAGCAATGTACTGTAGGTCTCTACAAGAGCGTAGCGTTCCAAAGAATTGGAAAAGGGCACAGGTCATCCCCGTTTTCAAGAAGGGACGTCGAACAGATGTGCAGAACTACAGACCTATATTTCTAACGTCGATCAGTTGTAGAATTTTAGAACATGTATTATGTTTGAGTATTAAGACTTTTCTGTAAACTAGAAATCTACTCTGTAGGAATCAGCATGGGTTTCGAAAAAGACGATCGTGTGAAACCCAGCTCGCGCTATTCGTCCACGAGACTCAGAGGGCCATAGACACGGGTTCCCAGGTAGATGCTGTGTTTCTTGACTTCCGCAAGGCGTTCAATACAGTTCCCCACAATCATTTAATGAACAAAGTAAGAGCATATGGACTATCAGACCAATTATGTGATTGGATTGAAGAGTTGCTAGATAACAGAACGCAGCCTGTCATTCTCAATGGAGAGAAGTCTTCCGAAGTAAGAGTGATTTCAGGTGTGCTGCAGGGGAGTGTCGTAGGACCGTTGCTATTCACAATATACATAAATGACCTTGTGAATGACATCAGAAGTTCACTGAGGCTTTTTGCGGATGATGCTGTGGTATATCGAGAGGTTGCAACAATGGAAAATTGCACTGAAATGCAGGATGATCTGCAGCGAATTGATGCATGGTGCAGGGAATGGCAATTGATTCTCAATGTAGACAAGTGTAATGTGCTGCGAATACATAGAAAGAAAGATCCCATATCATTTAGCTACAATATAGCAGGTCAGCAATTGGAAGCAGTTAATTCCATAAATTATCTGGGAGTATGCATTAGGAGTGATTTAAAATGGAATGATCATATAAAGTTGATTGTCGGTAAATCAGATGCCAGACTGAGATTCATTGGAAGAATCCTAAGGAAATGCAATCCCAAAACAAAGGAATTTCGTTACAGTACACTTGTTCGCCCACTGTTTGAATACTGCTCAGCAGTGTGGGATCCGTACCAGATAGGGTTGATAGAAGAGATAGAGAAGATCCAACAGAGAGCAGCATGCTTCGTTATAGGATCATTTAGTAATCATGAAAGCATTACGGATATGTTAGATAAACTCCAGTGGACGACTCTGCGGGAGAGACGCTCAGTAGCTCGGTATGGGCTTTTGTTGAAGTTTCGAGAACATACCTTCACTGAGGAGTCAAGCATTATATTGCTCCCTCCTACGTATATCTCATGAAGAGACCATGAGGATAAAATGAGAGAGATTAGAGCCCGCACAGAGGCATACCGACAATCCTTCTTTCCACGAACAATACGAGACTGGAATAGAAGGGAGAACCAATAGAGGTACGCAAGGTACCCTACACCGTCAGGTGGCTTGAGGAGTATGGATGTAGATGTAGATGTAGACCAAAAAATGTTTTTCTTGTAATGAAGACACTAAAGTGGGGGTCAGTCATGCTGTTATTGCTTTTAATGATGGCAACATTGGTAGCGTGAAAGTGCTACAACATATGGGAATTAATTCTGGAGCAAACTGCATCAGAGAATTTGAATGGATGGACACGGTTTGCAATGGTAAAGCAGAGTATGCAGCACAGTTGGCCACTACGGAGTCCAGAAAGAAGAAAACAAAAAAAAAAACTTAAAAAAGATCAAGAGGATGATATACAGTATGGTGCAGGGTGCTTCTGAGTGACTAAAAATAAAATGTTAAGCATATATTGAGTTACAGTCTATTAAAACTTTAAAAACTCTTCCTGAAAATTTACATTTTCTCTTGCATTTTTCCCTAAATCTCAGAAACTAGTTCAAGTAGCGAATTCAAATTTTCAGGGAGTAATGACATACGTATCCTGAGTCTTCTGAACTAAAAGAAGAACATAATGTTATGTATAAATAAAATTATTTGGAATAACATACAAAAAAGTACACAAAATTTTAACTGTGTAATTAAAAAATTGTATTTCCAAAAGCAGTGGCTGAAATGCAATTATTGTAAGACTCAGAACACATAGTTTAATGTCCTGTAAAAGTTTCTTGTCAATGGCTACAGTTGTTCCTGAAGTACGGGGAAGTTAAGTCACTAAATTTAACATTGTCAGGATAGGGCGTTCAAACTCCCCTTAATGCACATTTTCTCCTTCCTCCACTTGGTGAGCAACACATTTATAGTATTTTCACAACAGCAGTAGCTATTTTCTTACAATTTCTTTTTGCAGGCATACCATGTCCCGGGCTTCAAGGGACGTGTGGGATTTATTACCTCAATGAGTGAACACTTCTGTGGCACGTGCAACCATTTACCGATAACAGCTGATGGCAATTTGAAGGTGTGTCTCTTTGGGAATTCAGAGATATCTCTCAGGTGAGTGATGAAACATAGAATAATCATGTCCAAGTGAAAATTCATGCAAGGAAACCATAAAATTACTAGAAGACTGACAGACTGATCAGTATTTTACCTTCAGGAGGTGAAATTCCAAAACTTCTTATAGACACATTTGTTCCTCTTGTCCTCACATTAGTTGTGGAGTCTGAGTGACCTTTCAGACCTTCAGAAACTTATCCCTCTTTCCTCTCTCATGAAGGAACTGATAGTTCCAAATGCTGAGTATAGAATAATACTTTCAAACTGTTTGCCATGCACATTAGGTATGTGGTTGGTATATGGAAGAGATAAACTGCAGTTAAATCCAGCAGGTATGAAATGAGTAATCTTTTCTTGAAGTTTTCAGCTTGCACCCTCCTCCCTCCCAGACATACAAACCAGATACCTCTAGCTAAATAATTTGTGAGTATATATAATTTGCCTCTGTCAACATCATGTTACACTAACATATTTGTGAGATTAAATTAAAGGAAAGTAATCAGGACTGGAAATTATGTGAAGACATTTTTAGCTATGTCCCTAGGTTGTAATAAAGTTAACACAGTATTTCTGTCCATGTGATGGTAACTATGATTCGCCAGCCACCGTTGCCGAGCGGTTCTAGGCGCTTCAGTCCAGAACTGCGCGACTGCTACGGTCGCAGGTTTGAATCGTGCCTTGGCTCAGATGTTAAGTCCCATAGTGCCCAGAGCCATTTGAACTGTGATTCATGATTATCAGAGTCTATATGTTCCAAATAAAAATTGGAACGTCATGTGTATAAATGTACAAATTATTAGACAATGGGACCAACAACTGACACTTTTAAATTGATGACTAGACTAAGAGATTAATAATAGGAAAAAAACTGCAAGATACTTGGCGATAAGTTTGTTTCAGGACAAGGTAAGGGGGGTGGGGGGTGGGAAGAATCAGCTCTCTCTTTGTGAGCATACCAGAAATCCTTTATCAACCGAAGGTAAAATAAGATATAAAAATACAGGGTCAAACAATTAATTTAAGTATCTTAAAAACCAAATGACTAATAAAATTGGAAGCTAAGAAAAGTAAGTTCGTAGTAAGTAGGGTGAAACACAGGGGGCTGCAACATATTGCCATTGTTGTTTGACTTGTCTATCAAAGAAAAAAGAAATGGATCGAAACAAAATAAAAGTGAGAATGGAAATATATCAGAAGCAGATAGGAATAAGCAAGGAACATATTCTTTAATAAAAAAAAAAAAAACTGACATGTGAGGCAGATTTTCCTACAATTTTATGTTCAAAGCACAGCAGTCTGTGAAAGCAAAATATTTATGACATTGAAAAAAGAAAATCAGTGAGTGAAAAGTGTGTGTAGGTGAATTGTGGTGAAAGATTGGATATTGGAACTTCTGTTAGGCTGCCCAGTATTAGTTAACTTGGTAGTAAAGGAGCAAGTTTGCAAGGGCAGATAACTGTTTGACTACGTAAAATAGAGTGGGAGTATGGAAAAGCTAGTCCAAGATAGGATGAAAAAGATAACAGCAACTTAAAAAATGAACTGATAAGTTACCATGAACCCCATTCCAATCTAGTGAATGCAGTGGTTGACAATATCTTGTGACATTCACCTATAAGTCTCAAACAATAATTCAATAATTGCTAAATAAAAATACAAAATGTTGACAAGACTGTATCTAAGCTGTCACTCTCTTTTGAAACAAGTGTGTTTAAACCAACAAACACGCAGGAAAGCAGGGACAACTCGCACACTAGAGAAGGATGGGCAGTATCATTGAAGGAGTGAGCATAAACCATGTGGAATATGTGTGGTACAAAAAAAAAAAAAAAAAAAAAAAAAAAGATGAAGAAGAAGAAGAAGAAGAAGAAGAAGAAGAGGAAAAATGTTGATCTGCAAACAAGGGAATAAAAATTTTCCACGTGAAGAGACAATATGGTACTGTGCTGATGAGTGTGTACAAGTGGTGATATACAATATACATTGATAAAGGAACTCTGCATTGGGCCCAGAAGACCACGCAATGCTCTTCGAGAGATGTCCTCTACTATATATCTATGGAGAGTTAGGGGGTCAGTATACAACTCTCCAGGCTGTTATCAACTTCCAGAAGTTGAAGACACTACTTCTCACTTGAGTATCTCCTCAGCTGGAACTACAAGCAGAGTGTACCCTATTCCAGTCTGTCCACCGAGCAGAATTTCCCGGCTCTACAAGGAATTGAACCTGATCCCATTCTATGGCACGCCTGTGGCATACTGACTGCATGGCTGTGGCAAGAGTCATAATATATACTTGTGAACAATTGAGTTATAATTATTCTGTTTATTGGGGAGAGAGTATGTATATTGCCACTGTGAATGAAACAGTTTAGTGTATCATATCTGGAATGTATTCAGACCTCGTACTTGTTGTGTGAGAGCGCAGTGTCTTAGACACTTGTAGTGTTTGTCTTAGCATGTACTAACTGGTGTGCCTTACTTTCTAGTATTTTTAATTGTATATCATTACTGGTGCCTCTGGCACTTTTGTGTTGCAATAGCAATAGCTTGCAATAGCAAACATTGAGTAAACCATGGTTTTTGGATTAGAAGTAGAGGTCAGCTGGATTGACATTGGGAATAGAGTGATGGGAAGTGGACAATAAGCAGTTATATCGAAGGGTGCATTATTTGATATGTTAAGGTTAATTACAAAATGTGAATTGGAGAATTTTTCACGTTGAGCAGAAGTAAGTTTACAGGACCAGGTGTCAAATTACACATGATCAGTGTGAATCCCTATAGTCAGCATGAACACTGGCACACAGAATAATTTATAGGTAGCCTTGCTGTATATAAAAAATCAGATTTGTGCTGAACTGTCATAAACAAACTGTCACTTCTCTGGAATAAATAGACTCTGATTTGTTAATTACATCTGTGTAAATGAAAAATATAGGAAAACATAGATTGCTGCTTACTGTAAAGGAGACATGTTACACTGTAGACAGGCACAATTAAAAAGGCACTTACACAAAGCTTTCGGCCACAGCCTTCATCAGCAAAAGAGATACAGAGAAACACACACATTCATACACACAGGCAAGCACATGTCACACACATATGACTGCCAACTCCAGCAGCTTGCCCCTAGCTGCTGGACTTGGCAGGTTTTTTTTCTCTGTGTGTGTGCAGGGAAAGATAGATCACTATTTACCATAAAGAAAACAAAGTTGCACCAGGCACAACACACAAGCATTCATTACGTATCCTGTTTCAGACCTCACACCCTCCTTTTTTAACTTAGCGCGTGCCTTTCGGCTTCCTCTCATTGTGTCTAGGCTGTCTTGTCTAGACACAACAATTTTTGGCGACGAGTCAACGGCAAGGGTCTTGTCCTTTCTAATTGCTTACATTTACTTGTGTCATGTCTTCGCCAGCTGTACTGTCCGAATTTTATCGCTTGCAGAATCAGCAGACGCAGGCGTTATTGGATGCCCTTGGACAGCTCGTCCAGGGTCAACGTGAACTGCACAACGATGCGGCAGCCGCCGCTCTACCACTACCGCAGCCACAACTCACAGTTGCACCGCCTTTTAGGCCGTTTGACCCAGCTAAGGAAACATGGACGGAGTGGTCACGCCAGTTTGGATTTCATCTCGCCGCCTACAGAATTCAAGGTAACGAGCGGCAGCCTCATTTATTGGCGTGTGTAGGGGTGCAAACGTACCGTGTGATAGTGAAATTATTTCCCCGACGCGACGTAGCAACTCTGTCCTACGAAGAACTTTTGTCTGCTTTAGATGCCTATTTCAAGGAAACAGTTAATGTAGTTGCAAAAAGGTATACGTTCTTTCGTACAAAATGTACGGCTGGTCAAACTAATAGGGAGTAGGTTGCAACATTGCAAGGCCTTACAAGGGATTGTGCTTTTGAGTGTGAATGTGGACTCCCTTATTCAGATACAATGGTCCGTGATGCAACTGCACAGAACGTTTCTGATGTTCGTATACGGGAACAGATTTTGAAACTAGTTAATCCCTCCCTTCAGCAAGTGATAGACATATTAGATAGACAAGACACGCTTGACTTTGCTCAGGAATCATTTGCAACTTCGCCAGCCGTGTGTAACATTAACCGGCCCGCCGGGCGCGCTGCACGGCCCGGTAAACTGCCCTCGCGCACGTCCACGCAGCTGCCGCTACGCTTTAAACCAGGTGTGCCGCCACAGCATACAACTGCAGTGAAATCATGCCCGCGGTGTGCTACTAGACATTCGCGTGAAAATTGCCCGTCACGCCAAGCTATTTGCTTTTTCTGTAATAAGAAAAGACATGTTCAAAGTGTTTGCCAGAAAAAGCTCAGATCAGACAATCACAACCATTCCAGGCCTTTTGCTTCGCGCTGGAATCGAACCAAGGACACTCGGGCTCGTGGACCTTCGCCCATGGACATTCATGTAGTGAATTCCACCCCGTCCAGTGCCACTTTCTCAAACAGTGACAGTGTTCGTCCCACACAAAGTGTGCGTCGACGTCACCGGAAATCACGTCAATTAGCAAGTGATGCTGTACCTGTATCAGTTCAGATTGCACGAGACAGTCGCTCTTGTCGTCAGCAGGACAATAAACTTTTTGTAGATTTGGACTTTAATGGAATGGTCATACCATTCCAGCTCGATACCGGAGCTGCAGTTTCATTGCTCAATCACGACACGTACAAACAACTGGGCAAACCTCCGTTGCGTGCCGCAAATGTTAAGTTAAATAGTTATTCAGGTCAGAATATCCCTGTGTTAGGACAGTGCAGCCTTCTTGCAACATACAAGGGACAAACAAAACTTGTCTCATTTTACGTTCTTCGTTCTTCTACTGCAGTGAACTTGTTTGGTTTCGATTTATTTCAGTTGTTTAACATGTCTATAGTAAATCAGGTCCTATCAATGAATCAGACTGTGCCTTCAGACAATGTTTCTCGTCTGTGTGAAGAATTTGCAGACATTTTTTCACCGGGCTTAGGTTGCGCTAAAAACTATGAAGCACATTTGGAACTGAAAGTCAATGGGCAACCGAAATTTTTCAGAGCGCGCAATGTTCCTCACGCATTGCGTGATGAGGTCACAAGAACATTACACGATTTAGAATCACAAGGTGTAATTGAACGTGTGCAGGCTTCTCTCTGGGCCTCACCATTACTAATTTTGCCCAAACCTTCCGGAAAACTGAGACTTTGTGTGGACTTCAAGGCCACTGTGAATCCACAACTAGTGATTGCAACTTTTCCATTACCCCGCCCGGAAGATCTTTTTGACAAACTGTGCCCGGGTAAATATTTTTCAAAGTTGGACGTCGCAGATGCGTACTTGCAAATACCAGTGGACGAAGAATCCCAGCGCGTCTTGGTGGTTAACACGCATCTTGGTTTGTACCGATTCAAAAGACTGCCATTCGGGTGTGCATCCGCCCCTGCATTGTTTCAGCAATATTTACAAACTGTTTGTGTGTCGGTCCCTACTGCTGCGAACTATCTGGACGATATTGTGATCTCCGGAAAGACAGCAGACGAGCATTTAGCACACCTACGAACATTATTTCAGGTATTGCGACAAAATGGTCTTCACTTGCGGAAGGACAAATGTGTGTTTTTTGCTCGTGACTTACCATACCTGGGACATGTCATCAATGCCCAAGGCATACATCCGAGTCCAGAGCACCTCCGTGCCATACAAGACTTGCCTTCGCCGCAGAATTTGAAGCAGCTACAGAGTGTGTTGGGTAAAATTAACTATTATCATCGCTTTCTGCGCAATGCCTCTTCCATTTCAGCTATGCTTCATAGCTTACGCCGTAAGGGTGTTCCGTTCGTCTGGACGACGGAATGCAAACGCGCCTTTCGCCAGTTGAAATCGGCGTTGCTTTCTAATACTTGCCTTACGCCATTCGATCCCCAGATACCCCTTTTGTTGATGGTAGATGCATCAGATTTCGGGATCGGTGCTGTGCTTACGCACAAAGATGGGTCGCATGATCGCCCTATTGCCTTTGCTTCCAAATTGCTCTCGTCTGCGCAAAGAAATTATTCACAGATAGAGAAAGAAGCTTTGGCTCTCGTGTTTGGTGTTACTAAGTTCCATGATTTCTTGTATGGTCATCACTTTACCATCATCACAGACCACAAACCTTTGACGTCGCTTTTTCATCCGAACAAGCCTGTACCTACGCGTACAGCGCAGAAATTCATTCGCTGGTCTATTTTCCTCTCGCAGTACCGCTACGATATCTTGTATCAGTCCACTGCTAAGCACGGAAACGCCGATGCGTTGTCCCGTTTGCCTGTTGCTGAGGATAGAGCATTCGATTCTTCCGAACTTGCTTGCATGTTCATTGATTCGGAAACCGATGACGTGGTCGACTCGTTTCCGATTGATTTTCGTCGTGTAGCTACAGCCACAGCTGCTGACCCGGTCCTTGCTACCGTTTTGCGTTTTGTTGCTACGCAATGGCCTTTGTCAAAGTCTCGGATCGAGGATCCGTTGGTTCGCCGATTTTTTGCTCACAAGGAGAGACTTTTTGTTCGACGTGGTGTTTTGTTGTTGCGTTCTGATAATCGTCAGTCCAGAGTCGTGGTCCCACATTCGTTACAGTCCTCTGTTTTACGGCTTCTTCACCAAGGACATTGGGGTATAGTGCGAACGAAACAACTTGCTCGTCAGCACTGTACTTAGTTCGGAATTGATGCTGCAATTACGAATATGTGTTCTTCTTGCATGGCGTGTGCCGAACAACAATCCGCACCGCCGCGGAAAGTCTTTGCATGGCCAAAAGCCACTTCCCCTTGGCAACGCTTGCACATCGATTTTGCTGGTCCATTCTGGAATGCTCGGTGGTTTGTTCTGGTAGATGCCTTCAGTAATTTTTCTTTTGAGGTCCGGATGTCTTCCACGACGTCAACTGCCACCATCCAAGCGTTGTCTGCTATCTTTTGCACTGAAGGTCTTCCGCAGACTATTGTTTCCGACAATGGCCCACAAGTCATGTCCGCATAATTTCAGTCATTCTGCCAGGCCAATGGTATTCAACATCTGACATCCGCACCGTTTTCGCCTCAGTCCAACGGTGCCGCTGAACGATTGGTCCGGACTTTCAAGTCACAGATGTTGAAGTTGAAAGAGTCGCATTCTCGGGAGGACGCGTTGTTGCTCTTTTTGTCTTCGTATCGCTCTCAGCCCCGAGATGGTCGCTCGCCGGCTGAGTTGCTCCACGGTCGTCCTCATCAAACCTTGATGTCTTTGCTGCACCCGCCGCATCAGGTTCCTGTGCAGCGGCAGACTTCTGCTTTTGCTCCAGGCGACGTTGTATTTTATCGCAACTATCGAGGTTCACGGCGTTGGGTCGCTGGGCGCATTCTTCGCTGCCTTGGCCACGCGATGTATTTGGTTTTGGGGGCCTCTGGTGAGGTGCGTCGGCATCTCAATCAGCTGCGCCTCTGTTGTCGCTCGGGTTATGCCGCTCCCCGTCTGCTTTCAGCGATGGTGCCGTCCGGTAAGCGCCCTGGGGACCCATCTACTGGCTCGCCTCATCCCCAGGTGTTACCGACGATGCCTTCCATTTTGCCCCATGGCGACGCGCCGCTGCCGCCTCCGCCGCCGCCGGTCCTCCAGCTAGTGCCGCCCGCAGTGGATGCTTCGCTGCAGCCACCAAGCGCCTCCCTGGGTCATGCGCCACCGATCGCTTCCCGTGACCAGCTGTCCTCCACCATGGTACTCTTGCCCGCTCCGGACCACATGGCGTCTTCGCGCGTCGGGTACCCCGACGCAATGGAGGTCGACCCTTCGGCCCCTCCTGTCTCTTTACGGGCGCATACACCGCATGTTGACGTGCACCCTGGACTAGGTTTTCAGGTGTTTCCTAGCTCCCCTTGGACCGAATGGCCGGGTGCGGGTGGCATAGCCTCGCCTGTTGTTAGGCTCCCCACCTCATCACATACGTCAACATGGGGTTCTCCCCACGGCGGGCGGAAGCCTTATAACACGACCGTTCGCCGATTTGCAGGGGAGGAATCTGGTGTCACCGCCAGACACCACACTTGCTAGGTGGTAGCTTTAAATCGGCCGGGGTCCATTAGTACATGTCGGACCCGCGTGTCGCCACTGTGTGATTGCAGACCGAGCGCCACCACAAGGCAGGTCTCGAGATACGGACTAGCACTCGCCCCAGTTGTATGGACGACTTTGCTAGCGACTACATGGACGAAGCATTGCTCATTAGCCGAGCCGATAGTTAGAATAGCCTTCAGCTAAGTCAATGGCTATGACCTAGCAAGGCGCCATTAGTAACATTGCATGTATATAAAGAGTCTCACTTGTATCACCACAATCTCCAGATGTACCAAAAGGATGGATTAAAGTTAAGTATTCCAGAAGCTACGTACTTTTCTTTACAGCATTCATTATGTATCCTGTTTCAGACCTCACGCCCTCCTTTTTTAACTTAGAGCGTGCCTTTCAGATTCCTCTCATTGTGTCTAGGCTGTCTTGTCTAGACACAACATGAAGCATGCAGGAAGGTCTGATGATTTGCGGTACATATTGCCAAGGTGGCAGGGAGCAAAATAAGGAGTGATCAAAAAACTTCCATTTGAAGGTTGCATAGTTCAGATCAGATCACACACACACACACACACACACACACACACACACACACACACACACACACACACACACCCTAAGGTAAGTCTTTCCACTCCCAGGATTGGAAGGACTCCTTACCCTCTCCCTTAAAACCCACATCCTTTCGTCTTTCCCTCTCCTTCCCTCTTTGCTGATGAAGCAACTGTGGGTTGCGAAAGCTTGAATTTTGTGTGTGTGTTTGTTTCTGTGTCTATCAACATACCAATGCTCTCGTTTGGTAAGTTACATCATCTTTGTTTTTAGATATATTTTTCCCATTTGGAATGTTTCCCTGTATTATATTATATATCAGTGCTTTCCTCTCCCACAACTATCCTGCAGATCTTGTCCACAAACAGATCTCCCAAGCAATACATTCCTCCCCACCCAACAACAATGTTACTACCCCCAGACCACACAGAAGCATCCCCCTTGTCACCCAATATTATCCTGGCCTCGAGTACATCAACTAATTACTCCGCCAGGGATATGACTTTCTCAAGTCAAGCCCTGAAATGAGATCATCCCTTGACAATATTCTCCCCACACCACCCAGAGTTGCCTTTTGCCAACCCCCTAACCTCCGTATCATCCTTGTCAAACCCTACAATATTCCCAGACCACCTTCTCTACCCAGCGGTTCCTACCCCTGTAACGGACCCCGATGCAAAACCTGCCCCATGCATCCCCCCACAACCAACTACTCCAGCCCCGCTACTGGTAAAACATACACAACTCAAGGCAGGGCCACATGTGAGACAACACGTCATTTATCAGCTGACATGCCTGCACTGCACAGCCTTTTACATTGGTATGACGACAACTAAACTGGCTGAGCGCATGAATGGGCACAGACGAACTGTCCACCTAGGAGATGTCCAATACCCAGTAGCGGAGCATGCCCTCCAGCATAATTCTAGGGACCTAGGAACCTGCTACACCATATGTGCCATTTGGCTTCTCCCACCCAACACCAGTACCTCGGAACTGCGGAGATGGGAACTTGCACTCCAACACATCCTTTCATCTCGCCATCCCCCTGGACTGAAACTATGTTAACCAACCTCACTCCCATTTACTCTTTAGTCTTCTCCTCTTTCCCTTTCCTCTTTAGCCATTCATGCATCTTTTCATCCTACATAGTTGCATTTATCTTTATACTATGTACCTCTTTACTTCTGTATTCATCCTCCTTGGTTTGAAGCTGGCAAAGTAATTACAGTAGAATATCTTTGGCTTCCCTCTGACATCCATGCCTCCATCTTTGCTACCCTCCCTGTTTACCTTTCCCCTGTTGCTTCATAACCTGGGTTGTGAATAACTGAATCCACTTTCCCTTCTTCCCCTTTTTTCCCCTCTCTCCTCCCTGATGTAGGAACGAAGTTCCGAAAGCTAGGATACGTCAATTTTCTGTTCTGTTTTGTGTATGTATCGGCTGTACTGAGCTGAGGTAAGTACTGGCCAGGCCCTCTATCTCTTTGTTAGTATTTGTTTCATATATATAAACACACACACACACACACACACACACACACACACACACACACACACACACACACACACACACACACACAGGGATCCCAACCCAAGTCAAGTATTCATATCATTGTGGCTACGGACACACATGTGCGACTTTAGTGATGGCGTTCAGGATTTGAGTCTTGCATCTGGCAGGCAGTATTTTTTCATTGTGTTAAACAATTATGTATTTATATTGAAGTTTACTATTTTATTTACCGATCTTGCAGTTTCCTTGATTTCTTGCAAAGTACAATACAATGAAAACCTACCGTATTGCATAAAAAGTAGATGAGTATAAACTTCAGAATAGCATCATTGCCATTAAATGACCTATGTTTTCTTTACTAACTAATGTCTGTAAACAAAAAGAGGACAGAAGCAAAAAACACAAAATCAGAACTTGTTTTGCTTGATTACAGCAGGGACAATAATTTTGTAACATATACAATTACAACAGATCATATTTACAAAATGTTTTTGAAATTTGCTCTGTTTGCTCAAATGAAAGTATTGCACTGCTCAATCATTCCTTTACACTCAGCCCTGACTGCTGCACATGCTGTGGGGTATGTCATCTGGTTATGTCATATGTTCAGTGTTTCTCACCAATTTTTGGGGTATTTTGAAATGTACAAAAAGGCAAATGCAGAAAATTATCACATTTTGCTGCACATTACATGCGTCACATAAAAATAATGTATACAAATCTTCTCAGATTTGCCACTGAATAACTTTGTGCAAGCCTCACAATATTTCACCAACACAACTGTTCGTCATCTTCAGGTAGTGGTGGGTCCTGTCATCACTGCTGCAAGATGTGACTGGTGATATTTGCACAGCAGAATTGAAATTTGTCAGGCTAGAAGCAGGAGTACGAATGTGTGGACAGGCACTCCCAGTTGGATGGAAATGCTATTCATAGTAGCCTTCTGCTTATGTGTTGTGGGCAATGACTGCACTTCTGGACACTCATGTGGTTAAAAGCTGAATTAACTCTCTGCAAGGTGCTGCATCAGGTCATACATCGGAGGATCTGGTTTCTACTGTTTTAATTTCATGGCAGTCAGTGCTGGATTCTGGGCAGTGCTTAGTCAAAATTCCATATTCCTGTTGGTAAGATTGCCCACCGTATGGATACATGCCTCATTGTTAAAAACACAATCCTAAAGTGATGATGCTGAGGATAAAATTTCAGTCCTCGTGGGAAATGTGTGGTGCCCTGTATTCAGGCAGTGCTCTGCTACCACTAATTTACTGGGTGGCATTTTTGTCAGCGCTGTTGAACACAGTGTTCTTGCACAATGTGAGGTGTCTGCCCTATATAAGATTTCCCATAATGGCATCAGATCTTATATATGATCTGTGTTTTCTAAGGTCAAGATTGTCTTTAACTGAACACAAACAATTCCTTAGTTTTGCTGGTAGACGAAAAACACACTTGATTCTGTTTCTCTTAGTGATTCTTTCTATTTTTGAAAACATGCCACTGAAATATGGTAGGAAAGCCATTTGCAGTGCTTGTCTAAGTATCTTCATTTACATCCCTACACTGAACTTGCTTTGCTCAGAACACATTGCAAATCTGTTTACAAGAATAAACATTCTGCTGGAACACTGTTCTTAGGTGTTACAGTTCACCAGGCAGACTGTCAGTATCTGAGATCATGTGTGCTCTATGTGCCAGGGAGTGTAAGACACTACCACATTGTGCAGGGTGATGGCAACTTTTGGACCGCAAATATAACTCTGCATGTATCAGTTTGCAGTAGAGACTATGCCCCAGTGTTCTGTCAGCTTTTCTTCTAACCGTGACATCCAGGAATGGTAAGCTGCTATCTTTTTGTACTTCCACAGTGAACTGAATATTCGGATGGACCGAGTGCAAATGCTGCAGGAACATAGGTAGTGTCTGTATTATGTGGGCCACACCACAAATGTCTCTTCAGCATTCTGCCAGAAGGAGGAAAGTTGGATATTTACTAAGGGAAATAGAGGATCTCCCATGGGAACACTGTCCACTTGATCAAAGTAGTTGGTGTTACATAAGAAATAGGATGAGGTATGCACATGTTTAAACAGCACCACAATTTCTTTCTCAAACTTGCTGCTAATAACCTCTAATGAGGGCTGCAGGGGCACTTTTGTAAGTAATGGTATAACATTTGAGCTAACTAAAAGATCTGAAAGTTCTAGTTTAAGCATCTTCAGGTATTCTATGAAATCCTCTGAATTCTAAATATGATGGTCATAGTCATCCACATGATAAATTTCAAAGCTGTCATGTGGAAATTGCCAGTTCCATCTTGCAGCAGTGATGGTGGAAATCACCACCACCTGAAGATTCCAAAACGTTGTGTCACTGAAGTATTGAGGGAGGGACTTGCATAATGTTATCTGGTGGGGAACCCAAAGTGTTTTTGCAACAGATCTATCAGGCAAGCCTGAAAAGTCACATATACTCCAAGCAGTAAGTACCTGTTGTAAAATGGCCACATTAGTGAGCTTGGCAATTAATTAACAGTTTATCAATAAATTTGGCTTCATTTTGCAAGAAATTGTGCTGTGTTCCACTACTCCCTCTTCAACAAAACTAATGTCAGTTTCTGCTCCACCTCTTCAGCCCGAGATCCTATGTATACTCTTGAGCATTTGTGTAAGATACCTGTTTATTTATAAAAATAAAAGTAACTTCTATCATGACTTTCCCATTCTTGTCCAGTGGGTTTGTTATCCTGCTGTTGCCTACTGCAGACTACAAGATTACTGTTGAAGATTTCTGCAAAGTTTTTCTTTCTTTTTAGTGTACCAACATTTCACTGTGTGGTAATTGCCTGGTACTGTTTAACGGGTGTTTTAACTGTTGTTTCAGAGATGCAATACGAAGCAAATGCAGTGAGGATGACTTGCTTGCCATGATTGGGGCAGCAGTGAGAAGAAAGAAGAAACAACATGCAGGTAAGATACATTACAGCAAATGTAACTCTATAGATAGCAAGAAAATTTCTGCTTAACAAGTCATAGCAAACATAAGAGCAAAATAGAACGAAAAACAACAGTGATAGAACCTGAGTTTTTTGTGTAAAATTGGATTTAATTTTTTATTTAGTATTCATTCTGATTAATGCCCATTGGTCAACAGTACATTTCAGCCCTAGAATTTGGTTCTGCAAGGTCCACCAGATAACCATATATGGCTGTTGTAACTCCTTTATTGGACTTCAGAAGTTTTCCAGCTACAAATCTTTTTTTTTTCTTTCTTTCTTTCTTTTTTTTTCTTTTTTTAAAAATAGCTAAAATGCAGAAAACATCATAAAGGAAACACTAACAGAAAAGCATCAGTGTCCTTGAAACAATGGAAACTCCAGTAGGAATATCAACAATGTTGGAAAAGACAGATTACTACTTACTGATGAAGGCTGTGGCTGAAAGCTTTATGTAAGTGTCTTTTAATTCTGCCCATCTGCAGCCTAAGGTATCTTCTTTATGGTAAGTAACAGTCTGTCTTTTCCTTCATTATTCATTAGTGTTCTTTGTTTTTATTGCTGTTTAGCAAGCATCGTGTGGTATATAAGGGATGTGAATAGCGTCAGATGTTGAATCATCACTCTGGAGGATATGAAGGTGCTGCATATTGGTGTGAGACAGCATTATCTGATGAGAGTTTGAAAGAAACCTCATTGTGGATGTCCATTTGGTCGCCTGGTTAAACCTTGCAACATCTGTATTTTTGGAGTATTTGGATCTCAGTGGCCTGATGTTGGAAAGTAAGGGCATACTCATCATCAATCTTCCAGTTGACTACATCAGACCACTATAAGTGAGCATCACTGTGTAGTGTACTGAGTACATTGTAATCTGTTCATGTCTGTGACTGCCATCTGAGAACAAGTACAGTAAACTCTCGTGCAGCTACACTTTTGGCTAGCTAGATTGACACTTGACAAGTTTCAATTTGCGTGCACCTGGAGCCAAGCATTTGCTGGTGTTTTTTGGCAATCTACTGCTAATCAGTGCACAGGTGCGTGTCAAAAGTCCAAGTATCGTCAATTTGTGCGTGTGTTGGTTGAAGCTCTAGTGTGTTTCTTATTCGTATTGCATGGTTTCATGCCACTGCCATCTATTGGAACTCCTTGGAAGTACAGTACATACAGTATTGTTCTGTGCAGTGCAACGTAGCCCTGTCGAAACCGACAATTAGAGTGCGCCGCCTAACACTTTCCACTTGTTGTCGGTACATCAAAGCTGAGTGTTTAACAGTGAATGTACAACACCCTGTTGTGTTGCCACGTGGGCTTGGGTATAACAGAGGAAATGGCATAGATGTATCGAATGCTTTCATTTGATGGCTGCCACAGCCTGGTTTCAAAAGTCAAAAGTTTGTCTAGTGCATCTCGAGTGTTGTCAAGTTGTGCATCTGTATGTTTCTGATTTGAGGTTTTGTGCTCCCACTATGTGCCTTAAAGTGTCCAGAGATAAAAGGGACCAAAAACCATAAAGGACTCAGTCGAGTGTCTGTAAAAAGAACACTGAACGTGACTACGGGCACAAAACATAAAACGAATGTGATCTTGTTGGAAAAAGAACTTCACACTTTGCAGAGAATTGATGCTGGTGAGCCACCCACAAAAGTTGCTGCAGAGTAGGAGTACAATTACTGATCGGAAGACAAATCGATCAGGAATTGAAAAATTTTGTTCCATCCAAGCATTGGGCAGCGCAGTGAAATCTTGAAAAACAATGAGAAAAGGTGCACATCCTCAGTTAGAAGAGGCATTATTTTTGTGGCACGAATAAATAAGAGCCAAAGGTGTGTCAGTTTCAGGTCCTCTACTTTGTCAAAATGAGCTGATGAGTTGATTGAAGGAAAGAAGCAAGAATTCCTCGGAAGTAATGGCTGGCAGGATCGTTTCAAGAAGCGGCATGGCATTCATTAAATTGCCATCAGTGCCAAATCATTATGTGGGGATGAAGCTGCTACGCTGATTTTAAGAAGAAACTGCACACAATCATTGACAAAGGAGGTTATACTGGCAATCAACTTTACAAATGTGATGAAACTGAGTTGAATTACAAAGTGCTGCCAATGACAACCCTTGCCTCTAAAGAAGAAGAAATGGCTTCCGGATACAAAAAAATCAAAGAAAGATTTACTGTCCTCACTTGCAGTAATGCCACTGGTAATCATAAACTGTGTCTTACTTTAATTGGCAAATCCAAAACACCAAGAGCATTTAGACACCAACCAACCATCTTTGCCACTGAGGTACACGAATCAGTCTTAAGGCATGTATGAACAGTGCCATCTTCAGAGAGTGGTTCCAGGCAGAGTTTGTTCCAGCTGTAGTAAATTACATGGAAGGAAATGGACTTCCTTGAAAAGCGCTACTTCTTGTGGACAGTGCTCCTTATCACCCAGGTGATCTGCAAGATGGGGATATCAAAGTTGTATTTCTCCCACAAAATGTCACATCTCTATGTCAGCCGATGGACCAAGGTATTCTTGAGGCGATGGAAAAACATTACAGACGCAAGATGCTGGAATACTTAATAGGTGTGATTGATGCTGCAGATGATTTTGTGGAAGCTCTTAAAAAAATCGATGTTTTAAGTGTCATTCATTGATTGCTGAAGCTTGGAATCTAATTCCTCCAGTTCCTCTTGTTAGGTCTTGGAAAAAACTCTTAGATCGTAAGGCAACCTAAGTGATGGGAAGGAGGAGGCAACACCGAAACTCAAGCTGACATAATTTTGGTGAATTTACTGGAGAAGCTGGTTGTAAAGACACACACTTCGAAGACATTGAAGAGTGGATGGAAAATGGCATTTTTTCATGTGACTGAGGATGAAATCGTCCAAATTGTGACCGATCATAAAGTGTCAGAAGACTATGTTTCTGATGATGAATCAGAGAAAAATATTCCTCACACATTCTGTTACGAAGTGATCCAAACTGCCCTGGAGTACATCAGCCAACAGGAGGAGATGATTTATCCTGAAATAGTTTGATTTCAACGTTGGAGATGTATTGTTGCAGCAATAGTTTCTCAAGCAAAAAAACAAAAAAAAAGACATTCGTGACTTCGTTACCAAAAAATAAACTCTAATGAAGCATCCTAGAACTTCTATGTCCATAACTTAAAAAGTTTTTTTTTTTTTTTTACTTTTCTTGAAAGTTCCTCTGGACAGACTTTTTGTTCCTTTGAGTAATCTCTAGATTTGTTTCGTAATTTTGTTCAGTAGTTTATATTTTATTCAAAAGAGCAGGTAATAAAATTAAAACTCCTGTTTTTTCCTGCTGCCAAATAAGGGAGATTTTTTTCTGTAAGAATGCAAAATAAACGAGCTTTGTTATACAGCATTTAAAAACTTTGAGTTTTCAATCATAGTTTGGTGCCTTTTTAACATGTCAACACAATTTTTTCAGTAAAAAAGTGCAGGGTTATTTGCAACCGTATCAGAAACGTTTTACATACCCTACACACGTTTTACGATCGTGTTTCGCAATATTGACACAATTTGAAGTGTTCACATGTGAAAACAGGGGGACTTTGATTTATCTGAAATTTTCGTTATCGGAACCGGCCACCGTCCTGATCATTTTGGATAAACAGGAGTTCACTGTAATAGACTCCTTGCAACATGCTGTGTCATACAGCTAGGAGCAGCCAGACTGGAATTGCCATCCTGCGCATAGGCTGCCATTAACACCCAAGCAAATGACTGCGTGTGAAGTGGTGCCATGATCGAGAAGTATGGACTGCTAATGAATGGTGTCACATTATGTTCACTAATGAGTCCCAGTCCTGCACTGCTCCAAATGACTATCGTGAAGTTTGACAGTGACCCGGGGAGATTGGGAGAGGTCCCATTCTTCCACATTTTGGGGGGGGGGGGTCACAAAGGAGTCCCATGGTGTGGGGAGCCATTGGGTATGACTTCAAGTCACGGCTTGTAATGGCCGAGGGAACTCTGATGGTACAGCAGTGTGTAATAGTATTGTGGTGCTATTTTTCAACAGGCCAGTGCTTGTCCACATGTAGTATGTGTCTCTTTAAATTGTCTGCGTGATGTTGATATACTCCTGTGGCCAGCAAAATCCCCATATCTGTCCCCGATAGAACATTATGGGACCAACATGGACGTCAACTCCGTCCCACTACCTGTATCCATGATTGCAATGTCCAGTTACAACAGTTGTGGATCACCTTTCTCAGGAGGGTATGCAGCAGCTTTACGACATCCTCCCGCACTGTCCAAGCCAGACGGGGTGCATTTCTGTATTGATAAGCGGGCTCAAACTGATAAGTTCTGTGTAAATTTGACTCTGTTTTGTTATCACTGAAATAACATCACATATCCTCTAAATTCGCTATGTTTCAATTTGTTTTCTCCCCACCTTCTGAGTGTCTCACTTTTTTTCAAGCAGTGTAATTTAAGACAGACATAAGAATATGAAAATGGGATGGCATATCACATTGCTATTCAACTATGCCCCTAAGAAAATTGTAAGATAATGGAGAAGAGCAGGTGCACTATTACACTGACAAGAACGTAAACTTAAAGATAGAATTATATTGTGTAACCTATACCTATGACATAATACTAATTGACAAAAACATCACTGATGTGCTAAAGCAATTTGAAATATTAAGGGAGCAAGCTAGGAAAATTGGACTACTAATTTCACCTGGAGAAAAAATTCTTGGCTGATACCAAAATGGCACTAGTTGAACTTATATAGGGAACGACATATTATTTGGTGTTAAAGAGTTTAAATAATTGGGTGAAAAAGACCACTGAACATCATAATGAAAAGAAGGCCATAGAATCCAGACTTCAGAAAATACAAACTGTCTCTCAGTTAACTAAAAGTATTTTTCCTGGAACTTTAAAATCTAACTTTGTACAACAGTGATCAAATTAGAATTTCTTTATGCATGAGAGAGACTCTTTGTCCAACACAAGACATGAAAACAGCAAACTGAATTAGAAGAATGTAAAACTGTAGTAAAAATCTTAGGTCCAAGAATAAAAGATGGAACACATCACACAGAACCCAGCGTGAAATCTCCAGGCAAATTCCAAAAAACTCTGTTACAATGTGTCTCCAAAGACTCCAACTTGTGGGACATACAGAAAGAATGTATCCAAACAGGCAGCTCATTGGATTCCCACATACTTGAAAAATAAGATCCAACTGATGAAAACAAACAGGAAGAGACCTTAAGAAATTGGAATCACTACATTTCCAGTATTCTGATGTAGTGATGAGTCACACAGAGTGCAGTCTCACAGTAGCTTGATCGATGCTTGTACTTGTGTATGTAGTATATGCAAGTGTGTACAGCGTCTATTCTGGTGTACTCACAATATGCTAATTTAGTGGCTGAGCAGTAAACCGGATCCCTACTCGGTTCCAGTGTGCTGTGCTAATTATTCTTCTTCACTTGACATTTATGCTTGGAGCTGCAAGAGAGGTCATTTTCCAGATAGTGCCACAAAAACAACAAATTCTCAGATATCAGTTTAACTTACACTCTTCAACATCATAGACAACATTTCACATTAATATGTTGCAGAACACTAGATTAGTGTTAAAATTGCCAGAGTAAACATTGTTCTCCATGTGACAGATTGTCACCCAACGTCCAAAATAGATAAATTTTATATCTCTGCACAGAGAAGCAGCTGGTTGCTCATTGTCATCTGTGGTGCTAATCAATGGGTCGAGCTCGTTGCTGGCACAGTGCCACCACAGAGTAAGTGGCCCCTCATCCCAGCAGGTGGCGATGTTTTAACACCCGTATAGCTCCCCAGACTTACCACGTCTGTGGATAACTCCGTCTCTGCACAGAACTTCCCACATTTCCCACACAGTGGGCCATAGTGCCTTTTACACACAATAAATCTTCAAACTTATTTCATTGGCTAAGTTAAAATTCGAGTGTGACATGCTATTTCGTAAAAAATAGCAAACGGTAGACATGGATGTTATTGTGACTCTTTCCTAAGGCAACATTTGTGTATTACACTTGTAGAAGTGCTCTGCAACATAAAACAGTAGACCGTAAGTTCAAACAATGGAAACTCCAGGTTGGAATATCAGCAGTGTAGGAAAAGATAGAGTGCTAATTACCATAAAGATGGCACGTTAAAATGCAGACAGGCACACTTAAGACACTTACACATAAGCTTTTGGCCACAACCTTCATCAGAAAAAGAAATAGAAATACACACCATTCATTAACACAAGCAAGCACACCTCACACACGCATGACCGCCAACTCCGACAGCTCAGACCAGAATGCTAGTCTGTAAGTTTGCTACACAATAAAATAATTATTCTGAGCTACAAAAAAATGGATTCAAAGAACTAAACTGCTTGAAGAAAAAAAAGGGAAGCTCCCTGAAGCAACGTAGTTTCACAAGTGTGCATACCAGTGGTAAATTATGAGAGTCGCAACTCTCTGAAATGGATACAAAGGCCACCAGATTGCATTAGCTTTGTTTGTGTCTGGGATTGTTACCATGAATGGTAGGAGCTATAAGAGATGTGAAGAGTGTAAGATGTTGAGTGATCCCTGTGAAGGACACAGATGCCCTGTACTTCTGTGAGTCAGCATTATCAGCACATAACAAAATTTGAAGGGGCCTAATTGTGTGTCTCCATTTGCCAGGCTGATTGAATTATGCAATATGCAGATTTGTGAGACATTCAGACGTGGTAGTGGCCCCATGTTGTACTGCTTGGGAACGTAAGGGCGGCGTGCTTGTCAGCAAGCTTCCAGTTGACCGTGTCTGACGAGCCCATGGGAGAATCGCTGTAATGTACGCCGAGCACATTGTAACCCTTTCACACCTGCACCTGTCATGTGATCAGCAGTGAGTCACATTCTGCAAGACCCGCAATGACAGTTGTCAGTGAGTATGACAACGACATAGGGAGAGGGCGTGTGGGGCAGCATCGGATATGACTTCAGGTCACTCTGACGGCACAGCAGTATGTCATGGACATCCTACATCCTCATTTGCTACCTCCATGTCCAACGGAGTTACAAGAGACAGAGCAGTGAAAACATATCCAGTTGTTGACTCACAAAACGGTTTTGAGCTGTGACGCATGTAGTCTCAAGTGAATCATTCATACAAAAAGAAAAGAAGAAGAAGCTAAAGTCAGAATGTGAAAAAATTGGAGAATGGAATAGATATTTGAAGACTTCACACTTGAAACTCCCAGTTTTCCTATTGTGAAAGTACCTTTGTGACCATATGCATTTCACTGACGATAAACTTTCTTTCTCCCCCTGGGTCTTGGCTCCATATTTTTTCATCCAGTTGAGTCATAATACTTGCATAGTATTTGTGAGGTATTGTTTCAGTCTTGCAAGCTAATCTAAAATACAATCCCTTTTGCATCCTAGAAAACAATGACCACTCTTTCTCTCCGATGAAGTCACCTTGGCTATTTTTGTGCAACTGCTGTTTCATTTCATCCACGGGAACAGATTGGTGCATAGAATCAGTTGTGTGTCAGATTGTCCCAAATTGTTTTTCACATTAGGTTGTAGTCAGGCTTCAACAGACATGCCACTCACTTTCTGGTACAGCCACTGCATCAGCTGGTTTGCACATCTTTTTAATTACTGATCTTGCAATATCACACTGTGTTCTTTCTCAGCATTTTCATATTTGATTGTAATTCTAGGAAGTTTGTTCATGAGTCATCTTACAAACATATGCCACATATGAATTCAGCCACCCATTCCTTAACTGTTGACTATGAAGGAACTCCCCCCATGAACCATGGACCTTGCCGTTGGTGGGGAGGCTTAAGTGCCTCAGCGATACAGATGGCCGTACCGTAGGTGCAACCACAACGGAGGGGTATCCGTTGAGAGGCCAGACAAACATGTGGTTCCTGAAGAGGGGCAGCAGCCTTTTCAGTAGTTGCGGGGGCAACAGTCTGGATGATTGACTGATCTGGCCTTGTAGCATTAACCAAAACGGCCTTGCTGTGCTGGTACTGCGAACGGCTGAAAGCAAGGGGAAACTACAGCCGTAATTTTTCCCGAGTACATGCAGCTCTACAACTTGACTAGAAGAAGAGATCGGTTGGTAGGACATGTTTTGAGGCATCAAGGGATCACAAGTTTAGCATTGGAGGGCAGTGTGGAGGGTAAAAATCGTAGAGGAAGACCAAGAGATGAATACACTAAGCAGATTCAGAAGGATGTAGGTTGCAGGAGGTACTGGGAGATGAAGAAGCTTGCACAGGATAGAGTAGCATGGAGAGCTGCTTCAAACCAGTCTCAGAACTGAAGACCACAACAACAACAACATGAATGAACTGACTCCTAATAAGTAAGATGATGCCTGTAGAAAAGTACAGCAAAACAGTAATCTCAAAAAAGGACAGGATAGACAGTACATTCTGTAGGACATATTAAAAATGATTGGTAAAAGAGACTTGCCGTGTTAAATGCAGCTTTTGATTACATGATAATTGAATTGGATAGATAAACAATCTACTCGCTAAGTGGCGGCAGAACACACACATAAAAGAAGATTATTATTAGGCGAGCTTTCAGAGCCAGTAGCTCATTCTTCAGGCAGAAGGGTTGAAGTGGAAGGAAGAGGGGTGAAGGATAGGTCTAGGAAAAAGGGTAGATTTTGAGAAAGTTACCCAGAACTGCAGATCAGGGGAGACTTTCCAGATGGGATGAGAAGGAAAGACTGATTCCACATCTACATACATACTCCACTAGCCACCATATGGTGCATGGCAGAAGGTACCCTGTCTCACTACAATAGTCTGAATAAAATTACTTGACAGTTGACATCAATCACTTGCTGCAACAATGTTGCCACATTGGCTACCAGCTACCGTTTGGTTACAGGTGACAACAAACAAGCGGCTCACTTCACAAATTATGTTAAATGTTTAACACAGAGCAATTTTTCTGGTGGCTGGTGCAAGGTATGTCAGAAATGTTGGATACTCTGTCGACTATTGATTTAATGTGATCAGTGACTGAACTGGGGCAGATGACCCGTTTTGTATCCCTGACTGTAAACTTGTGTCCTAACCCAGCCGAGAAAATTGTGGTCAACAGTCTGCAGCAGTACTAATATCACTATCGCTTTGTTCATGGCGATTAAAGCTAACCCTTAAGGGTAAACTCAAGACAACAAAAACTCAGTTTCAGGGCTGAAAGCAAATTGAAATTTCTCCGTGTCATTTGTTACCTGTAACTATCCTTACACTAGCTGCACATGCTGCCATGTTAGAAACCAGTGAACAGTCCGTGTGGGCCCTTAGTCGTGGATTATAGATGACTGAGGCAGATTCCAAATGAAGAAATAATGACAGGACAAAAAATAAGACCAAATAGAACAGTCAAAACAATGATGAAAAATGATGCAGCAAAGTATTAAAAATAAAAAAATACATTTAAACCAATTAATTGAATGAAAATAATAATCACACTCATTTGGTTAGATTTAGAAATAAAAATTTTGCTACATTGATGAGATTCGAACCTACGACATGCTACACATTAGCTTAATCTGCCAACCATTGTGCTATGCCACAGCACTGCATGAAGTATTTATATATGTGAATGTAGTGACCCTAAAAATTTCAGTTTCACGCAGTGTAGTGAAAAGCTTATCTAATGTAACATGATCTCTGTGAATATGATAACTATAAGTATGATACTGAATTACACCTTGTGCTGATTTATTCGGTAATGTTTGGTTAGTGCTATGAATGAAATGTGTGTCTTTCATTAGCATTGTTAATGTGTGTTGTTTTTGGTGTAGTTATCGCGTGTCATGAAATACATAATAAAAGTGTTGGGCTCATAATTCGGGATACAAATACATCAAGAAAGAATGCTGAACCAGGAATTGGAAGTGACTGGCCAATTTTGGTGGAGTTTGGCAACAGCAGACAGTTCAAGTGTGACACTGACAACTCTTATTGACGTTTGAAGTGCCAACTATCAAGTAATTTTAATTCGACTGTAGTCAGTTCCTTTCCCGTTCCATCTGCCAATCGAGTGGGGAAAAAGTGAATGTCTATATGCCTCTCTATGAGTCCTAATTTCTCGTCTCTTATCTTCATGGTCCTTATGCGTAATGTATGTTGGTGCAAGCAGAATTGTTCTGCAGTCAACACAGTGCTCCTCAAATTCCCTCCAGGGATTCCCATTTGAGTTCCAGAAACATCTCCATAATACTTGTATGTTGTTGTTTCAACCTACTGTTAACAAATCTAGTATCCTGCCTCTGAAATACCTCAATGTCTGCTTTAATTCGACCCCTTGTGGATCCCAGACACTCAAACTGTACTCAAGAAGAGATCACACTAGCACCCTATATGTGATGTCCATCACAGCTGAGCCACACAAGTAAAATCCACCCAACAAACGAAAGATGATTATTCACCTTCCCTACCATGACCCTCACAAGTTTGTTCCATTTCATATCACATTGCAAAGTTATGTCCAGATATTGAAACAATATGACTTCTTCATTCATGACACTACTAATGCTGGATTCTGGCACTATGGATTTGTTTTTCCGACTCATTTGCAGTAACTTATATTTTTCTACATTTAGGGTTAGCTGTCATTTATGGCACAAACTGGGAACTTTGTCCAAGTCATCTTTTATCCTCCTAAATCACTCAACAATGACACCTTCCATACACCACAACATCATCAGCAAACAACCATAGATTACTGTCCACTTTGTCCATCAGATCAGTTATGCACATAGAAAATATGAGTAATAGCGCTCCTATCACACATCCCTGGAACGATCCTAATGATACCCTAGTCACTGATGGACACTCACCATCGGGATAATGTAGTGGGTTCTATTACTTCAGAAGTCTTTGAGCCACTCACATGTCTGGGAACCTATTCCATGTGCTTGTACCTTTGTTAAAAGTCTGCAGTGAGGCACTATGTCAAATGCTTCTCGGAAATCAAGAAATATGGAATCTGGGTTTGTGAATTTTGTGATGGCAAACTTAGAGGAGCAATGCATCTGCATTAAATTTTGCGTGAAACTCAAGAAAACCTTTACAGAGATACACCAAATGATGCAGGGAGCCAATAGCGATGAGTGCTTAAGCCATACTCGGTGTTACGTATTATTCACACATTTTAAAAATGGCTTTACAAAAGTCAAAAATGATCCTTGTTCAGGACACTCTTAGATGTCCTCTGATGACGCTTGTGTCAGGAACGTCGACGAAATTGTGTGTGCCAGTCGAAGATTCACTGTCCGAGAGATTGTAGAAGAATGTAACATTTCAATTGGATCATGTTATGAAATGACACAGCATCTTGGAATGCATTGTGTTGCCGCCAAGTTCATTCCACGGCTCATGAGTCAAGACCAAAAAAACTTTTTGGATCTCACAAAAGAGAATGAGATGTTCCGTGTGAGAATAGTATGACCCCTGCAGACTTCTTTTTATTTCCAAAGTTGAAAAGGATGAAGTTTTGCAATGGAAGATGAGATAAAAGAAAATTCGCAGACGGCACTTTATGCGACCCAGCAAAAGGTGTGTCAAGACTGCTCCTGGAAGTGGAAATGATATTGGGAGCAGTGTATCAATTGTGGAGGAGAGTATTTCGAAGGAGACAATCCGTAGTAACTAAAAGATAAGCATAGAAAATTTTGTGGACAAAGTTCTGGAATTTTTTGAACAGACGTCGTATGACAAAAGAGCATGCTGAGTTGCCCATGAGCGATGCTTTGTACTGATTTGTGGACATAAACTTATTGGTCTCTATGAAACTGATTAGATTCAAACCCAGAATATGTTCAAGAATTCTGCAGCAAACTGATGTTACGGGTATTGGTCTGTAATTTCGTGGGTCTGTTCTTTTGCCCTTCATATATACAGGAGACGCCTCTGTATTTTTTTCCCCAGTTGCTTAGGTCTTTCTGCTGGGTGAGAGATTCACAATAAATACAAGCTAAGTAAGGGTCCAGTGCCATATAGCACTTTTTGTAAAACCAAATTGAGATTCCATCTGCAACTGGCGACTTATTTGTTTTTAATTATTTCAGGTGTCAGGGATGCTTACGAGGGTGGTTTGAAAAGTTCTTGAAACAGAATAGAAAAAAAGTACTTATGTCACTGAAACTTTTTTGTTTTCCAATGTACCCTGCTTGTAGATTAATTCACTTGGTCCAACAGTGTTCCAATACCTTGATCCCATCTCGACAATGATTTTCCTCCAGGCCTACAAAATAGTTGTCAACTCAGGCTACCAATTCTTCATTTAAGTGAATCTTCATCCACAAAGAAAAATTTTCTGTTTAGGGAAGAGGCATGTGTGGCAACAGTTCATACCTTAGTTTGTGTAATTTTACCATGGCGATGGCACACGCGTGCGAGCGTGCATTGGCTTGATGCTAGATGACTTTCTTCCTTATTAAACCTGGCCTTTTTCGTATACCTTTTGTTGTAATTTGTCCAGAAGGTTAGCATAATATTCTCCAGTAATTGTTTGCCCAGTGGGGAGACAATGTACAAACAGAATCCCCTTCTCATCCCAGAACACTGATGCCATGATCTTCCCAGCTGAAGGAATTAGGTGGCACATCCCAGAACACTGACGCCAAGTCCTTCCCCGCTGAAGGAGTTTGGCGGCAGAGATTCAGCATATTTCCACTGCTTTGATTGTTGCTTTGTCTCGGGGCTTCCCCCATGAACCATGGACCTTGCCGTTGGTGGGGAGGCTTGCGTGCCTCAGCGATACAGATAGCCGTACCGTAGGTGCAACCACAACGGAGGGGTATCTGTTGAGAGGCCAGACAAACGTGTGGTTCCTGAAGAGGGGCAGCAGCCTTTTCAGTAGTTGCAGGGGCAACAGTCTGGATGATTGACTGATCTGGCCTTGTAACATTAACCAAAACGGCTTTGCTGTGCTGGTACTGCGAACGGTTGAAAGCAAGGGGAAACTACAGCCGTAATTTTTCCCGAGGACATGCAGCTTTACTGTATGATTAAATGATGATGGCGTCCTCTTGGGTAAAATATTCCGGAGGTAAAATAGTCCCCCATTCGGATCTCCGGGCGGGGACTACTCAAGAGGACGTCGTTATCAGGAGAAAGAAAACTGGCATTCTACGGATCGGAGCGTGGAATGTCAGATCCCTTAATCGGGCAGGTAGGTTAGAAAATTTAAAAAGGGAAATGGATAGGTTAAAGTTAGATATAGTGGGAATTAGTGAAGTTCGGTGGCAGGAGGAACAAGACTTTTGGTCAGGTGATTACAGGGTTATAAATACAAAATCTAATAGGGGTAATGCAGGAGTAGGTTTAATAATGAATAGGAAAATAGGAATGCGGGTAAGCTACTACAAACAGCATAGTGAACGCATTATTGTGGCCAAGATAGACACAAAGCCCATGCCTACTACAGTAGTACAAGTTTATATGCCAACTAGCTCTGCAGATGATGAAGAAATTGATGAAATGTATGACGAGATAAAAGAAATTATTCAGGTAGTGAAGGGAGACGAAAATTTAATAGTCATGGGTGACTGGAATTCGTCAGTAGGAAAAGGGAGAGAAGGAAACATAGTAGGTGAATACGGATTGGGGGGAAGAAATGAAAGAGGAAGCCGCCTTGTAGAATTTTGCACAGAGCATAATTTAATCATAGCTAACACTTGGTTCAAGAATCATAAAAGAAGGTTGTATACCTGGAAGAATCCTGGAGATACTAAAAGGTATCAGATAGATTATATAATGGTAAGACAGAGATTTAGGAACCAGGTTTTAAATTGTAAGACATTTCCAGGGGCAGATGTGGATTCTGACCACAATCTATTGGTTATGAACTGCAGATTGAAACTGAAGAAACTGCAAAAAGGTGGGAATTTAAGGAGATGGGACCAGGATAAACTGAAAGAACCAGAGGTTGTAGAGAGTTTCAGGGAGAGCATAAGGGAACAATTGACAGGAATGGGGGAAATAAATACAGTAGAAGAAGAATGGGTAGCTCTGAGGGATGAAGTAGTGAAGGCTGCAGAGGATCAAGTAGGTAAAAAGACGAGGGCTAATAGAAACCCTTGGGTAACAGAAGAAATATTGAATTTAATTGATGAGAGGAGAAAATATAAAAATGCAGTAAATGAAGCAGGCAAAAAGGAATACAAACGTCTCAAAAATGAGATCGACAGGAAGTGCAAAATGGCTAAGCAGGGATGGCTAGAGGACAAATGTAAGGATGTAGAGGCTTGGCTCACTAGGGGTAAGATAGATACTGCCTACAGGAAAATTAAAGAGACCTTTGGAGAGAAGAGAACCACTTGTATGAATATCAAGAGCTCAGATGGCAACCCAGTTCTAAGCAAAGAAGGGAAGGCAGAAAGGTGGAAGGAGTATATAGAGGGTTTATACAAGGGCGATGTACTCGAGGACAATATTATGGAAATGGAAGAGGATGTAGCTGAAGATGAAATGGGAGATAAGATACTGCGTGAAGAGTTTGACAGAGCACTGAAAGACCTGAGTCGAAACAAGGCCCCGGGAGTAGACAACGTTCCATTAGAACTACTGATGGCCTTGGGAGAGCCAGTCCTGACAAAACTCTACCATCTGGTGAGCAAGATGTATGAGACAGGCTAAATACCCTCAGACTTCAAGAAGAATATAATAATTCCAATCCCAAAGAAAGCAGGTGTTGACAGATGTGAAAATTACCGAATTATCAGTTTAATAAGTCACAGCTGCAAAATACTAACGCAAATTCTTTACAGGCGAATGGAAAAACTGGTAGAAGCGGACCTCGGGGAAGATCAGTTTGGATTCCGTAGAAATGTTGGAACACGTGAGGCAATACTAACCTTACGACTTATCTTAGAAGAAAGATTAAGAAAAGGCAAACCTACGTTTCTAGCATTTGTAGACTTAGAGAAAGCTTTTGACAATGTTGACTGGAATACTCTCTTTCAAATTCTGAAGGTGGCAGGGGTAAAATACAAGGAGCGAAAGGCTATTAACAATTTGTACAGAAACCAGATGGCAGTTATAAGAGTCGAGGGCCATGAAAGGGAAGCAGTGGTTGGGAAAGGAGTGAGACAGGGTTGTAGCCTCTCCCCGATGTTATTCAATCTGTATATTGAGCAAGCAGTAAAGGAAACAAAAGAAAAATTCGGAGTAGGTATTAAAATTCATGGAGAAGAAATAAAAACTTTGAGGTTCGCCGATGACATTGTAATTCTGTCAGAGACAGCAAATGACTTGGAAGAGCAGTTGAACAGAATGGACAGTGTCTTGAAAGGAGGATATAAGATGAACATCAACAAAAGCAAAACGAGGATAATGGAATGTAGTCAAATTAAATCGGGTGATGCTGAGGGGATTAGATTAGGAAATGAGACACTTAAAGTAGTAAAGGAGTTTTGCTATTTAGGGAGTAAAATAACTGATGATGGTCGAAGTAGAGAGGATATAAAATGTAGACTGGCAATGGCAAGGAAATCGTTTCTGAAGAAGAGAAATTTGTTAACATCGAGTATAGATTTAAGTGTCAGGAAGTCGTTTCTGAAAGTATTTGTATGGAGTGTAGCCATGTATGGAAGTGAAACATGGACGATAACCAGTTTGGACAAGAAGAGAATAGAAGCTTTCGAAATGTGGTGCTACAGAAGAATGCTGAAGATAAGGTGGGTAGATCACGTAACTAATGAGGAGGTATTGAATAGGATTGGGGAGAAGAGAAGTTTGTGGCACAACTTGACTAGAAGAAGGGATCGGTTGATAGGACATGTTTTGAGGCATCAAGGGATCACAAATTTAGCATTGGAGGGCAGTGTGGAGGGTAAAAATCATAGAGGGAGACCAAGAGATCAGTACACTAAGCAGATTCAGAAGGATGTAGGTTGCGGTAGGTACTGGGAGATGAAGAAGCTTGCGCAGGATAGAGTAGCATGGAGAGCTGCATCAAACCAGTCTCAGGACTGAAGACCACAACAACAACATTGTCTCTGGGGTATAGTAGTAAACCAAAGTTTCTTCGTGGTCACAAACCAGCACAAAAGATCTTGTTTGTTTCTCCTAAAACAGGCCAAACATTGTTGTGATATGTCCATTCTCATGCGTTTTTGACCCAGCGTCAAGAGTCGCGGCACCCATCTTGTGAATACCTTTCAGATACATCTGGCAAGCGTGAGCAATTTCATGCCCTCTAAATTGGTGATCCTCCTTGATCATTATGCGCACTTTTGCAATGATTTCTAGAGTAGTGACTCATCTTGGCTGACCTATTCATGGATGATCATCATCTAAGCTCTCCTGACCAAATTTAAATTCATTTATCCACTTGGCAACAGTTGAAGACAAAGGAGCAGATTCCCCTGGTGTATTCTGGAAATCGGCATGAATGTCCTTCACTTTCATACCTTTCTTTATGAAGTAATTAATCACTGCTTGAATCTCGACCCCCCCCCCCCCCCTGTACTGTCACGTCTTTGCAGATCACTACACAGGAACAACAACAGAGCCGTGTCACTGCCACAGCTCTCTTCCAAGAGCACTGACATGGCACGTGTTTACAGGCAACAGTCCAACGAATATCATGTGAACAACTTGTGCTAGCGCTGGCCTCTTGTGGTGATTGTTGTTAGGTGTCTTTGTGCTATTGTCAAATGACGGTATGTTTATATGATTCTCTTGCATGAATGATTTCTTGAATGCAAAATTTAAAACATTTATCTCCTACTGCCACACCAGACTGGTCAAGTGACTTGATGGAAAACTTTGACTCACTTAGTGATTTTACATAGGACAATAATTTCCCCTGCTTCTCAGCCAGATCTTTTGCTGAGGTATGACAGTGGTAGTAACCTTTCCTTGTTGGCATTTGGCATTCTCTTTTGAACTAAGAGTGCAGTAGCTTTTCCTTCCTCAGTATTTTCTGAATTTCATTGTTAAACCACAGTGGCTGTTTTGCATCCATAATTCGTTTACTAGGTACAGACTTGTTGAGAGTGCAATTCACGAACTATTTAAGCTTTGACCATAATCTCTCTACGTCCATCTTAATGGATCTAAGTGATGTCAGTTCTGTCTAAGTGAGATGCTAACATCTGCTTATCTGCTCTTTCTGGCATGAACATTTTCCTAGCCTTCTTGACTGATTTATTAATTTTTGAAACCTTAGTTGTTATGATGTTATCATGATTATTAATCCCCATCTCTATGCTGAAGTCATTGATGATATCTGGCCTGTTTGTAACTACAAGGTCTAAGATATTTCCATTGCATGTGGCGTGCCAAACTAGGTGCTCAAGACAATTTTCGAAAACCACATTCAAAAGTGCTTCACAAGATTGACTGCACCCCCTGTAATAAAGGCATAGGCTACCATCTATACTCAGTAGGCTAAATTCACCTCCAACCAGTATTGCATGATCTAGGTATTTACATGCTACTGTCTGTAGACTTTCTTTGAATGGCTCCAAAACTGTCATAGCAGAACCGGGTGGCTGATTAAAACATCCATTAATTAACGTGATTTCACATAGACTTGTTATAGGCAACCAGATAACTTCACTGTCACAATCAGCTTTGACCTCAATAGAGACAATGGACACTTCCTCTCCTACAGTGTCTAACCTGCCTTTCCGATATACATTCCATTAATCACTAAATATGTCAGAGCTTTCTACTCTGGGCTTCAGCCAGCTCTCAGTCTCTGAGAATAATTTGAGTTGGAGACTTCCCTGGATGGCAGTAAATTCGGAAACTGTGTTACAAGTACTTTGACAACTGATAAAATTTTGACAATCTACACTGGAGTGAATTCAAAAGATAAACCTCAACCAACATTGAATGTATCTTGGTGATAAAGAGCCAAAATAAATAAATTGATGATTTTATTCCATTTCATCTGATTGAATGAAACACACACAGCATAACTACTCAGAAAACAACTATAGTGCGGATTACATTTACTATCATACATGTAGCACTCTGAGAACATTTCACCTTGTCATAGTAGTCCTGTGTTTTGGAACTAGGCAGTGCTTCATTTCACAAAGCGAAAGGAATGGCTTGTGTGTAAAAAAAAAAAAAAAAAAAAAAAAAAAAAAAAAAAAAA
Source organism: Schistocerca serialis cubense (assembly GCF_023864345.2). NCBI lineage: Eukaryota > Metazoa > Arthropoda > Insecta > Orthoptera > Acrididae > Schistocerca > Schistocerca serialis. The sequence goes on along the minus strand of NC_064649.1, from coordinate 183,789,455 downwards.
AAAAAAAAAAAAAAGAGGAAATAGTGGTTGCTGGTGTTTTTAACACCATCATTCAATTTAGTTCCTATTGTGAACTTTGCAGCTGGGATATGTAAATGCTCTGAGACTGCTATTGATAATATCTTTATGAACAAATCTAGGGGAAAAAAGTCATATCACAAAACCAATAGTAAATGGACTACCTGATCACGACGTGCAGCATCTTGTGTTAAATGTTGAAACTTGTCAGGATAAAAAAATATTAAATCTGAGTACAGGAGGATAATAAATAAGCCAGAAATTGAGGAATTCAGGAAATTGCTCAAAGACATGAACTGTAGAGATGTTTACCTGACTCAAATGGAAAATACAAAGCATTTATTAATAAAGTTACCTCCTCTTTTGAAAATTGTTTTCCCCTAAAGGTAACTCAAATCACACAGAAAAGTCAAAAGATAAACCATGGATTACACAAGGAATAAAGATATCATGTGGGGCAAAAAGGAGACTGTATCTACTATCTAGGAACATTTCTGATATTAGCATTGTAATGCATTACAAAGAATACTGCAAAATATTGAATCAAGTAATCCAGAAATCGAAGTAGCTTTATTAAGAGAAAAAGATAATTGTATCGGGCAACAAAATAAGAACTGTATGGGATATAGTGAAGACAGAGAGAAGTGGGGCCAAAAAGGAAGTGGAACAGATAGCTCTAAAAGTAAATGAGACTTTGGTAACAAGTGCATGTAGTGTTGTAAATCTCTTAAGCAACACTTAATTTTTGTTACTGACAGCTCGGGGTTATCAGGTTTGGTGAATGGTGCAATGGAGTATCTGGGATCAGTCTTTGAAGAACATCGTGTAGAACCTATTCGAGGAACTTTGAATTCCAACCATTGCTTCTCAGTATACTTACTCCTTAATGAAATTTGTTGCAAGTTATATATCTATATTTCCAACAAATAGCTCAATACATATTATCAATACTAGGAATAAGAAAAATCTACATAAAGACCTAAAATCACTTATGTTGGTCCAAAAGGGGGTCCAATATTCAGGAACACACATTTTCAATAATTTACCAGCAACCATTAAAAACTTGGTTTCAGATCAAGCACAGTTTAAACAGAGTTTGAATGACTTTTTGATAGGCAATGCCTTCTACTCTATAGATGAATATCCTAACAGAGACTGTTAGGCCAGCGTAAGTATAAATATGTTAGATTTAAGTTTTGACAGCACTTGGTTGCAACAGTCAATATTAGGTATTTTGTGTATGCTAAATTTATTAATAGTGCATAACAATGTTTCATTCTGACAGCGTATTAATTCTGTAAATATTAGCTTTTCCAGTTTACTGTATTGTATTCACCTATTTTGACAATCTCGTGACAAATGATCAGGGTAGTATTCATTATATTAAAATGTTTTGTGTTATACATTCTGACATGTTCCACACCCTCGAGAATCATCTCATTTTTTCGGTGTATGTAACGAAAACTGAATCAAATCAAATCCAATCACCATCTCTCATCATGTAATAACTTCACTTCTTCTTCTTTTCTTGTCATCTCCTGTTTTTCCAGTACTCGTCCATCTCCTCCTCATGTTTTCCCCCTTTATTCTATTTGTGTTGTTCTCAATCCCCTATTTCTTCTGCATCGAAAGCCTTTTATTTTTATTTATTTTTTTTTTTTATCGAGGTGAGTCTCTATGGACTGCGTGGTAACAACCGACTTCACTCTAGTGTCCAGGTCTTGTACTTGCTCCAACTTTGACTTCCTGCCAGTATCTTCTGAGTCCCTCCAAGAAGTGCCTTTTTATGCCCTTCAGATAATGGTCCTCACTGTCTTTCGGATGTTGATGCCATGTTAAAACCTTGGTAGTTGGTCACCAATCTTCTAAATTTGTTCCTTTCAGGAATTTCTCTCTGAGACACCAATCTGCTTAAGATCTTTTTCACATTCTTTGAACCATCTCGGCCTCGTTTTCTTAGATAGGATGAAACTCTGTATTCTTTTTGTTAGTCGATCACCATCCATTTTCATGAGATGACCATAAAATAACAATCATTTCTTCGTAATGGCTGCTGTGATAGGTTCTGTCTTGCTGCACGAGTCCTCATTTGCTCTCATTCGCCATTGTCCATCGACCCATCTATTACCTTAGGATTTTCCTTAATATCCTACACTCACGCTTTTCCAGCCGCTCAGCTTGACCTTGTCTATTCGTGGTCAAAGTTTTGGATGCTTATAAGCCCTCAGGTTTTACAACTGTATTATAATGTTGGAACTTGGCCCATATACTCATAGACTTTTTGTTATAAGTATTCTTTGTCAGTTGGTATGCTTGGTCTAACTTCCTCATCCCGACAATTGCTTCTTCTTTTAATCCATTCTCCTGGTGGATGACTTCACCGAGATACCTGAAATTCTTAACTCATCCGATTTTTTCCCAGGTTGGTTATCATCCATTCAGGTCCGTTACACATGTTCATCATATATTTTGTCTTTTGAATAGAGATCTGGAGTCTAACTTTTTTCAGCAATTTCTGACAGCCTATTTATCTTGTTGACTGCTGACTCTATGTTGTTAGCAAAAATGGCCAGGGCAGCCGCAAAATCTAAGCAGTCAATGCACACCCCTTTGTTCTTAGGACCAAGTCTGAACCACTCTTCATTTGTTTCTTCTTGGGCTAATAACTTTCTCCACTCTCGAATGACCTTTTCCAAGACACAATTGAAAAGGAGAGGTATAGTCCATCTCCTCGTCTTATGTCCGTTCTGGTTGTAAAGGGTTCAGATACCTCACCCATAAATTTAATTTTTGACACTGTGTTAGTAAGAGTTTGTTTGATCAGCTTTCTTGATGTATTATCCATCCCAAACTTTTCCAAAATATTCATTAATGCCTGTCAGTCGATGGAGTTATATACTTTTTGAAAATCAACAAACATGACCACATAGTTATTTCTTCCAGTTTTTTGGACCTGATGATGTTCTTCAGGCTAAAGATCTGTTCTGCGCAAGAATCGCCCTTTCGGAAACCAGCTTGATAGTCCCCAATCAGTTGGTTACAATGACCTTCTATTCTATTCTGTATCACTTTGGAGAGAATCTTATATGGAACAGATACTAATGAGGTACCCCTATAGTTATTGACATTCAATTTATCACCTTTTTTGTGTAGACGATGGATTAAAGCTGACTGCCATTCAGTTGGTATCATCCCAGCTCTCCAGATCTCCTCAAAAAGTTGGACTAGTATATCTAGAGTTTCATTATTTGCCAGCTTCAGTAGTTCCACCACTATTGAATCCTCTCCAGCTGCCTTATTATACTTAAAGTTGTTGATGATCTCTTTGGTCTCCTCTTTACTAGATGGAGATGAGGGGTAGTTTGTGGATTGGGGCACATACACGGAATCTTTCTTTTGGTTCATCACAATTAAGTAGGTTTTCAAAGTAACAAGACATGATCTTGCAGTTTTCTTTGTTGGTCAGGCCGAGTGTGGTGTGCGTACTGTAAGACCTTCAGTACACACACCATCAGATTATTTGACTTGTTGCTCTAACGAAGTAAGCGAGTGTCAGCAATATGTCTCGTGGTCTTATCATGGTGTGTTTATCTTCTGCCATTAGGTCAGATGATAGAAATGCCACTTGCACGCTTAGAGTAGCAGATTGACGGTGACCAACTTTAAACAGAACTTGATTAATTTTCACACACATTTATTAAAATAATAACAAATATAAAAATTACTTAACTTGGTTCTGGATGCTATTTACAATTGACAATCTGAAGTTCTTTGGGATTGGTACGTTAATCTTATTCTCACATATATCTCAGATACTTGACAAAAGTGTCTATACATTTATCTTCATGGCTATGTACAGGAATATGGTAATCTTATTAGGCGCAGACTGAATCTTGACTATGGACTGGTACAGACAATTGTAGAACTCGACAGACTGGTACAGACTAATGCAGACTGGTACAGACTAATGCAGACTGGTACAGACTGGTGCAGACAAATGCAGACTGACTGATCGAAGGTCTTTACACTCGTTATAATACCTCGCACGTTCATGTATCACTGCGCGAGTGTTATGCGCAAGGAGAAAATGTTCTATGTTAGCAGAAATCTCATTGGCTGCGCTACATATTAATAAGTGGATCAGCGGAAGCAGAATTTGGTCCGTCTCTATGGGAGCGCCATGTCATAGTGCGGAGATGGACGAGCGCTGCGCCTGCGCTGTTGTGCTTAGCGGGGCGCACTCTAGTGGGAAATTTGTGTACGCGCTGAATATGCGGAACTATGTACACAACACTGAGCTTTCCATTTTCGTCTCTAAAACAAAAACTAGGGGCTTGGTATCCTTTCAAATTCGATTTGAACGTCTGATAGAAGTCTCTGACATTGTTTATCTGGAAACGCTGATCGATCTGTTCTAACTGCGGTTTCTCATGCAATTGCTTAGACCTTCATAGAGTTCTGGCTGCATATTTTCGAACTTCATGGAATATATCAAAATCATCAGGTCTCCTGGTAGAGTTCCACTTTTTCCATGCACTTGCTGTTTGGGCCACCACCTCGCCACAAACCTCATTCCTGATTCCTCTTTTTAGCTGTCAGGATTGTAGTATTAGCTGCTTGTTGGATCATGGAGGCAATGTCTGCCCATTTATGGGATTCAACTGTCAGTTACTGGTGGCATTGTTCCAATATGTTTTGATTGATTTTGAGCTTCGCAATATCATATTTATGAATTTTATTTCCGGTTTTCACGGTCTTATTGAGAGGGATGAAATTAATTTTGATCTTGGAGAGGTGATGATCCTTTTAAATTCAGTATTTTATCTGTAAAAAGGTTTCTTTCTATTATTTCTGATTGTTTGATGTTGTTTCTTTCTTATTTCTGTAATCCATGCTATCATTGATTCCTTCTTCCAGAACTACTCATTCAGTATAGGTCTCTAAAAAAAGATTAATCTTCTTTTAGCCATTACTTCTGATATTTTCTCAAAATTTTTGTAGATCTCCTCATTACTTCTCATTTTCCAGCCATCTGTAGCTTGTATTGCAACCATTATTTTCTAATAATCCTCCTTTGAGGATCCTCTGTTCTGTCCAGCTTATAGTTCATCATTAGGCATCCTCATCCATATAAACATCCTGGTCATACCACTGTGGGGTAGTGTTTTAGTTTTGTTTTTTTTAGTTGTGCATTTCTTGTTGTAAATATCCTTTGTCAAACGATTTGCTCTCTCCAGTTTGCTGACTCTTGCATCTACTGTTAATTCTTCTAGTCCATTTTGTTGTACAGTTTGTCCAATATATTTAAATTTACTTACTAATGCTATTTTACATTTTTGTTTTTCTAAGAATGTTGATGCATTGTTTGAAATTGTCATCAATGTTGTTTTTTCAGCTGAAATTTTGGGACCAGCTCTCTTTGCTATTTCTTCCAAAAGATTTCTTTCAATAACTGTCTGTCAGATTTTTTGAAAGTATATCAGAATCATCTGCAGAAGCCAGGCAGTTTACCTTAATTCCACTTGTTATTCGTCCTAAAATTATTGGTTCAATTTTGTGATTTTTTTTTCTCCAAATTCCAGATACTTTCTATTTTTTCTAGAATGCAGTGTTACAGTAAAGGTGATAAACTGTCCCCTTGTCTAACACCAGTTTTTATTTCAAATGGTTGAGATACTTCTCCCATAAATTTAGCTTCAGTCATCCTATTTGCTATTGTTTTGAGGATTATGTTTGCTTTAACACAAAATTCTTTGATGATTTTACCTATAGTTTCTCTGCCTACCAAATCAAATGTTTTCTTGAAACCAATACATGATACTATTATAGGTTTGGTTATTAGCAGTCTGTGGAGGATTATCGATTTTCTAATAAACATCTGCTCTGTGCAGGGTCTTCCCTTTCTAGAGCTCCTCGAGATTCTCCCAGTTATTTGTCTAAAGTTTCTACAACTCTGTCCATAGAATTTTTGATAATATTTTGTATACCACTGGCAGAAGTGAGGCATCTCTGCCATTTTTGACATTTTGTGTGTCCCCTTTTTTTCATAGCTGTGGATTAATGCTTTCCATAATCTCTTCAGCTTTCCAAATGTTCTCAAACAGCAGTTGTAGATCATTTGTGTGTTCTGACTATTTCAATAATTTTGCTGTAGTGGAGTCTTCATTTGTTGCTTTGAAGTTTTGGAAGATATGATGGCTTCATGAATTTATTGCTCTGTTAGTGGAAAATCTTCCTCCAGATGTTGTGGGACTGCTATTATATATTGCTACAATGTGCTGTTATTATTGTTGTTGTTGTTGTTGTTGTTGTTGTTTGGTTGCCTGTTCTTCAGCACTTTCTTTCTGTTTCGTTTATCTATTTGCCGCCATTTTAGCCCATTTACCGGTATTTTCAGCTTGTTCTTCACTTATTTGACCTTTTGGTGGCTCCTCTTGAAGAGATCTTATTTCTCAGCATTTAAAATTATATCATCTGCTGCTCTTTCGCAACTGAATTTCATCATGTCCATCTTCCTTGACTCAAGATCCTGAATTTTCATCCTTAATTCTTGAACAGTCTCATTTCTCTTTTTACGTTTTCCAGATGAAGAAACTTTTGGTCCTCAAAGCTAAGATTAGTATCAGTTTTTTTATTTGTTTCTGCCTATGGCTGCTATATCTCTTTAGTTAGAATATTTTCTCTCTCTGTATTTGATTATAGTCTAAGTCTGAATATTTTTATAAGTACATTTATTGCTGTAGCATTGAGTAAAATAAATTGTATTGCACTGCCTGTAGCATGTAGCACCATTTTGACTGTTAGTCCTCTTGCTGTGCAAAAAGTAACTTTGATGATTACTTAATGCAAGTATTTTGTAAGAGCTGTGGAACGGTTAGTATCTGTTTATATTTTTCTGATTAATTCAAGCTCGTCAATGCACATCCTGTGTTAAGGAAATATTTGAACTGAATTTACTGTGTGTTAAATATAAGCAGTGGATCCATTGCGGTAGTCTTTTTGGTAGAAATATGTCAAGGTGAACAAAACAGGAGATGGTGAAGGAAGAGAGGGAAAAGATCAACATTTGCTTCTCATCAGCAATATAACTGGGTTGCAACATTCAGTGAAAATTATCTGTGACAGGAAGTTGTCAGAAATACATTTTTTGAAGAAACTTTATGTTTGTATAAGCATTTATTAAATTTAAAAAGTTGGATTTCATCTGTTAATACAAAAGATAATGTTTTGCATTGCAGGCATGATGAACCTGTCAAAGATGAAGAATCGGCCAATGATTCTTATTGGAGGATAACAGTATGTATAACTTAAACTTGAGATTCTTGAAAATAAAGCTAGTCAGTATTTCTTAACAGTACTGATTTAAATATATCTAAAAGATCGCTGTTACCTAAATGAAAGTTGATGAGCAAAGTCTTAGTGGACATTTGTATAAAATTGTCATAGGTGTTATTTACAAGAAGAGTAAATAGTTTCAATAGGAATGTGGTGAGACATTTAACAAATGTCATGACCACACATTAATAGGACCTTATAACACTACCATTATGATATTAGTATGCTTTTACGTAAATAACAGAAACCCTGTCTCTATGTTGCCACGTATAACCCTCTTACTAAAATTTAGTTTAGTTTCCAAATAAAATACACTATGGAAGGATAGTCCTGTTTATAGGAAAAGATAATCAATAGAGTTATCCTTCTTACAGGATTTACCATGTGTTGCGTCTAATGGACTATTCACTTCTTTTCCTAAGATCTTACCCAGTGGCTAGATAGGAACACAGTATGAATAATAATATACTGAAGCTAGGACAACTCATTTCCAAGTTCATTTAGTGATTTAAAACATGTACTTAATGGTCACCAACCTATCCTGGCAATGAAATAGTGAAGTATTGGAGAAGCAGAAATGTGAATTTTGCCTACTTTCTTGCTACTGTTTAGTTTGGCTCTTCAAATAAATTACCCCACTTAAACAATTTTGGGCTACATCTTTATACATTATGTTTTTAAAAAAGAAAAAACCCAGTAGATTACTTCAAGGAAGGTAAAAAAAATTAGCCGGGGTGGGGGGGGACTACCTTTAGAAAAGCACTTTCCATAATCAAGAAACTTAAATACTTAGACACTAAAGCACACACTTTTTAACTGAACATTTCACTTAAAGAAAACCTCTTTCTTGGTGGAATTTACTTTCAGAAGCTATTATTCTTTGAACTAATTCTGTATAGCCATCTAACAGGTTCTAGTAACTTGGCTTCACTCTGATTGAATTTTATGTAAGCAAACCATAACACTTTGCAATAGTTAAGAAAACATTTTTATTATTTACTCAAAGCAATTTAAATGGTGCCTCTTTATATTAACTTGGCACTTCATAAGTCTGTAAAACAGGACACTCGGATTAATCAAACACCAGGAAGGAACCCTATACAGATGTATGATTAGGATGAAATAACAGGGTGAGCCAGTTTCCGTAAAGTTCAAGAATGATTATTAAAACACAGTTTAAATTAATGGTTCATGCTGTACAAAGGTAAAAATAGAAAAAAATCTTATCTGGTGGCTGTAGGCTTGGGTGTGGCGAACAGTTATGATGGCTACACTACCCACACTACGGCCTGCAAGTTTCTTGCTGTACGGGCTCAATTTATCTTCTTGGCTTCATTCAGTTTTACATACAGTAGCTCAACAACTCGCAGCTATGCTGTAAGCTGTTTGCAGTCTTCAACCGAGGCATTTTTATGAAAATTTGCAGGCAAAGCTTCTGCTCCACAAAGGAGTTACCTCAATCACTGCTGCCTTCAGACTGTGTGACTTACTTCCCGAACTTGCTCAAGGTAGCACGCCAATTCGCCTTTCGCACCTTTTCCACTCGCCACAGCCATTTTCGTTTCAAACAAAAGCACACTGGCTTTTACATAACACCTATTTCTTACATTGTTCAAAAGCATGACCATTTCTTAAATTGTCAAATTTACAACAACATGAACAATTTATACACACACATATTTTTAAATACAAAATGTTATCAAAACATTATTTAGACACTTGGTATCCTTTGTAGAGGACTTGGGCAGGTTTGTCCCATCCTAGTACACATTATTTTGTTACTACCCTTCAGATATTCCATTTAGCTACATCTACAATAATTCCCAATGTTCTGCCTTTTGAGGTGTCCAGTGTGGGTTGCTCTCCACTTCCTGGGTGTATTGTATCGAGTTACCTTTTTCAAATTTCCATGAGGGTTTATCAATGTATTTTGTAACTGATATTTCAGCACCAATGATAACTTTTGTGAGCCAATGTACACTCCTTGAAAAATGTTTCAGTACTACTATTGAGTGATTCAGTGGTAATTTGTTCTCATCAGTGGAAAAGATGGATGGGTCAGGTTTTGTATCAGTTTCCATCTGCCTGCCCAAAACGTTTTAAATTCCTTGGCATCAAACTTAGATAATTTCTTGTGTGTTGATCCATTCGAACAATGGTTCTCTATTTTTGTCTCTATTTATGTATCTCCGGGTTGTGTTTTGGAATTAAAATCTTAAACATATACGTGCTGTCTAGTTGCTGTGTGTAAGACTAGTGTCAGACACTTTCCGTTAGGTGATTTGTGGACTGATGTAATAGCCAGGCCTTTGAGTTTTATCCTAATTACTTCTACATCACTAATTTTCTGACAGCTTAAGCCAGCATAATCCAAGAGCTGTTTCTTTTTTCATTTATTGTGGATGCACCTAACAATTGAGAGGAGTATTGATATTGCTTTATATTGCGTAATCTTGCATGTAGCTGCTGAATTATCACCTAAATGCATTTCCTATAGAGCTATAATACTGATGGCATGCTCATCATTTAATTTGTTTTGGTAACTGCATTTGTCACTTGTTAATCCTACATTAATTTGCATAATATGGACACCTTGCCTGATAATTTTGGACTGTAAGCTCTGAGAAGTGCTGGACCATCTTTTGTGTAGAGTTTTTGCTGTCTGCTCCTGCAGTCACACAGCCTTGGTGCACCATCTCGGGGGTTGTCTACATGCCCCACAACAGTCTTTTTGGTGTCCAGTGTGAATGATTCACTGGTAAATATCCTGTCCCATACACTTTTGTTTGTAGACAATACTTCTGTGTTAGCTGAAAATAGAAACCCTGGGCCAGGAAGCAGTAGTCTCAGTACCTCAGAGAATTAGTTTCAGGTAAAGTATATGGATCTAACATATCTAAAATGCACATGGTTTAATTTGGAAACCACACAAACACCCAAATGTACACACCTGCAGTAGCTGCAGGGGGGGGGGGGGGCAGAGTGATTGGAGAAGACAGTAAATGGTCTGAATGGGAAAAGATTGGTGGGTACAGAAGATAGAAGGGAAAAGGTAAAGTGATACAGTGGGAAAAAAATTAGCAGAGGTTTCGGTCTGGTGGATGGCACTAGATGTGCAGGAGAGACAATTTCCACCTGCATAGTTCAGAAAAACTTGCACTGGAAGGGAATATCCAAATGGTATGTCTAGTGAAGCAGTTGTTCAAGTGGTGTACAGCCTCTTGGCAACTGGAATGTGAAGTCTCTGGTTTGCCACAGTTTGGTGCTAGACATTACTGCGAGTGAACAGTTGGTTACTTGTCATCCCTACATGGAAAATTTTATGGTAATTGCAGCATAGCAGATTTTTAACAGGTTGCTTTTGCACATGATCGTGCCTTTTATATGGTGGGAGATGCCTGCGACTGGACTGCTGTAGGAGGTGGTGGGTGGATTTGTGGGACAGGTCTTGCACCTGGGTCACTCACAGGATTAGTGGCGGACAAGTATGTTCTCTAGATTGTGCGGGCTGTGGAACACTACTTTGCAGGACATTGACCGTGAAACACAGAGATTGCATCGGGATTGAATAGAATAGGCACTATGCCCACTTAAGTACAAGAAGAGTGAATCTTTTAAGATTTTGTGCTTTGAGTGGCTCCTGGGTGACCAGTATTAGATTCATATACACCAGTGCAGGTTTACTGTATCCCTTGGACTTTCAGATTGACATGGAACACAGAAATTGCATCGGGGCTGAATACAAAAGGCAGAATGCTGACTTAAACACAAGAAGAGTGAATCTTCTAAGAGTTTCTGCTTTGTACAGATCCTGGGAGGCCAGTATTAGATTGCGATGCACCAGTGCAGGTCTGCAGAATCCCTTGGACGTTCACATTGACCATGAAACTCCGAAATTGCATCGTGATTGAATACAATAGGCTCTATGCCGACTTATGTACAAGAAGAGTGAATCTTCAAAGAGTTTGTGCTTTGAGCGACTCCTGGGGGTAAAGTATTAGATTCCAATGCACCAGTGCAGGTTTACTGTAAACCTTGGACCTTCACATTGACCATGAAACAGAGAAAATGCATCGGGATCGAATACAAAATTCACAATGCCGACTTAAGTACAAGAAGAGTGAAACTTCTAAGATTTTGTGTTTTGAGCTGCTCCTGGCAGACCAGTATTAGATTCTGATGCACCAGTGCAGGATTACTGTGTCCCTTGGACTTTCACAGTGACCGTGTAACACAGAAATTGCATTGGGATTGAATACAAATGGCACATTTACGACTTAAGTACAAGAACAGTGAAATGTCTATGAGTTTGTAGTTTGAGCGTCTCCTGGGAGACTAGTATTAGATTCCGATGCACCAGTGCAGATTTACTGAATCTCTTGGACCTTCACATTGACCATGAGACACAGAAATTGCATCGTGATTGAATAAAACAGGCACACTGCCGACTTAAGTACAAGAAGAGTGAATCTTCTAAGAGTTTGTGCTTTGAGCGGCTCCTGGGAGACCAGTAATAGATTCCGATTCACCAGTGAAGGTTTACTGTATCCCTTGGACCGTAACATTGACCATGAAATACAGAAATTGAATGGGGATAGAATACAAATGGCACAATGCCGACTTAAGTACAAGAAGAGTGAATCTTCTAAGAGTTTGTGCTTTGAGTGGTTCCAGGGAGACCAGTATTAGATTTCGCTGCATCAGTGCAGGTTTACTGTATCCCTTGGACCTTCATATTGACCGTAAAACACAGAAATTGCATCGGGATTGAATAAAAAGGCACAATGCCGACTTAAGTACAAGTAGAGTGAATGTTCTATGAGTTTGTACTTCGAGCGGCTCCTGGGAGACCAGTATTAGATTCTGATGCACCAGTCCAGGTTTACTGTATCCCTTGGACATTCACACTGATCATGAAACTCAGAAATTGCATCGTGATTGAATACAAAAGGAACAATGCCGACTTAAGTACAAGAAGAGTGAATCTTCTAAGAGTTGGTGCTTTGAGCGGCTACTGGGGGTTAAGTATTAGATTCCGATGGACCAGTGCAGCTTTACTGTAAACCTTGGATTTTCACATTGACCATGAAACACAGAAATGCATCGGGATTGAATACAAAAGGCACAATGCCGACTTAAGTACAAGAAGAGTGAATCTTCTACGAGTTCGTGTTTTGAGCTGCTCCTGGTAGACCAGTATTAGATTCCGATGCACCAGTGCAGATTTACTGAACCCATTGGACCTTCACATTGACCTTGAGACACAGAAATTGCATCGTGATTGAAAAAAAATGCCGACTTAAGTACACGAAGAGTGAATCTTCAAGAGTATGTGCTTTGAGTGGCTCCTGGGGGTTATGTATGTGATTCCGATGCACCAGTGCAGGTTTACTGTATACCTTGGACCTTTGCATTGACTGTGAAACACAGAAACTACATCGGGATTGAACACAAAAGGCACAATGCCGACTTAAGTACAAGACGAGTGAATCTTCTAAGATTTGTGCTTTGAGGGGCTCCTGGGATACCACTATTAGATTCCGATGCACCAGTGCAGATTTTCTGTATCTCTTGGACCATCACATTGACCAAGAAACACAGAAATTGGTTCAGGATGGAATACAAAAGGCACAATACCGACTTAAGTACAAGAATAGTGAATCTTCTAAGAATTTGTGCTTTGAGCGGCTCCTGGGAGACCAGTATTAGATTCCAATGAATCGGTGCAGATTTACTGTAGTGCTTGGACATTCACATTGTCCATGAAACACAGAGAATGCATCCGGATTGAATGCAAAAGGCACAGTGCCGACTTAAGAACAAGACGAGTGAACTTTGTAAAAGATTCTGCATTGAGCGTCTCCTGGGAGACCAGTATTAGATTCCGATGGACCAGTGCAGGTTTACTGAATCCCTTGGACCTTCATATTGACCATGAGACACAGAAATTGCATCGTGATTGAATAAAAAACGCCGACTTAAGTACAAGAAGAGTGAATCTTCAAGAGTTTGTGCTTTGAGTGGCTCCTGGGTGTTACGTATGAGATTCCGATGCACCAGTGCAGGTTTACTGTGTACCTTGGACCTTCACATTGACCATGAAATACAGAAAATGCATCGGGATTGAATGCAAAAGACAGAATGCCGCCTTAAGTACAAGAAGATTGAATCTTCTACGACTTTGTGCTTTGAGCAGCTCCTAGGAGACCAGTATTAGAATCCGATGCACTATTCTAGCTTTACTGTATCCCTTGGACCTTCACATTGACCATGAAACACACAAATTGCATCGCGATTGAATACAAAAGCACAATGCTGACATAAGTACAAGAAGAATGAATCTTCGAAGAGTTTGCGACCGAACCGCCGAATCTTTCCATCAGTAAATGGGGTATGTTCTCAAGTGACTCCGTTGTTTTAACCCCTCCACTGACAGAATGACCCGCTTCCTACTTCCGTATGTATAAAGCCAATACGGACTTGTAGCTGTCACGCCTTTGCGCTTACTGCTACGTATTTTAACCGTAAATAGCTCAGCCCTAATGGTAAGAGTTAGTAGTGAATTCTGGCGTTATTAATCTTTGAAGACAGCACAGCTGCCACAAGCTCAGCTCACTTTTACTCCACTCCTACCCTCGCCATTACACCACATTAACTAGGTGCTACATAGACCTTGCTAAATTCACTTGCGTATACATTTCTGACCGTTACTCGCCAGTATTTACCTATTGGATTAGTACACTCCTAACCGGACTATTTCTCAAAGAGCTGTGATGATTGAACGGGTTCGATCCACGGCCTACAGTGCCCTACAGTTCACACGGTAACACTGCCTACCTGACCCACTTAACTTGGTAGTGAGCTTATGTATCCAATCACCACTGCTAGCAGCAGTAGATAATCCTATCAGCACGACGAGAGCAGCAGACTTACCGTCGAATCCTCCTGAAAATACTTATAACTACGGTCGCCAGCTCTGAAGGAGCAAAAGAATAAATCAATTTTTTGGCTCGTTTCAAAGTGAAACGGCTTGAGTTGAATTTTAAACTTAATTCTGAATATTACTATTTCTGATCATTCTAGGTGATTCTACAAAGCAAATACTCTCTCAATTTCTGTGAGTTGGCTTGGTAATTACCACCAAGACAATTTAAGCAACTTAGGTTAACAAACTTCTACCCTTCAACTTATTTAATGATTTTGGGATATTAAGTTAAGTGACTTTACTTGAAAGGTTACTCAGAAAAATTTAAGTAACTAAAAATAGGCGACTCATTCTGGTGTGACCATTGCTCTTTTCAACATTCGTATACGCTAAATTATTCTACAACCAAAAGAATTGTAAATGAAAGAGGCGATGGTGGCCTCAGTCTGATTTCACTACACTATGTTTCAGGTTACTACACTTTTCAATGAACAACATGCCTCGTAATTTTACTCATAACTATATTCTGTCCTCTGCACTTGAATAAAAGATAACTGGTATTCTCCTTTTACATGTATACAAAGTTGGACTTAACAATTGCAAGCAGTCTTGCCTTGGGTAGACGTATCGGTGCTGGTGGTGATATGCATGTGGCTAACGCAGCTCTTCCTCTTCACGCCTCGTGCCCTTAATGGCGGCTGGAACTACGAGCTGTAGCACTCGTATTAGCTACTGCGCGTCCGCCATAAAATCTGGGCGCAGGAACTCTTACACTCAGCCCCAGTGGCATAGAGACGGCTTCGACAACCATTCGTCGCGTTCCACTCCACAAACGGCGACGATATTCGCCTCTTCGCTGTTGCACAATCACTTTTGCGTGAGCACAGTTACGCACGTCCGCTCACGTCAACACTCCCCAGGCCATTCCATTGTTCAGTCCCTGTGTCTCCAGCTACCTCTAGCTACGCTCGTATCACCAAGAGTGGGGGCGGTCCCCTACCACCTTTTCACCGAAATCATTTAGTATTTAAGAATATTTATATTTATTACCCTGGAGTTCATACCAGTCATAATAATTTACTACTAGCGCTTTATAACATTAAATCATATAGTAATAGCTTATAATTACCAAGAAAAAGAATACATTTGACTACATTGTCTGAGACAGCGCTAACTGCCAGTTTCGCCAATAGATGGCATCAGGGTGCACTCCCTGGCAGGCTCACACCAACGCGCCCGTTTCCGACGCGCGGGCTCCAAATTACTGTCAGCCCAACATCATTTCAGTTCCGTTACAAGTTTGTGGTTTGAGCGTCTCCTGAGAGACCAGTATTAGATTCCGATGCACCAGTGGAAATTTACTGAATGTCTTGGACCTTCACATTGGGCATTAAACACAGGAATTGCATTGCAATTGAATACCAAAGGAACAATGCTGACTTATGTACAATTATTGTTAATCTTCTAAGTGTTTGTGCTTTGAGCGGACCTGGGGGACAAGTATTAGATTCCGATGCACCAGTGCAGGTTTACTAAATCTCTTGGACCTTCGCATTGAACATGAAACACAGAAATTGCACCGGGATTGGATACAAAAACACAATGCCGACTTCAGTACAAGACGAGTTAATCTTCTAGGAGTTTCAGCTTTGAGCGGCTCCTGTGAAACTACTATTAGATTCCGATGCACCAGTGCAGGTGTACTGTATCCCTTGGACGTTTACATTGACCATGAAACACAGAAATTGCATCAGGATAGAATACAAAGTTCACAATGCCAATTTAAATACAAGAAGAGTGAATCTTCCAAGAGTTTGTGCGTTGAGCGGCTCCTCGGAGACCAGTATTTCATTCCGATGCACCAGTGCAGGTTTACTGTATCCCTTAGACCGTCACATTGACCATGAAACACAGAAATTGCAACGGGATTGAATACAAAAGGCACAATGCCGGCTTAAGTGCAAGAGGATTGAATCTTCTAAGAGTTTGTGTTTTGAGCGGCTCCTGGCAGACCAATATTAGAAACCGATTCACCAGTGCTGGTTAACTGCATCCCTTTGACTTTCACATTGACCATGAAACACAGAAATTGTATCGGGATTGAATACAAAATGCACAATGCCAACTTAAGTACAAGAAGAGTGAATCTTCCAAGAGTTTGTGCGTTGAGCGGCTCCTGGGAGACTAGTATTAGATTCCGATGCACCAGTGGAGGTTTACTGAATCGCTTGGACATTCACATTGACCATGAGACACAGAAATTGCATCGGGATTAATTCAAACGGCACAATGCCGACTTAAGTACAAAAAGACGGAATCTTCTAAGAGTTTGGGCTTTCAGCGGATCTTGGGAGACCAGTATTAGATTCCAATGCACCAGTGCAGGTTTACTTTTTCCCTTGGACCTTCACATTGACCATGAAACCCCGAAATAGCATCGGGATTGAAAACAAAAGGCACAATGCCGACTTAAGTAAAATATGAGTGAATTTTCAAGGAGTTTTTGCTTTGAGCGGCTCCTGGGAGACCAGTATTTCATTCCGATTAACCAGTGCAGGTTTACTGTATCCCATAGACCGTCACATTGACCATGAAACTCAGAGATTGCAATGGGATTGAATACAAAAGGCACAATGCTGACTTAAGTACAAGAGGATTGAATCTTCTAAGAGTTTGTGCTTTGAGTGGCTCCTGGGAGATCAGTATTAGATTCCGATTCACCAGTGCTGGTTAACTGTATCCCTTTGACTTTCACATTGACCATGAAACACAGAAATTGCATCGGGGTGAATACAAAATGCACAATGCCGACTGAAGTACAAGAAGAATGAATTTTCTAAGAGTTTGTAACTTGAGCGGCTCCTGGGACACAAGTATTAGAGTCCAATGCTGCATTGCATGTTTACTGTATCCCTTGGACCCTCACATTGACCATGAAACACAGAAATTGCATCCGGATTGAATACAAAAAGCCCAATGCCGACTCAGGTACAAGAAGAGTGAATCGTCTAAGAGATTGTCCTTTGAGCGACTCCTGGGAGACCAGTATTAGATTCCGATGCACCTGTACAGGTTTAGTGATTCCCTTGGACCCTCACATTGACCATGAGACAGAGAAATTGCATCGGGATAGAATATAAAAGGCACAATGCCGACTTAAGTACAAGAAGAGTGAATCTTCTAAGACTTTGTGCTTTAAGCGGCTCCTGGGAGACCAGTATTAGATTCTGATACACCAGTGCAGGTTTACTGTATACCTTGGACCTTCACATTGACCATGAAACACAAAAGTTGGATTGGGATTGAATACCAAAGGTACAATGCCAAGTTAAGTATAAGAAGAGTTAATCATCTAAGAGTTTGTGCGTTGTGCTGTTATTGGGAGAACAGTATTAGATTCCGATGCACCATTGCAGGTTTACTTTTTCCCTTGGACCTTCACATTGACCATGAATCCCCGAAATAGCATCAGGATTGAAAACAAAAGGCACAATGCCGACTTAAATAAAAGAAGACTGAATTTTCTAAGAGTTTTTGCTTTGAGCGGCTCCTGGGAGTCCAGTATTTCATTCCGATGCACCAGTGCAGGTTTACTGTATCCCTTCGACCGTCACATTGACCATGAAAGACAGAAATTGCAACGGGATTAAATACAAAAGGCACAATGCCGACTTAAGTACAATGGGATTGAATCTTCTAAGAGTTGTGATTTGAGCGGCTCCTGGGAGACCAGTATTAGATTCCGATTCACCAGTGCTGGTTAACTGTATCCCTTTGACTTTCACATTGACCATGAAACACAGAAATTGCATCGGGACTGAATACAAAAAGCACAATGCCGACTCGGGTACAAGAAGAGTGAATCGTCTAAGAGATTGTGCTTTGAGCGCCTCCTGGGAGACCAGTATTAGATTCCGATGCAATAGTGCAGGTTTACTATATCGCTTGGACCTTCACATTGACCATGAAACACAGAAATTGCATTGGGATTGAATACAAAGGCACAATGCCGACTTAAGTACATGAAGAGTGAATCTTCTAAGAGTTTCTGATTTGAGCGGCTCCTGGGAGACCAATATTAGATATCGATGCACCAGTGCAGGTTTACTGTATCCCTTGGGCTTACACATTGACCATGAAACACAGAAATTACTTTGGGATTGAATACAAAAGGCACAATGCCGACTTAAACACAAGAAGAGTGAATCTTCTAAGAGTTTGTGCATTGACCGGCTCCTGGGAGACCAGTATTAGATTCCGATGCACCGGTGCAGGTTTACTGAATACCTTGGAACTTCACATTGACCATGAAACAGTGAAATCGGATCGGGATTAGTTCAAACGGCACAATGCCGACTTGAGTACAAGAAGAGTGAATCTTCTAAGACTTTGAGCTTTGAGCGGCTCTTGGGAGACCAGTATTAGATTCTGATGCACCAGTATAGGTTTGATGTATCCCTTGGACCTTCACATTGACCATGAAACACCCAAATTCCATTGGGATTGAATACAAAAGGCACAATGCCGACTTAAATAAAAGAAGAGTGAATTTTATGAGAGTTTGTGATTTGAGCGGCTCCTGGGAGACCAGTATTAGATTCCGATGCACCAGTGCAGGTTTACTGTATCCCTTGGACCTTCACATTGACCATGAAACACAGGAATCGCAATGGGATAGAATACAAAAGTCACAATGAGGACATAAGTACAAGAAGAGTGAGTCTTATAAGAGTTTGTGCTTTGAGCGGCTCCTGGGAGACCAGTATTAGATTCCGATGCACCAGTGCAGGTTTACTGTATCAATTTGACCTCCACATTGACCATGGAAACAGAAATCGCATCGCGATTGAATACAAAAGGCACAATGCCGACTTTAGTATTAGAAGAGTGAATCTTCTAAGAGTTTGTGGTTTGAGCGGCTCCTGGGAGACCAGTATTAGATTCTGATGCACCAGTGCAGGTTTACTGTCTCAATTGGACCTTCACATTGACCATGAAACACAGAAATTGCATCGGGATTGAATACATAAGGCACAATGCCGACTTAAGTACAAGATGAGTGAATCCCCTAAGGGTTTGTGTCATGAGCGTCTTTTGGGACACAAGAATTATATTCCGACGCACCAGTGCCGGTTTACTGTATCCCTTGGACTTTCAATTTGGCATGTAACACAGAAATTGCATCGGGATCAGATACAAAAGGCACAATGCCGACTTAAGTACAAGAAGAGTGAATCTTCTAAGGGTTTGTGCTTTGAGTGGCTCCTGGGAGACCGGTATTAGATTCTGATGCACCAGCGCAGGTTTACTGAATCCCTTGGCCTTCACATTGACCATGAAACACAGAAATTGGATCGGGATTGAATACCAAAGGCACAGTGCGGACTTAAGAACAGGATGAGAGAATCTTCTAAGAATATGTGCTTTGTGCGGCTCCTGGGAGGCCAGTATTAGATTCCGATGGAACAGTGCAGGTATACTGTATCCCTTAGACCCTAACATTGACCATGAAACACAGAAATTGCATCGGGATAGAATATAAAACGCACTATTCCGACTTAAGTACAAGAAGAGTGAATCTTCTAAGACTTTGTGCATTAAGCCGCCCCTTGGAGACCAGTATTAGATGCCGATGCACCAGTGCAGGTTTACTGTCTCAACTGGACCTTCACAATGACCATGAAACACAGAAATTGCTTCGGGATTGAGTACAAAATGGACAATGCCGACTTAAGTACAAGAAAAGTGAATATTCTAAGAGGTTGTCGTTTGAGCGGCTCCTGGGAGACCAGTATTAGATTCCGGTGCGCCAGGAAAGGTTTACTGTATGCCTTGGACTTTCACATTGACCATTAAACACAGAAATTGCATCGGGATTGAATACATAAGGCACA
Organism: Schistocerca serialis cubense; assembly: GCF_023864345.2. Lineage (NCBI taxonomy): Eukaryota > Metazoa > Arthropoda > Insecta > Orthoptera > Acrididae > Schistocerca > Schistocerca serialis. Next base: position 183,769,283 of record NC_064649.1, on the reverse strand, counting down.
ATGCCGACCTAAGTACAAGAAGAGTGAATCTTCTAAGAGTTTGTGCTTTGAGTGGCTCGTGGGAGACCCGTATCAGATTCTGATGCAGCAGCACAGGTTTACTGAATCCCTTGGACCTTCACATTGACAATGAATCACAGAAATTGGATCGGGATTGAATACAAAAGGCACAATGCCGATTTAAGTACAGGAAGAGTGAGTCTTTCAAGAAATTGTGCTAGAGCGGCTCCTGAGAGTCCAGTATTAGATTCCGATACACCAGTGCAGGTTTACCGAATCCCTTGTACCCTAACATTAACCATGAAACACAGAAATTGCATCGGGATTGAATACAAAATGCACAATGCCGACTTAAATTGAAGAAGAGTGAATCTTCTAAGAGTTTGTGCGTTGAGAGGCTTCTGGAAGACCAGTATTAGATTCCGATGCATCAGTGCAGGTTTACTGAATCCCTTGGTACTTCACATTGACCATGTAACACAGAAATTTCATTGGGATTAGTTCAAACGGCACAATGCCAACATGAGTAAAAGGAGAGTGAATCTTCTAAGACTTTGAGCATTGAGCGGCTCTTGGGAGACCAGTATTAGATTCCGATGCACCAGTACAGGTTTAATGTAAATCCTGGACCATCACATTGACCATGAAAGACCGAAATTCCATCGGGATTGAATATAAAAGGCACAATGCCGACTTAAATAAAAGAAGGGTGAATTTTATGAGAGTTTGTGTTTGAGCGCCTCCTGGGAGACCAGTATTAGATTCTGATACACCAGTGCAGGTTTACTGTATTCCTTGGAGCTTCACATTGACCATGAAACACAGGAATCGCAATGTGATAGAATACAAAATTCACAATGAGGACTTAAGTACAAGAAGAGTGAGTCGTATAAGAGTTTGTGGTTTGAGCGGCTCCTGGGAGACCAGTATTAGATTCCGATGCACCAGTGCCGGTTTGCTGTATCAATTTGACCTCCACATTGACCATGGAAGACAGAAATCGCATCGCGATTGAATACAAAAGGCACAATGCCGACTTAAGTACTAGAAGAGTGAATCTTCGAAGAGTTTGTGGTTTGAGCGGCTCCTGGGAGACCAGTATTAGATTCCAATGCACCAGTGCAGGTTTACTGTACCCTTGGACCTTCACATTGACCATCAAACACAGAAATGGCATCGGGATGGAATACAAAATGCACAACGCAGACTTAAGTTCAAGAAGATTGAGTCTTGTAAGAGTTTGTTCTTTGATCGGCTCCTGGGAGACCAGTATTAGATTGCGATTCACCTGTGCTGGTTAACTGTATCCCTTTGACTTTCTCATTGACCATGAAACACAGAAATTGCATCAGGATTGAATACAAAAGGCACAATGCCGACTTAAGTACAAGAAGAGTGAATCTTCTAAGAGTTTGCGCTTTGAGCGGCTCCTGGGAGACTAGCATGTGATTCCAAAGCACCAGTGCAGGTTTACTGTATCCCTTGGACCTTCACATTGACCATGAAGCACCAAAATGACATCGGGATTGAATACAAAAAAGACAATGACGGCCTAAGTACAAGAAGAGTGAATCCTCTAAGAGTTCGTAGTTTTAGCGGCTCCTGGGAGACCAGTATTAGATTCCGGTGCACGAGTGCAGGTTTAGTGTATCCCTTCGACCTTCACATTGACCATTAATCTCAAATTGCATTGGGATAGAATCCAAAAAGCACAATGCCGGCTGAATCACAAGATGACTGAATCTTCTAGGAGTTCGTGCATTGGGTGGCTCCTGGGAGACCAGTATTAGATTCCGATGCACCAGTGCAGAATTTACTGTATCCCTTGTACCTTCATATTGACCATGAAACACAGAAATCGCATCGGCATTGAATACAAAGTCACAATGCCGACTTAAGGACAAGAAGAGTGAATCGTCTGTGAGTTTGTGTTTGAACTGCTCCCGGGAGACCAGTATTAGATTCCGATGCAACAGTGCAAGTTTACTGTATCTCTTGGACCTTCACATTGACCAGGATACAAAGAAATTGCATCGGGATTGAATACAAAAGGCACAATGCTGACTTAAGTAAAAGAAGAGTGAACTTTCTAAGAGTTTGTTCTTTGAGCGGCTCCTGGGAGACTAGTATTTGATTCCAATGCACCAGTGCCGGTTTACTGTATCCCTTAGACCGTCACATTGACCATGAAACACAGAAATTGCATCGGGATTAAATAGAAAAGGCAAAATGCCGACTTAAGTACAAGAAAATTGAATCTTCCAAGAGTTTGTGCTTGGAGCGGCTCCTGGGAGACCAGTATCTGATTCCGTTTCGCCATTGCTGGTTAACTTTATCCCTTTGACTTACTCATTACCCATGAAGCTCTGAAAATGCATCAGGATTGAATTCAAAATGCATAATGCCGTCTTAAGTACAAGAAGAGTGAATCTTCTGTGAGTTTTTGCTTTGAACGGCTCCTGGGAGACCAGTATTAAATTCCGATGCACCAGTGCAGGTTGACTGAATCCCTCGGACTTTCACATTGACCAAGAAACACAGTAATTGCAGCGGGGTGAATACAAAAGGCACATGCCGATTTAAGTCCAGGATCAGTGAATTTTCTAGGAGTTTGTAATTTGAGCGGCTCCTGGGACACCAGTATTAGAGTCCGATGCAGCATTGCAGGTTTAATATATCCCTTGGTCCTTCACATTGACCATGATACACAGAAATTGTATCGGGATTGAATACAAAAGGCACAAGACCGACTTATGTTCGAGAAGAAAGAATCATCTAAGAGTTTGTGGTTTGAGCGGCTCCTGGGAGATCAGTATTAGATTCCGATAATCCAGTGCACATTTACTGTATCCGTTGGACCTTCACATTGACCATGAAACAGAGAAATCGCAACGGGATGGAATTCAAAAGCCACAATGCCGACTGAAGTACAAGAAGAGTGAATCTTCTAAGAGTTTGTGGCTTGAGCGGCTCCTGGGAGACCAGTATTAGATTCCGATGCACCTGTGCAGGTTTACTGTATCCCTAGGACTTTCACATTGACCATGAAACACAGAAATTGCATCGGGGTATAATACAAAAGGGACAATGCCGACATAAGTACAAGAAGATGAATCTTCAAAGAGTTTGTGGTTTGAGCGGCTCCTGGGAGACCAGCATTAGAATCCGATGCACCAGAGCAGATTTATTGTATCCCGTGGACCTTCACATTGACCATGAAACACAGAAATTGCATCAGGATTGAATACAAAATGCACAATGCCGACTTAAGTACAAGAAGAAAGAATCTTCTAAGAGTTTGTGGTTTGAGCGGCTCCTGGGAGACCAGTATTAGTTTCCGATGCACCAGTGCACGTTTACTGTATGCCTTGGACATTCACATTGACCATGAAACACAGAAATCGCAGCGGGGTGGGATACAAAAGGCACAATGCCGACAGAAGTACAAGAATATGAATCTTCTAAGAGATTGTGGTTTGAGAGGCTCCTGGGAGACCAGTATTAGATTCCGATGTACCAGTGCAGGTTTAGTGCATTCTTTCGACCTTCACATTGACCATGAAACAGAGAAATTGCATCGGGATTGAATACAAAAGGTACAATGCCGACTTAGGTGCAAGAAGAATGAATCTTCTAAGACTTTGTGGTTTGAGCGGTTCCTGGGTGAATAGTATTAGATTCCGATGCACCAGTGCAGGTTTACTGTATCCCTTGGACCTTCATATTGACCATGAAACACAGAAATCGGATCGGCTTTGAATACAAAAGGCACAATGCCGACTTAAGTACAAGAAGAGTTAATCTTCTAAGAGTTTGTGGTTTGAGCGGCTCCTAGGAGATCAGTATTAGATTCCGATGCACCAGTGCAGGTTTACTGTCTCACTTGGACCATCACATTGACCATGAAACACAGAAATTGCAACGGGATTGCATACAAAATGGACAATACCGACATAAGTACAAGAAGAGTGATTCTTCTAAGAGTTAGTGTTTTGAGCGGCTCCTGGGAGATCAGTATTAGATTCCGATGCACCAGTGCCAGTTTACTGTATCACTTGGACCTTCACATTGACCATGAAACACAGAAATCGCATCGGGTTTAAATTCAAAAGCACGACGCCGGCTTAAGTACAAGAAGAGTGAATCTTCTAAGAGTTTGTGCTTTGAGCGGGTCCTGGGAGAACACTAATAGATTCCGATGCACGAGTGCAGGTTTACTGTGTCACTTGATTCATCACTTTTACAATGAAACATAGAAATCGCATCGGGATTGAATACAAAAGGCACAATGCCGACTTAACTACAAGAAGTGTGAAACTTCTAAGAGATTGTGGTTTGAGAGGCTCCTGGGAGACCAGTATTAGATTCCGATGTACCAGTGCAGGTTTACAGCATTCTTTTGACCTTCACATTGACCATGAAACAGAGAAATTGCATCGGGATTAAATACAAAAGGTACAATGCCTACTTAGGTACAAGAAGAGTGAATCTTCTAAGACGTTGTGGTTTGAGCGGCTCCTGGGTGAATAGTATTAGATTCCGATGCACCAGTGCAGGTTTACTGTATCCCTTGGACCTTCATATTGACCATGAAACACAGAAATCGCATCGGCATTGAATACAAAAGGCACAATGCCGACTTATGTACAAGAAGAGTTAATCTTCTAAGAGTTTGTTGTTTGAGCGGCTCCTAGGAGACCAGTATTAGATTCCAATGCACCAGTGGAGGTTTACTGTATCCCTTGGACCTTCACATTGACCACCAAACACAGAAATTGCATCGGGATTGAACACAAAAGGGACAATGCCGACTTAAGTTCAAGATGAGTGAATCTTTTAAGAGGTTTTGCATTGAGCGGCTCCTTTAGACCAGTATTAGATTCCGATTCCCCAGTGCAGATTTACTGTATCCCTTAAACCTTCACATTGACCATGAAACACAGACATTGCATTAGGATTGAATACAAATGGGACAATGCCGACCTAAGGACAAGAAGAGTCAATCTTCTGAGAAATTGTGCTTTGAGCAGGTCATGGGAGACCAGTATTAGATTCCAATGCACCAGTGCAGAATTTACAGCATCCCTTGGACCATCACATTCACCATGAAACACAGAAACCGCATGGGGATTGAATACAATAGGCACAATGCCGACTTAAGTACAAGAAGAGTTTATCTTCTAAGAGTTTGTGCCTTGAACGGATCCTGGGAGACTAGTATTAGAATCCGATGCACCAGTGCAGGTTTACTGTATCCCTAAGTCCTTCACATTGACCATGAAACACAGAAATTGCATCGGGATATAATACAAAAGGGAGAATGCCGACATAAGTACAAGAAGATGAATCGTCAAAGAGTTTGTGGTTTGAGCGGCTCCTGGGAGACCAGTATTAGAATCCGATGCACCAGAGCAGGTTTACTGTATCCCGTGGACCTTCATATTGACCATGAAACACAGAAGTTGCATCGGGATTGAATACAAAATGCACAATGCCGACTTAAGTACAAGAAGAAGGAATCTTCTAAGAGTTTGTGGTTTGAGCGGCTCCTGGGAGAATTGTATTATATTCCAATGCACCTCTGTAGGTTTACTGTACCTTTTAGACCTTCACATAGACCATGAAACACAGAAATTGAATCGGGATAGAATACAAAAGACACATAGCCAACTTAAGCACAAGCAGAGTGAATCTCCTAACAGTTTGTGGTTTGAGCGGCTCCTGGGAAACCAGTAATAGATTCCGATGCACCAGTGCAGATTTACTGTATTCTTGGACCTTCACATAGACCATGAAACACACAAACCACATCGTGATTGAATTCAAAAGGCACAAAGCCGACTTAAGTACAAGAAGGGAGAATCCTCTAGGAGTTTGTGCTATGAGTGGCTCCTGGGAGAACAGTATTAGATTCCGTTGTACCAGTGCAGGTTTACTGAATCACTTGGTTCATCACATTGACCATGAAACGCAGAAATCGCATCGGGATTGAATACAAAATGCACAATGCCGACTTAAGCATATGAAGAGTGAATCCTCGAAGAGTTTGTGGTTTGAGCGGCTCCTGGGAGACCTTAATTACATTCCGATGCACCAGTGCAGGTATACTGAATCACTTGGAAATTCATATTGTCCATGAAAAATAGAAATTGCTTCGGGATTGAATACAAAATGCACAATGCCGACTTAAGCACAAGAAGAGTGAATCTTCTAACATTTTCTGCTATGTGCGGGTCCTGGGAGACCAGTATTAGATTCCGATGCAACAGTGCAGGTTTACTGTATCTCTGAGACTTTCACATTGACCATGAAACTCAGAAATTGCATCGGGATAGAATACAAATGGCACATTGCCGACTACAATACAAGAAGATTGAATCTTCTAGGAGTTTGTGGTTTGAGCGGCTCCTGGGAGACCAGTATTAGATTTCGATGCAACTGTGCAGGTTTACTGTATCCCTTGGACCTTCACATTGACCATTAAACACATAAATTGCATCGGGATTGAACACAAAAGGCACAATGCCGACTTAAGTACAAGAACGGTGAAACTTCTAAGAAAATGTGGTTTGAGCGGCTCCTAGGAGACCCGTATTAGATTCTGATGCACCAGTGCAGGTTTACTGTAACCCTTGGATCTTCACATTGACCATGAAACACAGAAATTTTTTTGGGATTGTATACAAGAGGGACAATGCAGACTTAAGTACAAGAAGAACGAATCTTCGAAGAGTTTGTAGTTTGAGCGGCTCCTGGGTGAATAGTATTAGTTTCCAATGCACCAGTGCAGGTTAACTGTATACTTTGGACCATCACATTAACCATGATACACAGAATTTGCATCGGGATTGAATACAAAAGGGGCAATGCCGACTTAAGTACATCAAGAGTGAAACTTCCAAGAGTTTGTGGTTTGAGCGGCTCCTGGGAGACCAGTATTCGATTCCGATGCACCAGTGCCGGATTGCCGTATCCCTTGAACATTCACATTTACCATGAATCACAGAAATTCCATCGGGTTGAATACAAAAGGGACAATGCCGACTTAAGTACAAGAAGATTGAATCTTCTAAGAGTTTGTGGTTTGAGCGGCTCCTGGGAGACCGGTATAAGTTTCCGATGTACCAGTGCAGGCTTACTGTATCCCTTGAACCTTCTCATTGACAATGAAACACAGATATCGCAGCGGGATTGAATACAAAAATCACATTGCCGACTTAAGTACAAGAAGAGTGAATCTTCTAAGATCATGTGCTTTGAGAGGCTACTGGGGGACCAGTATTAGATTTCAATGCACCAGTGCAGGTTTTCTGTATCCCTTGGACCTTCACATTGACCATGAAGCACAGTAATCGCTGCGGGATTGAATGCAAAAGGGACAATGCAGATTAATGTACAAGAAGAGTGAATCTTCTAAGAGTTTGTGGCCTGAGCAGCTCCTCAGGGGACCAGTATTAAATTCAGATGCACCAGTGCAGGTTTACTGTATCCCTTGGACCTTCACAATGACCATGAAACAGAGAAATCGCATCGAGATTGAATCCAAAAGGCACAATGCAGACTTAACTACAAGGAGAGTGATTCTTCTAAGAGTTTGTGCTTTGAACGGCTCCTGGGAGGCCAGTATTAGATTCTGATGCACCAGTGCAGGTTTGCTGTATCCCTTGGACCTTCAGATTGACCATGAAACACAGAAATTCCATCGGGATTGAACACAAAATTTACAATGCCGACTTAAGTACAAGGTAATTGAATCTTCTAAGAGTTTGTGCATTGATCGGCTCCTGGTAGCCGGGTATTGCATTCCGAATCATCAGTGCAGCTTTACTGTATCCCTTGGACCTTCACATTGACCATGAAACACAGAAATAGCAACAGGATTAATTACAAAAAACAAAACAAAAAATACAAAAAGTACAAGGAGAGTAAATGTTCTAAGAGTTGATTGAATACCGAAGGCACAATGCCGACTTAAGTACAAGAAGAGTGAATCTTCTATGAGATTGTCACTTGAGCTTCTCCAGAGAGACCAGAATTAGCTTCGGATGCACCAGTGCAGGTTTACTGTATTCCTTGCATCTTCACATTGTCTATGAAACACAGAAATTTTTTCGGGATTGAATACAAAAGGGACAATGCAGTCTTAAGTACAAGAAGAGTGAATCTTCTAAGAGCTTGTGGTTTGAGCGGCTCCTGGGAGAATATTATTATAATCCGATACACCAGTGCAGGTTTACTGTACCCCTTGGACCTTCACATAGACCATGAAACACAGATATTGAATCGGAATTGAATACAAAAGGGACAAAGCCAACTTAAGTACAAGAAGAATGAATCTTCTAAGAGTTTGTGGTTTGAGCGGCTCCTGGGAGACCAGTATTATATTCCGATGCACCAGTGCAGGTCTACTGTATCCTTTGAACCTTCACATTTAAAATGAAACACAGAAATAGCATCGGGTTGAATACAAAAGGGACAATGCCGCCTTAAGTACAAGCTGAGTGAATCTTCTTGGAGTTTGTGGACTGAGCGACTCCTGGGAGACCAGTTTTTTATTCCGATGCACCAGTGCAGGTTTACTGTATCCCTTGGAATTTCACATTGACCATGATACACAGAAATCGCTACGGGATTGAAAACAGAAGGGACAATGCCGCCGTAAGTACAAGAAGAGTGAATCTTCTGAGAGTTTGTGCTTTGAGCGATTACTGGGAGACCAGTATTTGATTCCGATGCACCAGTGCAGGTTTACTGTCTCCCTTGGACCTTCACATTGACCAAGAAACACAGGAATCGCATCTGGATTGAATACTTAAGGCACAATGCCGACTTAAGTACAAGTAGAGTGAATCTTCTAAGGGTTTGTGGTTTGAGCGGCACGTGGGAGAATAGTATTAGATTCCGCTGCACCAGTGATGGTTTACTGTATCCCTTGGACCTTCACATTGACCATGAAACACAGAAATTGCATCGGGATTGAATACAAAAGGGAAAATGCCGACTTAAGTACAAGATGAGTGAATCTTCTAAGAGTTTGTTGTTTGAGCGGCTCCTGGGAGACCAGTATTATATTCCGATGTACCAGTGTAGGTTTACTGTATCCCTTGAACCTTCACATTTACAATGAAACACAGAAATTGCATCAGGTTGAATACAAAATGGACAATGCCGACTTAAGTACAAGAAGAGTGGATCTTCTAAGAGTTTGTGTTTTGAATGGCTCCTGGGAGACCAGTATTAGATTCCGACTCACCAGTGCAGGTTTACAGTATACCTTGGACCTTCACATAGACCATGAAACACAGAAATCGCATCGGAAATGGATACAAAGTGGAAAATGCAGACTTAAGTACAAGTAGTGTGAATCTTCTAAGAGTTTGTAGTTTGAGCGGCTCCTGGGAGAATAGTATTAGATTCCGATGCACCAGTGCGGGTTTACTGTATCCCTTGGACCTTCAAATTGACCATGAAACACAGAATATGCATCGGGATTAAATACAAAATGGAAAATGCCGACTTAAGCACAAGAAGAGTGAATCTTCTAATAGTTTGTGGATTGAGCACCTCCTGGGAGACCAGTATTAGATTCCGATGCACCAGTGCAGATTTACTGTATCCCTTGAACGTTCACAATTACAATGAAATACAGAAATCTCATTGTATTGAATACAAAAGGGACAATGCCGACTTAAGTACAAGAAGAGTGACTCTTCTACGAGCTTGTGGTTTGAGCGGCTCCTGGGAGACCAGTGTTAGATTCCGATTCACCAGTGCGGGTGTGCTGTATCCCTTGGACCTTCACATTGACCATGAAACACAGAAATCGCATCAGGATTGAATACAAAAGGCACAATGCCGACTTAAGTACAAGAAGAGTCAATCTTCTTAGAATTTGTGGTTTGAGCGGCTCCTGTGAGAAGAGTATTGGATTCTGATGCACCAGTGCAGGTTTACTGTATCCCTTGGACCTTCACATTGACCGCGAAACAAAGAATTTGCATTGGGATTGAATACAAAGTGCACAATACCGACTTAAGTACAAGAAAATTCGATCTTCTAAGAGTTTGTGCTTAGAGCGGCTCTTGGGAGATCAGTATTAGATTCCGATGCACCAGTGCAGGTTTACTGTATCCCTTGGACCTTCATATTGACCATGAAACATAGAAATTGCATCGGGATTTTAACACAAAAGGGACAGTGCCGACTTAAGTACAAGCAGAGTGAATCGTCTAAGAGTTTATGCTTTGAGCGGCTCCTGGAAGACCAGTATTAAATTCCGATGCACCAGTGCAGGTGTACTGTATCCCTTGGACCTTCACATTGACCATTAAACACAAATATCACATCAGGGTTGAATACAAAAGGGACAATGCCGACATAAGCACAAGAAGAGTGAATCATCTAATAGTTTGTGGTTTGAGGGGCTACTGGGAGACCAGTATTAGATTCCGATGCACCAGTGCAGGATGACTGTATCCCTTGCACCTTCGCATTGAACATAAAACACAGAAATTGCATCGGGATTGAATACAAAAGGGACAATGCCGACTTAAGTACAAGAATATGAAATCTTCTAAGAGTTTGAGGTTTTATCGCCTCCAGGGAGACCAGTATTAGATTCCGATGCACCAGTGCAGGTTTACTGTATCCCTTAAACGTTCACAATTACAATGAAATACAGAAATTGCACCGGATTGAATACAAAAGGGACAATGCAGACTTAAGTACAAGAACAGTGATTCTTCTACGAGATTGTGGTTTGAGTGGCTCCTGTTAGACCAGTGTTAGATTCCGACTCACCAGTGCAGGTTTGCTGTATCCCTTGGACCTTCACATTGACCATGAAACACAAAAATCGCATTGGGATCGAATACAAAATGCACAATGACAACTTAAGTACAAGAAAATAGGATCTTCTAAGAGTTTGAGTTTAGAGCGGCTCCTGAGAGGTCAGTATTAGATTCCGATGCACCAGTGCGGGTTTACTGTATCCCTTGGACCTTCACATTGACCGTGAAACATAGAAATTGCATCGGGATTGAACACAAAAGGGACAATGCCAACCTAAGTACAAGTAGAGGGAATCGTCTAAGAGTTTATGCTTTGAGGGTCTCCTGGGAGACCAGTATTAGATTCCGATGCACCAGTGCAGGTGTACTGTCTCACTTGGACATTCAGATTGACCATTAAACACAAATATTGAATCGGGGTTGAATACAAAAATTACAATGCCGACATAAGTACAAGAAGAGTGAATCTTCAAATAGTTTGTGGTTGTGGGGCTCCTGGGAGACCAGTACTAGCTTCCGATGCACCAGTGCAGGTTTACTGTATCCCTTTAACCTTCACTTTAACCATGAAACCCAGATATTGTATCGGGATTGAATACAAAAGGGGTAATGCTTATTTAAGTACAAGAATATGAAATCCTCTAAGAGTTTGATGTTTGATTGGCACCTGGGAGACCAGTATTAGATTCCGATGCACCAGTGCAGATTTACTGTATCCCTTGGACCTTCACGTTGACCATGAAACACAGAAATCGCATCGGGATTGGATACAAAAAGCACAATGCCCACTTAAGTACAAGAAGAGAGAATCTTCTAAGAGTTTGTGTTTTCAGCTGCTCCTAGGAGACCAGTATTAGATTCCGATGCACCAGTGCATGTTAACTGTATCCCTTGGACCGTTAGTGACCATGAAACAGAAAAATCTCAACGCGATTGAATACAAAAGGGACAATACCGACTTAAGTACAAGAAGAGTGAATCTTGTAAGAGTTTGTGGTTTGAGCGGCTCCTGAGAGACCAGAATGCGATTCTGATCCATCAGTGCAGGTTTACTGTATCCCTTGGACCTTCACATTGACCATGAAACACAGAAATCGCATCGGGATTGAATGCAAAATGGACGATACCGACTGAAGTTTAAGAAGAGTGAATCTTCTAAGAGTTTGCGGTTTGAGCGGCTCCTGGGAGACCAGTATTAGATTCCGATGTACCAGTGTAGGTTTACTGTATCCCTTGAATCTTCACATTTACAATGAAACACAGAAATTGCATCAGGTTGAATACAAAATGGACAATGCCGTTTTAAGTACAAGAAGAGTGAATCTTCTAATAGTTTGTCGTTTGAGCGGCTCGTGGGAGACCAGTGTTAAGTCCCGTTGCACCAGTGTAGGTTTACTGTATTACTTGGACCATCACATTGACCATGAAGCACAGAAATCGCATTGGGATTGAGTACAAAATGTACAATGCCAACTTAAGTACAAGAAGAGTGAATCTTCTACGAGTTAGTGTTTTGAGTGGCTCCTGGGAGACCAGTATTAGATTCCGACTCACCTGTGCAGGTTTACAGTATACCTTGGACCTTCACATTGACCATGAAACACAGAAATCGCGTCGGAAATGGATACAAAGTGGAAAATGCCGACTTAAGTACAAGTAGTGTGAATCTTCTAATAATTTGTGGATTGGTCACATCCTGGGAAACCAGTATTAGATTCCGATGCACCAGTGCAGGTTTACTGTATCCCTTGAACGTTTACAATTACAATGTAATACAGAAATTTCATTGGATTGAATACGAAAAGCACAATGCCGACTTAAGTACAAGAAGAATGAATCTTCTAAGAGTTTGTGGTTTGAGCTGCTCCTGGGAGTCCAGTATTAAATTCCGATTCACCAGTGGAGGTTAACTGAATACCTTGGACGTTGGCATTGACCATGGAAAACAGAAATCGCATTGGGATTGAATACAATATGCACAATGCTGACTTAAGTACAAGAAGAGTGTAACTTCTAAGAGATTGTGGTATGAGCGGCTCATGGGAGACTAGTATTATATTCCAATGCACCAGTGCAGGTTTACTGCATCCCTTCGACTTCACATTGACCATGAAACACAGAAATTGCAACAAGATTGAACACAAAAGGGACAATGCTGACTTAGGTACAAGAAGAGTGAAACCTCTAAGACATTGTGGTTTGAGCGGCTCCTGTATGAATAGTATTAGATACCGATGCACCAGTGGAGGTTTACTGTATACCTTGGACCTTCACATTGACCATGAAACACAGAATTTGCATCGGGATAGAATTCAAAATGGACAATGCCGATTTAAGTACAGGAAGTGTGAATCTTCTAAGACTTTGTGGTTTGTGCGGCTCCTGGGAAACCAGTATTGATTCCGATGCACCAGTGCAGGTTTTCTGTATCCCATGGATCTTCACATTGATCATGAAACACAGAAATTTTTTCGGGATTGAATACAAAAGGGACAATTCCGACTTAAGTACAAGGTGACTGAATCTCCTAAGAGTTTGTGGTTTGAGCCGCTCCTGGGAGAATAGTATTATATTCCGATGCACCAGTGCAGGCTTACTGTACCCCTTGGACCTTCACATGGACCATGAAAAACAGAAATTGAAATGGGATTGAATACAAAAGGGACAAAGCCTACTTAAATACAAGAAGAGTGAATCTTCTAAGAATTTGTGGTTTGAGCGTCTCCTGGGAGACCAGTATTAGATTCCGATGCACCAGTGCAGGTTTACTGTATCCTTTCAACCTTCACATTTAAAATGAAACACAGAAATTGCATCGGTTTGAATAAAACATGGACAGTGCTGAATTAAGTACAAGAAGAATGAATCTTCTGAGAGTTCGTGGTTTGAATGGCTCCTGGGAAACCAGTATTAGATTCCGATGCACCAGTGAAGGTTTACTGTATTCCTTGGATATTCACATTGACCATGAAACACAGGAATCGCATCGGGATTGAATACAAAAGGCACAATGCCGACTTGAGTACAAGAAGTGTGAATCTTCAAAGAGTTTGTGGTTTGAGCGGCTCCTGGAAGACCAGTATTAGATTCCGATGCACCAGCGCAGGTATACTGTATCCCTTGGAAATTCACATTGACCATGAAACAGAAATTGCATCGGGATTGAATAAAAAAGGGACAATGCCGACTTAGGTACAAGATGAGTGAAACGTTTAAGATTTTGTGCTTTGAGCGGCTCCTGGGAGACCAGTATTACATTCCGATGCACTAGTGCAGCTATACTGTATCCCTTGGACCTTCACATTGTTCATGAAAAAGAGAAATCGGCACGGGATTGAATACAAAAGTGGCAATGCCGACTTAAGTACAAGCAGAGGGAATCGTGTAAGTGTTTGTGTTTTCAGCGGCTCCTGGGAGACCAGTATTAGATTCCGATGCACCAGTGCAGGTGTACTGTATCCCTTGGAACTTCAGATTGACCATTAAACACAAATATTACATCGGGGTTGAATTCAAAAGGGACAATGCCGACATAAGTACAAGAAGAGTGAATCTTCAAATAGTTTTTGGTTTGAGAGGCTCCTGGGAGACCAGCATTAGATTCCGATGCACCAGTGCAGGTTTACTGTATAACTTGGACCTTCACATTGACCATGAAACACAGAAATTGCATCGGGATTGAATACAAAAGGGACAATTCGGAGTTAAGTACAAGAATATGAAATCTTCTAAGAGTTTGAGGTTTGAATGGCACCTGGGAGACCAGTATTTGATTCCGATGCACCAGTGCAGATTTACTGTATCTCTTTGAGCTTCACATTTACCATGAAGCCCAGAAATAGCATCGGGATTGAATACAAGTCGGACAATGCAGACTTAAGTACAAGATGAGTGTATCTTCTAGGAGTTTGCGGTTTGATCGTCTCCTGGGACACCAGTATTAGTCTCCGATGCATCAGTGCAGGTTTACTGTATCCCTTGGACCTTCACATTGACCATGAAACACAGAAATTGCATCGGGTTTGAATACAAAAGGGACAATGCCGACTTAAGTACAAGAAGAGTGAATCTTCTAAGAGTTTGTGGTTTGAGCGGCTCCTGTGGGAAGAGTATTGGATTCTGATGCACCAGTGCAGGTTTACTGTATCCCTTGGTCATTCACATTCACCATTAAACACAAATATCACATCAGGGTTGAATACAAAAGGGACAATGCCGACATAAGCACAAGAAGAGTGAATCATCTAATAGTTTGTGGATTGAGGGGCTCCTGGGAAACCAGTATTGATTCCGATGCACCAGTGCAGGTTTTCTGTATCCCTTGGATCTTCACATTGATCATGAAACACAGAAATTTTTTCGGGATTGAATACAAAAGGGACAATTCCGACTTAAGTACAAGGTGACTGAATCTCCTAAGAGTTTGTGGTTGGAGCCGCTCCTGGGAGAATAGTATTATATTCCGATGCACCAGTGCAGGCTTACTGTACCCCTTGACCTTCACATGGACCATGAAAAACAGAAATTGAAATGGGATTCAATACAAAAGGGGCAAAGCCAACTTAAATACAAGAAGAGTGAATCTTCTAAGAAT
The DNA here is from genome assembly GCF_023864345.2 of Schistocerca serialis cubense. NCBI lineage: Eukaryota > Metazoa > Arthropoda > Insecta > Orthoptera > Acrididae > Schistocerca > Schistocerca serialis. The sequence continues at coordinate 183,753,899 of NC_064649.1, read as the reverse complement.
TTGTGGTTTGAGCGGCTCCTGGGAGACCAGTATTAGATTCCGATGCACCAGTGCAGGTTTACTGTATCCTTTCAACCTTCACATTTAAAATGAAACACAGAAATTGCATCGGTTTGAATAAAACATGGACAGTGCTGAATTAAGTACAAGAAGAATGAATCTTCTGAGAGTTCGTGGTTTGAATGGCTCCTGGGAAACCAGTATTAGATTACGATGCACCAGTGAAGGTTTACTGTATTCCTTGGATATTCACATTGACCATGAAACACAGGAATCGCATCGGGATTGAATACAAAAGGCACAATGCCGACTTGAGTACAAGAAGTGTGAATCTTCAAAGAGTTTGTGGTTTGAGCGGCTCCTGGAAGACCAGTATTAGATTCCGATGCACCAGCGCAGGTATACTGTATCCCTTGGAAATTCACATTGACCATGAAACAGAAATTGCATCGGGATTGAAAAGAAAAGGGACAATGCCGACTTAGGTACAAGATGAGTGAAACGTTTTAGATTTTGTGCTTTGAGCGGCTCCTGGGAGACCAGTATTACATTCCGATGCACCAGTGCAGCTATACTGTATCCCTTGGACCTTCACATTGTTCATGAAAAAGAGAAATCGGCACGGGATTGAATACAAAAGTGGCAATGCCGACTTAAGTACAAGCAGAGGGAATCGTGTAAGTGTTTGTGCTTTCAGCGGCTCCTGGGAGACCAGTATTAGATTCCGATGCACCAGTGCAGGTGTACTGTATCCCTTGGAACTTCAGATTGACCATTAAACACAAATATTACATCGGGGTTGAATTCAAAAGGGACAATGCCGACATAAGTACAAGAAGAGTGAATCTTCAAATAGTTTTTGGTTTGAGAGGCTCCTGGGAGACCAGCATTAGATTCCGATGCACCAGTGCAGGTTTAATGTATAACTTGGACCTTCACATTGACCATGAAACACAGAAATTGCATCGGGATTGAATACAAAAGGGACAATTCGGAGTTAAGTACAAGAATATGAAATCTTCTAAGAGTTTGAGGTTTGAATGGCACCTGGGAGACCAGTATTTGATTCCGATTCACCAATGCAGATTTACTGTATCTCTTTGAGCTTCACATTTACCATGAAGCCCAGAAATAGCATCGGGATTGAATACAAGTCGGACAATGCCGACTTAAGTACAAGATGAGTGTATCTTCTAGGAGTTTGCGGTTTGATCGGCTCTTGGGACACCAGTATTAGTCTCCGATGCACAAGTGCAGGTTTACTGTATCCCTTGGACCTTCACATTGACCGTGAAACACAGAAATTGCATCGGGTTTGAATACAAAAGGGACAATGCCGACTTAAGTACAAGAAGAGTGAATCTTCTAAGAGTTTGTGGTTTGAGCGGCTCCTGTGGGAAGAGTATTGGATTCTGATGCTCCAGTGCAGGTTTACTGTATCCCTTGGTCATTCACATTGCCCATTAAACACAAATATCACATCAGTGTTGAATACAAAAGGGACAATGCCGACATAAGCACAAGAAGAGTGAATCATCTAATAGTTTGTGGTTTGAGGGGCTCCTGGGAGACCAGTATTAGATTCCGATGCACCAGTGCAGGATGACTGTATACCTTGGACCTTCGCATTGACCATGAAACACAGAAATTGCATCGGGATTGAATACAAAAGGGACAATGCCGACTTAAGTACAAGAATATGAAATCTTCTAAGAGTTTAAGGCTTGATCGGCTCCTGGGAGACCAGTATTAGATTCCAATGCACCAGTGCAAGTTTACTGTATCCCTAGGACCTTCACATCGACCATGACACAAAAATCGCGTCGGGATTGAATACAAGAGGCACAATGTCGACTTAAGTACAAGAAGAGTGATTCTTCTAAGATTTTCTGCTTTGAGCGGCTCCTGGGTGACCAGTATTAGATTCCGATGCACCAGTGCAGGTTTACTGTATCCCTTGGACCTTCACATTGTCCATGAAACACAGTAATTGCATCGGGATTGAATACTAAAGGGACAATGCCGACTTAAGTACAACAATATGAAATCTTCTAAGAGTTTGAGGTTTTATCGCCTCCAGGGAGACCAGTATTAGATTCCGATGCACCAGTGCAGGTATACTGTATGCCTTAAACGTTCACAATTACAATGAAATACAGAAATTGCATCGGATTGAATACAAAAGGGACAATGCAGACTTAAGTACAAGAAGAGTGATTCTTCTACGAGATTGTGGTTTGAGTGGCACCTGTTAGACCAGTGTTAGATTCCGACTCACCAGTGCAGGTTTGCTGTATCCCTTGGACCTTCACATTGACCATGAAACACAATAATCGCATCGGGATCGAATACAAAATGCACAATGCTGACTTAAGTACAAGAATATGAAATCCTCTAAGAGTTTGAGGTTTGATTGGCACCTGGGAGACCAGTATTAGATTACGATGCACCAGAGCAGGTTTACTGTATCCCTTGGACCTTCACATTGACCATGACACCCAGATATTGTATCGGGATTGAATACAAAAGGGACAATGCTTACTTAAGTACAAGAATATGAAATCCTCTAAGAGTTTGAGGTTTGATTGGCACCTGGGAGACCAGTATTAGATTCCGATGCACCAGTGCAGGTTTACTGTATCCCTTGGACCTTCACATTGACCTGGAATCACAGAATTTGCATCGGTATTGAATACAAAAGGGACAATGCCGACTTAAGTACAAGAAGACAGAATCTTCTAAAATTTTCTGCTATGTGCGGCTCCTGGGTGACCAGTGTTAGATTCCGAAGCATCAGTGCAGGTTCACTGTATCCCTTGGACCTTCACATTGACCATGAAACACAGAAATCTATCGGGATTGAATACAAAAGGCACAATGCCGACTTAAGTACAAGAAGAGTGAATCTTCTAAGAGTTGGTGGTTTGGGCGGCTCCTAGGAGACCAGTATTAGAATCCGAAGCACCAGTGCAGGTTTACTGTATCCTTTGACTTTCACATTGATCATGAAACAGAGAAACCGCAACGGGATTTAATACAAAAGAGACAATGCCGTCTTAAGCACAAGCAGAGGGAATCGTCTAAGAGGTTGTGATTTGAGCGGCACCTGGGAGACCACAATTAAATTCCGATGCACTAGTGCGGGTGTACTGTATCCTTGGACCTTCACATTGACCCTGAAACACAGAAATTACATCGGGATTGAATACAAAAGGGACAATGCGGACTTAAGTACAAGAATATGAAATCTTCTAAGAGTTTGAGGTTTGATTGGCACCTGGGAGACCAGTATTAGATTCCGATTCACCAGTGCAGGTGTACTGTCTCACTTGGACATTCAGTGACCATTAAACACAAATATTTAATTGGGGTTGAATACAAAAATTACAATGCCGACATAAGTACAACAAGAGTGAATCTTCAAATAGTTTGTCGTTTGAGCGGCTCGTGGGAGACCAGTATTAAGTTCCGTTGCACCAGTGTAGGTTTACTGTGTTACTTGGACCATCACATTGACCATGAAGCACAGAAATCGCATTGGGATTGAGTACAAAATGTACAATGCCGACTTAAGTACAAGAAGAGTGAATCTTCTACGAGTTAGTGTTTTGAGTGGCTCCTGGGAGACCGGTATTAGATTCCGACTCACCTGTGCAGGTTTACAGTATACCTTGGACCTTCACATTGACCATGAAACACAAAAATCGCATCGGAAATGGATACAAAGTGGAAAATGCCGACTTAAGTACAAGTAGTGTGAATCTTCTAATAATTTGTGGATTGGTCACATCCTGGGAGACCAGTATTAGATTCCGATGCACCAGTGCAGGTTTACTGTATCACTTGAACGTTTACAATTACAATGTAATACAGAAATTTCATTGGATTGAATACAAAATGCACAATGCCGACTTAAGTACAAGAAGAATGAATCTTCTAAGAGTTTGTGGTTTGAGCGGCTCCTGGGAGACCAGTATTAGATTCCGATGCACCAGTGCCGGTTTGCTGTATCAATTTGACCTCCACATTGACCATGGAAGACAGAAATCGCATCGCGATTGAATACAAAAGGCACAATGCCGACTTAAGTACTAGAAGAGTGAATCTTCGAAGAGTTTGTGGTTTGAGCGGCTCCTGGGAGACCAGTATTAGATTCCAATGCACCAGTGCAGGTTTACTGTACCCTTGGACCTTCACATTGACCATCAAACACAGAAATGGCATCGGGATGGAATACAAAATGCACAACGCAGACTTAAGTTCAAGAAGATTGAGTCTTGTAAGAGTTTGTTCTTTGATCGGCTCCTGGGAGACCAGTATTAGATTGCGATTCACCTGTGCTGGTTAACTGTATCCCTTTGACTTTCTCATTGACCATGAAACACAGAAATTGCATCAGGATTGAATACAAAAGGCACAATGCCGATTTAAGTACAAGAAGAGTGAATCTTCTAAGAGTTTGCGCTTTGAGCGCCTCCTGGGAGACTAGCATGTGATTCCAATGCACCAGTGCAGGTTTACTGTATCCCTTGGACCTTCACATTGACCATGAAGCACCAAAATGACATCGGGATTGAATACAAAAAAGACAATGACGGCTTAAGTACAAGAAGAGTGAATCCTCTAAGAGTTCGTAGTTTTAGCGGCTCCTGGGAGACCAGTATTAGATTCCGGTGCACGAGTGCAGGTTTAGTGTATCCCTTCGACCTTCACATTGACCATTAATCTCAAATTGCATTGGGATAGAATCCAAAAAGCACAATGCCGGCTGAATCACAAGATGACTGAATCTTCTAGGAGTTCGTGCATTGGGTGGCTCCTGGGAGACCAGTATTAGATTCCGATGCACCAGTGCAGAATTTACTGTATCCCTTGTACCTTCATATTGACCATGAAACACAGAAATCGCATCGGCATTGAATACAAAGTCACAATGCCGACTTAAGGACAAGAAGAGTGAATCTTCTGTGAGTTTGTGTTTGAACTGCTCCCGGGAGACCAGTATTAGATTCCGATGCAACAGTGCAAGTTTACTGTATCTCTTGGACCTTCACATTGACCAGGATACAAAGAAATTGCATCGGGATTGAATACAAAAGGCACAATGCTGACTTAAGTAAAAGAAGAGTGAACTTTCTAAGAGTTTGTTCTTTGAGCGGCTCCTGGGAGACTAGTATTTGATTCCAATGCACCAGTGCCGGTTTACTGTATCCCTTAGACCGTCACATTGACCATGAAACACAGAAATTGCATCGGGATTAAATAGAAAAGGCAAAATGCCGACTTAAGTACAAGAAAATTGAATCTTCCAAGAGTTTGTGCTTGGAGCGGCTCCTGGGAGACCAGTATCTGATTCCGTTTCGCCATTGCTGGTTAACTTTATCCCTTTGACTTACTCATTACCCATGAAGCTCTGAAAATGCATCAGGATTGAATACAAAATGCATAATGCCGTCTTAAGTACAAGAAGAGTGAATCTTCTGTGAGTTTTTGCTTTGAACGGCTCCTGGGAGACCAGTATTAAATTCCGATGCACCAGTGCAGGTTGACTGAATCCCTCGGACTTTCACATTGACCAAGAAACACAGTAATTGCAGCGGGGTGAATACAAAAGGCACATGCCGATTTAAGTCCAGGATCAGTGAATTTTCTAGGAGTTTGTAATTTGAGCGGCTCCTGGGACACCAGTATTAGAGTCCGATGCAGCATTGCAGGTTTAATATATCCCTTGGACCTTCACATTGACCATGATACACAGAAATTGTATCGGGATTGAATACAAAAGGCACAAGACCGACTTATGTTCGAGAAGAAAGAATCATCTAAGAGTTTGTGGTTTGAGCGGCTCCTGGGAGATCAGTATTAGATTCCGATAATCCAGTGCACATTTACTGTATCCGTTGGACCTTCACATTGACCATGAAACAGAGAAATCGCAACGGGATGGAATTCAAAAGCCACAATGCCGACTGAAGTACAAGAAGAGTGAATCTTCTAAGAGTTTGTGGCTTGAGCGGCTCCTGGGAGACCAGTATTAGATTCCGATGCACCTGTGCAGGTTTACTGTATCCCTAGGACTTTCACATTGACCATGAAACACAGAAATTGCATCGGGGTATAATACAAAAGGGACAATGCCGACATAAGTACAAGAAGATGAATCTTCAAAGAGTTTGTGGTTTGAGCGGCTCCTGGGAGACCAGCATTAGAATCCGATGCACCACAGCAGATTTATTGTATCCCGTGGACCTTCACATTGACCATGAAACACAGAAATTGCATCAGGATTGAATACAAAATGCACAATGCCGACTTAAGTACAAGAAGAAAGAATCTTCTAAGAGTTTGTGGTTTGAGCGGCTCCTGGGAGACCAGTATTAGTTTCCGATGCACCAGTGCACGTTTACTGTATGCCTTGGACATTCACATTGACCATGAAACACAGAAATCGCAGCGGGGTGGGATACAAAAGGCACAATGCCGACAGAAGTACAAGAATATGAATCTTCTAAGAGATTGTGGTTTGAGAGGCTCCTGGGAGACCAGTATTAGATTCCGATGTACCAGTGCAGGTTTAGTGCATTCTTTCGACCTTCACATTGACCATGAAACAGAGAAATTGCATCGGGATTGAATACAAAAGGTACAATGCCGACTTAGGTGCAAGAAGAATGAATCTTCTAAGACTTTGTGGTTTGAGCGGTTCCTGGGTGAATAGTATTAGATTCCGATGCACCAGTGCAGGTTTACTGTATCCCTTGGACCTTCATATTGACCATGAAACACAGAAATCGGATCGGCTTTGAATACAAAAGGCACAATGCCGACTTAAGTACAAGAAGAGTTAATCTTCTAAGAGTTTGTGGTTTGAGTGGCTCCTAGGAGATCAGTATTAGATTCCGATGCACCAGTGCAGGTTTACTGTCTCACTTGGACCATCACATTGACCATGAAACACAGAAATTGCAACGGGATTGCATACAAAATGGACAATACCGACATAAGTACAAGAAGAGTGATTCTTCTAAGAGTTAGTGTTTTGAGCGGCTCCTGGGAGATCAGTATTAGATTCCGATGCACCAGTGCCAGTTTACTGTATCACTTGGACCTTCACGTTGACCATGAAACACAGAAATCGCATCGGGTTTAAATTCAAAAGCACGACGCCGGCTTAAGTACAAGAAGAGTGAATCTTCTAAGAGTTTGTGCTTTGAGCGGGTCCTGGGAGAACACTATTAGATTCCGATGCACGAGTGCAGGTTTACTGTGTCACTTGATTCATCACTTTTACAATGAAACATAGAAATCGCATCGGGATTGAATACAAAAGGCACAATGCCGACTTAACTACAAGAAGTGTGAAACTTCTAAGAGATTGTGGTTTGAGAGGCTCCTGGGAGACCAGTATTAGATTCCGATGTACCAGTGCAGGTTTACAGCATTCTTTTGACCTTCACATTGACCATGAAACAGAGAAATTGCATCGGGATTAAATACAAAAGGTACAATGCCTACTTAGGTACAAGAAGAGTGAATCTTCTAAGACGTTGTGGTTTGAGCGGCTCCTGGGTGAATAGTATTAGATTCCGATGCACCAGTGCAGGTTTACTGTATCCCTTGGACCTTCATATTGACCATGAAACACAGAAATCGCATCGGAAATGAATACAAAAGGCACAATGCCGACTTATGTACAAGAAGAGTTAATCTTCTAAGAGTTTGTTGTTTGAGCGGCTCCTAGGAGACCAGTATTAGATTCCAATGCACCAGTGGAGGTTTACTGTATCCCTTAGACCTTCACATTGACCACCAAACACAGAAATTGCATCGGGATTGAACACAAAAGGGACAATGCCGACTTAAGTTCAAGATGAGTGAATCTTTTAAGAGGTTTTGCATTGAGCGGCTCCTTTAGACCAGTATTAGATTCCGATTCCCCAGTGCAGATTTACTGTATCCCTTAAACCTTCACATTGACCATGAAACACAGACATTGCATTAGGATTGAATACAAATGGGACAATGCCGACCTAAGGACAAGAAGAGTCAATCTTCTGAGAAATTGTGCTTTGAGCAGGTCATGGGAGACCAGTATTAGATTCCAATGCACCAGTGCAGAATTTACAGCATCCCTTGGACCATCACATTGACCATGAAACACAGAAACCGCATGGGGATTGAATACAATAGGCACAATGCCGACTTAAGTACAAGAAGAGTGAATCTTCTAAGAGTTTGTGCCTTGAACGGATCCTGGGAGACTAGTATTACAATCCGATGCACCAGTGCAGGTTTACTGTATCCCTAAGTCCTTCACATTGACCATGAAACACAGAAATTGCATCGGGATATAATACAAAAGGGACAATGCCGACATAAGTACAAGAAGATGAATCGTCAAAGAGTTTGTGGTTTGAGCGGCTCCTGGGAGACCAGTATTAGAATCCGATGCACCAGAGCAGGTTTACTGTATCCCGTGGACCTTCATATTGACCATGAAACACAGAAGTTGCATCGGGATTGAATACAAAATGCACAATGCCGACTTAAGTACAAGAAGAAGGAATCTTCTAAGAGTTTGTGGTTTGAGCGGCTCCTGGGAGACCAGTATTAGATTCCGATGCACCAGTGCTCGTTTACTGTGTCACGTAGACCTTCACATTGACCATGAAACACAGAAATTGCATCGGTATTGAATACAAAAGGGACATTGCCGAGTTAAGTACAAGAAGAGTGAATCTTCTAAGACATTGTGCTTTGAGCGGCTCCTGGGAGACCAGAATTAGATTCCGATGCAACAGTGCAGGTTTACTGTATCACTTGGAAATTCGCATTGACCATGAAACACAGATATTGCATTGGGATTAAATACATAAGGGACAATGCCGACCTAAGTACAAATTGAGTGAACCTTCTAAGGGTTAGTTCATTGAGCGGCTCCTGGGACACGGGAATTAGATTCCAATTCACCAGTGCAGGTTTACTGTATGCCTTGGACCTTCACATTGACCATGAAACACAGAAATCGCATCGGGATTGAATACAAAAGGCACAATGCCGACGTCAATACAAGAATAGTGAATCTTCTAAGAGTTTGTGCTTTGAGCGGCTCCTGGGAGAACAGTATTAGATTCCGATGCACCAGTGCAAGTTTACTGTATCACTTGGACCTTGACATTGACCATGAAACACAGAAATCGCATCGGGTTTAAATTCAAAAGCACAACGCCGACTTAAGTACATGAAGAGTGAATCTTCTAAGAGTTTGTGCTGTGAGCGGGTCCTGGGAGAACAGTATTAGATTCCGATGCACGATTGCAGGTTTACTGTATCACTTGGTTCATCACATTGACAATGAAACACAGAAATCGCATCGGGATTGAATACAAAATGCACAATGCCGACTTAACTACAAGAAGCGTGAATCTTCGAAGAGTTTGTGGTTTGAGCGGTTTCTGGGAGACCAGTATTAGATTCTGATGCACCAGTGCAGGTATACTGTATCCCTTGGAAATTCACATTGACCATGAAACAGAAATTGCATCGCGATTGAATAAAACATGGACAGTGCTGAATTAAGTACAAGAAGAATGAATCTTCTGAGAGTTCGTGGTTTGAACGGCTCCTGGGAAACCAGTATTAGATTCCGATGCACCAGTGAAGGTATACTGTATGCCTTGGATATTCACATTGACCATGAAGCACAGGAATCGCATCGGGATTGAATACAAAAGGCACAATGCCGACTTGAGTACAAGAAGTGTGAATCTTCAAAGAGTTTGTGGTTTCAGCTGCTCCTGGGAGACAAGTATTCGATTCCGATGCACCAGTGAATGTTAACTGTATCCCTTGGACCTTTAGTGACCATGAAACAGAGAAATCTCAACGCGATTGAATACAAAAGGGACAATACCGACTTAAGTACAAGAAGAGTGAGTCTTGTAAGAGTTTGTGGTTTGAGCGGCTCCTGAGAGACCAGAATGCGATTCTGATGCATCAGTGCAGGTTTACTGTCTCCCTTGGACCTTCACATTGACCATGAAACACAGAAATCGCATCGGGATTGAATGCAAAATGGACGATGCCGACTGAAGAATAAGAAGAGTGAATCTTCTAAGAGTTTGCGGTTTGAGCGGCTCCTGGGAGAATAGTATTAATTCCGATGCACCAGTGGAGGTTTACTGTATCCCTTGGATCCTCACATTGACCATGAAACACAGAATTTGCATCGGGATTGAATACAAAAAGACAATGCCGACTTAAGTACAAGAAGAGTGAATCTTCTAAGAGTTTGTTGTTTGAGCGGCTCCTGGGAGACCACTATTAGATTCCGATGTACCAGTGTAGGTTTACTGTATCCCTTGAACCTTCACATTTACAATGAAACACAGAAATTGCATCAGGTTGAATACAAAATGGACAATGCCGACTTAAGTACAAGAAGAGTGGATCTTCTAAGAGTTTGTGTTTTGAATGGCTCCTGGGAGACCAGTATTAGATTCCGACTCACCAGTGCAGGTTTACAGTATACCTTGGACCTTCACATAGACCATGAAACACAGAAATCGCATCGGAAATGGATACAAAGTGGAAAATGCAGACTTAAGTACAAGTAGTGTGAATCTTCTAAGAGTTTGTAGTTTGAGCGGCTCCTGGGAGAATAGTATTAGATTCCGATGCACCAGTGCGGGTTTACTGTATCCCTTGGACCTTCAAATTGACCATGAAACACAGAATATGCATCGGGATTAAATACAAAATGGAAAATGCCGACTTAAGCACAAGAAGAGTGAATCTTCTAATAGTTTGTGGATTGAGCACCTCCTGGGAGACCAGTATTAGATTCCGATGCACCAGTGCAGATTTACTGAATCCCTTGAACGTTCACAATTACAATGAAATACAGAAATCTCATTGTATTGAATACAAAAGGGACAATGCCGACTTAAGTACAAGAAGAGTGACTCTTCTACGAGCTTGTGGTTTGAGCGGCTCCTGGGAGACCAGTGTTAGATTCCGATTCACCAGTGCGGGTGTGCTGTATCCCTTGGACCTTCACATTGACCATGAAACACAGAAATCGCATCAGGATTGAATACAAAAGGCACAATGCCGACTTAAGTACAAGAAGAGTCAATCTTCTTAGAATTTGTGGTTTGAGCGGCTCCTGTGAGAAGAGTATTGGATTCTGATGCACCAGTGCAGGTGTACTGTATCCCTTGGACCTTCACATTGACCATTAAACACAAATATCACATCAGGGTTGAATACAAAATGGACAATGCCGACATAAGCACAAGAAGAGTGAATCATCTAATAGTTTGTGGTTTGAGGGGCTACTGGGAGACCAGTATTAGATTCCGATGCACCAGTGCAGGATGACTGTATCCCTTGCACCTTCGCATTGAACATGAAACACAGAAATTGCATCGGGATTGAATACAAAAGGGACAATGCCGACTTAAGTACAAGAATATGAAATCTTCTAAGAGTTTGAGGTTTTATCGCCTCCAGGGAGACCAGTATTAGATTCCGATGCACCAGTGCAGGTTGACTGTATCCCTTAAACGTTCACAATTACAATGAAATACAGAAATTGCACTGGATTGAATACAAAGGGGACAATGCAGACTTAAGTACAAGAACAGTGATTCTTCTACGAGATTGTGGTTTGAGTGGCTCCTGTTAGACCAGTGTTAGATTCCGACTCACCAGTGCAGGTTTGCTGTATCCCTTGGACCTTCACATTGACCATGAAACACAAAAATCGCATTGGGATCGAATACAAAATGCACAATGATAACTTAAGTACAAGAAAATAGGATCTTCTAAGAGTTTGAGTTTAGAGCGGCTCCTGAGAGGTCAGTATTAGATTCCGATGCACCAGTGCGGGTTTACTGTATCCCTTGGACCTTCACATTGACCGTGAAACATAGAAATTGCATCGGGATTGAACACAAAAGGGACAATGCCAACCTAAGTACAAGTAGAGGGAATCGTCTAAGAGTTTATGCTTTGAGGGGCTCCTGGGAGACCAGTATTAGATTCCGATGCACCAGTGCAGGTGTACTGTCTCACTTGGACATTCAGATTGACCATTAAACACAAATATTGAATGGGGGTTGAATACAAAAATTACAATGCCGACATAAGTACAAGAAGAGTGAATCTTCAAATAGTTTGTGGTTGTGGGGCTCCTGGGAGACCAGTACTAGCTTCCGATGCACCAGTGCAGGTTTACTGTATCCCTTTAACCTTCACTTTAACCATGAAACCCAGATATTGTATCGGGATTGAATACAAAAGGGGTAATGCTTATTTAAGTACAAGAATATGAAATCCTCTAAGAGTTTGAGGTTTGATTGGCACCTGGGAGACCAGTATTAGATTCCGATGCATCAGTGCAGATTTACTGTATCCCTTGGACCTTCACGTTGACCATGAAACACAGAAATCGCATCGGGATAGGATACAAAAAGCACAATGCCCACTTAAGTACAAGAAGAGAGAATCTTCTAAGAGTTTGTGTTTTCAGCTGCTCCTAGGAGACCAGTATTAGATTCAAATGCACCAGTGCATGTTAACTGTATCCCTTGGACCGTTAGTGACCATGAAACAGAGAAATCTCAACGCGATTGAATACAAAAGGGACAATACCGACTTAAGTACAAGAAGAGTGAATCTTGTAAGAGTTTGTGGTTTGAGCGGCTCCTGAGAGACCAGAATGCGATTCTGATCCATCAGTGCAGGTTTACTGTATCCCTTGGACCTTCACATTGACCATGAAACACAGAAATCGCATCGGGATTGAATGCAAAATGGACGATACCGACTGAAGTTTAAGAAGAGTGAATCTTCTAAGAGTTTGCGGTTTGAGCGGCTCCTGGGAGACCAGTATTAGATTCCGATGTACCAGTGTAGGTTTACTGTATCCCTTGAATCTTCACATTTACAATGAAACACAGAAATTGCATCAGGTTGAATACAAAATGGACAATGCCGTTTTAAGTACAAGAAGAGTGAATCTTCTAAGAGTTTGTGGTTTGAGCGGCTCCTGTGGGAAGAGTATTGGATTCTGATGCACCAGTGCAGGTTTACTGTATCCCTTGGTCATTCACATTGACCATTAAACACAAATATCACATCAGGGTTGAATACAAAAGGGACAATGCCGACAAAAGCACAAGAAGAGTGAATCATCTAATAGTTTGTGGTTTGAGGGGCTCCTGGGAAACCAGTATTGATTCCGATGCACCAGTGCAGGTTTTCTGTATCCCTTGGATCTTCACATTGATCATGAAACACAGAAATTTTTTCGGGATTGAATACAAAAGGGACAATTCCGACTTAAGTACAAGGTGACTGAATCTCCTAAGAGTTTGTGGTTGGAGCCGCTCCTGGGAGAATAGTATTATATTCCGATGCACCAGTGCAGGCTTACTGTACCCCTTGGACCTTCACATGGACCATGAAAAACAGAAATTGAAATGGGATTGAATACAAAAGGGGCAAAGCCAACTTAAATACAAGAAGAGTGAATCTTCAAAGAATTTGTGGTTTGAGCGGCTCCTGGGAGACCAGTATTAGATTCCGATGCACCAGTGCAGGTTTACTGTATCCTTTCAACCTTCACATTTAAAATGAAACACAGAAATTGCATCGGTTTGAATAAAACATGGACAGTGCTGAATTAAGTACAAGAAGAATGAATCTTCTGAGAGTTCGTGGTTTGAATGGCTCCTGGGAAACCAGTATTAGATTCCGATGCACCAGTGAAGGTTTACTGTATTCCTTGGATATTCACATTGACCATGAAACACAGGAATCGCATCGGGATTGAATACAAAAGGCACAATGCCGACTTGAGTACAAGAAGTGTGAATCTTCAAAGAGTTTGTGGTTTGAGCGGCTCCTGGAAGACCAGTATTAGATTCCGATGCACCAGCGCAGGTATACTGTATCCCTTGGAAATTCACATTGACCATGAAACAGAAATTGCATCGGGATTGAATAAAAAAGGGACAATGCCGACTTAGGTACAAGATGAGTGAAACGTTTAAGATTTTGTGCTTTGAGCGGCTCTGGGAGACCAGTATTACATTCCGATGCACCAGTGCAGCTATACTGTATCCCTTGGACCTTCACATTGTTCATGAAAAAGAGAAATCGGCACGGGATTGAATACAAAAGTGGCAATGCCGACTTAAGTACAAGCAGAGGGAATCGTGTAAGTGTTTGTGCTTTCAGCGGCTCCTGGGAGACCAGTATTAGATTCCGATGCACCAGTGCAGGTGTACTGTATCCCTTGGAACTTCAGATTGACCATTAAACACAAATATTACATCGGGGTTGAATTCAAAAGGGACAAAGCCGACATAAGTACAAGAAGAGTGAATCTTCAAATAGTATTTGGTTTGAGAGGCTCCTGGGAGACCAGCATTAGATTCCGATGCACCAGTGCAGGTTTACTGTATAACTTGGACCTTCACATTGACCATGAAACACAGAAATTGCATCGGGATTGAATACAAAAGGGACAATTCGTAGTTATGTACAAGAATATGAAATCTTCTAAGAGTTTGAGGTTTGAATGGCACCTGGGAGACCAGTATTTGATTCCGATGCACCAATGCAGATTTACTGTATCTCTTTGAGCTTCACATTTACCATGAAGCCCAGAAATAGCATCGGGATTGAATACAAGTCGGACAATGCCGACTTAAGTACAAGATGAGTGTATCTTCTAGGAGTTTGCGGTTTGATCGGCTCCTGGGACACCAGTATTAGTCTCCGATGCACAAGTGCAGGTTTACTGTATCCCTTGGACCTTCACATTGACCGTGAAACACAGAAATTGCATCGGGTTTGAATACAAAAGGGACAATGCCGACTTAAGTACAAGAAGAGTGAATCTTCTAAGAGTTTGTGGTTTGAGCGGCTCCTGTGGGAAGAGTATTGGATTCTGATGCACCAGTACAGGTTTACTGTATCCCTTGGTCATTCACATTGACCATTAAACACAAATATCACATCAGTGTTGAATACAAAAGGGACAATGCCGACATAAGCACAAGAAGAGTGAATCATCTAATAGTTTGTGGTTTGAGGGGCTCCTGGGAGACCAGTATTAGATTCCGATGCACCAGTGCAGGATGACTGTATACCTTGGACCTTCGCATTGACCATGAAACACAGAAATTGCATCGGGATTGAATACAAAAGGGACAATGCCGACTTAAGTACAAGAATATGAAATCTTCTAAGAGTTTAAGGCTTGATCGGCTCCTGGGAGACCAGTATTAGATTCCAATGCACCAGTGCAAGTTTACTGTATCCCTAGGACCTTCACATCGACCATGACACAAAAATCGCGTCGGGATTGAATACAAGAGGCACAATGTCGACTTAAGTACAAGAAGAGTGATTCTTCTAAGATTTTCTGCTTTGAGCGGCTCCTGGGTGACCAGTATTAGATTCCGATGCACCAGTGCAGGTTTACTGTATCCCTTGGACCTTCACATTGTCCATGAAACACAGTAATTGCATCGGGATTGAATACTAAAGGGACAATGCCGACTTAAGTACAACAATATGAAATCTTCTAAGAGTTTGAGGTTTTATCGCCTCCAGGGAGACCAGTATTAGATTCCGATGCACCAGTGCAGGTATACTGTATGCCTTAAACGTTCACAATTACAATGAAATACAGAAATTGCATCGGATTGAATACAAAAGGGACAATGCAGACTTAAGTACAAGAAGAGTGATTCTTCTACGAGATTGTGGTTTGAGTGGCACCTGTTAGACCAGTGTTAGATTCCGACTCACCAGTGCAGGTTTGCTGTATCCCTTGGACCTTCACATTGACCATGAAACACAATAATCGCATCGGGATCGAATACAAAATGCACAATGCTGACTTAAGTACAAGAATATGAAATCCTCTAAGAGTTTGAGGTTTGATTGGCACCTGGGAGACCAGTATTAGATTACGATGCACCAGTGCAGGTTTACTGTATCCCTTGGACCTTCACATTGACCATGAAACATAGAAATTGCATCGGGATTGAACACAAAAGGGACAATGCCAACCTAAGTACAAGTAGAGGGAATCGTCTAAGAGTTTGTGCTGTGAGGGACTCCTGGGAGACCAGTATTAGATTCCGATGCACCAGTGCAGGTGTACTGTCTCACTTGGACATTCAGAGTGACCATTAAACCCAAATATTTAATTGGGGTTGAATACAAAAATTACAATGCCGACATAAGTACAAGAAGAGTGAATCTTCAAATAGTTTGTGGTTGAGGGGCTCCTGGGAAACCAGTACTAGATTCCGATGCACCAGTGCAGGTTTACTGTATCCCTTTAACCTTCACATTGACCATGAAACCCAGATATTGTATCGGGATTGAATACAAAAGGGACAATGCTTACTTAAGTACAAGAATATGAAATCCTCTAAGAGTTTGAGGTTTGATTGGCACCTGGGAGACCAGTATTAGATTCCGATGCACCAGTGCAGGTTTACTGTATCCCTTGGACCTTCACATTGACCTGGAATCACAGAATTTGCATCGGTATTGAATACAAAAGGGACAATGCCGACTTAAGTACAAGAAGACAGAATCTTCTAAAATTTTCTGCTATGTGCGGCTCCTGGGTGACCAGTGTTAGATTCCGAAGCATCAGTGCAGGTTCACTGTATCCCTTGGACCTTCACATTGACCATGAAACACAGAAATCTATCGGGATTGAATACAAAAGGCACAATGCCGACTTAAGTACAAGAAGAGTGAATCTTCTAAGAGTTGGTGGTTTGGGCGGCTCCTAGGAGACCAGTATTAGAATCCGAAGCACCAGTGCAGGTTTACTGTATCCTTTGACTTTCACATTGATCATGAAACAGAGAAACCGCAACGGGATTTAATACAAAAGAGACAATGCCGTCTTAAGCACAAGCAGAGGGAATCGTCTAAGAGGTTGTGATTTGAGCGGCACCTGGGAGACCACAATTAAATTCCGATGCACTAGTGCAGGTGTACTGTATCCTTGGACCTTCACATTGACCATGAAACACAGAAATTACATCGGGATTGAATACAAAAGGGACAATGCGGACTTAAGTACAAGAATATGAAATCTTCTAAGAGTTTGAGGTTTGATTGGCACCTGGGAGACCAGTATTAGATTCCGATTCACCAGTGCAGGTGTACTGTCTCACTTGGACATTCAGTGACCATTAAACACAAATATTTAATTGGGGTTGAATACAAAAATTACAATGCCGACATAAGTACAAGAAGAGTGAATCTTCAAATAGTTTGTCGTTTGAGCGGCTCGTGGGAGACCAGTATTAAGTTCCGTTGCACCAGTGTAGGTTTACTGTGTTACTTGGACCATCACATTGACCATGAAGCACAGAAATCGCATTGGGATTGAGTACAAAATGTACAATGCCGACTTAAGTACAAGAAGAGTGAATCTTCTACGAGTTAGTCTTTTGAGTGGCTCCTGGGAGACCGGTATTAGATTCCGACTCACCTGTGCAGGTTTACAGTATACCTTGGACCTTCACATTGACCATGAAACACAAAAATCGCATCGGAAATGGATACAAAGTGGAAAATGCCGACTTAAGTACAAGTAGTGTGAATCTTCTAATAATTTGTGGATTGGTCACATCCTGGGAGACCAGTATTAGATTCCGATGCACCAGTGCAGCTTTACTGTATCCCTTGAACGTTTACAATTACAATGTAATACAGAAATTTCATTGTATTGAATACAAAATGCACAATGCCGACTTAAGTACAAGAAGAATGAATCTTTTAAGAGTTTGTGGTTTGAGCTGCTCCTGGGAGTCCAGTATTAAATTCCGATTCACCAGTGCAGGTTTACTGTATACCTTGGACGTTGGCATTGACCATGAAAAACAGAAATCGCATTGGGATTGAATACAATATGCACAATGCTCACTTAAGTACAAGAAGAGTGTAACTTCTAAGAGATTGTGGTATGAGCGGCTCATGGGAGACTAGTATTATATTCCAATGCACCAGTGCAGGTTTACTGCATCCCTTCGACTTCACATTGACCATGAAACACAGAAATTGCAACAAGATTGAACACAAAAGGGACAATGCTGACTTAGGTACAAGAAGAGTGAAACCTCTAAGACATTGTGGTTTGAGCGGCTCCTGTATGAATAGTATTAGATACCGATGCACCAGTGGTGGTTTACTGTATACCTTGGACCTTCACATTGACCATGAAACACAGAATTTGCATCGGGATAGAATTCAAAAGGGACAATGCCGATTTAAGTACAGGAAGTGTGAATCATCTAAGACTTTGTGGTTTGTGCGGCTCCTGGGAAACCAGTATTGATTCCGATGCACCAGTGCAGGTTTCCTGTATCCCTTGGATCTTCACATTGATCATGAAACGCAGAAATTTTTTCGGGATTGAATACAAAAGGGACAATTCCGACTTAAGTACAAGGTGACTGAATCTCCTAAGAGTTTGTGGTTTGAGCCGCTCCTGGGAGAATAGTATTATATTCCGATGCACCAGTGCAGGCTTACTGTACCGCTTGGACCTTCACATGGACCATGAAAAACAGAAATTGAAATGGGATTGAATACAAAAGGGACAAAGCCAACTTAAATACAAGAAGAGTGAATCTTCTAAGAATTTGTGGTTTGAGCGGCTCCTGGGAGACCAGTATTAGATTCCGATGCACCAGTGCAGGTTTACTGTATCCTTTCAACCTTCACATTTAAAATGAAACACAGAAATTGCATCGGTTTGAATAAAACATGGACAGTGCTGAATTAAGTACAAGAAGAATGAATCTTCTGAGAGTTCGTGGTTTGAACGGCTCCTAGGAAACCAGTATTAGATTCCGATGCACCAGTGAAGGTTTACTGTATTCCTTGGATATTCACATTGACCATGAAACACAGGAATCGCATCGGGATTGAATACAAAAGGCACAATGCCGACTTGAGTACAAGAAATGTGAATCTTCAAAGAGTTTGTGGTTTGAGCGGCTCCTGGAAGACCAGTATTAGATTCCGATGCACCAGAGCAGGTATACTGTATCCCTTGGAAATTCACATTGACCATGAAACAGAAATTGCATCGGGATTGAATAAAATGGGACAATGCCGACTTAGGTACAAGATGAGTGAAACGTTTAAGATTTATGTGCTTTGAGCGGCTCCTGGGAGACCAGTATTACATTCCGATGCACCAGTGCAGCTATACTGTATCTCTTGGACCTTCACATTGTTCATGAAAAAGAGAAATCGGCACGGGATTGAATACAAAAGTGGCAATGCCGACTTAAGTACAAGCAGAGGGAATCGTGTAAGTGTTTGTGTTTTCAGCGGCTCCTGGGAGACCAGTATTTGATTCCGATGCACCAGTGCAGGAGTACTGTATCCCTTGGAACTTCAGATTGACCATTAAACACAAATATTACATCGGGGTTGAATTCAAAAGGGACAATGCCGACATAAGTACAAGAAGAGTGAATCTTCTAATAGTTTTTGGTTTGAGAGGCTCCTGGGAGACCAGCAGTAGATTCCGATGCACCAGTGCAGGTTTTCTGTATAACTTGGACCTTCACATTGACCATGAAACACAGAAATTGCATCGGGATTGAATACAAAAGGGACAATTCGGAGTTAAGTACAAGAATATGAAATCTTCTAAGAGTTTGAGGTTTGAATGGCACCTGGGAGACCAGTATTTGATTCCGATGCACCAGTGCAGATTTACTGTATCTCTTTGAGCTTCACATTTACCATGAAGCCCAGAAATAGCATCGGGATTGAATACAAGTCGGACAATGCCGACTTCAGTACAAGATGAGTGTATCTTCTAGGAGTTTGCGGTTTGATCGGCTCCTGGGACACCAGTATTAGTCTCCGATGCACCAGTGCAGGTTTACTGTATCCCTTGGACCTTCACATTGACCACGAAACAAAGATTTTCCATTGGGATTGAATACAAAGTGCACAATGCCGACTTAAGTACAAGAAAATTCGATCTTCTAAGAGTTTGTGCTTAGAGCCGCTCCTGGGAGATCAGTATTAGATTCCGATGCACCAGTGCAGGTTTACTGTATCGCTTGAACCGTCATATTGACCATGAAACATAGAAATTGCATCGGGATTGAACACAAAAGGGACAGTGCCGACTTAAGTACAAGCAGAGTAAATCGTCTAAGAGTTTGTGCTTTGAGCGGCTCCTGGAAGACCAGTATTAGATTCCGATGCACCAGTGCAGGTTTACTGTATCCCTTGAACGTTCACAATTACAATGAAATACAGAAATTTCATTGGATTGAATACAAAAGGCACAATGCCGACTTAAGTACAAGAAGAGTGAATCTTCTAAGAGTTGGTGGTTTGGGCGGCTCCTAGGAGACCAGTATTAGAATCCGGTGCACCAGTGCAGGTTTACTGTATCCTTGGACCTTCACATTGATCATGAAACAGAGAAATCGCAACGGGATTTAATACAAAGGTGACAATGCCGACTTAAGCACAAGCAGAGGGAATCGTCTAAGAGTTTGTGATTTGAGCGGCACCTGGGATACCACAATTAAATTCCGATGCACCAGTGCAGGTGTACTGTACCCCTTGGACCTTCACATTGACCATGAAACACAGAAATTACATCGGGATTGAATAAAAAAGGGACAATACGGACTTAAGTACACGAATATGAAATCATCTAAGAGTTTGAGGTATGATTGGCACCTGGGAGATAAGTATTACATTCCGATGCACCAGTGCAGATTTACTGTATCCCTTGGACCTTCACGTTGACCATGAAACACAGAAATCTCATCGGGATTGGATACAATAAGCACAGTGCCCACTTAAGTACAAGAAGAGAGAATCTTCTAAGAGTTTGTGGTTTCAGCTGCTCCTAGGAGACCAGTATTAGATTCCGATGCACCAGTGCATGTGAACTGTATCCCTTGGACCTTTAGTGACCATGAAACAGAGAAATCTCAACGCGATTGAATACAAAAGGGACAATACCGACTTAAGTACAAGAAGAGTGAATCTTGTAAGTGTTTGTGGCTTGAGCGGCTCCAGAGAGACCAGAATGCGATTCTGATCCATCAGTGCAGGTTTACTGAATCCCTTGGACCTTCACATTGACCATGAAACACAGAAATCGCATCGGGATTGAATGCAAAATTGACGATGCCGGCTGAAGTATATGAAGAGTGAATCTTCTAAGAGTTTGCGGTTTGAGCGGCTCCTGGGAGACCAGTATTAGATTCTGATGTACCAGTGTAGGTTTACTGTATCCCTTGAACCTTCACATTTACAATGAAACACAGAAATCGCATCGGGATTGAGTACAAAATGCACAATGCCGACTTAAGTACAAGAAGAGTGGACCTTCTAAGAGTTTGTGTTTTGAGTGGCTCCTGGGAGACCAGTATTAGATTCCGACTCATCAGTGCAGGTTTACAGTATACCTTGGACCTTCACATTGACCATGAAACACAGAAATCGCATCGGAAATGGATACAAAGTGGAAAATGCCGACTTAAGTACAAGTAGTGTGAATCTTCTAATAATTTGTGGATTGAGCACCTCCTGGGAGACCAGTATTAGATTCCGATGCACCAGTGCAGGTTTACTGTATCCCTTGAACGTTCACAATTACAATGAAATACAGAAATTTCATTGGATTGAATACAAAAGGGACAATGCCGACTTAAGTACACGAAGAGTGAATATTCTACGAGTTTGTGGTTTGAGCCGCTGCTGGGAGACCAGTGTTAGATTCCGATTCACCAGTGCGGGTTTGCTGTATCCCTTCGACCTTCACATTGACCATGAAACACAAAAATCGCATCGGGATCGAATACAAAACGCATAATGCCGACGTAGGTACAAGAAGAGTGACTCTTCTAAGAGTTTGTCCTTGAGCGGCCCCTGGGAGACCAGTATTAGATTCCGTTGCACCAGTGCAGGTTTACTGTATCCCTTGGACCTTCACAATGACCATGAAACACAGAAATCGCATCAGGATTGAATACAAAAGGCACAATGCCGACTTAAGTACAAGAAAGGTCAATCTTCTAAGAATTTGTGGTTTGAGCGGCTCCTGGGAGACCAGTATTAGATTCCGATGCACCAGTGCAGCTATACTGTATCCCTTGGACCTTCACATTGTTCATGAAAAAGAGAAATCGGCACGGGATTGAATACAAAAGTGGCAATGCCGACTTAAGTACAAGCAGAGGGAATCGTGTAAGTGTTTGTGTTTTGAGCGGCTCCTGGGAGACCAATATTAGATTCCGATGCACCAGTGCAGGTGTACTGTATCCCTTGGACCTTCGCATTGACCATGAAACACAGAAATTGCATCGGGATTGAATACAAAAGGGACAATGCCGACTTAAGTACAAGAATATGAAATCTTCTAAGAGTTTAAGGCTTGATCGGCTCCTGGGAGACCAGTATAAGATTCCAATGCACCAGGGCAAGTTTACTGTATCCCTAGGACCTTCACATCGACCATGACACAAAAATCGCATCGGGATTGAATACAAGAGGCACAATGTCGACTTAAGTACAAGAAGAGTGATTCTCCTAAGATTTTCTGCTTTGAGCGGCTCCTGGGTGACCAGTATTAGATTCCGATGTACCAGTGCAGGTTTACTGTATCCCTTGGACCATCACATTGTCCATGAAACACAGAACTTGCATCGGGATTGAATACTAAAGGGACAATGCCGACTTAAGAACAACAATATGAAATCTTCTAAGAGTTTGAGGTTTTATCGCCTCCAGGGAGACCAGTATTAGATTCCGATGCACCAGGGCAGGTTTACTGTATCCCTTAAACGTTCACAATTACAATGAAATACAGAAATTGCATCGGATTGAATAAAAAAGGGACAATGCAAACTTAAGTACAAGAAGAGTGATTCTTCTACGAGATAGTGGTTTGAGTGGCTGCTGTTAGACCAGTGTTAGATTCCGACTCACCAGTGCAGGTTTGCTGTATCCCTTGGACCTTCACATTGACCATGAAACACAAAAATCGCATCGGGATCGAATACAAAATGCACAATGCTGACTTAAGTACAAGAAAATTGGATCTTCTAAGAGTTTGAGTTTAGAGCGGCTCCTGAGAGATCAGTATTAGATTCCGATGCACCAGTGCAGGTTTACTGTATCCCTTGGACCTTCACATTGACCATGAAACATAGAAATTGCATCGGGATTGAACACAAAAGGGACAATGCCAACCTAAGTACAAGTAGAGGGAATCGTCTACGAGTTTGTGCTTTGAGGGGCTCCTGGGAGACCAGTACTAGATTCTGATGCACCAGTGCAGGTGTACTGTCTCAATTGGACATTCAGATTGACCATTAAACACAAATATTTAATCGGGGTTGAATACAAAAATTACAATGTCGACATAAGTACAAGAAGAGTGAATCTTCAAATAGTTTGTGGTTGAGGGGCTCCTGGGAGACCAGTACTAGATTCCGATGCACCAGTGCAGGTTTACTGTATACCTTTAACCTTCACATTGACCATGAAACCCAGATATTGTATCGGGATTGAATACAAAAGGGCCAATGCCTACTTAAGTACAAGAATATGAAATCCTCTAAGAGTTTGAGGTTTGATTGGCACCTGGGAGACCAGTATTAGATTCCGATGCACCAGTGCAGGTTAACTGTATCCCTTGGACCTTCACATTGACCTGGAATCACAGAATTTGCATCGGGATTGAATACAAAAGGGACAATGCCGACTTAAGTACAAGAAGACAGAATCTTCTAAAATTTTCTGCTATGTGCGGCTCCTGGGAGACCAGTATTAGATTCCGAAGCATCAGTGCAGGTTCACTGTATCCCTTGGACCTTCACATTGACCATGAAACACAGAAATCTATTGGGATTGAATACAAAAGGCACAATGCCGACTAAAGTACAAGAAGAGTGAATCTTCTAAGAGTTGGTGGTTTGGGCGGCTCCTAGGAGACCAGTATTAGAATCCGATGCACCAGTGCAGGTTTACTGAATCCTTGGACCTTCACATTGTTCATGAAACAGAGAAATCGCAACGGGATTTAATACAAAAGAGACAATTCCGACTTAAGCACAAGCAGAGGGAATCGTCTAAGAGTTTGTGATTTGAGCGGCACCTGGGAGACCACAATTAAATTCCGATGCACCAGTGCAGGTGTACTGTATACCTTGGACCTTCACATTGACCATGAAACACAGAAATTACATCGGGATTGAATACAAAAGGGACAATGCGGACTTAAGTACAAGAATATGAAATCTTCTAAGAGTTTGAGGTTTGATTGGCACCTAGGAGACCAGTATTAGATTCCGATGCACCAGTGCAGCTATACTGTATCCCTTGGACCTTCACATTGACCATGAAACACAGAAATTGCATCGGGATTGAATACAAAAGGGACAATGCGGACTTAAGTACAAGAATATGAAATCTTCTAAGAGTTTGAGGTTTGATTGGCACCTGGGAGACCAGTATTTGATTCCGATGCACCAGTGCAGATTTACTGTATCCCTTTGACCTTCACATTTACCATGAAAGCCAAAAATAGCATCGGGATTGAATACAAGTCGTACAATGCCGACTTAAGTACAAGATGAGTGTATCTTCTAGGAGTTTTAAGTTTGAGCGGCTCCTGGGACACCAGTATTAGTCTCCGATGCACCAGTGCAGGTTTACTGTATTCCTTGGACCTTCACATTGACCATGAAACACAGACATTGCATCGGGTTTGAATACAAAAGGGACAATGCCGACTTAAGTACAAGAAGAGTGAATCTTCTAAGAGTTTGTGGTTTGAGCGGCTCCTGTGAGAAGAGTATTGGATTCTGATGCACCAGTGCAGGTTTACTGTATCCCTTGGACCTCCACATTGACCATGAAACATAGAAATTGCATCGGGATAGAACACAAAAGGGACAGTGCCGACTTAAGTAAAAGAAAATTGGATCTTCTAAGAGTTTGTGCTTAGAGGGGCTCCTGGGAGATCAGTATTAGATTCCGATGCACCAGTGGAGGTTTACTGTATCCCTTGGACCTTCATATTGATCATGAAACATAGAAATTGTATCGGGATTGAACACAAAAGGGACAGTGCCGACTTAAGTACAAGCAGAGTGAATCGTCTAAGAGTTTGTGCTTTGAGCGGCTCCTGGAAGACCAGTGTTAGATCCCGATGCACCAGTGCAGGTGTACTGTATCCCTTGGACCTTCAAATTGACCATTAAACACAAATATCACATCAGGGTTGAATACAAAAGGGACAATGCGGACATAAGCAGAAGAAGAGTGAATCTTCTAATAGTTTGTGGTTTGAGGGGCTCCTGGGAGACCAGTATTAGATTCCGATGCACCAGTGCAGGATGACTGTATCCCTTGGACCTTCGCATTGACCATGAAACACAGAAATTGCATGGGGATTGAGTACAAAAGGGACAATGCCGACTTAAGTACAAGAATATGAAATCTTCTAACAGTTTACGGCTTGATCGTCTCCTGCGAGACCAGTATTAGATTCCAATGCACCAGTGCAAATTTACTGTATCCCTAGGACCTTCACATTGACCATGACACAGAAATCGCATCGGGATTGAATACAAGAGGCACAATGTCGACTTAAGTACAAGAAGAGTGAATCTTCAAAGATTTTCTGCTTTGAGCGGCTCCTGGGAGACCAGTATTTGATTCCGATGCACCAGTGAAGGTTTACCGTATCCGTTGGACCTTCACATTGTCCGTGAAACACAGAAATTGCATCGGGATTGAATACTAAAGGGACAATGCCGACTTTAGTACAACAATATGAAATCTTCTAAGAGTTTGAGGTTTTATCGCCTCCAGGGAGACCAGTATTAGATTCCGATGCACCAGTGCAGGTTTACTGTAACCCTTAAACGTTCACAATTACAATGAAATACAGAAATTGCATCGGATTCAATACAAAAGGGACAAAGCAGGCATCAGTACAAGAAGAGTGATTCTTCTACGAGTTTGTGGTTTGAGTGGTTCCTGGGAGACCAGTGTTAGATTCCGACTCACCAGTGCAGATTTGCTGTATCCCTTGGACCTTCACATAGACCAAGAAACACAAAAATCGCATCGGGATCGAATACAAAATGCACAATGCTGACATAAGTACAAGAAAATAGGATCTTCTAAGAGTTTGAGTTTAGAGCGGCTCCTGAGAGATCAGTATTAGATTCCGATGCACCAGTGCAGGTTTACTGTATTGCTTGGACCTTCACTTTGACCATGAAACATAGAAAATGCATCGGGATTGAACACAAAAGGGACAATGCCAACTTAAGTACAAGTAGAGGGAATCGTCTAAGAGTTTGTGCCTTGAGGGGCTCCTGGGAGACCAGAATTACATTCCGATGCACCAGTGCAGGTGTACTGTCTCACTTGGACCTTCAGATTGACCATTAAACACAAATATTTAATCTGGGTTGAATACAAAAATTACAATGCCGACATAAGTACAAGAAGAGTGAATCTTCAAATAGTTTGTGGTTGAGGGGCTCCTGGGAGACCAGTACTAGATTCCGATGCACCAGTGCAGTTTTACTGTAGCCCTTCAACCTTCACATTGACCATGAAACCCAGATATTGTATCGGGATTGAATACAAAAGGGACAATGCGGACTTAAGTACAAGAATATGAAATCCTCTAAGAGTTTGAGGTTTGATTGGCACCTGGGAGACCAGTATTAGATTCCGATGCACCAGTGCAGGTTTACAGTATATCTTGGATCTTCACATTGACCTGGAATCACAGAATTTGCATCGGGATTGAATACAAAAGGGACAATGCCGACTTAAGTACAAGAAGACAGAATCTTCTAAAGTTTTCTGCTATGTGCGGCTCCTGGGAGACCAGTATTAGATTCTGAAGCATCAGTGCAGGTTCACTGTATCCCTTGGACCTTCACATTGACCATGAAACACAGAAATTGCATCGGGTTTGAATACAAAAGGGACAATGCCGACTTAAGTACAAGAAGAGTGAATCTTCTAAGAGTTTGTGGTTTGAGCGGCTCCTGTGAGAAGAGTATTGGATTCTGATGCACCAGTGCAGGTTTACTGTATCCCTTGGACCTCCACATTGACCATGAAACATAGAAATTGCATCGGGATAGAACACAAAAGGGACAGTGCCGACTTAAGTACAAGAAAATTGGATCTTCTAAGAGTTTGTGCTTAGAGGGGCTCCTGGGAGATCAGTATTAGATTCCGATGCACCAGTGGAGGTTTACTGTATCCCTTGGACCTTCATATTGATCATGAAACATAGAAATTGTATCGGGATTGAACACAAAAGGGACAGTGCCGACTTAAGTACAAGCAGAGTGAATCGTCTAAGAGTTTGTGCTTTGAGCGGCTCCTGGAAGACCAGTGTTAGATCCCGATGCACCAGTGCAGGTGTACTGTATCCCTTGGCCCTTCACATTGACCATTAAACACAAATATCACATCAGGGTTGAATACAAAAGGGACAATGCGGACATAAGCACAAGAAGAGTGAATCTTCTAATAGTTTGTGGTTTGAGGGGCTCCTGGGAGACCAGTATTAGATTCCGATGCACCAGTGCAGGATGACTGTATCCCTTGGACCTTCGCATTGACCATGAAACACAGAAATTGCATGGGGATTGAGTACAAAAGGGACAATGCCGACTTAAGTACAAGAAGACAGAATCTTCTAAAGTTTTCTGCTATGTGCGGCTCCTGGGAGACCAGTATTAAATTCCGAAGCATCAGTGCAGGTTCACTGTATCCCTTGGACCTTCACATTGACCATGAAACACAGAAATCTATCGGGATTGAATACAAAAGGCAAAATAACGACTTAAGTACAACAATATGAAATCTTCTAAGAGTTTAAGGCTTGATCGGCTCCTGGGAGACCAGTATTAGATTCCAATGCACCAGTGCAAGTTTACTGTATCCCTAGGACCTTCACATCGACCGTGACACAGAAATCGCATCGGGATTGAATACAAGAGGCACAATGTCGATTTAAGTACAAGAAGAGTGAATCTTCTAAGATTTTCTGCTTTGAGCGGCTCGTGGGAGACCTGTATTAGATTCCGATGCACCAGTGCAGGTTTACTGTATCCCTTGGACTTTCACATTGTCCATGAAACACAGAAATTGCATTGGGATTGAATACAAAATGGTCAATGCCGACTTAAGTACAAGAGGAGAGAATCTTCTAAGAGTTTGTGCTTTCATCGGTTCCTAGGAGACCAGTATTAGATTCCGAAGTACCAGTGCAGCTTTACTGTATCCCTTGGACCTTCACATTGACCATATAACACAGAAAGTGCATCGTGATTGAATATTAAAGGAACAATGCCGACTTATGTACAACAATATGAAATCTTCTAAGAGTTTGAGGTTTTATCGCCTCCAGGGAGACAAGTATTAAATTCCGATGCACCAGTGCAGGTTTACTGTATCCCTTAAACGTTCACAATTACAATGAAATACAGAAATAGCATCGGATTGAATACAAAAGGGACAATGCAGACTTAAGTACAAGAAGAGTGATTCTTCTACGAGTTTGTGGTTTGAGCGGCTCCTGGGAGACCAGTGTTAGATTCTGATTCATCAGTGCAGGTTTGCTGTATCCCTTGGACCTTCACATTGACCATGAAACACAAAAATCGCATCGGGATCAAATACAAAAGGCATAATGCCGACGTAAGGACAAGAAGAGTGACTCTTCTAAGAGTTCGTCCTTGAGCGGCCCCTGGGAGACCAGTATTAGATTCCGTTGCACCAGTGCGGGTTTACTGTATCACTTGGACCTTCACATTGACCATGAGACACCGAAATTGCATCGGAATGGAACACAAAATGCACAATTCTGACTTAAGTACAAGATAATTGGAACTTCTAAGAGTTTGAGCTTAGAGCGGCTCCTGGGAAATCAGTATTAGATTCCGATGCACCAGTGCAGGTTTACTGTGTCCCTTGAACCTTCACATTGACCTTGAAACACAGAAATTGTATCGGGATTCAACACAAAAGGGACAATGCCAACTTAAGTACAAGTAGAGGGAGTCGTCTAAGAATTTGTGCTTTGAGCGGCTCCTGGGAGACCAGTATTAGATTCCGATGCACCAGTGCAGGTGTACTGTCTCACTTGGACCTTCAGATTGACCATTAAACACAAATATTTAATCGGGGTTGAATACAAAAGGGACAATGCCGACATAAGTACAAGAAGAGTGAATCTTCTAATAGTTTGTGGTTTGAGGGGCTCCTGGGAGACCAGCATTACATTCCGATGCACCAGTGCAGGTTTACTGTATCCCTTGGACCTTCACGTTGACCATGAAACACAGAAATTACATAGGGATTGAATACAAAAGGGACAATGCGGACTTAAGTACTAGAATATGAAATCTTCTAAGAGTTTGAGGTTTGATTGGCACCTGGGAGACCAGTATTAGATTCCGATGCACCAGTGCAGATTTACTGTATCCCTTTGACCTTCACATTTACCATGAAACCCAGAAATAGCATCGGGATTGAATACTAAAGGGGCAATGCCGACTTAAGCACAAGCAGAGGGAAT
This sequence comes from Schistocerca serialis cubense, assembly GCF_023864345.2. NCBI lineage: Eukaryota > Metazoa > Arthropoda > Insecta > Orthoptera > Acrididae > Schistocerca > Schistocerca serialis. The sequence continues at coordinate 183,724,231 of NC_064649.1, read as the reverse complement.
CGTCTAAGAGTTGATGCTTTGAGCGGCTCCTGGGAGACCAGTATTAGATTCCGATGCACCAGTGCAGGTGTACTATATCCCTTGGACCGTCAGATTGATCTTGAAACAGAGAAATTGCAACGGGATTGAATACAAAATGGACAATGCCGACTTAAGCACAAGCAGAGGGAATCGTTTAAGAGTTTGATTTTTGAGCGGATCCTGGGAGACCAGTATTAAATTCCGATGCAGCAGTGCAGGTGTACTGTATCCTTTGGAGCTACAGATTGACCATTAAGCATAGATATTAAGTCGGGTTTCAATACTAAAGCGACAATGCCGACTTAAGTACAAGAATATGAAATCTTCTAAGAGTTTGAGGTTTGATCGCCTCCAGGGAGACCAGTACTAGATTCTGATGCACCAGTGCAGGTTTACTGTATCCTTGGACCTTCACATTGACCATGAAACACTGAAACTGTATCCGGTTTGAACACAAAAGGGACAATGCCGACTTAAGTACAAGAAGAGTGAATCTTCTAAGAGTTTGTGGTTTGAGCGGCTCCTGGGAGAATAGTATTAGATTCCGATGCACCAGTGCAGGGTTACTGTATCCCTTAAATGTTCACATACAATGAAATACAGAAATTGCATCGGATTGAATACAAAAGGGACAATGCAGACTTAAGTACAAGAAGAGTGATTCTTCTACGAGTTTGTGGTTTCAGCGGCTCCTGGGAGACCAGTGTTAGATTCCGACTCACCAGTGCAGGTTTGCTGTATCCCATGGACCTTCACATTGACCATGAAACACAAACATCGCATCGGGATTGAACACAAAATGCACAATGCTGACTTAAGTTCAAGAAAATTGGATCTTCTAAGAGTTTGAGCTTGGAGCGGCTCCTGGGAAATCAGTATTAGATTCCGATGCACCATTGCAGGTTTACTGTATCCGTTGGACCTTCACATTGTCCATGAAACACAGAAATTGCATCGGGATTGAATACAAAATTGTCAATGCCGACTTAAGTACAAGAGGAGGGAATCTTCTAAGAGTTTGTCCTTTGATCGGTTCCTAGGTGACCAGTATTAGATTCCGATGCACCAGTGCAGGTGTACTGTCTCACTTGGACCTTCAGATTGACCATTAAACACAAATATTTAATCGTGGTTGAATACAAAAGGGACAATGCCGACATAAGTACAAGAAGAGTGAATCTTCTAATAGTTTGTGGTTTGAGGGGCTTCTGGGAGACCAGCATTAGATTCCGATGCACCAGTGCAGGTTTACTGTATCCCTTGGACCTTCACGTTGACCATGAAACACAGAAATTACATAGGGATTGAATACAAAAGGGACAATGCGGACTTAAGTACTAGAATATGAAGTCTTCTAAGAGTTTGACGTTTGATTGGCACCTGAGAGAACAGTATTAGATTCCGATGCACCAGTGCAGATTTACTGTATCCCTTTGACCTTCACATTTACCATCAAACCCAGAAATAGTATCGGGATTGAATACTAAAGGGGCAATGCCGACTTAAGCACAAGCAGAGGGAATCGTCTAAGAGTTTGTGTTTTGAGCGGCTCCTGGGAGACCAGTATTAAATTCCGATGCACCAGTGCGGGTGTACTGTATCCTTTGGACCTTCAGATTGACCACGAAACAAAGAATTTGCATCGGGATTGAATACAAAATGCACAATGCCGACTTAAGTACAAGAAAATTGGATCTTCTAAGAATTTGTGCTTAGAGCGGCTCCTGGGAGATCAGTATTAGATTCCGATGCACCAGTGCAGGTTTACTGTATCCTTTGGACCTTCATATTGACCATGAAACATAGAAATTGCATCGGGATTGTACACAAAAGGGACAGTGCCGACTTAAGTAGAAGCAGAGTGAATCGTCTAAGAGTTTGTGCTTTGAGCGGCTTCTGGAAGACCAGTATTAGATTCCGATGCACCAGTGCAGGTGTACCGTATTCCTTGGACCTTCACATTAACCATTAAACACAAATATTACATCAGGGTTGAATACAAAAGGGACAATGCCGACATAAGCACAAGAAGAGTGAATCTTCTAATAATTTGTGGTTTGAGGGGCTCCTGGGAGACCAGTATTAGATTTTGATGCACCAGTGCAGGATGACTGTATCCCTTGGACCTTGGCATTGACCATGAAACACAGAAATTGCATCGAGATTGAATACAAAAGGGACAATGCCGACTTAAGTACAAGAATAGCAAATCTTCTAATAGTTTAAGGCTTGATCGGCTCCTGGGACACCAGTATTAGATTCCAATGTACCAGTGCAAGTTTACTGTATCCCTAGGACCTTCACATCGACCATGACACAGAAATCGCATCGGGATTGAATACAAGAGGCACAATGTCGACTTAAGTACAAGAAGAGTGAATCTTCTAAGATTTCCTGCTTTGAGCGGCTCGTGGGAGACCAGTATTAGATTCCGATGCACCAGTGCAGGTTTACTGTATCCCTTGGACCATCACATTGTCCATGAAATACAGAAATTGCATTGGGATTGAATTCAAAATGGTCAATGCCGACTTAAGTACAAGAGGAGAGAATATTCTAAGAGGTTGTACTTTGATCGGTTGCTAGGAGAGCAGTAATAGATTCCGAAGCATCAGTGCAGCTTTACTGTATCTCTTGGACCTTCACATTGGCCATATAACACAGAAATTGGATCGGGATTGAATACTAAAGGGACAATGCCGACTTAAGTACAACAGTATGAAATCTTCTAAGAGTTCGAGGTTTTATCGCCTCCAGGGAGACCAGTATTAGATTCCGATGCACCAGTGCAGGTTTACTGTATCCCTTAAACGTTCGCAATTACAATGAAATACAGAAATTGCATCGGATTGAATACAAAAGAGACAATGCAGACTTAAGTACAAGAAGAGTGATTCTTCTACGAGTTTGTGGTTTGAGCGGCTCCTGGGAGATCAGTGTTAGATTCCGACTCGTCAGTGCAGGTTTTCTGTATCCCTTGGACCTTCACATTGACCATGAAACACAAAAATTGCATTGGGATCGAATACAAAAGGCATAATGCCGACGTAAGAACAAGAAGAGTGACTCTTCTACGAGTTTGTCCTTGAGCGGCCCCTGGGAGACCAGTATTAGATTCCGTTGCACCAGTGCAATTTTACTGTATCGCTTGGACCTTCACATTGACCATGAAACACAGAAATCGCATCGGGATTGAATACAAAATGCACAATGCTGACTTAAGTACAAGAAAATTTGATCTTCTAAGAGTTTGAGTTTAGAGCGGCTCTTGCGAGATCAGTATTAGATTCCGATGCACCAGTGCAGGTTTACTGTATCCCTTGGACCTTCACATTGACCATGAAACATAGAAATTGCATCGGGATTGAACACATAAGGGACAATGCCAACTTAAGTACAAGTAGAGATAATCGTCTAAGTTTTTGTGCTTTGAGTGGCTCCTGGGAGACCAGTATTAGATTCCGATGCACCAGTGCAGGTGTACTGTCTCACTTGGACCTTCAGATTGACCATTAAACAGAAATATTTTGTCGGGGTTGAATACAAAAGGGACAATGCGTACAAGAATATGAAATCTTCTAAGAGTTTGAGGTTTGATTGGCACCTGGGAGACCAGTATTAGATTCCGATGCACCAGTGCAGGTTTACTGTATCCCTTGGACCTTGACATTGACCTGGAATCACCGAATTTGCATCGGGATTAAATACAAAAGGAACAATGCCGACTTAAGTACAAGAAGACAGAATCATCTAAAATTTTCTGCTATGTGCGGTTCCTGGGAGACCAGTATTAAATTCCGAAGCATCAGTGCAGGTTTACTGTATCCCTTGGACCTTCACATTGACCATGAAATACAGAAATCGCATCGGGATTGAATACAAAAGGCACAATGCCGACTTAAGGGGAGTTGGAATGCCGGAAAATGGAAAAAATTCACATTTTCAGTTTTTAACCTTATAACTTAATTTGAAATTTTCTGCTTAAAATGGTGCAAAATTTGTTAAGAAATTCCAATTGGAAGTATTTTTATTTAATTTTTCAAAATTACATGTGCGCCCAGCAAAGTTACCCATCTTGTGATTTGTACACATTTAAATCTTCGCATTTCCGAAAACATTACATATAGAAGGCTGTGGATTTCACTCTTCAGTTGTAGAATCTTTGATCCTTCCATAGGTACCATTGTTTTTACGACTAGCTGTGTTTATTGTTCAGTTTTTGATCTGTGAGTGTTTGTTTTGAGCCTCGAGTTTAGTTTGTCGCTCATTTGGAGTTTGTTATCTGTCTTGTTTTGACTTTCAGTGGTGAGTGCGTAGTTTCTACGATGCCTAGGAGTGCATCATTATTTAAAAAGCGAAAGTTTCGCGGTAATAGATTTACAAATAACGTTTGTTCAAGTGATTCTGCTTCAGCACCTGTTGATGCTGGTGAAAGTTCTGACGTTTGTACAGCTGAGATGTGTGAAGGAGACACGCCCACCAGTGCATCAAAAAAGAAGTTATCAAACTGTGCAAGTGAAATTACAGATGAAGCTTCTAATGAACAATATGTTTTAGTCGACTTTCCTGTTTTTACTGAGTTTATGAAGAAATGTTTGTGTTGTAATCTTTGTGGAGGTTCTTTTGATATGAACATAACAAAATCTATAGGACTTTCCTGCAAAATTGCTATAGTTTGTGCCAGTTGTGAAAATGAGACCTGTTTTTGGAGCTCTAAAACATGCAGTAGCAATTTGTTTGAGAGTAATATCAGGCTAATGTATGCAATGAGAGCAATTGGTAAAGGACATACTGCTGCTCAAACATTTTGTGCCATAATGAATCTTCCACCTCCACCTGCTAAAATTGACAATTACACTGAAGTGATAGGAGATGCTGTTCAGTCTGTAGCAGATTTATCAATGAAAGCTGCTGCCAGTGAAGCAAAATATATAAATGAAGGAAACCCAGATATCCCTGTTGCTTTTGATGGAACCTGGCAGAAAAGGGGTCACACATCCAAAAATGCTGTTGCTACTGTTACTAGTGTGGACAGCGGTAAAGTTTTGGACTATGAAGTGCTCACTAAACATTGTTACCATTGTGCATCTGGTAAGATAGAAGCAGCTCACATATGTAGCAAGAATTATGAAGGTACGAGTGGAGGCATGGAGGCTGCCGCTGCTGTGAAAATGTTTAGCAGATCAGAAAAAGAACGGGGAGTATTTTACACAAAATTCCTTGGAGATGGGGACTCCAAGGCATACAAAAGTGTTACAGAATCCATGCCATATGTCAATAAGACAATAACTAAACTAGAATGTGTCGGTCATGTTCAGAAACGAATGGGCACTCGTCTAAGGAAACTGAAACAGAATCTGAAGGACAAAATTTTGTCAGATGGTAAAACCATTAGAGGTCGCCTGTCAGATAAAATTATAAATGAATTACAACAATACTATGGTATGGCAATAAGAAATAATGCAAATAATTTGCAGGAAATGAGACAAGCTGTATGGGCCACATATTTACATCGATCATCAACTGATGATAATCCTCAACATTTTGCTTGTCCAGATGGTCCTCAGTCATGGTGCAATTATAGAAAATCTCAAGCTACTGGGGATCCTTATCACCATAAAAATTATATTCCATTGGCTGTTATGGAAGTAATTAAACCAATATATAGAGACTTGGGGCATCCTGATCTTCTGCGAAAATGTCTTCATGGTTGTACCCAGAATCAAAACGAGTCGTTCAACAACCTCATTTGGACTCGTGTACCTAAGAATGTATTTGTTGGGATAAAAACATTGAAATGGGGAGTCAGTGATGCTGTTATTTCATTCAATGATGGTCATATGGGTAGGCTAAAGGTCATGGCAAGGCTCGGCATTGCTCCTGGTATCAACACCATCAGAGGTCTTCAGCTTCTGGACAGCGTGCGAGTAAGGAAGGCTCAGTATGCAGCTGAATTTAATACAAAAAAAGCAAGGGCAGCAAGGAGAAGAAAGCTTCTAGGTGAAGAAGAAGAACTAGAAGATGACCCTGATTACTCTGCTGGACACTTTTGATAATAGAATAAAAGGTATTTGTGAATTTTCATAATAAATTACTTTAATCGCATTTTCTGGCATTTGACATTTTTAGTGTTACATGTACCTTTATCTCATAAACCACTCAACCAACAACATTCAAATTTTCAGAAATGCTGCAAAACAGTTCAAAGAGGCCACTGAACTAGAATCATGACAAGAACTGGCTTATTCTCTGAACTAGGGAAGTTTATGTTATACTTTTTCCAATAAAAAATGGCTTAATGGTAAAAAATTCATAAATACTATACCAACAAAAAGAAAACATTGGTTCTAGTTCAGTGGGCTCACAATATATGCTGAAAACCTCTGCCAGAATTTCAAAGTTCTGAAGATAATAGTTCCAAAGAAAAAGGTACACAAAGTTAGCAAATTTAACATTGGCGAGATAGGGCATTCCAACTCCCCTTAAGTACAAGAAGAGTGAATCTTCTAAGAGCTTGTGGTTTGGGCGGCTCCTGGGAGACCTGTATTAGATTCCGATGCACCAGTGCGGGTTTACTGTATTCTTGGACCTTCAAATTGTTCATGAAACGGAGAAATCGCAACAGGATTTAATACAAAAGAGACAATGCCGATTTAACCACAAGCAGAGGGTATCGTCTAAGAGTTTGTGATTTGAGCGGCTCCTGGGAGACCAGAATTAGATTCCGATGCACCAGTGCAGGTGTACTGTATCCCTTGGACCTTCAGATCGACCATTAAACACAAATATTACATCGGGGTTGTATACAAAAGGGACAATGCCGACATAAGTACAAGAAGAGTGAATCTGCTAATAGTTTGTGGTTTGAGGGGCTCCTGGGAGACCAGCATTAGATTCCGATGCACCAGTGCAGGTTTACTGTATCCCTTTTACCTTCACATTGACCATGAAACACAGAAATTACATCGGAACTGAATACAAAAGGGACAATGCCGACTTAAGTACAAGAAGAGTGAAGCTTCTTAGAGTTTGTGGTTTGAGCGGCTCCTGGGAGAATAGTATTAGATTCCGATGCACCAGTGCAGGTTTACTGTATCCGTTGGACCTTCAAATTGTCCATGAAACACAGAAATTGCATCGGGATTGAATACAAAATGGTCAATGCCAACTTAAGTACAAGAGGAGAGAATCTTCTAAGAGTTTGTGCTTTTGATCGGTTCCTAGGAGACCAGTATTAGATTCCGAAGCACCAGTGCAGCTTTACTGTATCCCTTGGACCTTCACATTGACCATATAACACAGAAATTGCATCGGGATTGAATACTAAAGGGACAATGCCGACTTAAGCACAAGCAGAGGGAATCGTCTAAGAGTTGATGCTTTGAGCGGCTGCTGGGAGACCAGTATTAGTTTCCGATGCACCAGTGCAGGTGTACTATATCCCTTGGACCTTGAGATTGATCATGAAACAGAGAAATCGCAACGGGATTGAATACAAAAGGGACAATGCCGACTTAAGCGCAAGCAGAGGGAATCGTCTAAGAGTTTGTGTTTTGAGCGGCTCCTGGGAGACCAGTATTAAATTCCGATGTACCAGTGCAGGTGTACTGTATCCCTTGGACCTTCAGATTCACCATTAAGCAAACATATTACATCAGGGTTGAATACTAAAGGGACAATGCCGACTTAAGTACAAGAAGACAGAATCTTCTAAAATTTTCTGCTATGTGCGGCTCCTTGGAGACCAGTATTAGATTCCGAAGCATCTCTTAGCTCCGCGCTCTCTTAGCTTCTGACCTCGGCCCCGAGTAGTCCCTCCTCTAGCCTCTGCCTCTCTGATGAGCAGACGGCAACCCCTCTTGGGGCTGCTCAGCCCTACGTAGGCACCACTGTACCATCATTACAAGAATAAACTGGGTCCATTCCACTCAATTAATTTTCATTTTACAACGCCCTCCGCTCCTGACTTCTATCCTGACGAACAAATGGTGTCAGAAGTGGGATGTGACCCACCTTACGGTTGTAAAATCAACTCATCAGTTGAGTATGAGTACTACGAAGGGGCCGAGTTTGAGCAATTAAGGGAAACTAGACCGAACGTGGCGAGGCTGCAGCGCGCCATGCACGTGCCAGCCGGGCGCCTGCGTTGCAGAATGTGCGTGGCCGCGCACTAGCGCGCCACAAGCGTGACGCAGTTCGCCGGACGCGAGCCGAGGAGGGTCCGCGATGCAGTCACGCTCGCCGCCACCGCCGCCGCCGCTGTCCGTAGCTGCCACGGGTCACCGCCTGCGCCAGGGTCCGGAGTGTGGCCCTCGCGCCGCCCCGCCGTCGCAGCTGTCCGTGCTGTCGCCCGCCGCCTGCTGCGCCCACGCGTGATCAACGCGCCTGCCGCCGCTCGTCGACACCGCCGCCGTCCGTCGTCTGCACGCCACCAAATAATGTAAGTCGCTAGCGACGCTACGGTGGTGTAGATGCCCACACTATTGTAACATGCCGATCACCAGGCAGCAATCGGAGGCAGGAGCAGCCGGAGCGGATGAGGATCCCCTCTTGGCGCTGCAGTCCCAGTTAAATCAATTAATTCTGACTAACGCGGAGCTTAAGCAACAGATAGATGATCTTAAAATGGCTTCTCCGCAATCTAATGTTGCTAAGCCAGTGCTAGTGGAAGAACAGCCGAAGCAGGTGATTCCACCACTCACTAGTGCAGAATCACCTGTGGCAGTAGCCACCTCAACTTTGGTGCAGAGCTTCCCAGCAGTAGCGTTTATTCCGGCGTTCGCTGGAAAGCCGCACGAGGATATTCAAACGCTTGTCCAGAATATCCAGGACATCGGAAAGCTTTGCGGTTGGCCAGATGAATTTCTCTTAAACGTGATGAAAATGAAACTCACCGGCGAAGCGCGGAACTACGTGCAGTCGGTCGAGAGCTTGAAAAATGCCCCTACCTTCCAGTCCCTTGCAACAGGGTTGATTGAAAGGTATACAGACAAACGTGGTACTAGTTACTATCGCGACTTGCTTTCCACCCTCAAGCAAAAAACGGGTGAAGATTTAGAAGCATTCGCGGACAGGATTCGAAGCGTTGCATGCCACACGTACGCACGAAGTGCCAGTTCTGCTCGTAACGAAGTTCTGTTGGAAGAATCAGAATGTCGTGCGATAGACGTGTTTATTCGTGGCATAAACCCTCAAATAGGGGGCGAAATCAAGGTAGCTTCCCCCCGCACCTTACACGAAGCCGTGCGATTAGCACTCTTGAGAGAGGAGGCGAGCCGATTTGTGGCCGTCTCCGCGCGGCAAAGTGAGCCCCGACGTGTCTTTTCGAACGATACTAAGTGTGGGCGCTGTAATAGACAAGGACATGTGGCAGAGCAATGTCGCGTGCCATATTGTCATCAGTGCAGGAACATGGGCCACCAAAGCGTGCATTGTCCAAATAGTAGGCCACAACCGCCTGCAAATTCCAGGCGAAATGCAAACCAACCACAGAATTCGGGAAACGGCCGCGGGGCAGGAAGTGCCACCCCTCCCGGCCCCCGTTAAAAATAGTGACCCCCCTAGTTGATAAGGGAATCACGCAGGTGGCAAGCGTGGTTGTCGATGGTGTTAGAGGCCGCAAACCAATACGCGTGCTAATTGACACAGGCGCACAGATCAGCTTGGCATTTTTATCGAAGAGAGATAAAAGAACATTGCAACCGCCGCGGTACCATATCAGTGGTATTGGTCCCGGCATAGTGAAACCTGATGGAAGCTGTTGCGTTGAGTTCATGTTGGACTCCACAGAATATGCTTTTACGATGGAGGTTGTACGAAACAGGCGCATGGATTACGACATCATCCTAGGAAGTGACTTTCTGCGTCATTTCCAGGGGGTTATTGACTATAGGTTAAATACCGTCCAATTCGGCGACAACGTGCACCGTTTTGGACGTGACTGCACGTTGCGGGCGAGCGGAACTGGGAAAAAAGGATCCGTTTCCCAAGTTTCAGAGTCTCCCGTAACGATGCTAAAAGCCGATAATCCCGTGGAGATACCAGAAGGCACAGGAAAGATCCTTTGGGTGCCTGTCGGGATACGTAAATCCGAAGAGGTTCATTTCTTGGTTGATCCACTCTGCCAGAATGAAACTCTTGACCAGATGCAGGTCCACGTAAAACGTAGCCTGTGCAAAGCGCAGCAAGTACAGAAAGAAAATTGCGTACCCGTGTGTTTAGACAATTTTAGTCACAAGCAAGCTTTCATACCGCGTGGTACAGTATTAGCCAGCTTACAGGTTATCCCAGAAGATGAGTTGTCAAAGAGAACCCCTTCTCTGAAAAAGAAAAAGACTGCTGCCGCCTCTCAACACCTTTTGACAATCACGTCACATCTGACAGATAAGTTTAAAGCTAAGCTTAGTCACCTCCCACTGCATGAACAAAAGCTAATAAATGAAGTATTGAATGAGTATTCATGGTTGTTTGAAGACAGGAAATATTTACCAGCAACAGATCTAATCCAACATGAGATTCCAACCGGAAATGCTAGGCCAATAGCTCAAAAAGGGTACCGAATTCCCTACCATCTTCAGTCAGTGGTAGAGGAAACTATACAACAGCAACTAGAAGCAGGAATAATACAACCCTCTTCTAGTGCGTGGTCTAGCCCAATTGTAGTCGTTCCAAAGAAATCTATAGACGGAGAAAAATCCTATCGCCTCTGTGTAGACATGCGAACAGTAAACAAAGTTACTACTCCAGATCATTATCCATTACCCCGGATCGATGAAACACTCGATCGTCTGGGCAATTGCCGGTACTTCACAACATTAGACATGCGCAGTGGGTATCATCAAATTCCAATTGCCCCTGAAGATCGAGCTAAGACAGCTTTTGTAGTTCCTGGCGGCTTATATGAATTCTTAAGGATGCCTTTCGGGCTTCGCAACGCACCAGCAACCTTTCAGCGATTTGCAGATCTGCTATTACGTGGGTTGAAACCTACTATGTGCCTTGTGTATCTTGATGATATAATTATATTTTCAAAATCCATTGCTGAACATGCTGAACATCTACGCAGTGTACTGTTGCGCTTGCAAAATGATAATTTAAGCTTAAAATTAGAAAAATGTTCTTTTGCTCAATCACAAGTGCAGTATTTAGGTCATGTCATCAGTTCCAGCGGAGTCAAACCAGATCCACGATTAACTGAAGCAGTAGACACTTTTTCTATTCCAACAAATTTAAAGGAATTACAATCCTTCCTTGGCCTTGCAAATTATTACCGCCGTTTTGTTAAAGATTATGCTACTATTACCAAACCACTTACTAAATTGTTGAAAAGGGATACTCCTTTTGTTTGGACGGATGAATGTTCGACCGCCTTTCAAACAGTGAAAACTATTTTAACTAGTTCACCTCTACTTGTTTACCCAGACTTCGCTGAACCTTTTATTTTATCTTGTGACGCATCTGATTTTGCTGTAGGATGTGTCCTAAGCCAAGTGCAAGATGGTGAGGAAAAACCCGTTGGGTATGCCTCTCGTCAACTGAATAAAGCAGAAACTAATTACAGTACTACAGAAAAGGAATTGCTTGCCCTTCTTTTTGGAATTAATTATTTTAGATGTTACCTCTATGGTCGCAAATTTACAGTTCTTACCGATCACTCTGCTCTGCAGTGGTTATTGAATCTTAAAGACCCTAGCAGCAAACTTATGCGCTGGGCCATGAAACTGTCAGAATATGATTTTGAAGTTCGGCACAAGCCTGGTCGGTTGCATCAAAATGCTGATGCGTTAAGTAGAAAAGTGCGTGTCATTGAATCAGATGAGGTATCAATTGAAGAGTTAAAAGAAGCACAGCAGGTGGACGTTCAATGTCAAAGATACGCCACCTTCCCAGAATTTGAAGTAATAGACGACCTTTTGTATCGAAGAACTCCACATGGGAATCGTTTGGTAATACCGGAATGCTTGCAGCAACGTATAATACGGCAATGCCATGATACCATCCAAGCATGTCACAGCGGAAAACGCGCTACGAACGCTCGAATTGCGACACGTTATTGGTGGCAATACCGACAACGTGATGTGGACAGGTATGTAAGATCTTGCCTGCCGTGTGCACAACGAGCACAAAATAGGCATCCGCGAGTGCCGCTGCAAACACTTCCTCAGGCATCTTCACCCTTCGAAATTCTTGCTTTAGATTTCCAAGGTCCTTTTCCACAGTCGCAACAAGGTAACAAATACATTTTGTCTATTATTGATCACTTTTCACGTTATCTAATTTTGGTTCCCCTCCCCGACATGACAGCTGAAACTGTGGCGAGAGAGTTTGTAAATCGTGTGATACTACCTTTTGGAAGTCCTGATGCCATTTTAACGGATCAAGGAACCAATTTCATGTCTGCTTTATTTGTACAAGTTTGTAAATTATTAAGAATCAAAAAATGGCGTACAACTCCCTTCCATCCTAAAGCCAACGGTCGCGTTGAACGCGTACACCGTACAATTTGTAAAATGTTATCCTATTATGTTGCAAAAACGCACGCTGATTGGGACAGATATGTACCGTATATTTCTTCGGCATACAACACCCGAATACATGAATCCACAGGGTATGCCCCTTACGAAGCTGTGTTTGGACCCCCGATGAATTCGCCGTTCGAAATAGACAAACTACCTCAAGGTGTAGAAATAAAGGAAGTATGAGGTTTAGCCCGCCGGCTAAAAGCGATCTGGTATAAGGTAAAGAGGAATAATATCAAAGCTACTAATAAACTGTTGCACAGGCAGAACAAAAATGCTGTTTTACCGACTTATCAGACAGGTGATTTATAGTTACTACGAAACCCGGCAATCAAAAAGGGACGAACTAAAAAGTTCTCTCCCCGCTTTGAAGGCCCGTATCGGATTGTACGGTTGACCTCACCAGTCAATGCAGAACTGCAATTAACCGATCGTACGGTGATAGTGCACTTTGACCGCCTGCAACCTTACCACGGTAGGGCTGTGTCACCACAACAGGTCGCAGCCCCCGATCCGCCTGTGTCACCTCCACCTCAAGTAGAACAAAAACGAAATAAAAAACGGAGGAGATTACCTCCACAGGGTTGTAGTTACCCTCTGCGGAATCGACACCCTTATGGGTTGAGGTCGCGTGATTAATCACGCCTAGTTAGAGTTTTATGATATGTTCTATTGCAGCTTAGTTTAAGTCATTTTCTCCAGGGACTTGGAAGCAAGATGTGCCTGGCCACCACGGAGTTCCCAGCCATTCTCAATTGTCAGTTTCCAGTCCGGTCATGTATTTTTGCACATTTTTATATGTATGATTATGTTTTATGTTTTGCAAGCAATGCCACGCATTAGACGTCACGCAACTGACTTGCTTCAAATGCAACCATTACACTTGGTGTTGGCAGAACCGCGGCTGCTAACTCCGAATAATATTCTTCAATGTCCTCTATTGCCATCTATTTGGCAAACCAGTACATGTGGAGTATTTTTACTCCGAGCTTTTCTTAATACTTGTTACGTTGACGTCTAGTGTATTGAACTATATGTCCTAGTTCTGTATTTGCTGCAGCTATTCGTAAGTAATCGGAACAGATAAAGCCAGGACTTGAAATGCATACGCCTCGTACGCTTTGTTTACGGGACCAGCTGTTGACGGGGCAAAACATCAGCTATCGCCTCCCCTCCTCTTCAGCGCTGTCCCGTCTCCTCGCCAAGAACTGGCCAGCGGCCATCATTCCTTCTCAGCCAGTAACAGCGCTCCGCGCGATGACGTATCTTATCACCACGTGCGCTGCCGCCTCCAGCGTCTCAACACGCAGCGCGTCCGAGTAGTTACAAAAACAAACCGCAAATTACTGCCCTATCCTCCGTGTATGACAGACTACAATGCACTTACCATCAGTTTATGTAACTAACAGCCTTTTTTTTTAAAAAAAAAACTCTTATGCTAGATAATTAGAAATTTCTAATTCATCGTTATTTCTGGTACACGCTAAGCGCGTGATATTTGTCGCTGCAGTAGCGACCGGTCTCTCGCGGCTACACGCCTTCTCACATAACCGCTGACGTGCCGTTGCCTACTCCGCACCTACGCCTGCGCTGCGCGCTCGTTAACAGCTCCAGGCTGGTTTCTTTCATGCAGCCGGAAGCCACGGCAAACAAAATTCATTCAAACATCCCAATAAATCTTAACATAAATATTAAATAGATGTGATTCATTGTTTAAATTCTTTTCCTCGTTTTGTTTCACATTAGCTGGATAAATCACACGAAGTTCTTAACGATTTACATTATTCTGCATACCTTAGTCTGCCAATCCTATAAGTGAAATTTCACTACTGCTTTGATTCATTGTATGAGTTACAAACTACAGCCCTAACCCTCTTACACATCGAACTGCCTTGGACAAGGCCAGATATGGGCAAACCAATACAATGCCACGGGTTTTTCACGCTACTGACGAGGCACAAACGACCAATCGTCCGGGCTGCCGTATATGGGTGGACGATTGTTCCTTGGTTGCTACGCAGTTATTTTTGCCCTCCCCATTTATTTTACTCTACCGCCGTGGTTATTGTTCTATCCTGTTTTCCTTCTTCTGTCGATGAGGAGGCCGCTACAACATGTTAGGTACCCTCTTCCGACAGTACCGGTCTTTTAGTCTTACCACCATTTACACCGAGATATTGCTCTCCCTTGTTGCAGTCTTGCCCCAAAATATCGGCCGATGATCCATTGTGAGATACGTACTTTGCCTCTAATTAGCCGGTGATGTAAGCGCTACGGGAACTGTGCCTAGTTGTCCTTTCAGTTCAATTTGTTATCGTCAGTTTTAAAACTAACACACACGCAGCCTAGCAGCCAGCCCCAGGTGGCCAGTGTTACATGTTAACGTTGAGCGTTCCGACTACTTACAGCATTATTATTATACATCATTGTGTTTTTATTTTCCTGTCAATATATATCATTGTGTTTAATTATGTCATTATGCTAGCGCTAGTGATTTATAGTTCATGATTTTCATTTTATGTAGTGTTATGTACTGCGCGCACAAAAAGTGACGCTATTTATGCATGTATGCTATTCTAGCTTCAGAGCTATTTTTATTGCTTGAACAGTCGACATTTCCCTAGTACAGCAGGTCGCTAATAACGCCGCTGATACTTTTATTACATGTATCGCAGGAAACCCACGCGTGCAAAGCAGGAAACCCATGTGCCTACACTAATTCTTAGTAAGTCAGACGGACGCCCTTAGGCCCGCTGAACCACGGTATCGCAGATAGCTCCAATGCACTGCCTACCCCTCAATTATCAGACAGGTTGCCTTAGCACTGTCCGCAGGTTGCCCCATTGCCCTGCAAATTATATAATCATCAATCCAAGTCTGCAGATTGCACTAATGCACTGCTGAACCTAATAGTCGAGTCACTCGCAGGTAGCTCATAGGCACTGCGAACTTGTACTTACACGTCACCGAATCCTAGGCTCCTCGGTTGACCACAAAACAATTCATACATCAATTACCGTGAGACAATTTGCGCTCACACTACGCCTTTGGCACTCAACCACAAATGAACTGAGCCCCAGACGCTCTTTTATTACATTTTACACAACGCCACCTTCTTCTAGATGGCAATTCCATTGCAAAATCATCGGATTCTGCCAAAGATTCAGATACCGTTCCCCAGATGGCAGCCTTTTCCGTTGCTGAACGGATTAGTTGCTTTTCACCATCTGACAGTGCAAACTGCACTTTTAAGAACGATGTTGTTATATACACACACTGTCGGATTTTACTGACGTAGTCCCTTATGCACTTCGTCAACTTCCCCTGGCGGATTTCGTATCCGATTCGGAAGTTTATGTTCGGGAAATATTCCCTTTATCTTATTTCTTGTCAATTATTATTACTTCAATGTCATGTTTTATTGTTATCAATTTATAGTTATGATTAATGTTAGTACCCTTTATGGTTATACGCTATTTTTGTGTCATATTCGGTATTCCCTTTTAACTTTCATTGTTTCTCGACTGGAAGTATCTCTGATAGCACCTATTGGCCTTCAATTCGTATCCGCCATCAGCTACCATTAGTCACACATTTACACAACACTTCATACGCCCAATAACAACTTACAACACACTCACACTGTTCATATCCACACAACCTTGGTGTAACTCGTTGATGTTACCAGAGCTCTATTGTCATATACTAAGTACATGAACAAGGCTTTTATGGTTCATGCCCTCCGCTCTTCGGAAGGGGAAAGGGAAGTACGTACGTATGTACGTTATGTTCAGTAGCAGTTTCTTTTAATCAACAACGTAGTCAATTTACCTGTTGAACACTTAAGTTGTTCTGTTAAAATGGAATCAAACGTCTTTGTGACATCAGCTATTTGTGTATTATTGCTTTGCAATAAACTGTTACTTTTAAGTTGCACTTACAATGTCTTAGTCTCGGACGCAGAGCCACTAGCGCTCTCTGACGCTGTTATCTGAGCTCAGCACTCTGCCGGCTCAGCGCTGATAAAGCTGCGCTGCGCCGCCTCCACTGCTTCACACCCAGCCTCTGTATTCACGAGCAACAGACTCGCTCTCGCTAACATTCATTTCCGACTTCTATTGACCACTTCTGTAAGTAAAGATCCTTTGATTATTGAGTTAACTTGAGTTGTCCTACCCTCATTCGGGTTTTCTACAGCTGAAAAACCACTCAATATTATTTCTGAAATTTATGAAGTACTTCACCTGTTTCGCCGTGTCGAACCTTAGCGGGGTGGGTGCCCCTGCGTAGTGGCCAATGCGTGGGAGGTGCCTAGGCTGTGCAGGTTTACACCGCGATCACAGGATTCCTTCTCATTTTATTCATTCAAAAAAAAAAAAAAAGAAAAAAAAACTTTCTTCGTACAAAATCTCAAATTAATTGATGACACTTGGCCTTCGTCCCATAGCAGGTAGAAAAATTTTTCCAGCGAGTTACGCTTAGTCTGCGCTGTGTAGTACTGCCTCCGCGTTCAGCGTCTTTTTTTGCTGACGCGTGATTGATCAGCGGATACTCGGTGTCGAATTACACCATTGTCTTGCCGCCTTGCTACCCCCACGGCTGCCAAACTGTTGGTTGCCTGCCGTGATTCTACTTCGTGGCCTTCTTCATCAGTGAGCGTGACTGAATGGGTCCATCGTCGCTACTTGCCAGGTAATTATTGCTACAACGTTGTACCCCCTCTGTCATCTCTGAATTACTCATCAAGTAAGCCAGGAAATTTTTACTTGTAGGGTCACTAATACTTTCTCTCGCAGTCGACCGTTATCAACATTGGAAGCTGAAAGCAACCTCCCCTTTTACTATGCTGCGTTGGAGGTCCGACTTACCCGTAATTCGGACGGTATTCGGATGCGAATGAGGTTGCCAATCACGTGCGCAAATTGCGAATACGAGTGCTATCAAATATACACTTTTCCAGTCTCTTGGGCTACCCTTCATCACCATGTTGTTTGGAAGACTCAAGAATTTTTAATAGTTAGTCGGAATCGACAAACTCACGCCACTCTCACTCGCGCTGAACTATCCAGTTGCTTCCATACAACACATTACTTATGCTCCACGCTAATTTTACACACTAACACTACTGAGTGCGAGATGTCACTGTTTTTAGCTGAAACTACTACCCCTCCATGTCCTCGTGTTCTAGTCTCACTTCGTCAACCAATAATTCAGCCTGTTGGCAACAGTTTTCTGTTCGCTGTTCCACAGACTGTCACCGCCAACCTGGTGTGCCACCGTTCAATGTCAGAGACTGAATCGTACCGGATAACACTGAATAATAGTGGCCTAGTGTATAATAGTTCAAAATGTGACGTATACGCTGCTTCTATGAGGATATCAGCTCAATTGCACTCCACCTTTCATGTCACCATTCCCACATTTACCTTATACCTTCCTGAACTCTCTTTTAAAATCCATCGCCATGAGAAGCTGAAGAATTTACCGAATACCAATGATTCAGATCTACTCCAATCGATCAATCATCTCCTTACCCAGGAACACAACCAAGTTGCTCTTGACCGAGTGGCCTCACATATTGCTGATTGGCACCAAACCAAGCGATTAACCACCGTTGTATTACCCAGCGCTGGTTCGGTAATCATCACTGTAATAATTCTGATTATAGTATCCTGGATACTCTGTAAAAGAGGGTTTTGCAAATGTTTCACTTCCTTCCGAGAAGTAGTACCACCCGCACAACCTGAAGGTGAATATCACACCTGAAACTACCTGCCAACCTTGGTGCATGCGATCAGGCATGACCCCCCCCCTTCCCCCCCCCCCCCCCCCTTAGAATTAAGTTGTAGTCTAGGTGTCAGGTCAATGAACTAATTTTGTAATGGATTTGTATTTCTATGTAAAGTCTATGGAATCACAATTTAACTGTCGAGTTTTAACCCTCATGTAAGTTATTTTGTTTTCTCTTTAAATTTTTGTCATTTTCTAATGTTCTCATTCACCCACTTGGGCAATTACCATTGTAATCCTAGATTTAAGAACTCAAAGTAATATTACGGGGAAAACCCCCTTGTGACTATTAGGCCTGGGAGCATTCTCTCACCCCCACGAGGGTGGAGTGTTTCAGTGTGCTGTGCTCCGGTGCCCCTCATCATCGCCTGGGTACCCACCACCACTGATACCGCTGACACACATTCACAGCATGGCGCCGCCCCACTGCCGTCGCACCAACTTCACAAGTTTGTTATTCAAGAGCCTTCCTTCAGGCCCTTCAGGCCACTTTGTAACATTTGCACATATTAATATCACTATGTTATGGGACCCTTCATAATGATCATATATTTTTTAAATGGAATAATCGATTAGAATAAGCTCATTCATTTTCATCCAGAGAGCCTTCTTCGGAAGGGGAAAGGATGTGCAGGGAGGAGACCCCCAAGAGGGATCATTGCCGGCAAAATTTTATTTAAATAAATTTTCAATGCATAATGTTCGGCCGTAGCCGGCTTGGGCATACTGTGGTGGAAGGTGCTGGCCGGAAGACCATGGTCGGCACATTCCTGCCACGTGCTCCTCGGTCAGACTCAAGTCCCACGGGTTGGTTGCGCTGACGGGGGCACGCTACTAGCAAGGCGCGTTGGCGGAATCAATCCTCCAATCAGAGACTAATCGTGTGATCACGTGGGGACGCGGCCGGGAGCGGCGAGGGCGACTTGGAAACAGCTCCGCGCTCTCTTAGCTTCTGACCTCGGCCCCGAGTAGTCGCTCCTCTAGGCTCTGCCTCTCTGATGAGCAGACGGCAACCCCTCTTGGGGCTGCTCAGCCCTACATAGGCACCACTGCACCATCATTACAAGAATAAACTGGGTCCATTCCACTCAATTAAATTTCATTTTACAACGCCCTCCGCTCCTGACTTCTATCCTGACGAACAAGTACATGAAGAGTGAATCTTCTAAGAGTTTCTGTTTTGCGCGGCTCCTGGGAGACCAGTATTAGATTCCGATCCACCAGTGCAGGTTTACTGTATCCTTGGACCTTCACATTGATCATGAAACAGAGAAATCGCAATGGGATTTAATACAAAAGAGCCAATGCCGACTTAAGCACAAGCAGAGGGAATCGTCTAAGAGTTTGTGATTTGAGCGGCTCCTGGGAGACCAGAATTAGTTTCCGATGCACCAGTGCGGGTGTACTGTATCCCTTGGACGTTCAGATTGACCATTAAACACAAATATTACATCGGGGTTGAATACAAAAGGGACAATGCCGACATAAGTACAAGAAGAGTGAATCTTCTAATAGTTTGTGGTTTGAGGGGATCCTGGGAGACCAGCATTAGATTCCGATGCACAAGTGCAGGTTTACTGTATCCCTTGGACCTTCACATTGACCATGAAACCCAGAAATAGCATCGGGATTGAATACTAAAGGGACAATGCCGACTTAAGCACAAGCATAGGGAATCGACTAAGAGTTGATGCTTTGAGCGGCTCCTGGGAGACCAGTATTAGATTCCGATGCACCAGTGCAGGTATACTATATCCCGTGGACCTTCAGATTGATCATGAAACAGAGAAATCACAACGGGATTGAATACAAAAGGGACAATGCCGACTTCAGCACAAGCAGAGGGAATCGTCTAAGAGTTGATGCTTTGAGGGGCTCCTGGGAGAACAGTATTAAATTCCGATGCACCAGTGCGGGTGTACTGTATCGCTTGGACCTTCAGATTGACCATTAAGCACAAATATTACATCGGGGTTGAATACTAAAGGGAAAATGCCGACTTAAGTACAAGAATGTGTAATCTTCCAAGAGTTTCAGGTTTGATCGCCTCCAGGGAGACCAGTATTAGATTCCGATGCACCAGTGCAGGTTTACTGTATCCCTTGGACCTTCACATTGACCATGAAACACAGAAATTGCATCGGGTTTGAATACAAAAGGTACAATGCCGACTAAAGTACAAGAAGTGTGAATCTTCTATGAGTTTGTGGTTTGAGGGGCTCCTGGGAGACCAGTATTAGATTCCGATTCACCAGTGCAGGATGACTGTATCCCTTGGACATTCGCATTGACCATGAAACACAGAAATTGCATCGGGATTGAATACAAAAGGGACAAAGCCGACTTAAGTACAAGAATATGAAATCTTCTAAGAGTTTACGGCTTGATCGGCTCCTGGGAGACCAGTATTAGATTCCGATGGAACAGTGCAAGTTTACTGTATCCATAGGACCTTCACATTGACCATGACACAGAAATCGCATCGGTATTGAAAACAAGAGGCACTATGTCGACTTAAGTACAAGAAGAGTGAAACTTCTAAGATTTTCTGCTTTGAGCGGCTCATGGGAGACCAGTATTAGATTCCGATGCACCAGTGCAGGTTTACTGTATCCCTTGGACCTCCACATTGTCCATGAAACACAGAGATTGCATCGGGATTGAATACAAAAGGGTCGATGCCGACTTAAGTACAGGAGGAGAGAATCTTCTAAGAGTTTGTGATTTGATAAGTTCCTAGGAGACCAGTACTAGATTCCGAAGCACCAGTGCAGCTCTACTGTATCCCTTGGACCTTCGCATTGACCATATAACACAGAAATTGCATCGGGTTTAAATACTAAAGAGCCAATGCCGACTTAAGTACAAGAATATGAAATCTTCTAAGAGTTTGAGGTTTGATCGCCTCCACGGAGACCAGTATTAGATTCCGATGCACCAGTGCAGGTTTACTATATCCCTTGCACCTTCACATTGACCATCAAACACAGAAATTGCATCGGGTTTGAATACAAAAGGGACAATGGCGACTAAAGTACAAGAAGAGTGAATCTTCTAAGAGTTTGCGGTTTGAGCGGCCCCTGGGAGAATAGTATTTGATTACAATGCTCGAGTGCAGGTTTACTGTATCCCTTGGACCTTCGCATTGACCATGAAGCACTGAATTTTAATCGGAATTGAATACAAAAGGAACAATGCCCACCTATGTACAAGAAGAGTGAATCTTTAAAGAGTTTGTGGTTTGAGCGGCCCCTGAGAGAATAGTATTAGATTCCGATGCAGGAGTGCAGGTTTACTGTATCCCTTGGACCTTCGCATTGACCATGAAACACTGAATTTGCATCGGAATTGAATACAAAAGGGACAATGCCCACCTGAGTACAAGAAAAGTGAATCTTGTAAGAATTTGTGGTTTGTGCAGCTCCTGGGAGACCAGAATTAGATTCCGCTGCACTAGTGCAGGTTGACTGTAACCCTTGAACCTTCACATTTACCATGAAACACAGAAATTGCATCGGGATTGAATACAAAAGCGACAATGCAGACTTAAGTACAAGAAGAGTGAATCTTGAAAGAGTTTGTGGTTTGAGCTGCTCCTGGGAGAATAGCATTAGATGCCGATGCACCAGTGCAGCTTTACTGTATCTCTTGCACCTTCACATTGACCACGAATCACAGAATTTCCATCGGGATTGAATACAAGAGGGACAATGCCGACTTAAGTACAAAAAGAGTGAATCCTCTAAGAGTTTGTGCTTTGAGCGGCTCCTGGGAGACCAGTATTAGATTCCGAGGCACCAGTGCAGGTTTACTGTATCCCTTGCGCCTTCCCGTTGACCATGAAACGCAGAAGTTGCATCGGGATTGAATACAAAAGGGACAATGCCGTCTTAAGTACAGGAAGAGTGTATCTTCTAAGATATTGCTGTTTAAGCGGATCCTGGGACACCAGTATAAGACTCCGATGCACCAGTGCAGGTTTACCGTATCCCTTGGACATTCTCATTGACCATGAAACACAGAAATTGCATTGGGATTGAATACCAAAGTGTCAATGCCGACTTAAGTGCAAGAAGAGTGAATCTTCTATGAGACTGTGATTTGATCGGTTCCTGGCAGACCAGTATTAGATTCCGATGCACCAGTGCAGGTTTACCGTATCCCTTGGACCTTCACACTGACCATGAAACACAGAAATTGCATGGGGTTTGAATACAAAAGGGACAATGCCGACTTAAGTATAAGAAGAGTGAATCTTCTAAGAGTTTGTGGTTTGAACGGCTCCTGGGAGACCAGTATTAGATTCCGATGGACCAGTGCAGGTTTACTGTATCCCTTGGACCTTCACATTGACCATGAAACACAGAAATTGGATCGGGATTGAATACAAAGGGTGAATGCCGACTTAAGTACAAGAACGGTGAATCTTCTAAGAGTTTGTGGTTTGAGCGGCTCCTGGGAGATCAGTATTAGATTCCGATGCAGGAGTGCAGGTTTACTGTATCGCTTGGACCTTCACATTGACCATGAAACAGAAATTGCATCGGCATTGAATACAAAAGGGTCAATGCCGACTTAAGTAGAAGGGGAGAGAATCTTCTAAGAGTTTGTGTTTTGATTGGCTCCTGGGAGACCAGTATTAGATTCCGAAGGGCCAGTGCAGCATTACTGTATCCTGTGGACCTTCATATTGACCATGAAACACAGAAATTGCATTGGGATTGAATACAAAAGAGCCATTGCCGACTTAATTACAAGAAGAGTGAATCTTCTAAGAGTTTGTGGTTTGAGCGGCTCCTGGGAGACCAGTGTTAGATTCCGATGCACCAGTGCAAGTATACTGTATCCCTCGGACATTCGCATTGACCATGAAACACAGAAATTGCATCGGGATTAAATACAAAAGGGACAATGCCGACTTAAGTACAAGAAGAGTAAATCTACTAACTGTTTGTGTTTTCAGCGGCTCCTGGGAGACCAGTATTAGATTGCGATGCACCAGTGCAGGTTAACTGTATCCGTTGGACCTTCATATTGACCATGAAACACAAAAATTGCATCGGGATCGAATACAAAAGGAACAATGCCGACTTAAGTACAAGAGGAGTGATTCTTCTAAGAGTTTGTGGTTTGGGCGGCTCCTGGGAAACCAGTATTAGATTCCGATGCACCAGTGCAGGTTTACTATATCCCTTGGAGCTTCACATTGATCATGAAACAGAGAAATTGCATTGGGATTGAATAATAATGGACAATGCCGACTTAAGTTCAAGAAGAGTGAATCTTCTAAGCGTTTGTGCTTTGAGCGGCTCCTGGGAGACCAGTACTATATTCCGTTGCACCAGTGCAGGTTTTCTGTATCTCTTGGACTTTCACATTGACCATGAAACAGAGAAATTGCTTCGGGATTGAATACAACAAGGACAATGCCGAAATAAGTACAAGGAGTGTGAATCTTCTAAGAGTTGTTGGTTTGAGCGGCGCCTAGGGGGCCAGTATTAGATTCCGATGCTTCAGTGTGGGTTTACTGTATCCCTTGGACCATCATATTGACCATGAAAAACAGAAATTACATCGGGATTGAATACAAAAGTGTCAATTCCGACTTAAGTAGATGAAGAGTGACTCTTCTTAATGTTTGTACTTGAGCGGCTCCTGGTTGACCAGTATTAGATTCCGTTGCACCAGTGCAAATTTACTGTATCACTTGGACCTTCACATTGACCATGAAACACAGAAATCGCATCGGGATTGAATACAAAATGCACAATGCAGACTTAAGTACAAGAAAAGTTGATCTTCAAAGAGTTTGTGCTTAGAGTGGCACCTGGGTGATCAGTATTAAATTCTGATGCACCAGTGCTGGTTTACTGTATCCCTTGGTCCTTCACATTGACCATGAAACTCAGAAGTCGCATCTGGATTGAATACAAAGGGCACAATGGCGACTTAAGTACAAGGAGTGTGAATCATCTAACAGTTTGTAGTTTGAGCGACTCCTGGGAGACCATTATTAGATTCCGATGCACCAGTGCAAATTTACTGTATCACTTGGACCTTCACAATGACCATGAAACAAAGAAATTGCATCGGGTTTGAATATAAAAGGGACAATGCCGACTAAAGTACAAGAAGAGTGAATCTTCTAAGAGTTTGTGGTTTGAGCGGCCCCTGGGAGAATAGTATTAGATGCCAATGCACGAGTGCAGGTTTACTGTATCCCTTGGACCTTCGCATTGACCATGAAACAATGAATTTTAATCGGAATTGAATGCAAAGGGCACAATGGCGACTTAAGTACAAAAAGAGTGAATCTTCTAAGAGTTTGTGGTTTGAGCGACTCCTGGGAGACCATTATTAGATTCCGATGCACCAGTCCAAGGTTACTGTATCCCTTGGACCTTCACATTGACCATGAAAGACGGAAATTGCATCGGGATCGAATACAAAAGGGACAATGCCGACTTAAGTAGAAGAGGATTGATTCTTCTAAGAGTTTGTGCTTTGAGCGGCTAGACGGATACCGGTATTACATTCCGAAGCACCAGTGTAGCTTAATTGTATCCCTAGGACCTTCACATTGACCATGAAACACTGAAATTGCATCGGGATTGAATACAAAACGGACAATGCCGACTTAAGTTCAAGAAGAGTGTATCTTCTAAGATTTTGCTGTTTAAGGTGATCCTGGGACACCAGTATAAGACTCCGATGCACCAGTGCAGGTTTACTGTATCCCTTGGACCTACACACTGACCATGAAACACAGAAATTGCATGGGGTTTGAACACAAAAGGAACATAGCCGACTTAAGTACAAGAAGAGTGTATCTTCTAAGAGCTTGCTTTTTGAGCTGCTCCTGGGAGACCAGTGTTAGATTCCCATACACCAGTGCAGGTTTACCGTATCCCTTGGACATTCTCATTGACCATGAAACAAAGAAATTGCATCGGGATTGAATACCAAAGAGTCAAAGCCGGCTTAAGTACAAGAAGAGTGAATCTTCTAGGAGATTGTGATTTGAGCGGCTCCTGGGAAACAAGTATTAGTTTCCGATGCACCAGAGCAGGTTTAATGTATCCCTTGGACCTTCACATTGACCATGAAACACAGAAATCGCAACGGGATGGAATACAAAGGGCACAATGTCGACATAAGTACAAGAAGAGTGAATCATCTAAGAGTTTGTGGTTAGATTGGCTCCTGGGAGACCGGTACTAGATTGCGATGCACCAGTGCAGGTTTACTGTATTCCTAGGACCTTCACATTAACCATGAAACACAGTAATCGCTTTGGGATTGAATACTAATGGGCAATGCCGACTTAAGTAGAAGAAGAGTGTATCTTCTAAGATTTTGTGGTTGAGCGGCTCCTGGAAGAGCAGTGTTAGATTCCGATGCAGCAGTGCTGTTTTACTGTTTCCCTTGTACCTTCACATTGACCATTATGAGCAAAAACTACATCGGGGTTGAATACAAAAGGGACAATGCCGACTTAAGAACAAGAAGAGTGAATCTTCTAAGAGTTTGTGGTTTGAGCGGCTCCTGCGAGACCAGTATTAGATTCCGATGGACCGGTGCAGGTTTACTGTATACCCTGGACCTTCACATTAACCATGATACACAGAAATTGCATCGGAATTGAATACTAATGGACAATGCCGACTTAAGTACAAGATGAGCGTATCTTCTCTGAGTTTGTGGTTTGAGTGGCTCCTGGGAAACCATATCGTATTCCGCTCCACCAGTGCAGGTACTGTATCACTTGGACCTTTACTTTGTCCATGAAACACAGATATTGCATCAGGATAGAATACAAAATGGTATATGCCGCCATAACTACAAGAAGAGTGAATCTTCTAAGAGTTTGTGGTTTCAGCGGCTCCTGGGGGACCGGTATTGGATTCTGATGCACCAGTGCAGGTTTACTGTTTCCCTTGGACCTTTACATTGACCAAGAAATACAGAAATTGCATCGGAATTGAATACAAAAGTGTCAATGCCGACTTAAGTAGAAGAAGAGTGAGTATCCTAAGAGTTAGTGGTTTGAGCGGCTAATGGGAGACCAGTATTAGATTCCAATGCACCAGTGCAGGTTTACTGTATCGCTTGAACCTTCCCATTGACCATGAAACAAAGAAATTGCATCGGGATCGAATACTAAAGGGACAATGCCGACTTAAGTACAAGAAGAGTGAATCTTCTAAGAGTTAGTGCTTTGAGCGGCTAGTGGGAGACCATTACTAGATTCCGATGCACCAGTGCAGGTTTACATTATCGCTTGTACCTTCACATTGACCATGAAACACAGAAAATGCATCGGGATCGAATACAAAAGGGACAATGCCGACTTAAGTACAGGAGGAGTGAATCTTCTTAGAGATTGTGCTAAGAGCGGCTCCTGGGAGATCAGTATTAGATTGCTATGCGCCAGTGCAGATTTACTGTATCCCTTGGATCTTCACATTGACCATGAAACACAGAAATTGCATCGTGTTGAATACAAAAGGAACAATGCCGACTCAAGTAGAAGAAAAGTGAATCTACAAAGAGTTTGTGGTTTGGGCGGACAATCGGAGACCAGTATTAGTTTCCGATGCACCATTGCAGGATTAGTGTATCCCTTGGAGCTTCACATTGAACATGAAACACAGAAACTGCATCGGGATAAAATAATAATGGACAAAGCTGACTTAAGTAGAAGAAGAGTGAATCTTCTAAGAGTTTGTGTTTTGAGCGGCTCCTGGGAGACTAGTACTAAATTTCGTTGCACCGGTGCAGGTTTACTGTATCCCATGGTCCTTCACATTGACCATGAAACACAGAAATTGCATCGGGATTGAATACAACAAGGACAATGCCGACATAAGTTCTAGAAGAGTGAATCTTCTAAGAGATTGTGGTTTTAGCGGCGCCTAGGGGGCTATTATTTGTTTCCGATACACCGGTGCAGGTTAACTGTATCCCTTGGACCTTCACATTGACCATGAAACACAGAAAATGCATCGGGATTGAATACAAAAGGGCCAATGCCGACTTAAGTAGAAAAAGAGTGAGTCTCCTAAGAGTTTGTGGTTTGAGCGGCTAATGGGAGACCAGTATTAGATTCCGAAGCACCAGTGCAAGTGTACTGTATCCCTTGGACCTTCACAATGACCATGAAACACAGGTATTGCATCGGGATCGAATATCAAAGGGTCAATGCCGACTTAAGTACAAGAAGAATGTATCTTCTAATATATTGTGGTTTGAGCGGCTCCTGGGAGACCAGTATTAGATTCCGATGCACCAGACTCTGTTTACTGTATCCCTTGGACCTTCACATTTACCATGAAACACAGAAATTGTAACGGGATATAATGCAAAAGGCACAATGCCGACTTAATTACAAGAAGAGTGAATCATCTAAGAGTTTGTGGTTTGATCGGCTCCAGGGGGACCGGTCCTAGATTGCGATGCACCAGGCAGGTTTACTGTATTCCTAGGACCTTCACATTGACCATGAAACACAGAAATCACATCGGAATTGAATACAAGAGGCACAATGCCGACTGAAGTACAAGAAAGGTGAATCTTCTAAGAGTTTGTGCGTAGAGAGGCTCCTGGGAGATCAGTATTAGATTCCGATACACCAGTGCTGGTTTACTGTATCCCTTGGAACTTCACATTGATAATGAAAACTAGAATTTGCATCGGGATTGAATATAAAAGGGACAATGCCGACATAAGTACAGGAGGAGTGAATCTTCTAAGAGTTTGTGCTTTGAGCGGCTAGTGGGAGACCAGTAATAGATTCCGATGCGCCAGTGCAGATTTACTGTATCCCTTGGACCTTCACATTGACCATGAAACACAGAAATTGCATGGTGTTGAATACAAAAGGAACAATGCCGACTGAAGTAGAAGAAAAGTGAATCTACTAAGAGTTTGTGGTTTGGGCGGATCCTGGGAGACCAGTATTAGATTCCGATGCACCATTGCAGGATTACTGTATCCCTTGGAGCTTCTCATTGAACATGAAACACAGAAATTGCATCGGGATAAAATAATAATGGACAATGCTGACTTAAGTACAAGAAGAGTGAATCTTCTAAGAGTTTGTGTTTTGAGCGGCTCCTGGGAGACCAGTACTATATTCCGTTGCACCGGTGCAGGTTAACTGTATCCCTTGGTCCTTCACATTGACCATGAAACACAGAAATTGCATCGGGAATGAATACAAAAGGGACAATGTCGACATAAGTACAAGAAGAGTGAATCTTCTAAGAGTTTGTGCTTTGAGCGGCTAGTGGGAGACCAGAATTAGATTCTGATACACCAGTGCCGGTTTACTGTATTCCTTGGACCTTCACATTGACCATGAATTACAGAAATTGCAACAGAATATAATACAAAAGGCACAATGCCGACTTAAGTACAGGAAGAGTGAATCTTCTAAGAGTTTGTGGTTTGATCGGCTCCTGGGAGACCGGTCCTAGATTGCGATGCACCAGGCTGGTTTACTGTATTCCTAAGACCTTCACATTGACCATGAAACACAGAAAGCACATTGGGATTGAATACAAGAGGCACAATGCCGAATTAAGTACAAGAAAGGTGAATCTTGTAACCGTTTATGCGTAGAGAGGCTCCTGGGAGATCAGTATTAGATTCCGATGCACCAGTGCTGGTTTACTGTATCGCTTGGAACTTCACATTGATAATGAAAAATAGAATTTGCATCGGGATTGAATATAAAAGGGACAATGCCGACATAAGTACAAAAAGAGTGAATCGTCCACGAGTTTGTGCTTTGAGCGGCTCCTGGGAGAACAGAATTAAATTACTATGCTCCAGTTTAGGTTTACTGTATCCCTAGGACATTCACATTGACCATGAAACACAGAATTCGCAATGGGATTGTATACAATAGGCACAATGTCGACTTAAGTAAAGGAAGATTGAATCTTCTAAGATTTTGTGATTGGAGCGGTTCCTTGGAAACCAGTAATAGATTCCGATGCACCAGTGCAGTTTTACTGTATCCCTTGGAACTTCACATTGATAATGAAAAATAGAATTTGCATCGGGATTGAATATAAAAGGGACAATGCCGACATAAGTACAAAAAGAGTGAATCGTCCACGAGTTTGTGCTTTGAGCGGCTCCTGGGTGACCAGAATTTGATTCCGATGCACCAGTGAAGGTTTACTGTATCCCTTGGACCTTCACATTGACCATGAAACACAGAAATAGCATCGGTATTGAGTACAAAATGGAGAATGCCGACATAAGTACAAGAAGAGTGAATCTTCTAAGAGGTTGTGCTTTGAGTGGCCGCTGGGAGACCTGTATTGGATACCGATGCACCAGTGAAGGTTTACTGTGTCCCTTGGACCTTCACAGTGACCATGAAACACAGACATTGCATCGGGATTGAATACTAAAGGGGCAATGCCGACTTAAGTACAAAAAGAGTGAATCGTCGAAGAGTTAGTGTTTTGAGCGGCTCCTGGGAGACCAGTTTTAGATTCCGATGCACCAGTGCAGGTTTACTGTATCCCTTGGAATTTCACGTTGACCATGAAACACAGAAATTGCATCGGGATTAAATACAAAAAGACAATGCCAATTCAAGTACAAGAAGAGTGAATATTCTAAGAGTTTGAGGTTTGATCGGCTCCTGGGAGACCAGTACTGCATTCGATGCACCAGTGCAGGTTTACTGTATCCCTTGGACCTTCACATTAACCATGAAAGACAGAAATTGCATCACAATTGAATACAAAAGGGACAATGAACGACTTAAGTACAAGAAGAGTGAATCTTCTAAGAGTTTGTGGTGAGAGCGTTTCCTGGGACATCAGTATTAGATTGCGATGCACCAGTGCAGGTTTACTGTATCCCTTGGACCTTCACATTGACCATGAAACACAGAAATTGCATCGGGATTGAATACAAAAGGCACAATGCCGACTTAAGTACAAGAACAGTTAATCTACTAAAAGTTTGTGGTCTGAGCGGCTCCATAGAAACCAGTACTAGACGCCGATGCACCTGTGCAGGTTTACTGTATACCTTGGACATTCGCATTCACCATTAAACACAGAAATTACGTCGGGGATGAATACATAATGAACAATGCCGGCTTAAGTACAAGAAGAGTGAGTCTTCCAAGAGTTTGTGGTTAGAGGGGCTCCTGGGAGACCCGTACTATATTCCGTTGCACATGTGCAGCTATACTGTATTCCTTGCACCTTCCCATTGTCCATAAAACACAGAGATTACTTCGTGATTGAATATAAAAAGGACACTGCCGATTTCAGTACAAGAAGAGTGGATCTTCTAAGAGTTTGTGGTTTGATCGTCTCCTTGGAGACCAGTACTAGATTCCGATGCACCAGTGCAGGTTTACTGTATCCCTTGGACCTTCACATTAACCATGAAACACTGAAATTGCATCGCGATTGAATACAATATGGACAATGAACGACTTAAGTACAAGAAGAGTGAATCTTCTAAGAGTTTGTGGTGAGAGCGGCTCCTGGGAGACCAGTTTTAGACTCTGATTCACCAGTGCATGTTTACTGTATCCCTTGGACCTTCACATTCTCCATGAAACACAGAATATGCATCGGCATTGAGTACAGAAAGGACAATTCCGACTTAAGTACAAGAAGAGTGAATCTTCTAAGAATTTGTGTTTTATCGGCTCCTGTGGGACCGGTATTAGATTCCGATGCACCAGTTCAGCTTTACTGTATCCCTTGGAACGTCACAATGACCATGAAACACAGAAATTCCATCGGGAATGAATGCAAAAGGGACAATCCCGACTTAAGTACAAGAAGAGTGTATCTTCTAAGAGCTTGTGCTTTGAGCGGCTCCTGGGAGACCAGTTTTAGATTCCGATGCACCAGTGCAGGTTTACTGTATCCCTTGGACCTTCAAATTGATTATGGAACACAGAAATTGCATCGAGATTGAATACAAAAGGGTCAATGCCACCTTAAGGACTAGAGGAGTGAATCTTCTAAGAGTTTGTGTTTTGATCGCCTCCTGGGAGACCAGTATTAGATTCCGATGCACCAGACTCTGTTTACTGTATCCCTTGGACCTTCACATTGACCATTAAATACAAAAATTACATCGGGGGATGAATACAAGAGGGACAATGACGACTTAGGGCCAAGAAGAGTGAAATTTCTAAGAGTTTGTGGTTTGAGCGGCTCCTGGGAGATCAGTATTAGATACCGATGCACCAGTACAGGTTTACTGTATCCCTTGGACCTTCACATTGACCATAAAATACAGAATTTGCTTTGGGATTGAATACAAAAGGCACAATGCCGACTTAAGTACAAGAAGAGTGAATCTTCTAAGAGTTTGTGGTTTTAGCGGCATCTGGGAGACCAGTATTAGATTCCGATCCACCAGTTTAGGTTTACTGTATCCAGAGGAACTTCACATTGACCATGAAACACAGAATTCGGATCGGGATAGAATAGAAGAGGCACAATGTCGACTTAAGTACAAGAAAATTGAATCTTCTAAGATTTTCAGATATGAGCGGCTGCTGGGAGACCAGTATTAGATTCCGATGCACCAGTGCAGGTGTACTGTATCCCTTGTACCTTCACATTGACCATTAAATACAAAAATTATATCGGGGGATGAATACAAAAGGGACAATGCCGACTTAGGGCCTAGAAGAGTGAAATTTCTAAGAGTTTGTGGTTTGAGCGGCTCCTGGGAGATCAGTATTACATACCGATGCACCAGTACAGGTTTACTGTATCCCCTGGACCTTCACATTGACCATGAAACACTGAAATTACATCGGGATTAAATACAAAAGGGTCAATGCCAACTTAAGTACAAGAGGAGTGAATCTTCTATGAGTTTGTGCTTTGATTAGCTCCTGGGAGACCAGTATTAGATTGCGATTCACCAGTGCAGGTTTACTGTATCCCTGGGACCTTCACATTAACCATGAAACACAGATATTGCATCGGGTTTGAATACAAAAGGGACAATGCCGACTTACGCACAAGAAGAATGAATCTTCTAAGAGTTTAAGGTTTGAGCGGCTCATGAGAGAGGAGTATTGGATTCCGATGCACCAGTGCAGGTTTACTGTATCCTTTGGACCCTCACATTGACCATAAGAAACTGAAATTGCATCGTGATTGAATACAAAAGGGACAATGAACGACTTACTTACAACAAGAGTGAATCCTCTAAGAATTTGTGGTTTGAGCAGCTCCCGGGAGACCAGTATTAGATTCCGATGCACCAGTGCATGTTTACTGTATCCCTTGGACTTTCACATTGACCATGAAACACAGAAATTGCATCGGGATTGAATACAAAAGGACAATGCCGATTCAAGTACAAGAAGAGTGAATCTTTTAAGAGTTTGTGGTATGATCGGCTCCTGGGAGACCACTACTAGATTACGATGCTCCAGTGCAGGTTTACTGTATCCCTTGGACCTTCACATTAACCATGAAACACTGAAATTGCATCGCGATTGAATACAAAATGGACAATGAACGACTTAAGTACAAGAAGAGTGAATCTTCTAAGAGTTTGTGGTGTGAGCGGCTCCTGGGAGACCAGTTTTAGACTCCGATTCACCAGTGCAGGTTTACTGTATCCCTTGGACCTTCACATTGACCATGGAATATAGAAATTGCATCGGGTTTGAATACAAAAGGGACGATGCCAACTTAAGTACAAGAGTAGTGAATCTTCTTAGAGTTTGTTGTTGAACGGCTCAGGGCAGCCAGTATTAGATTCCAATGGACCAGTGCAGGTTTACTGTATCCCTTGGACCTTCACATCGATCATGAAACACAGAAATTGCATCGGGATTGAATACAAAAGGGTCAATGCCGACTTAAGTACAAAAAGAGTGAATCTTCTAAGAGTTTGTGGTTTGAGTGTCTCCTGGGACACCGGTATTAGATTCCGATGCACCAGTGCAGGTTTAATGTATCCCTTGGACCTTCACATTGACATGAAACACAGAAATTACATCGGGATTGAATACAAAAGGCACAATGCCGACTTAAGTTCAAGAACAGTGAATCTTCTAAGAGTTTGCGATTTGAGCGGCTCCTGAGAAACCAGTATTAGACTCCGATGCATCAGTGTAGGTTTACTGTATCCCTTGTACCTTCGCATTCACCATTAAACACAGAAATTACATCGGGGTTGAATACATAATGAACAATGCTGACTTAAGTACAAGAAGAGTGAATCTTCTAAGAGTTTGTGGTTAGAGGGGCTCCTGTGAGACCAGTACTAGATTCCGTTGCACCTGTGCAACTATACTGTATTCCTTGCACATCCCCATTGTCCATAAAACACAGAAAAAGCTTCGGGATTGAATACAAAAGGGAAACTGGCGATTTAAGTACAAGAAGAGCGGATCTTCTAAGAGTTTGTGGTTGGATCGTCTCCTTGGAGACCAGTACTAGATTCCGATACACCAGTGCAGGCTTGCTGTATCCCTAGGACCTTCACATTGACCATGAAATACAGAAATCGCATCGGGATTGAATACAAGTGGCACAATGCCGACTTAAGTACAAGAAAAGTGAATCTTCTAAGATTATCTGCTTTAAGAGGCTCCTGGGAGACCAGTATTAGATTCCGATGCACCAGTTGATTTTTACTGTATCCCTTGGAACGTCACATTGACCATGAAACACAGAAATTCCATCGGGACTGAATACAAAAGAGACAATCCCGACTGAAGTACAAGAAGAGTGTATCTTCTAAGAGCTTGTGGTTTGAGCGGCTCCTGGGACACCAGTATTAAAATCAGATGCGCCAGTTCAGGTTTACTATATCCCTTGGACCGTCACATTGCCCATGAAACACAGAAATTGCATCGGGAATGAATACAAAAGGACAATGGCGACTGAAGTACAAGAAGAGTGAATCGTCTAAGAGTTTTTGCTTTGAGCGGCTCCTGGGAGACCAGTTTTAGATTCCGATGCACCAGTGCAGGTTTACTGTATCCTTTTGACCTTCACATTGACCATGAAACACAGAAATTGCATAGGCATTGAATACAAAAGGGACAATGCCGACTTAAGCACAAAAAGAGTGAATCTTCTAAGAGTTTGTGCTTTGAGCGGCTCCTGGGAGACCAGTATTAGATTCCGATGCACCAGTGCAGCTTTACTGTGTCCCTTGGAATTTCACATTGAGCATGAAACACAGAAATTGCATCGAGATTGAATACAAAAGGGTTTAATGCAAACTTAAGTACTAGAGGAGTGAATCTTCTAAGACTTTGTGCTTGGATCGCCTCCTGGGAGACCAGTATTAGATTCCGATGCAGCAGTGCAGGTTTACTGTATCCCTTTGACCGTCAAATTGATTATGAAACACAGAAGTTGTATCGGGATTGAATACAAAAGGGACAATGCCGACTTTAGTACAAGAATAGTGTATCTTCTAAGAGTTTTCGGTTTGAGCGGCTCCTCGGACACCAGTATTAGACTCCGATGCACCAGTGCAGGTTTACTGTATCCGTTGGACCTTCACCTTGATCATGAAACACAGAATTTGCATCGGGATTGACTACAAAAGGGACAATCCTGACTTATATAGAAGGAGAGTGAATCATCTGAGAGTTTGTGCTTTGAGCGACTCCTGGGAGACCAGTATTAGATTCCGATGCACCAGTGCAGGTTTACTGTATCCTTTTGACCTTCACATTGACCATGAAACACAGAAATTGCATAGGCATTGAATACAAAAGGGACAGTGCCGACTTAAGCACAAAAAGAGTGAATCTTCTAAGAGTTTGTGCTTTGAGCGGCTCCTGGGAGACCAGTATTAGATTCCGATTCACCAGTGCAGGTTAACTGTATACCTTGGACTATCACATTGACCATGAAACACAAAAATCGCATCGGGATTTAATACAAAAGGCACATGCCGACGTAAATACAAGAAGAGTGAATCTTCTAAGAGATTGTGATTTTAGTGGCTCCTGGGAGACCAGTATTAGTTTCCGCTGCACCAGTGCAGGTTTACTGTATCCCTTGGACCTTCACATTGACCATGAAACACAGAAATTGCATCGGCATAGAACATAAAATGCACAATGCCGACTTAAGTACACGAAGAGTGAATCTTCTAAGAGTTTGTGCTTTGAGCGGCTCCTGTGTGACCTGAACTACATTCAGATGCACCAGTGCATGTTTACTGTATCCCTTGGACCTTCACATTGACCATGAAACACAGAAATCGCAACGGGATAGAATACAAAAACCACAATGCCGACTTAAGTACGAGAAGAGTGAATCTTCTAAGAGATCATGATTTGAGCGGCTCCTGGGAGACCATTATTAGAATCGGATGCTCCAGTGCCGGTTTACTGTATCCCTTGGTCCTTCACATTGGCCATGAAACACAGAAAATGCATCGGCATTGAATACAAAAGGGACAACGCCGACTTAAGTACAAGAAGAGTGAGTCTTCTAAGGGTTTGTGGTTGGAGCGGCTCTTGGGAGATCAGTTTTAGATACCGATGCACCAGTGCAGGTTTACTGTATCCCTTGGAACTTCACCATGACCATGAAACACAGAAATTGCATCGGGATTGAATACAAAAGGGACAATGCCGACTAAAGTACAAGAATAGTGTATGTTCTAAGAGTTTTCGGTTTGAGCGGCTCCTCAGCCACCAGTATTAGACTCCGATGCACCGGTGCAGGTTTACTGTATCCCTTGGACCTTCACATTGACCATGAAACACAGAAATTGCATCGGGATTGAATACAAAAGGTACAATGCCAACTTAAGTATAAGAAGAATGTATCTTCTAAGAGTTACTGCTTAGAGCGGCTCTCAAGCGACCAGTAATAGATTCCGGTGCACCAGTGCAGGTTTACTGTATCCCTTGGACCTTCACATTGACCATGAAACACCGAAATTACTTCGGGATTGAATACAAAACGGACAATGCCGACTTAAGTACACAAAGAGTGAATCTTCTAAGGGTTTGTGCTTTGAGCGGCTCCTGGGTGACCTGAACTAGATTTCGATGCACCAGTGCATGTTTGCCTAATCCTTTGGACCTTCACATTGACCATGAAACACAGATGTCGCAACGGGATAGAATACAAAAGGCGCAATGCCGACTTAAGTGTAAGAAGGGTGAATCTTCTAAGAGTTCGTGCTTTGAGCGGCTCCTGGGAGAACAGTATTTGAATCCGATGCACAAGTGCCAGTTTACTGTATCCCTTGGAACTTCACGTTGACCATGAAACAGAGAAATTGCATCGGCATTGAATACAAAAGGGACAATGTCGACTAAAGTACAAGAATAGTGTATGTTCTAAGAGTTTTCGGTTTGAGCGGCTCCTCGGCCACCAGTATTAGACTCCGATGCACTGGTGCAGGTTTACTGTATCCCTTGGACCTTCACACTGACCATGAAACACAGAAATTGCATCGGGATTGAATACAAAAGGTACAATGTCGACTTAAGTACAAGAAGAGTGTATCTTCTAAGAGTTACCGCTTAGAGCGGCTACTAAGCGACCAGTATTATGGTCCGATGCACCAGTGCAGGTTTACTCTATCCCTTGGACCTTCACATTGTCCATGAAACACAGAAATTCCATCGGGATTGAATACAAAACAAACAGTGACGACTTAAGTACAAAAGGAATGAATATTCTAAGAGTTTGTGGTTTGAGCTGCTCCTGGGGGACCAGTATTAGATTCCGATACACCAGTACAGGTTTACTGTATCCTTTAAACCTTCACATTGACCATGAAACACAGAAATTGCATCGGAATTAAATACAGAAGCGAAAATGCCGACATAAGTATAAGAACAGTGAATATTCTAAGAGTTTGTGCTTTGAGCGGCTCCTGGGAAACCAGCATTAGACTCCGATGCACCAGAGCAGGTTTACTGTATCCCTTGGACCTTCACATTGACCATTAAACACAGAAATTATATCGGGGTTGAATACATAATGAACAATGCTGATTTATATACAAGAGGAGTGAATCTTCTAAGAGTTTGTGGATTGAGGGGCTCCTAGGAGACCAGTATTAGATTTCGTTGCACCTGTGCAGCTTTACTGTATCCCTTGCACCTTCCCATTGACCATGAAACACAGAAATTGCTTCGGGATTGAATACAAAAGGGACACTGCCGATTTAAGTACAAGAAGAGTTGATCTTCTAAGAGTTTGTGGTTTGATCGTCTCCTGGGAGACCAGTACCAGATTCCGATGCACCAGTGCAGGTGTACAGTATCCCTAGGACCCTCACATTGACCATGAAACACAGAAATCGCCTCGGGATTGAATACAAGAGGCACAATGCCGACTTAAGTACAAGAAGAGTGAATCTTCTAAGATTAACTGCTTCAAGAGGCTCCTGGGAGACCAGAATTAGATTCCGATGCACCAGTTCTGGTTTACTGAATCCCTTGGTCCGTCACATTGACTATGAAACACAGAAATGGCATTGGGATTGAATACAAAAGGCACAAAGCAGACTTAAGTACAGGAAGTGTGAATCTTTTAAGAGTTTGTGTTTTGAGTGGCTCCTGGGAGACCAGTATTAGATTCCGATTCGCTAGTGCAGGTTTACTGTAACCCTTGGACCTTCAAATTGACCATGAAATACAGAAATTGCATCGGCATTGAATACAAAAGGGACATTGCCGACTTAAGTACAAGAAGAATGAATCCTCTAAGAGTTAGTGCATTGAGCGGCTCCTGGGAGACCAGTATTAGATTCCGATGCACAAGTGCAGGTTCACTATATCCCCTGGACCTTCAAATTGACCATGAAATACAGAAATTGCATCGGGTTTGAATACAAAAGGGACAATGCCGACTTCAGTACAAGAAGAGTGTATCTTCTAAGAGTTTTTGATTTGAGCGGCTCATGGGAGACCAGTATTAGATTCCGATGCACCAGTGCAGGTTTACTGTATACGTTGGACCTTCACATTGACCATGAAACACAGAAATTGCATCGGCATAGAGTACAAAAGGGACAATACCGACTTAAGTACTCGAAGAGTGAATCTTAAAAAATTTGTGCTTTGAGCGGCTCTTGGGTGCCTGAACTAGACTCTGATGCACCAGTGCATGTTTACTGTATCCCCTGGACCTTCACATTGACCATGAAACACAGACGTCGCAACGGGATAGAATACAAAATGCACAATGCCGACTTAAGTACAAGAAGAGTGAATCTTCTAAGATTATCTGCTTTAAGAGGCTACTGGGAGACCAGTATTAGATTACGATGCACCAGTTCAGGTGCACTGTATCCCTTGGACCGTCACATTGACCATGAAACACAGAAATTCCATCGGGATTGAATACAAAACGGACAGTCACGACTTAAGTACAAGAGGAGTGAATCTTCTAAGAGTTTGTGGTTTGAGCGGCTCCTGGGAGACCAGTATTAGATTCCGATACACCAGTAGAGGTTTACTGTATCCCTTAAACCTTCACCATGACCATGAAACACAGAAATTGCTTCGGGATTGAATACAAAAGGGACACTGCCGATTTAAGTACAAGAAGAGTTGATCTTCTAAGAGTTTGTGGTTTGATCGTCTCCTGGGAGACAAGTACCAGATTCCGATGCACCAGTGCAGGTGTACAGTATCCCTAGGACCTTCACATTGACCATGAAACACAGAAATCGCATCGGGATTGAATACAAGAGGCACAATGCCGACTTAAGTACAAGAAGAGTGAATCTTCTAAGATTATCTGCTTTAAGAGGCTCCTGGGAGACCAGAATTAGATTCCGATGCACCAGTTGTGGTTTACTGTATCCCTTGCACCGTCACATTGACTATGAAACACAGAAATCGCATTGGGATTGAATACAAAAGGCACAAAGCAGACTTAAGTACAGGAAGTGTGAATATTTTACGAGTTTGTGCTTTGAGCGGCTCCTGGGAGACCAGTATTAGATTGCGATTCACCAGTGCTGGTTTACTGTATCCCTTGGACCTTCAAATTGACCATGAAATACAGAAATTGCATCGGATTTGAATTCAAAAGGGATAATGCCGACTTAAGTACAAGAAGAGTGAAACTTCTAAGAGTTTGTGATATGAGCCGCTCATGGGAGACCAGTATTAGATTCCGATGCCCCAGTGCAGGTTTACTGTATCCCTTGGACCTTCACATTGACCATGAAACACAGAAAATGCATTGAGATTGAATTCAAAAGGGTCAATGATAACTCAAGTACTAGTGGAAGGAATCTTCTAAGAGTTTGTGTTTTGATCGGCTCCTGGGAGAGCAGTATTAGATTCCGAAGCAGCAGTGCAGGTTTACTGTATCCCTTGGACTTTCAAATTGATCATGAAACACAGAAATTGCATCGGGATTGTATACAATACGGACAGTGACGACATACGTAAAAAAAAGTGTGATTCTTGTAAGAGGTTGTGGTTTGAGTGGCTCATGGAAAACCAGTATTAGACTCCGATGCACCAGTGCAGGTTTACTGTATCCCTTGGACCTTCACATTGACCATTAAACACAGAAATTACTTCGAGGTTGAATACATAATGAACAATGCCGACTTAACTACAAGCAGAAGGGAACCTTCTAAGAGTTTGTGGTTTGAGGGGCTCCTTGGAGACCAGTACTAGATACTGTTGCACCTGCGCAGCTATACTGTATCCCTTGCACCTTCCCATTGACCATGAAACACAGAAATTGCTTCGGGATTGACTACAAAAGGTACACTGCCGATTTAAGTACAAGAAGAGTGGACTTTCTATGAGATTGTGGTTTGATCGTCTCCTGGATGCCAGTATTAGATTCCGACGCACCACTGCAGGTTTACTGTATTCCTACGAGCTTCACATTGACCATGAAACACAGAAATCGCATCGGGATTGAATACAAGAGGCACAATGCCGACTTAAGTACAAGAAGAGTGAATCTTCAAAGATTATCTGCTTTAAGAGGCGCCTGGGAGACCAGTATAAGATTCCGATTCACAAGTGCAGGTTTACTGTATACCTTGGACCTTTACATTGACCATGAAACACAAAAATCGCATCGGAATTTAATACAAAAGGCACAATGCCGACTTAAGGACAAGAAGAGTGAATCTTCTAAGAGATTGTGATTTTAGCGGCTCCTGGGAGACCAGTATTAGATTCCGATGCACCACTGCAGGTTTACTGTATCCCTTGGACCTTCACATTGACCATGAAACACAGAAATTACATCGGCATAGAGTACAAAAGGTACAATGCCGACTTAAGTACTCGAGGAGTGAATCTTCTAAGAGTTTGTGCTTTGAGCGGCTCCTGGGTGACCTAAACTAGACTCTGATGCACCAGTGCTTGTTTACTGTATCCCTTGGACCTTCATATTGACCATAAAACACAGAAATCTAAGAGTTTGTGCTTTGAGCGGCTCCTGGGTGACCTAAACTAGACTCTGATGCACCAGTGCTTGTTTACTGTATCCCTTGGACCTTCATATTGACCATAAAACACAGATATCGCAACGGGATAGAATACAAAACGCACAATGTACAAAAGGTACAATGCCGACTTAAGTACTCGAGGAGTGAATCTGCTAAGAGTTTGTGCTTTGAGCGGCTCCTGGGTGACCTAAACTAGACTCTGAAGGACCACTGCATGTTTACTGTATCCCTTGGACCTTCACATTGACCATGAAACACAGAAAATGCATCGGTATTGAATACAAAAGGGACAACGCCGACTTAAGTACAAGAAGAGTGAATCTTCTAAGATTTTGTGGTTTGAGCGGCTCCTGGGAGATCAGTATTAGGTACCGATTCACCAGTGCAGGTTTACTGTATCCCTTGGAACTTCACATTGACCATGAAACACAGAAATTGCATCGGCATTGAATTCAAAAGGGACAATGCCGAATTAAGTACAAGAAGAGTGAATCTTCTAAGATTTTCTGCTTTGAGCGGCTCCTGGGAGACCAGTATTAGAATCCGATGCACCAGTGCAGTTTTACTGTATCCCTTGGAATTTCACATTGACCATGAAACACAGAAATTGCATTGAGATTGAATACAAAAGGGTCAATGCCAACTGAAGTTCTAGAGGAGTGAATCTTCTAAGAGTTTGTGTTTTTATCGGCTCCTGGGAGACCAGTATTGGATTCCGATGCAGCAGTGCAGGTTTTCCGTATCCCTTGGACCTTCAAATTGATCACTAAACACAGAAATTGCATCGGCATTGAATACAAAATGGACAATGCCGACTTAAGTACAAAAGGAGTGAATCTTCGAAGAGTTTGTGGTTTGAGCGGGTCGTGGGAGACCAGTATTAGATTCGGATACACCAGTACAGGTTTACTGTATCCGTTAAACCTTCACATTGATCATGAAACACAGAAATTGCATCGGGATTGAATACAGAAACGAAAATGCCGACATAAGTACAAGAACAGGGAATTTTCTAAGAGTTTGTGCTTTGAGCGGCTCCTGGGAAACCAGTATTAGACTCAGATGCACCAGTGCTGGTTAACTGTATCCCTTGGACCTTCACATTGACCATTAAACACAGAAATTACATCGGGGTTGAATACATAATGAACAATGCCGACATATATACAAGAAGAGTGAATCTTCTTAGAGTTTGTGGTTTGAGGGGCTCCTGGGAGACCAGTATCAGATTCCGTTGCACCTGTGCGGCTACACTGTATCCCTTGCAGCTTCCCATTGACCATGAAACACAGAAATTGCTTTGGGATTGAATACAAAAGGGACACGGCCGATTTAAGTACAAGAAGAGTGGATCTTCTAAGAGTTTGTGGTTTGATCGTCTCCTGGGAGACCAGTACCAGTTTCCGATGCACCAGTGCAGGTGTACTGTATCCCTAGGACCTTCACATTGACCATGAAACACAGAAATCGCATTGGGATTGAATACATGAGGCACAATGCCGACTTACGTACAAGAAGAGTGAATCTTCTAAGATTATCTGCTTTAAGAGGCCCTTGGGAGACCAGAATTAGATTCCGATGCACCAGTCCTGGTTTACTGTATCCCTTGGACCGTCACATTGACTATAAAACACAGAAATTGAATCGGGATCGAATGCAACAGGGACAATCCCGACTTAAGTACAAGAAGATTGTATCTTCTAAGAACTTGTGGTTTGATCGGCTCCTGGGACACCAGTATTAGATTCTGATGCACCCGTGCAGGTTTACTTTATCCCTTGCACCTTCACCTTCATCATGAAACACAGAAATTCCATCGCGACTATAAATAAATGGGACAATGAACGACTTAAGTCCAAGAAGAGTGAATCTTCTAAGAGATTGAGATTTCAGCGGCTCCTGGTACACGAATATTAGACTCCGCTGCACCAGTGCAGGTTTACTGTATCCCTTGGACCTTCAAATTGATCATGAAATACAGAAATTGCATCGGGTTTGTATACACAAGGGACAATGCCGAATTAAGTACAAGAAGAGTGAAACTTCTAAGAGTTTGTGATTTGAGCGGCTCATGGGAGACCAATATTAGATTCCGATGCACCAGTGCAGGTTCACTGTATCCCTTGGACTTTCACATTGACCATTAAACACAAAAATCGCATCGCGATTGAATACAAAAGGCACAATTCCGACTTAAGTCCAAGAAGCGTGAATCTTCTAAGAGATTGTGATTTTAGCGGCTCCTGTGAGACCGGTATTAGATTCCGATGGCCCAGTGCAGGTTTACTGTATCACTTGGACCTGCACATTGACCATGAAACACAGAAATTGCATCGGCATAGAATACAAAAGGGACAATGCCGTCTTAAGAACACGAAGAGTGAATCTTCTAAGAGTTTGTGCTTTGAGCGGCTCCTGGGTGACGTGAACTAGATTCCGATGCACCAGTGCAGGTTTACTGTAGTCCTTGGACCTTCACGTTGACTAGAAACACAGAAAATGCACCGGCATTGAATACAAAAGGGACAACGCCGACTTAAGTACAAGAACAGTGAGTCTTCTAAGAGTTTGTGGTTTGAGCGGCACCTGGGAGATCAGTATTAGATACCGATACACCAGTGCAGGTTTACTGTATCCCTTGGAACTTCACATTTTCCATGAAACACAGAAATTGCATCGGCATTGAATACAAAAGGGACAATGCCGACTTAAGTACAAGAACAGCGAATCTTCTAAGATTTTCGGCTTTGAGCGGCTCCTGGGAGACCAGTATTAGATTCCGATGCACCAGTGCAGGTTTACTGTATCGCTTGGAATTTCACATTGACCATGAAACACAGAAATTGCATTGAGATTCAATACAAAATGGTCAATGCCAACTTAAGTACTAGAGGAGTCAATCTTCTAAGAGTTTGTGTTTTGATCGGCTCCTGGGAGACCAGTATTAGATTCCGATG
Source organism: Schistocerca serialis cubense (assembly GCF_023864345.2). Classification (NCBI taxonomy): domain Eukaryota; kingdom Metazoa; phylum Arthropoda; class Insecta; order Orthoptera; family Acrididae; genus Schistocerca; species Schistocerca serialis. Next base: position 183,680,499 of record NC_064649.1, on the reverse strand, counting down.
CAACAGTGCAGGTTTACTGTATCCCTTGGACCTTGCCCCCAGGGGCTCGGCATTCATTTGCTGAGTACGGGCTTGGCGACCCCGGGGTCCTGAGCTGGGGACTGGTCGGCGCCGCCAGTCTCCTGTCACGGTAACCCCCGGACATGCTTCAGCGACCACCGTATGGCGCGGCGGTGGAATGTTGTGTGCTGCGGGGAATGGGAATCTTGGCTTGACCGCCTGGATTGCGAGGAAGGCCGACCTCTCTAAAAACCCCTCAATCTTCCGGTGTGCTCCGCGCCTATGAGATGCATGGCTGTTGAGGTGGAACAGTCGCAAGCGGGCAACCTCTGGGGCACATGCCGCACCCCAGTTGTATAAGGCTTACTCAGGCACGCGGGGCTCTGTCTGAGCGGACCTTTAGTTCCCTAGCTGCTCGTGGTACCGCAATGGACCCTTCGACCTCTACATTTCCCCCTACCAGTGGCTTGGGTGGGCCACTGGTAGGAAAACACACCCCATCGAAGAAACGACTTCGTGCTGCGAGTCCTCCAGCGCCTAGTGTTGATCGAGATTTGTCAGACTGTCGTAACAGAGCACATGCTGATAATCAGAATGTGTTTTTGATTATTAAACGGAAGGAGGGTAGCTTTGAGAGGGTTTCTCCCTTTTACATCCACAACGGTCTTGAGGGAATTGCAGGAACACTTAAATCTGTGAAGCGACTGCCCAATGGGACTCTGTTAGTTGAGACATCTAGTTCCCGTCAAGTCGCTTCTCTTCGGAAAGCAACCTGTCTCGGTGAGTACGCTATCGAGACCGAGCTTCACTCCACTCTGAACTACAGTAAGGGTGTTGTGACATGTAGGGACCTGGTGGATATCCCCACAGACGAGTTAAAATCTGAATGGGCTGATGAAGGTATTGTTGACGTGCAGCATATTATGAAACGAGTCGATGGGGACCTAGTCAAATCCGACTCGTTTATTCTCACGTTCAGTTGCCCACGACTCCCAGAGCATGTTAAAGCGGGGTTCTTACGTTTGCCAGTAAGGCCATATTTCCCCAACCCAATGCGCTGCTTTAAATGTCAGCGCTTTGGGCATACTACGTTGGGGTGCAATGGGATAGCCACTTGTGGTAAATGTGGTCAGCCTGCCCATGAAGGAGCTGATTGTTCATCGCCTGTGAAGTGCGTGAATTGCTCTGGGAGTCATCTTGTTTGGAGCCGGGTCTGCCCCATCTATCTCGACGAACGGAAGATACAGGAGATTAAAACATCTAAGCGCATCCCCTATGGTGAGGCCAAGAAGCTCTTTAAGGCCATGCAACCTCCTGTGTTTACTACATCTTTCGCTTCCGTTCTGAAAAAACCCGTACAAATGGCCACTGTTGCTACGCAAACGGAGGTTGCTAGTGTTAGCACTAATACCTGCATTTGCCAGTGCACTTGTGCTGCTGCGGTTGTTTTGCAACCTGCAGCTCTCCCCGCAATGTCGGACAAGGCTGTGGTTACTGACATTGGGGTACTTCCTCCCTCTCCCCATATGGGGCCTTCTGCCCAGGCGAGTAATGCTCTGCCTGTTGACAAGGCTCTGCCTTCTAAGCCCCCCAAGACGAAGACGCCGAAGCTGAGGGTTTTGCCACCTGCGGAGCCTAGTCAGGGTCGGTCCGATGACGAGGCCATCGTACTGTCTGACGTCTCCCGTGGGTCGTCATCGGAGCTGATGGACATTGACGTCGACCGGGATCGATCTTCTCGCCCCAGGAATAAATCTCCGGCCAGTGCGGGCTCTCCTCCAAAGCCCAGAGGCAGGGTGAGAGTTCAGCCCCCCTGATCACTGGCTCCCATATTACAGTGGAACCTGAATGGGTTCAGGACGCATGTGGCCGAATTACAGCTCCTTGTACGAGAGTGCCCTTTGTGCTTATGTCTCCAAGAGACACATTTTCGGGCCACTGATGCTCCTTCTTTACGGGGCTATACCGTCAATCGGAAAGATGATCTGACGGGGGAAAGGACAAAGGGTGGTGTTGCGGTTTTTGTCCGTGACATGCACCCCTCCTCTGAGCTCCCTCTCGTTACAGACTTGCAAGCAGTTGCAGTTGACCTTCTTGTGGGTCGGAGGCTCACAGTCTGTTCACTTTACTTACCACCTCAGGATGCGATAGACTCTGAAGCTCTCGCAGACCTTATTAGCCAACTCCCCTGCCCATTTCTTCTTCTGGGGGACTTCAATGCTCATAATGTCTTATGGGGCTCTTCGACTACTTGCCCCAGGGGTCGCATTCTGGAAAGCCTCATGATGTCTGAAGAACTGTGCATCAACTGTGCGTCAACTCTGGTGCTCCCACTCATTTCTGTACTGCTTCTGGGTCGTCATCAGCTATTGACCTTCTTTTTGCTCTCCAGCACTCGCGGATTCTGCTCTGTGGGAGGTTGCTGCTGACCTCCATTCTAGTGACCACTTTCCCCTTTGGATTCGCCTCCTGAATGAGGCTATGGCATTTCCGGTACCGCCCCGGTGGCACCTCTGCAGGGCTGACTGGACACTTTTCAGCCAACTGGCTGTTTTGGAACACCGTGCCAGCGTCCACGAATGGGTAGACCATGTTACAGCCGTGATCTCCCATGCTGCTGAATTGTCAATCCCACGGTCATCCGGTCATCCCAAGAGGCGTCCTGTCCCTTGGTGGACCACTGAGTGCCGCTCAGCTATCCGAGCCCGCCGTGCAGCTCTGCGCCGCTTCAGGTGCCGTCCCTCAGCTGACAATCTTGCGGCCTTTCGGGTGGCAAGGGCCAAGGCGCGGCGAGTGGTTAAAGAGAGCAAACGACGGTCCTGGCAATCGTTCTTGAACTCCATCTCCCGCTCCACTAGTTCTACGAAAGTATGGGAAGCCATCAGGAGAATTTCCGGGAAACTCGGCCAGCTACCTGTCACGGCATTGCTGCATCAGGGAAGTCTCCTCACGGCGCCGAGAGACATTGCCCAGACACTGGCCATGCATTTTGCGGAATCTACCTCTACTGTTAACTGTGATCCGGATTTCTGCCGGTACCGCACTGCCATCGAGAGGGGTCACTTGGACTTCCGGTCTCCAAATTCTGAACCCTACAACTGCCCCTTCACAATGTGGGAACTGGATTCGGCCCAGTCTGAGGCTCATGATACTGCGCCTGGCCATGATCAAATCCGGTATAGCATGCTGCAGCACTTCTTACTGCCTTCCAAGGAAGTTCTCCTGACTTTTTTTAATATGATATGGTTATCTGGCACGTACCCTGACTCGTGGAAGGAGGCGATTTTGATCCCCCTCCTCAAACCGGGGAAGGACCGAACGCATCCCAGCAGTTACCGAAGTATTGCTTTGACGAGCTGTGTCGGGAAGACGTTAGAACGCATGGTCAACCGTCGCCTGGTTTGGCTGCTCGAAACCAGGCAGCTCCTGAGCCCCTCGCAGTGTGGCTTTCGGAGATGTCGTTCAACTATAGACAACTTGACCCTGCTTGAGGCGGCCATCCAGCAGGCCTTCCTCCGTAACCAGCATTGTCTCGGTGTCTTCTTTGACATTCATAAGGCGTATGACACTACTTGGCGCCGCCATATCCTCAATCAACTCCATGAGTGGGGTTTTCGTGGCCGTCTCCCCATCTTCCATCGGTCCTTTCTTTCCCACCGCCTCTTCCGATATAGGGTTGGTAATGTGCTATCTGATTTGTATGTGCAGGAGAATGGTGTTCCTCAGGGAAGCGTTTTAAGTGTCACCCTCTTTGCCGTCGCCATTAACAGTATCACGTCCACTATCCGGAGTCCTGCCCAATGCTCCTTGTTTGTGGACGATTTTGCTGTTTTCTGTTCTTCCTCCAGCCTTGTCACTGCTAGTCAGCAGTTGCAGCTTACGATACAGCGATTAGAGGCATGGACTGCGAAGACAGGTTTTACCTTTTCTGCCGACAAATGTGTGTGTGTTCATTTTAATCGTTGTCGACGTCTTTTTACCTCCCCTGAATTGCGTCTGAGGGACATCAATCTTCCTTTTAGCGACACTGTGCGGTTCCTGGACCTCACTTTTGATTCCAAACTGTCGTGGTTGCCTCACCTTAAAGACCTCAAGGTGCGGACCCTGAAGGCACGAATATTTTGAAGTGTCTGAGCCATCGGTCCTGGGGAGCAGATCGGGCACGTCTGCTGCAGTTTTATAGGGCTTTCGTCCGATCGCGTCTTGACTATGGTTGCACCGTGTATGGGTCAGCAAGGCCTTCGTATCTGAAGATACTTGACGCAGTACACCATGAGGGTATCAGGCTGGCCACTGGTGCCTTCCGTACCAGTCCCATCCCCAGCCTGTGTGCTGAGGCAGGGGAACCGCCGCTCGCCATCCGGCGGAAACTCCTCATGGTGCGACGGGTGTGTCAATTCCTTGCCTGTCCTACATCCCCTGCGTACCCTACCGTTGCCCGACCGCCTATGGAACGTCTCTTTTCCAGTCGTCCCAGGGCAACGAGATCACTTGGGATTCGTGCCAAGCATTTGCTTGAGTCCCTTGGTGTGGAGCGTGTGGCCCCCCAACGACAAGGTTTTACTCGCCTGCCTCCCTGGTTGCTCCAGAGGCCCAGCGTCCTTTTAGACTTGTCGGAGTACCGGAGGAGCTGCACTCCTGCGTTTGTTTTTACCGCCTTATTTTATGACATTTTAAACCAGTATCCCGACCATGTACCAGTATTTACGGATGGCTCTAAACAGGGGAACTCTGTTGGTTGTGCTGTTGTTTTCCCTGTTCAACTCGTCAAGTTACGGCTTCCTGCGGCGTTTACCATCTTTGATGCCGAATTGTTTGCGATCTTGCGGGCATTGGAGCAGATGAGATGTGTTCCCAGTCGTAAGTTCCTAATCTGTTCTGACTCCATGAGTGCCCTTCAGACAATGCAACACTTGTACCCAGCGGATACGGTCGTCCAGAACATCCATGATGCCCTACTCCACCTGCAGCGGCAGGGGAAGGAGGTTTCCTTCTGCTGGGAGCCGGGGCACGTGGGTATTAGGGGAAACGAGCTGGCGGATGTGGCTGCCAAAGATGCATGTTCCCTCCCTCACGTTGTTGACTGTGCCGTCCCCCTCCATGCTGTTACCTCCCTCCTGCGTTTTCGCGTTATGCGTCAGTGGGAAGAGGAGTGGCTGGCAGTCGGTGAAAATAAGCTGCGTCTGGTCAAGGCCACCACGCGGCCATGGCGTACGTCCTACCAGTCATGCAGGCGGGATGAGGTTCTCCTCACTCGCCTCCGCATCGGGCACAGTCCCTTCACATTTGGTTCTTTACTCCGGCGGGAGGATCCCCCCCTCTGCAGTGCTTGTGGCGTCCAGATTGCTGTCCGCCACATTTTACTTGACTGTCTTTTATTCTCTGACCAGAGGGCGGTGGTTTCTTTGCCACCGGATTTGCCCTCTATTTTGAAAGACGACGCAACGTCTGTGTTTAAGGTTTTACGGTTTTGTGTCCTGTCCAATTTGTTGCCACGGCTTTTAGGGAGAGGTTTTTAATGTGCTGCTGGATGCCTGGCTCACCCAGATTTTAGGTAAGAGGTCAACCAGTCACGTCTACCTCCTTGTTTCCCTTCGGTTTCTGTCCTCCCTTCCTTGTGTTTACTTTCCTTTTTTAGTGCACTCCTTCTCCTCTTGTTTTGCCTCTGTATGTGAGGATTTGGAACTGCATCAGGTCTGTGTCTTTTAGCTATCCCCCTGTTCGTTGTTCGTCTTAGTCCCTTCACTGCATGTGTTCCTGTTTTTATGCGTTTGGGCGCTGACGACCCCGCTGTTTAGCGCCCGTAAACCTCAAACACACACACACACACACACACACACACACACCTTGGACCTTCAAATTGATCATGAAACACAGAAATTGCATTGGGATTGAATACAAAAGGGACAATGCCGACTTCAGTATAAGAATAGTGTATCTTCTAAGAGATTCCGGTTTGAGCGGCGCCTCGGACACCAGTATCAGACTCCGATGCACCAGTGCAGGTTTACTGTCTCCCTTGGACCTTCACATTGACCATGAAACACAGAAATTGCATCGGCATTGAATACAAAAGGTACAATGCCGACTTAAGTACAAGAAAAGTGTATCTTCTAAGAGTTACTGCTTAGAGCTGCTCCTAAGCGACCAGTATTAGATTCCGATGCACCAGTGCAGGTTTACTGTATCCCTTGGACCTTCACATTCACCATGTCGCACAGAAATTTCATCGGGATTGAATACAAAATGGACAATGCCTACTTAAATAGAAGACGAGTGAATATTTTTTAGAGTTTGTGCTTTGAGCGGCTCCTGGGAGACCAGTATTAGAATCCGATGCACCAGTGCAGATTTACTGTATCCCTTGGACCTTCACATTGACCATGAAAAACAGAAATTCCATCGGGATTGAAAACAAAAGGGACAATGCCGACTTAAGTACAAGAAGAGTGAATCTACTATAAGTTTGTGGTTTGAGCGGCTCCTGGGAGACCAGTATTAGATTCCGATGCACCAGTGCAGGTGCACTGTATCCCTTGACCTTCTTATTGACCATGAAACACAGAAATTGCATCGGGATTGAATACAAATGGACAATGCCGACTTAAGTACAAGAAGAATGAATCTTCTATGAGTTCGAGCTTTGAGCGACTTCTGGGAGACCAGTATTTGATTATGATGCACCAGTGCAGGTTTACAGTTTCCCTTGGACCTTGACATTGACCATGAAGCACAGATTTGTATCGGGATTGAATACTAAAAGGACATTGCCGACTTAAGTACAAGAAGAGTTAATCTTCTAAGAGTTTGTGATTTGAGCGGATCCTGGGAGACCAGTATTACATTCATATGGAGCAGTGCAGGTTTACTGTATCCCTTGGACCTTCACATTGACAATGAAACACAGAAATTGCATCGGGATTGAAAACTAAAGGGACAATGGCTACTTAAGTAAAGAAGAGTGAATCTTCTAAGAGTTTCTGATTTCAGCGGCGCCTGGGAGACCAGTTATAGATTCCGATGTACCAGTGCAGGTTTACTGCATCCCCTGGACCTTCACATTGACCATGAAACACAGAAATTGCATCGTCATTGAATACAAAAGGCACAATGCTGACTTAAGTACAAGAGGAGTGAAACTTCTAAGAGTTCGTGACATGAGCGAATCCTGGGAGCCCAGTATTAGATTCCGATGCACCAGTGTAGGTTTACTGTATCCCTTGGACCTTCACATTGACCATGAAACACAGATATCGCAATGGGATAGAATAAAAAAGCACAATGCCGACTTAAGTACAAGAAGAGTGAATCATCTAAGAGTTCGTGATTTGAGCGACTCCTGGGTGACCAGTATTAGATTCCGATGCACCAGTGCAGGTTTACTGTATCCCTTGGACCTTCAAATTGACCATGAAACACAGATATCGCAACGTGATAGAATACAAAAGGCACAATGCCGACTTCAGCACAAGAGGAGTGAATCTTCTAAGAGTTCGTCCTTTGAACGAATCCTGGGAGACCAGTATTAGATTCCGATGCACCAGTGCAGGTTTACTGCATCCCTTGGACCTTCAAATTGACCATGAAACACAGAAATTGCATCCGGAGTGAATACAAAAGGGACAATGCGGACTTAAGTACAAGAAGAGTGAATCTTCTAAGAGTTTGTGGTTTGAGCGGCTCGTGGGAGACCAGTATTAGATTCCGATACACCATTGCTTGTATACTGTATCGGCTGGGACTTCACATTCACTATGAAACACAGAAATTGCATCGGGATTGAATACAAATGTGACAATGCCCACTTAAGTACTAGAAGAGCGAATCTTCTAAGAGTTTGTGATTTGAGCGGCTCCTGGGAGACCAGTATTAGATTACGATGCACCTATGGAAGTTTACTGTATCCCTTGGACCTTCACATTGACCATGAAACATAGAAATCGCAACGGGATAGACTACAAAAGGCACAATGACGACTTAAGTACGAGAAGAGTGAATCTTGTAAGAGTTCGTGCTTTGAGCGGCTTGTGGAAGAAAAGTATTAGATTCCGATGCACCAGAGCAGGTTTACTGTATTCATTGGACCTTCACATTGACGATGAAACACAGAAATTGCATCGGGACTGAATACAAAAGGGGCAATGCCGACTTAAGTACAAGAAGAGTGAAACTTCTAAGAGTTTGTGCTTTGAGCGCCTCCTGTTAGACCAGTATTAGATTCCGATGCACCAGTGCAGGTTTACTGTATCCTTTGCCCTTAAAATTGACCATGATACACAGAAATTAAATTGGGATTGAATACAAATGAACAATGCTGACATAAGTACAAGAAGAGTGAATCTTTAAAGAGTTTGTTCATTGAGCGCCTCCTGGGAGAATAGTATTAAATTCCGATGCACCAGTTCAGGTTTCCTGTATCCCTTAGACCTTCACATTGTCCATTAAACATAGAAATGACATAGGGATTGAAAACAAAAGGGACAATGCCGACTTAAGTACAAGAAGATTGAATCTTCTAAGAATTTGTGGTTTGAGCGGCTCCTGGGAGACCAGTATTAGATTCCGATGCACCAGTGCAGGTTTAATGTATCCTTTTGACCTTCCCATTGACCATGACACACAGAAAACGCAACGGGATAGAATACAAAAGTCACAATGACGACTTATGAGCAAGAAGAGTGAATCTTCCAAGAGGTTGTGCTTTAAGCGACTCCTGGGAGAGCAGTATTAGAATCCGATGCACCAGTGCAGGTTTACTATATCCCTTGGACCTTCACATTGACCATGAAACACAGAAATTGCATCGGGATTGAATAGAAATGGACAGTGCCGACTTAAGTACAAGAAGACTGAATCTTCTATGAGTTCGAGCTTTGAGCGACTTCTGGGAGACCAGTATTTGATTACGATGCAGCAGTGCAGGTTTATAGTTTCCCTTGGACCTTGACATTGACCTTGAAGCACAGAAATTGTATCGGGATTGAATACAAAAGTGACAATGCCGACTTATGAACAAGAAGAGTGAATCTTCTAAGAGTTTGTGATTTGAGCGGCTCCTGGGAGAATTCCACCAGTGCAGGTTTACTGTATCCCTTGCCCTTTACATTGACCATGATACACAGAAATTAAATCGGGATTGAATACAAATGGGCAATGCTGACATAAGTACAAGAAGAGTGAATCTTTTAAGAGTTTGTGCTTTGAGCGCCTCCTGGGAGACCAGTATTACATTCCGATGCACCAGTGCAGGTTTCCTGTATCCCTTGGACCTTCACATTGATCGTGAATCACAGAAATTGCATCGGGATTGAAAACAAAAGGCACAATGCCGACTTAAGTACAAGAAGAGTGAATCTTCTAAGAGTTCGTGCTTTGAGCGACTCCTGGGAGACCAGTATTAGATTCCGATACACTAGTGCAGGTTTACTGTATTCGTTGGCGCTTCACATTGACCATGATACACAGAAAGTAAATCGGGATTGAATGCAAATTGGCAATGCTGACATAAGTACAAGAAGAGTGAATCTTTTAAGAGTTTGTGCTTTGAGCGCCTCCTGGGAGACCAGTATTAAATTCCGATGCACCAGTTCAGGTTTCCTGTATCCCTTAGACCTTCACATTGACCATTAAACACAGAAATTACATAGGGATTGAATACAAAAGGGACAATGCCGACTTAAGTACAAGAAGATTGAATCTTCTAAGAATTTGTGGTTTGAGCGGCTCCTGGGAGACCAGTATTAGATTCCGATGCACCAGTGCAGGTTTACCGTATCCGTTTGACCTTCCCATTGACCATGAGACACAGAAAACGCAACGGGATGGAATACAAAAGTCACAATGCCGACTTATGTACAAGAAGAGTGAATCTTCCAAGAGGTTGTGCTTTAAGCGACTCCTGGGAGACCAGTATTAGATTCCGATGCACGAGTGCAGGTTTACTGCATCCCTTGGACCTTCACATTGACCATGAAACACAGAAATTGCATCGGGATTGAATACAAAAGGGACAATGCCGACTTGAGTACAAGAAGAGTGAATCTACTATGAGTTGTGGTTTGAGCGGCTCCTGATAGACCAGTAGTAGATTCAGATGCACCATCGCAGGTTTACTGTTTCCCTTGGACCTCCACATTGACCATGAAACACAGAAATTGCATCGGGATTGAATACAAATGGACAATACCGACTTATGTACAGGAAGAGTCAATCTTCTTAGAGTTTATGCTTTGAACGTCTCCTAAGAGACCAGTATTAGATTCCGATGCACCAGTCTAGGTTTACTGAATCCCTTGAAACACCACATTGACCACGAAACACAGAAATTGCTTCGTGATTGAATACAAAAGGCACAATGCCTTCTTAAGAGCAAGATGAGTGAATCTTCTAAGAGTTTGCGGTTTGAGCGGCTGCTGGGAGACTAGTATTAGAATCCGATGCACCTGTGGAGGCTTACTGTATACTTTGGACCTTCACATTGACCATGGAACATAGAAATTGCATAGGGGTTGAATACAAAAGTGATAATGCCGACTTAAGTGCAAGAAGAGTGAATGTGCTAAGAGTTTGTGCTTTGAGCGCCTCCTGGAAGACCAGTATTAAATTCCGATACACCAGTTCAGGTTTACTGCATCCCTTGTAGCTTCACATTGACCATGAAACACAGAAATTGCATCGGGATTGAATACAAATGGACAATGCCGACTTATGTACACGAAGAGTGAATCTTGTTAGAGTTTATGCTTTGAACGGCTCCAGGGAGACCAGTATTAGATTCCGATGCGCCAGTGCAGGTTTTTTGTATCCCTTTTACCATCACATTGACCATGAAACACAGAAATGTCTTCGGGATTGAATACAAAAGGGACAATGCCGACTTAAGTACAAGGAGAGTGAATCTACTATGAGCTGTGGTTTGAGCGGCTCCTGGAAGACCAGTACTAGATTGAGATGCACCATCGCAGGTTTTCTGTATCCCTTGGACCTTCACATTGATCATGAAACACAGAAATTGCATCGGGATTGAATACAAATGGACAATGCCGACATATGTACACGAAGAGTGAATCTTCTTAGAGTTTATGCTTTGAACGGCTCCAGGGAGACCAGTATTACATTCCGAAGCACCAGTGCAGGTTTACTATATCCCATGTACCATCACATTGACCATGAAACACAGGAATTGCATCGGGATTGAATACAAAAAGGACAATGCCGCCTTAAGGACAAGAGGAGTGAACCTTCTAAGAGTTTGTGGTTTGAGCGGCTCCTGGGAGACCAGTATTAGATACCGATGCACCAGTGGAGGATTTCTGTATCCCTTGGAACTTCACATTGACCATATAACACAGATATAGCAACGGGATTGAATTCAAGAGGGACAATGACGACTTAAGTACAAGAAGATTGAATCTTCAAAGAGTTAGTGATTTGAGCGGCTCCTTGGAGACCAGTATCAGATTCCGATCCACCAGTGCAGGTTTACAGTATCCCTTGCACCTTCACATTGACCATGAAACACAGAAATTGTATCGGGATTGAATACAAAAGGGACAATGCCGACTTAAGTACAAGAAGAGTGAATCTTTTAAGAGTTTGTGCTTTAAGCGCCTCCTGGGTGACCGGTATTAAATTCCGATGCACCAGTTCAGGTTTCCTGTATCCCTTAGACCTTCACATTGACCATTAAACACAGAAATTACATAGGGATTGAATACAAAAGGGACAATGCCGACTTAAGTACAAGAAGATTGAATCTTCTAAGAATTTGTGGTTTGAGCGGCTCCTGGGAGACCAGTATTAGATTCCGGTGCACCAGTGCAGGTTTGCCGTATCCTTTTGAGCTTCCCATTGACCATGAGACACAGAAAACGCAACGGGATAGAATACAAAAGTCACAATGCCGACTTATGTACAAGAAGAGTGAATCTTCCAAGATATTGTGCTTTAAGCGGCTCCAGGGACACCAGTATTAGATTCCGATGCACCAGTGCAGGTTTACTGCATCCCTTGGACCTTCACATTGACCAGGAAACACAAAATTGCATCGGGATTGAATACAAATGGACATTGCCGACTTATGTACAGGAAGAGTGAAACTTCCTAGAGTTTATGCTTTGAACGGCTCTAGGGAGACCAGCATTAGAATTCGATGCGCCAGTGCAGCTTTACTGTATCCATTGAAACACCACATTGACCATGAAATACAGAAATTGTTTCGGGATTGAATACAAAAGGGACAATGCTGACTTAAGTACAAGAAGAGTGAATCTTCTAAGAGGTTGTGGTTTGAGCGGCTCCTGATAGACCAGTATTAGAATCCGATGCACCCGTGCAGGCTTACTGTATACCGTGGACCTTCACATTGACCATGGAACACAGAAATTGCATCGGGATTGAATACAAAAGGGACCATGCGGACTTAAGTACAAGAAGAGTGAATCTTCTAAGAGTTTGTGGTTTGAGCGGCTCCTCGGACACCAGTATTAGATTCCGATGCACCAGTGCAGGTTTACTGTATCCCTTGGAACGTCACGTTGACCATGAAACACATAAATTGCATCGAGATTGAAACCAAAGGTACAATGCCTACTTAAGTACAGGAAGAGTGAATCGTCTAAGAATATGTGGTTTGAGAAGCTCCTGGGAGAGCAGTATTAGATTCCGATGCACCAGTGCAGGTTTACTGTATCCCTTTGACCTTCCCATTGACCATGAAACACAGAAATTGCATCGGGACTGAATACAAAAGGGGCAATGCCGACTTAAGTACAAAATGAATGAATCTTCTTAGAGTTTGTGGTTTGAGCGGCTCCTGGGTTTCCAGTATTAGATTCCGATGCATCAGTGCAGGTTTACTGTATCCCTTGGACCTTCACATTGACCATGAAACACAGAAATTGCATCGGGATTGGATACAAATGGACAATGCCGACTTATGTCCAGGATGAGTGAATCTTCTTCGAGTTTATGCTTTGAACGGCTCCTGGGAGACCAGTATTACATTCCGATGCACCAGTGCAGGTTTACTGTATCCCTTGAAACACCAGATCGACCATGAAACACAGAAATGTCTTGAGGATTGAATACAAAAGGGACAATGCCGACTTAAGTACAAGGAGAGTGAATCTGCTAAGTATTTGTGGTTTCAGCGGCTCCTGGGAGACCAGTAATAGAATCCGATGCACACGTGCCGGTTTACTGTATACCTTGGACCTTCGTATTGACCATGGAACACAGAAATTGCAACGGGATTGAATACAAAAGTGACAATGCCGTCTTAAGTACAAGAAGAGTGAATCTTCTAAGAGTTTGTGATTTGAGCGGCTCCCGGGAGACCAGTATTAGATTCTGATACACCAGCGCAGGTTTACTGTATCCCTTGGACCTTCACATTGACCATGAGACACAGAAATTGTATCGCGATTGAATACAAAAGGGACAATGCCGACTTAAATAAAAGAAGAGTGAATCTTCTTAGAGTTTGTGTTTTTTCTGGCTCCTGGGAAGCCAGTATTAGATTCCGATACACCAGTGCAGGCTTACTGTATCCCTTGGACCTTCACATTGACCATGAATCACAGAGATTGCATCGTGATTGAATACAAAAAAGACAATGCTGACTTAAGTACAAGAACAGTTAATCTACTATGAGTTTGTTGTTTGAGCGGCTCCTGGGAGGCCAGTAGTAGATTCCGATGCTCCAGCGCAGGTTTACAGTTTCCCTTGGACCTTCACATTGACCATGACACACAGAGTTTGCATCGTTTTCAATACAAATGTACAATGCCGGCTTATGTACAGGAAGAGTGAATCTTCTAAGAGTTTCTGGTTTGAGCGGCTCCTGGCAAACCAGTATTAGATTATGAAGCACCGACGTACGTTTACTGTATCCCTTGGACTGTTTCATTGACCATGAAACACAGAAATTGCATCGGGATTGAATACCAAAGGGACAATGCCCACTTAAGTACAAGAAGAGTGAGTCTCCTAAGAGTTTGTGATTTGAGCGGCTCCTGAGAAACCAGTATTAGATTCCGATGCACCAGTGCAGGTTTACTGTATCCATTGGACCTTCACATTGACCATGAAACACAGAAATTGCATCGGGACTAAATACAAGAGGGACAATAACGACTTAAGTACAAGAAGAGTGAATCTTCTAAAAGTTCTTGATTTGAGCGGCTCCCGGGACACCAGTATTAGATTTCGATGCACCAGTGGAGGTTTACTGTATCCCTTGGACCATCACGTTGACCATGAAACACTGAAATCACAACGGGATGGAATAAAAAAGGCACATTGCTGACTTAAGTACAAGAAGAGTGAATCTTCTAAGAGATCGTGCTTTGATCGGCTCCTGGGAGACCAGTATTAGATTCTGATTCACCAGTGCAGGTTTACTGTATCCCTTGGACCTTCTCATTGACCATGAAATACAGAAATTGCATCGGCATTGAATGCAAAAGGGACAATGTCGACTTAAGAAAAAGAAGAATGAATCTTCTAAGAGTTTCTGGTTTGAGTGGCTCCTGGCAAACCAGTATTAGATTCCGATGCACCAGTGCAAGTTTACTGTATCCCTTGGACCTTCCCATTAACTATGAAACTCACAAATTGCATTGGGATTGAATACTAAAGGTACAATGCGGACCTAAGTACAAGAAGAGTGAATCTCCTAAGAGGTTGTGATTTGAGCGCCTACTGGGAGACCAGTATTAGATTCCGATGCACCAGTGCAGGTTTACTGTATCCATTGGACCTTCACATTAACCATGAAACACAGAAATCGCAACGGGATAGGATACAAAATGCACAATGACGACATAAGTACGAGAAGAGGGAATCTTCTAAGAGTTCATGCTTGAGCGGCTTCTGGAAGACCAGTATTAGATTCCGATGCACCAGTGCAGGTTTACTGTATTTATTGGACTTTCACATTGATCATGAAACACAGAAATTGCGTCGGGACTGAATACTAAAGGGGCAATGCCGACTTAACTACAAGAAGAATGAATCTTCTAAGAGTTCGTGATTTGAGCGGCTCCCGGGACTACAGTATCCGATTTCGATCCACCAGTGCAGGTTTACTGCATCCCTTGGACCTTCACGTTGACCATGAAACACAGAAATCGCAATGGGATAGAATAAAAAAGGCACATTGCCGAGTTAAGTACAAGAAGATTGAATCTTCTAAGAGATCGTGCTTTGAGCGGCTCCTGGGAGACCAGTATTAGATTCCGAAACACCAGTGCAGGTTTACTGTACCCTTGGACCATCACATTGACCATGAAATACAGAAATTGCATCGGCATTGAATGAAAAAGGGACAATGCCGACTTAAGAAAAAGAAGAATGAATCTTCTAAGAGATTGTGGTTTGAGCGGCTCCTGGGAGACCCATATTAGATTTCGACGCACCAGTGCAGGTTTACTGTATCCCTTGGACCTTCCCATTGACCATGAAACACAGAAATTGCATCGGGATTGAATACTAAAGGTACAATGCCGACCTAAGTACAAGAAGCGTGAATCTCCTAAGCGGTTGAGATTTGAGCGACTACTGGGGGACCAGTATTAGATTCCGACGCACCAGTGCAGGTTTACTGTATCCCTTGGACCTTGACATTGACCATGAAAGACAGAAATTGCATCGGGACTGAACTAAAAAGTGAGAATGCCGACTTAACTACAAGAAGAGTGAATCTTCTAAAAGTTTGTGGTTTGAGCGGCTCCTGGTAGACCAGTACTAGATTCCGATGCATCAGTGCAGGTTTACTGTATCCCTTGGACCTTCACATTAACCATGATACACTGAAATTCCATCGGGAATGAATACAAAAGGGACAATGCCGACATAAGTATAAGATGAGTGAATCTTCTAAGAATTTGTGCTTCGAGTGGCTCCTGGGAGGCCAGTATTATATTCCGATGCAGCAGTGTCGGTTTACTGTATCCCTTGGACCTTCACATTGACCATGAAACAAAGAAATAGCATCGTGATTGAATAGATAAGGGAAAATGTCGACTTAAGTACAAGAAGAGTGAATCTACTATGAGTTTGTGGTTTGAGCGGCTCCTGGGAGACCAGTATTAGATTCCGAGATACCAGTGCAGGTTTACTGTATCCCTTGGACATTAACATTGACCATGAAACACAGAAATTGCATCGGGATTGAATACAAGTGGACAATGCGGAATTAAGTACAAGAAGAGTGAATCTTCTAAGAGTTTGTGCATTGAGCGGCTCCTGGGAGACCAGTATTAAATTCCGATACACCGGTGCATGTTTTCTGTATCCCTTGGACCTTCACATTGACCATGAAAGACAGAAATCGCAAATAGAATACAAAAGGCACATTGCCGACTTAAGTACAGAAAGAGGGAATCTTCTAAGAGTTCGTGCCTTGAGCTCCTCCTGGGAGACCAGTATTAGATTCCGATGCACCAGTGCAGGTTCACTGTATCCCTCGGACCTTCACATTGACCATGATACACAGTAATTGCATCGGCATTGAATGCAAAAGGGACAATGCCGACTTAAGAACAAGAAGAGTGTACCTTCTAAGAGTTTGGGCTTTTAACGGCTCCTGGGAGACCAGTATTAGATTCCGAAGCACCGGTGCAGGTTTACTGTATCCCTTGGATCTTCGCATTGACCATGAAACACAGAAATTGCATCGGGATTGAATACAAAAAGACAATGCCGACTTAAGTACAAGAAGAGTAAATCTACTACGAGTATGTGCTTTGTGCATCTCCTGGGAGACGAGTATTAGATTCCGATGCACCAGTGCAGGTTTATTATATCCCTTGGACCTTCACATTGACCATGAAACACAGAAATTGCTCGGGATTGAATACAAGATGGACAATGCCGACTTAAGTACAGGAAGAGTGAATCTTCTAAGAGTTAGTAGTGTGTGCGGCTCCTGGGAGACCAGTATTAGTTTCCGATGCACCAGTGCAAGTTTACTTAATCCCTTGGAACTTCAGATTGACCATGAAACACAGAAATTGCATCGGGATTGAATACAAAATGACAATGCCGAATACAGTAGAAGAGGAGTGAATCTTCTAAGAGTTTGTGGTTTGAGCGGCTCCTGGGAGGCCAGTATTAGATTCCGATGCACCAGTGCAGGTTTACTGAATCCCTTGGACCTTCACATTGACCATGAAACACAGAAATCGCAACGGGATGGTATACAAAACGCACAATGCCGACTATAGTAGAAGAGGAGTGAATCTTCTAAGAGTTTGTGGTTTGAGCGGCTTTTGGGAGGCCAGTATTAGATTCCGATGCACCAGTGCTGGTTTACTGTATCCCTTGGATCTTCACATTTACCATGAAACACGGGAATCGCAATGGCATAGAAACAAAACTCACAATGACGACTTAAGTACAAGAAGAGTGAATCTTCTAATAGATTGTGCTTTGAACGGCTCCTTGGAGATCAGTATTAGATTCCGATGCACCAGTGACGGTTTACTTAATCCCTTGGAACTTCACATTGACCATGAAACACAGAAATTGCATCGGCATTGAATACAAAATGACAATGCCGACTACAGTAGAAGAGGAGTGAATCTTCTAAGAGTTTGTGGTTTGAGCGGCTCCTGAGAGGCCGGTATTAGATTCCGATGCACCAGTGCAGGTTTACTGTATCCCTTTGGACCTTCACATTGACCATGAAACACCGAAATTAATCGGGATTGAATACAAAAGGCATAATGCCGGCTTAAGTACAAGAAGAGTGAATCCTCTAAGAGTTTCTGGTTTGAGCGGCTCCTGGCAGACCAGTATTAGATTCCGATGCCCCAGTGCAGGATTACTGTGCCCCTTAGACCTCCACATTGACCATGAAATACAGAAATTACATCGGAATTGAATACAAAAATGACAATGCTGCCTTAAGTACAAGAAGAGTGAATCTTCTAACAGTGTGTGGTTTTAGCGGCTCCTGGGAGGACAATATTAGATTCCGATGCGCCAGTGCGGGTTTACTGTATCCCTTGGACCCTCACATTGACCATGAAACACAGAAATCGCAACGGGATAGAACACAAAAGGCACAATGCCGACGTAAGTACAAGAAGAGTGAATCTTCTAAGAGTTTGTGCAATGAGCGTCTCCTGGGAGACCAGTAATAGATTCCGATGCACCAGTGCAAGTTTACTGTATCCCTTGCACCCTCACATTGATCATGAAACACAGAAATCGCAACGGTATTGAATGCAATTGGCAGAAAGCCGACTGTAGTAGAAGAAGCGTGAATCTTTTAAGAGTGTGTTGTTTGTGCGGCTCCTGGGAGACCTGTATTAGATTCCGACGCACCAGTGCAGAATTTACTGTATCCCTTGGACCTTCACATTGACCATGAAACACAGAAATCGCATCGGGATTGAATAAAAAAGGCACATTGCCGACTTAGGTACAAGAACAGTGAATCTTCTAAGAGTTTGTGACTTGAACGGCACCTGGGAGACCAGTATTAGATTCCGATGCATTAGTGCAGGTTTACTGTATCCCTTGGACCTTCACATTGACCATGAAACACAGAATTTGCATCGGGATTGAATACAAATGGGACAATGCTGATGTAAGTACAAGACGAGTGAATCCTCGATGAGTTTGTGGTTTGAGCGGCTCCTGGTAGACCAGTATTAGATTCCGATGCAGCAGTACAGTTTTGCTGTATCTTTTGGACCTTCACAGTGACCATGAAACACATAAGTTGCATCGGGATTGATTACAAAAGGGAAAATGACGACTTAAGTACGAGAAGAGTGAATCTTCTAAGAGGTTGTGATTTGAGCGGCTCCTCTAAGAACAGTATTAGATTCCGATGCGCCAGTGCAGGAAGACTGTATCCTTTGGACCATCACATTGACCATGAAACACCGAAATTACATCTGGATTGTATACAAATAAGACAATGACGACTTAAGTACAAGAAGAGAGAAACTTCTAAGAGTTGGCGGTTTGAGCGGCTCCTGGGAGGCCAGTATTATATTCCGATGCACCACTGCAGGTTTACTGTATCCCTTGGACCTTCACATTGCCCATGAAACACAGAAATCGCAACGGGATAGAATACAAAATGCACAATGCCGACTTAAGTACAAGAAGAGTGAATCTTGTAAGAGTTTGTGCTTTGAGCGGCTCCTGGGAGACCAATACTACATCCGATGCTCGATGCCGGTAATTTCTATCACCAGGAAACACAGACTTTGCATCGGGATTGAATAGAAAAGGGACAATGCCGACTTAACTACAAGAGGAGTGAGTCTTCTAAAGGTTTGTAGTTTGAGCGGCTCGTGGGAGACCAGTATTACTTTCCGATGCACCAGTGCAGGTTTAGTGTATCCCTTTGACCTTTACATTGACCATGAAACACAGAAATCGATATGGGATAGAATACAAAAATCACAATGACGACTTAAGTACAAGAAGAGTGAATCTTCTTATAGTTGGCGCTTTGAGCGGCTCCTGGGAGACCAGTATTAGATTCTGATGCACCAGTGCAGGTTTACTGTATCCGTTGGATCTTCACATTGACCATGAAACATAGAAATTGCATCGGGATTGTATACAAAAGGGACAAAGCCGACATAAGTACAAGAAGAGTGAGTCTTCTAAGATTTTCTGCTATGTGCGGCTCCTGGGTGACCAGTATTAGATACCGATGCAGGAGTGCAGGTTTACTGTATCAATTGGACATTCACATTGACCATGAATTACCGAAATCCCATCGGGATTGAATACAAAAGACACAATGCCTACTTAGGTACAAGATCAGTGAATCTTCTAAGACTTTGTAATTTGAGCGGCTCCTGGGGGGCCAGTATTAGATTCGGATGCACCAGTGCAGGTTTACTGTATCTCTTGGGCCTACACATTGACCATGAAACGCAGAAATTACATCGGGATATAATACAAAAGGGACAATGCCGACTTAAGCACAAGAAGAGTGTATCTTCTAAATGTTGTTGGTTTGAGCGGGTCCTGCGAGACTAGTATTACATTCCGATGCACCAGTGCAGGGTTTCTGTATAACTTGGACCTTCACATTGACCATGAAACACAGAAATTACATCGGGATATAATACAAAAGGGACAATGCAGACTTAAGAACAAGAAGAGTGAATCTTCTAAGAGTTTGTGGTTTGAGCGGCTCCTGGGAGACCAGTATTAGATTCCGATGCACCAGTGCAGTTTTACTGTATCTTTTGGACCTTCACAGTGACCATGAAACACGTAAGTTGCATCGGGATTGATTACAAAAGGGACAATGCCGACTTAAGTACGAGAAGAGTGAACCTTCTAAGAGATCGTGATTTGAGCGGCTCCTGGGAGACCAGTATTGGATTCCGATGCACCAGTGCAGGTTTACTGTATCCCTTGGACCTTCAAATTGACCATGAAACACCGAAAGTATATCTGGATTGTATACAAAAGAGACAATGACGACTTAAGTACAAGAAGAGAGAATCTTCTAAGTGTTAGCGGTTTGAGCGGCTCCTGGGAGTCCAGTATTGGATTCCGATGCACCACTGCAGGTTTACTGTATCCCGTGGACCTTCACATTGCCCATGAAACACAGAAATCTAAACGGGATAGAGTACAAAAGGCACAATACCGACTTAAGTACAAGAAGAGATAATCTTGTAAGAGTTTCTGATTTGAGCGGCTTTTGGGAGACCAGTATTAGATTCCGATGCAACATTGCCGGTATACTCTATCCCTTGGACGTTAACATTGACCAGGAAACACAGACTTTGTGTCGGGATTGAATACAAAAGGGACAATGCCGACTTAACTACAAGAGGAGTGAGTCTTCTAAGGGTTTGTAGTTTCAGCAGATCCTGGGAGACCAGTATTAGATTCCGATCCACCAGTGCATGTTTACTGTATCCGTTGGATCTTCACATTGACCATGAAACACAGAAATTGCATCGGGATTGGACACAAAAAGGACAAAGCCGACTTAAGTTGAAGAAGAGTGAATCTTATAAGATTTTCTGCTATGTGCGGTTCCTGGGAGACCAGTATTAGATTCCGATGTACGAGTCCAGGTTTACTGTATCCCTTGGACCTTCACATTGACGATGAAACACTGAAATTGCATCGGGAGTGAATACAAATGGGACAATGCCGACTTAAGTAGAAGAAGAGTGAATCTTCTGAGAGTTTGCGGTTAGAGCGGCTCCTGGGAGAATGGTATTTGATTCCGATGCACCAGTGCTGGTTTACTTTATCCCTGCGACCTTCACATTGACCATGAAACACAGAATTTGAATCGAGATTGAATACAAAAGGGACCAAGCTAACTTAAGTACAAGCAGAGTGAATCTTCTAGGAGTTTGTGGTTTGAGCGGCTCCTGTGAGGCCAGTATTAGATTCAGATGCATCAGTGCACGTTTAGTGTATCCCTTGGATATTCACATTGACCATGAAACACAGGAATCGCATCGGGATTGAATACAAAAGGGACAATGCCGACATAAGTACAAGAGGAGTGAATATTCTAAGAGTTTGTGGTTTGAGCGGCTCCTGGGAGACCAGTATTAGATTCTGATGCACCAGTGCAGGTTTACTGTATCCCTTGGACCTTCACATTGACCATGAAACACAGAAATCGCAACGGGATAGAATACAAAAGGCACAATGTCGACTTAAGGACAAGAAGGGTGAATCTTCTAAGAGTTTGTGGTTGAGCGGCTCCTGGAAGACCAGTATTAGATTCCGATGCACCAGTGCACGTTTAGTGCATCCCTTGGATATTCACATTGACCATGAAGTACAGGAATCGCATCGGGATGGAATACAAAAGGGACAATGGAGACTTAAGTACAAGAAGAGTGAATCTTCTCAGAGTTTATGTTTTGAGCGGCTCCGGGGAGACCAGTATTAGATTCCGATTCACCAGTGCCAGTATCCTCTATCCCTTGGACCTTAACATTCACCAGGAAACATAGACTTTGCATTGGGATTGAATACAAAAGGGACAATGCTAACTTAACTACAGTAGGAGTGAATCTTCTAATTGTTTGTAGTTTGAGCGGTTCCTGGGAGACCATTATTAGATTCCGATGCAGCAGTGCAGCTTTACTGTACCCCTTGGACCTTCAAACTGACCATGAAACACAGAAATTGTATCGGGATTGAATAGAAAAGGGACAATGCCGACTTAAGTACGAGAAGAGCGAATCTTATTAGAGATTGTGATTCGAACGGCTCCTGGAGACCAGTATTTGATTCGGATGCACCAGTGCAGTTTTACTGTATCCCTTGGACCTTCACATTGACAATGAAGCACAGAAATTGCATTGGGTTTGAATACAAAAGGGACAATGACGACTTAAGTACAAGAAGAGTGAATCTTGTAAGAGTTTGTGTTTTGAGCGGCTCCTGGGAGACCAGTATTAGATTCCGATGCACCAGTGCAAGTTTACTGTATCAATTGGCCCTTACCATTGACCATGAAACACCGAAATCCCATCGGGATTGAATACAAAAACGCAATGCCGACTTAAGTACAAGAAGAGTGAATCTTCTAAGAGTTTGTGATTTGAGCGGCTCCTGGGAGACCAGTATTAGATATCGATGCCTCAGTGCTGGTTTACTGTACCCCTTGGACCTTCACATTGACCATGAAACACAGAAATCGCATTTGAATTGAATACAAAAGGTACAATGCCGACAAAAGGACGAGAAGAGTGAATCTTCTAAGACTACATGCTTTGAGCGGCTCCTGGGAGGCTAGTAGTAGATCCGATGCTACAGTGCAGGTTTACTGTATCTCTTGGACCTTCACAGTCACCATGAAACACAGAAATTGCATCGGGAGAGAATACAGAAGTCATAATGGCGACTAAAGTATAAGAGGAATGAATCTTCTAAGAATTTGTAGTTTGAGCGGCTCCTGGGAGACCAGTATTAGATTCCGATGCACCAGTGCTGGTTTACTGTATCCCTTGGACCTTCTGATTGACCATGAAACACAGAAATTGCATTGGGATTGAATGCAAAAGCACAATGCTGACTTAAGTACAAGAAGAGTGAATCTTCTAAGAGTTTGTGGTTTGAGCGTCTTCTGGGTGACCAGTATTAGATTCAAAAGCACTAGTGCAGGTTTAGTGTATCCCTTGGACATTCACATTGACAATGAAACACAGAAATCGCATCAGGATTGAATACAATGGGGACAATGCCAACTTAAGTACAACAAGAGTGTATCTTCTAAGAGATTGTGATTTGAGCGGCTGCTGGGAGACCAGTATTAGATTCCGATGCACCAGTGCAAGTTTACTGTATCAATTGGCCCTTACCATTGACCATGAAACACCGAAATCCCATCGGGATTGAATACAAAAACGCAATGCTGACTTAAGTACAAGAAGAGTGAATCTTCTAAGAGTTTATGGTTTGAGCGGCTCCTGGGAGTCCAGTATTAGATTCCGATGCACATGTGGAGAATTTACTGTATCCCTTGGAACTTCACATTGACCATGAAACACAGAAATCGCATCGGGATTGAATACAAAAGGCACAATGCCGACATAAGTACAAGAAGAATTAATCTTTTAAGGGTTTGTGGTTAGAACGGCCCTGGGAGACCAGTATTAGATTCCGATGCACCAGTGCAGGTTTACTGTGTCCCTTGGACCTTCTCATTGACTATGAAACACAGAAATGTCATTGGAATTGAATACAAAAGCACAATGCTGACTTAAGTACAAGAAGAGTGAATCTTCTAAGAGTTTGTGGTTTGAGCGTCTTCTGGGTGACCAGTATTAGATTCAAAAGCACTAGTGCAGGTTTAGTGTATCCCTTGGACATTCACATTGACAATGAAACACAGAAATCGCATCAGGATTGAATACAATGAGGACAATGCCAACTTAAGTACAACAAGAGTGTATCTTCTAAGAGATTGTGATTTGAGCGGCTGCTGGGAGACCAGTATTAGATTCCTATGCACCAGTGCAGTTTTACTGTATCCCTTGGATCTTCACATTGACCATGAAACACTGAAATTTCATCAGGATTGAATACAAAATGGACAATGCCGACATAAGTTCAAGAAGAGTGCATCTGCTAGGAGTTTGCGGTTTGAGCTTCTCCTGGGAGACCAGTATTAGATTCCCATGCACCAGTGCAGGTTAACTGTATCCCTTGGACTTTCACATTGACCATGAAACACAGAATTTTCATCGGGATTGAATCCAAAAGGTACAATGCCGACTTATGTACGAGAAGAGTGAATCTTCTAAGAGTTTGTGGTTTGAGCGGCTCCTGGGGGACCAGTATTAGATTCCGATGCACCAGTGCAGGTTCACTGTATCCCTTGGACCTTCACATTGACGATGAAAAACAGAAATTGCATCGGGATATAATACAAAAGGGACAATGCCTACTTAAGTACAAGAAGGGTGAATCTTCTAAGTGTTTGTTGTATGAGCGGCTCCTGGGACATCAGTATTAGATTCCGATGCCCCAGTGCTGGATTACTGTATCACTTGGAGCTTCACATTGACCATGAAACGCTAAAATCGCATTGGGATTGAATACAAGAGGAACAATGCTGACATACGGACAAGAAGAGTGAATCTTCTAAGAGTTAGTCCTTTGAGCGGCTCCTGGGAGACTAGTACTAAATTCTGATGCAACAGTGCAGCTTTACTGTATCCCTTGGACCTTCACATTGACCAAGAAAAACAGAAATTGCATCGGGATTGAATACAGAAGGCACAATGCCGACTTAGGTACAAACAGAGTGAATCTTCTAAGAGTTTGTTTCTTGAGCGGCTCCTGGGAGACCAGTATTAGATTCAGATGCACCAGTGCAGGTTTATTGTATCCCTTGGACCTTCACATTGATGATGAAACACAGAAATTGAATCGGGATATAATGCAAAAGGGACAATGCCGGCTTAAATACAAGAAGAGTGAATTTTCTAAGATTTCGTGGTTTGAGCGGCTCCTGGGAGGCCAATATTAGATTACGATACACCAGTGAAAGTTTACTGTATCCCTTGGATCATCACAATGACGATGAAACACATTAATTGCATGGGGATTGAATACAAATGGCACAAAGCCTAATGAAGTACATGAAGAGTAAATCTGCTAGGGGTTTGTACTTTGAACGGCTCCTGGGAGACCAGTTTTAGATTCCGTTGCACCAGTGCAGGTTTGCTGTATCGGTTGGATCTTCACATTGACCATGAAATACAGAAATCGCATTGGATTTGAATACAAAATGAACAATGCCGACTCAAGGACAAGAAGAGTGAATCTTCAAAGAGTTGGTGATTTGAGCGTCTCCTGGGAGACCAGTATTAGATTCCGATGCACCAGTTTACTTTTACTGTATCCCTTGGACCTCCACATTAACCATAAAACACAGAAATCGTATTGGGATTGAATACAAAAGGGACAATGCCGACTTAAGTACAAGAAGAGTGAATCTTCTAAGGGTTTGTGGTTTGAGCGGCTCCTGGGAGACCAGTATTAGATTCCGATGCACCAGTGCAGTTCTCCTGTATCCCTTGGACATTCACGTTGACCATGAAACACAGAAATTGCATCAGGATTGAATACAGAAGGTACAACGCCAACTTAAGTACGAGAAGAGTGAATCTTCTAAGAGATTGTGGTATGAGCGGCTCCTGGGAGACCAGTATTAGATCCCGATGCGCCAGTGGAGGAATACTGTATCCATTGGACCTTCACATTCACCATGAAACACAGAAATTGCATCGGGATTGAATACGAAAGGGACAATGCCGACTTAAGTACGAGAAGAGTGAATCTTCTAAGAGATTGTGGTTTGAGCGGCTCCTGGGAGACCAGTATTAAATTCAGATGCACCACTGCAGGTTTACTGTATACCTTGGACATTCACATTGACCATGAAACACCGATATTACGGCGGGATTGTATACAAAAGGGACAATGACGATTTAAGTACAAGAAGAGTGAATCTTCTTAGAATTTGTGGTTTGAGGGGCTCCTGGGAGACCAGTATTAGATTCCGATGCACCATTGAAGGTTTACTGTATCCCTTGGACCTTCACATTGACGATGAAACACAGAAATTGCATCGGTATGTAATACAAAAGGGACAATGCCAACTTAAGTACAGGAAGAGTGAATCTTCTTAGAGTTTGTGGTTTGAGCGGTTCCTGGGAGACCAGTATTAGATTCCGATGCACCAGTGCAGGTTGACTGTATCCCTTGGACATTCACATTGGCCATGAAACACAGAAATTGCATCGGGATATAATGCAAAAGGGACTATGCCGACTTAAGTACAAGAAGAGTAAATCATCCAAGAGATTCTGGTTTGAGCGGCTCCTGGGAGACCAATAACAGATTCAGATGCAACAGTGCAGGTTTACTGTGTCCCTTGAACCTTCACATTGACCATGAAACACAGAAATTGCAAAGGGATTGAATACAAAAGGCACAATGCCGACTTAAGTACCTAGTAGAGTGAATCTTCTAAGAGATTGTGGTTTGAGCGGTTCCTGGGAGGCCAGTATTAGATTCCGTTGCACCAGTGCAGGTTTACTGTATCCATTGGAACTTCACATTGACCATGAAACACAGAAATTGCATGGGGGTTGAATACAAAAGGGAGTAAGCCGACTTAAGTACGAGAAGAGTGAATCTTCTAAGACATTGTGGTTTGAGTGGCTCCTGGGATACCAGTATTAAATTCCGATACACCAGTTCAGGTTTACCGTATCCCTTGGACCTTCACATTGACCATAAAAAAAACCGAAATTAAATCGGGATTGTATACAAAAGGGATAATGACGACTTAGAGACAACAAGACTGAATATTCGAAGCGTTTGTGGTTTGTGCGGCTCCTGGGAGACCAGTATTAGATTCTGTTGCACCAGTGCAGAATTTACTGTATTCCTTGGACCTTCACATTGACCATGAAACACAGAAATCGCAATGGGATTGAGTAGAAAAGGGACAATGCCAACTTAAGTACAAGAAGAGTGAATTTTCTAAGTGTTTGTGTTTTGAGGTTCTGCTGGGAGACCAGTATTAGATTCCGATGCACTAGTGCAGGTTTACTGTATCCCTTGGACCTTCACATTGACCATGAAACACAGAAATTGCATCAGGATATAATACAAAAGGGACAATGCCGGCTTAAGTACAAGATGAGTGAATATTCTAAGAGTTTGTGGTTTGAACGGCTCCTGGGAGACTAGCATTAGATTACAATGCATCAGTGCAGGGTTATTGTATCCATTGGAACTTCAGATTGACCATGAAACACAGAAATTGCATCGGGATTGAATACAAAAGGGAGAATGCTGACTTAAGTACGAGAAGGGTGAATCTTCTAAGAGATTTTGGTTTGAGCGGCACCTGGGATACCAGTATTACATTCCGATACACCAGTGCAGGTTTTCCGTATCCCTTGGACCTTCACATTGACCATGAAACACCGAAATTACATCGGGATTGTATACAAAAGGGATAATGACGACTTAACTACAAGAAGAGTGAATCTTCGAAGAGTTTGTGGCTTGTGCGGCTCCTGGGAGACCAGTATTAGATGCCCTTGCACCAGTGCTGGTTTACTGTAACCCGTGGACCTTCACATTAACCATGTAACACAGAAATTGCATCGGGATTGAGTAGAAAAGGGACAATGCCAACTTAAGTACAAGAAGAGTGAATCTTCTAAGTGTTTGTGTTTTGAGCTTCTGCTGGGAGACCAGTATTAGATTCCGATGCACTAGTGCAGGTTTACTGTATCCCTTGGACCTTCACATTGACCATGAAACACAGAAATTGCATCACGATATAATACCAAAGGGACAATGCCGGCTTAAGTACAAGATGAGTGAATCTTCTAAGAATTTGTGGTTTGAGGGGCCCCTGGGAGACCAGTATTTGATTCCGATGCACCAGTGCAGAATTTACTTTATCCCTTGAACCTTCACATTGACCATGAAACACAGAAATCGCAATGGGATTGAATACATAACGGACAATGCCGACTTAAGGGCAAGAAGAGTGAATACTCTAAGTGTTTATGCATTGAGCATCTCCTGGGAGACCAGTATTAGATTCCGATGCACCAGTGCCTGTTTACTGTAACCCTTGCACCTTTACATTGACCATCAAACACAGAAATTGCATCGGGAATGAACACAAAAGGACAATGCCGACTTAAGTACATGAAGAGTGAATATTCTAAGTGTTTGTGGTTTGAGCGGCTCCTGGCAGACCAGTATTAGATTCCGATGCACCATTGAAGGTTTACTGTATCCCTTGGACCTTCACATTGACGATGAAACACAGAAATTGCATCGGTATGAAATACAAAAGGGACAATGCCAACTTAAGTACAGGAAGAGTGAATCTTCTTAGAGTTTGTGGTTTGAGCGGTTCCTGGGAGACCAGTATTAGATTCCGATGCACCAGTGCAGGTTGACTGTATCCCTTGGACATTCACATTGACCATGAAACACAGAAATTGCATTGGGATATAATGCAAAAGGGACAATGCCGACTTAAGTACAAGAAGAGTAAATCATCCAAGAGATTGTTGTTTGAGCGGCTTCTGGGTGACCAATATTAGATTCAGATGCACCAGTGCAGGTTTACTGTATCCCTTGGACCTTCACATTGACCATGAAACACAGAAATTGGAAGGGATTGAATACAAAAGGCACAATGCCGACTTAAGTACCTAGTAGAGTGAATCTACTAAGAGATTGTGGTTTGAGCGGTTCCTGGGAGGCCAGTATTAGATTCCGTTGCACCAGTGCAGGTTTACTGTATCCATTGGAACTTCACATTGACCATGAAACACAGAAATTGCATGGGGGTTGAATACAAAAGGGAGAAAGCCGACTTAAGTACGAGAAGAGTGAATCTTCTAAGATATTGTGGTTTGAGTGTCTCCCGGGATACCAGTATTAAATTCCGATACACCAGTGCAGGTTTACCGTATCCCTTGGACCTTCACATTGACCATGAAACACGGAAATTACATCGGGATTGTATACAAAAGGGATAATGACGACTTAGCTACAAGAAGACTGAATCTTCGAAGAGTTTGTGATTTGTGTGGCTCCTGGGAGACCAGTATTAGATTCCGTTGCACCAGTGTAGAATTTACTGTATCCCTTGGACCTTCACATTGACCATCAAACACAGAAATCGCAACGGGAAAGATTACAAAAAGCACAATGCCGACTTAAGTACAAGAAGAGTGAATCCTCTAAGTGTTTGTGCTTTGAGCGGCTCCTGGGAGACCAGTATTAAAAACCGATGCACTAAAGCAGTTTTAGTGTATCCCTTGGACATTCACATTGACAATTACACACAGAAATCGCATCGGGATTGAATGCAATAGGGACAATGCCGACTTAAGTACAAGTAGAGTGAATCATCTAAGAGATTCGGATTTGAGCGGCTCCTCGGAGACCAGTATTAGATTCCGATGCACCAGTGCGGCTTTACTGTATCCCTTGGACATTCACATTGACCATGAAACACAGAATTTGCATCGGGATTGAGTAGAAATGGGACAATGCCGACTTAAGTACAAGAAGAGTGAATCTTCTAAGAGTTTGTGCGTTGAACGGCTCCTGGGAGACCAGCATTAGATTACAATGCACCAGTGCTGGGTTACTGTATCCATTGGAACTTCACATTGACCATGAAACACAGAAATTGCATCGGGATTGAATACAAAAGGGAGAATGCCGACTTAAGTACGAGAAGGGTGAATCTTCTAAGAGATTTTGGTTTGAGCAGCACCTGGGATACCAGTATTAGATTCCGATACACCAGTGCAGGTTTTCCGTATCCCTTGGACCTTCACATTGACCATGAAACACCGAAATTACATCTGGATTGTATACAAAAGGGATAATGACGACTTAGATTCCGATGCACTAGTGCAGGTTTACTGTATCCCTTGGACCTTCACATTGACCATGAAACACAGAAATTGCATCAGGATATAATACAAAAGGGACAATGCCGGCTTAAGTACAAGATGAGTGAATCACCTAAGAGTTTGTGGTTTGAGGGACCCCTGGGAGACCAGTATTTGATTCCGATGCACCAGTGCAGAATTTACTGCATCCCTTGAACCTTCACATTGACCATGAAACACAGAAATCGCAATGGGATTGAATACATAACGGACAATGCCGAATTAAGGGCAAGAAGAGTGAATACTCTAAGTGTTTGTGCTTTGAGCATCTCCTGGGAGACCAGTATTATTCCGATGCACCAGTGCCTGTTTACTGTATCCCTTGCACCTTCACATTGACCATCAAACACAGAAATTGCATCGGGAATGAACACAAAAGGACAATGCCGACTTAAGTACATGTAGAGTGAATCTTCTAAGTGTTTGTGATTTGAGCGGCTCCTGGCAGACCAGTATTAGAATCCGATGCACCATTGAAGGTTTACTGTATCGCTTGGACCTTCACATTGACGATGAAACACAGAAATTGCATCGGTATGTAATACAAAAGGGACAATGCCAACTTAAGTACAGGAAGAGTGAATCTTCTGAGAGTTTGTGGTTTGAGCGGTTCATGGGAGACCAGTATTAGATTCCGATGCACCAGTGCAGGTTGACTGTATCCCTTGGACATTCACATTGACCATGAAACACAGAAATTGCATCGGGATATAATGCAAAAGGGACAATGCCGACTTAAGTACAAGAAGAGTAAATCATCCAAGAGATTGTGGTTTGAGCGGCTCCTGGGAGACCAATATTAGATTCAGATGCACCAGTGCAGATTTACTGTATCCCTTGGACCTTAACATTGACCATGAAACACAGAAATTGCTAGGGATTGAATACAAAAGGCACAATGCCGACTTAAGTACCTAGTAGAATGAATCTTCTAAGAGATTGTGGTTTGAGCGGTCCCTGGGAGGCCAGTATTAGATTCTGTTGCACCAGTGCAGGTTTACTGTATCCATTGGAACTTCACATTGACCATGACACACAGAAATTGCATGGGGGTTGAATATAAAAGGGAGAAAGCCGACTTAAGTACGAGAAGAGTGAATCTTCTAAGATATTGTGGTTAGAGTGGCTCCCGGGATACCAGTATTAAATTCCGATACACCAGTGCAGGTTTACCGTATCCCTTGGACCTTCACATTGACCATGAAACACGGAAATTACATCGGGATTATATACAAAAGGGATAATGACGACTTAGCTACAAGAAGACTGAATCTTCGAAGAGTTTGTGGTTTGTGCGGCGCCTGGGAGACCAGTATTAGATTCCGTTGCACCAGTGCAGAATTTACTGTATCCCTTGGACCTTCACATTGACCATGAAACACAGAAATCGCAAAGGGATTGAATACATAACGGAGAATGCCGACTTAAGGACAAGAAGAGTGAATCCTCTAAGTGTTTGTGCTTTGAGCATCTCCTGGGAGACCAGTATTGGATTCCGATGCACCAGTGCCGGTTTACTGTATCCCTTGCACCTTCACATTGACCATCAAACACAGAAATTGCATCGGGAATGAATACAAAAGGACAATGCCGACTTAAGTACATGAAGAGTGAATCTTCTAAGTGTTTGTGGTTTGAGCGGCTCCTGGCAGACCACTATTAGATTCCGATGCACCAGTGCAGGATTACTGTATCCCTTGGACCTTCACATTGATCATGAAACAAAGAAATCGCATTAGGATTGAATACAGAGTACACAATGCCGACTTAAGTACAAGAACAGTGTATCTTCTAAGAGTTTGTGCCTTGAACGGCTCCTGGGAAACCAGTATAAGATTCCGATGCATCAGAGCACTTTTACTGTATCACTTGGACCTTCACATTGACCATGAAATACAGTAAACGCATTGGGATTGAATACAGAAGACACAATGCCGACTTAAAGACAAGAATAGGAAATCTTGTAAGAGTTTGTGGTTTGATCGGCTCCTCTGAGATTAGTATTAGATTCCGATGCACCAGTGCAGGTTTACTGTATCCCTTGGACCTTCCCATTGACCATGAAACACAGAAATCGCAACGGGACGGATTACAAAAAGCACAATGCCGACTTAAGTACAAGAAGAGTGAATCCTCTAAGTGTTTTTGCTTTGAGCGGCTCCTGGGAGACCAGTATTAAAAACTGATGCACCAAAGCAGTTTTAGTGTATCCCTTGGACATTCACATTGACAATTAAACACAGAAATCGCATCGGGATTGAATGCAATAAGGACAATGCCGACTTAAGTAGAAGAAGAGTGAATTATCTAAGAGATTCGGATTCGAGCGGCTCCTCGGAGACCAGTATTAGATTCCGATGCACCAGTGCGGGTTTACTGTATCCCTTGGACTTTCACATTGACCATGAAACACAGAATTTGCATCGGGATTGAGTACAAATGGGACTATGCCGACTTAAGTACAAGAAGAGTGAATCTTCTGAGAGTTTGTGCTTTGAACGGCTCCTGGGAGACCAGCAATAGATTACAATGCACCAGTGCAGGTTTACTGTATCGATTGGAATTTCACATTGACCATGAAACACAGAAATTGCATCGGGATTGAATACAAATGGGAGAATGCTGACTTTACTACAAGAAGAGTGAATCTTCGAAGAGTTTGTGGTTTGTGCGGCTCCTGGAAGACCAGTATTAGATTCCGTTGCACCAGTGCTGGTTTACTGTAACCCGTGGACCTTCACATTGACCATGAAACACAGAAATTGCATCGGGATTGAGTAGAAAAGAGACAATGCCAACTTAAGTACAAGAAGAGTGAATCTTCTAAGTGTTTGTGATTTGAGCTCCTCCTGGGAGACCAGTATTAGATTCCGATGCACCAGTGCAGAATTTACTGTATCCGTTGGACCTTCACATTGACCATGAAACACAGAAATCGCAACGGGACAGATTACAAAAAGCACAATGCCGACTTAAGTACAAGAAGAGTGAATCCTCTAAGTGTTTGTGCTTTGAGCGGCTCCTGGGAGACCAGTATTAAAAACCGATGGAGCAAAGCAGTTTTAGTGTATCCCTTGGACCTTCACATTGACCATCAAACACAGAATTTGCATCGGGATTGAGTACAAATGGGACAATGCCAACTTAAGTACAAGAAGAGTGAATCTTCTAAGAGTTTGTGCTTTGAACGGCTCCTGGGACACCAGCATTAGATTACAATGCAGCAGTGCAGGTTTACTGCATCCATTGGAACTTCACATTGACCATGAAACACAGAAATTGCATCGGGATTGAATACAAAAGGGAGAATGCCGACTTAAGTACGAGAATGGTGAATCTTCTAAGAGATTTTGGTTTGAGCGGCTCCAGGGATACCAGTATTGGATTCCGGTACACCAGTGCAGGTTTACCGTATCCCTTGGACCTTCACATTGACCATGAAACACCGAAATTACATCGGGTTTGTATACAAAAGGGATAATGACGACTTAACTACAAGAAGAGTGAATCTTCGAAGAGTTTATGGTTTGTGCGGCTCCTGGGAGACCAGTATTAGATGCCGTTGCACCAGCGCTGGTTTACTGTAACCCGTGGACCTTCACATTGACCATGAAACACAGAAATTGCATCGGGATTAAGTAGAAAATGGGCAATGCCAACTTAAGTACAAAAGAGTGAATCTTCTAAGTGTTTGTGTTTTGAGCATCTGCTGGGAGACCAGTATTAGATTCCGATGCACTAGTGCAGGTTTACTGTATCGCTTGGACCTTCACATTGACCATGAAACACAGAAATTGCATCAGTATATAATCCAAAAGGGTCAATGCCGGCTTAAGTACAAGATGAGTGAATTTTCTAAGAGTTTGCGGTTTTAGGGACCCCTGGGAGAACAACATTTGATTGCGCTGCACCAGTGCAGAATTTACTGTATCCCTTGCACCTTCACATTGACCATGAAACACAGAAATCGCAATGGGATTGAATACATAACGGACAATGCCGACTTAAGGACAAGAAGAGTGAATCCTCTAAGAGTTTGAGATTTGAGCGTCTCCTGGGAGACCAGTATTAGATTCCGATGCACCAGTGCCGGTTTACTGTATCCCTTGCACCTTCACATTGACCATCAAACACAGAAATTGCATCGGGAATGAATACAAAAAGACAATGCCGACTTAAGTACATCTAGAGC
This sequence comes from Schistocerca serialis cubense, assembly GCF_023864345.2. Lineage (NCBI taxonomy): Eukaryota > Metazoa > Arthropoda > Insecta > Orthoptera > Acrididae > Schistocerca > Schistocerca serialis. The sequence continues at coordinate 183,646,320 of NC_064649.1, read as the reverse complement.
GAATCTTCTAAGTGTTTGTCGTTCGAGCGGCTCCTGGCAGCCCAGTATTAGATTCCGATGCACCAGTGCAGGCTTACAGTATCCCTTGGACCTTCACATTGATCATGAAACACAGAAATCGCATTGGGATTGAATACAAAAGGCACAATGCCGACTTAAGTACAAGAACAGTGTACCTTCTAAGAGTTTGTGCCTTGAACGGCTCCTGGGAAACCAGTATTAGATTCCGATGCACCAGAGCAATTTTACTGTATCACTTGGACCTTCACTTTGTCCGTGAAACACAGAAAACGCATTGGGATTGAATACAAAATACACAATGCCGACTTAAAAACAAGAACAGGAAATCTTGTAAGAGTATGTGGTTTGAGCGGCTCCTGTGAGACCAGTATTAGATTCCGATGCACCAGTGCGAGTTCACTGTATCCCTTGGACCTTCACATTGACCATGAAACACAGGAATCGCAACGGGACCGATTACAAAAGGCTCAATGCCGACTTAAGTACAAGAAGAGTGAATCTTCTATGTGTTTGTGCTTTGAGCGGCTCCTGGGAGACCAGTATTAGAAACCGATGCACCAAAGCAGATTTAGTGTATCGCTTGGACATTCACATTGACCATGAAACACAGAATTTGCATCGGGATTGAGTACAAATGGGACAATGCCGACTTAAGTACAAGAAGAGTGAATCTTCTAAGAGTTTGTGCTTTGAACGGCTCCTGGGAGACCAGCATTAGATTCCGATGCACCAGTGCTGGTTTAATTTATCCCTTGGACCTTCACATTGGCATGAAACATAGGAATTACATCAGGATATAACACAGAAGGAACAATGCCGACTTAAGTACGAGAAGAGTGAATCATCTAATGGATTGTGTTTTAGGCTTCTCCTGGGAGACAAGTATTAGATTCCGATGCAGTGGTGCAGGATTACCGTATCCCTTGGACCTTCACATTGACCATGAAACACAGAAATTGCATCGGGATGAATACAAATGGGACAATGCCGACATAAATACAAGAAGAGTGAATCTTCTAAGAGTTTGTGTTATAGGCTTCTCCTGCAAGAACTGTACAAGAAGAGTGAACGTACTAAGAGTTTGTGTTTTCCGCCTCTCCTGGGAGACAAGTATTAGATTACGATGCACTAGTGCAGGATTACTGTATCCCTTGGACCTTCACATTGACCATGAAACACAGAAATTGCATGGGGTTTGAATATATAACGGACAATGCCGACTTAAGTACCAGAAGAGTGAATCTTCTAAGAGATTGTCATTTGAGCGGCTCCTGGAAGACTAGTTTTAGATTCCGATGCAACAGTGCAGGTACACTGTATCCCTTGGTCGTTCACAGTTACCATGAAACACAGAAATTGCATCGGGATTGAATACAGAAGGCACAATGCCGACTTAGGCACATGAAGAGTGAATCTCCAAAGAATTTGTGTTTTGTGCTGCTCCTGGGAGACCAGTATTAGATTCCGATGCACCAGTGGAGGTTTACTGTATCCCTTGGACCTTCACATTGACGATGAAACACAGAAATTGCATCGGGATATAATTCAAAAGGGACAATGCCAACTTAAGTACAATAAGAGTGGAACTTCTAAGAGATTGTGGTTTGAGCGGCTCCTGGGAAACCAGTATAAGATTCCGATGCAGGTTTACTGAATCCATTGGAACTTCACATTGACCATGAAACACAGATATTGCATCGGGATTGAATACAAAACGGAGAATGCCGACTTAAATACGTGAAGATTAAATCTTCTAAGAGATTATGGTTTGAGCTTTTCCTGGGATACCAGTATAAGATTCCGATACACCAGTGCAGGTTTACCGTATCCCTTGGACCTTCACATTGACCATGAAACACCGAAATTACATCGGGATTGTATACAAAAGGGATAATGACGACTTCACTACAAGAAAAGTGAATCTTCTAAGATTTTGTGGTTTGTGCGGCTCCTGGGAGACCAGTATTAGATTCCGTTGCACCACTGCTGGTTTACTGTAACACATGGACCTTCACATTGACCATGAAACACAGAAAGTGCATCGGGATTGAATATAAAAGGGACATTGCCGACTTAAGGACAAGAAGAGTGAATCTTCTAAGAGTTTTTGCTTTGAGCTAATACTGGTCTCCCAGGAGAAGCTCAAAGCAAAAACTCTTAGAAGATTCACTCTTCTTGTCCTTAAGTCGGCAATGTCCCTTTTATATTCAATCCCGATGGGATTGAATACATGAACGACAAATGCGATTTAAGGACAAGAAGAGTGAATCTTCTAAGAGTTTGTGCTTTGAGCATCTCCTGGGAGACCAGTATTAGATTCCGACGCACCAGGGCCGGTTTACTGTATCCCTTGCACCTTCACATTGACCATCAAACACAGAAATTGCATCGAGAGTGAATACAAAAGGACAATGCCGACTTAAGTACAAGAAGAGTGAATCTTCTAAGTGTTTGTGGTTTGGGCGGCTCCTGGCAGACCAGTATTAGATTCCGATGCACCAGTGCAGGTTTTCTGTATCCCTTGGACCTTCACATTGATAATGAAACACAGAAATCGCATTGGGATTGAATACAAAAGACACAATGCCGACTTAAGTACAAGAACAGTGAATCTTCTAAGGGTTTGTGCCTTCAACGTCTCCTGGGAGACCAGTATTAGATTCCAATGCACCAGTGCACTTATACTGAATCCCTTGGACTTTCACATTGGCCGTGAAACACACCAAACGCATTGGGATTGAATACAAAAGACACAATGCCGACTTATAGACAAGAATATTAAATCTTGTAAGAGTTTGTGGTTTGAGCGGCTCCTGGGAGGCCAGTATTAGATTCCGATGCACCAGTAAAGGATTACTGTATCCCTTTAACCTTCACAATGACGATAAAACACAGAAGTCGTATCGGGAAATAATACAAAAGGGACCATGCCGACTTAAGTACAAGAAGAGTGAATCTTCTAAGAGTTTGTGGTTTGAGCGACTCCTAGGGGACCTGTCTTCGATTCCGATGCACCAGTTCAGGTTTGCTGTACCCCTTGGTCCTTCAGATTGACTATGAAACACAGAACTTGCATCGGGGTATAATACAAAAGGTACAATGCGGACTTAAGTACAAGAAGAGTGAATCTTCCAAGACATTGTGGTTTGAGCGGCTCCTGGAAGACCAGTATTAGATTCCGATGCACCAGTGCAGGCATGCTGAATCCCTTGGAACATCACATTGACCATGAAACACAGAAATGGCATTGGGATTGAATACAAAGGGCAAAATGCCGACTTTAGTACAAGTAGAGTGAATCATCTAAAAGTTTGTGGTTTGAGTGGCTCCTGGGAGACCAGTATTAGATTCCGATGCACCAGTGCGGAATTTACTGTATCGCGTGGACCTTCACATTGACCATGAAACACAGAATTCGCAATGGGATTGAATACATAAGGGGCAATGCCCACTTAAGGACAAGGGGAGTGAATCTTCCAAGAGTTTGTGCTTTGAGCATCTCCTGGGAGACCAGTATTAGATTCCGATGCACCAGTGCCGGTTATTGTATCTCTTGCACCTTCACATTGACCATGAATCACAGAAATCGGAATGGGATAGAATACAGAAGGCACAATGCCGACTAAAGTACAAGAAGAGTGAATCTTCTAAGAGTTTGTGATTTGAGCGGCTCCTGGGAGACCAGTATTAGATTCAGATGCACCAGTGGAGGTATACTGTATCCCTTGGACCTTCACATTGACCATGAAACACCGAAATTATATCGGGATTGTATACAAAAGAGACAATGACGACTTATGTACAAGAAGAGTGAATCTTCTAGGAGATTGTGTTTTGAGCGGCTCCTGGACGGCCAGTATTAGATTCCGATGCACCACTGCAAGTTTACTTTATCCCTAGGACCTTGACATTGACGATGAAACACAGAAATTGTATCGGGATATAATACAAAGGGACAATGCCGACTTTAGTACAAGAAGAGTGAATCTCCTAAGAATTTGTTGTTTGAGCGGCTCCTGGGAGACCAGTATTAGATTCCGATGCCCCAGTGCTCGTTTACTGTATCCCTTGGACGTACACATTAACCATGAAACACAGAAATCGTATTGGGATTGAATACAAAAGGCACCATGCTGACATAAGAACAAGAAGAGTGAATCTTCTAAGAGTTAGTGCACATTGACCATGAAACACAGAAATCGCATTGGGATTGAATACAAAAGACACCATGCTGACATAAGGACAAGAAGAGTGAATCTTCTAAAAGTTTGTGCTGTGAGCGGCTCCTGGGAGACTAGTATTAGATTCCGATGCAACAGTGCAGGTTTACTGTATCCCTTGGACCTTTACAGTTACTATGAAACACAGAAATTGCATCGGGATTGAATACAAAAGAAACAATGCCGACTTAAGTAAAAGAAGAGTGAATCTTCTAAGAAATTGTGGTTTGAAGGACTCCTGGGAGACCAGTATTAGATTCCCATGCACCAGTGCAGGTTTACTGTATCCCTTGGGCCTTCACATTGACGACGAAACACAGAAATTGCATCGGGTAATACAAAAGGGACTATGCCGATTCAAGCACAAGAAAAGTGAAGCTTCTAAGAGTTTGTGATTTGAGCGGCTCCTGGGAGACCAGTATTAGATCCGATGCACCAGTGCAGGTTTACTGTATGCCTTGGACCTTCACATTGACCATGAAACACAGAAATTGCATTGGGATTAAATACGAAAGAAACAGTGCCGACTGAAGTAAGAGAAGTGTGAATCGTCTAAGAGGTTGTGGTTTTGAGCGGCACCTGGAAGACCAGTATTAGATTCCGATGCACCAGTGCAGAATTTACTGTATCCCTTGGACCTTCACATTGACCATGAAACACAGAAATCGCGTCAGGATTGAATACAAAAGGCACAATGCCGACTTAAGTACATGAAGAGTAAATGTTCTAAGGGTTTGCGAGTAGAACGGCTCCTGGGAGACCAGTATTAGATTCCGATGCACCAGTGCATGTTTACTGTATCCCTTGGACTTCACATTGACCATGAAACACAGAAATTGCATCGGGATTGAATGCAAAAGGGACAATGCCGACATAGGTACAAGAAGAGTGAATCTTCTAAGAGTTTGTGCATTAGGCTTCTCGTGGGAGAACAGTATTAGATTTCGATGCTCCAGTGCAGGTTTACTATATCCCTTAGACCTTCATATTGACACTGAGACACAGAATTTGCATCGGGATTGAGTACAAATGGGACAATGTCGACTTAAGCACAAGAAGAGTGAACCTTCTAAGAGTTTGTGGTTTCAGCGGCTCCTGGGAGACCAGTATTTGATTCCGATTCACCAGTGCAGTTTTACTGTATCCCTTGGACCTTTACATTGACCATGAAACACAGAAATTGCATCGGGGTTGAATACAAAAGGGACAATGCCGACTTAAGCACGAGAAGAGTGAATCTTCTAAGATATTGTGGTTTGAGCGGCTCCTGGGAGAACAGTATTAGATTCCGATGCACCAATGCAGGTTTACTGTATCCTTTGGACCTTCACATTGACCATGAAACACAGAAATTGCATCGGGTTTGAATTCAAAACGGACAATGCCGACTTATATACAAGAAGAGTGAATCTTCTAAAAGTTTGTGGTTTGAGCTGCTCCTGGAAGACCAGTATCAGATTCAGATTGACCAGTGCAGGTTTACTGTATTCCATGGACCTTCACATTGACCATGAAACACAGAAATCGCATTGGGAAAAATACAACTGTCACAATGCAGGCTTAAGTACAAGAAGAGTGAATCTTACAAGAGTTTGTGTTTTGAGCGGCTCCTGGGAGACCAGTATTAGATTCCGATGCCCCAGTGCCCGTTTACTGTATCCCTTGGACGACCACATTGACCATGAAACACAGAAATCCGATTGGGATTGAATACAAAAGTCACCATGCTGACATAAGGACAAGGAGAGTGAATCTTCTAAGAGTTAGTGCACATTGACCATGAAACACAGAAATCGTATTGGGATTGAATACAAAAGGCACAATGCTGACATAAGGACAAGAAGAGTGAATCTTCTAAGAGTTAGTGCTGTGAGCGGCTCCTGGGAGACTAGTATTAGATTCCGATGCAACAGTGCAGGATTACTGTATCCCTTGGACCTTTACAGTTACCATGAAACACAGAAATTGCATCGGGATTGAATACAAAAGAAACAATGCCGACTTAAGTAAAAGAAGAGTGAATCTTCTAAGAGTTTGTGGTTTGAGCGGCTCCTGGGAGACCAGTATTAGATTCCGATTCACCAGTGCAGTTTTACTGTATCCCTTGGACCTTCACATTGACCATGAAACACAGAAATTGCATGGGGATTGAATTCAAAAGGGACAATGCCGACTTAAGCACGAGAAGAGTGAATCTTCTAAGAGATAGTGGTTTGAGCGGCTCCTGGGAGACCAATATTAGATTCCGATGCACCAGTGCAGGTTAACTGTATCCCTTGCACCTTCACATTGACCATGAAACACAGAAATTGCATCGGGATTGAATACAAAAGGGACAATGCCGACTTAAGTATGAGAAGAGTGCATCTTCGAAGAGATTGTGGTTTGAGCGGCTCCTGGGAGACCAGTATTAGACTCCGATGCTCTAGTGCAGGTTTACTGTATCCCTTGCACTATCACATTGACCATGAAACACCGAAATTACATCGGGATTGTATACAAAAGGGACAATGACGACTTAAGTACAAGAGGAGTGAATCTTCTAAGAGTTTGTGGTTTGAGCGGCTCCTGGGAGACCAGCATTAGATTCAGATCCACCAGTGCAGGTTGACTGTATCCCTTGGACCTTCACATTGACCATGAAACACCGAAATTACATTCGGATTGTATACAAAAGGGACAATGCCGACTTAATTACAAGAAGAGTGAATCTTCTAAAACTTTGTGGTTTGAGCTGCTCCTGGGAGACCAGTATCACATTCAGATTGACCAGTGCAGGTTTATCCCATGGTTCTTCACATTGACCATGAAACACAGAAATCGCATCGGGAAAAATACAACAGTCACAATGCAGGCTTAAGTGCAAGAAGAGTGAATCTTACATGAGTTTGTGTTTTGAGCGGCTATTGGGAGACCAGTATTAGATTCAGATGTACCAGTGTAGTTTTACTGTTTCTCTTGGACCTTCACATTGACCCTAAAACACAGAATTTGCATCGGGATTGAATACAAAAGGCACAATGCCGACTTAAGCACAAGGAGAGTGAATCTTATAAGAGTTTGTGGTTTGTGCGGCTCCTGGGAGACTAGTATTAGATTCCGATGCACCAGTGCAGGTTTACTGTATCCTTTGGACTTTGACATTGACCATGAAACACAGAAATCGCATTGGGATGGAATACAAAAGGCACCATGCCGACATAAGGACAAAAAGTGTGAATCTTCTAAGTGTTAGTGCTTTGAGCGGCTCCTGGGAGACTAGTATTAGATTCCGATGCAACAGTGCAGGTTTACTGTATACCTTGGACCTTCACATTGACCATGAAACACCGAAATTGCGGCGGGATTGTATACAAAAGCGACAATGACGACTTAAGTACAAGAAGAGTGAATCTTCTACGAGTTTGTGGTTTGAGCGGTTCCTGGGAGACCAGTATTAGATTCCGATAACCAGTGCAGGTTTACCGTATCCCTTGGACCTTCACATTGACCACGAAACACCGAAATTACATAGGGAATGTATACAAAAGGGATAATGACGACTTAACTACAAGAAGAGTGAATCTTCGAAGATTTTGTGGTTTGATCCACTCTTGGGAGACATGTATTAGATTCCAATGCACCAATGCAGGTTTACTGCATCCCTTGGACCTTCACATTGACCATGAAACATAGGAATTGCATCGGGATTGAGTAGAAAAGGGACAATGCCAACTTAAGTACAAGAAGAGGGAATCTTCTTAGTGTTTGTGTTTTGAGCTGCTCCTGGGAGACCAGTATTAGATTCCGATGCACCAGTGCAGGTTTACTGTATACCTTGGACCTTCACATTGACAATGAAACACAGAAATCGCGTCAGGATTGAATACAAAAGGCACAATGCCGACTTAAGTACATGAAGAGTAAATGTTCTAAGGGTTTGCGAGTAGAACGGCTCCTGGGAGACCAGTATTAGATTCCGATGCACCAGTGCATGTTTACTGTATCCCTTGGACTTCACATTGACCATGAAACACAGAAATTGCATCGGGATTGAATGCAAAAGGGACAATGCCGACATAGGTACAAGAAGAGTGAATCTTCTAAGAGTTTGTGCATTAGGCTTCTCGTGGGAGAACAGTATTAGATTTCGATGCTCCAGTGCAGGTTTACTATATCCCTTAGACCTTCATATTGACACTGAGACACAGAATTTGCATCGGGATTGAGTACAAATGGGACAATGTCGACTTAAGCACAAGAAGAGTGAACCTTCTAAGAGTTTGTGGTTTCAGCGGCTCCTGGGAGACCAGTATTTGATTCCGATTCACCAGTGCAGTTTTACTGTATCCCTTGGACCTTTACATTGACCATGAAACACAGAAATTGCATCGGGGTTGAATACAAAAGGGACAATGCCGACTTAAGCACGAGAAGAGTGAATCTTCTAAGATATTGTGGTTTGAGCGGCTCCTGGGAGAACAGTATTAGATTCCGATGCACCAATGCAGGTTTACTGTATCCTTTGGACCTTCACATTGACCATGAAACACAGAAATTGCATCGGGTTTGAATTCAAAACGGACAATGCCGACTTATATACAAGAAGAGTGAATCTTCTAAAAGTTTGTGGTTTGAGCTGCTCCTGGAAGACCAGTATCAGATTCAGATTGACCAGTGCAGGTTTACTGTATTCCATGGACCTTCACATTGACCATGAAACACAGAAATCGCATTGGGAAAAATACAACTGTCACAATGCAGGCTTAAGTACAAGAAGAGTGAATCTTACAAGAGTTTGTGTTTTGAGCGGCTCCTGGGAGACCAGTATTAGATTCCGATGCCCCAGTGCCCGTTTACTGTATCCCTTGGACGACCACATTGACCATGAAACACAGAAATCCGATTGGGATTGAATACAAAAGTCACCATGCTGACATAAGGACAAGGAGAGTGAATCTTCTAAGAGTTAGTGCACATTGACCATGAAACACAGAAATCGTATTGGGATTGAATACAAAAGGCACAATGCTGACATAAGGACAAGAAGAGTGAATCTTCTAAGAGTTAGTGCTGTGAGCGGCTCCTGGGAGACTAGTATTAGATTCCGATGCAACAGTGCAGGATTACTGTATCCCTTGGACCTTTACAGTTACCATGAAACACAGAAATTGCATCGGGATTGAATACAAAAGAAACAATGCCGACTTAAGTAAAAGAAGAGTGAATCTTCTAAGAGTTTGTGGTTTGAGCGGCTCCTGGGAGACCAGTATTAGATTCCGATTCACCAGTGCAGTTTTACTGTATCCCTTGGACCTTCACATTGACCATGAAACACAGAAATTGCATGGGGATTGAATTCAAAAGGGACAATGCCGACTTAAGCACGAGAAGAGTGAATCTTCTAAGAGATAGTGGTTTGAGCGGCTCCTGGGAGACCAATATTAGATTCCGATGCACCAGTGCAGGTTAACTGTATCCCTTGCACCTTCACATTGACCATGAAACACAGAAATTGCATCGGGATTGAATACAAAAGGGACAATGCCGACTTAAGTATGAGAAGAGTGCATCTTCGAAGAGATTGTGGTTTGAGCGGCTCCTGGGAGACCAGTATTAGACTCCGATGCTCTAGTGCAGGTTTACTGTATCCCTTGCACTATCACATTGACCATGAAACACCGAAATTACATCGGGATTGTATACAAAAGGGACAATGACGACTTAAGTACAAGAGGAGTGAATCTTCTAAGAGTTTGTGGTTTGAGCGGCTCCTGGGAGACCAGCATTAGATTCAGATCCACCAGTGCAGGTTGACTGTATCCCTTGGACCTTCACATTGACCATGAAACACCGAAATTACATTCGGATTGTATACAAAAGGGACAATGCCGACTTAATTACAAGAAGAGTGAATCTTCTAAAACTTTGTGGTTTGAGCTGCTCCTGGGAGACCAGTATCACATTCAGATTGACCAGTGCAGGGTTACTGTATCCCATGGTTCTTCACATTGACCATGAAACACAGAAATCGCATCGGGAAAAATACAACAGTCACAATGCAGGCTTAAGTGCAAGAAGAGTGAATCTTACATGAGTTTGTGTTTTGAGCGGCTATTGGGAGACCAGTATTAGATTCAGATGTACCAGTGTAGTTTTACTGTTTCTCTTGGACCTTCACATTGACCCTAAAACACAGAATTTGCATCGGGATTGAATACAAAAGGCACAATGCCGACTTAAGCACAAGGAGAGTGAATCTTATAAGAGTTTGTGGTTTGTGCGGCTCCTGGGAGACTAGTATTAGATTCCGATGCACCAGTGCAGGTTTACTGTATCCTTTGGACTTTGACATTGACCATGAAACACAGAAATCGCATTGGGATGGAATACAAAAGGCACCATGCCGACATAAGGACAAAAAGTGTGAATCTTCTAAGTGTTAGTGCTTTGAGCGGCTCCTGGGAGACTAGTATTAGATTCCGATGCAACAGTGCAGGTTTACTGTATACCTTGGACCTTCACATTGACCATGAAACACCGAAATTGCGGCGGGATTGTATACAAAAGCGACAATGACGACTTAAGTACAAGAAGAGTGAATCTTCTACGAGTTTGTGGTTTGAGCGGTTCCTGGGAGACCAGTATTAGATTCCGATAACCAGTGCAGGTTTACCGTATCCCTTGGACCTTCACATTGACCACGAAACACCGAAATTACATAGGGAATGTATACAAAAGGGATAATGACGACTTAACTACAAGAAGAGTGAATCTTCGAAGATTTTGTGGTTTGATCCACTCTTGGGAGACATGTATTAGATTCCAATGCACCAATGCAGGTTTACTGCATCCCTTGGACCTTCACATTGACCATGAAACATAGGAATTGCATCGGGATTGAGTAGAAAAGGGACAATGCCAACTTAAGTACAAGAAGAGGGAATCTTCTTAGTGTTTGTGTTTTGAGCTGCTCCTGGGAGACCAGTATTAGATTCCGATGCACCAGTGCAGGTTTACTGTATACCTTGGACCTTCACATTGACAATGAAACACAGAAATTGCATCGGGATTGAGTAGAAAAGCTACAATGCCAACTTAAGTACAAGAAGAGGGAATCTTCTAAGTGTTTGTGTTTTGAGCTGCTCCTGGGAGACCAGTATTAGATTCCGATGCACTAGTGCAGGATTAATGTATCCCTTGGACCTTCACACTGACCTTAAAACACAGAATTTGCATCGGGATTGAATACAAAAGGCACAATGCCGACTTAAGTACAAGGAGAGTGAATCTTCTAAGAGTTTGTGGTTTGAGCGGCTCCTGGGAGACTAGTATTAGATTCTGATGCAACAGTGCAGGCATACTGTATCCCTTGGTCCTTCACAGTTACCATGAAACACAGATATTGCATCATGATTGAATACAGAAGTCACAATGCCGACGTAAGTAGAAGAAGAGTGAATCTTCGAAGAGTTTGTGGTTTGAGGGGCTCCTGGGAGACTAGTATTAGATTCCGATGCACCAGTGCAGGTTTACTGTATCCCTTGGACCTTCACATTGACGATGAAACACAGAAATTGCATCGGGTATTATACAAAATGGACAATGCCGACTTAAGTACAAAAAGGGTGAATCTTTTAAGAATTTGTTGTTTGAGCGGCTCCTGGGAGACCAGTATTAGATTCCGGTGCCCCTGTGCTGGTTTACTGTATCCCTTGGACCTTGACATTGACCATGAAACACAGAAATCGCATTGGGATTGAATACAAAAGGCACCATGCCGACATAAGGACAAAAAGAGTGAATCTTTTAAGAGTTAGTGCTTTGAGCGGCTCCTGGGAGACTAGTATTAGATTCCGATGCAACAGTGCAGGTTTACTGTATACCTTGGACCTTCACATTGACCATGAAACACCGAAATTACGGTGGGATTGTATACAAAAGGGACAATGACGACTTAAGTACAAGAAGAGTGAATCTTCTAAGAGTTTGTGTTATAGGCTTCTCCTGCAAGACCAGTACAAGAAGAGTGAACATACTATGAGTTTGTGCTTTAAGCTTCTCCTGGGAGACAAGTATTATATTCCGATGCACTAGTGCAGGATTACTGTATCCCTTGGACCTTCACATTGACCATGAAACACAGATATTGCATCGATATTGAATACAAAAGGGACAATGCCGACATAAATACAAGAAGAGTGAATCTTCTAAGAGTTTGTGTTATAGGCTTCTGCTGCAAGACCAGTACAAGAAGAGTGAACGTACTAAGAGTTTGTGTTTTAGGCTTCTCCTGGGAGACAAGTATTAGATTCCGATGCACTAGTGCGGGATTACTGTATCCTTAGGAACTTCACATTGACCATGAAACTCAGAAATTGCATCGGGATGAATACAAAAGGGACAATGCCGACATAAATACAAGAAGAGTGAATCTTCTAAGAGTTTGTGTTATAGGCTTCTCCTGCAAGACCAGTATAAGATTCCGATGCACTAGTGCAGGTTCAATGAGTCCCTTGCACCTTCACGTTGACCGTGATACACAGAAATTGCATCATAATATAATACAAAAGGGACAATGCCGACTTAAGCACAAGAAGAGTGAAACTTCTAAGAATTTGTGTTTTGACCGGCTCCTGGGAGACCAGTATTAGATTTCGATGCACCAGTGCAGATTTACTGGATCCCCTGGACTTTCACATTGACCATGAAACACAGAAATCGCAACGGGATAGATTACCAAAGGCACAATGCGACTAAGTACAAGAAGAGTGAATCTTATTAGAGTTTGTGATTTGAGCGGCTCCTGGGGGACCAGTATTAGGTTCCGATGCACCAGCGCAGGTTTACTGTATCCCTTGGACCTTCATATTGACCATGAAACACAGAATTTGCGTCGGGATTTAATACAAATGGGACAATGCAGACTTAAGTACAAGAAGAGTGAAACTACTAAGTGTTTGTGGTTTGAGAGGCTCCTGGGAGACCAGTATTAGATTCCGATGCACCTGTGCTGTTTTACGTATCCCTTGGACCATCACATTGACCATGAAGCACAGCAATTGCATTGGGATTGATTACAAAAGGGACAATGCCGTCTTAAGTACAAGAAGAGTGAATCTTCTAAGAGTTTGTTGTTTGAGCCGCTCCTGGCAGACGATAATTAGATTCTGATGCACCAATGCAGATTTACTGAATCCCTCGGACCTTCACTTTGACTATGAAACACAGAAATTGCAACGGGATAGAATACAAACGGCACAATGCCGACTTAAGTACAAGAAGAGTGAATCTTCTAAGAGTTTGTGGTTTGAGCGGCTCCTAGGAGACCAGTTGTAAATTCCGAGGCAAAAGTGAAGGTTTACTGTATCCCTTGGACCTTCACATTGATCATGAAACACAGAAATTGCATCACGATTAAATACAAAAGGGACGATGCCGGATAAAGAACAAGAAGAGTGAATCTTGATAGAGTTTGTGCTTTGAGCTTCTAAGAGTTTGTGCCTTGGACGTCTCCTGGGAGACCAGTATTAGATTCAGATGCAACAGTGCCGGTATGCTCTATCCCTTAGACCTTCACATTCACCAGGAAACATAGAATTTGGATCGGGATTTAATACAAAAGGGACAATGCCGACTTAAGTAAAAGAAGAGTAAGTCTTCTAAGGGTTTGGGGCTTGAGCGGCTCGTGGAAGACCAGTATTAGATTCCGATGAACCACTGCTGGTTTACTGTATCCCTTGGACCTTCATATTGACCATGAAACACAGAAATGGCACCGGGATTGAATACAGAAGGCACAATGCCGACTTAAGTACAAGAAGAGTGAATCTTGAAGGAGTTTGTGGTTTTTGCGGCTCCTGGGAGACCAGTATTAGATTCCGATGCACCAGTGCAGGTTTACTGTATCCCTTGGACCTTAACATTGACGTTGAAACACAGAAATAGCATCGGGATATAATTAAAAAGGGACAATGCCGACTTAAGTACAATATGAGTGAAACTTCTAAGACATTGTGGTTTGAGCGGTTCCTGGGAGGCCAGTATAAGATTCCGATGCAGGTTTACTGAATCCATTGGAACTTCACATTGACCATGAAACATAGAAATTGCATCGGGATTGAATACTAAAGGGAGAATGAAGACTTAAGTACGAAAAGAGTGAATCATCTAAGAGATTGTGGTTTGAGCTTCTCCTGGGATACCAGTATAAAATTCCGATACACCAGTGCAGGTTTACCGCATCCCTTGGACCTTCACATTGACCATGAAACACCGAAATTACATCGGGATTGTATACAAAAGGGATAATGACGACTTAACTACAAGAAAAGTGAATCTTCTAAGATCTTGTGGTTTGTGCAGCTCCTGGGAGACCAGTATTAGATTCCGTTGCACCAGTGCTGGTTTACAGCAACACGAGGACCTTCACATTGACCATGAAACACAGAAATTGCATCGGGATTGAATAGAAAAGGGACAAAGCCAATTTAAGGACAAGAAGAGTGAATCTTTTAAGAGTTTTCGCTTTGAGTTTCTCGTGGGAGACCAGTATTAGATTCCGATGCACCAGTGCAGAATTTACTGTATCCCTTGGACCTTCACATGGACCATGAAACACAGAAATCGCAATGGGATTGAATACATAACCGACAATGGCGACTTAAGGACAAGAAGTGTGAATCTTCTAAGAGTCTGTGCTTTGAGCATCTCCTGGGAGACCAATATTAGAATCCGATGCACCAGTGCCGGTTTACTGTATCCCTTGCACCATCACATTGACCATCAAACACAGAAATATCATCGGGAATGAATACAAAAGGACAATGCCGACTTAAGTACAAGAAGAGTGAATCTTGTAAGTGTTTGTGGTTTGAGCGGCTCCTGGCAGACCAGTATTAGATTCCGATGCACCAGTGCCGGTTTGCTGTATCCCTTGGACCTTCACATTGACAATGAAACACAGAAATCGCATTGGGATTGAATACAAAAGACACAATGCCGACATAAGTACAAGAACAGTGAATCTTCTTAGAGTTTGTGCCTTGAACGTCTCCTGGGAGACCAGCATTAGATTCCAATGCACCAGTGCACTTTTACTGAATCCCTAGGACCCTCTCATTGACCATGAAACACAGAAAACCCATTGGGATTGAATACAAAAGACACAATGCCGACTTAAAGACAAGAATAGGAAATCTTGTAAGAGTTTGTGGTTTGAGCGGCTCCTGGGAGACCAGTATTAGATTCTGATGCACCAGGGAAGGATTACTTTATCCCTTGGACCTTCACATTGACGATAAAACACAGAAATTGCATCGGATTATAATACAAAAGGGACAATGCCGACTTAAGTACAAGAAGAGTGAATCTTCTAAGATTTTGTGGTTTGAGCGGCTCCTAGGAGACCTGTATTAGATTCCGATGCACCAGTGTCGGTTTACTGTATCCCTTGCACCTTCACATTGACCATCAAACACAGAAATTGCATCGGGAATTAATACAAAAGGACAATGCCGACTTAAGTACAAGAAGAGTGAATCTTCTAAGTGTTTGTGGTTTGAGCGGCTCCTGGCAGATCAGAATTAGATTCCGATGCACCAGTGCACTTTTACTGTATCCCTTGGAACTTCACATTGACCGTGAAACACAGAAAACGCATTGGGATTGAATACAAGAGACACAATGCCAACTTAAGTATAAGAAAAGTGAATCTTCTAAGAGTTTGTGATCTGAGCGGCTCCTGGGAGACCAGTATTACATTCCGATTCCCCAGTGCTCATTTACTGTATCCCTAGGACGTACACATTCACCATGAAACACAGAAATCGCATTGGGATTGAATACAAAAGGCACCATGCTGACATAAGGACAAGAAGAGTGAATCTTCTAAGAATTAGTGCACATTGACCATGAAACACAGAAATCGCATTGGGATTGAATACAAAAGGCACCATGCTGACATAAGGACAAGAAGAGTGAATCATCTAAGAGTTAGTGCTGTGAGCGGCTCCTGGGAGACTAGTATTAGAATCCGATGCAACAGTGCAGGTTTACTGTATCCCTTGGACTTTTACAGTTACCATGAAACACAGAAATTGCATTGGATTGAATACAAAAGAAACAATGCCGACTTAAGTAAAAGAAGAGTGAATCTTCTAAGAAATTGTGGTTCGGCCAGCTCCTGGGAGACCAGTATTAGATTCCGATGCACCAGTGCAGGTTTACTGTATCCCTTGGGCCTTCACATTGACGACGAAACACAGAAATTGCATCGGGTAATACAAAAGGGACAATGCCGATTCATGTACGAGAAGAGTGAAGCTTCTAAGAGTTTGTGGTTTGAGCGCTTCTTGGGAGACCAGTATTAGATCCGATGCACCAGTGCAGGTTTACTGTATCCCTTGGACCTTCACATTGACCATGAAACACAGAAATTGCATTGGGATTGAATACAAAAGAAACAGTTCCGACTAAGTAAGAGAAGAGTGAATCTTCTAAGAGGGTGTGGTTTGAGCGGCTCCTGGGAGACCTGTATTAGATTCCGATGCACCAGTGCAGAATTTACTGTAGCCCTTGGACCTTCACATTGACCATGAAACACAGAAATCGCATCAGGATTGAATACAAAAGGGACAATGCCGACATAGGTACAAGAAGAGTGAATCTTCTAAGAGTTTGTGCATTAGGCTTCACGTGGGAGACCAGTATTAGATTTCGATGCACCAGTGCAGGTTTACTGTATCCCTTAGACCTTCATATTGACACTGAAACACAGATATTGTATCGGGATTGAATACAAAAGGGACAATGCCGACTTAAGTACGAGAAGCGTGAAACTTCTAAGAGATTGTGGTTCGAGCGGCTCCTGGGAGACCAGTATTAGACTCCGATGCACCAGTGCAGGTTTACTGCATCCCTTGGACCATCATATTGACCATAAAACACCGAATTTACATTGGGATTGTATACAAAAGGAACAATGACGACTTAAGTACAAGAGGAGTGAATCTTCTAAGAGTTTGTGGTTTGAGCGGCTCCTGGGAGACCAGTATTGGATTCAGATGCACCAGTGCCGGTTTACTGTATCACTTGGACCTTCACATTGACCATGGAACACCGAAATTACATTGGGATTGTACACAAAAGGGACAATGACGAATTAAGTGCAAGAAGAGGGAATCTTCTAGGAGATTGTGGTTTGAGCGGCTCCTGGGAGACCAGTATTAGATTCCGATGCACCACTGCAGGTTTACTGTATCTCTTGCACCTTCACATTGTCCATGTCGTACAGAAATCGCAACGGGATACGAAGGCACAATGCCGACTTAAGTACAAATAGAGTGAATCTTGTAAAAGTTTGTGCTTTGAGCAGCTCCAAGGAGACCAGTATTAGATTCCAATGCAGCAGTTCAGGTTCACTGTATCAATTGGACCTTCACATTGACCACGAAACACAAAAAACCTATCGGGATTGAACACAAAATACACAATGCTGACTTATGTACAATAAGAGTGAATCTTCAAAGAGTTTGTTGTTTGAGCGGGTTCTCGGACACCAGTATTACATTCCGATGCACCAGTGAAGGTTTACTGTATCCCTTGGACCTTCACATTGACCATGAAACACAGAAATTGTATCGGGTTTGAATACAAAACGGACAATGCCGACTTAAGTACAAGAAGAGTGAATCTTCTAAAAGTTTGTGGTTTGAGCTGCTCCTGGGAGACCAGTATTAGATTCCGATTCCCCAGTGCAGGTTTACTGTATCCCCTGGACCTTCACATTAACGATGAAACACAGAAATTGCATCGGGATATAACACAAAAGGGACAATCCCGACTTAAGTGCAAGAAGAGTGAATCTTCTAAGAGTTTGTAGTTTGAGCCGCTCCTGGGAGACTAGTATTAGATTCTGATGCAACAGCGCAAACATACTGTATCCCTTGGTCCTTCACAGTTACCATGAAACACAGAAATTGCATCATGATTGAATACAGAAGGCACAATGCCGACTTAAGTACAAGAAGAGTGAATCTTCTAAGAGTTTGTGGTTTGTGGGGCTCCTGGGAGACCACTATTAGATTCCGATGCATCAGTGCAGGTTTACTGTATCCCTTGGACCTTCACATTGACGATGAAAAACAGATATTGCATCGGGATATAATATAAAAGGGACAATGCAGACTTAAGTACAAGAAGAGTGAATCGCCTAAGAGTTTCTGGTTTGAGCGGCTCCTGGGAGATCAGTATTGGATTCCAATGCACCAGTGCAGGTTTACTGTATCCCTTGGACCTTCACATTGACGATGAAACACAGAAATTGCATCGGGATATAATACAAAAGGGACAATGCCGACTTAAGTACAAGAAGAGTGTATCCTCATAGAGTTTGTGCTTTGAGCGGCTCCTGGGAGACAAGTATTAGATTCCGATGCTCCAGTGCAGGTTTACTGTATCCCTTGGATATTCACATTGACCATGAAACACAGTAATTGAATTGGGATTGAATACAAGAGAAACAATGCCGACTTAAGTACAAGAAGAGTGAATCTTCTAAGAGTTTCTGGTTTGAGCGGCTCCTGGGAGACCAGTATTAGATTCCGATGCACCAGTGCAGGATTACTGTATCCTTTAGACCTTCACATTGACGATGAAACACAGAAATGGCATCGGGATATAATATAAAATGGACAATGCCGACTTAAGTACAAGAAGAGTGAATCGCCTAAGATTTTGTGGTTTGAACGGCTCCTGGGTGTCCAGTATTAGATTCCAATGCACCAGTGCAGGTTTACTGTATCCCCTGGACCTTCACATTAACGATGAAACACAGAAATTGCATCGGGATATAACACAAAAGGGACAATCCCGACATAAGTACAAAAAGAGTCACTCTTCTAAGAATTTGTTGTTTGAGCGGCTCCTGGGAGACCAGTATTAGAAGCCGACGCAACAAAGCAGTTTTAGTGTTTCCCTTGGACATTCACATTGACCATGAAACACAGAAATCGCATCGGGATTGAATGCAATAGGGACAATGCAGACTTAAGTACAAGTAGAGTGAATCATCTAAGAGATTGTGATTTGTGCGGCTCCTCATAGACCAGTATTAGATTCCGATGCACCAGTGCAGGTTTACTGTATCCCGTGAACTTTCACATTGACCATGAAACACAGATTTTGCATTGGGATTGAGTACAAATGGGACAATGCCGACTTAAATACAAGAAGAGTGAATCTTCTAACAGTTTGTGGTTTGAGCGGCTCCTGGGAGACTAGAATTAGATTCCGATGCAACAGTGCAGTTTTACTGTATCGATTCGATATTCACATTGACGATGAAACACAGATATTGCATCGGGATATAATACAAAAGGGACGATGCCGACTTAAGTACAAGATGAGTGAATCCTCATAGAGCTTGTGCTTTGAGCGACTCCTGAGAGACCAGTATTAGATTCCGATGCACCAGTGCAGGTTTACTATATCCCTTGGATATTCACATTGACCATGAAACACAGAAATTGCATTGGGATTGAATACAAGAGAAACAATGCCGACTTAAGTACAAGAAGATTGAATCTTCTAAGTGTTGGAGGTTCGAGCGGCTACTGGGAGACCAGTATTAGATTCCGGTGCACTAGCGCAAGTTTACAGTATCCCTTGAACCTTCACATTGACCATGAAACACAGAAATCGCATCAGGATTGAATACAAAAGGCACAATGCCGACTTAAGTACATGAAGAGTAAATGTTCTAAGGGTTTGTGATTAGAACGGCTCCTGGGAGACCAGTATTAGATTCCGATGCACCAGTGCAAGTTTACTGTATCCCTTGGACCTTCACATTGACCATGAAACACATAAATTGCATCGGGATTGAATACAAAAGGGACAATGCCGACATAGGTACAAGAAGAGTGAATCTTCTAAGAGTTTGTGCATTAGGCTTCACGTGGGAGACCAGTATTAGATTTCGATGCACCAGTGCAGGTTTACTGTATCCCTTAGACCTTCATATTGACACTGAAACAAAGATATTGTATCGGGATTGAATACAAAAGGGACAATGCCGACTTAAGTACGAGAAGCGTGAAACTTCTAAGAGATTGTGGTTAGAGCGGCTCCTGGGAGACCAGTATTAGACTCCGATGCACCAGTGCAGGTTTACTGCATCCCTTGGACCATCACATTGACCATGAAACACCGAATTTACATTGGGATTGTATACAAAAGGAACAATGACGACTTAAGTACAAGAGGAGTGAATCTTCTAAGAGTTTGTGGTTTGAGCGGCTCCTGGGAGACCAGTATTGGATTCAGATGCACCAGTGCCGGTTTACTGTATCACTTGGACCTTCACATTGACCATGGAACACCGAAATTACATTGGGATTGTACATAAAAGGGACAATGACGAATTAAGTGCAAGAAGAGGGAATCTTCTAGGAGATTGTGGTTTGAGCGGCTCCTGGGAGACCAGTATTAGATTCCGATGCACCACTGCAGGTTTACTGTATCTCTTGCACCTTCACATTGTCCATGTCGTACAGAAATCGCAACGGGATACGAAGGCACAATGCCGACTTAAGTACAAGTAGAGTGAATCTTGTAAAACTTTGTGCTTTGAGCAGCTCCTAGGAGACCAGTATTAGATTCCAATGCAGCAGTTCAGGTTCACTGTATCAATTGGACCCTCACATTGACCACGAAACACAAAAAACCTATCGGGATTGAACACAAAATACACAATGCTGACATAAGTACAATAAGAGTGAATCTTCAAAGAGTTTGTGGTTTGAGCGGGTTCTGGGACACCAGTATTACATTCCGATGCACCAGTGAAGGTTTACTGTATCCCTTGGACCTTCACATTGACGATGAAAAACAGATATTGCATCGGGATATAATATAAAAGGGACAATGCAGACTTAAGTACAAGAAGAGTGAATCGCCTAAGAGTTTCTGGTTTGAGCGGCTCCTGGGAGATCAGTATTGGATTCCAATGCACCAGTGCAGGTTTACTGTATCCCTTGGACCTTCACATTGACCATGAAACACAGGAATTGCATCGGGGAAAATACAACTGACACAATGCAGAATTAAGTACAAGAAGAGTGAATCTTACAAGAGTTTGTGTTTTGAGCGGCTCCTGGGAGACCAGTATTAGATTCCGATTCCCCAGTGCAGGTTTACTGTATCCCCTGGACCTTCACATTAACGATGAAACACAGAAATTGCATCGGGATATAACACAAAAGGGACAATCCCGGCTTAAGTGCAAGAAGAGTGAATCTTCTAAGAGTTTGTAGTTTGAGCCGCTCCTGGGAGACCAGTATCAGATTCAGATTGACCAGTGCAGGTTTACTGTATCCCATGGACCTTCACATTGACCATGAAACACAGGAATTGCATCGGGGAAAATACAACTGTCACAATGCAGAATTAAGTACAAGAAGAGTGAATCTTACAAGAGTTTGTGTTTTGAGCGGCTCCTGGGAGACCAGTATTAGATTCCGATTCCCCAGTGCAGGTTTACTGTATCCCCTGGACCTTCACATTAACGATGAAACACAGAAATTGCATCGGGATATAACACAAAAGGGACAATCCCGACTTAAGTGCAAGAAGAGTGAATCTTCTAAGAGTTTGTAGTTTGAGCCGCTCCTGGGAGACTAGTATTAGATTCTGATGCAACAGTGCAAACATACTGTATCCCTTGGTCCTTCACAGTTACCATGAAACACAGAAATTGCATCATGATTGAATACAGAAGGCACAATGCCGACTTAAGTACAAGAAGAGTGAATCTTCTAAGAGTTTGTGGTTTGTGGGGCTCCTGGGAGACCACTATTAGATTCCGATGAATCAGTGCAGGTTTGCTGTATCCCTTGGACCTTCACATTGACGATGAAAAACAGATATTGCATCGGGATGTAATATAAAAGGGACAATGCAGACTTAAGTACAAGAAGAGTGAATCGCCTAAGAGTTTCTGGTTTGGGCGGCTCCTGGGAGATCAGTATTGGATTCCAATGCACCAGTGCAGGTTTACTGTATCCCTTGGACCTTCACATTGACGATGAAACACAGAAATTGCATCAGGATTGTATACAAAAGGGACAATGCCGACTGAAGTACAAAAAGAGTGACTCTTCTAAGAATTTGTTGTTTGAGCGTCTCCTGGGAGACCAGTATTAGATTCTGATGCACCAGTGCAGGGTTACTGTATCACTTGGACCTTCACATTGACGATGAAACACAGAAATTGCATCGGTATATAATAAAAAATGGACTATGCCGACTTAAGTACAAGAAGAGTGAATCGCCTAAGAGTTTGCGGTTAGAACGGCTCCTGGAAGACTAGAATTAGATTGCGATGCAACAGTGCAGTTTTACCATATCCCTTCGACCTTCACATTGACGATGAAACACAGATATTGCATCGGGATATAATACAAAAGGGACAATGCCGACTTAAGTACAAGAAGAGTGTATCCTCATAGAGTTTGTGCTTTGAGCGGCTCCTGGGAGACAAGTATTAGATTCCGATGCTCCAGTGCAGGTTTACTGTATCCCTTGGATATTCACATTGACGATGAAACACAGAAATGGCATCGGGATATAATACAAAAGGGACAATGCCGACTTAAGTACAAGAAGAGTGTATCCTCATAGAGTTTGTGCTTTGAGCGGCTCCTGGGAGACAAGTATTAGATTCCAATGCACCAGTGCAGGTTTACTGTATCCCCTGGACCTTCACATTAACGATGAAACACAGAAATTGCATCGGGATATAACACAAAAGGGACAATCCCGACTTAAGTACAAAAAGAGTCACTCTTCTAAGAATTTGTTGTTTGAGCGGCTCCTGGGAGACCAGTATTAGAAGCCGACGCAACAAAGCAGTTTTAGTGTTTCCCTTGGACATTCACATTGACCATGAAACACAGAAATCGCATCGGGATTGAGTGCAATAGGGACAATGCAGACTTAAGTACAAGTAGAGTGAATCATCTAAGAGATTGTGATTTGTGCGGCTCCTCATAGACCAGTATTAGATTCCGATGCACCAGTGCAGGTTTACTGTATCCCGTGAACTTTCACATTGACCATGAAACACAGATTTTGCATCGGGATTGAGTACAAATGGGACAATGCCGACTTAAGTACAAGAAGAGTGAATCTTCTAACAGTTTGTGGTTTGAGCGGTTCCTGGGAGACTAGAATTAGATTCCGATGCAACAGTGCAGTTTTACTGTATCGATTCGATATTCACATTGACGATGAAACACAGATATTGCATCGGGATATAATACAAAAGGGACGATGCCGACTTAAGTACAAGATGAGTGAATCCTCATAGAGTTTGTGCTTTGAGCGGCTCCTGAGAGACCAGTATTAGATTCCGATGCACCAGTGCAGGTTTACTGTATCCCTTGGATATTCACATTGACCATGAAACACAGAAATTGCATTGGGATTGAATACAAGAGAAACAATGCCGACTTAAGTACAAGAAGATTGAATCTTCTAAGTGTTTGAGGTTCGAGCGGCTACTGGGAGACCAGTATTAGATTCCGATGCACTAGCGCAAGTTTACAGTATCCCTTGAACCTTCACATTGACCATGAAACACAGAAATTGCATCAGGATATAATACAAAAGGGACAATGCCGACTTAAGTACAAGAAGAGTAAATCTTCTAAGTGTTTGTGTTTGACCGGCTCCTGGGAGACCAGTATTAGATTCCGATGCACCAGTGCATCTTTACTGTATCCCTTAGACCTTCACATTGACCACGAAACACAGAAATTGCATCGGGATTGAATACAAAAGGGACAATACCGACTTAAGTACGAGAAGAGTGAATCTTCTAAAAGATTGTGGTTTGAGCAGCTCCTGGGAGACCAGTATTAGACTCCGATGCTCCAGTGCAGGTTTACTGTATCCCTTGGACCTGCACATTGACCATGAAACACTGAAAATACATCGGGATTGTATACAAAAGGGACAATCACGAGTTAAGTACAAGAAAAGTGAATCTTCAAAGAGTTTGTGATTTGAGCGGCTCCTGGGACACCAGTATTAGATTCAGATGGACCAGTGCAGGTTTACTGTATCCCTTGGACCTTCACATTGACCATGAAACACCGAAATTACATTGGGATTGTATACAAAAGAGACAATGACGACTTAAGTACAAGAAAAGTGAATCGTCTAGTAGATTGTAGTTTGAGCGGCTCCTGGGAGGCCAGTATTAGATTCCGATGCACAACTGCAGGTTTGCTGTATCTCTTGCACCTTCACAATGACCATGTAACACAGAAATCGCTACGGGATAGAAAGGCACAATGCCGACTTATGTACAAGAAGGGTGAATCTTGTAAAAGTTTGAGGTTTTAGCGGCTCCTGGGAGACCAGCATTAGATTCCAATGCAGCAGTGCACGTTCACTGTATCAAATGGACCTTCACATTGACCATGAAACACCGAAATCCCATCGGAATTTAATACAAAAGACACAATGCTGACTTAAGTACAAGAAGAGTGAATCTTCTAGGAGTTTGTGGTTTGAGCGGGTTCTGGGAGACCAGTATTAGATTCCGATGCACCAGTGCAGGTTTACTGTATCCCATGGACCTTCACATTGACCATGAAACACAGGAATTGCATCGGGGAAAATACAACTGTCACAATGCAGACTTAAGTACAAGAAGAGTGAATCTTACAAGAGTTTGTGTTTTGAGCGGCTCCTGGGAGACCAGTATTAGATTCCGATTCCCTAGTGCTGGTTTTACTGTGTCCCTTTGACTTTCACATTGACCATGTAACACAGAAATTGCATCAGGATTGAATAAAAGAGGCACAATGCCAACTGAATTACGAGATGAGTTAATCTTCGAAAAGTTTGTGCTATGAGCGGCTCCTGGGAGACCGTTATTAGATTCAGATGTACCAGTGCAGTTTTACTGTTTCCGTTGGACCTTCAGATTGACCCTAAAACACAGGAATTGAATCGGGATTGAATACAAAAGGCACAATGCCGACTTAAGTGCAAGAAGAGTGAATCTTCTAAGAGTTTGTAGTTTGAGCCGCTCCTGGGAGACTAGTATTAGATTCTGATGCAACAGTGCAAACATACTGTATCCCTTGGTCCTTCACAGTTACCATGAAACACAGAAATTGCATCATGATTGAATACAGAAGGCACAATGCCGACTTAAGTACAAGAAGAGTGAATCTTCTAAGAGTTTGTGGTTTGAGGGGCTCCTGGGAGACCATTATTAGATTCCGATGCATCAGTGCAGGTTTACTGTATCCCTTGGACCTTCACATTGACGATGAAAAACAGATATTGCATCGTGATATAATATAAAAGGGACAATGCAGACTTAAGTACAAGAAGAGTGAATCGCCTAAGAGATTCTGGTTTGAGCGGCTCCTGGGAGATCAGTATTAGATTCCAATGCACCAGTGCAGGTTTACTGTATCCCTTGGACCTTCACATTGACGATGAAACACAGAAATTGCATCAGGATTGTATACAAAAGGGACAATGCCGACTGAAGTACAAAAAGAGTGACTCTTCTAAGAATTTGTTGTTTGAGCGGCTCCTTGGAGACCAGTATTAGAAACCGATGCACCAAAGCAGTTTTAGTGTATCCCTTGGACATTCTCATAGACCATGAAACACAGAAATCGCATCGGGATTGAATGCAATAGGGACAATACCGGCTTATGTACAAGAAGAGTGAATCATCTAAGAGATTGTGATTTGAGCGGCTCCTCGGAGACCAGTATTAGATTCCGATGCACCAGTGAAGGTTTACTGTATCCCGTGAACTTTCACATTGACCATGAAACACAGAATTTGCATCGGGATTGAGTACAAATGGGACAATGCCGACTTAAGTACAAGAAGAGTGAATCTTCTAAGAGTTTGTGGTTTGAGCGGCTCCTGGAAGACTAGAATTAGATTGCGATGCAACAGTGCAGTTTTACTGTATCCCTTCGACCTTCACATTGACGATGAAACACAGATATTGCATCGGGATATAATACAAAAGGGACAATGCCGACTTAAGTACAAGAAGAGTGAATCCTCATAGAGTTTGTGCTTTGAGCGGCTCCTGGGAGACAAGTATTAGATTCCGATGCACCAGTGCAGGTTTACTGTATCCCTTGGATATTCACATTGACCATGGAACACCGAAATTACATTGGGATTGTACATAAAAGGGACAATGACGAATTAAGTGCAAGAAGAGGGAATATTCTAGGAGATTGTGGTTTGAGCGGCTCCTGGGAGACCAGTATTAGATTCCGATGCACCACTGCAGGTTTACTGTATCTCTTGCACCTTCACATTGTCCATGTCGTACAGAAATCGCAACGGGATACGAAGGCACAATGCCGACTTAAGTACAAGTAGAGTGAATCTTGTAAAAGTTTGTGCTTTGAGCAGCTCCTAGGAGACCAGTATTAGATTCCAATGCAGCAGTTCAGGTTCACTGTATCAATTGGACCCTCACATTGACCACGAAACACAAAAAACCTATCGGGATTGAACACAAAATACACAATGCTGACATAAGTACAATAAGAGTGAATCTTCAAAGAGTTTGTGGTTTGAGCGGGTTCTGGGACACCAGTATTACATTCCGATGCACCAGTGAAGGTTTACTGTATCCCTTGGACCTTCACATTGACGATGAAAAACAGATATTGCATCGAGATATAATATAAAAGGGACAATGCAGACTTAAGTACAAGAAGAGTGAATCGCCTAAGAGTTTCTGGTTTGAGCGGCTCCTGGGAGATCAGTATTGGATTCCAATGCACCAGTGCAGGTTTACTGTATCCCTTGGACCTTCACATTGACCATGAAACACAGGAATTGCATCGGGGAAAATACAACTGACACAATGCAGAATTAAGTACAAGAAGAGTGAATCTTACAAGAGTTTGTGTTTTGAGCGGCTCCTGGGAGACCAGTATTAGATTCCGATTCCCCAGTGCAGGTTTACTGTATCCCCTGGACCTTCACATTAACGATGAAACACAGAAATTGCATCGGGATATAACACAAAAGGGACAATCCCGGCTTAAGTGCAAGAAGAGTGAATCTTCTAAGAGTTTGTAGTTTGAGCCGCTCCTGGGAGACCAGTATCAGATTCAGATTGACCAGTGCAGGTTTACTGTATCCCATGGACCTTCACATTGACCATGAAACACAGGAATTGCATCGGGGAAAATACAACTGTCACAATGCAGAATTAAGTACAAGAAGAGTGAATCTTACAAGAGTTTGTGTTTTGAGCGGCTCCTGGGAGACCAGTATTAGATTCCGATTCCCCAGTGCAGGTTTACTGTATCCCCTGGACCTTCACATTAACGATGAAACACAGAAATTGCATCGGGATATAACACAAAAGGGACAATCCCGACTTAAGTGCAAGAAGAGTGAATCTTCTAAGAGTTTGTAGTTTGAGCCGCTCCTGGGAGACTAGTATTAGATTCTGATGCAACAGTGCAAACATACTGTATCCCTTGGTCCTTCACAGTTACCATGAAACACAGAAATTGCATCATGATTGAATACAGAAGGCACAATGCCGACTTAAGTACAAGAAGAGTGAATCTTCTAAGAGTTTGTGGTTTGTGGGGCTCCTGGGAGACCACTATTAGATTCCGATGAATCAGTGCAGGTTTGCTGTATCCCTTGGACCTTCACATTGACGATGAAAAACAGATATTGCATCGGGATGTAATATAAAAGGGACAATGCAGACTTAAGTACAAGAAGAGTGAATCGCCTAAGAGTTTCTGGTTTGGGCGGCTCCTGGGAGATCAGTATTGGATTCCAATGCACCAGTGCAGGTTTACTGTATCCCTTGGACCTTCACATTGACGATGAAACACAGAAATTGCATCAGGATTGTATACAAAAGGGACAATGCCGACTGAAGTACAAAAAGAGTGACTCTTCTAAGAATTTGTTGTTTGAGCGTCTCCTGGGAGACCAGTATTAGATTCTGATGCACCAGTGCAGGGTTACTGTATCACTTGGACCTTCACATTGACGATGAAACACAGAAATTGCATCGGTATATAATAAAAAATGGACTATGCCGACTTAAGTACAAGAAGAGTGAATCGCCTAAGAGTTTGCGGTTTGAACGGCTCCTGGAAGACTAGAATTAGATTGCGATGCAACAGTGCAGTTTTACCGTATCCCTTCGACCTTCACATTGACGATGAAACACAGATATTGCATCGGGATATAATACAAAAGGGACAATGCCGACTTAAGTACAAGAAGAGTGTATCCTCATAGAGTTTGTGCTTTGAGCGGCTCCTGGGAGACAAGTATTAGATTCCGATGCTCCAGTGCAGGTTTACTGTATCCCTTGGATATTCACATTGACGATGAAACACAGAAATGGCATCGGGATATAATACAAAAAGGACAATGCCGACTTAAGTACAAGAAGAGTGTTTCCTCATAGAGTTTGTACTTTGAGCGGCTCCTGGGAGACAAGTATTAGATTCCAATGCACCAGTGCAGGTTTACTGTATCCCCTGGACCTTCACATTAACGATGAAACACAGAAATTGCATCGGGATATAACACAATAGGGACAATCCCGACTTAAGTACAAAAAGAGTCACTCTTCTAAGAATTTGTTGTTTGAGCGGCTCCTGGGAGACCAGTATTAGAAGCCGACGCAACAAAGCAGTTTTAGTGTTTCCCTTGGACATTCACATTGACCATGAAACACAGAAATCGCATCGGGATTGAGTGCAATAGGGACAATGCAGACTTAAGTACAAGTAGAGTGAATCATCTAAGAGATTGTGATTTGTGCGGCTCCTCATAGACCAGTATTAGATTCCGATGCACCAGTGCAGGTTTACTGTATCCCGTGAACTTTCACATTGACCATGAAACACAGATTTTGCATCGGGATTGAGTACAAATGGGACAATGCCGACTTAAGTACAAGAAGAGTGAATCTTCTAACAGTTTGTGGTTTGAGCGGTTCCTGGGAGACTAGAATTAGATTCCGATGCAACAGTGCAGTTTTACTGTATCGATTCGATATTCACATTGACGATGAAACACAGATATTGCATCGGGATATAATACAAAAGGGACGATGCCGACTTAAGTACAAGATGAGTGAATCCTCATAGAGTTTGTGCTTTGAGCGGCTCCTGAGAGACCAGTATTAGATTCCGATGCACCAGTGCAGGTTTACTGTATCCCTTGGATATTCACATTGACCATGAAACACAGAAATTGCATTGGGATTGAATACAAGAGAAACAATGCCGACTTAAGTACAAGAAGATTGAATCTTCTAAGTGTTTGAGGTTCGAGCGGCTACTGGGAGACCAGTATTAGATTCCGATGCACTAGCGCAAGTTTACAGTATCCCTTGAACCTTCACATTGACCATGAAACACAGAAATTGCATCAGGATATAATACAAAAGGGACAATGCCGACTTAAGTACAAGAAGAGTAAATCTTCTAAGTGTTTGTGTTTGACCGGCTCCTGGGAGACCAGTATTAGATTCCGATGCACCAGTGCATCTTTACTGTATCCCTTGGACCTTCACATTGACCACGAAACACAGAAATTGCATCGGGATTGAATACAAAAGGGACAATACCGACTTAAGTACGAGAAGAGTGAATCTTCTAAAAGATTGTGGTTTGAGCAGCTCCTGGGAGACCAGTATTAGACTCCGATGCTCCAGTGCAGGTTTACTGTATCCCTTGGACCTGCACATTGACCATGAAACACTGAAAATACATCGGGATTGTATACAAAAGGGACAATCACGAGTTAAGTACAAGAAAAGTGAATCTTCAAAGAGTTTGTGATTTGAGCGGCTCCTGGGACACCAGTATTAGATTCAGATGGACCAGTGCAGGTTTACTGTATCCCTTGGACCTTCACATTGACCATGAAACACCGAAATTACATTGGGATTGTATACAAAAGAGACAATGACGACTTAAGTACAAGAAGAGTGAATCGTCTAGTAGATTGTGGTTTGAGCGGCTCCTGGGAGGCCAGTATTAGATTCCGATGCACAACTGCAGGTTTACTGTATCTCTTGCACCTTCACAATGACCATGTAACACAGAAATCGCTACGGGATAGAAAGGCACAATGCCGACTTATGTACAAGAAGGGTGAATCTTGTAAAAGTTTGAGGTTTTAGCGGCTCCTGGGAGACCAGCATTAGATTCCAATGCAGCAGTGCACGTTCACTGTATCAAATGGACCTTCACATTGACCATGAAACACCGAAATCCCATCGGAATTTAATACAAAAGACACAATGCTGACTTAAGTACAAGAAGAGTGAATCTTCTAGGAGTTTGTGGTTTGAGCGGGTTCTGGGAGACCAGTATTAGATTCCGATGCACCAGTGCAGGTTTACTGTATCCCATGGACCTTCACATTGACCATGAAACACAGGAATTGCATCGGGGAAAATACAACTGTCACAATGCAGACTTAAGTACAAGAAGAGTGAATCTTACAAGAGTTTGTGTTTTGAGCGGCTCCTGGGAGACCAGTATTAGATTCCGATTCCCTAGTGCTGGATTTACTGTGTCCCTTTGACTTTCACATTGACCATGTAACACAGAAATTGCATCACGATTGAATAAAAGAGGCACAATGCCAACTGAATTACGAGATGAGTTAATCTTCGAAAAGTTTGTGCTATGAGCGGCTCCTGGGAGACCGTTATTAGATTCAGATGTACCAGTGCAGTTTTACTGTTTCCGCTGGACCTTCAGATTGACCCTAAAACACAGGAATTGAATCGGGATTGAATACAAAAGGCACAATGCCGACTTAAGTGCAAGAAGAGTGAATCTTCTAAGAGTTTGTAGTTTGAGCCGCTCCTGGGAGACTAGTATTAGATTCTGATGCAACAGTGCAAACATACTGTATCCCTTGGTCCTTCACAGTTACCATGAAACACAGAAATTGCATCATGATTGAATACAGAAGGCACAATGCCGACTTAAGTACAAGAAGAGTGAATCTTCTAAGAGTTTGTGGTTTGAGGGGCTCCTGGGAGACCATTATTAGATTCCGATGCATCAGTGCAGGTTAACTGTATCCCTTGGACCTTCACATTGACGATGAAAAACAGATATTGCATCGTGATATAATATAAAAGGGACAATGCAGACTTAAGTACAAGAAGAGTGAATCGCCTAAGAGATTCTGGTTTGAGCGGCTCCTGGGAGATCAGTATTAGATTCCAATGCACCAGTGCAGGTTTACTGTATCCCTTGGACCTTCACATTGACGATGAAACACAGAAATTGCATCAGGATTGTATACAAAAGGGACAATGCCGACTGAAGTACAAAAAGAGTGACTCTTCTAAGAATTTGTTGTTTGAGCGGCTCCTTGGAGACCAGTATTAGAAACCGATGCACCAAAGCAGTTTTAGTGTATCCCTTGGACATTCTCATAGACCATGAAACACAGAAATCGCATCGGGA
This sequence comes from Schistocerca serialis cubense, assembly GCF_023864345.2. Lineage (NCBI taxonomy): Eukaryota > Metazoa > Arthropoda > Insecta > Orthoptera > Acrididae > Schistocerca > Schistocerca serialis. The sequence continues at coordinate 183,614,552 of NC_064649.1, read as the reverse complement.
TTGAATGCAATAGGGACAATACCGGCTTATGTACAAGAAGAGTGAATCATCTAAGAGATTGTGATTTGAGCGGCTCCTCGGAGACCAGTATTAGATTCCGATGCACCAGTGAAGGTTTACTGTATCCCGTGAACTTTCACATTGACCATGAAACACAGAATTTGCATCGGGATTGAGTACAAATGGGACAATGCCGACTTAAGTACAAGAAGAGTGAATCTTCTAAGAGTTTGTGGTTTGAGCGGCTCCTGGAAGACTAGAATTAGATTGCGATGCAACAGTGCAGTTTTACTGTATCCCTTCGACCTTCACATTGACGATGAAACACAGATATTGCATCGGGATATAATACAAAAGGGACAATGCCGACTTAAGTACAAGAAGAGTGAATCCTCATAGAGTTTGTGCTTTGAGCGGCTCCTGGGAGACAAGTATTAGATTCCGATGCACCAGTGCAGGTTTACTGTATCCCTTGGATATTCACATTGACCATGAAACACAGAAACTGAATTGGGATTGAATACAAGAGAAACAATGCCGACTTAAGTACAAGAAGAGTGAATCTTCTAAGAGTTTGTGGATTGAGCGGCTCCTGGGAGACCAGTATTAGATTCCGAAGCACCAGTGCAGGTTTACTGTATCCCTTGGACCTTCACATTGACGATGAAACACAGAAATGGCATCGGGATATAATATAAAATGGACAATGCCGACTTAAGTACAAGAAAAGTGAATCGCCTAAGAGTTTATGGTTTGAACGGCTCCTGGGAGACCAGTATTAGATTCCAATGCACCAGTGCAGGTTTACTGTATCCCCTGGACCTTCACATTAACGATGAAACATAGAAATTGCATCGGGATATAACACAAAAGGGACAATCCCGACTTAAGTACAAAAAGAGTCACTCTTCTAAGAATTTGTTGTTTGAGCGGCTCCTGGGAGACCAGTATTAGAAGCCGACGCACCAAAGCAGTTTTAGTGTTTCCCTTGGACATTCTCATTGACCATGAAACACAGAAATCGCATCGGGATTGAATGCAATAGGGACAATGCAGACTTAAGTACAAGTAGAGTGAATCATCTAAGAGATTGTGATTTGAGCGGCTCCTCATAGACCAGTATTAGATTCCGATGCACCAGTGCAGGTTTACTGTATCCCGTGAACTTTCACATTGACCATGAAACACAGATTTTGCATCGGGATTGAGTACATATGGGACAATGCCGACTTAAGTACAAGAAGAGTGAATCTTCTAAGAGTTTGTGGTTTGAACGGCTCCTGGGAGACTAGAATTAGATTCCGATGCAACAGTGCAGTTTTACTGTATCAATTCGACCTTCACATTGACGATGAAACACAGATATTGCATCGGGATATAATACAAAAGGGACGATGCCGACTTAAGTACAAGATGAGTGAATCCTCATAGAGTTTGTGCTTTGAGCGGCTCCTGAGAGACCAGTATTAGATTCCGATGCACCAGTGCAGGTTTACTGTATCCCTTGGATATTCACATTGACCATGAAACACAGAAATTGCATTGGGATTGAATACAAGAGAAACAATGCCGACATAAGTACAAGAAGAGTGAATCTTCTAAGTGTTTGTGCTTTGACCGGCTCCTGGGAGACCAGTATTAGATTCCGATGCACCAGTGCATCTTTACTGTATAACTTGGACCTTCACATTGACGACGAAACACAGAAATTGCATCGGGATTGAATACAAAAGGGACAATACCGACTTAAGTACGAAAAGAGTGAATCATCTAAGAGATTGTGGTTTGAGCAGCTCCTGGGAGACCAGTATTAGACTCCGCTGCTCCAGTGCAGGTTTACTGTATCCCTTGGACCTTCACATTGACCATGAAACACTGAAAATACATCGGGATTGTATACAAAATGGGAAATCACGAGTTAAGTACAAGAAAAGTGAATCTTCAAAGAGTTTATGATTTGAGCGGCTCCTGGGACACCAGTATTAGATTCAGATGGACCAGTGCAGGTTTACTGTATCCCTTGGACCTTCACATTGACCATGAAACACCGAAATTACATTGGGATTGTATACAAAAGAGACAATGCCGACTTATGTACAAGAAGGGTGAATCTTGTAAAAGTTTGAGGTTTTAGCGGCTCCTGGGAGACCAGCATTAGATTCCAATGCAGCAGTGCACGTTCACTATATCAAATGGACCTTCACATTGACCATGAAACACCGAAATCCCATCGGAATTTAATACAAAAGACACAATGCTGACTTAAGTACAAGAAGAGTGAATTTTCTAAGAGTTTGTGGTTTGAGCGGGTTCTGGGAGACCAGTATTAGATTCCGATGGACCAGTGCAGGTTTACTGTATCCCTTGGACCTTCACATTGACCATGAAACACGGAAATTGCATCGGGATTGAATACATAACGGACAATGCCGACTTAAGTACAAGAAGAGTGTATCTTCTAAAAGTTAGTGGTTTGACCGGCCCCTGGGAGACCAGAATCAGATTCAGATTGTCCAGTGCACGTTAACTGTATCCCATTGACCTTCACATTGACCATGAATCACAGAAATCGCATTTGGATTTAATACAAAAGGCACAATGCCGACATAAGGACCAGAAGAGTGAATCTTCTAAGAGTCTGTGATTTGTGCGGCTCCTAGGAGACTAGTATTAGATTCCGATGAAACAGTGGAGGTATACTGTATCACTTGGTCCTTCACAGTTACCATGAAACAAAGAAATTGCATCGGGATTGAATAAAGAAGGCACAATGCCGACATAAGTTCAAGAAGAGTGAATCTTCTAAGATTTTGTGGTTTGAGCGGCTCCTGGGAGACCAATATTAGATCCCGATGCACCAAAGCAGGTTTACTGTATCCCTTGGACCTACACATTGACGATGAAACACAGAAATTGCATCGGGATATAATGTAAAAGGGACAATGCCGACTTAAGTACAAGAAGAGTGAAACGCCTAAGAGTTTGTGGTTTGAGCGGCTCCTGGGTGACCAGTATTAGATTCCAATGCACCAGTGCAGGTTTACTGTATCCCTTGGACCTACACATTGACGATGAAACACAGGAATTGCATTGGGATATAATACAAATGGGACAATGCCAACTTAAGTACAAAAAGAGTGACTCTTCTAAGAATTTGTTGTTTGAGCGGCTCCTGGGAGACCAGCATTAGATTCCGGTGCCCCAGTGCTGGTTTACTGTATCCCTTGAACCTTCACATTGACCATGAAACACAGAAATCGCTTTGGGATTGAATACAAAAGGGACCATGCCGACATAAGGACAAGAAGAGTGAATCTTCTAAGAGTTAGTGCTTTGAGCGGCTCCTGGGAGACCAGTATTAGAAACCGATGCACCAAAGCAGTAGTAGTGTATCCCTTGGACATTCACATTGACCATGAAACACAGAAATTGCATCGGGATTGAATGCAATAGGGACAATGCCAACTTAAGTACAAGAAGAGTGAATCATCTAAGAGAATGTGATTTGTCCGGCTCCTCGGAGACCAGTATTAGATTCTGATGCCCCAGTGCAGGTTTACTGTATTCCGTGAACTTTCACATTGACCATGAAACACAGAATTTGCATCGGGATTGAGTACAAATGGGACAATGCCGACTTAAGTACAAGAAGAGTAAATCTTCTAAGAGTTTGTGGTTTGAGCGGCTCCTGGGAGACCAGCATTAGAACCCGATGCACCAGTGCAGGTTTACTGTATCCCTTGGACCTTCACATTGACGAAGAAACAGAGAAATGGCATCGGGATATATTATAAAAGGGACAATGGCGACTTAAGTCAAGATGAGTGAATCGCCTAAGAGTTTGTGATTTGAGCGGCTCCTGGGAGACCAGTATAAGATTCAGATGCAGCAGTGCAGGTTTACTGTATCCCTTGGACCTTCACATTGACCATGAAACACCGAAATTACATTGGGATTGTATACAAAAGAGACAATGACGGCTTATGTACAAGAAGAGTGTATCGTCTAGCAGATTGTGGTTTGAGCGGCTCCTGGGAGGCCAGTATTAGATTCCGATGCACCACTGCAGGTTTACTGTATCTCTTGCACCCTCACATTGTCCATGTAACACAGAAATTGCAACGGGATAGAAAGGCACAATGCCGACTTATGTACAAGAGGGTGAATCTTGTAAAAGTTTGTGCTTTGAGCGGCTCCTGGGAGACCAGTATTGGATTCCAATGCAGCAGTGCCGGTTCACTGTATCAATTGGACCTTCACATTGACCATGAAACACCGAAATCCCATTGGGATTGAATACAAAAGACACAATGCTGACTTAAGTACAAGAAGAGTGAATCTTCTAAGAGTTTGTGGTTTGAGCGGGTTCCGGGAGACCAGTATTAGATTCCGATGCTCCAGCAAAGGTTTACTGTATCCCTTGGACCTTCACATTGACCATAAAACACAGAAATTGCATCGGGTTTGAATACATAACGGACAATGCAGAGTTAAGTACAAGATGAGTGAATCTTCTAAACGTTTGTTGCTTGTGCGGCCCCTGGGAGACCAGTATCAGATTCAGTTTGACCAGTGTAGGTTTACTGTATCCCTTGGACCTTCACATTGACCTTGAAACACAGAAATTCCATCGGGAACGAATATAAAAGGGACAATGCCGACTTAAGTACAAGAAGAGTGAATCTACTATAAGTTTGTGGTTTGAGAGGTTCCTGGGAGATCAGTATTAGATTCCGATGCACCAGTGCAGGTTCACAGTATCCCTTGACCTCCTTATTCACCGTGAATCAAAGAAATTGCATCGGGATTGAATAGAAATGGACAATGCCGACTTAAGTACAAGAAGAGTGAATCTTCTATGAGTTCGAGCTTTGAGCGACTTCTGGGAGACCAGTATTTGATTACGATGCAGCAGTGCAGGTTTATAGTTTCCCTTGGACCTTGACATTGACCTTGAAGCACAGAAATTGTATCGGAATTGAATACAAAAGGGACAATGCCGACTTAAGAAGAAGAAGAGTGAATCTTCTAAGAGTTTGTGATTTGAGCGGCTCCTGGGAGAATAGTATTAGATTCCATTCCACCAGTGCAGGTTTACTGTATCCCTTGGACCTTCACATTGACCATAAAACACAGTAATATCATCGGGATTGAATACAAAAAGGACATTGCCGACTTAAGTACAAGAAGAGTGAAACTTCTAAGAGTTCGTGCCATGGGCGAATCCTGGGAGCCTAGTATTAGATTCCGATGAACCAGTGCAGGATTACTGTATCCTTTGGACCTTCACATTGACCATGAAACACAGAAATTGCATCGGGATTGAATACAAATGTGAGAATGTCCACTTAAGTACTAGAAGAGCGAATCTTCGAAGAGTTTGTGATTTGAGCGGCTCCTGGGAGACCAGTATTAGATTACGATGCACCTATGGAAGTTTACTGTATCCCTTGGACCTTCACATTGAGCATGAAACATAGAAATCGCAACGGGATAGAATACAAAAGGCACAATGACGACTTAAGTACGAGAAGAGTGAATCTTGTAAGAGTTCGTGCTTCGAACGGCTTGTGCAAGACCAGTGTTAGATTCCGATGCACCAGTGCAGGTTTACTGTATTTATTGGCCCTTCACATTGACGATGAAACACAGAAATTGCATCGGGACTGAATACAAAAGGGGCAATGCCGACTTAAGTACAAGAAGAGTTAAACTTCTAAGAGTTTTTGCTTTGAGCGCCTCCTGGGAGACCAGTATTAGATTCCGATGCACCAGTGCAGGTTTACTGTATCCCTTGGACCTTCACATTGACCATGAAACACAGAAATTGCATCGGGATTAAATAAAAAAGGGACAATGCCGACTTAAGTACAGGAAGAGTGAATTTACTAAGTGTGTATGGTTTGAGCGGCTCCTGGGAGACCAGTATTAGATTCCGATGCACCAGTGCAGGTTTACTGTATCCCTTGCCCTTTACAATGACCATGATACACAGAAATTAAATCGGGATTGAATACAAATGGGCAATGCTGACATAAGTACAAGAAGAGTGAATCTTTTAAGAGTTTGTGCTTTGAGCGCCTCCTGGGAGACCAGTATTAGATTCCGATGCACCAGTGCAGGTTTCCTGTATCCCATAGACCTTCACATTGACCATTAAACATAGAAATGACATAGCGATTAAATACAAAATGGACAATGCCGACTTATGTGCAAGAAGAGTGAATCTTCCAAGCGGTTGTGCTTTAAGCGACTCCTGGGAGAGCAGTATTAGAATCCGATGCACCAGTGCAGGTTTACTGTATCCCTTGGACCTTCACATTGATCGTGAATCACAGAAATTGCATCGGGATTGAATACAAAAGTGATAATGCCGACTTAAGTACAAGAAGAGTGAATCTTCTAAGAGTTTGTTATTTGGGCGGCTCCCGGGAGACCAGTATTAGATTCCGATCTACCAGTGCATTTGTACTGAATCCCTTGGACCTTCACATTGACCATGGAACACAGATAATGCATTGGGATTGAATACAAAAGGGACAATGCCGACTTAAGTGCAAGAAGAGTGAATCATCTAAGAGTTTGTGATTTGAGCGTCTCCTGGAAGACCATTATTAGATTCCGGTACACCAGTGCTGGTTTACTGTATCCCCTGGACTATCCCATTCACCATGAAACACAGAAATAGCAACGGGATAGAATACAAAAGGCACAATGACGACTTAAGTACGAGAAGAGTGAATCTTGTAAGAGTTCGTGCTTCGAACGGCTTGTGCAAGACCAGTGTTAGATTCCGATGCACCAGTGCAGGTTTACTGTATTTATTGGCCCTTCACATTGACGATGAAACACAGAAATTGCATCGGGACTGAATACAAAAGGGGCAATGCCGACTTAAGTACAAGAAGAGTTAAACTTCTAAGAGTTTGTGCTTTGAGCGCCTCCTGGAAGACCAGTATTAAATTCCGATACACCAGTTCAGGTTTACTGCATCCCTTGTACCTTCACATTGACCATGAAACACAGAAATTGCATCGGGATTGAATAAAAAATGGACAACGCCGACTTAAGTACAAAAAGAGTGAATCATCTAAGAGTTTGTGATTTGAGCGTCTCCTGGAAGACCATTATTAGATTCCGGTACACCAGTGCTGGTTTACTGTATCCCCTGGACTATCCCATTCACCATGAAACACAGAAATAGCATCGGGACTGAATACAAAAGGGGCAACGCCGACTTGAGTACAAGAAGAGTGAATCTACTATGAGTTGTGGTTTGAGCGGCTCCTGGAAGACCAGTACTAGATTCAGATGCACCAACGCTGGTATTCTGTATCCCTTGGACCTTCACATTGACCATCAAACACAGAAATTGCATCGGGATTGAATACAAATGGACAATGCCGACTTATGTACACGAAGAGGGAATCTTCTTAGAGTTTTTGCTTTGAACGGCTCCAGGGAGACCAGTATTAGATTCCGATGTGCCAGTGCAGGTTTACTGTATCCCTTGAAACAGCACGTTGACCATGAAACACAGAAATGGCTCGGGATTGAATACAAAAGGGACAATGCCGAATTAAGTACAAGAAGAGTGAATCTTCTAAGAATGTAAGGTTTGAGCGGCTCCTGGGAGACCAGTATTAGATTCCGATTCACCAGTGCAGGTTTACTGTATCCCTTGGACCTTCACATTGACCAGGAAACACAAAATTGCATTGGGATTGAATACAAATGGACATTGCCGACTTATGTACAGGAAAAGTGAAACTTCCTAGAGTTTATGCTTTGAACGGCTCCAGGGAGACCAGCATTAGAATCCGATTCGCCAGTGCAGGTTTACTGTATCCCTTGAAACACCACATTGACCATGAAATACAGAAATTGCTTCGGGATTGAATACAAAAGGCCAATGCTGACTTAAGTACAAGAAGAGTGAATCTTCTAAGAGGTTGTGGTTTGAGCGGCTCCTGATAGACTAGTAATAGAATCCGATGCACCCGTGCAGGCTTACTGTATACCGTGGACCTTCACATTGACCATGGAACACAGAAATTGCATCGGGATTGAATACAAAAGGGACCATGCCGACTTAAGTACAAGAAGAGTGAATCTTCTAAGAGTTTGTGGTTTGAGCGGCTCCTCGGACACCAGTATTAGATTCCGATGCACCAGTGCAGGTTTACTGTATCCCTTGGAACTTCACGTTGACCATGAAACACATAAATTGCATCGGGATTGTAACCAAAGAGACAATGCCTACTTAAGTACAGGAAGAGTGAATCGTCTAAGAATATGTGGTTTGAGAAGCCACTGGGAGACCAGTATTAGATTCCGATGCACCAGTGCAGTTTTACTGTATCCCTTGGACCTTCACATTGACCATGAGACACAGAAATTGTATCGCGATTGATTACAAAAGGGACAATGCCGACTTAAGTAAAAGAAGAGTGAATGTTCTAAGAGTTTGCGTTTTTTCTGTCTCCTTGGAAGCCAGTATTAGATTCCGATTCACCAGTGCAGGTTTACTGTATCCCTTGGACCTTCACATTGACCATGAAACACAGAGATTGCATCGTGATTAAATACAAAAAAGACAATGCAGACTTAAGTACAAGAAGAGTGAATCTACAATGAGTTGTGGTTTGAGCGGCTCCTGGAAGACCAGTACTAGATTGAGATGCACCATCGCAGGTTTTCTGTATCCCTTGGACCTTCACATTGATCATGAAACACAGAAATTGCATCAGGATTGAATACAAATGGACAATGCCGACATATGTACATGAAGAGTGAATCTTCTTAGAGTTTATGCTTTGAACGAATCCAGGGAGACCAGTGTTAGATTCCGATGCACCAGTGCAGGTTTACTGTATCTCATTTACCATCACATTGACCATGAAACACAGGAATTGCATCGGGATTAAATACAAAAGGGACAATGCCAACTTAAGGACAAGAGGAGTGAACCGTCTAGGAGTTTGTGGTTTGAGCGGCTCCTGGGAGACCAGTATTAGATTCCGATGCATCAGTGCAGGTTTACTGTATCCCTTGGACCTTCACATTGACCATGAAACACAGAAATTGCAACGGGATTGGATACAAATGGACAATGTCGACTTATGTACAGGATGAGTGAATCTTCTTCGAGTTTATGTATTGAACGGCTCCTGGGAGACCAGTATTAGATCCCGATGCACCAGTGCAGGTTTACTGTATCCCTTGAACCACCACATCGGCCATGAAACACAGAAATCGCAACGGGATGGGATACAAACGGCACAATGCCGACTTAAGCACTAGTGGAGGGAATCTTCTAAGAGTCTGTGGTTTGAGCGGCTCCTCGGAGACCAGTATTAGACTTCGATGCACCAGTCAAGGTTTACTGTATTCCTTGGAATCTCACATTGACCATGAAACACAGATATTGCATCGGGATTGAATACCAAAGGAACAATGCCGACTTAAGTACAGTAGGAGTGAATCTTCTAAAAATTTGTGGTTTGAGGGGCTCCTGGAAGACCAGTATTAGATTCCGATGCACCAGTGCAGGTTTACTGTATCCTTTGACCTTCCCATTGACCATGAAACATAGAACTTGCATCGGGATTGAATACAAAAGGGACAATGCCGATTTAAGTACAAGAAGAGTGAGTCTCATAAGAGTTTGTGATTTGAGCGGCTCCTGAGAAACCAGTGTTAGATTCCGATGCACCAGTGCAGGTTTACTGTATCCATTGGACCTTCACATTGACCATGAAACACAGAAATTGCATCGGGACTAAATACAAGAGGGACAATAACGACTTAAGTACAAGAAGAGTGAATCTTCTAAAAGTTCTTGATTTGAGCGTCTCCCGGGACACCAGTATTAGATTTCGATGCACCAGTGGAGGTTTACTGTATCCCTTGGACCTTCACGTTGACCATGAAACACAGAAATCGCAACGGGATGGAATAAAAAAGGCACATTGCCGACTTAAGTACAAGAAGAGTGAATCTTCTTAGAGATCGAGCTTTGAGCGGCTCCTGGGAGACCAGTATTACATTCCGATGCACCAGTGCAGGTTTACTGTACCCCTTGGACCTTCACATTGACCATGAAATACAGAAATTGCATCGCCATTGAATGCAAAAGTGACAATGCCTACTTAAGGAAAAGATGAATGAATCGTCTAAGAGATTGTGCTTTGAGCGGCTCCTGGGAGACCAATTTTAGATTCAGATGCACCAGTGCAGGTTTACTGTATCCCTTGGACCTTCCCATTAACCATGAAACTCACAAATTGTATTGGGATTGAATGCTAGAGGTACAATGCGGACCTAAGTACAAGAAGAGTGAATCTCCTAAGAGGTTGTGATTTGAGCGCCTACTGGGAGACCAGTATTAGATTCCGATGCACCAGTGCAGGTTTACTGTATCCATTGGACCTTCACATTAACCATGAAACACAGAAATCGCAACAGGATAGGATACAAAATGCACAATGACGACATAAGTACGAGAAGAGGGAATCTTCTAAGAGTTCATGCTTGAGCGGCTTCTGGAAGACCAGTATTAGATTCCGATGCACCAGTGCAGGTTTACTGTATTTATTGGACCTTCACATTGATCATGATACACAGAAATTGCGTCGGGACGGAATACAAAAGGGACAATGCCGACTTAACTACAAGAAGAGTGAATCTTCTAAGAGTTTGTGATTAGAGCGGCTCCCGGGACTACAGTATTACATTTCGATGCACCAGTGCAGGTTTACTGCATCCCTTGGACCTTCACGTTGACCATGAAACACAGAAATCGCAATGGGATAGAATAAAAAAGGCACATTGCCGAGTTAAGTACGAGAAGATTGAATCTTCTAAGAGATCGTGCTTTGAGCGGCTCCTGGGAGACCAGTATTAGATTCCGATGCACCAGTGCAGGTTTACTGTACCCTTGGACCTTCACATTGACCATGAAATACAGAAATTGCATCGGCATTGAATGAAAAAGGGACAATGCCGACTTAAGAAAAAGAAGAATGAATCTTCTAAGAGATTGTGGTTTGAGCGGCTCCTGGGAGACCCGTCTTAGATTTCGATGCACCAGTGCAGGTTTACTGTATCCCTTGGACCTTTCCATTGACCATGAAACACAGAAATTGCATCGGGATTGAATACTAAAAGTACAATGCCGACCTAAGTACAAGAAGAGTGAATCTCCTAAGCGGTTGAGATTTGAGCGACTACTGGGGGACCAGTATTAGATTCCGATGCACCAGTGCTGGTTTACTGTATCCATTGGACCATCACATTGACCATGAAACACAGAAATAGCATCGGGATTGAATACAAAAGGGGCAATGCCGACTTAAGTACAAGAAGAGTCAATTTTCTAAGTGTTTGTGCTTTGAGTGGCTCCTGGGAGATCAGTATTAGATTCCGATGCACCAGTACAGGTTTACTGTATCACTTGGACCTTCACATTGACCATGAAACAAAGAAATAGCATCGTGATTGAATACATAAGGGAAAATGTCGACTTAAGTACAAGAAGAGTGAATCTACTATGAGTTTGTGGTTTGAGCGGCTCCTGGAAGACCAGTATTAGATTCCGATGCAGGAGTGCAGGTTTACTGTATCGCTTGGACCTTCACATTGACCATGAAATACAGAAATTGCATCGCCATTGAATGCAAAAGTGACAATGCCTACTTAAGGAAAAGATGAATGAATCGTCTAAGAGATTGTGCTTTGAGCGGCTCCTGGGAGACCAATTTTAGATTCAGATGCACCAGTGCAGGTTTACTGTATCCCTTGGACCTTCCCATTAACCATGAAACTCACAAATTGTATTGGGATTGATTGCTAGAGGTACAATGCGGACCTAAGTACAAGAAGAGTGAATCTCCTAAGCGGTTGAGATTTGAGCGACTACTGGGGGACCAGTATTAGATTCCGATGCACCAGTGCTGGTTTACTGTATCCATTGGACCATCACATTGACCATGAAACACAGAAATAGCATCGGGATTGAATACAAAAATGGCAATGCCGACTTAAGTACAAGAAGAGTCAATTTTCTAAGTGTTTGTGCTTTGAGTGGCTCCTGGGAGACCAGTATTAGATTCCGATGCACCAGTACAGGTTTACTGTATCACTTGGACCTTCACATTGACCATGAAACAAAGAAATAGCATCGTGATTGAATACATAAGGGAAAATGTCGACTTAAGTACAAGAAGAGTGAATCTACTATGAGTTTGTGGTTTGAGCGGCTCCTGGAAGACCAGTATTAGATTCCAATGCACCAGTGCAGGTTTACTGTTTCCCTTGGACATTAACATTGACCATGAAACACAGAAATTGCTTCGGGATTGAATACAAGTGGACAATGCGGAATTAAGTACAAGAAGAGTGAATCTTCTAAGAGTTTGTGCATTGAGCGGCTCCTGGGAGACCCGTATTAAATTCCGATACACCAGTGCAGGTTTACTGTATCCCTTGGACCTTCACATTTACCATGAAGCCAGAAATCGAAAATAGAATACAAAAGGCACATTGCCGACTTAAGTACAGAAAGAGGGAATCTTCTAAGAGTTCGTGCCTTGTGCTGCTCCTGGGAGACCAGTATTAGATTCCGATGCACCAGTGCAGGTTTACTGTATCCCTTGGAGCGTCACATTGACCATGAAACACAGTAATTGCATCGGCATTGAATGCAAAAGGGACAATGCCGACTTAAGAACAAGAAAAGTGAATCTTCTAAGAGTTTGTGCTTTGAACTGCTCCTGGGAGACCAGTAGTAGATTCCGAAGCACCGGTGCAGGTTTACTGTATCCCTTGGATCTTCGCATTGACCATGAAACACAGAAATTTCATTGGGATTGAATACAAAAGCGACAATGCCGACTTAAGTACGAGAACAGTGAATCTTCTAAGAGTTTGTGGTTTGAGCGGCTCCTGGGGGACGAGTAACAGATTACGATGCACCAGTGCAGGTTTGCTGTATCCCTTATACGTTCACATTGACCATGAAACACTGAAATAGCTTCGGGATTGAATACAAAAGGGTCAATGCCGACTTAAGTACAAGAAGAGTGAATCTACTGTGAGTTTGTGGTTTGAGCGGCTCCTGTGAAACCAGTATTAGATTCTGGTGCACCAGTGCAGGTTTACTGTATCCTTTGGACATTAACATTGACCATGAAACACAGAAATTGCATTGAGATTGAATACAAGTGGACAATGCGGAATTAAGTACAAGAAGAGTGAATCTTCTAAGAGTTTGTGCATTGAGCGGCCCCTGGGAGACCAGTATTAAATTCCGATACACCGGTGGAGGTTTATTGTATCCCTTGGACTTTCACATTGACCATGAAAGACAGAAATCGCAAATAGAATACAAAACGCACATTGCCGACTTAAGTACAGAAAGAGTGAATCTTCTAAGAGTTCGTTCCTTGAGCTGCTCCTGGGAGACCAGTATTAGATTCCGATGCACCAGTGCAGGTTTACTGTATCCCTTGACCGTCACATGGACCATGAAACACAGTAATTGCATCGGCATTGAATGCAAAAGGGACAATGCCGACTTAAGAACAAGAAGAGTGAATCTTCTAAGAGTTTGTGCTTTGAACGGCTCCTGGGAGACCAGTAGTAGATTCCGAAGCACCGGTGCAGGTTTACTGTATCTCTTGGATCTTCGCATTGACCATGAAACACAGAAATTTCATTGGTCCCTTTGGACCTTCACATTGACCACGAAACACCGAAATTAATCGGGATTGAGAACAAAAGGCATAATGCCGGCTTAAGTACAAGAAGAGTGAATCCTCTAAGAGTTTCTGGTTTGAGCGGCTCCTGGAGACCAGTATTAGATTCCGGTGCCCCAGTGCAGGATTACTGTGCCCCTTAGACCTCCACATTGACCATGAAAAACAGAAATTACATCGGAATTGAATACAAAAATGACAATGCTGCCTTAAGTACAAGATGAGTGAATCTTCTATCAGTTTGTGGTTTTAGCGGCTCCTGGGAGGACAATATTAGATTCCGATGCGCCAGTGCAGGTTTACTGTATCCCTTGGACCCTCACATTGACCATGGAACACAGAAATCGCAACGGGATAGAACACAAAAGGCACAATGCCGACGTAAGTACAAGAAGAGTGAATCTTCTAAGAGTTTGTGCAATAAGCGTCTCCTGGGAGACCAGTAATAGATTCCGATGCACCAGCGCAATTTTACTGTATCCCTTGCACCCTCACATTGACCATGAAACACAGAAATCGCAACGGTATTGAATACAATTGGCAGAAAGCCGACTGAAGTACAAGAAGCGTGAATCTTTTAAGAGTGTGTTGTTTGAGCGGCTCCTGGGAGACCTGTATTAGATTCCGACGCACCAGTGCAGAAATTACTGTATCCCTTGGACCTTCCCATTGACCATGAAACACAGAATTTGCATCGGGATTGAATACAAATGGGACAATGCTGATGTAAGTACAAGACGAGTGAATCCTCGAAGAGTTTGTGGTTTGAGCGGCTCCTGGTAGACCAGTATTAGATTCCGATGCAGCAGTACAGTTTGTATCTTTTGGACCTTCACAGTGACCATGAACCACATAAGTTGCATCGGGATTGATTACAAAAGGCAAAATGACGACTTAAGTACGAGAAGAGTGAATCTTCTAAGAGGTTGTGATTTGAGCGGCTCCTCTGAGAACAGTATTAGATTCCGATGCGCCTGTGCAGGGAGACTGTATTCCTTGGACCATCACATTGACCATGAAACACCGAAATTACATCTGGATTGTATACAAAAGAGACAATGAGGACTTAAGTACAAGAAGAGAGAATCTTCTAAGAGTTGGCGGTTTGAGCGGCTCCTGGGAGGCCAGTATTATATTCCGATGCACCACTGCAGGTTTACTGTATCCCTTGGACCTTCACATTGCCCATGAAACACAGAAATCGCAACGGGATAGAATACAAAATGCACAATGCCTACTTAAGTACAAGAAGAGTGAATCTTGTAAGAGTTTGTGCTTTGAGCGGCTCCTGGGAGACCAATACTACATCCGATGCTCGATGCCAGTAATTTCTATCACCAGGAAACACAGACTTTGCATCGGGATTGAATAGAAAAGGGACAATGCCGACTTAACTACAAGAGGAGTGAGTCTTCTAAAGGTTTGTAGTTTGAACGGCTCGTGGGAGACCAGTATTACATTCCGATGCACCAGTGCAGGTGTAGTGTGTCCCTTTGACCTTTACATTGACCATGAAACACAGAAATCGCTATGGGATAGAATACAAAAATCACAATGACGACTTAAGTACAAGAAGAGTGAATCTTCTTATAGTTGGCGCTTTGAGCGGCTCCTGGGAGACTAGTATTAGATTCTGATGCACCAGTGCAAGTTTACTGTATCCGTTGGATCTTCACATTGACCATGAAACATAGATATTGCATCGGGATTGTATACAAAAGGGACAAAGCCGACATAAGTACAAGAAGAGTGAATCTTCTAAGATTTTCTGCTATGTGCGGCTCCTGGGTGACCAGTATTAGATACCGATGCAGGAGTGCAGGTTTACTGTATCAATTGGACATTCACATTGACCATGAATTACCGAAATCCCATCGGGATTGAATACAAAAGACACAATGCCTACTTAAGTACAAGATCAGTGAATCTTCTAAGACTTTGTAATTTGAGCGGCTCCTGGGGGACCAGTATTAGATTCGGATGCACCAGTGCAGGTTTACTGTATCGCTTGGGCCTACACATTGACCATGAAACGCAGAAATTACATCGGGATATAATACAAGAGGGACAATGGCGACTTAAGCACAAGAAGAGTGTATCTTCTAAATGTTGTTGGTTTGAGCAGGTCCTGCGAGACTAGTATTACATTCCGATGCACCAGTGCAGGGTTTCTGTATAACTTGGACCTTCACATTGACCATGAAACACAGAAATTACATCGGGATATAATACAAAAGGGACAATGCACACTTAAGAACAAGAAGAGTGAATCTTCTAAGAGTTTGTGGTTTGAGCGGCTCCTGGGAGACCAGTATTAGATTCTGATGCATCAGTGCTCGTTTAGTGTATCCCTTGGATATTCACATTGACCATGAAACACAGGAATCGCATCGGGATTGAATACAAAAGGCACAATGCCGACTTAAGTACAAGAAGATTGAATCTTCCAACAGTTTGTGTTTTAAGCGGCTCCTGGGAGACCAGTATTAGATTCCGATGCACCAGTGCAGGTTTACTGTATCCCTTGACCATTCACATTGACCATGAAACACAGAATTTGCATAGGGATTAAATACAAATTGGACAATGCTGACTTAAGTACAAGAACAGTCACACTTCTAAGAGTTTAGGTTTGAGCGGCTCCTGGGAGACCAGTATTAGATTCCGATGCACCAGTGCAGTTTTACTGTATCGTTTGGACCTTCACAGTGACCATGAAACACGTAAGTTGCATCGGGATTGATTACAAAAGGGACAATGCCGACTTAAGTACGAGAAGAGTGAACCTTCTAAGAGGTTGTGATTTGAGCGGCTCCTGGGAGACCAGTATTAGATTCCGATGCACCAGTGCAGGTTTACTGTATCCCTTGGACCTTCAAATTGACCATGAAACACCGAAAGTACATCTGGATTGTATACAAAAGAGACAATGACGACTTAAGTACAAGAAGAGAGAATCTTCTAAGTGTTAGCGGTATGAGCGGCTCCTGGGAGGCCAGTATTAGATTCCGATGCACCACTGCAGGTTTACTGTATCCCGTGGACCTTCACATCGCCCATGAAACACAGAAATCTAAACGGGATAGAGTACAAAAGGCACAATACCGACTTAAGTACAAGAAGAGATAATCTTGTAAGAGTTTGTGCTTTGAGCGGCTTTTGGGAGACCAGTATTAGATTCCGATGCAACAGTGCCGGTTTACTGTATCAATTGGACCTGCACATTGACCATGAAACAGAGAAATCGCATAGGGATTGAATACATAAGACACAATGCCTACTTAAGTACAAGAAGAGTGAATCTTCTAAGAGTTTGTGGTTGAGCGGCTCCTGGGAGACCAGTATTAGAATCCGATGCACCAGTGCACGTTTAGTGTATCCCTTGGATATTCACATTGACCATGAAATACAGGAATCGCATCGGGATTGAATACAAAAGAGACAATGCCGACATAAGTACAAGAAGAGTGAATCTTCTCGGAGTTTGTGTCTTGCGCGGCTCCTGGGAGACCAGTATAAGATTCCAATGCACCAGTGCATGTTTACAGTATCTTTTGGAACTTCACAGTGACCATGAAACACATAAGTTGCATCGGGATTGATTCTAAAAGGACAATGCCGACTAAAGTACGAGAAGAGTGAATCTTCTAAGAGGTTGTGATTTGAGCGGCTCCTTTGAGACCAGTATGGGGTTCCGATGCACCAGTGCAAGATGACTCTTCCCCTTGGACCTTCACATTGTCCATGATACACCGAAATTACATCGTGATTGTATAGAAAAGAAAGAATGACGACTTAAGTACAAGAAGAGACAATCTTCTAAGAGTTTGCGGTTTGAGCGGTTCCTGGGAGGCCAGTATTAGATTCCGATGCACCACTGCAGGTTTACTGTATCCCTTGGACCTTCACATTGCCGTAGAAACACAGAAGTCGCAACGGGATAGAATACAAAAGGCACAATGCCTTCTTAAGTACAAGAAGAGTGTATCTTGTAAGGGTTTGTGGTTTGAGCGGCTCCAGGGAGACGAGTATTAGATTCCGATTCACCAGTGCCAGTATGCTCTATCCCTTGGACCTTAACATTCACCAGGAAACACAGACTTTGCATCGGGATTGAATACAAAAGGGACAATGCTAACTTAACTACAGTAGGAGTGAGTCTTCTAATTGTTTGTAATTTGAGCGGTTCCTGGGAGACCATTATTAGATTCCGATGCACCAGTGCAGGTTTACTCTATCCCTTGGACCTTCAAACTGACCATGAAACACAGAAATTGTATCGGGATTGAATACAAAAGGGACAATGCCGACTTAAGTACGAGAAGAGCGAATCTTATTAGAGATTGTGATTCGAACGGCTCCTGGAGACCAGTATTAAATTCGGATGCACCAGTGCAGTTTTACTGTATCCCTTGGACCTTTACAGTCACCATGAAACACAGAAATTGCATCGGGAGAGAATACAGAAGTCATAATGCCGACGAAAGTATAAGAGGAATTAATCTTCCAAGAATTTGTAGTTTGAGCGGCTCCTGGGAGACCAGTATTAGATTCCGATGCACCAGTGCAGGTTTACTGTATCCCTTGGACCTTCTGATTGACCATGAAACACAGAAATTGCATTGGGATTGAATGCAAAAGCACAATGCTGACTTAAGTACAAGAAGAGTGAATCTTCTAACAGTTTATGGTTTGAGCGGCTCCTGGGAGTCCAGTATTAGATTCCGATGCACATGTTGAGAATTTACTGTATCCCTTGGAACTTCACATTGACCATGAAGCACAGAAATCGCATCGGGATTGAATACAAAAGGCACAATGCCGACATAAGTACAAGAAGAATTAATCTTTTAAGGGTTTGTGGTTAGAACGGCCCTGGGAGACCAGTATTAGATTCCGATGCACCAGTGCAGTTTTACTGTATCCCTTGGATCTTCACATTGACCATGAAACACAGAAATTGCATCGGGATTGAATATGAAAGGGACAATGCCTACTTAAGTACAAGAAGGGTGAATCTTCTAAGAGTGTGTTGTATGATCGGCTCCTGGGACATCAGTATTGGATTCCGATGCCCCAGTGCTGGTTTACTGTATCACTTGGACCTTCACATTGACCATGAAACGCTAAAATCGCATTGGGATTGAATACAAGAGGCACAATGCTGACATACGGACAAGAAGAGTGAATCTTCTATGAGTTAGTCCTTTGAGCGGCTCCTGGGAGACTAGTACTAAATTCTGATGCTACAGTGCACTTTTACTGTATCCCTTGGACCTTCACATTGACCAAGAAACACAGAAATCGTATTGGGATTGATTACAAAAGACACAATGAAGACTTAAGTACAAGAAGAGTGAATCTTCTTAGAATTTGTGGTTTGAGGGGCTCCTGGGAGACCAGTATTAGATTCCGATGCACCATTGAAGGTTTACTGTATCCCTTGGACCTTCACATTGACGATGAAACACAGAAATTGCATCGGGATGTAATACAAAAGGGACAATGATAACTTAAGTACAGGAAGAGTGAATCTTCTTAGAGTTTGTGGTTTGAGCGGTTCCTGGGAGACCAGTATTAGATTCCGATGCAGCAGTGCAGGTTGACTGTATCCCTTGGCCATCCACATTGACCATGAAACACAGAAATTGCATCGGGATTGAATACAAAAGGGAGAATGCCGACTTAAGTACGAGAAGGGTGAATCTTCTAAGAGATTTTGGTATGAGCGGCACCTGCGATACCAGTATTAGATTCTGATACACCAGTGCAGGTTTACCGTATCCCTTGGACCTTCACATTGACCATGAAACACCGAAATTACATCGGGATTGTATACAAAAGGGATAATGACAACTTAACTACAAGAAGAGTGAATCTGCGAAGAATTTGTGGATTGTGCGGTTCCTGGTAGACCAGTATTAGATGCCGTTGCACCAGTGCTGGTTTACTGTAACCCGTGGACCTTCACATTGACCATGAAACACAGAAATTGCATCGGGATTGAATAGAAAAGGGACAATGCCAACTTAAGTACAAGAAGAGTGAATTTTCTAAGTGTTTGTGTTTTGAGCTTCTGCTGGGAGACCAGTATTAGATTCCGATGCACTAGTGCAGGTTTACTATATCCCTTGGACCATCACATTGACCATGAAACACAGAGATTGCATCAGGATATAATACAAAAGGGACAATGCCGGCTTAAGTACAAGATGAGAGAATATTCTAAGAGTTTGTGGTTTGTGGGGCCCCTGGGAGACCAGTATTTGATTCCGATGCACCAGTGCAGAATTTACTGTATCCCTTGAACCTTCAAATTGACCATGAAACACAGAAATCGCAATGGGATTGAATGCATAACGGTCAATGCCGACTTAAGGGCAAGAAGAGTGAATACTCTAAGTGTTTGTGCTTTGAGCATCTCCTGGGAGACCAGTATTAGATTCCGATGCACCAGTGCCTGTTTACTGTATCCCTTGCACCTTCGCATTGACCATCAAACACAGAAATTGCATCAGGAATGAACACAAAAGGACAATGCTGACTTAAGTACATGAAGAGTGAATCTTCCTAGTGTTTGTGGTTTGGGCGGCTCCTGGCAGACCAGTATTAGATTCCGATGCACCAGTGCAGGTTTACTGTATCCCTTGGACCTTCACATTGAACATGAAACACAGAAATCGCAACGGGACAGATTACAAAAAGCACAATGCCGACTTAAGTACAAGAAGAGTGAATCCTATAAGTGTTTGTG
Organism: Schistocerca serialis cubense; assembly: GCF_023864345.2. Lineage (NCBI taxonomy): Eukaryota > Metazoa > Arthropoda > Insecta > Orthoptera > Acrididae > Schistocerca > Schistocerca serialis. The sequence continues at coordinate 183,594,041 of NC_064649.1, read as the reverse complement.
ATTTGAGCGGCTCCTGGGAGACCAGTATTAAAAACCGATGCACCAAAGCAGTTTTAGTGTATCCCTTGGACATTCATATTGACAATTAAATACAGAAATCGCATCGGGATTGAATGCAATAGGGACAATGCCGACTTAAGTAGAAGAAGAGTGAATCATCTAAGAGATTCGGATTTGAGCGGCTCCTCGGAGACCAGTATTAGATTCCGATGCACCAGTGCGGCTTTACTGTATCCCTTGGACTTTCACATTGACCATGAAACACAGAACTTGCATCGGGATTGAGTACAAATGGGACAATGCCGACCTAAGTACAAGAAGAGTGAATCTTCTAAGAGTTTGTGCTTTGAACGGCTCCAGGTAGACCAGCATTAGATTACAATGCACCAGTGCAGGTTTACTGTATCCATTGGAACTTCACATTGACCATGAAACACAGAAATTGCATCGGGATTGAATACAAAAGGGAGAATGACGACTTAAGTACGAGAAGGGTGAATCTTCTAAGAGATTTTGGTTTGAGCAGCACCTGGGATACCAGTATTAGATTCCGATACACCAGTGCAGGTTTTCCGTATCCCTTGGACCTTCACATTGACCATGAAACACCGAAATTACATCGGGATTGTATACAAAGCGGATAATGACGACTTAACTACAAGAAGAGTGAATCTTCGAAGAGTTTGTGGTTTGTGCGGCTCCTGGGAGACCAGTATTAGATGCCGTTGCACCAGTGCTGGTTTACTGTAACCCGTGGACCTTCACATTGACCATGAAACACAGAAATTGCATCGGGATTGGGTAGAAAAGGGACAATGCCAACTTAAGTACAAGAAGAGTGAATCTTCTAAGTGTTTGTGTTTTGAGCTTCTGCTGGGAGACCAGTATTAGATTCTGATGCACTAGTGCAGGTTTACTGTATCCCTTGGACCTTCACATTGACCATGAAACACAGAAACTGCATCAGGATATAATACAAAAGGGACAATGCCGGCTTAAGTACAAGATGAGTGAATCTTCTAAGAGTTTGTGGTTTGAGGGGCCCCTGGGAGACCAGTGTTTGATTCCGATGCACCAGTGCAGAATTTACTGTATCCCTTGAACCTTCACATTGACCATGAAACACAGAAATCGCAATGGGATTGAATACATAACGGACAATGCCGACTTAAGGGCAAGAAGAGTGAATACTGTAAGTGTTTGTGCTTTGAGCATCTCCTGGGAGACCAGTATTAGATTCCGATGCACCAGTGCCTGTTTACTGTATCCCTTGCACCTTCACATTGACCATCAAACACAGAAATTGCATCGGGAATGAACACAAAAGGACAATGCCGACTTAAGTACATGAAGAGTGAATCTTCTAAGTGTTTGTGGTTTGAGCGGCTCCTGGGAGACCAATATTAGATTCAGATGCACCAGTGCCGGTTTACTGTATCCCTTGCACCTTCACATTGACCATCAAACACAGATATTGCATCGGGAATGAATACAAAAGGACAATACCGACTTAAGTACATGAAGAGTGAATCTTCTAAGTGTTTGTGGTTTGAGCGGCTCCTGGCAGACCACTATTAGATTCCGATGCACCAGTGCAGGATTACTGTATCCCTTGGACCTTCACATTGATCATGAAACAAAGAAATCGCATTAGGATTGAATACAGAGTACACAATGCCGACTTAAGTACAAGAACAGTGTATCTTCTAAGAGTTTGTGCCTTGAACGGCTCCTGGGAAACCAGTATTAGATTCCGATGCACCAGAGCACTTTTACTGTATCACTTGGACCTTCACATTGACCATGAAACACAGAAAACGCATTGGGATTGAATACAAAAGACACAATGCCGACTTAAAGACAAGAATAGGAAATCTTGTAAGAGTTTGTGGTTTGATCGGCTCCTGTGAGACCAGTATTTGATTCCGATGCACCAATGCATGTATACTGTATCCCTTGGACCTTCACATTGACCATGAAACACAGAAATCGCAACGGAACAGATTACAAAAGGCACAATGCCGACTTAAGTACAAGAAGAGTGAATCTTCTAAGTGTTAGAGCTTTGAGCGTCTCCTGGGAGACCAGTATTAAAAACCGATGCACCAAAGCAGTTTTAGTGTATCCCTTGGACATTCACATTGACAGTTAAACACAGAAATCGCATCGGCATTGAATGCAATAGGGACAATGCCGACTTAAGTAGAAGAAGAGTGAATCATCTAAGAGATTCGGATTTGAGCGGCTCCTCGGAGACCAGTATTAGATTCCGATGCACCAGTGCGGGTTTCCTGTATCCCTTGGACTTTCACATTGACCATGAAACACAGAATTTGCATCGGGATTGAGTACAAATGGTACAATACCGACTTAAGTACAAGAAGAGTGAATCTTCTGAGAGTTTGTGCTTTGAACGGCTCCTGGGAGACCAGCATTAGATTACAATGCACCAGTGCAGGTTTACTGTATCCATTGGAACTTCACATTGACCATGAAACACAGAAATTGCATCGGGATTAAATACAAAAGGGAGAATGCCGACTTAAGTACGAGAGGAGTTAATCTTCTAAGAGATTGTGGTTTGAGCGGCTCCTGAGATACCAGTATTAGATTCCGATACACCAGTGCAGGTTTACCGTATCCCTTGGACCTTCAAATTGACCATGAAACACCGAAATTACATCGGGATTGTATACAAAAGGGATAATGACGACTTTACTACAAGAAGAGTGAATCTTCGAAGAGTTTGTGGTTTCTGCGGCTCCTGGAAGACCAGTATTAGATTCCGTTGCACCAGTGCTGGTTTACTGTAACCCGTGGACCTTCACATTGACCATGAAACACAGAAATTGCATCGGGATTGAGTAGAAAAGGGACAATGCCAACTTAAGTACAAGAAGAGTGAATCTTCTAAGTGTTTGTGTTTTGAGATCCTGCTGGGAGACCAGTATTAGATTCCGATGCACTAGTGCAGGTTAACTGTATCCCTTGGACCTTCACATTGACCATGAATCACAGAAATGGCATCAGGATATAATACGAAAGGGACAATGCCGACTTAAGTACAAGAAGAGTGAATCTTCTAAGAGTTTGTGCTTTGAACGGCTCCTGGGACACCAGCATTAGATTACAATGAGCAGTGCAGTTTTACTGTATCCCTTGCACCTTCACATTGACCATGAAACACAGAAATTGCATCGGGAATGAATACAAAAAGACAATGCCGACTTAAGTACATCTAGAGTGAATCTTCTAAGTGTTTGTCGTTCGAGCGGCTCCTGGCAGACCAGTATTAGATTCCGATGCACCAGTGCAGGCTTACAGTATCCCTTGGACCTTCACATTGATCATGAAACACAGAAATCGCATTGGGATTGAATACAAAAGGCACAATGCCGACTTAAGTACAAGAACAGTGTACCTTCTAAGGGTTTGTGCCTTGAACGGCTCTTGGGAAACCAGTATTAGATTCCGATGCACCAGAGCACTTTTACTGTATCACTTGGACCTTGACTTTGACCGTGAAACACAGAAAACGCATTGGGATTGAATACAAAATACACAATGCCGACTTAAAAACCAGAATAGGAAATCTTGTAAGAGTATGTGGTTTGAGCGGCTCCTGTGAGACCAGTATTAGATTCCGATGCACCAGTGCAAGTTCACTGTATCCCTTGGACCTTCACATTGACCATGAAACACAGAAATCGCATCGGGGTTGAATGCAATAGGGACAATGCCGACTTAAGTAGAAGAAGAGTGAATCATCTAAGAGATTCTGATTTGAGCGGCTCCTCGGATACCAGTATTAGACTCCGATGCACCAGTGCGGGTTTACTGTATCCCTTGGACATTGACATTGACCATGAAACACAGAATTTGCATCGTGATTGAGTACAAATGGGACAATGCCGACTTAAGTACAAGAAGAGTGAATCTTCTAAGAGTTTGTGCTTTGAACGGCTCCTGGGAGACCAGCATTAGATTCCGATGCACCAGTGCTGGTTTAATTTATCCCTTGGACCTTCACATTGGCCATGAAACATAGGAATTGCATCAGGATATAACACAAAAGGAACAATGCCGACTTAAGTACGAGAAGAGTGAATCATCTAATGGATTGTGTTTTAGGCTTCTCCTGGGAGACAAGTATTAGATTCCGATGCAGTGGTGCAGGTTTACCGTATCCCTTGGACCTTCACATTGACCATGAAACACAGAAATTGCATCGGGATTGAATACAAAAGGGACAATGCCGACATAAATACAAGAAGAGTGAATCTTTTAAGAGTTTGTGTTATGGGCTTCTCCTGCAAGAACTGTACAAGAAGAGTGAACGTACTAAGAGTTTGTGTTTTAGGCTTCTCCTGGGAGACAAGTATTAGATTCCAATGCACAAGTGCAGGATTACTGTATCCCTTGGACCTTCACATTGACCATGAAACACAGAAATTGCATCGGGATGAATACAAATGGGTCAATGCCGAAATAAATACAAGAAGAGTGAATCTTCTAAGAGTTTGTGTAATAGGCTTTACCTGCAAGAACTGTACAAGAAGAGTGAACGTACTAAGAGTTTGTGTTTTCGGCTTCTCCTGGGAGACAAGTATTAGATTACGATGCACTAGTGCAGGAATACTGTATCCCTTGGACCTTCACATTGACCATGAAACACAGAAATTGCATCGGGTTTGAATACAAAACGGACAATGACGACTTAAGTACAAGAAGAGTGAATCTTCAAAGAGTTTGTGTTTTGTGCTGCTCCTGGGAGACCAGGATTAGATTCCGATGCACCAGTGCAGGTTTACTGTATCACTTGGACCTTCACATTGACGATGAAACACAGAAATTGCATCGGGATATAATTCAGAAGGGACAATGCCAACTTAAGTACAATAAGAGTGAAACTTCTAAGAGATTGTGGTTTGAGCGGCTCCTGGGAAACCAGTATAAGATTCCGATGCAGGTTTACTGAATCCATTGGAACTTCACATTGACCATGAAACACAGATATTGCATCGGGATTGAATACAAAAGGGAGAATGCCGACTTAAATACGTGAAGATTAAATCTTCTAAGAGATTGTGGTTTGAGCTTTTCCTGGGATACCAGTATAAGATTCCGATACACCAGGTTTACCGTATCCCTTGGACCTTCACATTGACCATGAAACACCGAAATTGCATCGGGATTGTATACAGAAGGGATAATGACGACTTCACTACAAGAAAAGTGAATCTTCTAAGATTTTGTGGTTTGTGCGGCTCCTGGGAGACCAGTATTAGATTCCGATGCACCAGTGCAGAATTTACTGTATCCCTTGGAACTTCACATTGACCATGAAACACAGAAATTGCAATGGGATTGAATACATAAACGACAATGCCGACTTAAGGACAAGAAGAGTGAATCTTCTAAGAGTTTGTGCTTTGAGCACCTCCTGTCAGACCAGTATTAGATTCCGATGCACCAGTGCAGGTTTTCTGTATCCCTTGGACCTTCACATTGATAATGAAACACAGAAATCGCATTGGGATTGAATACAAAAGACACAATGCCGACTTAAGTACAAGAACAGTGAATCTTCTAAGAGTTTGTGCCTTCAACGTCTCCTGGGAGACCAGTATTAGATTCCAATGCACCAGTGCACTTTTACTGAATCCCCTGGACCTTCACATTGCCCGTGAAACACACCAAACGCATTGGGATTGAACACAAAAGACACAATACCGACTTATAGACAAGAATATTAAATCTTGTAAGAGTTTGTGGTTTGAGCGGCTCCTGGGAGACCAGTATTAGATTCCGATGCACCAGTCAAGGATTACTGTATCCCTTGAACCTTCACATTGACGATAAAACACAGAAATTGCATCGGGATATAATACAAAAGGGACCATGCCGACTTAAGTACAAGAAGAGTGAATCTTCTAAGAGTTTGTGGTTTGAGCGACTCCTAGGAGACCTGTCTTAGATTCCGATGCACCAGTTCAGGTTTGCTGTATCCCTTGGTCCTTCAGATTGACTATGAAACACAGAACTTGCATCGGGCTATAATACAAAAGGTACAATGCGGACTTAAGTACAAGAAGAGTGAATCTTCCAAGACATTGTGGTTTGAGCGGCTGCTGGAAGACCAGTATTAGATTCCGATGCACCAGTGCAGGCATGCTGTATCCCTTGGAACATCACATTGACCATGAAACACAAAAATTGCATTGGGATTGAATACAAAGGGCAAAATGCCGACGTTAGTACAAGTAGAGTGAATCATCAAAAAGTTTGTGATTTGAGCGGCTCCTGGGAGACCAGTATTAGATTCAGATGCACCAGTGGAGGTATACTGTATCCATTGGACCTTCACATTGACCATGAAACACCGAAATTATATCGGGATTGTATACAAGAGAGACAATGACGACTTATGGACAAGAAGAGTGGATCTTCTAGGAGATTGTGTTTTGAGCGGCACCTGGACGGCCAGTATTAGATTCCGATTCACCAGTGCAGTTTTACTGTATCCCTTGGACCTTTACATTGACCATGAAACACAGAAATTGCATCGGGGTTGAATACAAAAGGGACAATGCCGACTTAAGTACGAGAAGAGTAAATCTTCTAAGAGATTGTGGTTTGAGCGGCTCCTGGGAGACCAGTATTAGACTCCGATGCACCAGTGCAGGTTTACTGTATCCCTTGGACCATCACATTGACCATGAAACACCGAAATTGCATCGGGATTGTATACAAAAGGGACAATGACAACTTAAGTACAAGAGGAGTGAATCTTGTAAGAGTTTGTGGTTTGAGCGGCTCCTGGGAGACCAGTATTAGATTCAGATGCACCCGTGCAGGTTTACTGTATCCCTTGGACCTTCACATTGACCATGAATCACCGAAATTACATTGGGATTGTATACAAAAGGGGCAATGACGAATTAAGTACAAGAAGAGTGAATCTTGTAAATGTTTGTGCTTTGAGCAACTCCTAGGAGACCAGTATTAGATTCCAATGCAGCAGTTCAGGTTCACTGTATCAATTGGACCTTCACATTGACCATGAAACACAGAAATCCCATCGGGATTGAATACAAAATACACAATGCTGACTTAAGTACAAGAAGAGTGATTCTTCTAAGAGTTTGTGGTTTGAAAGGGTTCTGGGAGACCAGTATTAGATTCCGATGCACCAGTGAAGGTTTACTGTATCCCTTGGACCTTCACATTGACCATGAAACACAGAAATTGCATCGGGTTTGAATACAAAACGGACAATGCCGACTTAAGTACAAGAAGAGTGAATCTTCTAAAAGTTTGTGGTTTGAGCTGCTGCTGGAAGACCAGTATCAGATTGAGACTGACCAGTGCAGGTTTACTGTATTCCATGGACCTTCACATTGACCATGAAACACAGAAATCGCATTGGGAAAAATACAAATGTCACAATGCAGGCTTAAGTACAAGAAGAGTGAATCTTACAAGAGTTTGTGTTTTGAGCGGCTCCTGGGAGACCAGTATTAGATTCCGATGCCCCAGTGCTCGTTTACTGTATCCCTTGGACGTACACATTGACCATGAAACACAGAAATCCGATTGGGATTGAATACAAAAGGCACCATGCTGACATAAGGACAAGAAGAGTGAATCTTCTAAGAGTTAGTGCACATTGACCATGAAACACTAAAATCGTATTGGGATTGAATACAAAAGGCACCATGCTGACATAAGGACAAGAAGAGTGAATCTTCTAAGAGTTAGTGCTGTGAGCGGCTCCTGGGAGACTAGTATTAGATTCCGATGCAACAGTGCAGTTTTACTGTATCCCTTGGACCTTTACAGTTACCATGAAACATAGAAATTGCATCGGGATTGTATACAAAAGAAACAATGCCGACTTAAGTAAAAGAAGAGTGAATCTTCTAAGAAATTGTGGTTTGAGCGGCACCTGGCAGACCAGTATTAGATTCCGATGCACCAGTGCAGAATTTACTGTATCCCTTGCACCTTCACGTTGACCATGAAACACAGAAATTGCATCGGGATTGAATACAAAAGGGACAATGCCGACTTAAGTATGAGAAGAGTGCATCTTCGAAGAGATTGTGGTTTGAGCGGCTCCTGGGAGACCAGTATTAGACTATGATGCACTAGTGCAGGTTTACTGTATCCCTTGCACCATCACATTGAACATGAAACACCGAAATTACATCGGGATTGTATACAAAAGGGACAATGACGACTTAAGTACAAGAGGAGTGAATGATCTATGAGTTTGTGTTTGAGCGGCTCCTGGGGGACCAGCATTAGATTCAGATTCACCAGTGCAGGTTTACTGTATCCCTTGGACCTTCACATTGACCATGAAACACCGAAATTACATTTGGATTGTATACAGAAGGGACAATGACGAATTAAGTACAAGAAGAGTGAATCTTCTAAAAGTTTGTGGTTTGAGCTGCTCCTGGGAGACCAGTATCAGATTCAGATTGACCAGTGCAGGTTTACTGTATCCCATGGACCTTCACATTGTCCATGAAACACAGAAATCGCATCGGGAAAAATACAACAGTTACAATGCAGGCTTAAGTGCAAGAAGAGTGAATCTTACAAGAGTTTGTGTTTTGAGCGGCTCCTGGGAGACCAGTATCAGATTCAGATGTACCAGCGTAGTATTACTGTTTCCCTTGGACCTTCACATTGACCCTAAAAGACAGAATTTGCATCGGGATTGAATACAAAACGGACAATGCCGACTTAAGTACAAGGAGAGTGAATCTTCTAAGAGTTTGTGGTTTGTGCGGCTCTTGGGAGACTAGTATTAGATTCTGATGCAACAGTGCAGGCATACTGTATCCCTTGGTCCTTCACAGTTACCATGAAACACAGATATTGCATCATGATTGAATACAGAAGTCACAATGCCGACCTAAGTACAAGAAGAGTGAATCTTCTAAGAGTTTGTGGTTTGAGGGGCTCCTGGGAGACTAGTATTAGATTCCGATGCACCAGTGCAGGTTTACTGTATCCCTTGGACTTTGACATTGACCATGAAACACAGAAATCGCATTGGGATGGAATACAAAAGGCACCATGCCGACATAAGGACAAAAAGAGTGAATCTTCTAAGTGTTAGTGCTTTGAGCGGCTCCTGGGAGACTAGTATTAGATTCCGATGCAACAGTGCTGGTTTACTGTATACCTTGGACCTTCACATTGACCATGAAACACCGAAATTGCGGCGCGATTTTATACAAAAGCGACAATGACGACTTAAGTACAAGAAGAGTGAATCTTCTACGAGTTTGTGGTTTGAGCGGTTCCTGGGAGACCAGTATTAGATTTCGATGCACCAGTGCAGGTTGACTGTATCCCTTGGACATTCACATTGACCATGAAACACAGAAATTGCATCGGGATATAATGCAAAAGGGACAATGCCGACTTAAGTACTAGAAGAGTAAATCATCCAAGAGATTGTGGTTTGAGGTGCTCCTGGGAGACCAATATTAGATTCAGATGCACCAGTGCAGGTTTACTGTATCCCTTGGAACTTCACATTGACCATGAAACACAGAAATGGCATCGGGATTGAATACAAAGGGAGAATGCCGACTTAAGTACGAGAAGAGTGAAATTTCTAAGAGATTGTGGTTTGAGCGGCTCCTGGGACACCAGTATTAGATTCCGATAACCAGTGCAGGTTTACCGTATCCCTTGGACCTTCACATTGACCACGAAATACCGAAATTACATCGGGATTGTATACAAAAGGGATAATGACGACTTAACTACAAGAAGAGTGAATCTTCGAAGAGTTTGTGGTTTGATCGTCTCTTGGGGGACATGTATTAGATTCCAATGCACCAATGCAGGTTTACTGGATCCCTTGGACCTTCACATTGACCATGAAACACAGAAATTGCATTGGGATTGAGTAGAAAAGGGACAATGCCAACTTAAGTACAAGAAGAGGGAATCTTCTAAGTGTTTGTGTTTTGAGCTGCTCCTGGGAGACCAGTATTAGATTCCGATGCACCAGTGCAGGTTTACTATATCCCTTGGACCTTCACATTGACAATGAAACACAGAAATTGCATCGGGATTGAGTAGAAAAGGGACAATGCCAACTTAAGTACAAGAATAGGGAATCTTCTAAGTGTTTGTGTTTTGAGCTGCTCCTGGGAGACCAGTATTAGATTCCGATGCACTAGTGCAGGTTTAATGTATCCCTTGGACCTTCACACTGACCCTAAAACACAGAATTTGCATCGGGATTGAATACAAAAGGCACAATGCCGACTTAAGTACAAGGAGAGTGAATCTTCTAAGAGTTTGTGGTTTGAGCGGCTCCTGGGAGACTAGTATTAGATTCTGATGCAACAGTGCAGGCATACTGTATCCCTTGGTCCTTCACAGTTACCATGAAACACAGATATTGCATCATGATTGAATACAGAAGTCACAATGCCGACGTAAGTACAAGAAGAGTGAATCTTCTAAGAGTTTGTGGTTTGAGGGGCTTCTGGGAGACTAGTATTAGATTCCGATGCAGCAGTGCGGGTTTACTGTATCCCTTGGACCTTCACATTGACGATGAAACACAGAAATTGCATCGGGTATTATACAAAATGGACAATGCCGACTTATGTACAAAAAGGGTGAATCTTTTAAGAATTTGTTGTTTGAGCGGCTCCTGGGAGACCAGTATTAGATTCCGGTGCCCCTGTGCTGGTTTACTGTATCCCTTGGACCTTGACATTGACCATGAAACACAGAAATCGCATTGGGATTGAATACAAAAGGCACCATGCCGACATAAGGACAAAAAGAGTGAATCTTTTAAGAGTTAGTGCTTTGAGCGGCTCCTGGGAGACTAGTATTAGATTCCGATGCAACAGTGCAGGTTTACTGTATACCTTGGACCTTCACATTGACCATGAAACACCGGAATTACGGCGGGATTGTATACAAAAGTGACAATGACGACTTAAGTACAAGAAGAGTGAATCTTCTAAGAGTTTGTGGTTTGAGCGGTTCCTCGGAGACCAGTATTAGATTCCGATGCACCAGTGCAGGTTGACTGTATCCCTTGGACATTCACATTGACCATGAAACACAGAAATGGCATCGGGATATAATGCAAAAGGGACAATGCCGACTTAAGTACAAGAAGAGTAAATCATCCAAGAGATTGTGGTTTGAGCGGCTCCTGGGAGACCAATATTAGATTCAGATGCACGAGTGCAGGTTTACTGTATCCCTTGGACCTTGACATTGATCATGAAACACAGAAATCGCATTGGGATTGAAAACAAAAGACACGATGAAGACTTAAGTATAAGAGCAGTGTATCTTCTAAGAGTTTGTGCCGTGAACGGCTCCTGGGAAACCAGTATTAGATTCCGATGCACCAGAGCACCTTTACTGTATCACTTGGGCCTTCACATTGACCGTGAAACACAGAAAACGCATTGGGATTGAATACAAAAGACACAATGCCGACTTAAAGACAAGAATAGGAAATCTTGTAAGAGTTTGTGGTGTGATCGGCTCCTGTGAGACCAGTATTAGATTCCGAGGCACCAGTGCGGGTTTATTGTATCCCTTGGACTTTCACATTGACCATGAAACACAGAATTTGCATCGGGATTGAGTACAAATGGGACAGTGCCGACTTAAGTACAAGAAGAGTGAATCTTCTAAGAGTTTGTGCTTTGAACGGCTCCTGGGAGACCAGCATTAGATTACAATGCACCAGTGCAGGTTAACTGTATCCATTGGAACTTCACATTGACCATGAAACACAGATATTTCATCGGGATTGAATACAAAAGGGGAAATGCCGACTTAAGTTCGAGAAGAGTGAATCTTCTAAGAGATTGTGGTTTGAGCGGCTCCTGGGATACCAGTATTAGATTCCGATACACCAGTGCAGGTTTACCGTATCCCTTGGACCTTCACATTGACCATGAAACACTGAAATTACATCGGTATTGTATACAAAAGGGATAATGACGACTTAAGTACAAGAAGAGTGAATCTTCGAAGAGTTTGTGGTTTGTGCGGCTCCTGGGAGACCAGAATTAGATTCCGTTGCACCAGTGCTGGTTTACTGATACCCGTGGACCTTGACATTGACCATGAAACACAGAAATTGCATCGGGATTGAGTAGAAAAGGTACAATGCCAACTTAAGTACAAGAAGAGTGAATCTTCAAAGTGTTTGTGTTCTGAGCTTCTCCTGGGAGACCAGTATTATATTCCGATGCACTAGTGCAGGTATACTGTATCCCTTGGACCTTCACATTGACCATGAAACACAGAATTTGCATCGGGATTGAGTACAAATGGGACAATGCCGACTTAAGTACAAGAAGAGTGAATCTTCTAAGAGTTTGTGCTTTGAACGGCTCCTGGGAGGCCAGCATTAGATTACCATGCACCAGTGCAGGTTTACTGGATCCCTTGGACCTTCACATTGACCATGAAACACAGAAATCGCAAAGGGATGGATTACAAATGACACAATGCCGACTTAAGTACGAGAAGAATGGATCTTCTAAGAGTTTGTGGTTTGAGCGGCTCCTGGGAGGCCAGTATTAGATTCCGATGCACCAGTGCAGATTTACTGTGTCCCTTGGACCTTCTTATTGATCATGAAACACTGAAATTGCATTGGGATTGAATATAAAAGGGACAATGCTGACTTAAGTACGAGAAGAGTGAATCTACTAAGAGATTGTAGTTGAGCGGGACCTGCGAGACCAGAATTAGATTCCGATGCACCAGTGCAGGTTTAATTAGACCTTCACATTGGCCATGAAACACAGGAATTGCATCAGGATATTACACAAAAGGGACAACGCCGACTTAAGTACGAGAAGACTGAATCATCTAAGAAATTGTGTTTTAGGCTTCTCCTGGGAGACAAGTAGTAGATTCCAATGCACTATTGCAGGATTACTGTATCCCTTGGACCTTCACATTGACCATGAAACACTGAAATTGCATCGGGACTGAATACAAAAGGGACAATGCCGACATAAATACAAGAAGAGTGAATCATCTCAGAGTTTGTGTTATAGGCTTCTGCTGCAAGACCAGTACAAGATGAGTGAACGTACTAAGAGTTTGTGTTTTAGGCTTCTCCTGGGAGACAAGTATTAGATTCCGATGCACTAGTGCGGGATAACTGTATCCCTTGGAACTTCACATTGACCATGAAACTCAGAAATTGCATCGGGATGAATACAAAAGGGACAATGCCGACATAAATACAAGAAGAGTGAATCTTCTAAGAGTTTGTGTTATAGGCTTCTCCTGCAAGACCAGTATAAGATTCCGATGCACTAGTGCAGGTTCACTGAGTCCCTTGCACCTTCACATTGACCATGATACACAGAAATTGCATCACAATATAATACAAAAGGGACAATGCCGACTTAAGCACAAGAAGATTGAAACTTCTAAGAATTTGTGTTTTGACCGGCTCCTGGGAGACCAGTATTAGATGTCGATGCACCAGTGCAGATTTACTGGATCCCCTGGACTTTCACATTGACCATGAAACACAGAAATCGCAACGGGATAGATTACCAAAGGCACAATGCGACTTAAGTACAAGAGGAGTGAATCTTATTAGAGTTTGTGATTTGAGCGGCTCCTGGGAGACCAGTATTAGATTCCGATGCACCGGCGCAGGTTTACCGTATCACTTGGACCTTCATATTGACCATGAAACACAGAATTTGCGTCGGGATTTAATACAAATGGGACAATGCAGACTTAAGTACAAGAAGAGTGAAACTTCTAATTGTTTGTGGTTTGAGAGGCTCCTGGGAGACCAGTATTAGATTCCGATGCACCTGTGCTGATTTACGTATCCCTTGGACCATCACATTGACCATGAAGCACATAAATTGCATCGGGATTGATTTCAAAAGGGACAATGCCGCCTTAAGTTCAAGAATAGTGAATCTTCTAAGAGTTTGTGGTTTGAGCGGCTCCTGGCAGACGATAATTAGATTCTGATGCACCAATGCAGATTTACTGTATCCCTCGGACCTTCACTTTGACCATGAAACACAGATATTGAAACGGGATAGAATACAAACGGCACAATGCCGACTTAAGTACAAGAAGAGTGAATCTTCTAAGAGTTTGTGGTTTGAGCGGCTCCTAGGAGACCAGTGGTAGATTCCGAGGCAAAACTGAAGGTTTACAGTATGCCTTGGACCTTCACATTGATCATGAAACACAGAAATTGCATCTCGATTAAATACAAAAGGGACGATGCCGGCTAAAGAACAAGAAGAGTGAATCTTCATAGAATTTGTGCTTTGAGCTTCTAAGAGTTTGTGCCTTGGACGTCTCCTGGGAGACCAGTATTAGATTCCGATGCAACAGTGCCGGTTTGCTCTATCCCTTAGACCTTCACATTCACCAGGAAACATAGAATTTGGATCGGGTTTGAATACAAAAGGGACAATGCCGACTTAAGTAAAAGAAGAGTGAGTCTTCTAAGGGTTTGGGGCTTGAGCGGCTCGTGGAAGACCAGTATTAGATTCCGATGAACCACTGCTGGTTTACTGTATCCCTTGGACCTTCATATTGACCATGAAACACTGAAATTGCATCGGGTTTGAATACAAATCGGACAATGCCGACTTAAGTACAAGAAGAGTGAATCTTCTAAGAGTTTGTCATTTGAGCGGCTCCTGGAAGACTGGTATTAGATTCCGATGCAACAGTGCAGGTATACAGTATCCCTTGGTCGTTCACAGTTACCATGAAACACAGAAATGGCACCGGGATTGAATACAGAAGGCACAATGCCGACTTAAGTACAAGAAGAGTGAATCTTCAAGGAGTTTGTGGTTTGTGCGGCTCCTGGGAGAGCAGTATTAGATTCCGATGCACCAGTGCAGGTTTACTGTATCCCTTGGACCTTAACATTGACGATGAAACACAGAAATAGCATCGGGATATAATTAAAAAGGGACAATGCCGACGTAAGTAGAATATGAGTGAAACTTCTAAGACATTGTGGTTTGAACGGCTCCTGGGAGGCCAGTATAAGATTCCGATGCAGGTTTACTGAATCCATTGGAACTTCACATTGACCATGAAACATAGAAATTCCATCGGGATTGAATACTAAAGGGAGAATGAAGACTTAAATACGAAAAGAGTGATTGATCTAAGAGATTGTAGTTTGAGCTTCTCCTGGGATACCAGTATAAAATTCCGATACACCAGTGCAGGTTTACCGCATCCCTTGGACCTTCACATTGACCATGAAACACCGAAATTACATCGGGATTGTATACAAAAGGGATAATGACGACTTAACTACAAGAAAAGTGAATCCTCTAAGATCTTGTGGTTTGTGCGGCTCCTGGGAGACCAGTATTAGATTCCGTTGCACCAGTGCTGGTTTACAGCAACACGTGGACCTTCACATTGACCATGAAACACAGAAATTGCATCGGGATTGAATAGAAAAGGGACAAAGCCGATTTAAGGACAAGAAGAGTGTATCTTCTAAGAGTTTGTGCTTTGAGCATCTCCTGGGATACCAGTATTAGATTCCGATGCACCAGTGCCGGTTTACTGTATCCCTTGCACCATCACATTTACCATCAAACACAGAAATATCATCGGGAATGATTACAAAAGGACAATGCCGACTTAAGTACAAGAAGAGTGAATCTTGTAAGTGTTTGTGGTTTGAGCGGCTCCTGGCAGACCAGTATTAGATTCCGATGCACCAGTGCCGGTTTTCTGTATCCCTTGGACCTTCACATTGATAATGAAACACAGAAATCGCATTGGGATTGAATACAAAAGACACAATGCCGACATAAGTACAAGAACAGTGATCCTTCTAAGAGTTTGTGCCTTGAACGTCTCCTGGGAGACCAGTATTAGATTCCAATGCACCAGTGCACTTTTACTGAATCCCTATGACCTTCTCATTGACCGTGAAACACAGAAAACGCATTGGGATTGAATACAAAAGACACAATGCCGACTTAAAGACAAGAATAGGAAATCTTGTAAGAGTTTGTGGTTTCAGCGGCTCCTGGGTGACCAGTATTAGATTCCGATGCACCAGGGAAGGATTACTGTATCCCTTGGACCTTCACATTGACGATGAAACACAGAAATTGCATCGGGATATAATACAAAATGGACAATGCCGACTTAAGTACAAGAAGAGTGAATCTTCTAAGAGTTTGTGGTTTGAGCGGCTCCTAGGAGACCTGTATTAGATTCCGATGCACCAGTGTCAGTTTACTGTATCCCTTGCACCTTCACATTGACCATCAAACACAGAAATTGCATCGGGAATTAATACAAAAGGACAATGCCGACTTAAGTACAAGAAGAGTGAATCTTCTAAGTGTTTGTGGTTTGAGCGGCTCCTGGCAGATCAGAATTAGATTCCGATGCACCAGTGCACTTTTACTGTATCCCTTGGAACTTCACATTGACCGTGAAACACAGAAAACGCAATGGGATTGAATACAAGAGACACAATGCCGACTTAAGTATAAGAAAAGTGAATCTTCTAAGAGTTTGTGATCTGAGCGGCTCCTGGGAGACCAGTATTACATTCCGATTCCCCAGTGCTCGTTTACTGTAT
This sequence comes from Schistocerca serialis cubense, assembly GCF_023864345.2. Lineage (NCBI taxonomy): Eukaryota > Metazoa > Arthropoda > Insecta > Orthoptera > Acrididae > Schistocerca > Schistocerca serialis. The sequence goes on along the minus strand of NC_064649.1, from coordinate 183,577,390 downwards.
CCCTAGGACGTACACATTCACCATGAAACACAGAAATCGCATTGGGATTGAATACAAAAGGCACCATGCTGACATAAGGACAAGAAGAGTGAATCTTCTAAGAATTAGTGCACATTGACCATGAAACACAGAAATCGCATTGGGATTGAATACAAAAGGCACCATGCTGACATAAGGACAAGAAGAGTGTATCATCTAAGAGTTAGTGCTGTGAGCGGCTCCTGGGAGACTAGTATTAGAATCCGATGCAACAGTGCAGGTTTACTGTATCCCTTGGACTTTTACAGTTACCATGAAACACAGAAATTGCATTGGGATTGAATACAAAAGATACAATGCCGACATAAATAAAAGAAGAGTGAATCTTCTAAGAAATTGTGGTTTGACCAGCTCCTGGGAGACCAGTATTAGATTCCCACGCACCAGTGCAGGTTTACTGTATCCCTTGGGCCTTCACATTGACGACGAAACACAGAAATTCCATCGGGTAATACAAAAGGGACAATGCCGATTCATGTACAAGAAGAGTGAAGCTTCTAAGAGTTTGTGGTTTGAACGGCTCTTGGGAGACCAGTATTAGATCCGATGCACCAGTGCAGGTTTACTGTATCCCTTGGACCTTCACATTGACCATGAAACACAGAAATTGCATTGGGATTCAATACAAAAGAAACAGTGCCGACTTAAGTAAGAGAAGAGTGAATCTTCTAAGAGGGTGTGGTTTGAGCGGCTCCTGGGAGACCAGTAATAGATTCCGATGCACCATTGCAGAATTTACTGTATCCCTTGGACCTTCACATTGACCATGAAACACAGAAATCGCATCAGGGTTGAATACAAAAGGACAATGCACACTTAAGTACAAGAAGAGTGAATCTTCTAAGTGTTTGTGGTTTGAGCGGCTCCTGGCAGATCAGAATTAGATTCCGATGCACCAGTGCACTTTTACTGTGTCCCTTGGAACTTCACATTGACCGTGAAACACAGAAAACGCAATGGGATTGAATACAAGAGACACAATGCCGACTTAAGTATAAGAAAAGTGAATCTTCTAAGAGTTTGTGATCTGAGCGGCTCCTGGGAGACCAGTATTACATTCCGATTCCCCAGTGCTCGTTTACTGTATCCCTAGGACGTACACATTCACCATGAAACACAGAAATCGCATTGGGATTGAATACAAAAGGCACCATGCTGACATAAGGACAAGAAGAGTGAATCTTCTAAGAATTAGTGCACATTGACCATGAAACACAGAAATCGCATTGGGATTGAATACAAAAGGCACCATGCTGACATAAGGACAAGAAGAGTGAATCATCTAAGAGTTAGTGCTGTGAGCGGCTCCTGGGAGACTAGTATTAGAATCCGATGCACCAGTGCAGGTTTACTCTATCCCTTGGACCTTCACATTGACCATGAAACACATAAATTGGATCGGGATTGAATACAAAAGGGACAATGCCGACATAGGTACAAGAAGAGTGAATCTTCTAAGAGTTTGTGCATTAGGCTTCACGTGGGAGACCAGTATTAGATTTCGATGCACCAGTGCAGGTTTACTGTATCCCTTAGACTTTCATATTGACACTGAAACACAGAATTTATATCGGGATTGAATACAAACGGGACAATGCCGACTTAAGTACGAGAAGAGAGAATCTTCTAAGAGATTGTGGTTAGAGCGGCTCCTGGGAGACCAGTATTAGACTCCGATGCACCAGTGCAGGTTTACTGTATCCCTTGGACCATCACATTGACCATGAAACACCGAAATTACATTGGGATTGTATACAAAAGGAACAATGACGAATTAAGTGCAAGAAGAGGGAATCTTCTAGGAGATTGTGGTTTGAGCGGCTCCTGGGAGACCAGTATTAGATTCCGATGCACCACTGCAGGTTTACTGTATCTCTAGCACCTTCACATTGTCCATGTAGTACAGATATCGCACCGGGATACGAAGGCTCAATGCCGACTTAAGTACAAGAAGAGTGAATCTTGTGAAAGTTTGTGCTTTGAGCAGCTCCTAGGAGACCAGTATTAGATTCCAATGCAGCAGTTCAGGTTCACTGTATCAATTGGACCTTCACATTGACCACGAAACCCAAAAAACCTATGGGGATTGAGCACAAAATACACAATGCTGACTTAAGTACAATAAGAGTGAATCTTCTAAGTGTTTGTGGTTTGAACGGGTTCTGGGACACCAGTATTACATTCCGATGCACCAGTGAAGGTTTACTGTATCCCTTGGACCTTCACATTGACCATAAAACACAGAAATTGTATCGGGTTTGAATACAAAACGGACAATGCCGACTTAAGTACAAGAAGAGTGAGTCTTCTAAAATTTTGTGGTTTGAGCTGCTCCTGGGAGACCAGTATCAGATTCAGATTGACCAGTGCAGGTTTACTGTATCCCATGGACCTTCACATTGACCATGAAACACAGGAATTGCATCGGGGAAAATACAACTGTCACAATGCAGACTTAAGTACAAGAAGAGTGAATCTTACAAGAGTTTGTGGTTTGAGGGGCTCCTGGGAGACCAGTATTAGATTCCGATGCATCAGTGCACGTTTACTGTATCCCTTGGACCTTCACATTGACGATGAAAAACAGATATTGCATCGGGATATAATATAAAAAGGACAATGCCGACTAAAAGTACAAGAAGAGTGAATCGCCTAAGAGTTTCTGGTTTGAGCGGCTCCTGGGAGATCAGTATTAGATTCCAATGCACCAGTGCAGGTTTACTGTATCCCTTGGACCTTCACATTGACGATGAAACACAGAAATTGCATCAGGATTGTATACAAAAGGGACAATGCCGACTGAAGTACAAATAGAGTGACTCTTCTATGAATTTGTTGTTTGAGTGGCTCCTGGGAGACCAGTATTAGAAACCGATGCACCAAAGCAGTTTTAGTGTATCCCTTGGACATTCACATAGACCATGAAACACAGAAATCGCATCGGGCTTGAATGCAATAGGGACAATACCGACTTATGTACGAGAAGAGTGAATCATCTAAGAGATTGTGATTTGAGCGACTCCTCGGAGACCAGTATTAGATTCCGATGCACCAGTGAAGGTTTACTGTATCCCGTGAACTTTCACATTGACCATGAAACACAGAATTTGCATCGGGATTGAGTACAAATGGGACAATGCCGACTTAAGTACAAGAAGAGTGAATCGCCTAAGAGTTTGTGGTTCGAACGGCTCCTGGGAGACCAGTATTAGATTCCAAAGCACCAGTGCAGGTTTATGTATCCCCTGGACCTTCACATTAACGATGAAACACAGAAATTGCATCGGGATATAACACAAAAGGGACAATCCCGACTTAAGTACAAAAAGAGTCACTCTTCTAAGAATTTGTTGTTTGAGCGGCTCCTGGGAGACCAGTATTAGAAGCCGACGCACCAAAGCAGTTTTAGTGTTTCCCTTGGACATTCACATTGACCATGAAACACAGAAGTCGCATCGGGATTGAATGCAATAGGGACAATGCAGACTTAAGTACAAGTAGAGTGAATCATCTAAGAGATTGTGATTTGAGCGGCTCCTCATAGACCAGTATTAGATTCCGATGCACCAGTGCAGGTTTACTGTATCCCGTGAACTTTCACATTTACCATGAAACACAGATTTTGCATCGGGATTGAGTACATATGGGACAATGCCAACTTAAGTACAAGAAGAGTGAATCTTCTAAGAGTTTGTGGTTTGAGCTGCTCCTGGGAGACTAGAATTAGATTCCGATGCAACAGTGCCGTTTTACTGTATCAATCCCACCATCACATTGACGATGAAACACAGATATTGCATCTGGATATAATACAAAAGGGACGATGCCGACTTAAGTACAAGATGAGTGAATCCTCATAGAGTTTCTGATTTGAGCGGCTCCTGAGAGACCAGTATTAGATTCCGATGCACCAGTGCAGGTTTACTGTATCCCTAGGATATTCACATTGACCATGAAACACAGAAATTGCATTGGGATTGAATACAAGAGAAACAATGCCGACTTAAGTACAAGAAGATTGAATCTTCTAAGTGTTTGAGGTTCGAGCGGCTACTGGGAGTCCAGTATTAGATTCCGATGCACTAGCGCAAGTTTACAGTATCCCTTGAACCTTCACATTGACCATGGAACACAGAAATTGCATCAGGATATCATACAAAAGGGACAATGCCGACTTAAGTACAAGAAGAGTGAATCTTCTAAGAGTTTGTGCTTTGACCGGCTCCTGGGAGACCAGTATTAGATTCCGATGCACCAGTGCATCTTTACTGTATCCCTTGGACCTTCACATTGACGACGAAACACAGAAATTGCATCGGGATGGAATACAAAAGGGACAATACCGACTTAAGTACAAGAAGAGTGAATCTTCTAAGAGTTTGTGGTTTGAGCGGATTCTGGGAGACCAGTATTAGATTCCGATGCACCAGTGCAGGTTAACTGTATCCCTTGGACCTTCACATTGACTATGAAACACAGAAATTGCATCGGGTTTGAATACATAACGGAAAATGCCGACTTAAGTACAACAAGAGTGTATCTTCTAAAAGTTAGTGGTTTGACCGGCCCCTGGGAGACCAGAATCAGATTCAGATTGTCCAGTGCAGGTTAACTGTATCCCATGGACCTTCACATTGACCATGAATCACAGAAATCGCATTTGGATTTAATACAAAAGGCACAATGCCGACATAAGGACCAGCAGAGTGAATCTTCTAAGAGTTTGTGATTTGTGCGGCTCCTAGGAGACTAGTACTAGATTCCGATGCAAGAGTGGAGGTATACTGTATCACTTGGTCCTTCACAATTACCATGAAACACAGAAATTGCATCGGGATTGAATAAAGAAGGCACAATGCTAACATAAGTACAAGAAGAGTGAATCTTCTAAGATTTTGTGGTTTGAGCGGCTCCTGGGAGACCAATATTAGATCCCGATGCACCAATGCAGGTTCACTGTATCCCTTGGACCTACACATTGACGATGAAACACAGAAATTGCATCGGGATATAATGTAAAAGGGACAATGCCGACTTAAGTACAAGAAGAGTGAAACGCCTAAGAGTTTGTGGTTTGAGCGGCTCCTGGGTGACCAGTATTAGAAACCGATGCACCAAAGCAGTTGTAGTGTATCCCTTGGACATTCACATTGACCATGAAACACAGACATTGCATCGGGATTGAATGCAATAGGGACAATGCCGACTTAAGTAAAAGAAGAGTGAATCATCTAAGAGAATGTGATTTGTCCGGCTCCTCAGAGACCAGTATTAGATTCCGATGCACCAGTGCTGGTTTACTGTATTCCGTGAACTTTCACATTGACCATGAAACACAGAATTTGCATTGGGATTGAGTACAAATGGGACAATGCCGACTTAAGTACAAGAAGAGTGAATCTTCTAAGAGTTTGTGGTTTGAGCGGCTCCTGGGAGACCAGCATAAGACTCCGATGCACCCGTGCAGATTTACTGTATCCCTTGGACCTTCACATTGACGAAGAAACAGAGAAATTGCATCGGGATATATTATAAAAGGGACAATGGCGACTTCAGTACAAGGTGAGTGAATCGTCTAAGAGTTTGTGGTTTGAGCAGCTCCTGGCAGATCAGAATTAGATTCCGATGCACCAGTGCACTTTTACTGTATCCCTTGGAATTTCACATTGACCGTGAAACACAGAAAACGCAATGGGATTGAATACAAGAGACACAATGCCGACTTAAGTATAAGAAAAGTGAATCTTCTAAGAGTTTGTGATCTGAGCGGCTCCTGGGAGACCAGTATTACATTCCGATTCCCCAGTGCTCGTTTACTGTATCCCTAGGACGTACACATTCACCATGAAACACAGAAATCGCATTGGGATTGAATACAAAAGGCACCATGCTGACATAAGGACAAGAAGAGTGAATCTTCTAAGAGTTAGTGCTGTGAGCGGATCCTGGGAGACTAGTATAAGAATCCGATGCAACAGTGCAGGTTTACTGTATCCCTTGGACTTTTACAGTTACCATGAAACACAGAAATTGCATTGGGATTGAATACAAAAGAAACAATGCCGACTTAAGTAAAAGAAGAGTGAATCTTCTAAGAAATTGTGGTTTGACCAGCTCCTGGGAGACCACTATTAGATTCCCATACACCAGTGCAGGTTTACTGTATCCCTTGGGTCTTCATATTGACGACGAAACACAGAAATTGCATCTGGTAATACAAAAGGGACAATGCCGATTCATGTACAAGAAGAGTGAAGCTTCTAAGAGTTTGTGGTTTGAGCGGCTCTTGGGAGACCAGTATTAGATCCGATGCACCAGTGCAGGTTTACTGTATCCCTTGGACCTTCACATTGACCATGAAACACAGAAATTGCATTGGGATTGAATTCAAAAGAAACAGTGCCGACTTAAGTAAAAGAAGAGTGAATCTTCTAAGAGGGTGTGGTTTGAGCGGCTCCTGGGAGACCAGTATTAGATTCCGATGCACCAGTGCAGAATTTACTGTATCCCTTGGACCTTCACATTGACCATGAAACACAGAAATCGCATCAGGATTGAATACAAAAGGCACAATGCCGACTTAAGTACATGAAGAGTAAATGTTCTAAGGATTTGTGATTAGAACGGCTCCTGGGAGACCACTATTAGATTCCGATGCACCAGTGCAGGTTTACTGTATCCCTTGGACCTTCACATTGACCATGAAACACATAAATTGCATCGGGATTGAATACAAAAGGCACAATGCCGACATAGGTACAATAAGAGTGAATCTTCTAAGAGTTTGTGCATTAGGCTTCACGTGGGAGACCAGTATTAGATTTTGATGCACCAGTGCAGGTTTACTGTATCCCTTAGACCTTGACATTGACACTGAAACACAGAATTTGTATCGGGATTGAATACAAAAGGGACAATGTCGACTTAAGTACGAGAAGGGTGAATCTTCTAAGAGATTGTGGTTAGAGCGGCTCCTGGGAGACCAGTATTAGTCTCCGATGCACCAGTGCAGGTTTACTGTATCCCTTGGACCATCACATTGACCATGAAACACCGAAATTACATTGGGATTGTATACAAAAGGAACAATGACGACTTAAGTACAAGAGGAGTGAATCTTCTAAGAGTTTGTGGTTTGAGCGGCTCCTGGGAGACCAGTATTGGATTCAGATGCACCAGTGCAAGTTTACTGTATCACTTGGACCTTCACATTGACCATGAAACACCGAAATTACATTGGGATTGTACACAAAAGGGACAATGACGAATTAAGTGCAAGAAGAGGGAATCTTCTAGGAGATTGTGGTTTGAGCGGCTCCTGGGAGACCAGTATTAGATTCCGATGCACCACTGCAGGTTTACTGTATCTCTTGCACCTTCACATTGTCCATGTAGTACAGAAATCGCAACGGGATACGAAGGCACAATGCCGACTTAAGTACAAGAAGAGTGAATCTTGTGAAAGTTTGTGCTTTGAGCAGCTCCTAGGAGACCAGTATTAGATTCCAATGCAGCAGTTCAGGTTCACTGTATCAATTGGACCTTCACATTGACCACGAAACACAGAAATTGTATCGGGTTTGAATACAAAACGGACAATGCCGACTTAAGTACAAGAAGAGTGAATCTTGTAAAAGTTTGTGGTTTGAGCTGCTCCTGGGAGACCAGTATCAGATTCAGATTGACCAGTGCAGGATTACTGTATCCCATGGACCTTCACATTGACCATGAAACACAGGAATTGCATCGGGTAAAATACGAGGGTTATTCCAAAAGTAAGGTCCGATCGGTCGCGAAATGGAAACGACTATGAAAATCCGATAAAGCTTTGCACAGATTTGTTGGGTAGTGTCTCTAGTATAACCCAGTTAGCATCACGTCGCTCTTCTCATTTCTGAGCTCGCAGTGAGTGCGTAAAAATGTCTAGAAAATAGTGTCTGCCGCCAAGTACGAGGGCCTGGTGAGAAATTTCACCTGAAGCTATGCAGCCAACATTACATAACTGTCGTGCTGTTTCGTCTTCACGACAATTCTCAGCCGCATTCTGCAGGGGCAATGAAGATGCTCCTGCATCGTTTTCAAATGGAAATGTGAGATTACCCACAATACAGTCCGCAATTGTCTCCCCCTGAGTTTCATCTCTGGTCACATGAACCGCTGTCTTTGAAGACAACATTCTGACACAGACAACGAGGTGTAGGCCAGCGTGGAGAATTGGCGGAAAGCACTGGCGGCTGCCTTCTATGATGAGGCTATTGAAAAGTTGGTACAACGCTATGACAAAAGTCTAAGTCAGAACAGCGACTACGTAGAGAAGTAGCTGAAAGGTGTAGCTAATTGTTACAAGTAAAACATTTCTGATGTTCACTGTGGTTTCAATTTGGCAATCAATCGGACCTTACTTTTGGAATAACCCTCGTACAACTGTCACAATGCAGACTTAAGTACAAGAAGAGTGAATCTTACAAGAGTTTGTGTTTTGAGCGGCTCCTGGGAGACCAGTATTAGATTCCGATTCCCCGGTGCTGGTTTTACTGTGTCCCTTTGACTTTCACATTGACCATGTAACACAGAAATTGCATCAGGATTGACTAAAGGAGGCACAATGCCAACTGAATTACAGGATGAGTTAATCTTCGAAAAGTTTGTGCTATGAGCGGCTCCTGGGAGACCGGTATTAGATTCAGATGTACCAGTGAAGTTTTACTGTTTCCGTTGGACCTTCACATTGACCCTAAAACACAGGAATTGCATCGGGATTGAATACAAATGGCAGAATGCCGACTTAAGTGCAATAAAGAGTGAATCTTCCAAGAGTTTGTAGTTTGAGCCGCTCCTGGGAGACTAGTATTAGATTCTGATGCAACAGTGCAAACATACTGTATCCCGTGGTCCTTCACAGTTACCATGAAACACAGAAATTGCATCATCATTGAATACAGAAGGCACAATGCCGACTTAAGTACAAGAAGAGTGAATCTTCTGAGAGTTTGTGGTTTGAGGGGCTCCTGGGAGACCAGTATTAGATTCCGATGCATCAGTGCAGGTTTACTGTATCCCTTGGACCTTCACATTGACGATGAAAAACAGATATTGCATCGGGATATAATATAAAAGGGACAATGCCGACTTAAGTACAAGAAGAGTGAATCGCCTAAGAGTTTCTGGTTTGAGCGGCTCCTGGGAGATCAGTATTAGATACCAATGCACCAGTGCAGGTTTACTGTATCCCTTGGATATTCACATTGACCATGAAACACAGAAATTGAATTGGGATTGAATACAAGAGAAACAATGCCGACTCAAGTACAAGAAGAGTGAATCTTCTAAGAGTTTGTGGTTTGAGCGGCTCCTGGGAGACCAGTATTGGATTCCGATGCACCAGTGCAGGTTTACTGTATCCCTTGGACCTTCACATTGACGATGAAACACAGAAATGGCATCGGGATATAATATAAAATGGACAATGCCGACTTAAGTACAAGAAGAGTGAATCGCCTAAGAGTTTGTGGTTTGAACGGCTCCTGGGAGACCAGTATTAGATTCCAATGCACCAGTGCAGGTTTACTGTATCCCCTGGACCTTCACATTAACGATGAAACACAGAAATTGCATCGGGATATAACACAAAAGGGACAATCCCGACTTAAGGACAAAAAGAGTCACTCTTCTAAGAATTTGTTGTTTGAGCGGCTCCTGGGAGACCAGTATTAGAAGCCGACGCACCAAAGCAGTTTTAGTGTTTCCCTTGGACATTCACATTGACCATGAAACACAGAAATCGCATTGACTAGTATTAGATTCCGATGCAACAGTGGAGGTATACTGTATCACTTGGTCCTTCACAGTTACCATGAAACACAGAAATTGCATCGGGATTGAATAAAGAAGGCACAATGCCGACATAAGTACAAGAAGAGTGAATCTTCTAAGATTTTGTGGTTTGAGCGGCTCCTGGGAGACCAATATTAGATCCCGATGCTCCAATGCAGGTTTACTGTATCCTTTGGGCCTACACATTGACGATGAAACACAGAAATTGCATCGGGATATAATGTAAAAGGGACAACGCCGACTTAAGTACAAGAAGAGTGAAACGCCTAAGAGTTTGTGGTTTGAGCGGCTCCTGGGTGACCAGTATTAGATTCCAATGCACCAGTGCAGGTTTACTGTATCCCTTGGACCTTCACATTGACGATGAAACACAGGAATTGCATTGGGATATAATACAAATGGGACAATGCCGACTTAAGTACAAAAAGAGTGACTCTTCAAAGAATTTGTTGTTTGAGCGGCTCCTGGGAGACCAGTATTAGATTCCGGTGCCAAGTGCTGGTTTACTGTATCCCTTGAACCTTGACATTGACCATGAAACACAGAAATCGCTTTGGGATTGAATACAAAAGGGACCATGCCGACATAAGGACAAGAAGAGTGAATCTTCTAAGAATTAGTGCTTTGAGCGGCTCCTGGGAGACCAGTATTAGAAACCGATGCACCAAAGCAGTTGTAGTGTATCCCTTGGACATTCACATTGACCATGAAACACAGAAATTGCATCGGGATTGAATGCAATAGGGACAATGCCGACTTAAGTAAGAAGAGTGAATCATCTAAGAGAATGTGATTTGTCCGGCTCCTCGGAGACCAGTATTAGATTCCGATGCACCAGTGCAGGTTTACTGTATTCCGTGAACTTTCACATTGACCATGAAACACAGAATTTCCATCGGGATTGAGTACAAATGGGACAATGCCGACTTAAGTACAAGAAGAGTGAATCCTCTAAGAGTTTGTGGTTTGAGCGGCTCCTGGGAGACCAGCATTAGACCCCGATGCAGCAGTGCAGGTTTATTGTATCCCTTGGACCTTCACATTGACGAAGAAACAGAGAAATGGCATCGGGATATATTATAAAAGGGACAATGGCGACTTCAGTACAAGATGAGTGAATCGCCTAAGAGTTTGTGGTTTGAGCGGCTCCTGGGAGACCAGCATTAGACCCCGATGCTCCAGTGCAGGTTTACTGTATCCCTAGGACTTTCACGTTGACCATGAAACACTGAAATTACATCGGGATTGTATACAAAAGAGACAATGACGGCTTATGTACAAGAAGAGTGTATCGTCTAGTAGATTGTAGTTTGAGCGGCTCCTGGGAGGCCAGTAATAGATTCCGATGCACCACTGCAGGTTTACTGTATCTCTTGCACCCTCACATTGTCCATGTAACACAGAAATTGCAACGGGATAGAAAGGCACAATGCCGACTTATGTACAAGAGGGTGAATCTTGTAAAAGTCTGTGCTTTGAGCGGCTCCTGGGAGACCAGTATTGGATTCCAATGCAGCAGTGCAGGTTCACTATTTCAATTGGACCTTCACATTGACCATGAAACACCGAAATCCCATCGGGATTGAATACAAAAGACACAATGCTGACTTAAGTACAAGAAGAGTGAAACTTCTAAGAGTTTGTGGTTTGAGCGGGTTCCGGGAGTCCAGTATTAGATTCCGATGCACCAACAAAGGTTTACTGTATCCCTTGGACCTTCACATTGACCATGAAACACAGAAATTGCATCGGATGTGAATACATAACGGACAATGCCGACTTAAGTACAAGATGAGTGAATCTTCTAAAAATTTGTTGTTTGTGCGGCCCCTGGGAGACCAGTATCAGATTCAGATTGACCAGTGCAGGTTTACTGTATCCAATGGACCTTCACATTGACCATGAAACACAGAACTCGCATTTGGATTTAATACAAAAGCACAATGCCGAAATAAGGACAAGAACAGTGAATCTTGTAAGTGTTTGTGATTTGAGCGGCTCCTAGGCGACTAGTATTAGATTCCGATGCAACAGTGCAGGTATACTGTATCCCATGGGCCTTCACACGTACCATGAAACACAGGATTTGCATCGGGATTGAATACAGAAGGCACAATGGCGACTTAGGTACAAGAAGAGTGAATCATCTAAGAGTTTGTGGTTTGAGCGGCTCCTGGGAGACCAGTATTAGATTCCGATGCACCTGTGCAGGTTTACTGTACCCTTGGACCTTCACATTGATGATGAAACACAGAAGTTGCATCAGGATATAATATAAAAGGGACAATGCCGACTTAAGTACAAGAAGAGTGAATCGCCTAAGAGTTTGTGATTTGAGCGGCTCCTGGGAGACCAGTATTAGATTCCAATGCACCAGTGCAGGTTTACTGTATCCCTTGGACCTTCACATTGACGATGAAACCCAGAAATTGCATCGGGATTGTATAAAAAAGGGACAATGCCGACTTAAGTACAAAAAGAGTGAGTCTTCTAAGAATTTGTTGTTTGAGCGGCTCCTCGTAGACCAGTATTAGATACCGATGCACCAAAGCAGTTTTAGTGTATCCCTTGGACATTCACATTGACCATGAAACACAGAAATCGCATCGGGATTGAATGCAACAGGGACAATGCCGACCTAAGTACTACAAGAGTGAATCATCTAAGAGATTGTGATTTGAGCGGCTCCTCAGAGACCAGTATTAGATTCCGATTCACCAGTGCAGGTTTACTGTATCCCGTGAACTTTCACATTGACCATGAAACACTGAATTTGCATCGGGATTGAGTACAAATGGGACAATGCCGACTTAAGTACAAGACGAGTGAATCTTCTAAGACTTTGTGGTTTGAGAGGCTCCTGGGAGACTAGAATTAGATTCCGATGCAACAGTGCAGTTTTACTGTATCCCTTCGACCTTCACATTGACGATGAAACACAGATATTGCATCGGGATATAATACAAAAGGGACAATGCCGACTTAAGTACAAGAAGAGTGAATCCTCATAGCGTTTGTGCTTTGAGCGGCTCCAGGGAGACCAGTATTAGATTCCGATGCACCAGTGCAGGTTTATTGTATCCCTTGGATATTCAAATGGACCTTGAAACACAGAAATTGCATTGCGATTGAATACAAGAGAAACAATGCCGACTTAAGTACAAGAAGAGTGAATCTTCTAAGAGTTTGTGGTTTGAGCGGCTCCTGGGAGACCAGTATTAGATTCCGATGCACCAGTGCAGGTTTACTGTATCCCTTGGACCTTCACATTGACAATGAAACACAGAAATGGCATCGGAATACAATATAAAAGGGACAATGCCGACTTAAGTACGAGAACAGCGAATCTTCTAAGAGATTGTGGTTTGAGCAGCTCCTGGGAGACCAGTATTAGGCTCCGATGCTTCAGTGCAGGTTTACTGTATCCCTTGGACCTTCACATTTACCATGAAACACTGAAATTACACCGGGATTGTATACAAAAGGGACAATGACCAGTTAAGTACAAGAAGAATGAATCTTCAAAGAATTTGTGATTTGAGCGGCTCCTGGGAGACCAGTATAAGATTCAGATGCACCAGTGCAGGTTTACTGTATCCCTTGGACTTTCAAATTGACCATGAAACACCGAAATTACATTGGGATTGTATACAAAAGAGACAATGACGACTTAAGTACAAGAAGAGTGAATCGCCTGTAGATTGTGGTTTGAGCGACTCCTGGGAGGCCAGTATTAGATTCCGATGCTCAACTGCAGGTTTACTGTATCTCTTGCACCTTCACATTGTCCATGTAACACAGAAATGGCAACGGGATAGAAAGGCACAATGCCGACTTATGTACAAGAAGAGTGAATCATCTAAGACAATGTGATTTGAGCGGCTCCTCGGAGACCAGTATTAGATTCCGATGCACCAGTGCAGGTTTACTGTATTCCGTGAACTTTCACATTGACCATGAAACACAGAATTTGCATCGGGATTGAGTACAAATCTGACAATGCCGACATAAGTACAAGAAGAGTGAATCTACTAAGAGTTTGTGGTTTGAGCGGCTCCTGGGAGACCAGTATTAAATTCCAATGCACCAGTGCAGGTTTACTGTATCCCTTGGACCTTCACATTGATGATGAAACGGAGAAATTGCGTCGGGATATATTATAAAAGGTACAATAGCGACATAAGTACATGAAGAGTGAATCGCCTAAGAGTTTGTGGTTTGAGCGGCTCCTGGGAGACCAGTATTAGATTCCGATGCACCAGTGCAGGTTTATTGCATTCCTTGGACCTTCACATTGACGATGAAACAGAGAAATTGCATCGGGATATATTATAAAAGGGAAAATGGCGACTTAAGTACAAGAAGAGTGAATCTCCTAAGAGTTTGTGGTTTGAGCGGCTCCTGGGAGACCAGTATAAGCCCCCGGTGCTCCAGTGCAGGTTTACTGTATCCCTTGGACCTTCACATTGACCATAAGTCACTGAAATAACATCGGGATTGTATACAAAAGGGACAATGACCAGTTAAGTACACGAAGAATGAATCTTCAAAGAATTTGTGATTTGAGCGGCTCCTGGGAGACCAGTATAAGATTCAGATGCACCAGTGCAGGTTTACTGTATCCCTTGGACTTTAAAATTGACCATGAAACACCGAAATTAAATTGGGATTGTATACAAAAGAGACAATGACGACTTAAGTACAAGAAGAGTGAATCGTCTAGTAGATTGTGGTTTGACCGGCTCCTGGGAGGCCAGTATTAGATTCCGATGCACCACTGCAGGTTTACTGTATCTCTTGCACCTCCACATTGTCCATGTAACACAGAAATTGCAACGGGATAGAAAGGCACAATGCCTACTTATGTATAAGAAGAGTGAATCTTGTAAACGTTTGTGCTTTGAGCGGCTCCTGGGAGACCAGTATTGGATTCCAATGCAGCAGTGCAGGTTCACTGTATCAATTGGACCTTCACATTGACCATGAAAGGCCGAAATCCCATCGGGATTGAATAAAAAAGACACAATGCAGACTTAAGTACAAGAAGAGTGAATCTGCTAAGAGTTTGTGGTTTGAGCGGGTTCTGGGAGACCAGTATTAGATTCCGATGCACCAGTGCAGGTTTACTGTATCCCTTGGACATTCACATTGACCATGAAACACAGAAATTGCATCGTGTTTGAATACATAACGGACAATGCCGACCTAAGTACAAGAAAAGTGAATCTTCTAAAAGTTTGTGGTTTGAGCGACCCCTGGGAGACCAGTATCAGATTCAGATTGACCAGTGCAGGTTTACTGTACCCCATGGACCTTTATATTGACCATGAAACACACAAACCGCATTTGGACTTAATACAAATGGCACAATGCCGAAATAAGGTCCAGACCTGTGAATCTTCTAAGAGTTTGTGATTTGAACGGCTCCTGAGAGACCAGTATTAGATTCCGATGCACCAGTGCATGTTTACTGTATCCCTTGGACGTTCACATTGACAATGAAACACAGAAATGGCATCGGAATATAATATAAAAGGGACAAAGGCGACTTAAGTACGAGAACAGCGAATCTTCTAAGAGATTGTGGTTTGAGCAGCTCCTGGGAGACCAGTATTAGACTCCGATGCTTCAGTGCAGGTTTACTGTATCCCTTGGACCTACACATTGACCATGAAACACTGAAATTACATCGGGATTGTATACAAAAGGGACAATCACGAGTTAAGTACAAGAAGAGTGAATCTTCAAAGAGTTTGTGATTTGAGCGGCTCCTGGGAGACCGGAATTAGATTCAGATGGACCAGTGCAGGTGTACTGTATCCCTTGGACCTTCACATTGACCATAAATCACTGAAATTACATCGGGATTGTACACAAATAGGACAATGACCAGTTATGTACAAGAAGAGTGAATCTTCAAAGAATTTGTGATTTGAGCGGCTCCTGGGAGACCAGTATAAGATTCAGATGCACCAGTGCAGGTTTACTGTATCCCTTGGACTTCCAAATTGACCATGAAACACCGAAATTACATTGGGGTTGTATACAAAAGAGACAATGACGACTTCAGTACAAGAAGAGTGAATCGTCTAGTAGATACCTGCACTATTGCATCGGAATCTAATACTAGTCTCCTAGGAGCCGTTCAAATCACAAACTCTTAGAAGTTTCACTGTTCTGGTCCTTATTTCGGCATTGTGCCATTTGTATTAAGTCCAAATGCGATTTGTGTGTTTCATGGTCAATGTAAAGGTCCATGGGGTACAGTAAACCTGCACTGGTGCATCGGAATCTAATACTGCTCTCCCAGAACCCGCTCAAACCACAAACTCTTAGAAGATTCACTCTTCTTGTACATAAGTCTGCATTGTGTCTTTTGTATTCAATCCCGTTGGGATTTCGGTGTTTCATGGTCAATGTGAAGGTCCAATTGATACAGTGAACCTGCACTGCTGCATTGGAATCCAATACTGGTCTCCCAGGAGCCGCACAAAGCACAAACGTTTACAAGATTCACTCTTCTTGTACATAAGTAGGCATTGTGTCTTTCTATCCCGTTGCAATTTCTGTGTTACATGGGCAATGTGAAGGTGCAAGAGATACAGTAAACCTGCAGTGGTGCATCGGAGTCTAATACTGGCCTCCCAGGAGCCGGTCAAACCACAATCTACTAGACGATTCCCTCTTCTTGTACTTAAGTCGTCATTGTCTCTTTTGTATACAATCCCAATGTAATTTCGGTGTTTCATGGTCAATTTGAAAGGCCAAGGGATACAGTAAACCGGCACTGGTGCATCTGAATCTTATACTGGTCTCCCAGGAGCCGCTCAAATCACAAATTCTTTGAAGATTCATTCTTCTTGTACTTAACTGGTCATTGTCCCTTTTGTATACAATCCCGATGTTATTTCAGCGTTTTATGGTCAATGTGAAGGTCCAAGGGATACAGTAAACCTGCACTGGAGCACTGGGGTCTTATACTGGTCTCCCAGGAGCCGCTCAAACCACAAACTCTTAGGAGATTCACTCTTCTTGTACTTAAGTCGCCATTGTCCCTTTTATAATATATCCCGATGCAATTTCTCTGTTTCATCGTCAATGTGAAGGTCCAAGGAATGCAATAAACCTGCACTGGTGCATCGGAATCTAATACTGGTCTCCCAGGACCCGCTCCTACCACAAACTCTTAGGCGATTCACTCTTCTTGTACTTAAGTCGCCATTGTCCCTTTTATAATATATCCCGATGCAATTTCTCTGTTTCATCATCAATGTGAAGGTCCAAGGTATACAGTAAACCTGCACTGGTGCATCGGAATTTGATACTGGTCTCCCAGGAGCCGCTCAAACCACAAACTCTTAGAAGATTCACTCTTCTTGTACTTAACTCGTGATTGTCCGTTTTGTATACAATCCCGATGTAATTTCAGTGTTTCATGGTCAATTGGGCCTTCACAGTTACCATGAAACACACTAATTGCATTGGGATTGAATACAGAAGGCACAATGCCGACTTAAGTACAAGAAGAGTGAATCTTCTAAGACTTCGTGCTTTGAACGGCTCCTGGGAGACCAGTATTTGATTCCGATGCACCAGTGCAGGTTTACTGTATCCCTTGGACCTTCACATTGACGATGAAACACAGAAATTACATCGGGATTGTATACAAAAGGGACAATCACGAGTTAAGTACAAGAAGAGTGAATCGCCTAAGAGTTTGTGGTTTGAGCGGCTCCTGGGTGACCAGTATTAGATTCCAATGCACCAGTGCAGGTTTACTGTATCCCTTGGACCTTCACATTGATGGCGAAACACAGAAATTGCGTCGGGATATAATACAAAATGGACAATGCCGACTTAAGTAACAAAAGAGTGACTCTCCTAAGAATTTGTTGTTTGAGCGGCTCCTGGGAGACCAGTATTAGATTCCGCTGCCCCAGTGCTGGTTTACTGTATCCCTTGGACGTTCACATTGACCATGAAACACAGAAATCGCATTGGGATTGAATACAAAAGGGACCATGCCGACATAAGGACAAGAAGAGTGAATCTTCTAAGTGTTAGTGCTTTGATCATCTCCTGGGAGACCAGTATTAGAAACCGATGCACCAAAGCAGTTTTAGTGTATCCCTTGGACATTCACATTGACCATGAAGCACAGAAATCGCATCGGGATTGAATGCAATAGGGACAATGCCGACTTAAGTACAAGAAGAGTGAATCATCTAAGAGAATGTGATTTGAGCGGCTCCTCGGAGACCAGTATTAGATTCCGATGCACCAGTGCAGGTTTACTGTATTCCGTGAACTTTCACATTGACCATGAAACACAGAATTTGCATCGGGATTGTGTACAAATGGGACAATGCCGACTTAAGTACAAGAAGAGTGAATCTTCTAAGAGTTTGTGGTTTGAGCGGCTCCTGGGAGACTAGTATTGGATTCCGATGCAACAGTGCAGATTTACTGTATACCTTGGACCTTCACAGTTACCATGAAACACAGAAATTGCTTCGGGATTGAATACACAAGGCACAACGCTGACTTAAGTACAAGAAGAGTGAATCTTCTAAGAGTTTGTGGTTTGAGCGGCTCCTGGGAGACTAGAATTAGATTCCGATGCAACAGTGCAGTTTTACTGTATACCGTCGACCTTCAAATTGACGATAAAAGACAGATATTGCATCGGGATATAATACAAAAGGAACAATGCCGACTTAAGTACAAGAAGAGTGAATCCTCAAAAAATTTCTGCTTTGAGCGGCTCATGGGAGACCAGTATTAGATTCCGATGCACCAGTGCAGGTTTACTGTATCCCTTGGACCTTCACATTGACCATGAAACACAGAAATTGCATTGGGATTGAATACAAGAGAAACAATGCCGACTTAAGAACAAGGAGAGTGAATCTTCTAAGAGTTTGTGGTTTGAGCGTCTCCTGGGAGACCAGTATTAGATTCCCATCACCAGTACAGGATTACTGTATCCCGTGGACCTTCACATTGACGATGAAACACAGAAATTGCATCAGGTAATACAAAAGGGACAATGCCGACTTAAGTAGAAGAAGAGTGAATCTTCTAAAGGTTTGTGGTTTGAGAGGCTCTTGGGAGACCAGTATCAGTTTCAGATTGACCAGTGCAGGTTTAATGTACCCCATTGGCCTTCACATTGACCATGAAACACAGAAATCGCATCGCGATTGATAACAAAAGGCACCATGCCGAAATAATAACAAGAAGAGTGAATCTTCTAAGAGTTAGTGCTTTAAGCGGCTTCTGGGAGACTAGTATTAGATTCCGATGCAACAGTACAGGTTTATTGTATCCCTTGGAACTTTACAGTTACCATGAAACACTAAAATTGCATCGGGATTGAATACACAAGGCAATATGCCGACTTAAGTACAAGAAGAGTGAATCTTCAAAGAGTTTTTTGGTATGAGCGGCTTCTGGGAGACCAGTATTAGATTGCGATGCCACAGTGCAGGTTTACTGTATCCCTTCGACATTCACATTGACGATGAAACACAGATATTGCAGCGGGATATAATACAAAAGGGTCAATGCCGACTTAATAACAAGAAGAGTGAATCTTCTAATAGTTTGTGGTTTGTGCGGCTCCTGGGAGACCAGTATTAGATTCCGATTCCCCAGTGCAGGTTTACTGTAACCCTTGGACCTTCACATTGACCATGAAACACCGAAATTGCATTGGGATTGAATACAAAAGGGACAATGCCGACTTAAGTACGAGAAGAGTGAATCTTCTAAGAGTTTTTGGTTTGAGCTGCTCCTGGGGGACCTTTGTTAGATTCCCATGCACCAGTGCAGTTTTACTGTATCCCTTGGACCTTCACATTGACCATGAGACTCAGATATTGCAATGGGATAGATTACAAAAGGCACAATGCCGACTTAAGTACAACAAGAGTGAATCTTCTAAGAGTTTGTGCTTTGACCGGCTCCTGGGAGACCAGTATTAGATTTCGATGCACCAGTGCAGGTTTACTAGATCCCTTGGACCTTCATATTGACCATGAAACACAGAATTTGCGTCGGGATTGGATACAAATCGGTCAATGCCGACTTAAGTACAAGAAGAGTGAAACTTCTTAGAGTTTGTGGTTTGAGCGGCTACTGGGAGACCAGTATTAGATTCCGATGCACCAGTGCAGATTTACCGTATCCCTTTGACCTTCACAGTGACCATGAAACACATAAGTTGCATCGGGATTGATTACAAAAAGGACAATGCCGCCTTAAGTACAAGAAGAGTGAATCTTCTAAGAGTTTGTGGTTTGAGCGGCTCCTGGGAGACGATTATTAGATTCCGACGCATCCGTGCAGGTTTACTGTATCAATTGGACCTTCACATTGACCATGAAACACAGAGATCGCATCGGGATTGAATGCAAAATGCACAATGCCGACTTAAGTACGAGAAGAGTGAATCTCCTAAGAGATTGTGGTTTGAGCGGCTCCTGGGAGACCTGTTTTAGATTCCGATGAACCAGTGCACTTTTACTGTATCCCGTGGACCTTCACATTGACCATGTAACGCAGAAATCGCATTGGGATGAATACAAAAGACACAATGCCAACTTAAGTACAAGAAGAGTGAATCTTCTAAAAGTTTGTGATTTGAGCGGCTCCTGGGAGACCACTATTAGATTCCGAGGCACCAGTGCAGGTTTACTGTATCCCCATCACATTGGCCATGAAACACAGAATTGGCGTCGGGATTGAATACAACTGGGACAATGCCGACTTAAGTACAAGAAGAGTGAATCTTCTAAGTGTTTGTGGTTTGAGCGGCTCCTGGGGGACCAGTGTTAGTTTCCAATGCACCAGTGCAGTTTTACCGTATCGCTTGGACCTTCACAGTGACCATGAAACACATAAGGTGCATCGGGATTGATTACAAAATGGGCATTGCCGACTTAAGTACAAGAAGAGTGAATCTTCGAGGAGTTTGTGGTTTGAGCGGCTCCTGGGAGACGAGTATTAGATTCCGAAGCACCAGCGCAGGTTAACTGTATCCCTTGGAGCTTCACATTGACCTTGAAACACAGAAATCGCATCGGGATAGAATACAAAATGCTCAATGCCGAAATAAGTACAAGAAGAGTGAATCTTCTAAGGGTTTGTGCTTTGTCCGGCTCCTGGGAGACCAGTAATAGATTCCGATGCACCAGAGCAGGTTTACTGTATCAATTGGACCTTCACGTTGACCATGAAACACAGAGATCGCATCGGGATTGAATGCAAAAGGCACAATGCCGACTTAAGTACAAGAAGAGTGAGTCTTCAAAGAGTTTGTGTTTTGAGCGGATCCTGGGAGACCAGTAATAGATTCGGATGCACCAGTGCAGGATTACTGTATCCCTTGGACCTTCACATTGACCATGAAACACAGAAATTGCATTTGGACGGAATACAGAAGGGACAATGCCGATTTAAGTACAAGAGGAGTGAATCTCCTAAGATTGTGCTTTGAGCGGGTCCTGGGACACCAGTACTAGATTACGATTCACCAGTGCCGGTTTACACTATCCCTTGAACCTTCACATTGACCATGAAAAACGGAATTTGCATCGGGATTGAATTCAAAAGTGACAAAGCCGACTTAAGCATAACAGGTGTGAGTCTTCTGAGAGTTTGTGATCAGTGCGGCTTCTGGGAGACCAGTATTAGATTCCGATGCACCAGTTCAGGATTACTGTATCCCTTGGACCTTCACAGTGACCATGAAACACAGAAATCGCATTGGGATTGAGTACAAAAGACACAAGGCTGACTTAAGGACAAGAAGAGTGAATCTTGTAAGAGTTTGTTGTTTGAGCGGCTCCTGGGGCACCAGTATTAGATTTAGATGCACCAGTGCGGTTTACTGTTTCCGTTGGACCTACACATTGACCATGAAACACAGAAATTGCATCGGGATTCAATTCAAAAGGGGCAATGCCGACTTAAGTACAAGAAGAGTGAAT
Source organism: Schistocerca serialis cubense (assembly GCF_023864345.2). Taxonomy (NCBI): domain Eukaryota; kingdom Metazoa; phylum Arthropoda; class Insecta; order Orthoptera; family Acrididae; genus Schistocerca; species Schistocerca serialis. The sequence goes on along the minus strand of NC_064649.1, from coordinate 183,555,524 downwards.
CCCTTTAGACTTTGTGTTTAGAGCGGCTCCTGGGAGACCAGTATTAGATTCCGGTGCACTAGTGATGGTGTACTGTATCCCTTGGATCTTCACATTGACCATGAAGCACAGAAATCGGAATGGGATAGATTTCAAAAAGCACAATGCCGACTTAAAGACAAGAAGAGTGAATCTTCTAAGAGTTTGTGGTTTGAGCGGCTCCTGGGAGTCCAGTAATAGCTTCCGATGCACCAGTGCAGGTTTAGTGTATCCCTTGGACATTCACATTGACCGTGAAACACAGAAATCGCATCGGGATTGAATCCAATATGGAGAATGCCGACTTAAGTACAGGAATACTGAATCATCTAAGAGATTGAGATTTGAGCGGCTCCTCGTAGACCACTATTAGATTCCGAAGCACCAGTGCAGGTTTGCTGTATCCCTTGGACCTTCACATTTACCATGAAACACAGAATTTGCATCGGGATTGAGTACAAATGGGACAAATCCGACATAAGTACAAGAAGAGTGAATCTTCTAAGAGTTTGTGGTTTGAGCGGCTCCTGGGAGACCAGTATTAGATTCCGATGCACCAGTACTGTTTTACTGTATCCCTTGGACCTTCACATTGACCATGAAACACAGAAATAGCATCGGGATTGAATACAAAAGGCACAATGCCGAATTAAGTATGAGAAGAGTGAATCTTCTAAGCGATTGTGGTTTGAGCGGCTCCGGGCAGACCAGTATTAGATTCCGATGCACCAGTGCAGGTTTACTGTATCCCTTGGACCTTCACATTCACCATGAAACACCGCAATTACATCGGGATTGTATACAAAAGGGACAAATCCGACATAAGTACAAGAAGAGTGAATCTTCTAAGAGTTTGTGGTTTGAGCGGCTCCTGGGAGACCAGTATTAGATTCCGATGCACCAGTACTGTTTTACTGTATCCCTTGGATATTCACATTGACCAAGGAACACAGAAATCGCATCTGGATTGAATGTAAAAGACACAATGCCGACTTAAGTACAAGAGGAGTGAATCGTCTAAGAGTTTGTGCTTTGAGCGGCTCCTGGGAGACCATTATTAGATTCCGATTAACCAGTGCAAGGTTTACTGTATCAATTGGATCTTCCCATTGACTATGAAGCACAGAGATCGCATTGGGATTGAATGCAAAATCACAATGCCGACTTAAGTATTAGAAGAGTGAATCTTCTAATAGTTTGTGGTTTGAGTGGCTCCTGGGAGAGCAGTATTAGATTCCCATGCACCAGTGCAGTTTGACCGTATCCCTTGGACCTTCACAGTGAAAATGAAACTGATATGGTGCATCGGGATTGATCACAAAATGGACAATGCCGACTTAAGTACAAGAAGAGTGAATCTTCGAAGAGTTTGTGGTTTGAGCGGCTCCTAGGAGACGAGTATTAGATTCCGATGCATCAGCGCAGGTTAACTGTATCCCTTGGAGCTTCAGATTGACCATGAAACACAGAAATCGCAATGGGATAGAATACAAAAGGAGCAATGCCAAATTAAGTACAAGAAGAGTGAATCTTCTAAGAATTAGGTCTTTGACCGGCTCCTGGGAGACCAGTAATAGATTCCGATGCACCAGAGCAGGTTTTTCTGTATCAATTGGACCTTCACGTTGACCGTGAAACACAGAGATCGCATCGGGATTGAATGCAAAAGGCACAATGCCGACTTAAGTACAAGAAGAGTGAATCTTCTAAGAGTTTGTGATTTGAGCGGCTCCTGGAAGACCAGTATCACTTTCCGATGCTCCAGTGCAGGTTTACTGTATCCCTTGGACCTTCACATTGACCATGAAACACAGAATTTGAATCGGGATTGAATACAAATGGGACAATGCCGACTTAAGTACAAGAAAAGAGAATTTACTAATAGTTTGTGGTTTGAGCGGCTCCTGGGAGACCAGAATTAGATTGCGATGCACCAGTGCATTATTACCGTATCTCTTGAACCTTCACAGTGGCCATGAAACACATAAGATGCATCGGGATTGATTACAAAAAGGACAATGTCGACTTAAGTACAAGAACAGTGAACCTTCTAAGAGTTTGTGGTTTGAGCTGCTCCTGGGAAACGAGTATTAGATTCCGATGCACCAGTGCAGGTCTACTGTATGCCTTGGAGCTTCAAATTAACCATGAAACAGAGAAATTGCAACGGGATAGAATACAAAAGGCACAATGACGACTTAAGTACAAGGGGAGTGAATCTTCTAAAAGTTTGTGCTTTGAGCGGCTCCTGGGAGACCATTATTAGATTTCGATGCACCAGTGCAGGTTTACTGTATCAATTGGACCTTCCCATTGGCCATGAAACCCAGAGATCGCATCGGGATTGAATGCAAAAGCACAATGATGACTTAAGTAGAAGAAGAGTGAATCTTCTAAGAGTTTGTGGTTTGAGCGGCTCCTGGGAGACCAGAATTAGATTCCGATTCTCCAGTGCTGGTTTACTGTATCCCTTGGACTTTCACATTGACCATGAAACCCAGAAATTGCATCGGGATTGGATACAGATAGGGCAATGCGGACTTAAGTACAAGAAGAGTGAATCTTCTAAGAGTTTGTGCTTTGAGCGGTTCATGGGAGACCAGTATTAGATTCCAGTGTACCAGATCAGGTTTACTGTATCCCTTGGACGTTCACAATGACCATGAAACCCAGAATTCGCATCTGGACTGAATACAAAGGCACAAAGCCGACTTAAGTAGAAGAAGAGTGAATCCGCTCTCAGTTTGTGCTTCAGCGGCGCCTGGGAAACCATTATTAGATTCCGATGCACCAGGGCAGGTTTACTGTATCCCTTGGACTTTCACATTGGCAATGAAATACAGAAATTGAGTCGGGATCGAATACATAAGGCACAATGCCGACCAAAGCAAAAGAAGAGTGAAACTTCTAAGAGTTTGTGCTTTGAGCGGCTCATAGGGACCACTAATAGATTCGTATGCACCAGTGCAGGATTACAGTATCCCTTGGACCTTCACATTGACCATGAAACACAGAAGTTGCATTGGATTGAATACAAAGACACAATGCCGTCTTAAGGACAAGAAGAGTGAATCTTATAAGAGTTTGTGCTTTGAGCGGCTCCTGGGGGACCAGTATTAGATTTAAATGCACCAGTGCGGTTAACTGTATTCCTTGGACCTTCACATTGACCATGAAACACAGAAATTGGATCGGGATTCAATTCAAAAGAAGCAATGCCGACTTAAGTACAAGAAGAGTGAATCTTCTTAGAGATTGTGTTTTGAGCGACTCCTGGGAGACTAGTATTAGTTTCCGATGCACCAGTGCAGAAGTACTGTATACCTTGGACCTTCACATTGACCATGAAACACAGAAATTGCATCGGTATTGAATACAAAATGGACAATGCCGATATAAGTACAAGAAGAGTGAATCTTCTAACTGTTTGTGGTTTCAGCGGCTCCTGGGAGACCAGTATTAGATTCGGATGCACCAGTGCAGGTTTACCGTACCCGTCGGACCTTCACATTGACCATGAAACACAGAAATTGCATCAGGATTGAATACAAAAGGTATAATGCCGACTTAAGTACAAGAAGAGTGAATCTACTAAGAGTTTGTGGTTTGAGCGGCTCCTGGGAGACCAGTATTAGATTCCGATGCACCAGTGAAGGTTTACTGTATCCCGTGAACTTTCACATTGACCATGAAACACAGAATTTGCATCGGGATTGAGTACAAATGGGACAATGCCGACTTAAGTACAAGAAGAATGAATCTTCTAAGAGTTTGTGGTTTGAGCGGCTCCTGGGAGACCAGAATTAGATTCCGATTCTCCAGTGCTGGTTCACTGCATCCCTTGGACTTTCACATTGACCATGAAACCCAGAAATTGCATCCTGATTGGATACAGATAGGGCAATGCCGACTTAAGTACAAGAAGAGTGAATCTTCTAAGAGTTTGTGGTTTGAGCGGTTCATGGGAGACCAGTATTAGATTCCACTGTACCAGATCAGGTTTACTGTATCCCTTGGACCATCACAATGACCATGAAACCCAGAATTCGCATCTGGACTGAATACAAAGGGCACAAAGGCGACTTAAGTAGAAGAAGAGTGAATCTGCTCTCAGTTTGTGCTACAGCGGCGCCTGGGAAACCAGTATTAGATTCCGATGCACCAGGGCAGGTTTACTGTATCCCTTGGACTTTCACATTGACAATGAATTACAGAAATTGCGTCGGGATTGAATACATAAGGGACAATGCCGACCAAAGGAAAAGAAGAGTGAAACTTCTAAGAGTTTGTGCTTTGAGCGGCTCCTGGGAGACCAGAATAAGTTTCCGATGCTCCAATGCAGATTTACTGTTTCCCTTGTATCTTCACATTGACATGAAACACAGAAATTGCATCGGGATTGAATACAAAAGAGGGACAATGCTGACTTAAGTACAAGAAGAGTGAGTCTTCTAAGAGTTTGTGTTTTGAGCGGCTCCTAGGGACCAGTAATAGATTCGGATGCACCAGTGCAGGATTACTGTGTCCCTTGGACCTTCACATTGACCATGAAACACAGAAATTGCATTAGGGATTGAATACAAAGACACAATGCCGTCTTAGGGACAAGAAGAGTGAATCTTGTAAGAGTTTGTGCTTTGAGCGGCTCCTGGGGGACTAGTATTAGATTTAGATGCACCAGTGCGGTTAACTGTATTCCTTGGACCTTCACATTGACCATGAAACACAGATATTGGATCGGGATTCAATTCAAAAGGGGCAATGCCGACTTAAGTACAAGAGGAGTGAATCTTCTTAGAGATTGTGTTTTGAGCGACTCCTGGGTGACTATTATTAGTTTCCGATGCACCAGTGTAGATGTACTGTATCCCTTGGACCTTCACATTGACCATGAAACACAGAAATTGCTTCGGTATTGAATACAAAATGGACAATGCCGATATAAGTACAAGAAGAGTGAATCTTCTAAGAGTTTGTGGTTTGAGCGGCTCCTGGCAGACCAGTATTAGATTCGGATGCACCAGTGGAGGTTTACTGTACCCGTTGGACCTTCACATTGACCATGAAACACAGAAATTGCATCAGGATTGAATACAAAAGGTACAATGCCGACTTAAGTACAAGAAGAGTGAATCTACTAAGAGTTTGTGGTTTGAGCGGCTCCTGGGAGACCAGTATTAGATTCCGATGCTCCAGTGCCGCTTTAGTGTATCCCTTGGACATTCACATTGACCACGAAACACAGAAGTCGCATCGGGATTGAATTCAATATGGACAATGCCGACTTAAGTACAAGAAGAGTGAATCATCTAAGAGATTGTGATTTGAGCGGTTAATCGTAGACCAGTACTAGATTCCGATGCACCAATGCAGGTTTACTGTATCCCTTGGACCTTCCCATTTACCATGAAACACCGAAATTCCATCGGGATTGTATACAAAATGGACAATGACGACTTAAGTACAAGAAGAGTGAATCTTCTAAGAGTTTGTGGTTTGAGCGGCTCCTGGGAGACCAGTATTAGATTCGGATGCACCAGTGGAGGTTTACTGTACCCGTTGGACATTCACATTGACCATGAAACACAGAAATTGCATCAGGATTGAATACAAAAGGTACAATGCCGACTTAAATATTAGAAGAGTGAATCTTCTAAGAGTTTGTGGTTTGAGTGGCTCCTGGGAGAGCAGTATTAGATTCCCATGCACCAGTGCAGTTTGACCGTATCCCTTGGACCTTCACAGTGAAAATGAAACTGATATGGTGCATCGGGATTGATCAAAAAATGGACAATGCCGACTTAAGTACAAGAAGAGTGAATCTTCGAAGAGTTTGTGGTTTGAGCGGCTCCTAGGAGACGAGTATTAGATTCCGATGCATCAGCGCAGGTAAACTGTATCCCTTGGAGTTTCAGATTGACCATGAAACACAGAATTTGAATCGGGATTGAATACAAATGGGACAATGCCGACTTAAGTACAAGAAAAGAGAATTTACTAATGGTTTGTGGTTTGAGCGGCTCCTGGGAGACCAGAATTAGATTGCGATGCACCAGTGCATTATTACCGTATCTCTTGAACCTTCACAGTGGCCATGAAACACATAAGATGCATCGGGATTGATTACAAAAAGGACAATGCCGACTTAAGTACAAGAACAGTGAACCTTCTAAGAGTTTGTGGTTTGAGCTGCTCCTGGGAAACGAGTATTAGATTCCGATGCACCAGTGCAGGTCTACTGTATGCCTTGGAGCTTCAAATTAACCATGAAACAGAGAAATTGCAACGTGATAGAATACAAAAGGCACAATGACGACTTAAGTACAAGGGGAGTGAATCTTCTAAAAGTTTGTGCTTCGAGCGGCTCCTGGGAGACCATTATTAGATTTCGATGCACCAGTGCAGGTTTACTGTATCAATTGGACCTTCCCATTGGCCATGAAACCCAGAGATCACATCGGGATTGAATGCAAAAGCACAATGAAGACTTAAGTAGAAGAAGAGTGAATCTTCTAAGAGTTTGTGGTTTGAGCGGCTCCTGGGAGACCAGAATTAGATTCCGATTCTCCAGTGCTGGTTTACTGTATCCCTTGGACTTTCACATTGACCATGAAACCCAGAAATTGCATCGGGATTGGATACAGATAGGACAATGCCGACTTAAGTACAAGAAGAGTGAATCTTCTAAGAGTTTGTGCTTTGAGCGGTTCATGGGAGACCAGTATTAGATTCCAGTGTACCAGATCAGGTTTACTGTATCCCTTGGACGTTCACAATGACCATGAAACCCAGAATTCGCATCTGGACTGAATACAAAGGCACAAAGCCGACTTAAGTAGAAGAAGAGTGAATCAGCTCTCAGTTTGTGCTTCAGCGGCGCCTGGGAAACCATTATTAGATTCCGATGCACCAGGGCAGGTTTACTGTATCCCTTGGACTTTCACATTGGCAATGAAATACAGAAATTGAGTCGGGATCGAATACAAAAGGGACAATGCCGATCAAAGGAAAAGAAGAGTGAAACTTCTAAGAGTTTGTGCTTTGAGCGGCTCATAGGGACCACTAATAGATTCCGTTGCACCAGTGCAGGATTACAGTATCCCTTGGACCTTCACATTGACCATGAAACACAGAAATTGCATTGGATTGAATACAAAGACACAATGCCGTCTTAAGGACAAGAAGAGTGAATCTTATAAGAGTTTGTGCTTTGAGCGGCTCCTGGGGGACCAGTATTAGATTTAAATGCACCAGTGCGGTTAACTGTATTCCTTGGACCTTCACATTGACCATGAAACACAGAAATTGGTTCGGGATTCAATTCATAAGAAGCAATGCCGACTTAAGTACAAGAAGAGTGAATCTTCTTAGAGATTGTGTTTTGAGCGACTCCTGGGAGACTAGTATTAGTTTCCGATGCACCAGTGCAGAAGTACTGTATACCTTGGACCTTCACATTGACCATGAAACACAGAAATTGCATCGGTATTGAATACAAAATGGACAATGCCGATATAAGTACAAGAAGAGTGAATCTTCTAACTGTTTGTGGTTTCAGCGGCTCCTGGAGACCAGTATTAGATTCGGATGCACCAGTGCAGGTTTACCGTACCCGTCGGACCTTCACATTGACCATGAAACACAGAAATTGCATCAGGATTGAATACAAAAGGTATAATGCCGACTTAAGTACAAGAAGAGTGAATCTACTAAGAGTTTGTGGTTTGAGCGGCTCCTGGGAGACCAGTATTAGATTCCGATGTACCAGTGCCGCTTTAGTGTATCCCTTGGACATTCACATTGACCATGAAACACAGAAATCGCATCGGGATTGAATTCAATATGGACAATGCCGACTTAAGTACAAGAAGAGTGAATCATCTAAAAGATTGTGATTTGAGCGGTTAATCGTAGACCAGTACTAGATTTCGATGCACCAATGCAGGTTTACTGTATCCCTTGGACCTTCCCATTTACCATGAAACACCGAAATTCCATCGGGATTGTATACAAGATGGACAATGACGACTTAAGTACAAGAACAGTAAATCTTCTAAGGGTTTGTGCTTTGACCGGCTCCTGGGAGACCAGTATTAGACTCCGATGCACCAGTGCAGGTTCACTGGAACCCGTGGACCTTCACATTGACCATGAAACACAGAAATCGCAGCGGGATTGATTATAAAAGCCACAAAGCCGACATAAGTACAAGAAGAGTGAATCTTCTAAGAGTTTGTGGTTTGAGCGGCTCCTGGGAGACCAGAATTAGATTCCGATTCTCCAGTGCTGGTTCACTGTATCCCTTGGACTTTCACATTGACCATGAAACCCAGAAATTGCATCCTGATTGGATACAGATAGGGCAATGCCGACTTAAGTACAAGAAGAGTGAATCTTCTAAGAGTTTGTGGTTTGAGCGGTTCATGGGAGACCAGTATTAGATTCCACTGTACCAGATCAGGTTTACTGTATCCCTTGGACCATCACAATGACCATGAAACCCAGAATTCGCATCTGGACTGAATACAAAGGGCACAAAGGGGACTTAAGTAGAAGAAGGGTGAATCTGCTCTCAGTTTGTGCTACAGCGGCGCCTGGGAAACCAGTATTAGATTCCGATGCACCAGGGCAGGTTTACTGTATCCCTTGGACTTTCACATTGGCAATGAATTACAGAAATTGCGTCGGGATTGAATACATAAGGGACAATGCCGACCAAAGGAAAAGAAGAGTGAAACTTCTAAGAGTTTGTGCTTTGAGCGGCTCCTGGGAGACCAGAATAAGTTTCCGATGCTCCAATGCAGATTTACTGTTTCCCTTGTATCTTCACATTGACATGAAACACAGAAATTGCATCGGGATTGAATACAAAAGGGACAATGCTGACTTAAGTACAAGAAGAGTGAGTCTTCTAAGAGTTTGTGTTTTGAGCGGCTCCTAGGGACCAGTTATAGATTCGGATGCACCAGTGCAGGATTACTGTGTCCCTTGGACCTTCACATTGACCATGAAACACAGAAATTGCATTGGGATTGAATACAAAGACACAATGCCGTCTTAGGGACAAGAAGAGTGAATCTTGTAAGAGTTTGTGCTTTGAGCGGCTCCTGGGGGACTAGTATTAGATTTAGATGCACCAGTGCGGTTAACTGTATTCCTTGGACCTTCACATTGACCATGAAACACAGATATTGGATCGGGATTCAATTCAAAAGGGGCAATGCCGACTTAAGTACAAGAGGAGTGAATCTTCTTAGAGATTGTGTTTTGAGCGACTCCTGGGTGACTATTATTAGTTTCCGATGCACCAGTGTAGATGTACTGTATCCCTTGGACCTTCACATTGACCATGAAACACAGAAATTGCTTCGGTATTGAATACAAAATGGACAATGCCGATATAAGTACAAGAAGAGTGAATCTTCTAAGAGTTTGTGGTTTGAGCGGCTCCTGGGAGACCAGTATTTGATTCGGATGCACCAGTGGAGGTTTACTGTACCCGTTGGACCTTCACATTGACCATGAAACACAGAAATTGCATCAGGATTGAATACAAAAGGTACAATGCCGACTTAAGTACAAGAAGAGTGAATCTACTAAGAGTTTGTGGTTTGAGCGGCTCCTGGGAGACCAGTATTAGATTCCGATGCACCAGTGCCGCTTTAGTGTATCCCTTGGACATTCACATTGACCACGAAACACAGAAGTCGCATCGGGATTGAATTCAATATGGACAATGCCGACTTAAGTACAAGAAGAGTGAATCATCTAAGAGATTGTGATTTGAGCGGTTCCTTGTAGACCAGTACTAGATTCCGATGCACCAATGCAGGTTTACTGTATCCCTTGGACCTTCCCATTTACCATGAAACACCGAAATTCCATCGGGATTGTATACAAAATGGACAATGACGACTTAAGTACAAGAAGAATAAATCTTCAAAGAGTTTGTGCTTTGACCGGCTCCTGTGAGACCAGTATTAGACTCCGATGCACCAGTGCTGGTTTACTGGAACCCGTGGACCTTCACATTGACCATGAAACACAGAAATCGCTGCGGGATTGATTATAAAAGCCACAAAGCCGACATAAGTACAAGAAGAGTGAATCTTCTAAGAGTTTGTGGTTTGAGCGGCTCCTGGGAGTCCAGTATTAGATTCCGATACACCAGTGCAAGTTTAGTGTATCCCTAGGATATTCACATTGACCAAGAAACACAGAAATCGCTTCTGGATTGAATACAAAAGGGACAAAGCCGACTTAAGTACTAGAAGAGGGAATCTTCTAAGAGTTTGTGGTTGGAGCGGCTCCTGGGAGACCAGTATCAGATTCTGATGCACCAGTGCAGGTTTACTGTATCCCTTGGATCTTCGCATTGACTATGAAACACATAAGTTGCATCGGGATTGATTACAAAATGGACAATGCCGACTTAAGTATAAGAAGAGTGAATCTTCTATGAGATTGTGGTTTGAGCTGGTCCTGGGAGACGAGTATTAGATTCCGACGCACCAGTGCAGGTTTACTGTATCCCTTGGAGCTTCACATTAACCATGAAACACTGAAATGGCAACGGGATAGAATTCAAAAGGCACAATGCCGACTTAAGTACAAGAGGAGTGAATCTTCTTAGTGTTTTGTGCTTTGAGCGGCTCCTGGGAGACCATTATTAGATTCCGATGCACCAGTGCAGGTTTACTGGTTCCCTTGGACCTTCACATTGACCATGAAACACAGAAATCGCAGCGGGATTGATTACAAAGGCACAATGCCGACTTAAGTACAAGAAGAGTGAATCTTCTAAGAGTTTGTGGTTTGAGCTGCTCCTGGGAAACGAGTATTAGATTCCGATGCACCAGTGGAGGTCTACTGTATCCCTTAGAGCTTCACATTAACCATGAAACACTGAAATGGCAACGGGATAGAATACAAAACGCACAATGCCGACTTAAGTACAAGAAGAGTGAGTCCTCTAAGAGTTTGTGTTCTGAGCGGCTCCTGGGAGACCAGTAATACATTCGGATGCGACAGTGCAGTATTACTGTATGCCTTGGACCTTCACATTGACCATGAAACACAGAAATTGCATTTGAACGGAATACAAAAGGACAATGCCGACTTAAGTGCAAGAAGAGTGAATCTTTTAAGAGTTTGTGCTTTGAGCGGGTCCTGCGACACCAGTATTAGATTCCGATGCACCAGTGCCCGTTTACTCTATCGCTTGAACCTTGACATTGACCATGAAACACAGAATTTGCATCGGGATTGAATTCAAAAGGGACAATGCCGACTTAAATTCAACAAGTGTGAATCTTCTAAGAGTTTGTGATTTGAGCGGCTTCTGGGAGACCAGTATTAGATTCCAATTCACCAGTGCAGGTTTACTGTATCCCTTCTTGGACCTCCACAGTGACCGTGAAACACAGAAATCACATTGGGATTGAATACAAAAGAAACAATGCCGACTTAAGGACAGGAAGAGTGAATCTTGTAAGAGAATGTAGTTTCAGCGGCCCCTGGGGGACCAGTATTAGATTTAGATGTACCAGTGCGGTTAACTGTATCCCTTGAACCTACACATTGACCATGAAACACAAAAATTGCATCGGGATTCAATTCAAAAGGGGCAATGTCGATTTAAGTACGAGATGAGTGAATCTTCTAAGAGTTTGTGGTTTGAGCGGCTCCTGGGAGACCAGTACTAGATTCCGATGCACCGGTGGAGATGTACTGTTGCCCTTGGACCTTCTCATTGACCATGAAACGCAGAAATTTCATCGGTATTCAATTCAAAAGTTTCAATGTCGATTTAAGTACAAGAAGAGTGAATCTTCTAAGAGTTTGTGGTTTGATCGGCTCCTGGGAGACCAGTATTAGATTCCAATGCACCAGTGCAGGTTTACTGTATCCCCCTTCACATTGACCATGAAACACAGAAATCGGAACGGGATAGAATACAAAAGGCACAATGCCAAATTAAGTACAAGAAGAGTGATTCTTCTAAAAGTTATTGCTTTGACCGGCTCCTGGGAGACCAGTATTAGATTCCGATGCACCAGTACTGTTTAACTGTATCCCTTGGACCTTGACATTGACCATGAAACACAGAAATAGTATCGAGATTGAATACAAAAAAGACATTGACGACTTAAGTACGAGAAGAGTGAATCTTCTAAGAGATTGTGGTTTGAGCGGCTCCTGGGAGACCAGTATTAGATTCCGATGCACCAGTGCAGGTTTACTGTATCCCTTGGACCTTCACATTGACGATGAAACACCGAAATTACATCGGGATTGTATAAAAAAGGGACAATGACGACTTAAGTACAAGAAGAGTAAATCTTCTAAGAGTTTGTGCTTTGACCGGCTTCTGGGAGACCAGTATTAGATTCCGATGCCCAGCGCAGGTTTACTGGCTCCCTTGGACCTTTACATTGACCATGGAACACAGAAATCGCAGCGCGATTGATTACAAAAGGCACAATGCCGACTTAAGTGAAAGAAGAGTGAATCTTCTGAGAGATTGTGATTTGAGCGGCTCCTGCGAGACAAGTATCAGATTCCGATGCACCAGTGCAGGTTTACTGTATCCCTTGGACCTTCACATTGACCATGAAACACAGGATTTGTATCGGGATTGAATACAAATGGGACAATGACGACTTAAGTACAAGAAGAGTGAATCTTCTAATAGTTTGTGGTTTGAGCTGCTCCTGGGAAACGAGTATTAGATTCCGATGCACCAGTGCAGGTTTACTGTATCCCTAGGAGCTTCACATTAACCATGAAACACAGAAATCGAAACGGGATAGAATAAAAAAGCACAATGACGACTTAAGTACAAGGGGAGTGAATCTTCAAAGAGTTTGTGGTTTGAGCGGCTCCTGGGAGACCTGAATTAGATTCCGATTCTCCGGTGCATGTTTACTGTATCCCTTGGACTTTCACATTGTCCGTGAAACCCAGATATTGCATCGGGATTGGATACAAATAGGCCAATGCCGACTTAAGTACAAGAAGAATGAATCTTCTAAGAGTTTGTTGTTTGAGCGGTTCATGGGAGACCAGTATTAGATTCCAATGTACCAGATCAGGTTTATTGTATCCCTTGGATCCTCACAATGACCATAAAACCCAGAATTCGCATCTGGACTGAATACAAAGGGCACAAAGCCGACTTAAGTAGAAGAAGAGTGAATCTGCTCAGAGTTTGTGCTTCAGCGGCGCCTGGGAAACCAGTATTAGATTCCGATGCACCAAGGCAGGTTTACTGTATCCCTTGGACTTTCACATTGGCAATGAATTACAGAAATAGCGTCGGGATTGAATACATAAGGGACATGCCGACCAAAGGAAAAGAAGAGTGAATCTTCTAAGAGTTTGTGCTTTGAGCGGCTCCTGGGAGACCAGAATTAGATTACGATGCACCAGTGCAGTTTTACCGTATCCCTTGGACCTTCACAGTGACCATGAAACACATAAGTTGCATCGGGATTGATTACAAAAAGGACAATGCCGACTTAAGTATAAGAAGAGTGAATCTTCTAAGAGATTGTGGTTGAGCTGCTCCTGGGAGACGAGTATTAGATTCCGATGCACCAGTGCAGGTTCACTGTATCCCTTGGAGCTTCACATTAACCATGAAACACAGAAATCGCAACGGGGTAGAATACAAAAGGCACAATGCCGACTTAAGTACAAGAGGAGTGAATCTGCTAAGAGTTTGTGCTTTGGGTGGCTCCTGGGAGACCAGTTTTAGATACCGATGCACCTGTGCGGATTCACTGTATTCCTTGGACCGTCACATTGACCAAGAAACACATAAATTAGATCGGGATTGAATACAAAAGGAAAATGACGACATTAATACAAGAAGATTGAATCTTCTAAGAGTCAGTACTTTGAGCGGCTCCTGGGAGACCAGTATTAGATTCTGATGCACCAGTGCAGGTTTACTCTATCCCTTGGACCTTCATATTGACCATGACACACAGAAATCGCATCGGGATGGAATACAAAAGCACAATGCCGACTTATAAACAAAAAGAGTGAATCTTCTAAGACTTTGTGCTTTGAGCGGCTCCTGGGAGACCAGTAATAGATTCCGATACTCCAGTGCAGGTTTACTGTATCCCTTGGATCTTGACATTGACCATGAATTACAGTAATGGCATCGGGATTGAATTCATAAGGGACAATGCCGACTTAAGTACAAGAAGAGTGAATCTTCTAAGTGTTTGTTCTTTGAGCGGCTCCTGGGAGACCAGTATTCGGTTCCGATGCACCAGTGCTGGATTCCCCCAACCCCTGGAGCTACACATTGACCATGAAACACAGAAGTTGCATCGGGATTGAATAAATAGGGACAATGCCGACATAAGTACAAGAAGAGTGTTTCTTCTAAGAGTTTGTGTTTTGAGCGGCTCCTGGGAGACCAGTATTAGATTCCAATGCACCAGTGCAGGTTTACTGTATCCCTTGGACCTTCACACAGACCATGAAACCCAGAAATCTCATCTGGATTGAATACAGATGGTACAATGCCGACTTAAGTACAAGAAGAGTGAATCTTCTAAGAGTTTGTGCTTTGAGCGGCTGCTGGGAAACCAATATTATATTCCGATCCACCAGTGCTTGTTTACTGCACCCCTTGAACCTTCACATTGACCATGAATAACATTAATTGCTCCGGGATTGAATTCAAAAGGGACAGTGCCGACTTAAGTACAAGAAGAGTGAATCTTCTAAGTGTTTGTTGTTTGAGCAGCTAGTGGGAGACCAGTATTTAGTTCCGATGCACCAGTGCAGGTTTCCCCTAACCCTTGGACCTTCAAATGAACCATGAAACACAGAAGTTGCATCAGGATTGAATAAAAGGGGACAATGCCGACATAAGTACAAGGAGAGTGAATCTTCTAAGATTTTGTGGTTTTTAGCTTCACCTGGGGGACCAGTATCACATTCCGATGCACCAGTGCAGGATAACTGTATCCCTTGGACCTTCACATTCATCATGAAACACAGAAATTGCATCGGGGTTGAATACAAAACGGGCAAAACCCGACTTAAGTACAAGAAGAGTGAATCTTCTAAGAGTTTGTGCTTTGGGCGGCTTCTGGGAGACCAGTTTTAGATACCGATGCACCCGTGCAGATTCACTGTATTCCTTGGAATTTCACATTGACCAAGAAACACAGAAATTAGAACGGGATGGAATACAAAAGGAAAATGACGACATTAATACAAGAAGATTGAATCTTCTAAGAGTCAGTACTTTGAGCGGCTCCTGGGAGACCAGTATTAGACTCCCATGCACCAGTGCAGGTTTACTCTATCCCTTGGACCTTCACATTGACCATGAAACTTAGAAAAGGCATCGGGATAGAATACAAAACGGGTAATGCCGACCTAAGTACAAGAAGAGTGAATCTTCTAAGAGTTTGTGCTTTGAGCGGCTCCTGGGAGACCAGTTTTAGAATCCGATGCATCCGTGCAGGTTCACTGTATTCCTTGGACCTTCACATTGACCATGAAACACAGAAATTGCATCGGGATTGAATACAAAAGGGACAATGCCGGCTTAGGTACAAGAAGAGTGAGTCTTCTAAGAGTTTGTGCTCTGAGCGGCTCCTGGGAGACCACAATTAGATTCCGATGCTCCAGTGCAGGTTTACTGTATCCCTTGGACCTTCATATTGACCATGAAACACAGAATTAGCATCGGGATTGAATACAAGGGGGACAATTCCGACTCTAGTACAATAACAGTGAATCTTCTAAGAGTTTGTGCTTTGAGCGGCTCCTGGGTGACCAGTATTAAATTCCGATGCACCAGTGCAGGTTTACTGTATCCTTTGGAACTTCACATTGACCATGAAACACAGAAATTGCATCGGGATTGAATACAAAAGGCACAATGCCGTCTTAAGTACAAGAGGAGTGAATCTTCTAAGGGTTTGTGGTTCGAGCGGCTCCTGGGAGACCAGTAATAGATTCCGATGCACCAGTGCCGGTTTACTGTATCCCTTGGACCTTCACATTCACCATCAAACACAGAGATCGCATCGGGATTGAATACAAAAGGCACAATGCCGACTTAAGTACAACAAGAGTGAATCTTCTAAGAGTTTGTGCTTTCTGCGGCTCCTGGGAGACCAGTGTTAGATTCCGACGCAAAAGTGCAGGTATACTGTATCCCTTGGATTTTCACATTGACCTTGAAACACAGATTTAGCACCGGGATTGAATTCAAAAACTACAGTCCCGTCTTAAGTACAAGAAGAGTGAATCTTCTAAGAGTTTGTGGTTTGAGCGGCCCCAGTGAGACCAGTATTAGATTCCGATGTGCCAGTGCAGGTTAACTGCATCCCTTGGACCCTCGCAAAGACCATGAAACACAGAAATGGTATCGGGATTGAATACAAAACGGACAATGCCGACTTATGTTCGTGAAGTGTGAATCTTCTACGCGTTTGTGCTTTGAGCGGCTCCTGCGACACCAGTATTTGATTCCGATACACCTGTGCAGTTTTACTGTGTCCCGTGGACCTTCACATTGACCATGAAACACAGAAATTGCATCGGGATTGAATACCAAAGGGACGATATCGACTTAAGTACAAGAACAGAGAATCTTCCAAGAGGCTGTGCTTTGAGAGGCTCCTGGGAGACCAGAATTAGATTCCGAATCACCGACACAGGTTTACTGTATCTCTTGGACAGTCACATTGACCATGAAACACAGATATTGCATCGGGATTGAATACAAATAGGTCAATTGCGACTTAAGTACAAGAAGAGTGAATCTTCTAAGTGTTTGTGCTTTGAGCGGCTCCTAGGAGACCAGTATTACATTCCGATGCACATGTGCAAGTTAACTGTATCCCTTGGACCTTCACATTGACCATGAAACACAGAAATTGCATCGGGACTGAATACAAAAGGGACAATGCCGACTTAAGTACAAGAAGAATGAATCTTCTCAGAGTTTGTGTTTTGAGCGGCTCTTTTGAGACCAGTATTAGATTCCGATCCAACAGTGCAGGACTACTGTATCACTTGGACCTTCACATTTAGCAAGAAACACAAAAATTCAATCGGGATTGAACATAAAAGGTGCAATGCCGGCTTAAGTACAAGTTGAATGAATCTTCTAAGAGTTTGTGGTTTGATCGGCCCCTGGGAGATCGGTATTAGATTCCGATGCACCAGTGCAGGTTTACTGTATCCCGTAGACCATCACATTGACCGTGAAACACAGAAATCGCATGGGGATTGAATACACATTGCACAATGCCGGCTGAAGTACACGAAGAGTGAATCTTCTAAGAGTTTGTGCTTTGAGTGGCTCCTGGGAGACCAGTATTAGATTCCGATGCACCTCTGCATGCTTACTGTACTCTTTGGAACTTCACATTGACCATGAAACACTGATATCGCATCGGGACTGAATTTAAAATGCACAATACCGGCTGAAGTACAAGAAGAGTGAATCTTCTAAAAGTTTGTGCTTTGAGCGGCTCCTGGGAGACCAGTATTAGATTCCGATGCTCCAGCGCAGGTTAACTGTATCCCTTTGACTTTCACATTGACCATGAAACACAGAAATGGCATCGGGATTGAATACAAAACGGACAATGCTGACTTAAGTTCAGGAAGTGTGAATCTTCTAAGCGTTTGTGCTTTGAGCGGCTCCTGCGACACCAGTATTAGTTTCCGATACACCAGTGCAGTTTTACTGTGTCTCGTTGACCTTCACATTGACCATGAAACACAGAAATTAGATCGGGATTGAATATAAAAGGAAAATGACGACATAAATACAAGAAGATTGAATCTTCTAAGACTCTGTGCTTTGAGCGGCTCCTGGGAGACCAGTATTAGATTCAGATGCACCAGTGCAGCTTTACTGTATCAATTGGACTTTCACATTGACCATGAAACACAGAAATGGTATGGGGATTGAATACAAAACGGACAATGCCGACTTAAGTTCGTGAAGTGTGAATCTTCTACGCGTTTGTGCTTTAAACGGCTCCTGCGACACCAGTATTAGTTTCCGATACACCAGTGAAGTTTTACTGTGCCCCGTGGACCTTCACATTGACCATGAAACACAGAAATTGCATCGAGATTGAATACAAACGGGACAATGCCGGCTTTGGTACAAGAAGAGTGAATCTTCTAAGAGTTTGTGCTTTGAGCGGCTCCTGGGTGACCAGTATTAGATTCCGATGTGCCAGTGCAGGTTTACTGCATCCCTTGGACCTTCGCATAGACCATGAAACACAGAAATGGTATGGGGATTGAATACAAAACGGACAATGCCGACTTAAGTTCGTGAAGTGTGAATCTTCTACGCGTTTGTGCTTTAAACGGCTCCTGCGACACCAGTATTAGATTCTGATACACCAGTGCAGTTTTACTGTGTCCCGTGGACCTTCACATTGACCATGAAACACGGTAATTGCATCGGGATTGAATACCAAAGGGACGATATCGACTTAAGTACAACAACAGAGAATCTTCCAAGAGGCTGTGCTTTGAGCGGCTCCTGGGAGACCAGAAATAGATTCCGAACCACCGACGCAGGTTTACTGTATCTCTTGGGCAGTCACATTGACCATGAAACATAGATATTACATCGATATTGAATACAAATAGGTCAATTGCGACTTAAGTACAAGAAGAGTGAATCTTCTAAGTGTTTGTGCTTTGAGCGGCTCCTAGGAGACCAGTATTACATTCCGATGCACATGTGCAAGTTAACTGTATCCCTTGGACCTTCACATTGACCATGAAACACAGAAATTGCATCGGGATTGAATACAAAAGGGACAATGCCAACTTAAGTAAAAGAAGAGTGAATCTTCTAAGAGAGTGTGATTTGAGCGGCTCCTGGGAGACCAGTATTAGATTCCGATGCACCAGTGCAGGTTTAGTGTATCCCTTGGACATTCACATTGACCATGAAACCCAGAAATGGCATCGGGATTGAAAACAAAACGGACAATGCCGACTTAAGTACAGGAAGAGTGAATCTTCTACGAGTCTGTGCATTGAGCGGCTCCTGGGAGACCAAATTAGATTCCGATGCACCAGTGCAGGTTCAATGTTTCAATTGGACCTTCACATTGAACATAAAAAAAAACACAAAAATCACATCGGGATTGAGTACAACAAGCACAATGCCGACTTAAGTAGAAAAACAGTGAAACTACTAAGAGTTTGAGCTTTTAGCGGCTCCAGGGAGAGCAGTATTTGATTCCAATGCTACAGTGCAGGTTTGCTGTATCCCTTGGACCTTCATATTGACCATGAAACACAGAATTAGCATCGGGATTGAATACAAAAGGGACAATTCCGACTTAAGTATAATAACATTTAATCTTCTAAGAGTTTGTGCTTTGAGCGGCTGCTGGGAGACCAGTATTAAATTCCAGTGCACCAGTGGAGGTTTACTGTATCCCTTGGAACTTCACATTGACCATGAAACACAGAAATTGCATCGGGATTGAATACAAAAGGCACAATGCCGACTTAAGTACAACAAGAGTGAATCTTCTAAGAGTTTGTGCTTTGTGCGGCTCCTGGGAGACCAGTATTAGATTCCGATGCACCAGTGCAGGTTTACTATATCCCTTGGATTTTCACATTGACCTTGAAACACAGAATTAGCACCGGGATTGAAATCAAAAGGGACAGTCCCGTCTTAAGTACAAGAAGAGAGAATCTTCCTAGAGGTTGTGCTTTGAGCGGCTCCTGGGTGACCAGAATTAGATTCCGAATCACCGGCGCTGATTTACTGTTCCCCTTGGACAGTCACATTGACCATGAAACACAGATATTGCATCGGGATTGAATACAAATATGTAATGCCGACTTAAGTACAAGAAGAGTGAATCTTCAAAGTGTTTGTGCTATGAGCGTCTCCTAGGAGACCAGTATTACATTCCGATGCACATGTGCAAGTTAACTGTATCCTTTGGACCTTCACATTGACCATGAAACACAGAAATTACATCGGGATCGAATAAAAAAGTCACATTGCCAACCTAAGCACTAGAACAGTGAACCCTCTAAGAGTTCGTATTTTGAGCGGCTCCTGGGCGACCAGTATTAGATTCCGATGCACCAGTGCAGGATTACTGTATCCCTTGGACCTTCACATTGACCACGAAACTCCGAATTACCATCGGTATTGAATACAAAAGGGACAATTCCGACATTAGTACAATAGGAGTGAATCTTCTAAGACTTTGTGCTTTGAGCGGCTCCTGGGAGAACAGTATTAAATTCCGATGCAACAGTGCCGGATTACTGTATCCCTTGGACCATCACATTGACCATGAAACACAGAAATTGCATCGGGACTGAATACAAAAGGGACAATGCCGACTTAAGTACAAGAAGAGTGATTCTTCCCAGAGTTTGTGTTTTGAGCGGCTCTTTTGAGACCAGTATTAGATTCCGATCCAACAGTGCAGGACTACTGTATCCCTTGGACCTTCACATTTAGCAAGAAACACAGAAATTCAATCGGGATTGAACATAAAAGGTGCAATTCCGGCTTAAGTACAAGAAGAGTGAATCTTCTAAAAGTTTGTGCTTTGAGCGGCTCCTGGGAGACCAGTATTAGATTCCGATGCACCAGCGCAGGTTAACTGTATCCCTTGGACCCTCACAATGACCATGAAACACAGAAATGGCATCGGGATTGAATACAAAACGGACAATGCCGATTTAAGTTCAGGAAGTGTGAATCTTCTAGGCGTTTGTGCTTTGAGCGTCTCCTGCGACACCAGTATTAGTTTCCGATACACCAGTGCAGTTTTACTGTGTCCCGTGGACTTTCACATTGACCATGAAACACAGAAATTGCATCGGGATTGAATACAAACGGGACAATGCCGACTGAAGTAAAAGAAAAGTGAATCTTCTAAGAGTTTGTGCTTTGAGCGGCTCCTGGGAGGCCACAGTTAGATTCCGGTGCTCCAGTGCAGGTTTACTGTATCCCTTGGACCTTCACATTGACCATGAAACTCAGAAATGGCATCGGGATTGAATACAAATAGAGCAATGAAGACTTAAGTACAAGAAGAGAGAATATTCGAAGAGTTTGTGGTTTTTAGCTGCACCTGGGAGACCAGTATTACATTCTGATGCACCAGTGCCGGATTACTGTACCCCTTGGACCTTCACATTGACCATGAAACACAGAAATGGCATCGGGATAGAATACAAAACGGGCAATGCCGACTTAAGTACAAGAAGAGTGAATCTTCTAAGAGTTTGTGCTTTGAGCGGCTCCTGGGAGACCGGTTTTAGAATCTGATGCACCCATGCAGGTTCACTGTATTCCTTGGACCTTCACATTGACCATGAAACACAGAAATTAGATCGGGATCGAATACAAAAGGAAAATGACGACATAAATACAAGAAGATTGAATCTTCTAAGACTCTGTGCTTTGAGCGGCTCCTGGGAGACCAGTATTAGATTCAGATGCACCAGTGCAGCTTTACTGTATCAATTGGACTTTCACATTGACCATGAAACACAGAAATCGCATCGGGATTGATTAAAAAGGCACAATGCCGACTTAACTACAAGAAGAGTGAATCTTCTAAGAGTTTGTGCTTTGAGCGGCTCCTGGGAGCCCAGTATTAGATTCCGATACACCAGGGCAGGTTTTGTGTATACCTTGGACCTTCACATTGACCATGAATCACAGAAATTGCATCGGGATTGAATACAAAAGGCACAATACCGTCCTAAGTACAAGAAGAGTGAATCTTCTAAGAGTTTGTGCTTTGAGGGGCTCCTGGGAGACCAGTATTAGATTCCGATGCACCTTTGCATGCTTACTGTACTCTTTGGAACTTCACATTGACCATGAAACACAGATATCGCATCGGGATTGAATATAAAATGCACAATGCCGGCTGAAGTACAAGAAGAGTGAATCTTCTAAAAGTTTGTGCTTTGTGCGGCTCCTGGGAGACCAGTATTAGATTCCGATGCACCAGCGCAGGTTAACTGTATCCCTTGGACCTTCACATTGACCATGAAACACAGAAATGGCATCGGGATTGATTACAAAACGGACAATGCCGACTTAAGTTCTGGATGTGTGAATCTTCTAAGCGTTTGTGCTTTGAGCGGCTCCTGCGACACCAGTATTAGTTTCCGATACACCGGTACAGTTTTACTGTGTCCCGGGGACCTTCACATTGACCATGAAACACAGAAATTGCATCGAGATTGAATCCAAACGGGACAATGCCGACTTAAGTAAAAGAAGAGTGAATCTTCTAAGAGTTTGTGATTTGAGCGGCTCCTGGGAGACCAGTATTAGATTCCGATGCACCAGTGCTGGTTTAGTGTATCCCTTGGACATTCACATTGACCATGAAACCCAGAAATGGCATCGGGATTGAAAACAAAACGGACAATGCCGACCTAAGTAGAGGAAGAGTGAATCTTCTACGAGTCTGTGCTTTGGGCGGCTCCTGGGAGACCAAATTAGGTTCCGATGCACCATTGCAGGTTCACTGTATCAATTGGACCTTCACATTGAACATAAAAAAAAACACAAAAATCACATCGGGATTGAGTACAACAAGCACAATGCTGACTTAAATACAAAAACAGTGAAACTACTAAGAGTTTGAGCTTTTAGCGGCTCCTGGGAGAGCAGTATTTGATTCCGAAGCTACAGTGCACGTTTGCTGTATCCCTTGGAACTCCACATTGACCATGAAACACAGAAATCGCATCGGGATTGAATACAAAAGGCACAATGCCGCCTTAAGTACAAGAAGAGTGAATCTTCTCAGAGTTTGTGTTTTGAGCGGCTTTTTTGAGGCCAGTATTAGATTCCGATCCAACAGTGCAGGTCTACTGTATCCCTTGGACCTTCACATTTACCAAGAAACACAGAAATTCAATCGGGATTGAATACAAATAGAGCAATGAAGACTTAAGTACAAGAGGAGTGAATATTCGAAGAGTTTGTGGATTTTAGCTGCACCTGGGAGACCAGTATTACATTCTGATGCACCAGTGCAGGATTACTGTACCCCTTGGACTTTGATATTGACCATGAAACACAGAAATGGCATCGGGATAGAATACAAAACGGGCAATGCCGACTTAAGTACAAGAAGAGTGATCTTCTAAGAGTTTGTGCTTTGAGCGGCTCCTGGGAGACCAGATTTAGAATCCGATGCACCCGTGCAGGTTCACTGTATTCCTTGGACCTTCACATTGACCGTGAAACACAGATATTAGATCGGGATTGAATACAAAAGGAAAATGCCGACATAAATACAAGAAGATTGAATCTTCTAAGACTCCGTGCTTTGAGCGGCTCCTGGGAGACCAGTATTAGATTCAGATGCACCAGTGCAGCTTTACTGTATCAATTGGACTTTCACATTGACCATGAAACACAGAAATCGCATCGGGATTGAATAAAAAGCCACAATGCCAACTTAAGTAAAAGACGAGTGAATCTTC
Organism: Schistocerca serialis cubense; assembly: GCF_023864345.2. Classification (NCBI taxonomy): domain Eukaryota; kingdom Metazoa; phylum Arthropoda; class Insecta; order Orthoptera; family Acrididae; genus Schistocerca; species Schistocerca serialis. The sequence goes on along the minus strand of NC_064649.1, from coordinate 183,531,986 downwards.
TAAGAGTTTGTGCTTGAGCGGCTCCTGGGAGACCAGTATTAGATTCCGATGCACCAGCGCAGGTTAACTGTATCCCTTGGACCTTCACATTGACCATGAAATACAGAAATGGCATCGGGATTGAATACAAAATGGACAATGCCGACTTAAGTTCAGGAAGTGTGAATCTTCTAAGCGTTTGTGCTTTGAGCGGCTCCTGCGACACCAGTATTAGATTCCGATACACCAGTGCAGTTTTACTGTGTACCGTGGACCTTCACATTGAACATGAAACACAGAAATTGCATCGGGATTGAATACCAAATGGACGATATCGACTTAAGTACAAGAACAGAGAATCTTCCAAGAGGCTGTGCTTTGAGCGGCTCCTGGGAGACCAGAATTAGATTCCGAATCACCGACGCAGGTTTACTGTATCCCTTGGACAGTCACATTGACCATGAAACACAGATATTGCATCGGGATAGAATACAAATAGGTCAATGCCGACTTCAGTACAAGAAGAGTGAATCTTCAAAGTGTTTGTGCTTGAGGGGCTCCTAGGAGACTAGTATTACATTCCGATGCACATGTGCAGGTTAACTGTATCCCTTGGATCATCACATTGATCATGAAACACAGAAATTGCATCGGGCTTGAATACAAAAGGAACAATGCCGACTTAAGTAAAAGAACAGTGAATCTTCTAAGAGTTTGTGATTTGAACGGCTCCTAAGAGACCAGTTTTAGATTCCGATGCACCAGTGCAGGTTTAGTGTATCCCTTGGACATTCGCATTGACCATGAAACCCAGAAATGGCATCGGGATTGAATACAAAACGGGCAATGCCGACTTAAGTACAGGAAGAGTGAATCTTCGACGAGTCAGTGCGTTGAGCGGCTCCTGGGAGACCAAATTCGATTCCGATGCACCAGTGCAGGTTCACTGCATCAATTGGACCTTCACATTGACCATAAAAAAAACACAGAAATCACATCGGGATTGAGTACAACAAGCACAATGCTGACATAAGTACAAAAACAGTGAATCTACTAAGATTTTGAGCTTTTAGCGGCTCCTGGGAGAGCAATATTTGATTCCGATTCTACAGTGCAGGTTTGCTGTTGGACCTCCACATTGGCCATGTAACACAGAAATGGCATCGGGATTGAATACAAAACGGACAATGCCGACTAAAGTACAATAGGAGTGAATCTTCTAAAAGGTTGTGCTTTGAGCGGCTCCTGGGAGACCAGTATTAAATTCCGATGCACCAGTGCACGTTCACTTTATCCCTTGGACCTTCACATTGACCATGAAACACAGAAATTACATCGGGATCGAATAAAACAGTCACAATGCCAACTGAAGCACTAGAAGAGTGAATCTTCTAAGAGTTCGTACTTTGAGCGGCTCCTGGGCGACCAGTATTAGATTCCGGTGCACCAGTGCAGGATTACTGTATCCCTTGGACCTTGACATTGACCACGAAACTCCGAATTACCATCGGTATTGAATACAAAAGGGACAATTCCGACATTAGTACAATAGGAGTGAATCTTCTAAGACATTGTGCTTTGAGAGGCTCCTGGGTGACCAGAATTAGATTCTGATGTGCCAGTGCAGGTTTACTGTATCCCTTGGACCTTCACATAGTCCATGAAACACAGAAATGGCATCAGGATTTAATACAAAACGGACATGGCCGACTTAAGTTCAGAAAGAGTGAATCTTCTAAGCGTTTGTGCTATGAGCGGCTCCTGGCAGCCCAGTATTTGATTTCGATGCACCAGTGCTGGTTTACTGTATCCCTTGGACCTTCACATTGACCATGAAACTCAGAAATTGCATCGGGATTGAATACAACATGGACAATGCCGGCTTATGTACAAGAAGAGTGAATCATCTAAGAGTTTGTGGTTTGAGCGGCACCTGGGAGACCTGGAATAGATTCCGATTCACCAGTGTAGGTTTACTGTATCACGTGGACCGTGTCATTGACCATGAAACAGAGAAATTGCATTGGGATTGAATAAAAAAGGCACAATGCCGACTTAAGTGTAAGAAGAGTGAATCTTCTAAGAGTTTGTGGTTTGATCGGCTCCTGGGAGACCGGTATCAGATTCCGATCCACCAGTGCAGGTTTACTGTATCCCTTGGACCTTCACATTGGCCATGAAACACTGAGATTGCATCGGGATGTAATACAAAAGGGACACTGCCGACTTAAATTCATGAAGAGTGAATCTTCTAAGATTTTGTGGTTTGAGCGGCTCCTGGGAGACCTGGAATAGATTCCGATGCACCAGTGCAGGTTTACTGTATCCCTTGGACCGTCACATTTAAAATGAAACACAGAAATTACAGCGGGATTGAACATGTAAAGGACAATGCCGAATTATGTACAAGAACAGTGAATTTTCTAAGAGTTTGTGGTATGGTGGCTCCTTGGAGGCCAGTATTAGATTCCGATGCACCAGAGCAGGTTTACTGTAGCCCTTGGTTCTCACATTGACCATGAAACACAGAAATTGCATCTGGATTGAATACAAAAGTGACAATGGCGACTTAAGTACAAGAAGAGTGAATCTTCTCAGCGTTTGTGATTGATCGGCTCTTTTGAGACCACTATTACATTTCGATGCATTAGTGCAGGTTTACTGTATCCCTTGGACCTTCACATTTACCATGAAACACAGTAATTCCATCGGGATTGAACATAAAAGGGACAAAGCCGACTTAAGTACTTGAGGAGTGAATCTCCTAAGATTTTGTGCTTTGAGCGGCTCCTGAGAGACCATTATTAGATTCCGATGCACCAGTGCAGGTTTACTGTATCGCTTGGACCTTCACATTGAACGTGAAACACAGAAATTGCATCGTATTGAATACAAAAGGTACCATGCCGACATAAGTACAAGAAGAATGCATCTTCTAGGAGTTTGTTCTTTGAGCGGCTCCTGGGAGACCAGTATTAGATTCCGATGCACCAGTACAGGTTTACTGTATCCCTTGGACCTTCACATTGACCATAAGACACAGAAATTGCATTTGGATTGAATACAAAAGAGACAATGCCGACTTAAGTACAAGAAGAGTGATTCCTCTAAGAATTTGTGGTTTGAGCGGCTCCTGGGAGAGCAGTATTAGATTCCGTTGCACCAATGCAGGTTTACTGTATTCGTATTACCTGTACATTGACCATGAAACACAGAAATCGCATCGGGATTGAATACAAAAAGCACAATGCCGACGTAAGTACAAGAAAAGTGAATCTTCTAAGAGATTGTAGTTTGAGCGGCTGCTGGGAGACCAGAATTAGATTCGGATGCACCAGTGCAGGTTTAATGTATCGCTTGGACCTTCACATTGACCATGAAACACAGTAATTGCAACAGGATTGAATACAGAAGGCACTATGCGAACATAAGTACGTGTAGAGTGAATCTTCTAAGAGTTTGTGCTTTGAGAGGCTCCTGGGTGACCAGTATTAGATTCCGATGCACCAGTGCTGGTTTGCTGTATCCCGTGGACCTTCACATTGACTATGAAACTGAGAAATTGCATCGGGATTAAATACAAAAGGGACAATGCCGACTTAAGTACAGAATGAGTGAATATTCTTAAACCTTGTGGTATGAGCGGCTCGTGGGAGACCAGTATTACATTCCGATGCACCAGTGCAGGTTTACTGTATCCCTATGATCTTTACATTGACCATGAAACACAGCAATTGCATCGGGATTGAATACAAAAGGGACAATGCCGACGTATGTACAAGAAAAGTGAATCTATTAGATTTTGTGGTTTGATCGACTCCTGGAAGACCATTATTAGAGTCCGATGCACCAGTGCAGGTCAACTGTATCCCTTGGACCTTCACATTGACAATGAAACACAGAAATTGCATCGGGATTGAATACAAAAGGGACAATGCCGACTTAAAATAAAGAAAAGTGAATCTCCTAAGAGTTTGTGCTTTGAGCAGCTCCTTTCAGACCGGCATTAGATTCCGATGCACCAGTGCATGTTTTCTGTATCCCTTGGACCTTCACATTGACCATGAAACACAGCAATTGCATTAGGATTAAATACAAAATGCACAATGCCAACTTATGTACAAGGAGAGTGAATCTTGTAATACTTTGTGCTTTGAGCGGCTCTTGGGAGAACAGTATTAGATTCCGATGCACTAGTGCAGGTTTACTGTATCCCTTAGACCTTCACATTGACCATGAAACACAGCAATTGCAACGGGATTGAATACAAAATGCTTAATGCCGGCTGAAGTAAAAGAAGTGTGAATCTTCTAAGAGTTTGTGCTCTGAGCGGCTCCTGGGGAACCAGTATTAGATTCCGATGCACCAGTGCAGGTTTACTGTATCCTTTGGACCTTCACAATGACCATGAAACACAGAAATTGCATCGGGATTGAATACAAAAGGCACAATGCCGACTTAAGTACAATAAGAGTGAATCTTCTAAGAATTTGTGGTTTGAGTGGCTCCTGGGAGACCAGTATCAGATTCCGATGCACCAGTACTGGTTTACTGTATCATTTGTACTTTCCCTTAGACCGTGAAACACAGAAATTGCATCGGGATTCAATACAAAAAGCACAATGCCAACCTATGTACAAAAAGAGTGAATCTTCTAAGAAATTGTAGTTAGAGCGGCTGCTGGGAGACTAGAATTAGATTCAGATGCACCAGTGCAGGTTTACTGTATCGCTTAGACCTTCACATTGACCATGAAACACAGCAATTGCAACAGGATTGAATACAAAAGGCACTATGCGAGCATAAGTACGTGTGGAGTGAATCTTCTAAGAGTTTGTGCTTTGAGAGGCTCCTGGGTTTCCAGTATTATATTCCGATGCACCAGTGCAGGTTTACTGTATCCCTTGAGACCTCACATTAACCGTGGAACACAGAAATCGCATCTAGATTGAATTCAAAATGCACAATGCCGACTTAAGTACAAGAAGAGTGAATATACAAAGAGTTTGTGCTTTGTGCGGCTCCTGGCGGACCAGTATTAGATTCCGATGCACCAGTGCTGGTTTACTGTATCCAGTGGACCTTCACATTGACCATGAAACTGAGAAATTGCATCAGGATTAAATACAAAATGTACAATGCCAACTAATGGACAAGGAGAGTTAATCTTCTCAGACATTGTGGTTTGAGCGACTCCTGGAAGACCAGTATTATATTCTGATGGTTCAGTGCAGGTTTACTGTATCCCTTGGACCTTCACATTGACCATGAAACACAGAAATTACATCGGGATTGAGTACAAAAGGGACAATGCCGACTGAAGTACAAGAAGGGTGAATCTTCTAAGAGTTTGTGGTTTGAGCGGCTCCTGGAAGACCAGTATTCGATTCCGATGCACCAGTGCCGGTTTAGTGTAACCCTCGGACCTTCACATTGAACATGAAACACAGCAATTGAATCAGGAATGAATACAAAGGCACATTGCGAACTTAAATACAAGAGGAGTGAGTCTTCTAAGAGTTAGTTGTTTGAGCGCCTCCTGGCAGACGAGTATTAGATTCCGATGTACCAGTGCAGGTTTACTATATCCCTTGGATCTTCACGTTGACCATGAAACACAGAAATTGCGTAGGGATTGAATACAAATACGACAATGCCGACTTAAGTGCAATAAGAGTGAAACTTCTAAGAATTTGTTGTTTGATCGGCTCCTGGGAGACCACTATTAGATTTTGATGTACCAGTGCAGGTTTACTGTATCCCTTGGATCCTCACATTGTCCATGAAACACAGAAAGCGCATCGGGATTGAAAAAAAGAGGCCCAATGCCGACTTCAGTACAAGAAAAGTGAATCCTCTAAGAGTTTGTGCTTTGAGCGGGTCCCGGCAGTCCAGTGCTATACTCCGATGCACCAGTGCAGGTTTGCTGGATCCATTGGACCTTCACATTGACCATGAAAAACAGGAACTGCATCGGGATTGAATACAAAAGGGACAATGGAGACTTAAGTACAAGAAGAGTGAATCTTCCAAGAGTTAGTGGTTTGAGCGGCTCATGCAAGACCAGTATTAGATTCCGATGCACCAGTGCAGGTTAACTGTATCCCTTGGACCTTCGCAATGACCATAAAACACAGAAATTGCATCGGGATTAAATACAAAAGGCACAATGCCGACTTAAGTACTAGAAGAGCGAATCTTCTAAGTGTTTGCGCTTTGAGCGGCTCCTGGGAGACCAGTATTAGATTCCGATGCATCAGTGCATGTTTACTGTGTCTCTTGGAGCTTCACATTGACCATGAAACACAATAATTGCACCGGGATTGAGTACAAGGGGCACAATGCCAATTTAAGGACAAGAAGAGTGAATATTCTAAGAGTTTGTGCTTTGAGCGACTCCTGGGAGACCAGTATAAGAGTCAGATGCACCAGTGCAGGTTTACTGTATCCCTTGGACCTTCAGATTAACCATGAAACACAGAAATTGCATTGGGATTGAATAGAAAAGGGATAATGCCGACTTAAGTAAAAGAAGAGTGAATCTTGCAAGAGTTTGTGATTTGAGCGGCTCCTGGGAATCCAGTATTAGATTCCATAGCACCAGTGCAGGTTTACTGTATCTTTTGGACCTTCACAATGACCATGAAACACAGAATTAGCATCGGGTTTGAATACAAAAGGCAAATGCCGACTTCAGTACAGGAAGAGTGAATCTTCCAAGAGTTAGTGCGTAGAGCGGTCCTGGGAGACCAGTATTAGATTCCAATGCACCAGTGCAGGTTTACTATATCCCTTGGACCTTCACATTGACCATGAAACAAAGAAATTACATCGGGATTGAATACAAAATGGACAATGCCGATTGAAGTACAAGAAGAGTGAATCTTCTAAGACTTTATGGTTTGAGCGGCTCCTGGGAGACCAGTATTACATTCTGATGCACCAGTGCAGGTTTACTGTATCCCTTGGACCTTCAGATTAACCATCAAACTCAGAAATTGCATTGGGATTGAATAGAAAAGGGATAATGCCGACTTAAGTAAAAGAAGAGTGAATCTTCTAAGATTTTGTGGTTTGAGCGGCTCCTGGGAGATCAGTATTAGATTCCTAAGCACCAGTGCAGGTTTACTGTATTCCTTGGACCTTCACATTGACCATGAAAAACACAATTAGCATCGGTATTGAATACAAAAGGGACAATGCCGGCTTCAGTTCAAGAGGAGTGAATCTTCTAAGAGTTTGTGGTTTGAGCGGCTCCTGGGAGACTAGTATTATATTCCGATGCACCAGTGCAGGTTTACTGTATCCGTTGGACTTTCACATTGACCATGAAACACAGAAATTTCATCTGGAGTTAATACAAAAGGGACAATGCCGACATAAGTACAAGAAGGGTGAATCTTCTAAGATTTTGTGGTTTGAGCGCCTCCTGAGAGACCAGTATTAGATTCCGATGAACCAGTGCAGGTTTACTGTATCTCTTGGACGTTCACATTGATCATTAATGAAAGAAATCGCATCGCGATTGAATACAAAAGGCACAATGCCGGCTGAAGTACAAGAAGAGTGAATCTTCTAAGAGGTTGTAGATTGAGCGGCACCGGGGAGACCAGTATTAGATTCCGATACACCAGTGCTGGTTTACTGTATCCCTTGGACCTTCACATTGACCATGAAACACAGAAATCGCTTCGCGATTGAATACAAAAGGCACAAGCCGGACTTAAGTACAAGATGAATGAATCTTCTATGAGTTTGTGGTTTTAGCGGGTCCTGGGAGACCAGTATTAGATTCCGATATACCAGTGCAGATTTACTGTATCCCTTGGTAAATCACATTGACTATGACTCACAGAAATCGCATCGGGATTGAAAACAAAAGGAAGATTGCCGGCTGAAGTACAAGAAGCGTGAATCTCCTAAGAGTTTGTGGTTTGAGCGGCTCCTGGGAAACGAGTATTAGATTCCAATGCACCCGTGCAAGTCTACTGTATCCCTTGAACCTTCAAATTGATCATTAAATACAGCAATTGCATCGGGATTGAATACAACAGGCACAATGCCATCTTACGTACAAGCCAAGAGGATCTTCTAAGAGTTTGTGCTTTGGGCGGCTCCTGGGAGACCAGTATTAGATTTCGATGTACCAGTGCAGGTTAACTGTATCCCTTGGACCTTCACATTGACCATGAAGCACTGCAATTACATCGGGATTGAATACAATGGGGACTATGCCGACATAATTACACGAAGAGCGAATCATCTTAGAGTCTGTGGTTTTAATAGGCTCCTGGGAGACAAATATTAGACTCCGATGCACCAGTGCAGGTTTACTGTATCCCTTGGACCTTCACATTCTCCATGAAACACAGATATCGCATCGGGATTGAATACAAAAGGCACAATGCTGACTTAAGTACAAGAAGAGTGAATCAACTAAGAGTTTGTGGTTTGAGAGTGTCCTGGGAGACCAGCATTAGATTCCGATGCACCAGTGCAGGTTTACTGTATTCCTTGGACCTTCACATTGACCATGAAACACAGAAATTGCATCGGGATAGAATACAAAGGGGACAATTACGACTTAAGTACAAGAAGAGTGAATCTGCTAAGAGTTTGTGTTTAGATCGGCTCCTGGGAGACCAGTATTAGATTCCGATGGGCCAGTGCAGGTTTACTGTATCCCTTGGACCATCACATTGACCATGAAACACATAATTCGCATCGGGATTGAATACAATAGCACAATGCCGACTTAAGTACAAGAGGAGTGAATCTTCTAAGAGTTTGTGCTTTGAGCGGCTCCTGGGAGACCAGAATTAGACTCCGAAGCAACAGTGCATGTTTGCTGTATCCTTTGGACCTTCACATTGACCATGAAACACAGAATTTGCATCGGGATTGAATACAAAAGGGACATGGCCGACTTAAGTACAAGAAGAGTGAATCTACTAAGAGTTTGTGTATGACCGGCTCCTGGGGGACCAGTATTATATTCCGATGCCCCAGTGCAGGTTCGCTGTATCCCTTGGACCTCCACATTGACCATGAAACACAGAAATGGCATCAGGATTGAATACAAATGGCACAATGCCAACTTAAGTACAAGAAAAGTGAATCTTGTAAGAGTTTGTGGTTTGAACGTCTCCTGGGAGACCAGTATTACATTCCGATGCAGCACTGAAGGTTTACTGTATCCCCCGGACCTTCACAATGACCATGAAACACCGAATTTGCATCGTCATTGAATACAAAAGGGACAAAGCCAACTTAAGTACAAGGAGAGTGATTCATCCTTGAGTTTGTGGTTTGAGCGGCTCCTGGGACACCAGTATTAAATTCCGATGCACCAGTGCGGTTTTACAGCATCCCCTGGAACTTCAGATTGACCATTAACAGAGAAATTGCATCGGGATTGGATACAAAAGGGACAATGCCGACTTAGGTACAAGAAGAGTGAATCTTCTAAGACTTAGAGGTTTGAGCGGCTGCTGGGTGACCAGTGTTAGATTCCGATGCACCAGTGTAGGTTTACTGTACCCCTTGGACATGCACATTGACCTTGAAACACTGAAATTATATCGGGATTGAATAGAAATGGGACAATGCCAACTTAAGTACAAGACGAGTGAATCTTTTAAGAGTTTGTGGTTTGTGCGGCTCCTGGGAGTCCGGTATTAGATTCCGATGCACCAGTGCAGGTTTACTGTATCCCTTGGACCTTCACATTGACCATGAAACACAGAAATTACATCGGGATTGAATACAAAAGGGACAATGACGAGTTAAGTACAAAAAGAGTGAATCTTCTAAGAGGTTGTAGCTTGAGCGGCACCGGGGAGACCAGTATTAGATTCCGATACACCAGTGCAGGTTTACTGTATCCCTTGGACCTTCCCATTGACCATGAAGCACTGCAATTCCATCGGGATTGGATACAAAAGGAACAATGCCAAGTGAAGTACAAGAAGACTGAATCTTCTAAGAGTTGTTTCTTTGAGCGCCTCATGGGAGACCAGTATTAGATTCCGATGCACCAGAGCAGGTTTACTGTATCCCTTGGTCCATCACATTGACTATGAATCACAGAAATCGCATCGGTATTGAAAACAAAAGGCACATTGCCGGCTGAAGTACAAGAAGAGTGAATCTTCTAAGACTTTGTGGTTTGAGCGGCTCCTGGGAAAAGAGTATTAGATTCCGATGCACCCGTGCAAGTCTACTGTATCCCTTGAACCTTAACATTGACCATGAAATACAGCAATTGCATCGGGATTGAATACAACAGGCACAATGCCAACTTAAGAAGAAGCCAAGAGGATCTTCTTAGAGTTTGTGCTTTGGGCGGCTCCTGGGAGACCAGTATTAGATTCCGATGTACCAGTGCAGCGTAACTGCATCCCTTGGACCTTCACATTGACCATGAAACACAGCAATTGCATCGGGATTGAATAAAAAAGGCGCAATGCCACCTGAAGTACAAGAGGAGTGAATCTTCTAAGAGTTTGTGGTTTGACCGGCTGCTGGGAAACCAGTATTAGATTCTGATGCCCAGTGCAGGTTTACTGTATTCTTTGGATCTTCACATTGACCATGAAAAACAGACATTGCATTGGATTGAATACAAAAGGGACAATGGCGACTTAAGTACTGAAGAGTGAATCTTCTAAGTGTTCGTGGTTTGAGCGGCTCTTGGGAGACCAGTATTACATTCCGACGCACCAATGCACGTTTACTGTATGCCTTGGACCGTCACATTGTCCATAAAACTCAGAAATTGCATCGGTATTGAATACAATGTGGAAATTGCCGACATAAGTACACGAAGAGCGAATCATATTTGAGTTTGTGCTTTGATCGGCTCCTGGGAGACAAGTATTAGACTCCTATGCACCAGTGCAAGTTTACTGTATTCCTTGGACCTTAACATTCTCCATGAAACACAGATATCGCATCGGGATTGAATACAAAAGGCACAATGCTGACTTAAGTACAAGAAGGGTGAATCAACTAAGAGTATGTGGTTTGAGCGGGTCTTGGGAGACCAGCATTAGATTCCGATGCACCAGTGCAGGTTTACTGTATCCCTTGGACCTTCACATTGACCATGAAACACAGGAATTGCATTGGGATAGAATACAAAGGGGACAATTCCGACATAAGTAGAAGAAGAGTGAATCTGCTAAGAGTTTGTGCTGTGATCTGCTGCTGGGAGACCAGTATTAGATTCCGATGCGCCAGTGCAGGTTTACTGTATCCCTTGGACCTTCACATTGAACATGAAACACATAAAACGCATCGGGATTGAATACAACAGGCACAATGCCGGCTGAAGTACAAGAGGAGTCAATCTTCTAAGTGTTTGTGGTTTGAGCGGCCCCTTGAAAGCAGTATTAGATTCCGATGCCCAGAGAAGGTTTACTGTATCCCTTGGACCTTTACATTGACCATGAAACACAGCAAATTCTTCGGGATTGAATACAAAAGCACAATGCCAACTTAAGTACAAGAAGAGTGAGTCTTCTAAGAGTCTGTGATTTGAGCGGCTCCTGGGAGACCAGTATTAGATTCCGATGCACCAGTGTAGGTTTTCTGTATCCCTTGGACCTTCATATTGACCATGAAACGCAGATATTGCATCGAGATTGAATACAACGTGAACAATGCCAATTTATGTACAAGAAAAGTAAATCTTCTAAGAGTTTGTGATTTGTGCGGCTCCTGGGAGACCAGTATTAGATTCCGATGCACCAGTGCAGGTTTACTGTATCCCTTGGACCTTCACATTGACCATGAAACACAGAAATTACATAGGGATTGAATACAAAAGGGACAATGACGAGTTAAGTACAAGAAGAGTGAATCTTTTAAGTGGTAGTAGATTGAGCGGCACCGTGGAGACCAGTATTAGATTCCGATACACCAGTGCAGGTTTAATGTATCCCTTGGACCTTCACATTTACTATGAAACACAGAAATCGCATCGGGATTGAATACAAAAGGCACAATGCGGACTTAAGTACAAGGAGAATGAATCTTCTAAGAGATTGTGGTTTTAACGGGTCCTGGGAGACCAGTATTAGATTCTGATCCATCAGTGCAGGTTTACTGTATCCCTTGGTCCATCACATTGAATATGAAACACAGCAATTGCATCGGGATTGAATACAAAAGGCACAATGCCAACTGAAGTACAAGAAGAGTGAATCTTCCAAGAGTTGTTTCTTTGAGCGGCTCCTGGGAGTCCAGTATTATATTCCAAAAGTACCAGTGCAGGTCTACTGTATGCCTTGGACCGTTACATTGTCCATGAAACTCAGAAATTGCACCGGGATTGAATACAATGGGGACTATGCCGACATAAGTACACGAAGAGCGAATTATCTTAGAGTTTGTGGTTTGATAGGCTCCTGGGAGACAAATATTAGACTCCGATGCACCAGTGCAGGTTTACTGTATCCCTTGGAACTTCACATTCTCCATGAAACACAGATATCGCATCGGGATTGAATACAAAAGGCACAATGCTGACTTAAGTACAAGAAGAGTGAATCAACAAAGAGTTTGTGGTTTGAGCGGGTCCTGGGAGACCAGCAGTAGATTCCGATGCACCAGTGCTGGTTTACTGTATTCCTTGGACCTTCACATTGACAATGAACCAGAGAAACTGCATCGGGATAGAATACAAAGGGGACAATTACGACTTAAGTACAAGAAGAGTGAATCTGCTAAGAGTTTGTGTTTAGATCGGCTCCTGGGAGACCAGTATTAGATTCCGATGGGCCAGTGCAGGTTTACTGTATCCCTTGGACCATCACATTGACCATGAAACACATAATTCGCATCGGGATTGAATACAATAGCACAATGCCGACTTAAGTACAAGAGGAGTGAATCTTCTAAGAGTTTGTGCTTTGAGCGGCTCCTGGGAGACCAGAATTAGACTCCGAAGCAACAGTGCATGTTTGCTGTATCCTTTGGACCTTCACATTGACCATGAAACACAGAATTTGCATCGGGATTGAATACAAAAGGGACATGGCCGACTTAAGTACAAGAAGAGTGAATCTACTAAGAGTTTGTGTATGACCGGCTCCTGGGGGACCAGTATTATATTCCGATGCCCCAGTGCAGGTTCGCTGTATCCCTTGGACCTCCACATTGACCATGAAACACAGAAATGGCATCAGGATTGAATACAAATGGCACAATGCCAACTTAAGTACAAGAAAAGTGAATCTTGTAAGAGTTTGTGGTTTGAACGTCTCCTGGGAGACCAGTATTACATTCCGATGCAGCACTGAAGGTTTACTGTATCCCCCGGACCTTCACAATGACCATGAAACACCGAATTTGCATCGTCATTGAATACAAAAGGGACAAAGCCAACTTAAGTACAAGGAGAGTGATTCATCCTTGAGTTTGTGGTTTGAGCGGCTCCTGGGACACCAGTATTAAATTCCGATGCACCAGTGCGGTTTTACAGCATCCCCTGGAACTTCAGATTGACCATTAACAGAGAAATTGCATCGGGATTGGATACAAAAGGGACAATGCCGACTTAGGTACAAGAAGAGTGAATCTTCTAAGACTTAGAGGTTTGAGCGGCTGCTGGGTGACCAGTGTTAGATTCCGATGCACCAGTGTAGGTTTACTGTACCCCTTGGACATGCACATTGACCTTGAAACACTGAAATTATATCGGGATTGAATAGAAATGGGACAATGCCAACTTAAGTACAAGACGAGTGAATCTTTTAAGAGTTTGTGGTTTGTGCGGCTCCTGGGAGTCCGGTATTAGATTCCGATGCACCAGTGCAGGTTTACTGTATCCCTTGGACCTTCACATTGACCATGAAACACAGAAATTACATCGGGATTGAATACAAAAGGGACAATGACGAGTTAAGTACAAAAAGAGTGAATCTTCTAAGAGGTTGTAGCTTGAGCGGCACCGGGGAGACCAGTATTAGATTCCGATACACCAGTGCAGGTTTACTGTATCCCTTGGACCTTCCCATTGACCATGAAGCACTGCAATTCCATCGGGATTGGATACAAAAGGAACAATGCCAAGTGAAGTACAAGAAGACTGAATCTTCTAAGAGTTGTTTCTTTGAGCGCCTCATGGGAGACCAGTATTAGATTCCGATGCACCAGAGCAGGTTTACTGTATCCCTTGGTCCATCACATTGACTATGAATCACAGAAATCGCATCGGTATTGAAAACAAAAGGCACATTGCCGGCTGAAGTACAAGAAGAGTGAATCTTCTAAGACTTTGTGGTTTGAGCGGCTCCTGGGAAAAGAGTATTAGATTCCGATGCACCCGTGCAAGTCTACTGTATCCCTTGAACCTTAACATTGACCATGAAATACAGCAATTGCATCGGGATTGAATACAACAGGCACAATGCCAACTTAAGAAGAAGCCAAGAGGATCTTCTTAGAGTTTGTGCTTTGGGCGGCTCCTGGGAGACCAGTATTAGATTCCGATGTACCAGTGCAGCGTAACTGCATCCCTTGGACCTTCACATTGACCATGAAACACAGCAATTGCATCGGGATTGAATAAAAAAGGCGCAATGCCACCTGAAGTACAAGAGGAGTGAATCTTCTAAGAGTTTGTGGTTTGACCGGCTGCTGGGAAACCAGTATTAGATTCTGATGCCCAGTGCAGGTTTACTGTATTCTTTGGATCTTCACATTGACCATGAAAAACAGACATTGCATTGGATTGAATACAAAAGGGACAATGGCGACTTAAGTACTGAAGAGTGAATCTTCTAAGTGTTCGTGGTTTGAGCGGCTCTTGGGAGACCAGTATTACATTCCGACGCACCAATGCACGTTTACTGTATGCCTTGGACCGTCACATTGTCCATAAAACTCAGAAATTGCATCGGTATTGAATACAATGTGGAAATTGCCGACATAAGTACACGAAGAGCGAATCATATTTGAGTTTGTGCTTTGATCGGCTCCTGGGAGACAAGTATTAGACTCCTATGCACCAGTGCAAGTTTACTGTATTCCTTGGACCTTAACATTCTCCATGAAACACAGATATCGCATCGGGATTGAATACAAAAGGCACAATGCTGACTTAAGTACAAGAAGGGTGAATCAACTAAGAGTATGTGGTTTGAGCGGGTCTTGGGAGACCAGCATTAGATTCCGATGCACCAGTGCAGGTTTACTGTATCCCTTGGACCTTCACATTGACCATGAAACACAGGAATTGCATTGGGATAGAATACAAAGGGGACAATTCCGACATAAGTAGAAGAAGAGTGAATCTGCTAAGAGTTTGTGCTGTGATCTGCTGCTGGGAGACCAGTATTAGATTCCGATGCGCCAGTGCAGGTTTACTGTATCCCTTGGACCTTCACATTGAACATGAAACACATAAAACGCATCGGGATTGAATACAACAGGCACAATGCCGGCTGAAGTACAAGAGGAGTCAATCTTCTAAGTGTTTGTGGTTTGAGCGGCCCCTTGAAAGCAGTATTAGATTCCGATGCCCAGAGAAGGTTTACTGTATCCCTTGGACCTTTACATTGACCATGAAACACAGCAAATTCTTCGGGATTGAATACAAAAGCACAATGCCAACTTAAGTACAAGAAGAGTGAGTCTTCTAAGAGTCTGTGATTTGAGCGGCTCCTGGGAGACCAGTATTAGATTCCGATGCACCAGTGTAGGTTTTCTGTATCCCTTGGACCTTCATATTGACCATGAAACGCAGATATTGCATCGAGATTGAATACAACGTGAACAATGCCAATTTATGTACAAGAAAAGTAAATCTTCTAAGAGTTTGTGATTTGTGCGGCTCCTGGGAGACCAGTATTAGATTCCGATGCACCAGTGCAGGTTTACTGTATCCCTTGGACCTTCACATTGACCATGAAACACAGAAATTACATAGGGATTGAATACAAAAGGGACAATGACGAGTTAAGTACAAGAAGAGTGAATCTTTTAAGTGGTAGTAGATTGAGCGGCACCGTGGAGACCAGTATTAGATTCCGATACACCAGTGCAGGTTTAATGTATCCCTTGGACCTTCACATTTACTATGAAACACAGAAATCGCATCGGGATTGAATACAAAAGGCACAATGCGGACTTAAGTACAAGGAGAATGAATCTTCTAAGAGATTGTGGTTTTAACGGGTCCTGGGAGACCAGTATTAGATTCTGATCCATCAGTGCAGGTTTACTGTATCCCTTGGTCCATCACATTGAATATGAAACACAGCAATTGCATCGGGATTGAATACAAAAGGCACAATGCCAACTGAAGTACAAGAAGAGTGAATCTTCCAAGAGTTGTTTCTTTGAGCGGCTCCTGGGAGTCCAGTATTATATTCCAAAAGTACCAGTGCAGGTCTACTGTATGCCTTGGACCGTTACATTGTCCATGAAACTCAGAAATTGCACCGGGATTGAATACAATGGGGACTATGCCGACATAAGTACACGAAGAGCGAATTATCTTAGAGTTTGTGGTTTGATAGGCTCCTGGGAGACAAATATTAGACTCCGATGCACCAGTGCAGGTTTACTGTATCCCTTGGAACTTCACATTCTCCATGAAACACAGATATCGCATCGGGATTGAATACAAAAGGCACAATGCTGACTTAAGTACAAGAAGAGTGAATCAACAAAGAGTTTGTGGTTTGAGCGGGTCCTGGGAGACCAGCAGTAGATTCCGATGCACCAGTGCTGGTTTACTGTATTCCTTGGACCTTCACATTGACAATGAACCAGAGAAACTGCATCGGGATAGAATACAAAGGGGACAATTACGACTTAAGTACAAGAAGAGTGAATCTGCTAAGAATTTATGCTGTGATCGCCTCCTGGGAGACCAGTATTAGATTCCGATGGGCCAGTGCAGGTTTACTGTATCCCTTGGACCTTCACATTGACCATGAAACACATAAATCGCATCGGGATTGAATACAAAAGGCACAATAGCGGCTGAAGTACAAGAGGATTGAATCTTCTAAGAGTTTGTGGTTTGAGCGGCTCCTGGGAAAGCAGTATTAGATTACGATGCCCAGAGAAGGTTTACTGTATCCCTTGGACCTTCACATTGACCATGAAACACAGAATTTGCATCGGGATTCAATACAAAAGGGACATGCCCAACTTAAGTACAAGAAGAGTGAATCTACTAAGAGTTTGTGTATGACCGGCTCCTGGGGGACCAGTATTATATTCCGATGCACCAGTGCAGGTTCACTGTATCCCTTGGACCTTCACGTTGACCATGAAACACAGAAATGGCATCGGGATTGAATACAAATGGCACAATGCCAACTTAAGTACAAGAAGAGTGAATCTTGTAAGAGTTTGTGGTTTGAACGGCTCCTGGGAGACCAGTATTACATTCCGATGCACCACTGCAGGTTTACTATATCCCTTATAGCTTCACATTAACCATGAATCACAGCATTTGGATCGGGATAGAATTCAAAACGCATAATGCCAACTTGTGTATTAGAAGAGTCAATCTTCTAAGAGTCTGTGGTTTGAGCGGCTCCTTGGAGACCAGTATTAGATTCCGATGGACCAGTGCAGGTTTACTGTATCCCTTGGACCTTCACAATGACCGCGAAACACAGAAATTGCATCGTGATTGAATACAAAAGGGACAATGCCGACTTAAGTACATGAAGGGAGAATCTTCTAAAAGATTGTGGTTTGAGCGGCTCCTGGGAGGCCAGTATTAGATTCCGATGCACCAGTGCGGGTTTACTGTATCACTTGGCCCTTCACATTGACCACGAAAAACAAAGATTGCATCGGATTGAATACATAAGGGGCAATGCCGACTTAAATATTAAAAGAGTGAATCGTCTAATTGTTTGTGGTTTGAGCGGCTCTTGGGAGAACAGTATTAGATTCCAATGCACCAGTGCACGTTTACTGTATCGCTTGGACCTTCACATTGTCCATGAAACACAGATATCGCATCGGGATTGAATGCAAAAGGCACAATGCCGACTTAAGTACAGAAAGAGTGAACCTTCTAAGAGTTTGTGCTTTAAGCGGTTCCTGGGAAACCAGTATTAGATTCCGATGGCCAGTGCAGGTTTACTGTATCCCTTGGACCTTCACATTGACCATGAAACACAGCAATTTCATCGGGATTGAATACAGAAGACACAATGCCAACTTAAGTACAAGAAGAGTGAGTCTTCTAAGAGGTTGTGTTTTGAGCGGCTTCTGGGAGACCAGTATTAGATTCCGATGCACCGGTGCAGGTTCACTGTATCCCTTGGACCTTCACATTGACCATGAAACATAGCAATTGCATCGGGATTGAATACAAATGGAACAATGTTAACGTAAGTTCAAGAAGAATGAAGCTTCTAAGAGTTGTGGTTTGAGAGGCTCCTGGGAAACCATTATTACTTTCCGATGAACCGCTGCAGGTTTACTGTATCCCTTATTCCTTCACATTGACCATTAATCTCTGCATTTGGATCGGGATTGAATTCAAAAGGCATACTGCCCCCTTAAGTAAAAGAAGAGTGAATCTTCGAAGAGTTTATGGTTTGAGCAGTTCCTGGGAGGCCAGTATTAGATTCCGATTCACCAGTACAGGGTTACTGTATCAGTTGGACCTTCGCAATGACCATGAAACAGAGAAATGGCATCGTCATAGAATACAAAAGGGACAATGCCGACTTAAGTACAAGAAGAGTGAATCCTCCATGAGACTGTGGTTTGAGCGGCTCCTGCGAAACCAATATTAGATTCCGATGCACCAGCGTAAGTTTACTGGACCCCTTGGACCTTCACATTGACCATGAAACACAGAAATTGCATCGGGATTGAACACAAAAGGGATTATGCCGACTTAAGTACATGAAGAGTGAATCTTCGAAGAGTTTGTGCTTTGAGCGGCTCCTGGGAGACCAGAATTAGATTCCGAAGCAACAGTGCATGTTTGCTGTATCCCTTGGACCTTCACATTGACCATGAACACAGAAATTGGATCGGGATTGAATACAAAAGGGACATGGGCGACTTAAGTACAAGAAGAGTGAATCTACTAAGAGTTTGGGTATGACCGGCTCCTGGGGGACCAGTATTATATTCCGATGCACCAGTGCAGGTTCACTGTATCCCTTGGACCTTCACATTGACCATGAAGCACTGCAATTGCATCGGCATTGAATACAAAAGGCACAATGCCAACTGATGTGCAAGATGAGTGAATCTTCTAAGAGTTGTTTCTTTGAGCGGCTCCTGGGAGACCAGTATTAGATTCCGATGCACCAGTGCAGGTTTATTGTATCCCTTGGTCCATCACATTGTCTATGAATCACAGAAATCGCATCGGGATTAAAAACAAAAAGGCACATGGCCGGCTGAAGTACAAGAAGAGTGAATCTTCTAAGAGTTTGTGGTTGGAGCGGCTCCTGGGAAACGAGTATTAGATTCCGATGCACCCGTGCAAGTAAGCTGTATCCCTTGGACCTTCACATTGACCATGAAATACAGCAATTGCATCGGGATTGAATACAACAGGCACAATGCCAACTTAAGTTCAAGACGAGAGGATCTTCGAAGAGATTGTGCTTTGATTGGCTCCTGGGAGACCAGTATTAGATTCCGATGTACCAGTGCAGGTTAACTGTATCCCTTGGACCCTCACATTGAATATGAAACACAGCAATTGCATCGGGATTGAATACAAAAGGCGCAATGCCAAATGAAGTACTAGAACAGTGAATCTTCTAAGAGTTGGTTATTTGAGCGGCTCCAGGGAGACCAGTATTAGATTTTGATGTACCAGTGCAGGTCTACTGTATGCCTTGGACCTTCACATTCTCCATGAAACACAGATATCGCATCGGGATTGAATACAAAAGGCACAATGCTGACTTAACTACAAGTGGAGTGAATCAACTAAGAGTTTGTGGTTTGAGCGGGTCCTGGGAGACCATCAGTAGATTCCGATGCACCAGCGCAGGTTTACTGAATTCCTTGGACCTTCACATTGACAATGAAACACAGAAACTGCATCGGGATAGAATACAAAGGGGACAATTACGACTTAAGTACAAGAAGAGTGAATCTGCTAAAAGTTTGTGCTGTGATCGGCTCCAGGGAGACCAGTATTAGATTCCGATGGGCCAGTGCAGGTTTACTGTATCCCTTGGACCTTCACATTGACCATGAAACACATAAATCGCATCGGGATTGAATACAAAAAGCACAACAGCGGCTGAAGTACAAGAGGTGTGAATCTTCTGAGAGTTTGTGGATTGAGCGGCTCCTGGGAGAGCGGTATTAGATTCCGATGCCCAGAAAAGGTTTACTGTATCCCTTGGACCTTCACATTGACCATGAAACACAGCAATTGCTTCGGGATTGAATACAAAAGGCACAATGCCAACTTAAGTACAAGAATTGTGAATCTTCTAGGAGAGTGTGTTTTGTGCGACGCCTGGGAGACCAGTATTAGATTCCGATGCACCAGTGCAGGTGTCCTGTATCCCTTGGACCTTCACATTGACCACGAAACACAGAAATCGCATGGGGATTGAATACAAAAGGGACAATGCCGACTTAAGTACAAGAAGCATGAATCTTCGAAGAGTTTGTGGTTTGAGCGGCTCCTGGGACACCAGTATTAGAGTCTGATGCACGAGTGCAGGTTTTCTGCATCCGTTGGACCTTCACATTGAGCATGAAACACAGAAATTGGATCGGGATTGAATACAAAAGGGAGAATGCCGTCTTAAGTACAAGAAGATTGACTCTTCTAAGAGATATTGGTTTGAGCGGCTCCTTGGAGTCCAGTCTTAGATTCCGAAGTACCAGTGAAGGTTTTCTGTATCACGTGGACCTTCACATTGACGGTGAAACAGAAAAATTGCTTCGGTAATGAATAAAAAAGGCACAATGCCGACTTAACTACAAGAGGAGTGAATCAACTAAGAGTTTGTGCTTTAAGCGGCTCCTGGGAGACCAGAATTAGATTCCGAAGCAACAGTGCATGTTTGCTGTATCCTTTGGACCTTCACATTGACCATGAAACACAGAATTTGCATAGGGATTGAATACAAAAGGGACATGGCCAACTTAAGTACTAGAAGAGTGAATCTACTAAGAGTTTGTGTATGACCGGCTCCTGGGGGACCAGTATTATATTCCGATGCACGAGTGCGGGTTTACTGTATCCCTTGGTCCTTCACATTGACCACGAAAAACAGAGATTGCATCGGGTTGAATACATAAGGGGCAATGCCGACTTAAATATTAAAAGAGTGAATCGTCTAATTGTTTGTGGTTTGAGCGGCTCTTGGGAGACCAGTATTAGATTCCGATGCACGAGTGCAGGTTTACTGTATCGCTTGGACCTTCACATTGTCCATGAAACACAGATATCGCATCGGGATTGAATTCAAAATGCACAATGCCGACTTAAGTTCAAGAAGAGTGAACCTTCTAAGAGTTTGTGCTTTGAGCGGTTCCTGGGAAACCAGTATTAGATTCCGATGCCCAGTGCAGGTTTACTGTATCCCTTAGACCTTCACATTGACCATGAAACACAGCAATTTCATCGGGATTGAATACAGAATTCACAATGCCAACTTAAGTACAAGACGAGTGAGTCTTCTAAGAGGTAGTGTTTTGATCGGCTCCTGGGAGACCAGTATTAGATTCCGATGCACCGGTGCAGGTTCACTGTATCCCTTGGACCTACACATTGACCATGAAACATAGCAATTGCATCGGGATTGAATACAAATGGCACAATGCCAACTTAAGTAGAAGAAGAGTGAATCTTTTAAGAGTTTGTGGCTTGATCGACTCCTGGGAGACCAGTATTAGTTTCCGATGCTCCAGCGCAGGTTTACTGTATCCCTTGGAACTTCGCATTGACCATGAAACACAGCAATTGCATCGTGATTGAATACAAATGTCACAATGCCAACTTAAGTAGAAGAAGAGTGAATCTTCTAAGAGTTTGTGGTTTGAACGGCTCCTGGGAGACCAGTATTACATTCCGATTCACCACTGCTGGTTTACTGTATCCCTTATGCCTTCACATTAACCATGAATCACAGCATTTGGATCGGGATAGAATTCAAAACGCATAATGCCAACTTTTGTACAAGAAGAGTGAATCTTCTAAGAGTTTGTGGTTTGAGCGGCTCCTTGGAGACCAGTATTAGATTCCGATGCACCAGTGCAGGTTTACTGTATCCCTTGGAATTTCACAATGACCATGAAACACAGAAATGGCTTCGTGATGAATACAAAAGGAACAATGCCGACATAAGTACATGAAGGGACAATCTTCTAAGAGATTGTGGTTTGAGCGGCTCCTGGGAGGCCAGTATTAGATTCCGATGCACCAGTGCGGGTTTACTGTATTTCTTGGACCTTCACATTGACCATGAAACAGAGATATTTCATCGGGATTGAATACAAAGGGAACAATGCCGACCTAAGTACAAGAAGAGTGGATCTTCTAAAAGCGTGTGGTTTGAGGGGCTCCTGAGAGACTAGTATTAGTTTCCGATGCAACAGTGTAGGTTTAATGTGCACCGAGGACCATTACATTGACCATGAAACACAGAAATTAGATCGGGATTGAATACAAAAGGGACTATGCCGACTTAAGTACAAGAAGAATAAATCTGCTAAGAGATTGTGGCTTGTGCGGCTCCTGGGAGACTAGTATTCGGTTCTGATGCACCAGTGCAGGTTTACTGTATCACGTGGACCTTCACATTGATAATGAAACAGAGAAACTGCATCGGGATCTAATACAAAAGGCACAATGCCGACATTATACAAGAAGAGTGGATCTTCTAAGAGTTTGTCGTTGGAGCGGCTCCTGGGAGACCAGTATTAGATACCGATGCACCAATGCATGTTTACTGTATCACTTGGACCTTCACATTGACCATGAAACGCAGAAATTGCATCGGGATTGAATACAAGGCGCCCAATGCCGTCTTAAGTACAAGAAGAGTGAATGTGCTGAGTGTTTGTGGTTTGAGCGGCTCCTGTAAGACCAGTTTTAGATTCCGATAGATCAGTGCAGCTTTACTATATCTCGTGGACCTTCACATTGACCGTGAAACACAGCAATTGCATCGGGATGGTATACAAAAGGGACAATACAGACTTAAAAATCAATAAGTGTGACTCTTTTAAGAGTTTGTGGTTTGAGCGGTTCCTGGGAGCCAAGTAATAGATTCCGATGCACCAGTGCCGGTTTACTGTATCCCTTGGACCTTCACATTGTCCATGAAAGACAGAAATCGCATCGGGATTGAATAGAAAAGGGACAATGCCGACTTAAGTACAATAAGAGTGAATCTTCTAAGAGTTTGTGGTTTGAGCGGCACCTGGGAAACCAGTATTAGATTCAAATGCTCCAGTGCAGGTGAACTGTAACCCTTGGACGTTCACATTGACCATGAAACATAGCAATTGCATAGGGATTGAATACAAAAGGGACAATGCAAACTTAAGTACAAAAAGAGTGAATCTTCTTAGAGTGTGTTCTTAGAGCGGCTCCTGGGAGACCAGTATTTGATTCCGATACACCAGTGCAGGTTTACTGTATCCCTTGGACCTTCACATTGACTACGAAGCACAGAAATCGCATCGGGATTGAATACAAAAATGGAAAATGCCGGCTAAAGTACAAGAAGTGTGAATCTTATAAGAGATTGTGGTTTGAGCGGCTCCTGATTATCCAGTGTTAGATTCCGATGCACCAGTGCAGTTTTACTGTATCACTTGGTCCTTGACATTGACCATGAAACACAGCAATTGCATCGGGATTGAATACAAAAGGCTCAATGCCAACTTAAGTATTAGAAGACTGAATCTTCTAAGAATTTGTGTTTTGAGCGGCTCCTGGGAGCCCAATATTAGATTCCGATGCACCAGTGCAGGTTTACTGCATCCCCTGGACCTTCACATTGAACATGAAATACAGAAATTGTATCGGGATAGAATACAAAGGGGACAATGCCGACTTAAGTACAAGAAGAGTGAATCTTCTAAGAATGTTTGCTTTGAGCGGCTCCTGGGAGACCAGTATAAGATTCAGATGCACCAGTGAAGGTTTACTGTATCCCTTGGACCTTCTCATTTTCCATGACACACAGATATCGCTTCGTGATTGAATACAAAAGGCACAATGCCGACTTAAGTACAAGAAGAGTGTTTCTTCTAAGGGTTTGTGTTTTGACCGGCTCCTGGGAGACCAGTATTCGATTCCGTTGCACCAGTGCAGGTTTACTGAATCCCTTGTACCTTCACATTGACCATGAAACACAGCAATTGCATCAGGATTGAATACAAAAGGCACAATGAAACTTAAGTCAAGAAGAGTGAACCTTCCAAGAGTTTGTCGTTTGAGCGGCTCCTGGGAGACCAGTATTAGATTCCGATGCAAAAGTGCAGGTTTACTGTATCCCTTGGACCTTCTCATTAACCATAAAACCAAGAAATTGCATCGAGATTGAATACAATTGGGACAATGCCGACTTAAGTACAAGAGGAATGAATCTTCTAAGAGTTTGTGGTATGAGAGGCTCCTGAGATACCAGTATTAGATTCCGATGGACCAGTGCAGGTTTACTGTATCATTTGGTCCTTCACATTGACCATGAAAAAGAGAAATCGCATCGGATTGAATAAAATGGACAATGCCGACTTAAGTACAAGAAGAGTGAATCTTCCATGTGTTTGTGGTATGAGCGGCTCCTGGTATACCAGTATTAGGTTCCGATGCACCAGTGCAGGTTTACTGTATCCCTTGGACCATCACATTAACCATGAAACACAGAAATTTCATTGGGACTGAACACAAAGGGGCAAAGCCGACTTACGTACAACAAGAGTGAATCTTCTATGTGTTTGTGGTTTGATCGGCTTCTGGGAGACCACTACTAAATTCCGATGCACCAGTGCAACTATACTGTATCCCTTGGGCTTTCACATTGTCCATGAAGCACAGATATCAAATCGGTATTGAAAACAAGAGGCACAATGCCAACTAAAGTACAAGAAGAGAGAATCTGCTAAGAGTTTCTACTTTGAGCGGCTCCTGGAAGACTAGTATTCAATTTCGATGCACCAGTGCAAGTTTACTGTATCCCTTAGACCTTCACATTGACCATGAAACACAGAAATTAGATCGGGATTGAATACAAATGGGACACTGCCGACTTAAGTACACGAAGAGCGAATCTTCTAAGAGTTTATGGTTTGAGCGGCTCCTGGGAGACCAGTATTAGTTTCCGATGCACCAGTGCAGGTATACTGTGTCACTTGGACCTTTACATTGACCTTGAAACAGAGAAATTGCATCGGGATAGAATACAAAAGACACACCGAAGACTTCAGTACAAGAAGAGTGAATCTTCTGAGAGATTGTGGTTTGAGCGGCTCCTGGGAAACCAGTATTAGATTCCGATGCACCAGTGCAGGTTTACTGTATCCCATGGACCTTCAAATTGTCCATGAAACACAGATATCGAATCGGGATTGAATACAAAAGACACAATGCCGTCTAAAGTACAAGAAGAGAGAATCTGCTAAGAGTTTCTACTTTGAGCGGCTCCTGGGAGACCAGTATTAAATTCCGATGCACCAGTGCAAGTTTACTGTATCCCTTGGACCTCCACATTGACCATGAAACACAGAAATTAGATCGGGATTGATTACAAAAGGGACAATGCCGACCTAAGTACAAGAAGAGTGAATCTTCTAAGAGTTTATGGTTTGAGCGGCTCCTGGGAGACCAGTATTAGTTTCCGATGCACCAGTGCAGGTATACTGTGTCACATGGACCTTCACCTTGACCATGAAACACAGTAATTGCATCGGGATTGAATACGAAAGTGACAATGCCGACTTAAGTACAAGAAGAGTATCTTCTAAGTATTTGTGGTTTTCGCGGCTCCTGAGAGACCAGTATTAGATTCCGACGAACCAGTGCAGGTTAACTGCATCCCTTGGACCTTCACATTGACCATGAATAACAGAAACTCCATCGGATTTAGTACAAAAGGGACAATGCCGACTTAAGTACAAGAAGAGTGAATCTTCTAAGAGGTTGTGGTTTGATCGGCTCCGGGGAGAATAGTATTAGATTCCGATGAACCAGTGCAGGTTATCTGTATCCCTGGACATCCATATTGTCCATGAGGCCCAGATATCGCATCGGGATTGTATACAAAAGGCACAATGCCAACTTAAGTACAGGAAGAGTGGATCTTCTAAGAGATTGTGCGTTGAGCGGTCCCTGGGAGACCAGTATTAGTTTCCGATGCACCAGTGCAGGTTAACTGTATCCCTTGTACCCTAGCATTGACCATGAAACTACAGCAATAGCATCAGGATTGAATACAAAAGGCACAATGCCAATATAAGTACTTTAAGAGTGAATCTTCTAAATGTTTGTGTTTGAGCGGCTACTGGGAGACCAGTATTCGATTCCGATGCACCACTGCAGGTTTACTGAATCCCTTGTAGCTTCACATTGACCATGAAACACAACAATTGCATCGGGATTGAATACAAAATGCACAATGAAAACTTTAGTCAAGAAGAGTGAACCTTCTCAGAGTTTGTCGTTTGAGCGGCTCCTGGGAGACCAGTATTAGATTCCGATGCAAAAGTGCAGGTTTACTGTATCCCTTGGACCTTCACATTGACCACAAAACAAAAAAATTGCATCGGGATTGAATACAAAATGTACAATGCCGACATAAGTACAAGAAGGATGAATCATCTAAGAGTTTGTGGTTTGAGCGGCTGCTGGGAGACCAGTACTAATTTCCGATGCACCAGTGCTGGTTAACTTTATCACTTGGACCTTCGCATTGACCATGAAACAGAGTAATTGCATCGGGATAGGATATGAAACACAATGCCAGCTGAAGTACAGAAAGAGTGAATCTTCTTAGAGTTCGTGGTTTGAGTGAACCTGGAAAACCAGTATTAGATTCCGAAGCACCAGTGCAGGATTACTGTGTCCCTTGAAACTTCACATTGACCATGAAGCACTGCAATGGCATCGGGATTGAATACAAAAGGCACAATGCCAACTTAAGAACAAGAAGAGTGAATCTTCTAAGAGTTTGTGCTTTGAGCGGCTCCTGGGAAACAGTATTAGATTCCAATGCACCAGTGCAAATTTACTGTATCCCTTTGACCTTCACATTGACCATAAAACCAAGAAATTGCATTGAGATTGAATACAAATGGGACAATGCCGACATAAGTACAAGAGGAATGAATCTTCTAAGAGTTTGTGGTCTGAGAGGCTCCTGAGAGACCAGTATCAGTTTCTGATGGACCAGTGCAGGTTTACTGTATCCCTTGGACCTTTACATTGACCATGAAAAACAGAAATCGCATCGGATTGAATAGGAAAGACAATGCCGACTTAAGTACAAGAAGAGTGAATCTTCCATGTGTTCGTGGTTTGAGCGGCTCCTGGTAGACCAGTATTAGATTCCGATGCACCAGTGCAAGTTTACTGTATCCGTTGGACTTTCACATTGTCCATGAAGCACAGATATCGAATCGGGATTGAATACAAAAGGCACAATGCCAACTGAAGTACAAGAAGAAAGAATCTGCTAAGAGTTTCTACTTTGAGCGGCTCCTGGAAGACCAGTATACAATTCCGATGCACCAGTGCAAGTTTACTGAATCCCTTAGACCTTCACATTGACCATGAAACACAGAATTTAGATCGGGATTGAATACAAATGGGACACTGCCGACTTAAGTACAAGAAGAGTGAATCTTATCAGAGTTTGTGGTTTGAGCGGCTCTTGGGAGACCAGTATTATATTCCGATGCACCAGTGCAGGTTTACTTTATCCCTTGGACCTTTACATTGTCCATGAAACACAGATATCGAATCGGGATTGAATACAAAAGGCACAATGCCATCTAACGTACAAGAAGAGAGAATCTGCTAAGAGTTTCTACTTTGAGCGGCTTCTGGGAGTCCAGTATTGAATTCCGATGCACCAGTGCAAGTTTACTGTAACCCTTGGACTTCCACATTGACCATGAAATACAGAAATGAGATCGGGATTGAATACAAAAGGGACAATGGCGACCTAAGTACAAGAAGATGAATCTTCTATGAGATTATGGTTTGCGCGGCTCCTGGGAGACCAGTATTAAAGTCCGACGAACTAGTGCAGGTTAACAGCATCCCTTGGACCTTCACATTGACCATGAAAAACAGAAATTGCATCGGATTGAATACAAAAGTAACAATGCCGACTTAAGTACAAGAAGAGGGAATCTTCTAAGAGTTTGAGCTTTGAACGGCTCCTGGGAGACAAGTATTCGATTTAGATGCACCAGAGAAGGTTACCTGTATCCCTTGGACCTTCACACTGTGCATGAAACAGAGATATCGCATCGGGATTGAATAGAATAGGCACAATGCCGACTTAAGTACAAGAAGAGTGAAACTTCTAAGGATTTGTGCTTTGAACGGCTCCTGGGAGACCAGTATTAGATTGCGATGGACCAGTTTCGGTTTACGGTATCCCTTGGACTTTCGCATTGACCATGAAACACAGAAATCGCATCGGAATTGAATACAAAAGGCACAATGTCAACTTAAGTACAAGAAGAGGGGATTATCTATGAGTTTGTGCGTTGTGCGGCTTCTGGGAGACCAGTATTAGTTTCCGATGCACCAGTGCAGGTTTACTGTATCCCTTGGACCTTAGCATTGACCATGAAACACAGACTTTGCATCGGGACTGAATACAAAAGGGACAATGCCGACTTAAGTACAAGAATAGTGAATCTTCTAAGCGTTTGTTGTTTGAACTGTTCCTGGGAAACCAGTATGAGATTCCGATGCACCAGTGCAAGTTTACTCTATCCCTCGGACCTTCACATTGACCATGAAACACAGCAATCGCATCGGGATTGAATACAAAAGGCACAATGCTGGCTGAAGTACAAGCAGAGTAAATATTCTAAGAGTTTCTGGTTTGAGCGGCTCCTGGGAGACCAGTGTTAGATTCCAATGCAAAAGTGCAGGTTTACTGTATCCCTTGGACCTTCACATTGACCATAAAACAAAGAAATTACATCGGGATTGAATACAAAATGGACAATGCCGACTTAACTACAAGAAGGATGAATCATCTAATAGTTTGTGGTTAAAGCGGCTCCTGGGAGACCAGTATCAGATTCCGATGAACCAGTGCAGGTTTACTGTATCCCGTGGAACCTCACATTGACCATCAAAAACAGAAAATACTTCGGATTGAACACAAAAGCGGCAATGCCAGCTTCAGTACAAGAAGAGTGAATCTTCTAATTGTTTGTGATTTGAGTGGCTCCTGGGAGACCAGTTTTAGATTCCAATGCACCAGTGAAGGGTTAACTGTATCCCATTGACCTTCACAATGAGCATGAAACACAGAAACTGCATCAGGATTGAATACAAAGGGGACAATGCTGACTTAAGTAAAAGAAGAATGAATCTTCTAAGGGTTTGTGGTTTGATCGTCTCCTGGTGGACAAGTATTAGATTCCGATGCACCTGTGCAGGTTTACTGCATCCGTTGGACTTTCACATTGTCCATGAAAGACAGATATCGCATCGGGATTGAATTGAAAAGGCACAATGCCGCATTATATACAAGAAGTGTAAATCTTCTATGTGTATGTGATTTGAGCGGCTCCTGGGTAACCAGTATTAGATTTCGATGCACTGGTGCAGCTTTGCAGTATCCCTTGGACCGTCACATTGACCATGAAACACAGAATTTGCATCGAGATTGAATACAAAGGGGACAAACCTGACTTAAGTACAAGAAGAGTGAATCTTCTATGTGTTTGTGGTTTGAGCGGCTCCTTGGAGACCAGTATTAGATTCCGATGCTCCAGTGAAGGTTTGCTGTATCCCTTGGACCTTCACTTTGACCATGAAACATAGAAATTGCATCGGGATTGAATACAAAAGGTACAATGCCGACTTAAGTAGAAGAAGAGTAGATCTTCTAAGAGTTTGTGGTTTGAGCGGCTGCTGGGATACCACTATTGGATTCCGATGAACCAGTGCTGGTTCAATGCATCCCTTGGACCTTCACATTGTCCATGAAAAACACAAATTGAATCGGATTGAATACAAAAGGGACAATGCCGACTTAAGTACAAGAAGAGTGAATCTTCTAAGTGTTTGTGGTTTGAGCGGCTCCTGGGAGACCAGTATCAAATTCCGATGCACCAGTGAAGGGTTAACTGTATCCCTTGGACCTTCACATTGACCATGATACACAGATATTGCATCGCGATTGAATACATAGAGAACAATGCCGACTTAAGTACAAGAAAAGTGAATCTTCTAAGAGTTTGACGTTTGATCGTCTCCTGGGGGACAAGTATCAGATTCCGATGCACCAGTGCAGGTTTACTGCATCCCTTGGACCTTCACCTAGTCCATGAAACACAGATATCACATCGGGATTGAATACAAAAGGCACAATGCCGACTTAAGTTCAGGAAGAGTGAATCTTCTAAGAGTTTGTGGTTTTAGCGGCTCCTGGAAAACCAGTATTAAATTCAGATGCACCAGTGCATGTTTCCTGTACCCTTGGACCTTCACATTGACCATGAAACACAGCAATGGCATCGGGATTGAATACGAAAGGCACATTGGCAACTTAAGGACAATTAGAGCGAATCCTCCAAGAGTTTGTGCTTTGAGCAGCCCCTGGGAAACCAGTATTAGATTCCGATGCACCAGTGCCGGTTTACTGTATCCCTTGGACCATCACATTGACCATGAAACACAGCAATTGCATCGGGATTCAATACAAAAGGCACAATGCCGACTTAAGTAAATGAATAGTGGATCTTCTAAGAGTTTGTGCTTTGAGCGGCTCCTGGGAGACCAGTATTAGATTCCGATGAACCAGTGCAGGTTTACTGTATCCCTTGGACCTTCACTTTGACCATGAAACACAGCAATTGCATCGGGATTGAATACAAAAGGCACAATGCCGACTAAAGTACAAGAAGAGTAGATCTAAGGGTTTGTTGTTTGAGCGGCTCCTGGGATACCAGTATTAGATTCCGATGCACCGGTGAAAGGTTAGCTGTATCCCTTTGACCTTCACAATGAAAATGAAACACAGAAATTGCTTCAGGATTGAATACAAATTGGACAATGCCGACTTAAGTACAAGAAGAATGAATCTTCTTAAAGTTTGTCGTTTAATCGTCTCCTGGGGGACAAGTATTAGATTCCGATTCACCAGTGCAGGTTTACTGTATCCCTTGAACCCTTACATTGACCCTGAAAACAGAAATGGCATCGGACTGAATACAAAATGGATAAGGCCGACTTAAGTACAAGAAGAGTGAATCTTCTAAGAGTTTACATATACATCTATATCAATACTCCGAGAGCCACCTTGCGGTGTGTGGCGGAGGGTACTTACTGTACCACTATCTGATCCCCCCTTCCCTGTTCCATTCACGAATTGTGCCTGGGAAGAACGACTGCTTGTAAGTCTCAGTATTTGCTCTAATTTCTCGGATCTTTTCGTTGTGATCATTACGCGAGATATATGTGGGCGGTAGTAATATGTTGCCCATCTCTTCCCGGAATGTGCTCTCTCGTAATTTGTGGTTTGAGCGGCTCCTGGGAAACCAGTATTAGATTGCGATGCACCAGTGCCGGTTTACTGTATCCATTGGACCTTTACATTGAACATGAAACACAGCAGTGGTATCGGGATTGAATATAAAAGGCACAATATCAACTGAAGTACAAGAAGAGTAGAGCTCCTAAGAGTTTGTGCTTTGAGCGTCTCCTGGGAGACCAGTATTAGATTTAGATGCACCAAAGAAGGTTTACTGTATCCCTTGGACAATCACATTGACCTTGAAACACAGCAATTGAATCGGGATTGAATACAAAAGTCTCAATGCCAACTTGAGTACAAGAAGAGTGGATCCTCTAAGAATTTGTGGTTTGAGCGGCTCCTGGGAGACCAGTATTAGATTCCGATGAACCAATGCTGGTTTACTGTATCCTTTGGACCTTCACATTGACCATGAAAACAACAACTGCATCGGATTGAATACAAAAGCGACAATGCCGACTTAAGTGCAAGATGAGTGAATCTTCTAAGTCTTTGTGGTTTGAGCGGCACCTGGCAGACCAGTATTAGTATCCGATGCACCAGTGCAGGTTTACTGTATCCCTTGGTTCTCAACAGTGGCCATGAATTACAGAAATTGCATCGAGATTGAATACAAAGGGCACAATGGCGACTTAAGAACAAGAAGAGTGTATCTTCTAAGAGTTTGTGGTATGAGCGGCTCCTGGGAGAACAGTATTAGATTCCGATGAACAGTGCAGGTTTACTGTATCCCTTGGAAGTTCACATTGACCATGAAACACAGTAATTACATCGGGACTGAATACAAAAGGGACAATGCCGACTTAAGTACAAGAAGAGTGAATCTTCTTAGTGTTTGTGGTTTGAGCGGCTACTGGGTGACCAGTATTAGATTCCGATGCACCGGTGAATGGTTAACTGTATCCCTTTGACGTCACAATGAACATGAAACACAGAAATTGCTTCAGGATTGAATACAAAGGGGACAATGCCGACTTAAGTACAAGAAGAATGAATCTTCTAAAAGTTTGTCGTTTAATCGTCTCCTGGGGGACAAGTATTAGATTCCGATGCACCAGTACAGGTTTGCTGCATCCCTTGGACCTTCACATTGTCCATGAAACACAAAAATCACTTCGGGATTGAATACAAAAGGCACAATGTCGACTTAAGTACAAGAAGAGTGAATCTTCCAAGAATTTGTGGTTGGATCTGCCCCTGGGAGACCAGAATTAGTTTCCGATGCACCAGTGCAGGTTTACTGCATCCCTCGGACCTTTACATTGTACATGATGCACAGATATCGCATCGGGATTGAATACAAAATTCACAATGCCGACTTAAGTACAGGAAGAGTGAGTCTTCTAAAAGTTTGTGCTTTGGGCGGCACCTGGGAGACCAGTATTAGATTCCGATGCACCAGTGCAGGTTTACTGTATCCCTTGGACCTTCCCATTGACCATGAAGCACAGAAATCAGATCGGGATTGAACACCAAAGGCACAATGCCGGCTGAAGTACAAGAAAAGTGAATTTTCTAAGAGTTTGTAGTTTTAGCGACTCCTGGGAAACCAGTATAAGATTCGGATGCACCAGTGCAGGTTTACTGTACCCTTGGACCTTCAAATTGACCATGAAACACAGCAATTGCATCGGGATTGAATACAAAAGGCACAATGCCGACTAAAGTACAAGAAGAGTAGATCTAAGGGTTTGTTGTTTGAGCGGCTCCTGGGATACCAGTATTAGATTCCGATGCACCGGTGAAAGGTTAGCTGTATCCCTTTGACCTTCACAATGAAAATGAAACACAGAAAT
Source organism: Schistocerca serialis cubense (assembly GCF_023864345.2). NCBI lineage: Eukaryota > Metazoa > Arthropoda > Insecta > Orthoptera > Acrididae > Schistocerca > Schistocerca serialis. The sequence continues at coordinate 183,498,499 of NC_064649.1, read as the reverse complement.
TGCTTCAGGATTGAATACAAATTGGACAATGCCGACTTAAGTACAAGAAGAATGAATCTTCTTAAAGTTTGTCGTTTAATCGTCTCCTGGGGGACAAGTATTAGATTCCGATTCACCAGTGCAGGTTTACTGTATCCCTTGAACCCTTACATTGACCCTGAAAACAGAAATGGCATCGGACTGAATACAAAATGGATAAGGCCGACCTAAGTACAAGAAGAGTGAATCTTCTAAGTGATTGTGGTTTGAGCGGCTTCTGGGAGTCCAGTATTAGATTACGATGGACCAGTGCTGGTTTACTGTATCCCTTGGACCTTCACATTGACCATGAAACACAGCAATTGCATCGGGATTCAATACAAAAGGCACAATGCCGACAAAAGTAAAAGAAGAGTGGATCTTCTAAGAGTTTGTGCTTTAAGCGGCTCCTGGGAGACCAGTATTAGATTCCGATGGACCAGTGCGGCTTTATTGTGTCACTTGGACCTTTACATTGCCCATGAAACAGAGAAATTGCATTGGGATTGAATACAAAAGGCACATTGCCGACTTAAGTACAAGAAGAGTGAATCTTCTAAGAGTTTACATATACATCTATATCAATACTCCGAGAGCCACCTTGCGGTGTGTGGCGGAGGGTACTTACTGTACCACTATCTGATCCCCCCTTCCCTGTTCCATTCACGAATTGTGCCTGGGAAGAACGACTGCTTGTAAGTCTCAGTATTTGCTCTAATTTCTCGGATCTTTTCGTTGTGATCATTACGCGAGATATATGTGGGCGGTAGTAATATGTTGCCCATCTCTTCCCGGAATGTGCTCTCTCGTAATTTGTGGTTTGAGCGGCTCCTGGGAAACCAGTATTAGATTGCGATGCACCAGTGCCGGTTTACTGTATCCATTGGACCTTTACATTGAACATGAAACACAGCAGTGGTATCGGGATTGAATATAAAAGGCACAATATCAACTGAAGTACAAGAAGAGTAGAGCTCCTAAGAGTTTGTGCTTTGAGCGTCTCCTGGGAGACCAGTATTAGATTTAGATGCACCAAAGAAGGTTTACTGTATCCCTTGGACAATCACATTGACCTTGAAACACAGCAATTGAATCGGGATTGAATACAAAAGTCTCAATGCCAACTTAAGTACAAGAAGAGTGGATCCTCTAAGAATTTGTGGTTTGAGCGGCTCCTGGGAGACCAGTATTAGATTCCGATGAACCAATGCTGGTTTACTGTATCCTTTGGACCTTCACATTGACCATGAAAACAACAACTGCATCGGATTGAATACAAAAGCGACAATGCCGACTTAAGTGCAAGATGAGTGAATCTTCTAAGTCTTTGTGGTTTGAGCGGCACCTGGCAGACCAGTATTAGTATCCGATGCACCAGTGCAGGTTTACTGTATCCCTTGGTTTTCAACAGTGGCCATGAATTACAGAAATTGCATCGAGATTGAATACAAAGGGCACAATGGCGACTTAAGAACAAGAAGAGTGTATCTTCTAAGAGTTTGTGGTATGAGCGGCTCCTGGGAGAACAGTATTAGATTCCGATGAACAGTGCAGGTTTACTGTATCCCTTGGAAGTTCACATTGACCATGAAACACAGTAATTACATCGGGACTGAATACAAAAGGGACAATGCCGACTTAAGTACAAGAAGAGTGAATCTTCTTAGTGTTTGTGGTTTGAGCGGCTACTGGGTGACCAGTATTAGATTCCGATGCACCGGTGAATGGTTAACTGTATCCCTTTGACGTCACAATGAACATGAAACACAGAAATTGCTTCAGGATTGAATACAAAGGGGACAATGCCGACTTAAGTACAAGAAGAATGAATCTTCTAAAAGTTTGTCGTTTAATCGTCTCCTGGGGGACAAGTATTAGATTCCGATGCACCAGTACAGGTTTGCTGCATCCCTTGGACCTTCACATTGTCCATGAAACACAAAAATCACTTCGGGATTGAATACAAAAGGCACAATGTCGACTTAAGTACAAGAAGAGTGAATCTTCCAAGAATTTGTGGTTGGATCTGCCCCTGGGAGACCAAAATTAGTTTCCGATGCACCAGTGCAGGTTTTCTGCATCACTCGGACCTTTACATTGTACATGATGCACAGATATCGCATCGGGATTGAATACAAAATTCACAATGCCGACTTAAGTACAGGAAGAGTGAGTCTTCTAAAAGTTTGTGCTTTGAGCGGCACCTGGGAGACCAGTATTAGATTCCGATGCACCAGTGCAGGTTTACTGTATCCCTTGGACCTTCCCATTGACCATGAAGCACAGAAATCAGATCGGGATTGAACACCAAAGGCACAATGCCGGCTGAAGTACAAGAAAAGTGAATTTTCTAAGAGTTTGTAGTTTTAGCGACTCCTGGGAAACCAGTATAAGATTCGGATGCACCAGTGCAGGTTTACTGTACCCTTGGACCTTCAAATTGACCATGAAACACACCAATTGCATCGGGATTGAATACAAAAGGCACATTGGCAACATAAGGACAATTAGAGCGAATCCTCCAAGAGTTTGTGCTTTGAGCAGCCCCTGGGAAACCAGTATTAGATTCCGATGCACCAGTGCAGGTTTACGGTATCCCTTGGACCTTCACATTGACCATGAATCACAGCAATTGCATCAGGATTCAATACAAAAGGCACAATGCCGACTTAAGTAAACGAAGAGTTAATCGACTAAGAGTTTGTGCTTTGAGCGGCTCCTGGGAGCCCAGTATTAGATTCCGATGAAGCAGTGCAGGTTTACTGTATCCCTTGGACCTTCACATTGAGCATGAAAAACAGAAATTGTATCGGATTGAATACAAAAGGGACAATGCCGACGTAAGTTCTAGAAGAGTGAATCTTCTAAGTGTTTGCGGTTTGAGCGGCTCCTGGGAGAGCAGTATTGGATTCCGATGCACCAGTGCAGCGTTATTTGTATCGTATGGATCTTCACATTGAAAATAAAACACAGAAATAGCATCGGGATTGAATACAAAGGGGACAATGCCGGCTTAAGTACAAGAAGAGTGAATCTTCTAAGAGTTTGTGATATGAGAGGCTCCTGCGAGACCAGTATTAGATTCCGATGCACCAGTGCAGGTTTACTGTATCCCTTGGACCCTTACCTTGATCCTGAAAACAGAGATGGCATCGGACTGAATACCTAAGGGACAAGGCCGACCTAAGTACAATAAGAGTGAATGTTCTAAGTGATTGTGGTTTGAGCGGCATCTGGGAGTCCAGTATTAGATTCCGATGCACCAGTGCTGGTTTACTGGATCCCTTGGACTTTCACATTGACCACGAAACACAGAAATTGCATCGGGATTCAATAGTAAAGGCACAAAGCCGGCTGAAGTACAAGAAGAGTGAATCTTCCAAGAGTTTGTGGTTTGAGCGGCTCCTGGGAGACCAGTATTATTTTCCGATACACCAGTGCAGGTTCACTGTGTCACTTGGACCTTTACATTGCCCATGAAACAGAGAAATTGCATTGGGATTGAATACAAAAGGGACAATGCCGACATAGGTACAAGAAGAGTGAATCTTCTAAGAGTTTGTGCATTAGGCTTCACGTGGGAGACCAGTATTAGATTTCGATGCACCAGTGAAGTATTACTGTATCCCTTGGACCTTCACTTTGACCATAAAACACAGAAATCGCACTGGGATTGAATACAGAAGCAGAAAGCCGGTTGAGGTACAAGAAGAGTGAATCTTCTAATAGTTTCTGGTTTGACCGGCTCCTAGGAACCAGTATTAAATTCCGATGCACCAGTGCAGGTTTACGGTACCTTTGCACCTTCACATTGACCATGAAACACAGCAAATGCATCCGGATTGAATTACATAAGGCACAATGACCACTTAATGACAACAAGAGTGAATCTTCCAAGAGTATGTGGTTTGATCTGCTCCTGGGAGACCAGTATTGAATTCCGATGCACCAGTGAAGGGTTAACTGGATCCCTTGGACCTTCACATTGACAATGTAACACAGAAATTGCATAGGGATTGAATACGAAGGGGACAATACCGACTTAAGTACAAGAAGAGTGAATCTTCTAAGAGTTTGTGGTGTGAGCGGCTATTGGCGGACTAGTATTAGATACCGATGAACCAGTGCAGGTTTACTGTATCCCTTGCACCTTCACATTGACCATGAAACACAAAAGTTGCATCGCGATTGAATACAAAGGTAACAATGCCGACTTAAGTACAAGAAAAGTAAATCTTCTAAGAGATTGTGGTTTGAGCGGCTCTTGGGAGACCATTATTAGATTCCGATGAACCAGTGCAGGTTTACTGTATCCCTTGGACCTTCACATTGACCATGAGAAACAAAAATCGCATCGGATTGAATACAAAAGGGACAATGCCGACTTAAGTACAAGAAGAGTGAATCTTCTAAGAGTTTGTGGTTTGAGCGGCCCCTAGGGGACCAATATTATGTTCCGATGTACCAGTGCAGGTTTGCTGTAATTCTAGGACCTTCACATTGACCATGAAACCCAGAAATTGCATCGGGATTGAATACAAAAGGGACAATGCCGACTTAAGTACAAGGAGAGTGAATCTTCTAAGAGTTTGTGGTTTGAGCGGCTCCTGCGAGACCAGTTTCAGATTCCGATGCACCAGTGCAGGTTTACTGTATCCCTTGGATCTTTACATTGACCGTGAAAACAGAAATAGCATCGGACTGAACACAAAAGGGACAACGCCGACCTATGTACAAGAAGAGTAAATCTTCTAAGTGATTGTGTTTTGAGCGGCTTCTGGGAGACCAGTATCAGATTCCGATGCACCGGTGCAGTTTTACAGTATCCCTTGGACCTTCACATTGACCACGAAACACAGAATTTGCATCGAGATTGAATACAAAGGGGACAAAACCGACTTAAGTACAAGAAGAGTGAATCTTCTATGTGTTTGTGGTTTGAGTGGCCCCTGGGTGACCAGTATTAGATTCCGATGCACCAGTGAAGGTTTACTGTAACCCTTGGACCTTCACTTTGACCATGAAACACAGAAATCGCACTGGGATTGAATACAAAAGCAGAATGCCGGTTGAGGTACAAGAAGAGTGAATCTTCTAAGAAGTTCTGGTTTGAGCGACTCCTGGGAGACCAGTATTAGATTCCAATGAACCAGTGCAGGTTTACTGTATTACTTGGACCTTCACATTGACCATGAAACACAGCAATTGCATCTGTATTGAATACAAAATGCACAATGCCAACTTAAGTACAAGAAGAATGAATCTTCTAAGAGTTTGTGATTTTAGCGGCACCTGAGATGACCATTTTTAGATTCCGATGTACCAGTGAAGGGTTAACTGTATTCCATGGACCTTCACATTGACCATGAAACACAGATATTCCATCGGGATTGCATACAAAGTGGAGAATGCCGACCTAAGTACGAGAAGAATGAATCTTCTAAGAGTTTGTGGTTTGAGCGGCTCTTGGGAGACCATTATTAGTTTCCGATGAACCAGTGCATGTTTATTGCACCCCTTGGACCTTCACATTGACCATGAAAAACAAAAATCGCATCAGATTGAATACAAAAGTGACAATGCCGACTTAAGTACAAGAAGAGTGAATCTTCTAAGAGTTTCCGGTATGAGCGGCTTCTAGGAAACCAGTATTAGATTCGGATGCACCAGTGCAGGTTTACTGTACCCTTGCAACTTCACATTGACCATGAAACACAGCTAATGCATCGGGATTGAATTACAAAAGGAACAATGCAAACTTAATGACCAGGAGAGTGAATCTTTTAAGAGTTTGTGCTTTGAGCGGCTCCTGGGAAACCAGTATTAGATTCCGTTGCACCACTGCAGGTTTACTGTATCCCTTGGACATTCACATTGACCATGAAACACAGCAATTGCATCGGGATTGAAAACAAAAGGCACAATGCCGACTAAAGTACAAGAAGAGTAGATCTTCTAAGAGTATGTATTTTAAGCGGCTCCTGGGATACCGCTATTAGATCCCGAAGAACCAGTGCAGGTTTAGTGCATCCCTTGGACCTTCACATTGACCATGAAAAACAGAAATTTCATCGGATTGAATACAAAAGGGACTATGCCGACTTAAGTACAATAAGTGTGAATCTTCTAAGTGTTTGTGGTTTGAGCGGCTCCTGGGAGACCAGTATTAGATTCCGATGCACCGGCGAAGGGTTAACGGTATCCCTTTGACCTTCACAATGACCATGAAACACAGAAATTGCTTCAGGATTGAATACAAAGGGGACAAGTCCGACTTAAGTACAAGAAGAATGAATCTTCGAAAAGTTTGTCGTTTAATCGTCTCCTGGGGGACAAGTATTAGATTCCGATGCACCAGTGCAGGTTTACTGCATCCCTTGGCCCTTCACATTGTCCATGAAACACAGAAATCACATCGGAATTGAATACAAAAGGCACAATGCCGACTTAAGTACAAGAAGAGTGAATCTTCCAAGAATTTGTGTTTTGATCTGCTCCTGGGAGACCAGAATTAGTTTCCGATGCACTATTGCAAGTTTACTGTATCCCTTGGACCTTTACATTGTCCATGGTGCACAGATGTCGCAATGGGATTGAATACAAAAAGCACAATGCCGACTTAAGTAGAGGTAGAGTGAGTCTTCTAAAAGTTTGTGCTTTGAGCGGCACCTGGGAGACCAGTATTAGATTCCGATGCACCAGTGCAGGTTTACTGTACCCTTAGACCTTCGCATTGACCATGAAACACAGCAATTGCATCGGGATTGAATACGAAAGGCACAATGCCGACTTACGTAGAAGAGGAGTGGATCTTCTAAGAGTTTGTTCTTTGAGCGGCTCTTAGGGGACTAGTACTAGACCCCAATGCACCAGTGCAGGTTTACTGTATCACTTGGACCTACACATTGACCATGAAACACAGACATTGAATTTGGACGGAATACAAAGGGGACAATGCCGACTTAACTACAAGAAGAGTGAATCTTCCAAGAGTTTGTGGTTTGAACGGCTCCTGGGAGACCAGTATTAGATACCGATGCACCAGTGAAGCGTTATTTGTATCCTTTGGACGTTCACATTGAAAATAAAACACAGAAATTGCATGGGGATTAAAAACAAAGGGGACAATGCGGACTTAAGTACAAGAAGAGTGAATCTTCTAAGAATTTGTGTTTGGACGGCTCCTGCGAGACCAGTAATAGATTCCGACACAAAAGTGTAGGTTTACTGTATCCCTTGGATCTTCACATTGACCATTGAACACAGAATTTGCATCGAGATTGAATACAAAGGGGACAAACCAGACTTAAGTACAAGAAGAGTGAATCTTCTAAGTGTTTTTTTTTTTTTTTTTTTTGAGTGGCTCCTGGGTGACCCGTATAAGATTCCGATGCACCAGTGGAGGATTACTGTATCCCTTGGACCTTCACTTTGACCATGAAACGCAGAAATAGCACTGGGATTGAATACAGAAGCAGAAAGCCGGTTGAAGTACAAGAAGAGTGAATCTTCTAAGAGTTTCTGGTTTGACCGGCTCCTAGGAACCAGTATTAGATTCCGATGCACCAGTGCAGGTTTACTGTACCCTTGCACCTTCACATTGGCCATGAAACACAGAAATTGCATAGGGATTGAATACGAAGGGGACAATGGCGACTTAAGTACAAGAAGAGTGAATCTTCTAAGAGTTTGTGGTGTGAGCGGCTCCTGGGAGACCAGTATTAGATACCGATGAACCAGTGCAGGTTTACTGTATTCCTTGGACCTTCACATTGACCATGAAACACAGAAATTGCATCGCGATTGAATAAAAAAGTAACAATGCCTACTTAAGTACAAGAAAAGTGAATCTTCTAAGAGATTGTGGTTTGATCGGCTCCTGGGAGACCAGTATTAGATTCCGTTCCACCAATTCAGGTTTACTGCATTCCTTGGAACTTCACATTCTCCATGAAAAAAAAAATCGCATCGGCTTGAATACAAAAGAGACAATGTCGCCTTAAGTACAAGAGGAGTGAATATTCTAAGAGTTTGTGGTTTGAGCGGCTCCTGGGGGACCAGTATTATGTTCCGATGCACCAGTGTAGGTTTACTGTATTTCTTGGACCTTCACATTGACCATGAAACCCAGAAATAGCATCGGGATTGAATACAAAATGGACAATGCCGACTTAAGTGCAAGAAGAGTGAATCTTCTAAGAGTTTGTGGTTTGAGCGGCTCTTGCCAGACCAGTATTAGATTCCGATGCACCAGTGCAGGTTTACTGTATCCCTTGGACCTTCACATTGACCGTGAAAACAGAAATGGCATGGGACTGAATACAAAAGGGACAAGGTCGACCTAAGTACAAGAAGACTGATTCTTCTAAGTGATTGTGCTTTGAGCGGCTTCTGGGAGACCAGTATCAGATTCCGATGCACCAGTGCAGATTTACAGTATCCCTTGGACCTTCACATTGACCACAAAACACAGAATTTGCATCGAGATTGAATACAAAGGGCACAAACCGGACTTAAGTACAAGAAAAGTGAATCTTCTATGTGTTTGTGGTTTGAGTGGCGCCTGGGTGACCAGTATTAGATTTCGATGCACCAGTGAAGGTTTACTGTATTCCTTGGACCTTCACTTTGACCATGAAACACAGAAATCGCACTGGGATTGAATACAAAAGCAGAATGCCTGTTGAAGTACAAGAAGAGTGAATCTTCTAAGAGTTTCTGGTTTGAGCGGCTCCTGGGAGACCAGAATTAGATTCCGATGAACCAGTGCAGGTTTACTGTATTCCTTGGACTTTCACATTGACCATGAAACACCGAAATTGCATCGCGATTGAATAAAAAGGTAACAATGCCGACTTAAGTACAAGAACAGTGAATCTTCTAAGAGATTGTGGTTTGATCGGCTCCTGGGAGACCAGTATTAGATTCCGTTGCACCAATGCAGGTTGACTGCATTCCTTGGAACTTCACATTGTCCAAGAAACACAGATATCGCTTCGGGACTGAATACAAAAGGCACAATGCCAGCTGAAGTACAAGAAGAGTGAATCTTCTAAGAGTTTGTGGGTTGAACGGTTGCTGGGAATCCAGTATTAGATTCCGATGCACCAGTGCAGGTTTAATGTATCACTTGGACCATCACATTGGCCATGAAACACAGCAATTGCATCGGGATTGAATACAAAAAGCACAATCCCAACTTAAGTACAAGAAGAGTGAATCTTCTAAGAGTTAGTGATTTTAGCGACTCCTGAGAGACCATTTTTAGATTCCGATGCACCAGTGAAGGGTTAACTGTATCCCATGGACCATCACATTGACCATGAAACACAGATATTCCATCGGGATTGAATACAAAGGGGAGAATGCCGACCTAAGTACAAGAAGAATGAATCTTCTAAGAATTTGTGGTTTGAGCGGCTCTTGGGAGACCATTATTAGATTCCGATGAACCAGTGCAGGTTTACTGTATCCCTTTGACCTTCACATTGACCATGAAAAACAAAAATCGCATCGGATTGAATACAAAAGGGACAATGCAGACTTAAGTACAAGAAGAGTGAATCTTCTAAGAGTTTGTTGTTTGAGCGGCTCCTGCGAGACCAGTATTAGATTCCGATGCACCAGTGCAGGTTTACTGTATCCCTTGGAACTTCACATTGACTGTGAAAACAGAAATGGCATCGGACTGAATATAAAAGGGACAAGGCCGACCTAAGTACAGGAAGAGTGAATCTTCTAAGAGTTTGTGGTTTGAGCGGCTCCTAGGGTACCAGTATTATGTTCCGATGCACCAGTGTAGGTTTACTGTATTTCTTGGACCTTCACATTGTCCATGAAACCCAGATATTGCATCGGGATTGAATACAAAAGGGACAATGCCGACTTCAGTACAAGAAGAGTGAATCTTCTAAAAATTTGTGGTTTGAGCGGCTCCTGCGAGACCAGTATCAGATTCCGATGCACCGGTGCAGGTTTACAGTATTCCTTGCACCTTCACATTGACCACGAAACACAGAATTTGCATCGAGATTGAATACAAAGTGGACAAACGCGACTTAAGTACAAGAAGAGTAAATCTTCTATGTTTTTGTGGTTTCAGTGGCTCCTGGGTGACCAGTATTAGATTCCGATGCACCAGTGAAAGTTTACTGTATCCCTTGGACCTTCACTTTGACCATGAAACACAGTAATCGCACTGGGATTGAATACAAAAGCAGAATGCCGGTTGAAGTACAAGAGGAGTGAATCTTCTAAGAGTTTCTTGTTTGAGCGGCTCCTAGGAAACCAGTATTAGATTCCGATGCACCAGTGCAGGTTTACTGTACCCTTGCACCTTCACATTGACTATGAAACACTGCAAATGCATCGGGGTTGAATTACAAAAGGCACAATGCCAACTTAATGACAAGAAGAGTAGATCTTCTAAGAGTTTGTGGTATGAGCGGCTCCTGAGATACCACCATTAGATTCCGATGAACCAGTGCTGGTTTACTGCATCGCTTAGACCTTCACATTGACCATGAAAAACAGAAATTGCATCGGATTGAATACAAAAGGGGCAAAGCCGACTTAAATACAAGAAGAGTGAATCTTCTAATTGTTTGTGGTTTGAGCGGCTCCTGGGAGACCAGTATTCCATTCCGATGCACCAGTGAAGGGTTAACAGTATCCCTTGGACCATCGCATTGACCATGAAACACAGAAATAGCGTTGGGATTGAATACGAAGGGGACAATGCCGACTTAAGTACAAGAAGAGTGAATCTTCTAATAGTTTGTGGTGTGAGCGTCTCCTGGGAGACAAGTATTTGATTCCGATGAACCAGTGCAGGTTTACTGTATCCCTTGGACCTTCACATTGACCATGAAACACAGAAATCGCATCGGGATTGAATACAAAAGGCACAATGCCAGCTGAAGTACAAGAATAGTGAATCTTCTAAGAGTGTATGATTTTAGCGGCTCCTGGGAGACCATTTTTAGATTCCGATTCACCAGTGAAGGGTTAACTGTATCCCATGGACCTTCACATTGACCATGAAACACAGATATTCCATCGGGATTGAATACAAACTGGGAATGCCGGCCTAAGTACAAGAAGAATGAATCTTCTAAGAGTTTGTGGTTTGAGTGGCTCCTGGGAGACCGTTATTAGATTCTGATGAACCAGTGCAGGTCTATTGCATTCCTTGGACCTTCACATTGACCATGAAAAACAAAAGTCGCATCGGATTGAATACAAAAGGGACAATGCCGACTTAAGTACAAGAAGAGTGAATCTTCTATAAGTTTGTGGTTTGAGCGGTTTCTGGGAAACCAGTATTAGATTCCAGTGCACCAGTGCAGGCATACTGTATCCCTTGGACCTTCACAATGATCAAGAAACACAGCAATTGCATCGGAATTAAATACAAAAAGCACAATCCCAACTTATGTACAAGAAGAGTGAATCTTCTAAGAGTTTGTGGTTTGAGCTGCTCCTGGGAAGTCAGTATTAGATTCCGATGAACCAGTGCAGGTTTACAGTATCCCTTGGAAATTCACATTGACCACGAAACACAGAATTTGCATCGAGATTGAATACAAAGGGGACACACCCGACATAAGTACAAGAAGAGTGAATCTTCTATGTGTTCATGGTTTGAGTGGCCCTGGGTGACCAGTATTAGATTTCGATGCACCAGTGAAGGTTTACTGTATTCCTTGGACCTTCACTTTGACCATGAAACACAGAAATCGCACTGGGATTGAATACAAAAGCAGAATGCCGGTTGAAGTACAAGAAGAGTGAATCTTCTAAGAGTTTCTGGTTTGAGCGGCTCCTGGGAGACCAGTATTAGATTCCGATGAACCAGTGCAGGTTTACTGTATTCCTTGGACCTTCACATTGACCATGAAACACAGAAATTGCATCGCGATTGAATAAAAAGGTAACAATGCTTACTTAAGTACAAGAAAAGTGAATCTTCTAAGAGATTGTGGTTTGATCGGCTCCTGGGAGACCAGTATTAGATTCCGTTGCACCAATGCAGGTTGACTGCATTCCTTGGAACTTCACATTGACCATGAAACACAGATATCGCATCGGGATTGAATACAAAAGGCACAATGCCAGCTGAAGTACAAGAAGAGTGAATCTTCTAAGAGTTTGTGGGTTGAACGGTTGCTGGGAATCCAGTATTAGATTCCGATGCACCAGTGCAGGTTTAATGTATCACTTGGACCATCACATTGGCCATGAAACACAGCAATTGCATCGGGATTGAATACAAAAAGCACAATCCCAACTTAAGTACAAGAAGAGTGAATCTTCTAAGAGTTTGTGATTTTAGCGGCTCCTGGGAGTCCATTTTTAAATTACGATGCACCAGTGAAGGGTTAACTGTATCCCATGGACCTTCACATTGACTATGAAACACAGATATTCCATCGGGATTGAATACAAAGCGGAGAATGCCGACCTAAGTACAAGAAGAATGAATCTTCTAAGAATTTGTGGTTTGAGCGGCTCTTGGGAGACCATTATTAGATTCCGATGAAGCAGTGAAGGTTTACTGTATCCCTTGGACCTTCACATTGACCATGAAAAACAAAAATCGCATCGGATTGAATACAAAAGGGACAATGCCGACTTAAGTACAAGAAGAGTGAATCTTCTAAGAGTTTGTGGTTTGAGCGGCTCCTAGGGGACCAGTATTATGTTCCAATGCACCAGTGTAGGTTTACTGTATTTCTTGGAACTTCACATTGACCATGAAACCCAGATATTGCATCGGGATTGAATTCAAAAGGGACAATGCAGACTTAAGTACAAGAAGAGCGAATCTTCTAAGAGTTTGTGGTTTTAGCGGCTCCTGCGAGACCAGTATTAGATTCCGATGCACCAGTGCAGGTTTACTGTATCCCTTGGACCTTCACATTGACTGTGAAAACAGAAATGGCATCGGACTGAATACAAAAGGGACAAGGCCGACCTAAGTACAAGAAGAGTGAATCTTCAAAAGAGTTTGTGGTTTGAGCGGCTCCTAGGGGACCAGTATTATGTTCCGATGCACCAGTGTAGGTTTACTGTATTTCTTGGTCCTTCACATTGACCATGAAACCCAGATATTGCATCGGGATTGAATACAAAAGGGACAATGCCGACTTAAGTACAAGAAGAGTGAATCTTCTAAAAGTTTGTGGTTTGAGCGGCTCCTGCGAGACCAGTATCAGATTCCGATGCACCGGTGCAGGTTTACAGTATTCCTTGGACCTTCACATTGACCACGAAACACAGAATTTGCATCGAGATTGAATACAAAGGGGACAAACGCGACTTAAGTACAAGAAGAGTAAATCTTCTATGTGTTTGTGGTTTCAGTGGTTCCTGGGTGACCAGTATTAGATTCCGATGCACCAGTGAAGGTTTACTGTATCCCTTGGACCTTCACTTTGACCATGAAACACAGAAATCGCACTGGGATTCAATACAAAAGCAAAATGCCTGTTCAAGTACAAGAAGAGTGAATCTTCTAAGAGTTTCTTGTTTGAGCGGCTCCTAGGAAACCAGTATTAGATTCCGATGCACCAGTGCAGGTTTACTGTACCCTTGCACCTTCACTTTGACTATGAAACACAGCAAATGCATCGGGGTTGAATTACAAAAGGCACAATGCCAACTTAATGACAAGAAGAATAGATCTTCTAAGAGTTTGTGGTTTGAGCGGCTCCTGGGACACCACTATTAGATTCTTTAACGAAATCGTCGAAATGAATGGGATTGATTTGAAATTTCGTTAAATAAGAATAATAAATTTTATCTTTTGCTTTTAAGTTAATTTTCTTTCGTGCGAACTTTGTTGTAGAACCACTCTCTTATTTTCGTGTGGTAATAAAAATTTTTACTTTCATATTTATTACGTACATTTAAAGAAAAAATAATATTTACGTGAACTCATATGAACTGGTTAAGAATATTAGGTTGAGAATTGAGTCCTTTAAATCATTCGGCCTTGGCATACACTTTCCTAATGCAGTGGGTTTTTTGTTAAATATTTTTACTGAATTTTATCCCGGCACTAGCCATAGATCACAAGATTACCTCTATTAGTAGAAAATGTTTTAATTATTGCCAAGCCGACATTTATCACTGATCAAACCTACTTCATTACACATTTAAGATATTTTGAATGAACCAAACTGTTTAAATTTCAATGTTAACTAACATTAGCTATCCGCCTACGAATGCACAAACGTATAATTAATTCAAATTTTATCAGCCACAGGATCACTGAAAAAGAAGAACAATTTCTTAATTCACCATTGATTTTTATGCATCTGTTCCCGATTTACGGGTTTGCTATTGTTGGTCGCGGCACAGCCCAGCAACACCGCTAAAAAAATGCTGAAAAATTCTTAAAGAAATTTTATAGATGACGTGGGCAAGCTAATTTACATAAATAATTCACACTTTTGATAAACTCTAATATATTTAGATCAAACAACAATACAACTCACATTAATTCGTAACGCATCGTCTAATGGCGGCTAAGTCCAGACAGAGACAAAAGAAGTCTACCCATTCGTAAAAAACTCTTTCACAGTGTCCTACCGAAATGACTTCTGAACAGAGAAGACCAAAGAATACATAATGCATTGTGCTTAAATAGTATTGCTGACTATTAACATTTCTTTGCAAATTGACGATATTATTCTCTTCTGGCAACATATCTCTGCTATCGCAAATACTGACACATTTTACAATCACATAATGAATACAGAAAAATTCCTATCCTAAATACAGAGAAATATTACAACAAAAAATATAAGGAGAATAACAAATGTCTTTTACACCACATTCAGTGATATTTTTGTTCAATAATTACGATATATACAACTTGCCCAGAGCGGCGTATATGGTACAAATAAACTCTTGTTCTTTAATAACGTGAGTTTGCCAGGGAACGTTACATTGCCCCCTGGCAGCATTTGGCAAAGAGTTTTTACACTTTGACACAATGGTGCCAGTAACGTTCTTTACATTTGTATATTTTACGGAATGGCTCTTTTATTTAGTCCCAGGGTTATATAAGTTCATGGCTCCCCCATTTGGGCGTAGGCTAACAGGAAACCTGGGCAAAACTGTGCCGGAGTCCAGCCATCCCAGTTTGTTCATGGTCAATGTTGTCTCTTTAGCAGTTATTCATTTGAATTAAATGCAGTTCGTCACAAACGGTTACACAATTACACAATATCACAGTCACATACAGTTCGACTGAAGTTTTTTGTGTGTGATACTATTATTCTTGTGATACACTACAAGGTCACTTGTCCTACGTAGTAAATGTTCAATGTTTATCGAAATGAAGTCATTGACATGTTATTCAGTTTATGTGAACATAAAAAAAAAATCAATAATGCTGTATTTGGTGAGCGGTGCGGAGTGATTGTTGAGCGGCGCTCGGCGCGGCGCGCTGACTCCGTGTAGGTCACCGCCCCCGGCGTTGACAGCTACGGCGCGGAGGGGCGTGGCTGTCTGTCTGGTCTGCTACGGGCTGCTGCGGCCGCTGCATAGCTGATGTAGCCGGATGCGCGTTGGATATCCGCTCGCCCGTGCGACGTCTTCTTGCAGTGCTCCAGGAAACATGCAACAAGTTCAGAAACAGTGTACTATCCTTATAGGCATTTTTCCTGCTGTGGGAAAGAACGCACACAGTTAGTGGCAGTTATTACTCAGTAGGCCTTCACTAGTCTGGTTTGCACAATGTTTCGTTGTCACAGTAACACGTTTTATGGGCATACAATATTTTTCACCATGTCATGACTTGTCATTAGTCACACGCAAGTTTTCACCTTTGGACAAAATGTATCTCTGTAGTCAATGCGCTTTCCTAGCGTCCCTTGACACACAAAGAGTTAAAGTTTGACACTAGCTTGATCCACCGTCCGTTATCGGTTCACTGTTCGTGTCGTGCTAGTTCCTTGTTCACTTGCACACACGGCGATGATACAGTTTTTTATTACTTATACTCAACTACTCCGTGACGTATTGCTGCAGGTTTAACAGTCACTTTCTGTCTCTGCCGCACAATACTGCACTTTTGTTTAAGTTCCTTTATTTTTATTTACAATGTCCGCTGTGCAATTTTTTTTTTTTTAATAGCACATTCGTAACTCTTTACCAAGGTGTGATATTTGCGTACATGGTAACAAAATATTAAAATTTGGTATTAGTTTGCCCAAAAGTCATCTATATTCGTGTTCGAGTAGATTTTATTTGTGCATTCCAGCCGGATTCAGGTATATTGTTCAATAACTCCTTTGAACTCATGTCACACTTTACTATCAACGTCCTACGTAACTACAGTGCAGTCTCTGTAGGCAAAAATTGACTTGGACTGTATCTGGCTAGCTCTTTTTTACTGTTTGAATCTGCACATGCTTCAATTGAAGCTTCTTTGTGCGTAACTTTGCATTACATAAATTTGCAACAAGTTTGCCTCCCGTGGTGCCCCCGGGTCACTACTGGGTGCATTATTTTCTCTAATAACGTTGGTGAGATAATAAAGTTCTCAGGGCCTCATATTATTGATATTATTCTGGGTTCGAATCTGTCAATCTGACAACTACACTTATATACATACATACACATAATAGAAAAGATTGTGCCAAGAAATATTTCAAATTTGGGCACATAGAAAATATGTAGTACACTAACTAATCATTACTAAAATGTTCTTTTTGATTGAACTCTGTCACAGCTTAACACTACAAATAATTGCACTAATCAGATTATCTGTGCAAACATTTAGAGCATGTTCTAGATAACACAAATTAAAAGAGTACATAACACAAATATCCATACACATGAGAAAGTCAATCATATTCTTATAACTAAACACTTCTACACTAGTACATTATCTCTAAAGATCACACATCATTAATGTTCATTATTTACAAAAGAATGGTGTCCACATAGGACTATTAGTCTTTTACTGTAGGAATGCTTTTACATCCTTACGCGGATACAGTCCCCGTACTCTTCCTGAGTGGGGATCTGCTAAGAGATAGCTACACTCATGTGGCACACTTACTACTCTAAAAGGTCCATTGCACACCAATTGCCACTTGCTATTCTGTTTCAAGGATGCCGAGGACTTAGGATGATTGCGTAAGAGTACCAAGTCCCCAACACTAAATTTTTGGTTATTCGTCACATGTCGATTATATTTTTCTTTCCTTTCCTGAGCGCACCTGGTAAGGTTGCACCCTGCTTTTCTTATCTTCTCTTCCTTAGGCTCAGGAATGACTGGGACCTTAGGCAAAGGTGCCAGCCACTCATTCAAAACTCTATTATTATTCATTATAATCTCGTTTGGTGGATACCCCGTAGAAGCATGCGGGGTTGCGTTGTGAACTTCTACAAACTTAGGTATCAGATCTGGCCATCTTGTGTGTTTATATGCAATGTATAACCTGAAAAATTTATTTAACTCTCCAAATGTTCGTAAAAAAAAACTTTTTTCTTCTTGGGCCAAGGAATGGAGTATGAGGCTCGACAGTAAGTTTTGTGAGGCTTCACCTCGATATTGTACTGATATCCCTTAACAGTTCCTGGTCGTTCTGAAAATACATCGGCATAATTAAATAATAACTGTACCAACTCCTGCTGTTGCATAGCGTTCAAATTCTCGGACTGTGATACTTTGTTCACAAGTGCGTCCACATTTGCTTTTAATTGATCACCTTGTACGTCAGGGTAATAGAGATTCTGTCCTAGACAATGATTGTCTAAATGTAGTATCGACTGATTCCTACAATTTATGTTAATATCATTACAATTAGGTACAGGTACCTCTTCAGATCTGAGCATGGACAATTCTATTCTCCTACCAGCATTCATCTAGCTTAATTTTCTCCGAGAAAGGTCGATTATTGCGTCCCTTTCTCTTAAAAAATCTACCCCCAAAATGCAGGCTACCTTTAAACCCTTTACTACCAGGAATGAGCACGCTATGGCTTCATCCCCTAAATACATCTCTACCCGCACTTGGAGTTTAATTATTTGTCGCTGTGCACTTATGGCTCCAGTGACTTTACAATTATTCACGGGAAAAGTCAGCATACGCCTTTCCTTTCCCAGTACTTTGAATAAGTCCATACTCATAACACTGACAGTAGCACCTGTATCTACGACCGCTTGCACATCAATATTGTTAATTTTGATCTCTATTATCGCTTGTACTTTGTCTTTGTGCTCCTTTATGCACGTGGATGGTTCAGTTATTAATTCATCTCCCATCTGTACCCCGTCATTATACCTAAGGATACAGATGTTGTTCGGTGTTTTGTTCTGTGTCGGGCTGCTCTCACTCCAAACCTCAGCCGACGATGGAGAGCGTATCTCGGCTGCATCTAGTTTGTTGAATTATTGCTAGTGGATGGGCGTGGCTGCTCTGTGTCACTGACCTCCACTATGTGCACGTTGTGTTGCGTCGGCCGCCACGGTTGCGCAATTGGCGCATTTTGTGGTGGCGGTCGGTTATTGTCATATCTATCACTGTTTTGCCGGTCCGGACTGGGCCTCTGGTTCTGCGGCCAAGTTCGGTCTGCATCATTATAAGTATTAGTGTTGCTCGGCCCCCTGGCATTTTTCCATCTATTATTGCTTGGTGGGCCTGTGTCATACCGGTCATCGAACCTCCTTTTCCGGTCATTATTCACCGGCGGACTATTGCCGTTCCGGTCTCTACCTCTATTTCCGTTTTGTGCATAATCTCGTCTCCTATTATTACCTCCGCCGTTTCCGTTACTTGGTGGAGGCGTGTTAATTCTACCATTTCTATAACCATTTCCGTTACTTCTAGCCTGTTCAGAGGCTGCCTTAACGTCCTCCTGAATCAGGTCAATTGAGTCCAGAACAGACAAGAAATGTTCCATATCATTTTCAGGCACGTGTATAAGATTTTCCGTTACATGTATCGGCAAGTGTGATTTCAAAAGTCTGATCAAATCCCGGGATGAAATCTGTTCGTCCCAGTAACGGGTCTTATTAATGTACTTCTCGAAATATTTTCGCAAATTGCCTAGCCGTGGAGAATACGGCTCTGGATTATATACCTCCTTCCGTAATCTCTCCTGGATACATGTTGACCAATATTTGGCCAAGAATGCTTTTTCAAATTGCTCATATGTATCGCAACTATCAGCTGCTTCGGTTGCCCATAATGCAGCATCTCCTTGTATGTAGGACATAACGAACTGTATTTTCTGGGTATGACTCCAAACGCTAGGCAAAATGTTTCTAAATCCCTTGATAAACACTACAGGGTGAACAGATTTCTTCTCCGTTGTAAAGATCTGAAACTGTCGGTTCCTAATCAAGCTTTCTTCAATCATTACTTTGGAATGACATTTATTTGTTTCGCTTACATTGGTTGCCTGTTCTGTCTCGCAGTCGCAATTTTTTACTGCAGTATTTATATGCCTATCATTGTTGGGCCTGGCTGGCGTGACATACGCCTGTGCCTCGTCATGCCGCAAGCTAAGCTCCATTTCGGCAAGACGACGGTCCACACTCCGCTGCCACAGCGGAATGTCTTTGTGCACTATCTTTTTTAGATCCTGTACATCCGCACTTGAGCCCACATCTCTGGCCTCAATTGCGGCGTGCACTTTCTGATCTATTTCTTTTATGACTTCATGCCGCAAGCTAAGCTCCATTTCGGCAAGACGACGGTCCACACTCCGCTGCCACAGCGGAATGTCTTTGTGCACTATCTTTTTTAGATCCTGTACATCCGCACTTGAGCCCACATCTCTGGCCTCAATTGCGGCGTGCACTTTCTGATCTATTTCTTTTATGACTTCATGCCGCAAGCTAAGCTCCATTTCGGCAAGACGACGGTCCACACTCCGCTGCCACAGCGGAATGTCTTTGTGCACTATCTTTTTTAGATCCTGCACATCCGCACTTGAGCCCACATCTCTGGCCTCAATTGCGGCGTGCACTTTCTGATCTATTTCTTTTATGACTTCATTTTCTACTTTGTGCACTTGTTCGATCACTTTGTTCTGAATTACTTGAGTTGTGTCAATTTCCAATTGCTCGACTCTGTTAGTCAGGACACTAATTTCCTCTACGATATTGGCGTTAGCCACTTGAATACTGTCTACTCTTTCGCTTATTTCATGCACTGTTTTGGGTATGGTTTCATATTTTTGTTTCAAACTAACAAGCTCACTTTGCATAACTTCTAAAATTTGCATCAACTGCAAGTCCCTCTCATGCAGGCGTCGGTCACGCTCTGCTTGTTTAGCATCACGTTCTTTATCACGCTCTGCTTGTTTAGCATCACGTTCTTTATCGCGTTCTGCTTGTTTGCATGCAAATTCAGCTACCAATCTCTGGTCACGCTCGGCTTGCATATGTAAAAATTCAGCTTGGAAATTGAGCATGCGCTCGAACATAACTCTTAATGATTGCACTTCTGACATCACACCACTGTCTGGTCCGTGTCCAGTGCTTGCGGATGGCACAGTATTCCCGCTATCAACTGAATCACTGGGTGGCAGTGGCAACATTTCTTGTCCTTCTGCCCCCAGATTCTCACATTGTACTTCCTGAAGTACGTCACTAACATTACTTTGTGTCCCACTTTCCAACTCGGTATCACTACTTACTGACTGTTGCTCATTATCCATGTTGATATCTTTCTGACTACGCAATCTAACCATAGTAAACAAAAGAAATAAAATCTGAACTAAATATCCTAACACTCAGGTTTCACTGACACAATCACACGAGAAATGAACATTAACTAATACACACTTACTATATACTACAATGACTAACTACCTAAATGTCCTGTTATTTTAAAACAAAGTACTAACAACAAGCACACCACTAATGATCCGAGAACACTGCACTGAGGCTACTTTACTACCCACAGGACAACTACACTGTAGCTTTACCTTTTGGTGATCTATCTTGGGTGCAGCTGCCCCCTGATATTGTGGTAGGTAATTAATTTTTCGAAATATTGAGCTCTCTTCTTCAGCTTGCCTCTGGGTACATAGTGTTCTCATGCAAAAAATCATTCACAGGTATTACCACACAATATTGGTTATGCAATACATACAATACATAGAAAAATTATTAAATGTTCTGCAACAAAGTTCGACTATATTAATTCCCTAGTTATCTCACGGGTATTTAGTGGCCACTACATATTCGAGCCCCACGTTGGGCGCCAATTTAACGAAATCGTCGAAATGAATGGGATTGATTTGAAATTTCGTTAAAGAAGAATAATAAATTTTATCTTTTGCTTTTAAGTTAATTTTCTTTCTTGCGAACTTTGTTGTAGAACTACTCTCTTATTTTCGTGTGGTAATAAAAATTTTTACTTTCTTATTAATTACGTACATTTAAAGAAAAAATAATATTTACGTGAACTCATATGAACTGGTTAAGAATATTAGGTTGAGAATTGAGTCCTTTAAATCATTCGGCCTTGGCATACACTTTCCAGATGCAGTGGGTTTTTTGTTAAATATTTTTACTGAATTTTATCCCGGCACTAGCCATAGAACACAAGATTACCTCTATTAGCAGAAAATGTTTTAATTATTGCCAAGCCGACATTTATCACTGATCAAACCTACTTCATTACACATTTAAGATATTTTGAAAGAACCAAACTGTTTAAATTTCAATGTTAACTAACATTAGCTATCCGCCTACGAATGCACAAACGTATAATTAATTGACGTTAAATACAAGAGCCGCTCAAACCACAAACTCTTAGAAGATTCATTCTTCTTGTACTTAAGTTGGCATTGTGCATTTTGTATTCAATACAGATGCAATTGTTGTGTTTCATGGTCAATAGGAAGGTCCAAGGGATACAGTAAACCTGCACTGGTGCATCGGAAACTAATTCTGGTCTCCCAGGAGCAGATCAAACCACAAACTCTTGTAAGATTTACTCTTCTTGTACTTATGTCGGTATTGTGCCTTTTTATTCAATCGCGATGCAATTTCTGTGTTTCATGGTCAATGTGAAGGTCCAAGTAATACAGTAAACCTGCACTGGTTCATTGGAATCCAATACTGGTCTCCCAGGAGCCGCTCAAACCAGAACCTCTTAGAAGATTCACTCTTCTTGTACCTCAACCGGCATTCTGCTTTTGTATTCAATCAAAGTGCGATTTCTGTGTTTCATGGTCAAAGTGAAGGTCCAAGGGTTACAGTAAACCTTCACTGGTGCATCGGAATCTAATACTGGTCACCCAGGGGCCACTCAAACCACAAACACATAGAAGATTCACTCTTCTTGTACTTAAGTCGGGTTTGTCCCCTTTGTATTCAATCTCGATGCAAATTCTGTGTTTCGTGGTCAATGTGAAGGTCCAAGGGATACTGTAAACCTGCACCGGTGCATCGGAATCTGATACTGGTCTCCCAGAAGACGCTCAAAACACAATCACTTAGAAGATTCACTCTTCTTGTACTTAAGTCGGAATTGTCCCTTTTGTATTCAATCCGATGCGATTTTTGTTTCTCATGGTCAATGTGAAGGTCCAAGGGATACAGTAAACCTGCACTGGCTCATTGGTATCTAATACTGGTCTCCCAATAGCCGCTCACACCACAAACTCTTAGAAGATTCACTCTTCTTGTACTTAAGTCGGTATTGTCCCCTTCGTATTCAATCCCTATGCAATTTCTGTGTTACATGGTCAATGTGAAGGTCCAAGAGATACAGTTCACCCTTCACTGGTGCATCGGAATTCAATACTGGTCTCCCAGGAACAGATCAAACCACATACTCTTGGAAGATTCACTCTTGTTGTCATTAAGTAGTCATTGTGCCTTATGTAATTCAATCCCTATGCATTTGCTGTGTTTCATGGTCAATGTGAAGGTGCAAGGGTACCGTAAACCTGCACTGGTGCATCGGAATTTAATACTGGTTCCTAGGAGCCGCTCAAACAAGAAACTCTTAGAAGATTCACTCCTCTTGTACTTCAACCGGCATTCTGCTTTTGTATTCAATCCCAGTGCGATTACTGTGTTTCATGGTCAAAGTGAAGGTCCAAGGGATACAGTAATACTTCACTGGTGCATCGGAATCTTATACTGGTCACCCAGGAGCCAGTCAAAAAACAAACACTTAGAAGATTTACTCTTCTTGTACTTAAGTCTGGTTTGTCCCCTTTGTATTCAATCTCGATGCAAATTCTGTGTTTCATGGTCAATGTGAAGGTCCAAGTGATACTGTAAACCTGCACCAGTGCATCGGATTCTGAAACTGGTCTCCCAGAAGCCGCTTAAAACACAATCACTTAGAAGATTCACTCTTCTTGTAGTTAGGTCGGCCTTGTCCCTTTTGTATTCAGTCTGATGCCATTTCTGTTTTCACGGTCAGTGTTAAGGTCCAAGGGATACAGTAAACCTGCACTTTTGCATCGGAATCTAATACTGGTCTCGCAGGAGCCGCTAAAAAACACAAATTCTTAGAAGATTCACTCTTCTCGTACCTAAGTCGGCATTGTCCCCTTTGTTTTCAATCCAGATGCAATTTCTGTGTTTTATTTTCAATGTGAACGTCCAAAGGATACAAATAACGCTTCACTGGTGCATCGGAATCTAATACTGGTTTCCCAGGAGCCGCCCAAACCACAAACTCTTAGAAGATTCAATCTTCTTGTAGTTAAGTCGGCAATGTCCCTTTTGTATTCCGTCCAAATGCACTTTCTGTGTTTCATGGTCAATGTGAAGGTCCAAGGGATACAGTAAACCTGCACTAGTGCATCGGAAAGTAATTCTGGTCTCCCAGGAGCAGATCAAACCACAAATTCTTGGAAGATTCACTCTTCTTGTACTTAAGTCGGCATTGTGACTTTTGTATGCAATCCCTATGTGATTTCTGTGTTTCATGGACAATGTGAAGGGCCAAGGGATGCAGTAAACCTGCACTGGTGCATCGGAATCAAATACTTGTCCCCCAGGAGACAATTAAACGACAAACTTTTAGAAGATTCATTCTTCTTGTACTGAAGTCGGCATAGTCCCTTTGTATTCAATCCGATGAAATTTCTGTTTTTCATGGTCAATGTGAAGGTCCAAGGGATGCACTAAACCAGCACTGGTTCATCGGTATCTAATAGTGGTATCCCAGGAGCCGCTCATAATACAATCTCTTAGAAGATCTACTCTTCTTGTACTTTAGTCGGCATTGTGCCTTTTGTATTCAATCCCGATGCAATTGCTGTGTTTCATGGTCAATGTGAAGGTCCAAGGGATACAGTAAACCTGCAGTGGGGCAACAGAATCTAATACTGGTTTCCCAGGAGCCGCTCAAAGCACAAACTCTTAAAAGATTCACTCCCCTTGTCATTAAGTTTGCATTGTGCCTTTTGTAATTCAATCCCGATGCATTTGCTGTGTTTCATAGTCAATGTGAAGTTGCAAGTGTACAGTAAACCTGCACTGGTGCATCCGAATCTAATACTGGTTTCCTAGAAACCGCTCAATCCAGAAACTCTTAGAAGATTCACTCTTCTTGTACTTAAGTCGGCATTGTCCCTTTTGTATTCAATCTGATGGGATTTTTGTTTTTCATGGTCAATGTGAAGGTCCAAGGGGTGTAGTAAACCTGCACTGGTTCATCAGAATCTAATAATGGTCTCCCAAGAGCCGCTCAAACCACAAACTCTTAGAAGATTCATTCTTCTCGTACGTAGGTCGGCATTCTCCCCTTTGTATTCAATCCCGAAGGAATATCTGTGTTTCATGGTCAATGTGAAGGTCCATGGAATACAGTTAACCCTTCACTGGTGCATCGGAATCTAAAAATGGTCATCTCAGGAGCCGCTAAAATCACAAACTCTTAGAAGATTCATTCTTCTTGTACTTAAGTTGGCATTGTGCATTTTGTATTCAATCCAGATGCAATTGCTGTGTTTCATGGTCAATAGGAAGGTCCAGGGGATACAGTAAACTTGCACTGGTGCATCGGAAACTAATTCTGGTCTGCCAGGAGCAGATCAAACCACATACTCTTGTAAGATTCACTCTTCTTGTACTGAAGTCGGTATTGTGCCTTTTGTATTCAATCCCGATGCGATATCTGTGTTTTATGGTCAATGTGAAAGGCCAAGGGATACAGTAAACTTGCACTGGTTCATCGGAATCTAACACTGGTCTTCCAGGAGCCGCACACACCACAAACTCTTAGAGGATTCACTCTACTTGTACTTAAGTCGGCATTGTCCCATTCGTATTCAATCCCGATGCAATTTCTGTGTTTCATGGACAATGTGAAGGTCCAAGGGATACAGTTAACCCTTCACTGGTGCATCAGAATTCAATACTGGTCTCCCAGGAGGCACTCAAACCACAAACTCTTAGAAGATTCACTCTTCTTGTACTTTAGCCGGCATTGTGCCTTTGGTTTTCAATCCCGATGCGATTTCTGTGTTTCATGGTCAATTCGAAGGTCCAAGGGATGCAGTAAACCAGCACTGGTTCATCGGAATCTAATAGTGATATCCCAGGAGCCGCTCAAATCACAAACTCTTAGAAGATCTACTCTTCTTGTACTTTAGTCGGCTTTGTGCCTTTTGTATTCAATCCCGATGCAATTGCTGTGTTTCATGGTCAATGTGAAGGTCCAAGGGATACAGTAAACCTGCAGTGGTGCAACGGATTCTAATACTGGTCTCCCAGGAGCCGCTCAAAACACAAACTCTTAAAAGATTCATTCTTCTTGTCATTAAGTTGGCATTGTGCCTTTTGTAATTCAATCCCGATGAATTTGCAGTGTTTCATGGTCAATGTGAACTTGCAAGGGTACAGTAAACCTGCACTGGTGCATCCTAATGTAATACTGGTTTCCTAGGAGCCGCTCAAACCAGAATCTCTTAATAGATTCACTCTTCTTGTACATCAACCGGCATTCTGCATTTTGTATTCAATCCCAGTGAGATTTCTGTGTTTCATGGTCAAAGTGAAGGTCCAAGGGATACAGTAAACCTTCACTGGTGCATCGGAAACTAATACTGGTCTTCCAGGAGCAGATCAAACCACAAACTCTTAGAAGATTCACTCATCTTGTACTTAAGTCGGCATCGTCCCCTTTGTATTCAATCTCGATGCAAATTCTGTGTTTCATAGTCAATGTTAAGGTCCAAGAGATACAGTAAACCTGCATCAGTGCATCGGAATCTAATACTGGTCACCCAGGAGCAACTCAAAATACAAAAACGTAGAAGATTCACTCTTCTTGTACTTAAGTCGGGTTTGTCAACCTTGTATTCAATCTCGATGCAAATTCTGTGTTTCGTGTTCAATGTGAAGGACCAAGGGATACAGTAAACCTGCACCAGTGCATCGGAATCTAATACTGGTCACCCAGGAGCCCCTCAAATCACAAACACATAGGAGATTCACTCTTCTTGTACTTAAGTCGTCATTGTGCCTTTTGTATTCAATCCCGATTCGATATCTGTGTTTCATGGACAATGTGAAGGTCCAACGGATGCAGTAAACCTGCACTGGTAAAACGGATTCTAATACTTGTCCCCCAGGAGACGATCAAACCACAAACTCTTAGAAGATTCATTCTTCTTGTACTTAAGTCGGCATTGTCCTTTTGTATTCAGTCCCGATGTAATTACTGTGTTTCATGGTCAATGTGAACGTCCAAGGGATACAGTAAACCTGCACTGGTTCATCGGAATCTAATACTGTTCTCCCAGGAGCCGCTCATACCACAAACTCTTAGAAGATTCACTCATCTTGTACTTAAGTCGGCATTGTCGCTTTTGTATTCAATCCGAAGCAGTTTCTGTTTTCGTGGTCAATGTGATGGTCCAAAGGATACAGTAAACCTGCACTGAGTCATCGGAATCTAATACTGGTCTCCCAGGAGCCGCCCAAACCAAAAATTCTTAGAGGATCCACTCTTCTTTTACTTAAGTTGGCATTGAGACTTTTGTATTCAATCCCGTTTCAATTGCTGTGTTTCAAGGTCAATGTGATTGTCCAAGGGATACAGTAAACCTTCTTTGGTGCATCGAAATCTAATACTGGTCTCCCAGGAGCCGCTCAAAGCACAAACTCTTAGAAGATCCACTCTTCTTGTACTTCAGTTGGCATTGTGCCTTTTATAATCAATCCCGATACAATTGCTGTGTTTCATGGTCAATGTAAATGTCCAACGGATAAAGTAAACCGGCACTGGTGCATCGGAATCTAATACTGGTATCCCAGGAGCCGCTCAAACTACAAAATCTTAGAGGATTCACTCTTCTTGTACTTAAGTCGGCAATGTGCCTTTTGTATTCATTCCCAATGCAATTTCTCTGTTTCCTGGGCAATGTAAAGGTCCAAGTGACACAGTGAACCTGCACTGGTGTATCGGAATCTAATACTGGTCTCCCAGAAGCCGCTCAAACCACAATCACTTAGAAGATTCACTCTTCTTGTACTTAGGTCGGCCTTGTCCCTTATGTATTCAGTCCGATGCTATTTCTGTTTTCAGGATCAAGGTAAGGGTCCAAGGGATACAGTAAACCTGCACTGGTGAATCTGAATCTAATACTGGTCTCGCAGGAGCCTCTCATATCACAAACTCTTAGAAGATTCACTCTTCTTGTACTTAAGTCGGCATTGTCCCCTTTGTATTCAATCCCGATGCTTTTTCTGTGATTTATTTTCAATGTGAAGGTCCAAACGATACAAATAACGCTTCACTGGTGCAACGGAATCCAATACTGCTCTCCCAGGAGCCGCTCAAACCGCAAACACTTAGAAGATTCACTCTTCTTGAACTTACGTCGGCATTGTCCCTTTTGTATTCAATCCGATGCAATTTCTGTTTTTCATGCTCAATGTGAAGGTCCAGGGGATACAGTAAACCTGCACTGCTTCATCGGAATCTAATACTGGGCTCCCAGGAGCCGCTCAAAGCACAAACTCTTAGTCGATCCACTCTTCTTTTACTTAAGTCGGCATTGTGCCTTTTGTATTGAATCCCGATGCAATTGCTGTGTTTCATGGTCAATGTGAAGGTCCAAGGGATACAGTAAACCTGCACTGGTGCATCGGAATCTAATACTGGTTTGCCAGGGGCTGCTCAAAGCACAAACTCTTGGAGGATTCGCTCTAATTGTCCTTATGTTGCTAATGTGCCTTTTGTATTCAATCCCGATGCAATTGCTGTGTTTCATGGTCAATTTGAAGGTCCAAGGGTACAGTAAACCTGCACTGGTGCATCCGAATCTTATACTGGTTTCCCAGGAGCCGCTAAAACTACAAACTCTTAGAAAATTCACTCTTCTTGTACTTCAGCCGGCATTGTGCCTTTGGTGTTCAATCCCGATGTGATTTCTGTGCTTCATGGTCAATGGGAAGGTCCAAGGGATACAGTAAACCTGCACTGGTGCATCGGAATCTAATACTGGTCTCCCAGGTGCCGCTCAAAGCACAAACTTTTAGAAGACTCACTCTTCCTGTACTTAAGTCGGCATTGTGCCTTTTGTATTCAATCCCGATGCGATATCTGTGCATCATGTACAATGTAAAGGTATGAGGGATGCAGTAAACCTGCACTGGTGCATCGGAAACTAATTCTGGTCTCCCAGGGGCAGATCCAACCACAAATTCTTGGAAGATTCACTCTTCTTGTACTTAAGTCGACATTGTGCCTTTTGTAATCAATCCCGACGTGATTTTTGTGTTTCATGGACAATGTGAAGGTCCAAGGGATGCAGCAAACCTGCACTGGTGCATCGGAATCTAATACTTGTCCCCCAGGAGACGATTAACCGACAAACTTTTAGAAGATTCATTCTTCTTGTACTTAAGTCGGCATTGTCCCCTTTGTATTCAATCCTGAAGCAATTTCTGTGTTTCATGTTCATTGTGACGTCAAAGGGATACAGTTAACCATTCACCGGTGCATCGGAATCTAATACTGGTCACCCAGGAGCCGCTCAAACCACAAACACTTAGAAGATTCACTCTTCTTGTATTTAAGTCGCCATTGTCCCTTTTGTGTTCAGTCCCGATGTAATTACTGTGTTTCATGGTGAATGTGAACGTCCAAGGGATACAGTAAACCTGCACTGTTCATCGGAATCTAATACTGTTCTCCCAGGAGCCGCTCATACCACAAACTCTTAGAAGATTCACTCTTCTTGTACTTAAGTCGCCATTGTGCCCTTTGTATTCAATCCCGATGCAATTTCTGTAATTCATGGCCACTGTTGAGAACCAAGGGATACAGTAAACCTGCACTGGTGCATCGGATACTAATACTGGTCTGCCAGGTGCCGCTCAAACCACAAAGACTTAGAAGATTCACTCATCTTGTACTTAAGTCGGCATTGACGCTTTTGTATTCAATCCGATGCAGTTTCTGTTTTCATGGTCAATGTGAAGGTCCAAAGGATACAGTAAACCAGCACTGGTTGATCGGAATCTAATACTGGTCTCCCAGGAGCCGCTCAAACCACAAATTCTTAGAGGATCCACTCTTCTTGTACTTAAGTTGGCATTGAGACTTTTGTATTCAATCCCGATTCAATTGCTGTGTTTCAAGGTCAATGTGATTGTCCAAGGGATGCAGTAAACCTTCTTTGGTGCATCTAAATCTAATACTGGTCTCCCAGGAGCCGCTCAAAGCACAAACTCTTAGGAGTTCCACTCTTCTTGTACTTCAGTTGATATTGTGCCTTTTATATTCAATCCCGATACCACTGCTGTGTTTCATGGTCAATGTAAAGGTCCAATGGATACAGTAAACCGGCACTGGTGCATCGCAATCTAATACTGGTTTCCCAGGAGCCGCTCAAACCACAAATTACGAGAGAGCACATTCCGGGAAGAGATGGGCAACATATTACTACCGCCCACGTATATCTCGCGTAATGATCACAACGAAAAGATCCGAGAAATTAGAGCAAATACTGAGACTTACAATAAGTCGTTCTTCCCACGCACAATTCGTGAATGGAACAGGGAAAGGGGGATCAGATAGTGGTACAATAAGTACCCTCCGCCACACACTGTAAGGTGGCTCTCGGAGTATTGATGTAGATGTAGATGTAAACTCTTAGAAGATTCACTCTTCTTGTACTAAAGTCGGCAATGTGCCTTTTGTATTCAATCCCAATGCAAATTCTCTGTTTCATGGGCAATGTAAAGGTCCAAGTGACACAATAAAGCCGCACTGGTGCATAGGAATCTAATACTGGTCTCCCAGGAGCCGCTTAAAGC
This sequence comes from Schistocerca serialis cubense, assembly GCF_023864345.2. Classification (NCBI taxonomy): domain Eukaryota; kingdom Metazoa; phylum Arthropoda; class Insecta; order Orthoptera; family Acrididae; genus Schistocerca; species Schistocerca serialis. The sequence goes on along the minus strand of NC_064649.1, from coordinate 183,468,208 downwards.
ACAAACTCTTAGAAGATCCACTCTTCTTTTACTTAAGTCGGCATTGTGCCTTTTGTATTGAATCCCGATGCAATTGCTGTGTTTCATGGTCAATGTGAAGGTCCAAGGGATACAGTAAACCAGCACTGGTGCATCGTAATCTAATACTGGACTCCCAGAAGCCGCTCAAACCACAATCACTTAGAAGATTCACTCTTCTTGTACTTAGGTCGGCCTTATCCATTTTGTATTCAGTCCGATGCCATTTCCGTTTTCAGGGTCAATGTAAGGGTTCAAGGGATACAGTAAACCTGCACTGGTGAATCGGAATCTAATACTTGTCCCTCAGGAGACGATTAAACGACAAACTTTAAGAAGATTCATTCTTCTTGTACGTAAGTCGGCATTGTCCCCTTTGTATTCAATCCTGAAGCAATTTCTGTGTTTCATTTTCATTGTGAAGGTCAAAGGGATACAGCTAACCTTTCACCGGTGCATCGGAATCTAATACTGGTCACCCAGGAGCCGCTCAAACCACAAACACTTAGAATATTCACTCTTGTGGTACTTAAGTCGGCATAGTCCCCTTTGTATTCAATCCAATGAAATTTCTGTTTTTCATGGTCAATGTGAAGGTCCAAGGGATGCAGTAAACCAGCACTGGTTCATCGGTATCTAATAGTGGTATCCCAGGAGCCGCTCAAACCACAAACCCTTAGATCTACTCTTCATGTACTTTAGTCGGCATTGTGCCTTTTGTATTCAATCCCGATGCAATTGCTGTGTTTCATGGTCAAAGTGAAGGTCCAAGGGATACAGTAAACCTGCAGTGGTGCAACGGATACTAATACTGGTCTCCCAGGAGCCGCTCAAAACACAATCTCTTAAAAGGTTCACTCTTCTTGTCATTAAGTTGGCATTGTGCCTTTTGTAATTCAATCCCGAAGCATTTGCAGTGCTTCATGGTCAATCTGAACTTTCAAGGGTACAGTCATCCTGCACTGGTGCATCCGAATCTAATACTAATTTCCGAGGAGCCGCTCAAACCAGAAACTCTTACAAGATTCACTCTTCTTGTACTTCAACCGGCATTCTGCCTTTTGTATTCAATTACAGTGCGATTTCTGTGTTTCATGGTCAATGTGAAGGTCCAAGGGATGCGGCAAACCTGCACTGGTGCATCGGAATCTGATACTTGTCCCTCAGGAGACGATTAAACGACAAACTCTTAGAAGATTCACTTTTCTTGTACTTAAGTCGGCATTGTGCCCTTTGTATTCAATCGCGATGCAATTTCTGTGTTTCATGGTCAATGTGAAGGTCCAAGGGATACAGAAACCTGCACTGGTTCATCGGAATCTAATTCTGGTCTCCCAGGAGCCGCTCACACCACAAACTCTTAGAAGATTCACTCTTCTTGTACTTACGTCGGCATTGCCCCTTCGTATTCTATCCCGATGCAATTTCTGTGATTCATGGTCAGTGTGAAGGTCCAAGGTATACAGCTAACCCTTCACTGGTGCATCGGAATCTAATACTGGTCTCCCAGGAGCCGCTCAAACCACAAACACTTAGAAGATTCACTCTTCTTGTACTTAAGTCGGCATTGTACCTTTTGTATTCAATCGCGATGCAATTGCTGTGTTTCATGGTCAATGTGAAGGTCAAGGGATACAGTAAGCCTTCAATGGTGCATCGGAAACTAATACTGGTCTTCCAGGAGCCACAAACTCATACAAGATTCACTTTTCTTGTACTTAAGTCGGCATTGTCCCTTTTGTATTCAGTCCCGATGCAATTTCTGTGTTTCATGGTCAATGTGAAGGTCCAAGGGTACAGTAACCTGCACTGGTGCATCGGAATCTAATACAGGTTTCCCAGGAGAAGTTCAAATCACAATCTCTTAGAAGATTCACTCTTCTTGTACTTAAGTCTGCATTGTCCCTTTTGTATTCAGTCCCGATGCAATGTCTGTGTTTCATGGTCAATGCTAGGGTCCAAGGGATACAGTTAACCTGCACTGGTGCATAGGAAAATAATACTGGTCTCCCAGGTGCCGCTCAACGCACAAACTCTTAAAAGATTAACTCTTCTTGTACTTAAGTGGGCATTGTGCCATATCTATTCAATCCCGATGCGATATCTTGGCCTCATGGACAATGTGGAGGTCCAAGGGATACAGCAAACCTGCACTGGTTCATCGGAATCTAATACTGTTCTCCCTGGAGCCGATCAAACCACAACCTCTTAGAAGATTCACTCTTCTCCTACTTAAGTCGGCATTGTCCCTTTTGTGTTCAATCCGACGCAGTTTCTGTTTTTAATGGTCAATGTGATGGTCCAAGGGATGCAGTTAACCTGCACTGGTTGGTCGGAATCTAATACTGTTCTGCCAGGAGCCGCGAAAATCACAGACACTTAGAAGATTACTCATCTTGTACTTAAGTCGGCATTGTCGCTTTTGTATTCAGTCCCGATGTAATTACTGTGTTTCATGGTCAATTTGAACGTCCAAGGGATGCAGTATACCTGCACTGGTTCATCGGAATCTAATACTGGTCTCCCAGGAGCCGCTCATACCACAAACTCTTAGAAGATTCACTCTTCTTGTACTTAAGTCGGCATTGTGCCTTTTGTATTCAATCCCGATGCAATTTCTGTAATTCATGGCCACTGTTAAGGTCCAAGGGATACAGTAAACCTTCACTGGTGCATTGGAAACTAATACTGGTCTTCCAGGAGCAGATCAAACCACAAACTCTTAGAAGATTCACTCTTCTTGTACTTAAGTCGGCATTGTCCCCTTTGTATTCAATCTCGTTGCAAATTCTGTGTTTCGTAGTCAATGTTAAGGTCCAAGAGATACAGTAAATCTGTACCGGTGCATCGGAATCTAATACTGGTCACCCAGGAGCAACTCAAACCACAAAAACGTAGAAGATTCACTCTTCTTGTACTTAAGTCGGGTTTGTCAACCTTGTATTCAATCTCGATGAAAATTTTGTGTTTCATGGTCAATGTGAAGGTCCAAGGGATACTCTAAACCTGCACCGGTGCATCAGAATCTAATACTGTTCACTCCAGAGAACCTCAAATCACAAACACATAGGAGATTCACTCTTCTTGTACTTAAGTTGGCATTGTGCATTTTGTATTCAATCCCGATTCGATATCTGTGTTTCATGGACAATGTGAAGGTCCAACGGATGCAGTAAACCTGCACTGGTGCAACGGAATCTAATACTGGTTTCCCAGGAACAGTTCAAACCACAATCTCTTAGAAGATTCACTCTTCTTGTACTTAAGTCGGCATTGCCCCTTTGTATTCAATCCTGAAGCAATTTCTGTGTGTCATGGTCAATGTGAAGGTCCAAGGGATGCAGTAAACCTCCACTGGTGCATCGGAATCTAATACTGGTCTCCCAGGAGCCGCTCGGACCACAAACTCTTAGACGATTCACTCTTCTTGTACTTAAATTGGCATTGTGCCTTTTGTATTCAATCCCGATGTTATTGCTGTGTTTCATGGTCAATGTAAAGGTCCAAGGGATACAGTAAACCTGCACTGGTTAATCGGAATCTAATACTGGATTCCCAGGAGCCGCTCAAACCAGAAACTCTTAGAAGATTTACTCTGCTTGTACTTCAGCCAGCATTGTACCTTTTGTATTCAATCCCGATGCGATTGCTGTGTTTCATGGTCAATGTGAAGGCCCAAGGGATACAGTAAACTTGCACTGGTGCATCGGAATCTCATACTGGTTTCCCAGGAACAGTTCAAAAAACAAACGCTAAGAAGATTCACTCTTCTTGTCATTAAGTTGGCACTTTGCCTTTTGTAATTCAATCCCGATGCGATTGCTGTGTGTCATGGTCAATGTGAAGGTCCAAGGGATACAGTAAACTTGCACTGGTGCATCGGAATCTCATACTGGTTTCCCAGGAACAGTTCAAACAACAAATGCTTAGAAGATTCACTCTTCTTGTACCTAAGTCGGCATTGTCCCTTTTGTATTCGGTCCCGATGCAATGTCTGTGTTTCATGGTCAATGCTAAGGTCCAAGGGATACAGTAAACCTGCACTGGTGCATCGGAAATTAATACTGGTCTCCCAGGAGCTGCACAACTCACAAAATCTTAGATGAGCCACTCTTCTTGTACTTAAGTTGACATTGTGCCTTTTGTATTCAATTCCGATTTGATTTCTGTGTTTCATGGTCAATGCGAAGGTCCAAGGGATACAGTAAACCTGCACTGGAGCATCGCAATCTAATACTGGTCTCCCAGGAGCCGCTCAAAGCACAAACCCTTAGAAGATTCATTCTTCTTGTACTTAAGTCGGCATTGTGCCTATTCTATTCAATCCCGATGCGATATCTCTGTTTCATGCACAGTGTGAAGGTCCAAGGGATACAGTTAACCTGCTCTGGTGCATCGAAATCGAATACTTGTCTCCCAGGAGCCGCTCAAAGCTCAAACTCATAGAAGATTCCCTCTTCTTGTACTTAAGTCGGCATTGTGCATTTTGTATTCAATCCCGTTGCGATATCTAAGCCTCATGGGCAATGTAGAGGTCCATGGGATACAGCAAACCTGTTCTGGTTCAGCGGAATCTAATACTGGTCACACCGGAGCCGATCAAAACACAATCTCTTACAAGATTCACTCTTCTTGTACTTAAGTCGGCATTGTCACTTTTGTATTCAATCCGATGCAATTTCTGTTTTTCATGGTCAATGTGAAGGTCCAACGGGTGCAGTTAACCTGCACTAGTTCGTTGGAATCTAATACTGGTCTCCCAGGAGCCGCGCAAACCACAAACACTTAGAAGATTTCCCTTCTTGTACTTAAGTCGGCATTGTCCCTATTGTATTCAGTCCCGATGCAACTACTATGTTTCATGGTCAATGTGAACGACCAAGGGATACAGTAAACCTGCACTGGTTCGTCGGAATCTAATACTGTTCTCCCAGGAGCCGCTCAAACCATAATCTCTTAGAAGATTCATCTTCTTGTACTTAGGTCGGCATTGTCCCTTTTATATTCAATCCCGATCTCATTTCTGTGTTTCATGGTCAATGTGGAGGTCCAAGGGATACAGTAAAATTGCACTGGTGCATCGGAATTTAATACTGGACACCCAGGAGCCGCTCAAAGTAGAAACTCTTAGCAGATTCTCTCTTCTTGTACTTTAGATGGCATTGTGCCTTTTGTATTCAATCCCGATTCGATATCTGTGTTTCATGGACAATGTGAAGGTCCAAGGGATACAGTAAACCTGCAGTGGTGCATCGGAAATTCATTACTGGTCTACCAGGAGCCCCTCAAACCACAAACACATGGAAGATTCACTCTTCTTGTACTTAAGTTGGCATTGTCCTTTTCTATTCAATCCGATGCGATTTCTGTTTTTCATGGTCAATGTAAAGGTCCAAGGGATACAGTAAACCGGCACTGGTGCATCGGAATCTAATACTGGTTTCCCAGGAGACGCTCAAACCACAAACTCTTACAAGATTCACTCTTCTAGTACTTCAGCCGGCATTGTGCCTTTACTATTCAATCCCGATGCAATTTCTGTGTTTCATGGTCAATATGGAAGTCCAAGGTATACAGTAAACCAGCACTGGTGCATCGGAATCGAATACTGGACTCGCAGAAGCCGCTCAATCCACAATCACTTAGAAGATTCACTCTTCTTGTACTTAGGTCGGCGTTGTCCCTTTTGTCTTCAGTCCGATGCCATTTCTGTTTTCATGGTCAATGTAAGGGTCCAAGGGATACAGTAAACCAGCACTGGTGCTTCGGAATCTGATACTGTTCTCGCAGGAGCCGCTCAAATCACAAACTCTAAGAAGATTCACTCTTCTTCTACTTAAGTCGGCATTGTCCCCTTTGTATTCAATCCCGATGCAATTTCTGTGTTTTATTTTCAATGTGAAGGTCCAAACGATACAAATAACGCTTCACTGGTGCATCGGAATCCAATACTGCTCTCCCAGGAGCCGCTCAATTCGCAAACACTTAGAAGATTCACTCTTCTTGTACTTAAGTCGGCATTGTCCCTTTTGTATTCAATCCAATGCAATTTCTGTTTTTCATGCTCAATGTAAATGTCCAAGGGATACAGTAAACCTGCACTGGTTCATCGGAATCTAATACAGGTCTCCCAGGAGCCGCTCAAAGCACAAACTCTTAGTAGATCCACTATTCATTTACTTAAGTCGGCATTGTGCCTTTTGTATTGAATCCCGATGCAATTGCTGTGTTTCATGGTCAATGTGAAGGTCCAAGGGATACAGTAAACCGGCATTGGTGCATCGGAATCTAATACTGGTTTCCCAGGGGCTGCTCAAAGCACAAACACTTGGAGGATTCGCTCTAATTGTCCTTAAGTTGCCAATGTGCCTTTTGTATTCAATCCCGATGCCATTGCTGAGTTTCATGGTCAATGTGGAGGTCGAAGGGTACAGGAAACATGCACTGGTGCATCTGAATCTAATACTGGTTTTCCAGGAGCCGCTAAAACCACAAACTCTTAGAGGATTCACTCTACCTGAACTTAAGTCAGTATTGTGCCTTTTGTATTCAATCCCGATGTGATATCTGTGTTTCATGGACAAGGTGAAGGTCCAAGGGATGCAGTAAACCTGCACTGGTGCATCGGAATCTGATACTTGTCCCCCAGGAGATGATTAAACATCAAACTCTTAGAAGATTAACATTTCTTGTACTTAAGTCGGCATTGTTGTCTATGTATTCAATCGCGATGCAATATCTGTGTATCATGGTCAATGTGAAGGTCCAAGGGATACAGTTAACCCTTCACTGGTGCATCGTAATTTGATACTGGTCTCCCAGGAGCCGCTCAAACCACAAACACTTAGAAGATTCACTCTTCTTGTACTTAAGTCGGCATTGTCCCTTTTGTATTCAATCCGATGCAATTTCTTTTTTTCATGGACAATGTGAAGGTCCAAGGGATGCATTGAACCAGCACTGGTTCATCGGAATCAAATAGTGGTATCCCAGCAGCCGCACAAACCACAAACTCTTAGAAGATCTACTCTTCTTCTACTTAAGTCGGCATTGTACCTTTTGTATTCAATCCCGATGCAATTGCTGTGTTTCATGGTCAATGTGAAGGTCCACGGGATATAGTAAACCTGCAGTGGTGCAACGGAATCTAATACTGGTTTCCCAGGAGCCGCTCAAAGCACAAAGTCTTGGAAAATTCACTCTTGTTGCCATTAAGTTGGCATTGTGCCTTTTGTAATTCAATCCCGATGCATTTGCTGTGTTTCATGGTCAATGTGAAGGTGCAAGGGTACAGCAAACCTGCACTGCTGCATCGGAATCTAATACTGGGTCCTAGGAGCCGTTCAAATCAGAAACGCTCAGAAGATTCACTCTTTTTGTACTTCAACCGGCATTCTGAATTTTTTTTCCAATCCTAGTGCGATTTCTGTGTTTCATGTTCAAAGTGACGGTCCAAGGGATACAGTAAACCTTCACTGGTGCTTAGAAAACTAATACTGGTTTTCCAGGAGCAGATCAAACCACAAACTCTTAGAAGATTCACTCTTCTTGTACTTAAGTCTGCATTGTCCATTTTGTATTCAATCCCGATGCAATTTCTGTGATTCATGCTCAATGTGAAGGTCCAAGGGATACAGCAAAACTTCACTGGAGCATCGGAATCTAATACTGGTCTCCAAGGAGCCGCTCAAACCACAAACACATAGAAGATTAACTCGTCTTGTACTTAAGTCAGGTTTGTCCCCTTTGTATTCAATCTCGATGCAAATTCTGTGTTTCATGGTCAATGTGACGGTCCAAGGGATTCTGTAAAGCTGCACCGGTGCATCGAAATCTAATACTGGTTACCCAGGAGCCGCTCAAATCACATACACATAGAAGATTTACACTTCTTGTACTTAATGCGGCATTGTGCCTTTTCAATTCAATCCCGATATCTGTCTTTCATGGACAATGTGAAAGTCCAACGGATGCAGTAAACCTGCACAGGTGCATCAGAATCTAGTACTTGTCCCCCAGGAGACGATCAAACCACAAACCCTTAGAAGATTCATTCTTCTTTTACTTAAGTCAGCATTGTCCCCATTGTATTCAATCCTGATGCAGTTTCTGTGTTTCATGATCATTGTGAAGGTGAATGGGATACAGTTAACCCTTCACTGGTGCATTGGAATCTAAAACTGGTCTCCCAGGAGCCACTCAAATCACAAACAATTAGAAGATTCACTCTTCTTGTACTGAAGCTGGCATTGCCCCTTTTGTGTTGAATCCTAAGTATTTTCTGTTTTTGATGGTCAATGTGAGGTTCCACGGGATACAGTAAACCTGCACTGGTTCATCGGAATCTGATACTGGTCTCCCAGGAGCCGCTTAAACCACAAACTCTTAGAAGATTCATTCTTCATGTACTTAAGTCGGCATTGTCCCTTTTGTATTCAGGCCCGATGCAGTTTCTGTGTGTCATGGTCAATGTGAAGGTCCAAGGGATACAGTAAACCTCCACTGGTGCATCGGAATCTAATACTGGTCTCCCAGGAGCCGCTCTAACCACAAACTATTAGATGATTCATCCTTCTTGTACTTAAGTCGGCATTGTCCATTTTGTATTCAATCCCGATGTAATTTCTTTGTTTTATGGTCAATGTGAAGGTCCAAGGGATACAGTAAACCTGCACTTTTGCATCGGAATCTAATACTGGTCTCCCAGGAGCCGCTCAAACCAGAAACTCTTAGAATATTTACTCTGCTTGTACTTCAGCCAGCATTGTGCCTTTTGTATTCAATCCCGATGCGATTGCTGTGTTTCATGGTCAATGTGAAATTCTAAGGGATAGAGTAGACTTGCACTGGTGCATCGGAATCTCATACTGGTTTCCCAGGAACAGTTCAAACAACAAACGCTTAGAAGATTCACTATTCTTGTACTTAAGTCGGCATTGTCCCTTTTGTATTCAGTCCCGATGCAATGTCTGTGTTTGATGGTCAACGCTAAGGTCCAAGGGATACAGTAAACCTGCACTGGTGCATCGGAAACTAATACTGGTCTCCCAGAAGCCGCACAACGCACAAACTCTTAGATAATCCCCTCTTCTTGTACTTAAGTTGACATTGTGCCTTTTGTATTCAATCCCGATGTGTTTTCTGTGTTTCATGGTCAATGCGAAGGTCCAAGGGATACCGTAAACCGAAACTGGTGCATCGCAATCTAATACTGGTCTCCCAGGAGCCGTTCAAAGCACAAACCCTTAGAAGTTTCACTCTTCTTGTACTTAAGTCGGGATTGTGCCTATTCTATTCAATCCCGATGCGATATCTCTGTTTCATGCACAGTGTGAAGGTCCAAGGGATACAGGTAACCTTCTCTGGTGCATCGAAATCGAATACTTGTCTCCCAGGAGCCGCTCAAAGCTCAAACTCTTAGAACATTCCCTCTTCTTGTACTTAAGTCGGCATTGTGCTTTTTTATTCAATCCAGATGAGATATCTTGGCCTCATCGGCAATGTAGAGGCCCAAGGGATACAGCAAACCTGTTCAGGTTCAGCAGAATCTTATACTGGTCTCCCCGGAACCGATCAGACCACAATCTCTTAGAAGATTCACTCTTCTTGAACTTAAGTCGTCATTGTTACTTTTGTATTCAATCCGATGCAATTTCTGTTTTTCATGGTCAATGTGAAGGTCCAAGGGATGCTGTTAACCTGCACTAGTTCGTCGGAATTTAATACTGGTCTCCCAGGAGCCGCTCAAACCATAATCTCATAGAAGATTCATCTTCTTGTACTTATGTCGGCATTGTCCCTTTTGTATTCAATCGCGATCTCATTTCTGTATTTCATGGTCAATGTGGAAGTACAAGGGTTACAGTAAACTTGCACTGGTGCATCGGAATTTAATACTGGACTCCCAGAAGCCGCTCAAAGCCCAAACTCTTAGAAGATTCACTCTTCTTGTTCTTAAGTTGGCATTGTGCCATTTGTATTCAATCCCAATGACATTGCAGTGCTTCATGGTCAATGTGAAGTTTCAAGGGACACAGTAATCCTGCACTGGTGCTTCGGAATCTAATACTGGTTTTCCAGGTTCACTCAAACCACAAACTCTAAGAAGATTCACTCTTTCTGTACTTCAGCTGGCATTGTGTTTCATATCCTATCCCGATGCAATTACTCTGTTTCATGGTCAATGCGAAGGTCCAAGTGATACAGTTCACCAGCACTGGTGCATCGGAAATTAGTACTGGTCTCCCAGCAGCCGCTCAAACCACAAACTCTTCGATGATTCATCCTTCTTGTACTTAAGTCGGCATTGTCCATTTTGTATTCAATCCCGATGCAATTTTTTTGATTTGTGGTCAATGTGAAGGTCCAAGGGATACAGTAAACCTGCACTTTTGCATCGGAATCTAATACTGGTCTCCCAGGAGCCGCTCAAACGACAAACTCTTAGAAGGTTCACTCTTCTTGACTTAAGTTTTCATTGTGCATTTCGTATTCAATCCCGATGCAATTGTTGTGTTTCATGGTCAATGTGAAGCTACAAGGGATTCAGTAAACCTGCAATGGTGCATCGGAATCGAATACTGGTCTCCCAGGAGCCGCTCAAACACAAACTCTTAAAAGATTCACTCTTAAAGTACTTATATTGGCATTGTGCCTTTTGTATTCAATACTGATGCTATTGCTGTAGTTTCATGGTCAATGCTAGGGTCCAAGGGATACAGTTAACCTGCGCTGGTGCATCGGAAACTAATACTGGTCTCCCAGGAGACGCTCAACGCACAAACTCTTAGAAGATCCACTCTTCCTGTACTTAAGTTGGCATTGTGCCTTTTGTATTCAATCCCGATGCGATATCTGGGCCTCATGGACAATATGGATGTCCAGGGATACAGATAACCTGCACTGGTTCATCGGAATCTAATACTATTCTCCCCGGAGCCGATCAAACCACAACCTCTTAGAAGATTCACTCTTCTTGTACTTAAGTCGGCATTGTCCCTTTTGTATTCAATCCGATGGAGTTTCTGTTTTTCATGGTCAATGTGAAGGTCCAAGGGATGCAGTTAACCTGCACTGGTTCGTCGGAATCTAATACTGGTCTCCCAGGAGCCGCGAAAACCACAAATACTTAGAAGATTAGTGTTCTTGTACTTAAGTCGGCATTGCAACTTTTGTATTCAATCGCGATGCAATTACTGTGTTTCATGGTCAATGTGAAGGTCCATGTGACACAGTAAACCTGCACTGGTGCATCGGAATCTAATACTGGTCTCCCAGGAGCCGCTCAAACCATAAACTCTTAGAAGATTCACTCTTCTTGTACTTAGGTCGGCATTGTCCCTTTTGTATTCAATCCCGATCTAATTTCTGTGTTTCATGGTCAATGTGGAGGACCAAGGGATACAGTAAACTTGCACTTGTGCATCGGAATTTAATACTGGTCTCCCAGGAGCCGCTCAAAGTAGAAACTCTTAGCAGATTCTCTCTTCTTGTACTTTAGATGGCATTGTTTCTTTTGTATTCAATCCCGATTCGATATCTGTGTTACATGGACAATGTGAAGGTCCATGGGATACAGAAAACCTGCACTGGTGCATCGGAATCTAATACTGGTTTCCCAGGGGCCGCTCAAACCACAATCTTTCAGAAGATTCACTCTTCTTGTACTGAAGTCTTCGTTGTGTCTTTTGTATTCTATCCCGATGCAATTTCTCTGTTTCAAGGTCAATGTGAAGGTCCATGTGACACAGTAAACCTGCACTGGTGCATCGGAATCTAATACTGGTCTCCCAAGAGCCGCTGAAACAACAAACTCTTAGAAGATTCGCTCTTCGTGTACTTAGGTCGGCAGTGTCCCATTTGTATTCAATCCCGATCTAATTTCTGTGTCTCATGGTCAATGTGAAGGTCTAAGGGATACAGTAAACTTGCACTGGTGCATCGAAATTGAATACTAGTCTTCCAGGAGCCGCTCAAAGTAGAAACTCTTAGCAGATTCTCTCTTCTTGTACTTTAGTTGGCATTGTGCCTTTTGTTTTCAATACCGATTCGATATCTGTGCTTCATGGACAATGTGAAAACCCAAGGGATACAGTATAGTTGCACTGGTGCATCGGAATTTAGTAGTGGTCTCCCAGAAGCCGATCAAACCACAAACACATAGAAGATTCACTCTTGTTGTACGTAAGTCGGCACTGCCCCTTTGTGTTCAGTCCCAATGAAATTTCTGTGTTTCATGGTCAATGTGATGGTCCAAGGGATACAGTAAACCTGCACTGGTACATCGGAACCTAATACTGGTATACCAGGAGCCGCTCAAACCACAAACACATGGAAGATTCACTCTTCTTGTACTTAAGTCGGCATTGTCCATTTTATTCAATCCGATGCGATTTCTCTTTTTCATGGTCAATGTGAAGGACCAAATGATACAGTTAACCTGCACTGGTCCATCGGAATCTAATACTGGTATCTCAGGAGCCTCTCAGACCACAAACTCTTAGAAGATTCATTCCTCTTGTACTTAAGTCGGCATTGTCCCATTTGTATTCAATCTCGATGCAATTTCTTGGTTTTATGGTTAATGTGAAGTTCCAAGGGATACAGTAAATTTGCACTGGTGCATCGGAATCTAATACTGTTCACCAGGAGCCGCTCAAAGCACAAACTCTTAGAAGATTCACTCTTCTTGTTCTTAAGTTGGCATTGTGCCTTTTGTATTCAATCCTGATGCAATTGCTGTGTTTCATGGTCAATGTGAAGGTACAAGGGATTCAGTAAACCTGCACTGGTGCATCGGAATCGATTACTGGTCTCCCAGGAGCCGGTCAAAACACAAACCCTTAGAAGATTCACTCTTCTTGTACTTAAGTCGGCATTGTGCCTTTTGTATTCAATCTCGAAGCAATATCTGTGTGTCATGGACAATGAGAAGGTCCAAGGGATACAATAAATCGGCACTGGTGCATCGGAATATAATACTTGACTCCCAGGAGCCGCTCAAACCACAAACTCTTAGAAGATTCACTCATCGTGTACTTAAGTCGGCATTGTCCCCTTTGTAATCAATCCCGATGCAAATTCTGTGTTTCATGGTAAATGTGAAGGTCCAAGGGATGCAGTAAACGTGCACTGGTGCATCGGAATCTAATACTGACCACCCAGAAGCCCCTCAAATCACAAACACATAGGAGATTCAATCTTCTTGTACTTAAGTCAGCATTGTGCCTTTTGTATTCAATCCCGATGCGATATCTGTGTTTCATGGACAATGTGAATGTCCAACGGATGCAGTAAACCTGCACTGTTGCATCGGTATCTAATACATGTCCCCCAGGAGATGATCAAACCACAAACTCTTAGAAGAGTCATTCTTCTTGTACTTAACTCGGCTTTGTCCCTTTGTATTCAATTCTGAAGAAATATCTGTGTTTCATGGTCATTGTGAAGGTCAAAGGGATACAGTTAACCCCTCACCGGTGCATCGGAATCTAAAAATGGTCTCCCAGGAGCCACTCAAATCACAAACACTTAGAAAATTCACTCTTCTTGTACTAAAGCAGGCATTGCCCCTTTTGTGTTCAATCCGAAGTATTTTCTGTTTTTGATGGTCAATGTGAGGTTCCACGGGATACAGTTAACCTGCACTGGTGCATCGGAATGAAATACTGGTCTCCCAGGAGCCGCTCAAAGCACAAACCCTTAGAAGATTCAATCTTCTTGTACGTAAGTCGGCATTGTGCGTTTGTATTCAATCCCGATGCGATATCTGTGTTTCATGGTCAATTTCAAGGTCCATGGGATATAGTAAAACTGAACTAATGCATCGGAGTCAAATACTATTTAATCAGGCGCCGCTCAAACCCCAAATTCTTATAAGATTGACACTTCTTGTACTTCAGCTAGCATTGTGCATTTTGTATTCAATCCCGAAGCGATTTCTGTGTTTCGTGGTCAACGTTATGGTCCAAGGGATACAGTAAACCTGCACTGGTGCAACGGAATCTAATACTGACCTCCCAGGAGCCGCTCTAAGCACAAACTCTTAGAAGATTCACTCTTCTTGTACTTAACTATGCACTGTGCCTTTTGTATCAATCCCGATGCAATTGCTGTGTTTCATGGTCAATGTGAAGGTCCAAGGGATATAGTAAACCTGCACTGGTGCATCGGAATCTAATACTGGTTTCCCAGGGGCTGCTCAAAGCACAAACTCTTGGAGGATTCGCTCTATTTGTCCTTAAGTCCAATGTGCGATTTGTACTCAATCCCGATGCAATTGCTGTGTTTCATGGTCAATGGGAAGGTCCAAGGGATACAGTAAACATGTACTGGTGCAACGGATTCTAATACTGGTGTAAAAGGAGCCGCTCAATGCAAAAACACTCTGAAGATGCACACTTCTTGTGCTTAAGTCGGTATTGTGCCTTTTGTATTCAATCCCGATGCGATATCTGTACGTCATGGACAATGTGAGAGTCCAAGGGATACAGTAAACCTGCACTGGTGCATCGGAATCTAAAACTGGACCCCCAGGAGCCGACCAAACCCCAAACTTTTGGAAGATTCACTCTTCTTGTACTTAGGTCGGCATTGTCCCCTTTGTATTCAATCCCGATGCAATTTCTGTGTTTCATGTTCAATGTGAAGGTCCAGGGGATACAGAAAATCTGCACTGGTGCATCGGAATCTAATACTGGTTTCCCAGGGGCTGCTCAAAGCACAAACTCTTGGAGGATTCGCTCTATTTGTCCTTAAGTCCAATGTGCGATTTGTACTCAATCCCGATGCAATTGCTTGTTTCATGGTCAATGGGAAGGTCCAAGGGATACAGTAAACATGTACTGGTGCAACGGATTCTAATACTGGTGTAAAAGGAGCCGCTCAATGCAAAAACACTCTGAAGATGCACTCTTCTTGTGCTTAAGTCGGTATTGTGCCTTTTGTATTCAATCCCGATGCGATATCTGTGTATCATGGACAATGTGAAGTTCCAAGGAATGCAGTAAACCTACATTGGTGCATCGGAATCTAATACTTGGCCCCAGGAGACGATCAAACCACAAAGTCTTAGATGATTCACCCTTCTTGTACTTAAGTCAGCATTGTCCATTTTGTATTCAATCCCGATCTAATTTCTGTGTTTCATGGTCAATGTGAAGGTCCAAGTGATACAGTAAACCTGCACTTTTGCATCGGAATCTAATACTGGTCTCCCAGAAGCCGCTTAAAGCAAAAATTCTTAGAGGATTCACTCTTCTTGTACTTAAGTCGGCATTGTCCCTTTTGTATTCAATCCGATGCAATTTCTGTTTCTCATGGTCAATGTGAAGGTCCAGGGGATGCATTATACCAGCACTGGTTCATCGAAAACTAATAGTGGTATCCCAGCAGCCGCTCAACCACAAACTCTTAGAAGATCTACTCTTCTTGTACTTAAGTCGGCATTGTGCCTTTTGTATTCAATCCCTTTGCAATTGCTGTGTTTCATGGTCAATGTGAAGGTCCAAGGGATACAGCAAACCTGCGCTGGTGCTTCGGAATCTAATACTGGTCTCCCAGGAGCGGCTCAAATCACAAACTCTTAGAAGATTCACTCTTCTTGTACTTAAGTTGGCACTGTGCCTTTTGTATCAATCCCGATGCAATTGCTGTGTTTCATGGTCAATGTGAAGGTCCAAGGGATACAGTATATCGGCGCTGGTGCATCGGAATCTAATACTGGTTTCCCAGGAGCCGCCCAATTCACAGGCTCTTAGAGTATTCACTCTTCATTTACTTCTGCCGGCATTGTCCCTTTTCAAATCAATCCCGATGCGATTTCTGTGTTTCGTGGTCAATGCGAGGTCCAACGGATACAGTAAACCGGCATTGGTGCATCGGAATTTAATACTGGTCTCCCAGGAGCAGCCCAAAGCAAAAATTCTTAAAAGATTCACTCTTCTTGTACTTAAGTCGGCATTTTGCCTTTTGTATACAATCCCGATGCGATATCTGTGCGTCATGGACAATGTGAGAGTACAAGGGATACAGTAAACCTGCACTGGTGCATCGGAATCTAAAACTGGACTCCCAGGAGCTGATCAAACAACAAATTCTTAGAAGATTCACTCTTCTTGTACATAGGTCGGAATTGTCCCCTTTGTATTCAATCCCGATGCAATTTCTGTGTTTCATGTTCAATGTGAAGGTCCAGGGGATACAGTAAACCTGCACTGGTGCATCGGAAACTAATACTGGTCTCCCAGGAGTCGCACAACGCACAAACTCTTAGATAATCCCCTCTTCTTGTACTTAAGTTGACATTGTGCCCTTTGTATTCAATTCCGATGCGATATCTCTGTTTCATGCACAGTGTGAAGGTCCAAGGAATACAGGTAACCTTCTCTGGTGCATCGAAATCGAATACTTGTCTCCCAGGAGCCGCTGAAAGCTCAAACCCTTAGAAGATTCCCTCTTCTTGTACTTAAGTCGGCATTGTGCATTTTGTATTCAATCCGATGCAATTTCTGTTTTTCATGGTCAATGTGAAGGTCCAAGGGATGCTGTTAACCTGCACTATTTCGTCGGAATTTAATACTGGTCTCCCAGGAGCCGCGCAAACCATAATCTCATAGAAGATTCATCTTCTTGTACTTATGTCGTCATTGTCCCTTTTGTATTCAATCCCGATCTCATTTCAGTATTTCATGGTCAATGTGGAAGTCCAAGGGTTACAGCAAACTTGCACTGGTGCATCGGAATTTAATACTGGACTCCCAGAAGCCGCTCAAAGTAGAAACTCTTAGCAGATTCTCTCTTCTTGTACGCTAGATGGCATTGTGCCTTTTGTATTCAATCCCGATTCGATATCTGTGTTTCATGGACAATGTAAAGGTCCAAGGGATACAGTAAACCTGCACTGGTGCATCGGAATCTAAAACTGGTATCCCAGGAGCCGCTCAAACCACAATCTCTTAGAAGATTCACTCTTCTTGTACTGAAGTCTTCGTTGTGCCTTTTGTATTCAATCCCGTTGCAATTTCTCTGTTTCATGGTCAATGTAAAGGTCCAAGTGACACAGTAAACCTGCACTGGTGCATCGGAATATAATACTGGTCTCCCAAGAGCCGCTCAAACCACAAACTCTGATAAGATTCACTCTTCTTGTACTTAGGTCGGCAGTGTCCCATTTGTATTCAATCCCGATCTAAATTCTGTGTTTCATGGTCAATGTGAAGGTCTAAGGGAATCAGTAAACTTGCACTGTTGCATCGGAATTGAATACTGGTCTTCCAGGAGCCGCTCAAAATAGAAACTCTTAGCAGACTCTTACTTCTTGTACTTCAGTTGGCATTGTGCCTTTTGTATTCAATCCCGATTCGATATCTGTGCTTCATGGACAATGTGAAAGTCCAACGGATACAGTAAACTTGCACTGGTGCATCGGAATCTAATACTGGTCTACCAGGAGCCGCTCAAACCACGAACACATGGAAGATTCACTCTTCTTGTACTGAAGTCGGCATTGTCCTTTCCTATTCAATCCGATGCGATTTCTGTTTTTCATGGTCAATGTAAAGGTCCAAGGGATACAGTAAACCTGCACTGGTCCATCAGAATCTAATACTGGTCTCTCACGAGCCTCTCAGACCACAAACTCTTAGAAGATTCATTCCTCTTGTACTTAAGTCGGCATTGTCCCATTTGTATTCAATCTCAATGCAATTTCTTGGTTTTATGGTCAATGTGAAGGTCAAAGGGATACAGTAAATTTGCACTGGTGCATCGGAATCTAATACTGTTCCCCAGGAGCCGCTCAAAGCACAAACTCTTAGAAGATTCACTCTTCTTGTTCTTAAGTTGGCATTGTGCCTTTTGTATTCAATCCCGATGCCATTGCAGTGCTTCATGGTCAATGTGAAGTTTCAAGGGACACTGTAATCCTGCACTGGTGCTTCGGAATCTAATACTGCTTTTCCAGGTTCACTCAAACCACAAACTCTAAGAAGATTCACTCTTTCTGTACTTCAGCTGGCATTGTGTTTCATATCCTATCGCGATGCAATTACTCTGTTTCATGGTCAATGCGAAGGTCCAAGTGATACAGTTAACCAGCACTGGTGCATCGGAAATTAGTACTGGTCTCCCAGCAGCCGCTCAAACCACAAACTCTTCGATGATTCATCCTTCTTGTACTTAAGTCGGCATTGTCCATTTTGTATTCAATCCCGATGCAATTTTTTTGTTTTGTGGTCAATGTGAAGGTCCAAGGGATACAGTAAACCTGCACTTTTGCATCGGAATCTAATACTGGTCTCCCAGGAGCCGCTCAAACGACAAACTCTTAGGAGGTTCACTCTTCTTGACTTAAGTTTTCATTGTGCATTTTGTATTCAATCCCGATGCAATTGTTGTGTTTCATAGTCAATGTGAAGCTACAAGGGATTCAGTAAACCTGCAATGGGGCATCGGAATCGAATACTGGTCTCCCAGGAGCCGCTCAAACACAAACTCTTAGAAGATTCACTCTTAAAGTACTTATATTGGCATTGTGCCTTTTGTATTCAATACTGATGCTATTGCTGTAGTTTCATGGTCAATGCTAGGGTCCAAGGGATACAGTTAACCTGCACTGGTGGATCGGAAACTAATACTGGTCTCCCAGGAGCCGCTCAACGCACAAACTCTTAGAAGATCCACTCTTCCTGTACTTAAGTTGACATTGTGCCTTTTGTATTCAATCCCGATGCGATATCTGGGCCTCATGGACAATATGGATGTCCAGGGATACAGATAACCTGCACTGGTTCATCGGAATCTAATACTATTCTCCCCAGAGCCGATCAAACCACAACCTCTTAGAAGATTCACTCTTCTTGTACTTAAGTCGGCATTGTCCCTTTTGTATTCAATCCGATGGAGTTTCTGTTTTTCATGGTCAATGTTAAGGTCCAAGGGATGCAGTTAACCTGCACTGGTTCATCGGAATCTAATACTATTCTCCCCGGAGCCGATCAAACCACAACCTCTTAGCAGATTCTCCCTTCTTGTACTTTAGATGGCATTGTGCCTTTTATATTCAATCCCGATTCGATGTCTGTGTTTCATGGACAATGTGAAGGTCCATGGGATACAGTAAACCTGCACTGGTGCATCGGAATCTAATACTGGATTCCCAGGAGCCGCTCAAACCACAATCTCTCAGAAGATTCACTCTTCTTGTACTGAAGTCTTCGTTGTGTCTTTTGTATTCTATCCCGACGCAATTTCTCTGTTTCAAGGTCAATGTAAAGGTCCAAGTGACACAATAAACCTGCACTGGTGCATCGGAATCTAATATTGGTCTCCCAAGAGCCGCTCAAACAACAAACTCTTAGAAGATTCGCTTTTCTTGTACTTAGGTAGGCAGTGTCCCATTTGTATTCAATCCCGATCTAATTTCTGTGTTTCATGGTCAATGTGAAGGTCTAAGGGATACAGTAAACTTGCACTGGTGCATCGAAATTGAATACTAGTCTTCCAGGAGCCGCTCAAAGTAGAAACTCTTAGCAGATTCTCTCTTCTTGTTCTTTAGTTGGCATTGTGCCTTTTGTTTTCAATACCGATTCGATATCTGTGCTTCATGGACAATGTGAAAGCCCAAGGGATACAGTATAGTTGCACTGGTGCATCGGAATTTAGTAGTGGTCTCCCAGAAGCCGATCAAACCACAAACACATAGAAGATTCACTCTTGTTGTACGTAAGTCGGCACTGCCCCTTTGTGTTCAGTCCCAATGAAATTTCTGTGTTTCATGGTCAATGTGATGGTCCAAGGGATACAGTAAACCTGCACTGGTACATCGGAACCTAATACTGGTATACCAGGAGCCGCTCAAACCACAAACACATGGAAGATTCACTCTTCTTGTACTTAAGTCGGCATTGTCCATTTTATTCAATCCGATGCGATTTCTCTTTTTCATGGTCAATGTGAAGGACCAAATGATACAGTAAACCTGCACTGGTCCATCGGAATCTAATACTGGTATCTCAGGAGCCTCTCAGACCACAAACTCTTAGAAGATTCATTCCTCTTGTACTTAAGTCGGCATTGTCCCATTTGTATTCAATCTCGATGCAATTTCTTGGTTTCATGGTCAATGTGAAGTTTCAAGGGACACAGTAATCCTGCACTGGTGCTTCGGAATCTAATACTGGTTTCCCAGGTTCACTCAAACCACAAACTCTAAGAAGATTCACTCTTTCTGTACTTCAGCTGGCATTGTGTTTCGTATCCTATCCCGATGCAATTACTCTGTTTCATGGTCAATTCGAAGGTCCAAGTGATACAGTTAACCAGCAGTGGTGCATCGGAAACTAGTACTGGTCTCCCAGCAGCCGCTCAAACCACAAACTCTTAGATGATTTATCCTTCTTGTACTTAAGTCGGCATTGTCCATTTTGTATTCACTCCCGATGCAATTTTTTTGTTTTATGGTCAATGTGAAGGTCCAAGGGATACAGTAAACCTGCACTTTTGCATCGGAATTTAATACTGGTCTCCCAGGAGCCGCTCAAACGACAAACTCTTAGAAGGTTCACTCTTCTTGACTTAAGTTTCATTGTGCCTTTTGTATTCAATCCTGATGCAATTGCTGTGTTTCATGGTCAATGTGAAGGTACAAGGGATTCAGTAAACCTGCACTGGTGCAGCGGAATCTAATACTGGTCTCCCAGGAGCCGCTCAAAGTACAAATTCTTAGAAGGTTCAGTCTTCTTGTACTTAAGTTGGCATTGTGCCTTTTGTATTCACTCCCTATGCAATAGCTGTGGTTCATGGTCAATGTCGAAGTCCAAGGGATACAGTAAAACTGATTTGGTGCATCGGAATAAAATACTTATTAATCAGGAGCCGCTCAAACCCCAAACTTTTTATAAGATTCACACTTCTTGTACTTCAGCCAGTATTAGGCATTTTGTATTCAATCCCGATGCGATTTCTGTGTTTCGTGGTCAATGCGAGGTCCAAGGGATAAAGTAAACCGGAATTGGTACATCGGGATTTAATAGTGGGCTCCCAGGAGCCGCTCAAATCACAAACTCTTAGAAGATTCACTCTTCGATTACTTAAGTCGGCATTGTGCCTTTTGTATTCAATCCCGATGCGATATCTGTGCGTAATGGATAATGTGAGAGTCCAAGGGATACAGTAAACCTGCACTGATGCATCGGAATCTGAAACTGGACTCCCAGGAGCCGATCAAACCACAAACTCTTAGAAGATTCCCTCTTCTTATACTTAAGTCGGCATTGTGCTTTTCTATTTAATCCGATGCGATTTCTGTTTTTCATGGTCAATGTGAAGGTCCAAGGGATACAGTAAACCTGCACAGGTGCATTGGAATCTAATACTGTTCCCCAGGAGCCGCTCAAAGCTCAACCTCTTAGAAGATTCACTCTTCTTGTTCTTAAGTTGGCATTGTGCATTTTGTATTCAATCCAGATGCAATTGCTGAGTTTCATGGTCAATGTGAAGTTCCAAGGGATACATTAATCCTGCACTGGTGCTTCGGAATCTAATACTGGTTTCCCAGGTTCGCTGAAACCACAAACTCTAAGAAGATTCACTATTCCTGTACTTCAGCTGGCATTGTGCCTTTTGTATCCTATCCCGATGCAATTTCTCTGTTTCATGGTCAATGCGAAGGTCCAAGTGATACAGTTAACCTGCACTGGTGCATCGGAAACTAATACTGGTCTCCCAGTAGCAACCCAAACCACAAACTCTTAGATGATTCATCCTTCTTGTACTTAAGTCGGCATTGTCCATTTTGTATTCAATCCCGATCTAATTTCTGTGTTTCATGGTCAATGTGAAGGTCCAAGGGATACAGTATACCTTCACTGGTGCATCGGAATCTTATACTGAACTCCCGGGAGCAGCTCAAAGCACATATTCTTAGAAGATTCAGTTTTCTAGTACTTAAGTTGGCATTGTGCCTTTTGTATTCACTCCCGATGCAATTGCTGTGTTTCATGGTCAATGTCGAGGTCCAAGGGATACAGTAAAACTCAACTGGTGCATCGGCATCAAATACTGGTTAATCAGGAGCCGCTCAAACCCCAAACACATATAAGATTCACACTTCTTGTACTTCAGCCAGCACTGGGCATTTTGTATTCAATCCCGATGCGATTTCTGTGCTTCGTGGTCAACGTTAAGGTCCAAGGGATACAGTAATTCTCCACTGGTGCATCGGAATCTATTACTGGTCTCCCAGGAGCCGCTCAAATCACAAACTCTTAGAAGATTCACTCTTCTTGTACTTAAGTTGGCACTGTGCCTTTAGTATCAATCCCAGTGCAATTGCTGTGTTTCATGGTCAATGTGAAGGTCCAAGGGATACAGCAAACCTGCGCTGGCGCTTCGGAATCTAATACTGGTCTCCCAGGAGCCGCTCAAATCACAAACTCTTAGAAGATTCACTCTTCTTGTACTTAAGTTGGCACTGTGCCTTTTGTATCAATTCCGATACAACTGCTGTGTTTCATGGTCCATGTAAAGGTCCAAGGGATACAGTATATCTGCGCTGGTGCATCGGAATCTAATACTGGTTTCCCAGGAGCCGCCCAATTCACAGGCTCTTAGAGTATTCACTCTTCATTTAATTCTGCCGGCATTGTCCCTTTTCAAATCAATCCCGATGCGATTTATGTGTTTCGTGGTCAATGCGAGGTCCAACGGATACAGTAAACCGGCATTGGTGCATCGGAATATAATACTGGTCTCCCAGGAGCAGCCCAAAGGAAAAATTCTTAGAAGATTCATTCTTCTTGTACTTAAGTCGGCATTTTGCCTTTTGTATACAATCCCGATGCGATATCTGTGCGTCATGGACAATGTGAGAGTCCAAGGGATACAGTAAACCTGCACTGGTGCATCGGAATCTAAAACTGGACTCCTAGGAGCTGAACAAACAACAAATTCTTCGAAGATTCACTCTTCTTGTACATAGGTCGGAATTGTCCCCTTTGTATTCAATCCCGATGTAATTTCTGTGTTTCATGTTCAATGTGAAGGTCCAGGTGATACGGTAAACCTGCACTGTTGCATCGGAATCTAATACAGGTCTCGCAGGAGAATATCAAACCACATACTCTAAGAAGATTCACTCTTCTTGTACTTAAGTCGGCCTTGTCCACTTCGTATTCAATCCCGAGGCAATTTCTTTGTTTTCTGTTTAATGTGAACGTCCAGGGGATACGGTAAACCTGCACTGGTGCATCGGAATCTAATACTGGTCTCCCAGGAGCCGTTCAAAGCACAAATTCCAAGAAGATTCAGTCTTCTATTACTTAAGTTGGCATTGAGCCTCTTGTATTCAATCCCGATGCAATTGCTGTGTTTCATGGTCAATGTGAAGGTCCAAGGGATACAGTAAAATTGCACTGGTGCAACGGAATGTAATACTGGATAATCAGGCGCCGCTCAAACCACAAGCTCTTATAAGATTTACACTTCTTGTACTTTAGCCGGCATTTTGCATTTTTGTATTCACTCCCAACGTGATTTCTGTGCTTCGTAGTCAATGTGAAGGTCCAAGGGATACAGTAAACCTGCACTGGTGCATCGGAACCTAATACTGGTTTCCCAGGAGCCGCCCAAACCACAAGCTCTTAGAGTATTCACTCTTCATTTACTTCCGCCGGCATTGTGCCTTTTCTAATCAATCCCGATGCGATTTCTGTGTTTCGTGGTCAATGCGAGGTCCAAGGGATAAAGTAAACCGGCATTGGAGCAGCGGAATCTAATACTAGTCTCCAAGGAGCCGCTCAAAACACAAACACTTAGAAGATTCACTCCTCTTGTAGTTAAGTAGGCATTGTGCCATTTGTATTCAATCCCGATGCGATTTCTGTGTTTCATGGTCAATGTCAAAGTCCAAGGGATACAGTAAATCTGCACTGGTGCTTCGGAGTCTAATACTGGCCTCCCAGGAGCCGCTCAAAGCACTAACTCTTAGAAGATTCACTCTTCTTGTACTTAAGTTGGCACTGTGCCTTTTGCATTCAATCCCGATGCAATTGCTGTGTTTCATGGTCAATGTGAAGGTCCAAGGGATACAGTAAACCTGCACTGGTGCATCGGAATCTAATACTGGTTTCCAAGGTGCCGCTCAAACCACAAACTCTTAGAAGATTCACTCTTATTGTACTTAAGTCGGCATTGTCCCTTTTCTATTCAATCCCGATGCGATTTCTGTCTTTCATGGACAATGTGAAGGTCCAAGGGATACAGTAAACCTGCACTGGTGCATCGGAATCTAATACTTGGCTCCCAGGATCCGCTCATACCACAAACTCTTAAAAGAGTCACACTTCTTGATTTTTAAGTCGGTATTGTCCCTTTTGTATACCATCCCGATGGAATTGCTGTGTTTCACGGTCAATCTGAAGGTCCACGAGATATAGTAAAGCTGCACTGATCTATCGGAATCTGAAACTGGTCTTACAGGAGCCGCTCAAACCACAAACACTCAGCACATTCACTCATCTTGTACTTAAGACGGCATTGGGCGCCTTGTATTCAATCCCGATGCAATTTCTGCGTTTCATGGTCAATGTGAAGGTCCAAGTGATACAGTAAACATGCATTGGTGCATCGGAATCTAATACTGGTCTTCCAGGAGCCGCTCCAACGACAACCTCTTAGAAGATCCATTCTTCTTGGATTATGTCGGCATTGTGCCTTTTGTATTAAATCCCGATGCAATTTCTCTGTTTCATTATCAATGTGAAGGTCCACGTGATACAGTAAACCTGCACTGGTGCATCGGAACCGAATACTAGTCTCCCAGGAGCCGCACAAGCCACAATCTCTTAGCAGATTTATTCTTCTTGTACTTAAGTCGGCATTGTCCCTTTTCTATTCAATCCCGATCTAATATCTGTGTTTCATGGTCAATGTAATTGTCCAAGGTGCACATTAAACCTACACCGTTGCATCGGAAACTAATACTGGTCTCCCAGGAGCCCCTCAAACCACACGCTCTTAGAAGATCCACTCTTCTTGTACTTAGGTCGGCATTGTTCCCTTTGTATTCAATCCCAATGAAATATCTCTGTTTCATGGTCAATGTGAAGGTCCAAGAAATACAGTAAACCCGCACTGGTGCCTCGGAATCTAATACTGGCCTCCCAGGAGCCGCTCAAACCACAATCTCTTAGAAGATTGTCCCTTCATGTACATATGTCGGCATTGTTCCTTTTGTATTCATCACGAGCAATTTCTGTGTTTCATGGTCATTGTGAAGGTCCAAGGGATACAGTAAACCTGCACTGGTGCATCGGAATCTAATACTGGTCTCCAAGGAGCCGCTCAAACCACAAACTGTTCCGATGCTTCTCTTCAGGTTTACTGTATACTTTGGACCTTCTTATTGACGATGAAACACAGAAAAGGCATCGGAATTAAATACAAAAGGCACAATTCCGACTTACGTTCAAGAAGACTGAATCTTCTTACTGTCTATGTTTTGAACCATTCCTGTGACACTAGTTTTGGATTCCGATGCTTCACTTCAGGTTTACTGTATACCTCTGACCTTATTGCCGATGAAACACAGAAATTCCATCGGAATTAAATACAAAAGGCACAATGCCGACTTAGGGACAAGAAGACTGACTCTTCTTACTGACTATGTTTTGAACCATTCCTGTGACACTAGTTATTGATTCCGATGCTTCTCTTCAGGATTACTGTATCCCTCTGACCTTCTTATTGACGATGAAACACAGAAATAGCATCGGAATTAAATACAAAAGCCACAATGCCGACTTAAGTACAAGAAAACAGATTCTTCTTACTGTCTATGTTTTGAACCAATCCTGTGACACTAGTTGTAGATTCCGATGCTTCACTTCAGGTTCACTGTATCCCTTGGACCTTCTTATTGACGATGAAACACAGAAATAGCATCGGAATCAAATACAAACGGCACAATGCCGACTTAAGTACAAGAACGCTGACTCTTCCTACTGTCTATGTTTTGAACCATTCCTGTGACACTAGTTATAGATTCCGATGCTTCACGTCAGGTTTGCTGTATACCTTGGACCTTCTTATTGACGATGAAACACAGAAATTGCATCGGAATTAAATACAAAAGGCACAATGCCGACTTAAGTACAAGAAGACTGACTCTTCCTACTGTCTATGTTTTGAACCATTCCTGTGACACTAGTTGTGGATTCCGATGCTTCACTTCAGGTTTACTGTATGCCTCTTACCTTCTTATTGACGATGAAACACAGAAATTGCATCGGAATTAAATACAAAAGGCACAATGCCGACTTAAGTACAAGAAGACTGACTCTTCCTACTGTCTATGTTTTGAACCATTCATGTGACACTAGTTATAGATTCCGATGCTTCACTTCAGGTTTACTGTTTCCCTTGGACCTTCTTATTGACGATGAAACACTGATATTGCATCGGAATTGAATACAAAATGCACAATGCCGATTTAAGTACAAGAAGACCGACTCTTCATACGGTCTATGTTTTGAACCATTACTGTGACTCTAGTTATAGATTCCGGTGCTTCACTCCAGGTTTACTGTATCCCTTGGACCTACGTATTGACGATGAAACACTGAAATTGCAACGGAATTAAATACAAAAGGCACGATGCGGACTTAAGGACAAGAAGACTGACTCTACTTACTGACTATGTTTTGAACCATTCCTGTGACACTAGTTATAGACTCCGATGGTTGACTTCATGTTTACTGTATCCCTCTGACCCTCTTATTGACGATGAAACACAGAAATTGCATCGGAATTAAATACAAAAGGCACAATGCCGACTTAAGTACAAGAAGACTGACTCTTCTTACTGTATATGTTTGAACCATTACTGTGACACTGGTTATAGATTCCGATGCTTCACTTCAGTTTTACTGTATTCCTCTGACCTTCTCATTGACGGTGAAACACAGAAATTGCATCGGAATTAAATACGAAAGGCACAATGCCGACTTAAGTACAAGAACTCTAACTCTTCTTACTGACTATGTTTTGAACCATTCCTGTGACACTAGTTATAGATTCCGATGCTTAGATTCAGGTTTACTGTATCCCTCTGACCTTCTTAGTGGCGATGAAACACAGAAATTGCATCGGAATTAAATAGAAAAGGCACAATGCCGACTTAAGTACAAGATGACTGACTCTTCTTCCTGTCTATTTTTTGAACCAATCCTGTGACACTATTTGTAGATTCCGATGCTTCACTTCAGGTTTACTGTATCCCTTGGACCTTCTTATTGACGATGAAACACAGAAATTGCATCGGAATTAAATACAAAAGGCAAAATGCCGACTTCAGTACAAGAACACTCACTCTTCCTACTGGCTATGTTTTGAACCATTCCTGTGACACTAGTTATAGATTCCGACGCTTCACTTCAGGTTTACTGTATCCCTTGTACCTTCTTATTGACGATGAAACACAGAAATTGCATCAGAATTAAATACAAAAGGCACAATGCCGACTTAAGTACAAGAAGACTGACTCTTCTTACTGTCTATGTTTTGAACCATTCCTGTGACACTAGTTATAGATTGCGATGTTTCACTCCAGGTTTACTATATCACGTGGACCTTCTTATTGACGATGAAACACAGAAATTCCATCGGAAATAGATGCAAAAGGCACAATGCCGACTTAATGACAAGAAGACTGACTCTTCTTACTGACTATGTTTTGAACCATTCCTGTGACACTAGTTATTGAATCCGATGCTTCACTTCAGGTTTACCGTATCCCTCTGACCTTCTTCTTAACGATGA
Organism: Schistocerca serialis cubense; assembly: GCF_023864345.2. Classification (NCBI taxonomy): domain Eukaryota; kingdom Metazoa; phylum Arthropoda; class Insecta; order Orthoptera; family Acrididae; genus Schistocerca; species Schistocerca serialis. The sequence continues at coordinate 183,440,374 of NC_064649.1, read as the reverse complement.
AACTCAGAAATAGCATCGGAATTAAATACAAAAGGCACAATGCCGACTTAAGTACAAGAAGACTGACTCTTCTTGCTGTTTCTGTTTTGAACCATTCCATTGACACTACTTACAGATTCCGATGCCTCACTCCAGGTTTACTGTATCCCTTGGACCTTCTTGTTGACGATGAAACACAGAAATTGCTTCGGAATTAAATAGAAAAGCCACAATGCCGACGTAAGTACAAGAAGACTGACTCTTCTTACTGACTATGTTTTGAACCATTCCTGTGACACTAGTTATAGATTCCGATGACTCACTTCAGGTTTACTGTATCCCTTGGACCTTCGTATTGACGATGAAACACAGAAATCGCATCGGAATTAAATACAAAAGGCAAAATGCCGACTTAAGTATACGAAGGCTGACTCTTCTTACTGTCTATGTATTGAACCATTCCTGTGACACTAGTTATAGATTCCTATGCTACACTCCAGGTTTACTGTATCCCTTGGACCTTCTTATTGTCGATGAAACAAAGAAATTGCATCGGATTTAAATACAAAGGGCATTATGCCGACTTAAGGACAAGAAGACTGACTCTTCTTCCTGACTGTGTTTTGAACCAATCCTGTGACACTAGTTATAGATTCCAATGCTTCACCTCAGGTTTACTGTATCCCTCTGACCTTCTTATTGACGATGAAACACAGAAATTGCATCGGAAATAAATAGAAAAGGCACAATGTCGACTTAAGTACGAGAGGACTGACTCTTCTTACTGTCTATGTTTTGAACCATTCCTGTGACTCTAGTGATAGATTCCGATGCCTCACTCCAGGTTTACTGTATCCCTTGGACTTTCTTATTGACGATGAAACACAGAAATTGCATCGGAATTAAATAGAAAAGGCACAATGCCGACTTAAGTACAAGAAGACTGACGCTACTTACTGACTATGCTTTGAACCAATCCTGTGACACTAGTTATAGATTCCGATGCTTCACTTCAGGTTTGCTGTATACCGTGGACCTTCTTATTGACGATGAAACACAGAAATTGCATCGGAATTAAATACAATAGGCACAATGCCGTCTTACGTACAAGAAGACTGACACTTCCTACTGTCTATGATTTGAACCATTCCTGTGACACTAGTTTTGTATTACGATGCTTCACTTCAGGTTTACTGTATCCCTCTGACGTTCTTATTGACGATGAAACACAGAAATTGCATCGGAATTAAATACAAAAGGCAAAATGTCGACTTAAGTATACGAAGACTGACTCTTCTTACTGTCTATGTGTGGAATTATTCCTGTGACACTAGTTATAGATTCCTATGCCACACTCCAGGTTTACTGTATCCCTTGGACCTTCTTATTGACGATGAAACACAGAAATTGCATCGGAATAAAATACAAAGGTCACAATGCCGACTTAAGTACAAGAAGACTGACTCTTCTTCCTGACTGTGTTTTAAACCATTCCTGTGACACTAGTTATAGATTCCAATGCTTCACCTCAGGTTTACTGTATCCCTCTGACCTTCTTATTGACGATGAAACACAGAAAGTGCTTCGGAATTAAATAGAAAAGGCACAATGCCGACTAAAGTACAAGAAGACTGACTCTTCTTACTGTCTATGTTTTGAACCTTTCCTGTGACACTTGTTATGGATTCCGAAGCTTCACTCCAGGTTTACTGTATCGCTTGGACCTTCTTATTGACGATGAAACACAGAAATTGCATCGGAATTAAATAGAAAAGGCACAATGCCGACTTAAGTACAAAAAGACTGACTCTTCTTACTGATTATAGTTTGAACCATTCCTGTGACACTAGTTATAGATTCCGATGCTTTACGTCAGGTTTACTGTATACCTTGGACCTTCTTATTGACGATGAAACACAGAAATTGCATCGGAATTAAATACCAAAGGCACAATGCCAACTTAAGGACAAGAAGACTGACTCTTCTTACTGACTATGTTTCGAACCATTCCTGTGACACTAGTTATAGATTACGATGCTTCACTTCAGGTTTACTGTATCCCTTGGACCTTCGTATTGACGATGAAACACAGAAATTGCATCAGATTTAAATACAAAAGGCAAAATGCTGACTTAAGTACACGAAGACAGACTCTTCTCACTGTCTATGTTTTGAACCATTCCTGTGACACTAGTTATAGATTCCGATGCTCCACTTCAGGTTTATTGTATCCCTCTGACCTTCTTATTGACGATGAAACACAGAAATTGCATCGGAAGTAAATAGAAAAGGCACAATGTCGACTTAAGTATAAGAAGACTGACTCTTCCTACTGTCTATGTTTTGAACCATTCCTGTGACACTAGTTATTGATTCCGATGCTTCACTTCAGGTTTACTGTATCCCACTGACTTTATTGCCGATGAAACACAGAAATTGCATCGGAATTAAATAAAAAAGGCACAATGCCAACTTAAGGACAAGAAGACTGACTCTTTTTACTGACTATGTTTTGAACCATTCCTGTGACACTAGTTATAGATTACGATGCTTCACTTCAGGTTTACTGTATCCCTTGGACCTTCGTATTGACGATGAAACACAGAAATTGCATCGGATTTAAATACAAAAGGCAAAATGCCGACTTAAGTTCACGAAGACAGACTCTTCTTACTGTCTATGTTTTGAACCATTCCTGTGTCACTAGTTATAGATTCCGATGCTTCACTTCAGGTTTACTGTATCCCTCTGACCTTCTTAGTGGCGATGAAACACAGAAATTGCATTGGAATTAAATAGAAAAGGCACAATGCCGACTTAAGTACAAGAAGACTGACTCTTCTTCCTGTCTATGTTTTGAACCAATCCTGTGACACTATTTGTAGATTCCGATGCTTCACTTCAGGTTTACTGTATCCCCTGGACCTACTTATGGACGATGAAACACAGAAATTGCATCGGAATTAAATACAAAAGGCACAATGCCGACTTAAGTACATGAAGACCGACTCTTCTTATTGACAATGATTTGAACCATTCCTGTGATACTAGATTCCGATGCTTCACTTCAGGTTTACTGTATCCCTTGGACATTCTTATTAACGATGAAACACAGAAATTGCATCGGAATTAAATACAAAAGGCACAATGCCGTCTTAAGTACAAGAAGACTGATTCTTCTTACTGTCTATGTTTTGAATCATTCCTGTGACACTAGTTATAGATTGCGATGTTTCACTCCAGGTTTACTATATCCCGTGGACCTTCTTATTGACGACGAAACACAGAAATTCCATCGGAAATAAATACAAAAGGCACAATGCCGACTTAAGGACAAGAAGACTGACTCTTCTTACTGACTATGTTGTGAACCATTCCTGTGACACTAGTTATAGAATCCGATGCTTCACTTCAGGTTTACTGTATCCCTCTGACCTTCTTATTAACGATGAAACTCAGAAATAGCATCGGAATTAAATACAAAAGGCACAATGCCGACTTAAGTACAAGAAGACTGACTCTTCTTGCTGTTTTTGTTTTGAACCATTCCATTGACACTAGTTACAGATTCCGATGCTTCACTTCAGGTTTACTGTATCCCTTGGACCTTCTTGTTGACGATGAAACACAGAAATAGCATCGGAATTAAATAGAAAAGGCACAATGCCGACGTAAGTACAAGAAGACTGACTCTTCTTACTGACTATGTTTTGAACCATTCCTGTGACACTAGTTATAGATTCCGATGCCTCACTACAGGTTTACTGTATCCCTTGGACTTTCTTATTGACGATGAAACACAGAAATTGCATCGGAATTAAATACAAAAGGCAAAATGCCAATTAAGTATACGAAGACTGACTCTTCTTACTGTCTATGTTTTAACCATTCCTGTGACACTAGTTTTAGATTCCTATGCTACACCCCAGGTTTACTGTATCCCTTGGACCTTCTTATTGCCGATGAAACAAAGAAATTGCATCGGAATTAAATACAACGGGCACAATGCCGACTTAAGTACAAGAAGACTGACTGTTCTTGATGACTGTGTTTTGAACCAATCCTGTGACACTAGTTATTGATTCCGATGCTTCACCTCAGGTTTACTGTATCCCTCTGAACTTCTTATTGACGATGAAACACAGAAATTGCATCGGAAATAAATAGAAAAGGCACAATGCCGACTTAAGTACAAGAAGACTGACGCTTCTTACTGACTATGTTTTGAACCATTCCTGTGACACTAGTTATAGATTCCGATGCTTCACTTCAGGTTTACTGTATCCCTTGGACCTTCTTGTTGACGATGAAACACAGAAATTGCATCGTAATTAAATAGAAAAGGCACAATGCCGACGTAAGTACAATAAGACTGACTCTTGTTACTGACTATGTTTTGAACCATTCCTGTGACACTAGTTATAGATTCTGATGCTTCACTTCAAGTTTACTGTATCCCTTGGACCTTCTTATTGACGATGAAACACAGAAATTGCATCGGAATAAAATACAAGGGGCACAATGCCGACTTAAGTACAAGAAGGCTGACTCTTCTTCCTGACTGTGCTTTAAACCATTCCTGTGACACTAGTTATAGATTCCAATGCTTCACCTCAGGTTTACTGTATCCCTCTGACCTTCTTATTGACGATGAAACATAGAAATTGCATCGGAATTAAATAGAAAAGGCACAATGCCGACTTAAGTACAAGAAGACTGACTCTTGTTACTGTCTATGTTTTGAACCTTTCCTGTGACAGTTGTTATAGATTCCGATGCTTCACTCCAGGTTTACTGTATCCCTTGGACCTTCTTATTGACGATGAAACACAGAAATTGCATCGGAATTAAATAGAAAAGGCACAATGCCGACTTAAGTACAAAGAGACTGACTCTTCTTACTGATTATAGTTTGAACCATTCCTCTGACACTAGTTATAGATTCCGATGCTTTACGTCAGGTTTACTGTATACCTTGGACCTTCTTATTGACGATGAAACACAGAAATTGCATCAGAATTAAATACAAAAGGCACAATGCCAACTTAAGGACAAGAAGACTGACTCTTCTTACTGACTATGTTTTGAACCATTCCTGTGACACTAGTTATAGATTACGATGCTTCACTTCAGGTTTACTGTATCCCGCTGACCTTCGTATTGACGATGAAACACAGAAATTGCATCGGATTTAAATACAAAAGGCAAAATGCCGACTTAAGTACACGAAGACAGACTCTTCTTACTGTCAATGTTTTGAACCATTCCTGTGACACTAGTTATAGATTCCGATGCTCCACTTCAGGTTTATTGTATCCCTCTGACCTTCTTATTTACGATGAAACACAGAAATTGCATCGGAAGTAAATAGAAAAGGCACAATGTCGACTTAAGTATAAGAGGACTGACTCTTCTTACTGTCTATGTTTTGAACCATTCCTGTGACTGTAGTGATAGATTCCGATGCTTCACTCCAGGTTTACTGTATCCCTTGGACCTTCATATTGACGATGAAACACAGACATTGCATCGGAATTAAATACAGAAGGCACAATGCCGACTTAAGTACAAGAAGACTGACTCTTCCTACTGTCTATGTTTTGAACCATTCCTGTGACACTAGTTATGGATTCCGATGCTTCACTTCAGGTTTACTTTATCCCTCTGACTTTATTGCCTATGAAACACAGAAATTGCATCGGAATTAAATACAAAAGGCACAATGCCAACTTAAGGACAAGAAGACTGACTCTTCTTACTGACTATGTGTTGAACCATTCCTGTGACACTAGATATAGATTACGATGCTTCACTTCAGGTTTACTGTATCCCTTGGACCTTCGTATTGACGATGAAACACAGAAATTGCATCGGATTTAAATACAAAAGGCAAAATGTCGACTTAAGTACACGAAGACAGACTCTTCTTACTGTCTATGTTTTGAACCATTCCTGTGTCACTAGTTATAGATTCCGATGCTCCACTTCAGGTTTATTGTATCCCTTTGAGCTTCATATTGACGATGAAACACAGAAATTGCATCGGAAGTAAATGGAAAAGGCACAATGTCGACTTAAGTATAAGATGACTGACTCTTCTTACTGTCTATGTTTTGAACCATTCCAGTGACTCTAGTGATAGATTCTGATGCTTCACTCCAGGTTTACTGCATCCCTTGGACCTTCATATTGACGATAAAACACAGACATTGCATCTGAATTAAATACAGAAGGCACAATGCCGACTTAAGTACAAGAAGACTGACTCTTCCTACTGTCTATGTTTTGAACCATTTCTGTGACACTAGTTATAGATTCCGATGCTTCACTTCAGGTTTACTGTATCCCTCTGACCTTCTTAGTGGCTATGAAACACTGAAATTGCATCGGAATTAAATAGAAAAGGCACAATGACGACTTAAGTACAAGAAGACTGACTCTTCTTCCTGTCTATGTTTTGATCCAATCCTGTGACACTATTTGTAGATTCCGATGCTTCACTTCAGGTTTACTGTATACCTTGGACCTTCTTATTGACGATGAAACACAGAAATTGCATCGGAATTAAATACAAAAGGCACAATGCCAACTTAAGGACAAGAAAACTGACTCTTCTTACTGACTATGTTTTGAACCATTCCTGTGACACTAGTTATAGATTACGATGCTTCACTTCAGGTTTACTGTATCCCTTGGACCTTCGTATTGACGATGAAACAGAGAAATTGCATCGGATATAAATACAAAAGGCAAAATGCTGACTTAAGTACACGAAGACAGACTCTTCTCACTGTCTATGTTATGAACCATTCCTGTGACACTAGTTATAGATTCCGATGCTCCACTACAGGTTTATTGTATCCCTCTGACCTTCTTATTGACGATGAAACACAGAAATTGCATCGGAAGTAAATAGAAAAGGCACAATGTCGACTTAAGTATAAGAGGACTGACTCTTCTTACTGTCTATGTTTTGAACCATTCCTGTGACTCTAGTGATAGATTCCGATGCTTCACTCCAGGTTTACTGTTTTCCCTTGGACCTTCATATTGACGATGAAACACAGACATTGCATCGGAATTAAATACAGAAGGCACAATGCCGACTTAAGTACAAGAAGACTGACTCTTCCTACTGTCTATATTTTGAACCATTCCTGTGACACTAGTAATGGATTCCGATGCTTCACTTCAGGTTTACTGTATCCCTCTGACTTTATTGCCGATGAAACACAGAAATTGCATCGGAATTAAATACAAAAGGCACAATGCCAACTTAAGAACAAGAAGACTGACTCTTCTTCCTTTCTATGTTTTGAACCAATCCTGTGACACTATTTGTAGATTCCAATGCTTCACTTCAGGTTTACTGTATCCCCTGGACCTACTTATTGACGATGAAACACAGAAATTGCATCGGAATTAAATACAAAAGGCACAATGCCGACTTAAGTACATGAAGACCGACTATTCTTATTGACAATGATTTGAACCATTCCTGTGATACTAGATTCCGATGCTTCACTTCAGGTTTACTGTATCCCATGGACATTCTTATTAACGATGAAACACAGAAATTGCATCGGAATTAAATACATAAGGCACAATGCCGACTTAAGTACAAGAAGACTGACTCTTCTTACTGTCTATGTTTTGAATCATTCCTGTGACACTAGTTATAGATTGCGATGTTTCACTCCAGGTTTACTATATCCCGTGGACCTTCTTATTGACGATGAAACGCAGAAATTGCATCGGAATTAAATACAAAAGGCACAATGCCAACTTAAGTACAAGAAGACTGACTCTTCTTACTGACTATGTTGTGAACCATTCCTGTGACACTAGTTATAGAATCCGATGCTTCACTTCAGGTTTACTGTATCCCTCTGACCTTCTTATTAACGATGAAACTCAGAAATAGCATCGGAATTAAATACAAAAGGCACAATGCCGACTTAAGTACAAGAAGACTGACTCTTCTTGCTGTTTTTGTTTTGAACCATTCCATTGACACTAGTTACAGATTCCGATGCATCACTTCAGGTTTACTGTATCCCTTGGACCTTCTTGTTGACGATGAAACACAGAAATAGCATCGGAATTAAATAGAAAAGGCACAATGCCGACGTAAGTACAAGAAGACTGACTCTTCTTACTGACTATGTTTTGAACCATTCCTGTGACGCTAGTTATAGATTCCGATGCCTCACTTCAGGTTTACTGTATCCCTTGGACTTTCTTATTGACGATGAAACACAGAAATTGCATCGGAATTAAATACAAAAGGCAAAATGCCGACTTAAGAATACGAAGACTGAGTCTTCTTACTGTCTATGTTTTGAACCATTTCTGTGACACTAGTTATAGATTCCTATGCTACACTCCAGGTTTACTGTATCCCTTGGACCTTCTTAGTGCCGATGAAACAAAGAAATTGCATCGGAATAAAATACAACGGTCACAATGCCGACTTAAGTACAAGAAGACTGACTGTTCTTCCTGACTGTGTTTTGAACCAATCCTGTGACACTAGTTATTGATTCCGATGCTTCACCTCAGGTTTACTGTATCCCTCTGACCTTCTTATTGACGATGAAACACAGAAATTGCATCGGAAATAAATAGAAAAGGCACAATGTCGACTTAAGTACACGAGGACTGACTCTTCTTACTGTCTATGTTTTGAACCATTCCTGTGACTGTAGTGTTAGATTCCGATGTTTCACTCCAGGTTTACTGTATCCCTTGGACCTTCTTATTGACGATGAAACACAGAAATTGCATCGGAATTAAATAGAAAAGGCACAATGCCGACTTAAGTACAAGAAGACTGACACTTTCTACTGTCTATGATTTGAACCATTCCTGTGACACTAGTATTGGATTACGATGCTTCACTTCAGGTTTACTGTATCCCTCTGACCTTCTTATTGACGATGAAACACAGAAATTGCATCGGAATTAAATACAAAAGCCACAACGAAGACTTAAGTGCAAGAAGACTGACTCTTCGTACTGTATATGTGTGGAACCATTCCTGTGACACTAGTTACAGATTACGATGCTTCACTCCAGGTTTACTGTATCCCTTGGACCTTCTTGTTGACGATGAAACACAGAAATTGCATCGTAATTAAATAGAAAAGGCACAATGCCGACGTAAGTACAAGAAGACTGACTCTTGTTACTGACTATGTTTTGAACCATTCCTGTGACACTAGTTATGGATTCCGATGCTTCACGTCAGGTTTACTGTATCCCTTGGACCTTCTTATTGACGATGAAACACAGAAATTGCATCGGAATAAAATACAAAGGGCACAATGCCGACTTAAGTACAAGAAGGCTGACTCTTCTTCCTGACTGTGTTTTAAACCATTCCTGTGACACTAGTTATAGATTCCGATGCTTCACCTCAGGTTTACTGTATCCCTCTGACCTTCTTATTGACAATGAAACACAGAAATTGCATCGGAATTAAATAGAAAAGGCACAATGCCGACTTAAGAAGACTGACTCTTGTTACTGTCTATGTTTTGAACCTTTCCTGTGACAGTTGTTATAGATTCCGATGCTTCACTCCAGGTTTACAGTATCCTTTGGACCTTCTTATTGACGATGAAACACAGAAATTGCATCGGAATTAAATAGAAAAGGACAATGCCGACTTAAGTACAAAAAGACTGACTCTTCTTACTGATTATAGTTTGAACCATTCCTGTGACACTAGTTAAGATTCCGATGCTTTACGTCAGGTTTACTGTATACCTTGGACCTTCTTATTGACGATGAAACGCAGAAATTGCATCGGAATTAAATACAAAAGGCACAATGCCAACTTAAGTACAAGAAGACTGACTCTTCTTACTGACTATGTTTTGAACCAGTCCTGTGACACAAGTTATAGATTACGATGCTTCACTTCAGGTTTACTGTATCCCTTGGACCTTCGTATTGACGATGAGACACAGAAATTGCATCGGATTTAAATACAAAAGGCAAAATGCCGACTTAAGTACACGAAGACAGACTCTTCTTACTGTCAATGTTTTGAACCATTCCTGTGACAATAGTTATAGATTCCGATGCTCCACTTCAGGTTTATTGTATCCCTCTGACCTTCTTATTGACGATAAAACACAGACATTGCATCTGAATTAAATACAGAAGGCACAATGCCGACTTAAGTACAAGAAGACTGACTCTTCCTACTGTCTATGTTTTGAACCATTTCTGTGACACTAGTTATAGATTCCGATGCTTCACTTCAGGTTTACTGTATCCCTCTGACCTTCTTAGTGGCTATGAAACACTGAAATTGCATCGGAATTAAATAGAAAAGGCACAATGCCGACTTAAGTACAAGAAGACTGACTCTTCTTCCTGTCTATGTTTTGATCCAATCCTGTGACACTATTTGTAGATTCCGATGCTTCAATTCAGGTTTACTGTATACCTTGGACCTTCTTATTGACGATGAAACACAGAAATTGCATCGGAATTAAATACAAAAGGCACAATGCCAACTTAAGGACAAGAAAACTGACTCTTCTTACTGACTATGTTTTGAACCATTCCTGTGACACTAGTTATAGATTACGATGCTTCACTTCAGGTTTACTGTATCCCTTGGACCTTCGTATTGACGATGAAACACAGAAATTGCATCGGATATAAATACAAAAGGCAAAATGCTGACTTAAGTACACGAAGACAGACTCTTCTCACTGTCTATGTTATGAACCATTCCTGTGACACTAGTTATAGATTCCGATGCTCCACTACAGGTTTATTGTATCCCTCTGACCTTCTTATTGACGATGAAACACAGAAATTGCATCGGAAGTAAATAGAAAAGGCACAATGTCGACTTAAGTATAAGAGGACTGACTCTTCTTACTGTCTATGTTTTGAACCATTCCTGTGACTCTAGTGATAGATTCCGATGCTTCACTCCAGGTTTACTGTTTTCCCTTGGACCTTCATATTGACGATGAAACACAGACATTGCATCGGAATTAAATACAGAAGGCACAATGCCGACTTAAGTACAAGAAGACTGACTCTTCCTACTGTCTATATTTTGAACCATTCCTGTGACACTAGTAATGGATTCCGATGCTTCACTTCAGGTTTACTGTATCCCTCTGACTTTATTGCCGATGAAACACAGAAATTGCATCGGAATTAAATACAAAAGGCACAATGCCAACTTAAGAACAAGAAGACTGACTCTTCTTCCTTTCTATGTTTTGAACCAATCCTGTGACACTATTTGTAGATTCCAATGCTTCACTTCAGGTTTACTGTATCCCCTGGACCTACTTATTGACGATGAAACACAGAAATTGCATCGGAATTAAATACAAAAGGCACAATGCCGACTTAAGTACATGAAGACCGACTATTCTTATTGACAATGATTTGAACCATTCCTGTGATACTAGATTCCGATGCATCACTTCAGGTTTACTGTATCCCATGGACATTCTTATTAACGATGAAACACAGAAATTGCATCGGAATTAAATACATAAGGCACAATGCCGACTTAAGTACAAGAAGACTGACTCTTCTTACTGTCTATGTTTTGAATCATTCCTGTGACACTAGTTATAGATTGCGATGTTTCACTCCAGGTTTACTATATCCCGTGGACCTTCTTATTGACGATGAAACACAGAAAATCCATCGGAAATAAATACAAAAGCCACAATGCCGACTTAAGGACAAGAAGACTGACTCTTCTTACTGACTATGTTGTGAACCATTCCTGTGACACTAGTTATAGAATCCGATGCTTCACTTCAGGTTTACTGTATCCCTCTGACCTTCTTATTAACGATGAAACTCAGAAATAGCATCGGAATTAAATACAAAAGGCACAATGCCGACTTAAGTACAAGAAGACTGACTCTTCTTGCTGTTTTTGTTTTGAACCATTCCATTGACACTAGTTACAGATTCCGATGCATCACTTCAGGTTTACTGTATCCCTTGGACCTTCTTGTTGACGATGAAACACAGAAATAGCATCGGAATTAAATAGAAAAGGCACAATGCCGACGTAAGTACAAGAAGACTGACTCTTCTTACTGACTATGTTTTGAACCATTCCTGTGACGCTAGTTATAGATTCCGATGCCTCACTTCAGGTTTACTGTATCCCTTGGACTTTCTTATTGACGATGAAACACAGAAATTGCATCGGAATTAAATACAAAAGGCAAAATGCCGACTTAAGAATACGAAGACTGAGTCTTCTTACTGTCTATGTTTTGAACCATTTCTGTGACACTAGTTATAGATTCCTATGCTACACTCCAGGTTTACTGTATCCCTTGGACCTTCTTAGTGCCGATGAAACAAAGAAATTGCATCGGAATAAAATACAACGGTCACAATGCCGACTTAAGTACAAGAAGACTGACTGTTCTTCCTGACTGTGTTTTGAACCAATCCTGTGACACTAGTTATTGATTCCGATGCTTCACCTCAGGTTTACTGTATCCCTCTGACCTTCTTATTGACGATGAAACACAGAAATTGCATCGGAAATAAATAGAAAAGGCACAATGTCGACTTAAGTACACGAGGACTGACTCTTCTTACTGTCTATGTTTTGAACCATTCCTGTGACTGTAGTGTTAGATTCCGATGTTTCACTCCAGGTTTACTGTATCCCTTGGACCTTCTTATTGACGATGAAACACAGAAATTGCATCGGAATTAAATAGAAAATGCACAATGCCGACTTAAGTACAAGAAGACTGACACTTTCTACTGTCTATGATTTGAACCATTCCTGTGACACTAGTATTGGATTACGATGCTTCACTTCAGGTTTACTGTATCCCTCTGACCTTCTTATTGACGATGAAACACAGAAATTGCATCGGAATTAAATACAAAAGCCACAACGAAGACTTAAGTGCAAGAAGACTGACTCTTCGTACTGTATATGTGTGGAACCATTCCTGTGACACTAGTTACAGATTACGATGCTTCACTCCAGGTTTACTGTATCCCTTGGACCTTCTTGTTGACGATGAAACACAGAAATTGCATCGTAATTAAATAGAAAAGGCACAATGCCGACGTAAGTACAAGAAGACTGACTCTTGTTACTGACTATGTTTTGAACCATTCCTGTGACACTAGTTATGGATTCCGATGCTTCACGTCAGGTTTACTGTATCCCTTGGACCTTCTTATTGACGATGAAACACAGAAATTGCATCGGAATAAAATACAAAGGGCACAATGCCGACTTAAGTACAAGAAGGCTGACTCTTCTTCCTGACTGTGTTTTAAACCATTCCTGTGACACTAGTTATAGATTCCGATGCTTCACCTCAGGTTTACTGTATCCCTCTGACCTTCTTATTGACAATGAAACACAGAAATTGCATCGGAATTAAATAGAAAAGGCACAATGCCGACTTAAGAAGACTGACTCTTGTTACTGTCTATGTTTTGAACCTTTCCTGTGACAGTTGTTATAGATTCCGATGCTTCACTCCAGGTTTACAGTATCCTTTGGACCTTCTTATTGACGATGAAACACAGAAATTGCATCGGAATTAAATAGAAAAGGACAATGCCGACTTAAGTACAAAAAGACTGACTCTTCTTACTGATTATAGTTTGAACCATTCCTGTGACACTAGTTAAGATTCCGATGCTTTACGTCAGGTTTACTGTATACCTTGGACCTTCTTATTGACGATGAAACGCAGAAATTGCATCGGAATTAAATACAAAAGGCACAATGCCAACTTAAGTACAAGAAGACTGACTCTTCTTACTGACTATGTTTTGAACCAGTCCTGTGACACAAGTTATAGATTACGATGCTTCACTTCAGGTTTACTGTATCCCTTGGACCTTCGTATTGACGATGAGACACAGAAATTGCATCGGATTTAAATACAAAAGGCAAAATGCCGACTTAAGTACACGAAGACAGACTCTTCTTACTGTCAATGTTTTGAACCATTCCTGTGACAATAGTTATAGATTCCGATACTCCACTTCAGGTTTATTGTATCCCTCTGACCTTCTTATTGACGATGAAACACAGAAATTGCATCGGAAGTAAATAGAAAAGGCACAATGTCGACTTAAGTATAAGAGGACTGACTCTTCTTACTGTCTATGATTTGAACCATTCCTGTGACTCTAGTGATAGATTCCGATGCTTCACTCCAGGTTTACTGTATCCCTTGGACCTTCATATTGACGATGAAACACAGACATTGCATCGGAATTAAAAACAGAAGGCAAATTGCCGACTTAAGTACAAGAAGACTGACTCTTCCTACTGTGTATGTTTTGAACCATTCCTGTGACACTAGTTATGGATTCCGATGCTTCACTTCAGGTTTACTGTATCCCTCTGACCGTATTGCCGATGAAACACAGAAATTGCATCGGAATTAAATACAAAATGCACAATGCCAACTTAAGGACAAGAAGACTGACACTTCTTACTGACTATGTTTTGAACCATTCCTGTGACACTAGTTATAGATTACGATGCTTCACTTCAGGTTTACTGTATCCCTTGGACCTTCGTATTGACGATGAAACACAGACATTGCATCGGATTTAAATACAAAAGCAAAATGCCGACTTAAGTACACGAAGACCGACTCTTCTTACTGTCTATGTTTTGAACCATTCCTGTGACACTAGTTATAGGTTCCGATGCTCCACTTCAGGTTTATTGTTTCCCTCTGACCTTCTTATTGACGATGAAACACAGAAATTGCATCGGAAATAAATAGAAAAGGCACAATGTCGACTTAAGTATAAGAGGACTGACTCTTCTTACTGTCTCTGTTTTGTACCATTCCAATGACTCTAGTGATAGATTCCGATGCTTCACTCCAGGTTTACTGTATCCCTTGGACCTTCATATTGACGATGAAACACAGACATTGCATCGGAATTAAATACAGAAGGCACAATGCCGACTTAAGTACAAGCAGACTGACTCTTCCTACTGTCTATGTTTTGAACAATTCCTGTGACACTAGTTATAGATTCCGATGCTTCACTTCACGTTTACTGTATCCCTGTGACCTTCTTAGTGGCGATGAAACACAGAAATTGCATCGGAATTAAATAGAAAAGGCACAATGCCGACTTAAGTACAAGAAGATTGACTCTTCTTCCTGTCTATGATTTGATCCAATCCTGTGACACTATTTGTAGATTCCGATGCTTCACTTCAGGTTTACTGTATCCCTTGGACCTACTTATTGACGATGAAACACAGAAATTGCATCGGAATTAAATAATAAAGGCAAAATGCCGACTTAAGTACAAGAACACTGACTCGTCCTACTGGCTATGTTTTGAACCATTCCTGTGACACTAGTTATAGATTCCGACGCTTCACTTAAGGTATACTGTATCCCTTGTACCTTCTTATTGACGATGAAACACAGAAATTGCATCAGAATTAAATACAAAAAGCACAATGCCGACTTAAGTACATGAAGACCGACTCTTCTTATTGACAATGATTTGAACCATTCCTGTGATACTAGATTCCGATGCTTCACTTCAGGTTTACTGTATCCCTTGGACATTCTTATTAACGATGAAACACAGAAATTGCATCGGAATTAAATACAAAAGGCACAATGTCGACTTAAGTACAAGAAGACTGATTCTTCTTACTGTCTATGTTTTGAACCATTCCTGTGACACTAGTTATAGATTGCGATGTTTCACTCCAGGTTTACTATATCCCGTGGACCTTCTTATTGACGATGAAACACAGAAATTCCATCGAAAATAAATACAAAAGGCACAATGCCGACTTAAGGACAAGAAGACTGACCCTTCTTACTGACTATGTTTTGAACCATTCCATTGACACTAGTTACAGATTCCGATGCTTCACCTCAGGTTTACTGTATCCCTCTGACCTTCTTATTGATGATGAAACACAGAAATTGCATCGGAAATAAATAGAAAAGGCACAATGTCGACTTAAGTACAATAGGACTGACTCTTCTTACTGTCTATGTTTTGAACCATTCCTGTGACACTAGTTATAGATTCCGATGCTTCACATCAGGTTTACTGTTTCCCTTGGACCTTCTTATCGACGATGAAACACACAAATTGCATTGGAACTAAATACAAAAGCCACAATGCCGACTTAAGTACAAGGAGACTGACTCTTCGTACTGTCTATGTTTGGAACCATTCCTGTGCACTAGTTATAGATTCCAATGCTTCACTTCAGGTTAACTGTATACCTCTGAAGATCTTATTGACGATGAACCACAGAAATTGCATCGGAATTAAATACAAAAGCCACAATGCCGACTTAAGTACAAGAAGACTGACTCTTCGAACTGTCAATGTGTGGAACCATTCCTGTGACACTAGTTATAGATTCCGATGCTTCACTTCAGGTTTACTGTTTCCCTTGGACCTTCGTATTGACGATGTAACACAGAAATTGCATCGGAATTAAATACAAAAGGCACAATGCCGACTTAAGTATGAGATGACTGACTCTTCCTACTGTCTATGTTTTGAACCATTTCTGTGACACTAGTTATAAAGTCCGATTCTTCACTTCAGGTTTACTGTATCCCTTGGACCTTCTTATTGACGATGAAACACAGAAATTGCATAGGAATTAAATAGAAAAGGCACAATGCCGACTTAAGTACAAGAAGACTGATGCTTCTTACTGACTATGATTTGAACCATTCCTGTGACACTAGTTTTGGATTACGATGCTTCACTTCAGGTTTACTGTATCCCTCTGACGTTCTTATTGACGATGAAACACAGAAATTGCATTGGAATTAAATACAAAAGCCGCAATGCCGACTTAAGTACAAGAAGACTGACTCTTCGTACTGTCTATGTGTGGAACCATTCCTGTGACACTAGTTACAGATTACGATGCTTCACTCCAGGATTACTGTATCCCTTGGACCTTCTTGGTGACGATGAAACACAGAAATTGCATCGGAATTAAATAGAAAAGGCACAATGCCGACGTAAGTACAAGAAGACTGACTCTCCTTACTGACTATGTTTTGAACCATTCCTGTGACACTAGTTATAGATTCCGATGCTTCACTTCAGGTTTACTGTATCCCTTGGACCTTCTTATTGACGATGAAACACAGAAATTGCATCGGAATTAAATGCAAAATGCAAAATGCCGACTTAAGTATACGAAGACTGACTCTTCTTACTGTCTATGTGTGGAATTATTCCTGTGACACTAGTTATAGATTCCTATGCTACACTCCAGGTTTACTGTATCCCTTGGACCTTCTTATTGACGATGAAACACAGAAATTGCATCGAAATTAAATACAAAGGGCACAATGCCGACTTAAGTACAAGAAGACTGACTCTTCTTCCTGACTGTATTTTAAACCATTCCTGTGACACTAGTTATAGATTCCAATGCTTCACCTCAGGTTTACTGTATGCCTCTGACCTTCTTACTGACGATGAAACACAGAAATTGCATCGGAATTAAATAGAAAAGGCACAATGCCGACTTAAGTACAAAAAGACTGACTCTTCTTACTGATTATAGTTTGAACCATTCCTGTGACACTAGTTATAGATTCCGATGCTTTACGTCAGGTTTACTGTATACCTTGGACCTTCTTATTGACGATGAAACACAGAAATTGCATCGGAATTAAATACAATAGGCACAATGCCAACTTAAGGACAAGAAGACTGACTCTTCTTACTGACTATGCTTTGAACCATTCCTGTGACACTAGTTATAGATTCCGATGCTTCACTTCAGGTTTACTGTATCCCTTGGACCTTCGTATTGACGATGAAACACAGAAATTGCATCGGATTTAAATACAAAAGGCAAAATGCCGACTTAAGTACACGAAGATAGACTCTTCTTACTGTCTATGTTTTGAACCATTCCTGTGACACTAGTTATAGATTCCGATTCTCCACTTCAGGTTTATTGTATTCCTCTGACCTTCTTATTGACGATGAAACACAGAAATTGCATCGGAAATAAATAGAAAAGGCACAATGTCGACTTAAGTGTAAGAGGACTGACTCTTCTTACTGTCTATGTTTTGAACCATTCCTGTGACTCTAGTGATAGATTCCGATGCCTCACTCCAGGTTTACTGTATCCCTTGGACCTTCTTATTGACGATGAAACACAGAGATTGCATCGGAATTAAATAGAAAAGGCACAATGCCGACTTACGTACAAGAAGACTGACACTTCTTACTGTCATTGTTTTGAACCATTCCTGTGAAACTAGTTTTGGATTCCGATTTTTCACTTCAGGTTCACTGTATCCCTCTGACCTTCATATTGACGATGAAACACAGACATTGCATCGGAATTAAATACAGAAGGCACAATGCCGACTTAAGTACAAGAGGTCTGACTCTTCCTACTGTCTATGTTTTGAACCATTCCTGTGACACTAGTTATGGACTCCGATGCTTCACTTCAGGTTTACTGTATCCCTCTGACCTAATTGCCGATGAAACACAGAAATTGCATTGGAATTATATACATAATGCACAATGCCGTCATAAGGACAAGAAGACTGACTCTTCTTACTGACTATGTTTTGAACCATTCCTGTGACACTAGTTATGGATTCCGATGCTTCACTTCAGGTTTACTGTATAACTCTGACGTTCTTATTGACGATGAAACACAGAAATTGAATCGGAATTAAATACAATAGCCACAATGCCGACTTAAGTACAAGAAGACTGACTCTTCGTACTGTCTATGTGTGGAATCATTCCTGTGACACTAGTTATAGATTCCGATGCTTCACTTCAGGTTTACTGTTTCCCTTGGACCTTCTTATTGACAATGAATCACAGAAATTGCATCGGAATTAAATACAAAAGGCACAATGTCGACTTAAGGACAAGAAGACTGACTCTTCTTACTGACAATGTTTTGAAGCATTCCTGTGACACTAGTTATAGATTGCGATGCTTCACTTCAGGTTTACTGTATACCTCTGACGATCTTATTGACGATAAAACACAGATATTGCATCGGAATTAAATACAAAAGCCACAATGCCGACTTAAGTACAAGAAGACTGACTCTTCGTACTGTCAATGTGTGGAACCATTCCTGTGACACTAGTTATGGATTCCGATGCTTCACTTCAGGTTTACTGTTTCCCTTGGACCTTCTTATTGACGATGTAACACAGAAATTGCATCGGAATTAAATACAAAAGGCACAATGCCGACTTAAGTATGAGATGACTGACTCTTCCTACTGTCAATGTTTTGAACCATTTCTGTGACACTAGTTATAAAGTCCGATGCTTCACTTCAGGTTTACTGTATCCCTTGGACCTTCTTATTGACGATGAAACACAGAAATTGCATCGGAAATAAATAGAAAAGGCACAATGTCGACTTAAGTACAAGAGGACTGACTCTTCTTACTGTCTATGTTTTGAACCATTCCTGTGACTCTAGTGATAGATTCCGATGCTTCACTCCAGGTTTACTGTATCCCTTGGACCTTCTTGTTGACGATGAAACACAGAAATTGCATCGGAATTAAATAGTAAAGGCACAATGCAGACGTAAGTACAAAAAGACTGACTCTTCTCACTGTCTATGTTTTGAACCTTTCCTGTGACACTTGTTATAGATTCCGATGCTTCACTCCAGGTTAACTGTATCCCTAGGACCTTATTATTGACGATGAAACACAGAAATTGCATCGGAATTAAATAGAAAAGGCACAATGCCGACTTAAGTACAAAAAGACTGACTCTTCTTACTGATTATAGTTTGAACCATTCCTGTGACACTAGTTATAGATTCCGATGCTTTACGTCAGGTTTACTGTATACCTTGGACCTTCTTATTGACGATGAAACACAGAAATTGCATCGGAATTAAATACAATAATCACAATGCCAACTTAAGGACAAGAAGACTGACACTTCTTACTGACTATGATTTGAACGATTCCTGTGACACTAGTTACAGATTCCGATGCTTCACTTCAGGTTTACTGTATCACTTGGACTTTCGTATTGACGATGAAACACAGAAATTGCATCGGATTTAAATACAAAAGGCAAAATGCCGACTTAAGTACACGAAGACAGACTCTTGTTATTGTCTATGTTTAGAACCATTCCTGTGACACTAGTTATAGATTCCGATGCTCCACTTCAGGTTTATTGTATTCCTCTGACCTTCTTATTGACGATGAAACACAGAAATTGCATCGGAAATACACTCCTGGAAATTGAAATAAGAACACCGTGAATTCATTGTCCCAGGAAGGGGAAACTTTATTGACACATTCCTGGGGTCAGGTACATCACATGATCACACTGACAGAACCACAGGCACATAGACACAGGCAACAGAGCATGCACAATGTCGGCACTAGTACAGTGTATATCCACCTTTCGCAGCAATGCAGGCTGCTATTCTCCCATGGAGACGATCGTAGAGATGCTGGATGTAGTCCTGTGGAACGGCTTGCCATGCCATTTCCACCTGGCGCCTCAGTTGGACCAGCGTTCGTGCTGGACGTGCAGAACGCGTGAGACGACGCTTCATCCAGTCCCAAACATGCTCAATGGGGGACAGATCCGGAGATCTTGCTGGCCAGGGTAGTTGAGTTACACCTTCTAGAGCACGTTGGGTGGCACGGGATACATGCGGACGTGCATTGTCCTGTTGGAACAGCAAGTTCCCTTGCCGGTCTAGGAATGGTAGAACGATGGGTTCGATGACGGTTTGGATGTACCGTGCTCTATTCAGTGTCCCCTCGACGATCACCAGTGGTGTACGGCCAGTGTAGGAGATCGCTCCCCACACCATGATGCCGGGTGTTGGACCTGTGTGCCTCGGTCGTATGCAGTCCTGATTGTGGCGCTCACCTGCACGGCGCCAAACACGCATACGACCATCATTGGCACCAAGGCAGAAGCGACTCTCATCGCTGAAGACGACACGTCTCCATTCGTCCCTCCATTCACGCCTGTCGCTTCACCACTGGAGGCGGGCTGCACGATGTTGGGGCGTGAGCGGAAGACGGCCTAACGGTGTGCGGGACCGTAGCCCAGCTTCATGGAGACGGTTGCGAATGGTCCTCGCCGATACCCCAGGAGCAACAGTGTCCCTAATTTGCTGGGAAGTGGCGGTGCGGTCCCCTACGGCACTGCGTAGGATCCTACGGTCTTGGCGTGCATCCGTGCGTCGCTGCGGTCCGGTCCCAGGTCGACGGGCACGTGCACCTTCCGCCGACCACTGGCGACAACATCGATGTACTGTGGAGACCTCACGCCCCACGTGTTGAGCAATTCGGCGGTACGTTCACCCGGCCTCCCGCATGCCCACTATACGCCCTCGCTCAAAGTCCGTCAACTGCACATACGGTTCACGTCCACGCTGTCACGGCATGCTACCAGTGTTAAAGACTGCGATGGAGCTCCGTATGCCACGGCAAACTGGCTGACACTGACGGCGGCGGTGCACAAATGCTGCGCAGCTAGCGCCATTCCACGGCCAATACCGCGGTTCCTGGTGTGTCCGCTGTGCCGTGCGTGTGATCATTGCTTGTACAGCCCTCTCGCAGTGTCCGGAGCAAGTATGGTGGGTCTGACACACCGGTGTCAATGTGTTCTTTTTTCCATTTCCAGGAGTGTAAATAGAAAAGGCACAATGTCGACATAAGTATAAGAGGACTGACTCTTCTTACTGTCTATGTTTTGAACCATTCCTGTGACTCTAGTGATAGATTCCGATGCTTCACTCCCGGTTTACTGTATCCCTTGGACCCTCTTATTGACGATGAAACACAGAGATTGCATCGGAATTAAATAGAAAAGGCACAATGCCGACTTACGTACAAGAAAACTGACACTTCCTACTGTCATTGTTTTCAACCATTCCTGTGACACTAGTTTTGGATTCCGATGCTTCACTTCAGGTTCACTGTATCCCTCTGACCTTCATATTGACGATGAAACACAGACATTGCATCGGAATTAAATACAGAAGGCACAATGCCGACTTAAGTACAAGAGGACTGACTCTTCCTACTGTCTATGTTTTGAACCATTCCTGTGACACTAGTTATGGACTCTGATGCTTAACTTCAGGTTTACTGTATCCCTCTGACCTAATTGCCGATGAAACACAGAAATTGAATCGGAATTAAATAGATAAGGCACAATGCCGACTTAAGGACAAGAAGACTGACTCTTCTTACTGACTATGTTTTGAACCATTCCTGTGACACTAGTTATAGACTCCGATGCTTGACTTCATGTTTTCTGTATCCCTCTGACCCTCTTATTGTCGATGAAACACAGAAATTGCATCGGAATTAAATACAAAAGTCACAATGCCGACTTAGGTACAAGAAGACTGACTCTTCGTATTGTCTATGTTTGGAACCATTCCTGTGACACTAGTTACAGATTCCGATGCTCACTTCAGGTTTACTGTATAACTCTGACGTTCTTATTGACGATGAAACACAGAAATTGCATCGGAATTAAATACAATAGCCACAATGCCGACTTAAGTACAAGAAGACTGACTCATCGTACTGTCAATGTGTGGAACCATTCCTGTGAGACTAGTTATAGATTCCGATGCTTCACTTCAGGTTTACTGTTTCCCTTGGACCTTCTTATTGACGATGAATCACAGAAATTGCATCGGAATTGAATACAAAAGGCACAATGCCGACTTAAGTACAAGAAGACTGACTCTTCTTACTGTCTATATTTTGAACCATTCCAGTGACACAAGTTATAGATTCCGATGCTTCACTTCAGGTTTACTGTATCCCTTGGACCTTCTTATTGACGATGAAACACAGAAATTGCATCGGAATTAAATACAAAAGGCACAATGCCGACTTAAGTATGCGAAGACTGACTCTTCTTACTGTCTATGTTTTGAACCATTCCTGTGATACTAGTTATAGATTCTATGCTCCACTCCAGGTTTACTGTATCCCTTGGACCTTCTTATTGACGATGAAACACAGAAATTGCATCGGAATTAAATACAAAGGGCACAATGCCGACTTAAGTACAAGAAGACTGACTCTTCTTCCTGACTGTGTTTTGAACCATTCCTGTGACACTAGTTATAGATTCCGATGCTGCACCTCAGGTTTACTGTACCCCTCTGACCTTCTTATTGACGATGAAACACAGAAATTGCATCGGAATTGAATACAAAAGACACAATGCCGACTTAAGTACAAGAAGACTGACTCTTCTTACTGTCTATGTTTTGAACCTTTCCTGTGACACTTGTTATAGATTCTGATGCTTCACTCCAGGTTTACTGTATCCCTTGGACCTTCTTATTGACGATGAAACGCAGAAATTGCATTGGAATTAAATAGAAAAGGCACAATGCTGACTTAAGTACAAAAAGACTGACTCTTCTTACTGATTATAGTTGGAACCATTCCTGTGACACTAGTTATAGATTCCGATGCTTTACGTCAGGTTTACTGTATACCTTGGACCTTCTTATTGACGATGAAACACAGAAATTGCATCGGAATTAAATACAAATGGCACAATGCCGACTTAAGTACAAGAAGACTGACTCTTCCTACTGCATATGTTTCGAACCATTACTGTGACACTAGTTGTGGATTCCGATGCTTCACTTCCGGTATACTGTATCCCTTCGACCTTCTTATTGGCGATGAAACACGGAAATTGCACCGGAATTAAATACAAAAGGCACAATGCCGTCTTAAGTACAAGAAGTCTGACTCTTCCTACTGTCTATGTTTTGAACCATTCCATTGAGACTAGTTACAGATTCCGATGCTTCACTCCAGGTTTACTGTATCCCTTGGACCTTGTTATTGACGATGGAACACATAAATTGCATCGGAATTAAATGGAAAAGTCACAATGCCTTCTTAAGTACTAGAAGACTGACTCTTCTTAATGACTATGTTTTGAACCATTCCTGTGTTACTAGTTATAGATTCCCATTCTTCACTTCAGGTTTACTGTATCCCTTGGACCTTCTTATTGACGGTGAAACACGGAAATTGCATCGGAATTAAATACAAAAGGCACAATGCCGACTTAAGTACAAGAAGACTGACTCTTCCTACTGTCTATGTTTTGAACCATTCCATTGACACTAGTTATAGATTACGATGCTTCACTCCAGGTTTACTGTATCCCTTGGACCTTCTTATTGACGATGAAACACTGATATTGCATCGGAATTAAATACAAAAGGCACAATGCCGACTTAAGTACAAGAAGGCCGACTCTTCTTACTGTCTATGTTTTGAACCATTATTTTGACTCTAGTTACAGATTCCGGTGCTTCACTTCAGGTTTACTGTATCCCTTGGACCTACTTATTGACGATGAAACACAGAAATTGTATCGGAAATAAATACAAAAGGCACAATGCCGACTTAAGTACAAGAAGACTGACTCTTCTTACTGACTATGTTTTGAATCATTCCTGTAACACTAGTTATAGACTCCGATGCTTCACTTCAGGTTTACTGTATCCCTCTGACCCTCTTATTGACGATGAAACACAGAAATTGCATCGGAATTAAATACAAGAGGCACAATGCCGTCTTAAGTACAAGAAGACTGACTGTTCTTACTGTCTATGTTTTGAACCAATCCTGTGACACTAGTTGTAGATTCCGATGCTTCACTTCAGGTTCACTGTATCCCTTGGACATTCGTATTGACGATGAAAGACAGAAATTGCATCGGAATTAAATACAAATGGCACAATGCCGACTTAAGTACAAGAAGACTGACTTTTCGTACTGTCTATGTTTGGAACCATTCCTGAGACACTAGTTATAGATTCCGATGCGTCACTTCAGGTTTACTGTTTCCCTTGGACCTACTTATTGACGATGAATCACAGAAATTGCATCGGAATAAGATGGAAAAGGCACAATGCCGACTTAAGTACAAGCAGACTGACTCTTCTTACTGTCTATATTTTGAACCATTCCAGTGACACTAGTTATAGATTCCGGTGCTTCACTTCAGGTTTACTGTTTCCCTTGGATCTTCTTATTGACGATGAAACACAGAAATTGCATCGGAAATAAATAGAAAAGGCACAATGTCACTTAAGTACAAGAAGACTGACTCTTCTTCCTGACTGTGTTTTAAACCATTCCTGTGACACTAGTTATAGATTCCAATGCTTCACCTCAGGTTCACTGTATCCCTCTGACCTTCTTATTGACGATGAAACACAGAAATTGCATCGGAATTAAATACAAATGCCACAATGCCGACTTAAGTACAAGAAGACTGACTCTTCCTACTGCATATGTTTTGAACCATTCCTGTGACACTAGTTGTGGATTCCGATGCTTCACTTCCGGTTTACTGAATCCCTCTGACCATCTTATTGACGATGAAACACAGAAATTGCTTCGGAATTAAATACAAAAGGCACAATGCCAAGTTAAGGACAAGAAGACTGACTCTTCTTACTGACTATGTTTTGAACCATTCCTGTGACACTAGTTATAGAATCCGATGCTTCACTTCAGGTTTACTGTATCCCTCGGTCCTTCGTATTGACGATGAAACACAGAAATTGCATCGGATTTAAATACAAAAAAACAAAATGCCCACTTAAGTACACGAAGACTGACTCTTCTTACTGTCTATGTTTTGAACCATTCCTGTGACACTAGTTATAGATTCCGATGCTTCACTTCAGGTTTACTAATTCCCTTGGACCTTCTTATTGACGATGAAACACAGAAATTGCATCGGAAATAAATAGAAAAGGCACAATGTCACTTAAGTACAAGAAGACTGACTCTTCTTCCTGACTGTGTTTTAAACCATTCCTGTGACACTAGTTATAGATTCCAATGCTTCACCTCAGGTTTACTGTATCCCTCTGACCTTCTTATTGACGATGAAACACAGAGATTGCATCGGAATTAAATAGAAAAGGCACAATGCCGACTAAAGTACAAGAAGACTGACTCTTCGTACTGGCTATGTGTGGAACCATTCCTGTGACACAAGTTATAGATTCCGATGCTTCACTTCAGGTTTACTAATTCCCTTGGACCTTCTTATTGACGATGAAACACAGAAATTGCATTGGAATTAAATACAAAAGCCACAATGCTGACTTAAGTACAAGAAGACTGACTCTTCGTACTGTCTATGTTTGGAACCATTCCTGTGACACTAGTTATAGATTCCGATGCTTCACTTCAGGTTTACTGTTTCCCTTGGACCTTCTTATTGACGATGAAACACAGAAATAGCATCGGAATTCAATACAACAGGCACAATGCCGACTTAAGTACAAGAAGACTGACTCTTCGTACTGTCTATGTGTGGAACGATTCCTGTGACGCTAGTTATAGATTCCGATGCTTCACTTCAGGTTTACTGTTTCCCTTGGACCTTCTTACTGACGATGAAACACAGAAATTGCATCGGAATAAATACAACAGGCACAATGCCGACTTAAGTAGGAGATGACTGACTCTTCCTACTGTCTATGTTTTGAACCATTTCTGTGACACTAGTTATAGAGTCAGATGCTTCACTTCAGGTTTACTGTATCACTTGGACCTTCTTATTGACGATGAATCACAGAAATTGCATCGGAATTAAATACAAAAGGCACAATGTCGACTTAAGGACAAGAAGACTGACTCTTCTTACTGACTATGTTTTGAACCATTCCTGTGACACTAGTTATAGATTCCGATGCTTGACTTCAGGTTTACTGTATACCTCTGACGTTCTTATTGACTATGAAACACAGAAATTGCATCGGAATTAAATACAAAAGCCACAATGCCGACTTAAGTACAAGAAGACTGACTCTTCGTACTGTTAATGTGTGGAACCATTCCTGTGACACTAGTTATAGATTCCGATGCTTCACTTCAGGTTTACTGTATCCCTTGGACCTTCCTATTGACGATGAAACACAGAAATTGCATCGGAATTAAATACAAAAGGCACAATGCCGACTTAAGTATGAGATGACTGACTCTTCGTACTGTCAATGTGTGGAACCATTCCTGTGACACTAGTTATAGATTCCGATGCTTCACTTCAGGTTTACTGTATCCCTTGGACCTTCTTATTGACGATGAATCACCGAAATTGCACCGGAATTAAATACAAAAGGCACAATGCCGACTTAAGTACAAGAACACTGACTCTTCTTACTGTCTATATTTTGAACCATTCAAGTGACACTAGTTATAGATTCCGATGCTTCACTTCAGGTTTACTGTATACTTTGGACCCTCTTATTGACGATGAAACACAGAAAATGCATCGGAATTAAATACAAAGGGCACAATGCCGACTTAAGTATACGAAGACTGACTCTTCTTTATGTCTATGTTTTGAACCATTATTGTGACTCTAGTTATAGATACCGATGCATCACTCCAGGTTTACTGTATCTCTTGGACCTACTTATTGACGATGAAACACAGAAATTGTATCGGAAATAAATACAAAAGGCACAATGCCGACTTAAGGACAAGAAGACTGACTCTTCCTACTGACTATGTTTTGAACCATTCCTGTGACACTAGTTGTGGATTCCGATGCTTCACTTCCGGTTTACTGAATCCCTCTGACCATCTTATTGACGATGAAACACAGAAATTGCATCGGAATTAAATACAAAAGGCACAATGCCAAGTTAAGGACAAGAAGACTGACTCTTCTTACTGACTATGTTTTGAACCATTCCTGTGACACTAGTTATAGATTCCGATGCTTCACTTCAGGTTTACTGTTTCCCTTGGACCTTCTTATTGACGATGAAACACAGAAATTGCATCGGAATTAAATACAAAAGGCACAATGCCGACTTAAGTATGAGATGACTGACTCTTCCTACTGTCTATATTTTGAACCATTTCTGTGACACTAGTTATAAAGTCCGATGCTTCACTTCAGGTTTACTGTATCCCTTGGACCTTCTTATTGACGATGAATCATAGAAATTGCACCGGAATTAGATACAAAAGGCACAATGCCGAATTAAGTACAAGAAGGCTGACTCTTCTTACTGTCTATATTTTGATCCATTCCAGTGACACTAGTTATAGATTCCGATGCTTCACTTCAGGTTTACTGTATCCATTGGAGCTTCTTATTGACGATGAAACACAGAAATTGCATCGGAATTAAATACAAAAGGCACAATGCCGACTTAACTATACGAAGACTGACTCTTCTTACTGTCTATGTTTTGAACCATTCCTGTGACACTAGTTATAGATTCCTATGCTACACTCCAGGTTTACTGTATCCCTTGGATCTTCTTATTGACGATGAAACACAGAAATTGCATCGGAATTAAATACAAAGGGCACAATGCCGACTTAAGTACAAGAAGACTGACTCTTCTTCCTGATGTGTTTTGAACCATTCCTGTGACACTAGTTATAGATTCCGATGCTGCACCTCAGGTTTACTGTATCCCTCTGACCTTCTTACTGACGATGAAACACAGAAATTGCATCGGAATTAAATACAAAAGTCACAATGTCGACTTTAGTACAAGACGACTGACTCTTCTTATTGTCTATGTTTTGAACCATTCCTGTGACTCTAGTGATGGATTCCGATGCTTCACTCCAGGTTTACTGTATCCCTTGGACCTTCTTATTGACGATGAAACACAGAAATTGCATCGGAATTAAATAGAAAAGGCACAATGCCGACTTAAGTACAAGACGACTGACTCTTCTTACTGACTATGTTTTGAACCATACCTGTGACACTAGTTATAGATTCCGATGCTTCACTTCAGGTTTGCTGTATACCTTGGACCTTCTTATTGACGATGAAACACAGAAATTGCATCGGAATGAAATACAAAAGGCACAATGCCGACTCACGTACAACAAGACTGACACTTCCTACTGTCTATGTTTTGAACCATTCCTGTGACGCTAGTTTTGGATTCCGATGCTTCACTTCAGGTTTACTGTATCCCACTGACCATCTTATTGACGATGAAACATAGAATTAGATACAAAAGCCACAATGCCGACTTAAGTGCAAGAAGACTGACTCTTCGTACTGTCTATGTGTGGAACGATTCCTGTGACACTAGTTATAGATTCCGATGCTTCACTTCAGGTTTACTGTATCCCTTGGACCTTCTTATTGACGATGAAACACGGAAATTGCATCGGAATTAAATACAAAAGGCACAATGCCAACTTAAGTACAAGAAGACTGACTCTTCCTAGTGTCTATGTTTTGAACCATTCCATTGACACTAGTTATAGATTCCGATGCTTCACTCCAGGTTTACTGTATCCCTTGGACCTTGTTATTGACGATTGAACACATAAATTGCATCGGAAACAAATGGAAAAGTCACAATGCCATCTTAAGTACTAGAAGACTGACTCTTCTTAATGACTATGTTTTGAACCATTCCTGTGACACTAGGTATAGATTCCCATTCTTCACTTCAGGTTTACTGTATCCCTTGGACCTTCTTATTGACGGTGAAACACGGAAATTGCATCGGAATTAAATACAAAAGGCACAAAGCCGACTTAAGTACAAGAAGACTGACTCTTCCTACTGTCTATGTTTTGAACCATTCCATTGACACTAGTTATAGATTACGATGCTTCACTCCAGGTTTACTGTATTCCTTGGACCTTCTTATTGACGATGAAACACAGATATTAATTCGGAATTAAATACATAAGGCACAATGCCGACTTAAGTACAAGAAGACCGACTCTTCTTACTGACTATGTTTTGAACCATTCCTGTAACACTAGTTATAGACTCCGATGCTTCACTTCAGGTTTACTGTATCCCTCTGACCCTCTTATTGACGATGAAACACAGAAATTGCATCGGAATTAAATACAAGAGGCACAATGCCGTCTTAAGTACAAGAAGACTGACTGTTCTTACTGTCTATGTTTTGAACCAATCCTGTGACACTAGTTGTAGATTCCGATGCTTCACTTCAGGTTCACTGTATCCCTTGGACATTCGTATTGACGATGAAAGACAGAAATTGCATCGGAATTAAATACAAATGGCACAATGCCGACTTAAGTACAAGAAGACTGACTTTTCGTACTGTCTATGTTTGGAACCATTCCTGAGACACTAGTTATAGATTCCGATGCGTCACTTCAGGTTTACTGTTTCCCTTGGACCTACTTATTGACGATGAATCACAGAAATTGCATCGGAATAAGATGGAAAAGGCACAATGCCGACTTAAGTACAAGCAGACTGACTCTTCTTACTGTCTATATTTTGAACCATTCCAGTGACACTAGTTATAGATTCCGATGCTTCACTTCAGGTTTACTGTTTCCCTTGGATCTTCTTATTGACGATGAAACACAGAAATTGCATCGGAAATAAATAGAAAAGGCACAATGTCACTTAAGTACAAGAAGACTGACTCTTCTTCCTGACTGTGTTTTAAACCATTCCTGTGACACTAGTTATAGATTCCAATGCTTCACCTCAGGTTCACTGTATCCCTCTGACCTTCTTATTGACGATGAAACACAGAAATTGCATCGGAATTAAATACAAATGCCACAATGCCGACTTAAGTACAAGAAGACTGACTCTTCCTACTGCATATGTTTTGAACCATTCCTGTGACACTAGTTGTGGATTCCGATGCTTCACTTCCGGTTTACTGAATCCCTCTGACCATCTTATTGACGATGAAACACAGAAATTGCTTCGGAATTAAATACAAAAGGCACAATGCCAAGTAAAGGACAAGAAGACTGACTCTTCTTACTGACTATGTTTTGAACCATTCCTGTGACACTAGTTATAGAATCCGATGCTTCACTTCAGGTTTACTGTATCCCTCGGTCCTTCGTATTGACGATGAAACACAGAAATTGCATCGGATTTAAATACAAAAAAACAAAATGCCCACTTAAGTACACGAAGACTGACTCTTCTTACTGTCTATGTTTTGAACCATTCCTGTGACACTAGTTATAGATTCCGATGCTTCACTTCAGGTTTACTAATTCCCTTGGACCTTCTTATTGACGATGAAACACAGAAATTGCATCGGAAATAAATAGAAAAGGCACAATGTCACTTAAGTACAAGAAGACTGACTCTTCTTCCTGACTGTGTTTTAAACCATTCCTGTGACACTAGTTATAGATTCCAATGCTTCACCTCAGGTTTACTGTATCCCTCTGACCTTCTTATTGACGATGAAACACAGAGATTGCATCGGAATTAAATAGAAAAGGCACAATGCCGACTAAAGTACAAGAAGACTGACTCTTCGTACTGGCTATGTGTGGAACCATTCCTGTGACACAAGTTATAGATTCCGATGCTTCACTTCAGGTTTACTAATTCCCTTGGACCTTCTTATTGACGATGAAACACAGAAATTGCATTGGAATTAAATACAAAAGCCACAATGCTGACTTAAGTACAAGAAGACTGACTCTTCGTACTGTCTATGTTTGGAACCATTCCTGTGACACTAGTTATAGATTCCGATGCTTCACTTCAGGTTTACTGTTTCCCTTGGACCTTCTTATTGACGATGAAACACAGAAATAGCATCGGAATTCAATACAACAGGCACAATGCCGACTTAAGTACAAGAAGACTGACTCTTCGTACTGTCTATGTGTGGAACGATTCCTGTGACGCTAGTTATAGATTCCGATGCTTCACTTCAGGTTTACTGTTTCCCTTGGACCTTCTTACTGACGATGAAACACAGAAATTGCATCGGAATAAATACAACAGGCACAATGCCGACTTAAGTAAGAGATGACTGACTCTTCCTACTGTCTATGTTTTGAACCATTTCTGTGACACTAGTTATAGAGTCAGATGCTTCACTTCAGGTTTACTGTATCACTTGGACCTTCTTATTGACGATGAATCACAGAAATTGCATCGGAATTAAATACAAAAGGCACAATGTCGACTTAAGGACAAGAAGACTGACTCTTCTTACTGACTATGTTTTGAACCATTCCTGTGACACTAGTTATAGATTCCGATGCTTGACTTCAGGTTTACTGTATACCTCTGACGTTCTTATTGACTATGAAACACAGAAATTGCATCGGAATTAAATACAAAAGCCACAATGCCGACTTAAGTACAAGAAGACTGACTCTTCGTACTGTTAATGTGTGGAACCATTCCTGTGACACTAGTTATAGATTCCGATGCTTCACTTCAGGTTTACTGTATCCCTTGGACCTTCCTATTGACGATGAAACACAGAAATTGCATCGGAATTAAATACAAAAGGCACAATGCCGACTTAAGTATGAGATGACTGACTCTTCGTACTGTCAATGTGTGGAACCATTCCTGTGACACTAGTTATAGATTCCGATGCTTCACTTCAGGTTTACTGTATCCCTTGGACCTTCTTATTGACGATGAATCACCGAAATTGCACCGGAATTAAATACAAAAGGCACAATGCCGACTTAAGTACAAGAACACTGACTCTTCTTACTGTCTATATTTTGAACCATTCAAGTGACACTAGTTATAGATTCCGATGCTTCACTTCAGGTTTACTGTATACTTTGGACCCTCTTATTGACGATGAAACACAGAAAATGCATCGGAATTAAATACAAAGGGCACAATGCCGACTTAAGTATACGAAGACTGACTCTTCTTTATGTCTATGTTTTGAACCATTATTGTGACTCTAGTTATAGATACCGATGCATCACTCCAGGTTTACTGTATCTCTTGGACCTACTTATTGACGATGAAACACAGAAATTGTATCTGAAATAAATACAAAAGGCACAATGCCGACTTAAGGACAAGAAGACTGACTCTTCCTACTGACTATGTTTTGAACCATTCCTGTGACACTAGTTGTGGATTCCGATGCTTCACTTCCGGTTTACTGAATCCCTCTGACCATCTTATTGACGATGAAACACAGAAATTGCATCGGAATTAAATACAAAAGGCACAATGCCAAGTTAAGGACAAGAAGACTGACTCTTCTTACTGACTATGTTTTGAACCATTCCTGTGACACTAGTTATAGATTCC
This sequence comes from Schistocerca serialis cubense, assembly GCF_023864345.2. NCBI lineage: Eukaryota > Metazoa > Arthropoda > Insecta > Orthoptera > Acrididae > Schistocerca > Schistocerca serialis. The sequence continues at coordinate 183,407,264 of NC_064649.1, read as the reverse complement.
GATGCTTCACTTCAGGTTTACTGTTTCCCTTGGACCTTCTTATTGACGATGAAACACAGAAATTGCATCGGAATTAAATACAAAAGGCACAATGCCGACTTAAGTATGAGATGACTGACTCTTCCTACTGTCTATATTTTGAACCATTTCTGTGACACTAGTTATAAAGTCCGATGCTTCACTTCAGGTTTACTGTATCCCTTGGACCTTCTTATTGACGATGAATCATAGAAATTGCACCGGAATTAGATACAAAAGGCACAATGCCGACTTAAGTACAAGAAGGCTGACTCTTCTTACTGTCTATATTTTGATCCATTCCAGTGACACTAGTTATAGATTCCGATGCTTCACTTCAGGTTTACTGTATCCATTGGAGCTTCTTATTGACGATGAAACACAGAAATTGCATCGGAATTAAATACAAAAGGCACAATGCCGACTTAACTATACGAAGACTGACTCTTCTTACTGTCTATGTTTTGAACCATTCCTGTGACACTAGTTATAGATTCCTATGCTACACTCCAGGTTTACTGTATCCCTTGGATCTTCTTATTGACGATGAAACACAGAAATTGCATCGGAATTAAATACAAAGGGCACAATGCCGACTTAAGTACAAGAAGACTGACTCTTCTTCCTGACTGTGTTTTGAACCATTCCTGTGACACTAGTTATAGATTCCGATGCTGCACCTCAGGTTTACTGTATCCCTCTGACCTTCTTACTGACGATGAAACACAGAAATTGCATCGGAATTAAATACAAAAGTCACAATGTCGACTTTAGTACAAGACGACTGACTCTTCTTATTGTCTATGTTTTGAACCATTCCTGTGACTCTAGTGATGGATTCCGATGCTTCACTCCAGGTTTACTGTATCCCTTGGACCTTCTTATTGACGATGAAACACAGAAATTGCATCGGAATTAAATAGAAAAGGCACAATGCCGACTTAAGTACAAGACGACTGACTCTTCTTACTGACTATGTTTTGAACCATACCTGTGACACTAGTTATAGATTCCGATGCTTCACTTCAGGTTTGCTGTATACCTTGGACCTTCTTATTGACGATGAAACACAGAAATTGCATCGGAATGAAATACAAAAGGCACAATGCCGACTCACGTACAAGAAGACTGACACTTCCTACTGTCTATGTTTTGAACCATTCCTGTGACGCTAGTTTTGGATTCCGATGCTTCACTTCAGGTTTACTGTATCCCACTGACCATCTTATTGACGATGAAACATAGAATTAGATACAAAAGCCACAATGCCGACTTAAGTGCAAGAAGACTGACTCTTCGTACTGTCTATGTGTGGAACGATTCCTGTGACACTAGTTATAGATTCCGATGCTTCACTTCAGGTTTACTGTATCCCTTGGACCTTCTTATTGACGATGAAACACGGAAATTGCATCGGAATTAAATACAAAAGGCACAATGCCAACTTAAGTACAAGAAGACTGACTCTTCCTAGTGTCTATGTTTTGAACCATTCCATTGACACTAGTTATAGATTCCGATGCTTCACTCCAGGTTTACTGTATCCCTTGGACCTTGTTATTGACGATGGAACACATAAATTGCATCGGAAACAAATGGAAAAGTCACAATGCCATCTTAAGTACTAGAAGACTGACTCTTCTTAATGACTATGTTTTGAACCATTCCTGTGACACTAGTTATAGATTCCCATTCTTCACTTCAGGTTTACTGTATCCCTTGGACCTTCTTATTGACGGTGAAACACGGAAATTGCATCGGAATTAAATACAAAAGGCACAAAGCCGACTTAAGTACAAGAAGACTGACTCTTCCTACTGTCTATGTTTTGAACCATTCCATTGACACTAGTTATAGATTACGATGCTTCACTCCAGGTTTACTGTATTGCTTGGACCTTCTTATTGACGATGAAACACAGATATTAATTCGGAATTAAATACATAAGGCACAATGCCGACTTAAGTACAAGAAGACCGACTCTTCTTACTGTCTATGTTTTGAACCATTATTGTGACTCTAGTTATAGATTCCGATGCTTCACTCCAGGTTTACTGTATCCCTTGGACCTACTTATTGACGATGAAACACAGAAATTGTATCGGAAATAAATACAAAACGCACAATGCCGACTTAAGGACAAGAAGACTGACTCTTCTTACTGACTATGTTTTGAACCATTCCTGTGACACTAATTATAGAACTCCGATGCTTGACTTCATGTTTTCAGTATCCCTCTGACCCTCTTATTGACGATGAAACACAGAAATTGCATCGGAATTAAATACAAGAGGCAGAATGCCGACTTAAGTAGAATAAGACTGACTCTTCTTACTGTCTATGTTTTGAACCAATCCTGTGACACTAGTTGTAGATTCCGATGCTTCACTTCAGGTTCACTGTATCCCTTGGACCTTCTTATTGACGATGAAACACAGAAATTGCATCGCAATTAAATACAATAGCCACAATGCCGACTTAAATACAAGAAGACTGACTCTTCGTACTGTCTATGTGGGAACCATTCCTGTGACACTAGTTATAGATTCCGATGCTTCACTTCAGGTTTACTGTTTCCCTTGGACCTTCTTATTGACGATGAAACACAGAAATTGCATCGGAATTAAATACAAAAGGCACAATGTCGACTTAAGGACAAGAAGACTGACTCTTCTTACTGACTATGTTTTGAACCATTCCTGTGACACTAGTTATAGATTCCGATGCTTCACTTCAGGTTAACTGTTTCCCTTGGACCTTCTTATTGACGATGAAACACAGAAATTGCATCGGAATTAAATACAAATGGCACAATGCCGACTTAAGTACAAGAAGACTGACTCTTCCTACTGCATATGTTTTGAGCCATTACTGTGACACTAGTTGTGGATTCCGATGCTTCACTTCCGGTATACTGTATCCCTCTGACCTTCTTACTGACGATGAAACACAGAAATTGCATCGGAATTAAATACAAAAGTCACAATCTCGACTTAAGTACAAGAGGACTGACTCTTCTTACTGTCTATGTTTTGAACCATTCCTGTGACTCTAGTGATAGATTCCGATGCTTCACTCCAGGTTTACTGTATCCCTTGGACCGTCTTATTGACGATGAAACACAGAAATTGCATCGGAATTAAATAGAAAAGGCACAATGCCGACTTAAGTACAAGACGACTGACTCTTCTTACTGACTATGTTTTGAACCATTCCTGTGACACTAGTTACAGATTCCGATGCTTCACTTCAGGTTTGCTGTATACGTTGGACCTTCTTATTGACGATGAAACAGAGAAATTGCATCGGAATTAATTACAAAAGGCACAATGCCGACTTACGTACAAGAAGACTGACACTTCCTACTGTCTATGTATTGAACCATTCCTGTGACACTAGTTTTGGATTCCGATGCTTCACTTGAGGTTTACTGTATCCCACTTACCTTCTTACTGTCGATGAAACATAGAATTAAATACAAAAGCCACAATGCCGACTTAAGTACAAGAAGACTGACTCTTCGTACTGTCTATGTGTGGAACCATTCCTGTGACACTAGTTATAGATTCCGATGCTTCACTTCAGGTTTACTGTATACGTTGGACCTTCTTATTGACGATGAAACAGAGAAATTGCATCGGAAATAATTACAAAAGGCACAATGCCGACTTACGTACAAAAAGACTGACACTTCCTACTGCATATGTTTTGGACCATTCCTGGGACACTAGTTGTGGATTCCGATGCTTCACTTCCGGTTTACTGTATCCCTCTGACCATCTTATTGACGATGAAACACAGAAATTGCATCGGAATTAAATACAAAAGGCACAATGCCAATTTAAGGACAAGAAGACTGACTCTTCTTACTGACTATGTTTTGAACCATTCCTGTGACACTAGTTATAGATTCCGATGCTTCACTTCAGGTTTACTGTATCCCTTGGACCTTCGTATTGACGATGAAACAGAAATTGCATCGGATTTAAATACAAAAGGCAAAATGCCCACTTAAGTACACGAAGACTGACTCTTCTTACTGTCTATGTTTTGAACCATTCCTGTGACACTAGTTATAGATTCCGATGCTCCACTTCAAGTTTATTGTATCCCTCTGACCTTCTTATTGACGATGAAACACAGAGATTGCATCGGAATTAAATAGAAAAGGCACAATGCCGACTAAAGTACAAGAAGACTGACTCTTCGTACTGTCTATGTGTGGAACCATTCCTGTGACACTAGTTATAGATTCCGATGCTTCACTTCAGGTTTACTGATTCCCTTGGACCTTCTTATTGACGATGAAACACAGAAATTGCATTGGAATTAAATACAAAAGCCACAATGCTGACTTAAGTACAAGAAGACTGACTCTTCGTACTGTCTATGTTTGGAACCATTCCTGTGACACTAGTTATAGATTCCGATGCTTCACTTCAGGTTTACTGTTTCCCTTGGACCTTCTTATTGACGATGAAACACAGAAATAGCATCGGAATTCAATACAACAGGCACAATGCCGACTTAAGTACAAGAAGACTGACTCTTCGTACTGTCTATGTGTGGAACGATTCCTGTGACACTAGTTATAGATTCCGATGCTTCACTTCAGGTTTACTGTTTCCCTTGGACCTTCGTACTGACGATGAAACACAGAAATTGCATCGGAATAAATACAACAGGCACAATGCCGACTTAAGTAAGAGATGACTGACTCTTCCTACTGTCTATGTTTTGAACCATTTCTGTGACACTAGTTATAGAGTCAGATGCTTCACTTCAGGTTTACTGTATCCCTTGGACCTTCTTATTGACGATGAATCACAGAAATTGCATCGGAATTAAAAACAAAAGGCACAATGTCGACTTAAGGACAAGAAGACTGACTCTTCTTACTGACTATGTTTTGAACCATTCCTGTGACACTAGTTATAGATTCCGATGCTTGACTTCAGGTTTGCTGTATACCTCTGACGTTCTTATTGACTATGAAACACAGAAATTGCATCGGAATTAAATACAAAAGCCACAATGCCGACTTAAGTACAAGAAGACTGACTCTTTGTACTGTTAATGTGTGGAACCATTCCTGTGACACTAGTTATAGATTCCGATGCTTCACTTCAGGTTTACTGTTTCCCTTGGACCTTCTTATTGACGATGAAACACAGAAATTCCATCGGAATTAAATACAAAAGGCACAATGCCGACTTAAGTATGAGATGACTGACTCTTCGTACTGTCAATGTGTGGAACCATTCCTGTGACACTAGTTATAGATTCCGATGCTTCACTTCAGGTTTACTGTATCCCTTGGACCTTCTTATTGACGATGTATCACAGAAATTGCACCGGAATTAAATACAAAAGGCACAATGCCGACTTAAGTAGAAGGACACTGACTCTTCTTACTGTCTATATTTTGAACCATTCAAGTGACACTAGTTATAGATTCCGATGCTTCACTTCAGGTTTACTGTATACTTTGGACCTTCTTATTGACGATGAAACACAGAAAATGCATCGGAATTAAATACAAAGGGCACAATGCCGACTTAAGTATACGAAGACTGACTCTTCTTTATGTCTATGTTTTGAACCATTATTGTGACTCTCGTTATAGATTCCGATGCTTCACTCCAGGTTTACTGTATCTCTTGGACCTACTTATTGACGATGAAACACAGAAATTGTATCGGGAATAAATACAAAAGGCACAATGCCGACTTAAGGACAAGAAGACTGACTCTTCTTACTGACTATGTTTTGAACCATTCCTGTGACACTAATTATAGACTCCGATGCTTCACTTCATGTTTTCTGTATCCCCCTTACCCTCTTATTGACGACGAAACACAGAAATTGCATCGGAATTAAATACAAGAGGCACAATGCCGACTTAAGTACAAGAAAACTGACTCTTCTTACTGTCTATGCTTTGAACCAATCCTGTGACACTAGTTGTAGATTCCGATGCTTCACTTCAGGTTCACTGTATCCCTTGGACCTTCTTATTGACGATGAAACACAGAAATTGCATCGCAATTAAATACAATAGCCACAATGCCGACTTAAGTACAAGAAGACAGACTCTTCGTACTGTCTATGTGTGGAACCGTTCCTGTGACACTAGTTATAGATTCCGATGCTTCACTTCAGGTTTACTGTTTCCCTTGGACCTTCTTATTGACGATGAAACACAGAAATTGCATCGGAATTAAATACAAAAGGCACAATGTCGACTTAAGGACAAGAAGACTGACTCTTCTTACTGACTATGTTTTGAACCATTCCTGTGACACTAGTTATAGATTCCGATGCTTCACTTCAGGTTTACTGTATAACTCTGACGTTCTTATTGACGATGAAACACAGAAATTGCATCAGAATTAAATACAAAAGCCACAATGCTGACTTAAGTACAGGAAGACTGACTCTTCGTACTGTCAATGTGTGGAACCATTCCTGTGACACTAGTTATAGATTCCGATGCATCACTTCAGGTTTACTGTTTCCCTTGGACCTTCTTATTGACGATGAAACTCAGAAATTGCATCGGAGTTAAATACAAAAGGCACAATGCCGACTTAAGTATGAGATGACTGACTCTTCCTACTGTCTATGTTTTGAACCATTTCTGTGACACTAGTTATAAAGTCCGATGCTTCACTTCAGGTTTACTGTATCCCTTGGACCTTCTTATTGACGATGAATCATAGAAATTGCACCGGAATTAGATACAAAAGGCACAATGCCGACTTAAGTACAAGAAGGCTGACTCTTCTTACTGTCTATATTTTGAACCATTCCAGTGACACTAGTTATAGATTCCGATGCTTCACTTCCGGTTTACTGTATCCATTGGACCTTCTTATTGACGATGAAACACAGAAATTGCATCGGAATTAAATACAAAAGGCACAATGCCGACTTAAGTATACGAAGACTGACTCTTCTTACTGTCTATGTTTTGAACCATTCCTGTGACACTAGTTACAGATTCCGATGCTTCACTTCAGGTTTGCTGTATACGTTGGACCTTCTTATTGACGATGAAACAGAGAAATTGCATCGGAATTAATTACAAAAGGCACAATGCCGACTTACGTACAAGAAGACTGACACTTCCTACTGTCTATGTATTGAACCATTCCTGTGACACTAGTTTTGGATTCCGATGCTTCACTTCAGGTTTACTGTATCCCACTTACCTTCTTACTGTCGATGAAACATAGAATTAAATACAAAAGCCACAATGCCGACTTAAGTACAAGAAGACTGACTCTTCGTACTGTCTATGTGTGGAACCATTCCTGTGAGACTAGTTATAGATTCCGATGCTTCACTTCAGGTTTACTGTATACGTTGGACCTTCTTATTGACGATGAAACAGAGAAATTGCATCGGAATTAATTACAAGAGGCACAATGCCGACTTACGTACAAAAAGACTGACACTTCCTACTGCATATGTTTTGAACCATTCCTGGGACACTAGTTGTGGATTCCGATGCTTCACTTCCGGTTTACTGTATCCCTCTGACCATCTTATTGACGATGAAACACAGAAATTGCATCGGAATTAAATACAAAAGGCACAATGCCAAGTTAAGGACAAGAAGACTGACTCTTCTTACTGACTATGTTTTGAACCATTCCTGTGACACTAGTTATAGATTCCGATGCTTCACTTCAGGTTTACTGTATCCCTTGAACCTTCGTATTGACGATGAAACACAGAAATTGCATCGGATTTAAATACAAAAGGCAAAATGCCTACTTAAGTACACGAAGACTGACTCTTCTTACTGTCTATGTTTTGAACCATTCCTGTGACACTAGTTATAGATTCCGATGCTCCACTTCAAGTTAATTGTATCCCTCTGACCTTCTTATTGACGATGAAACACAGAGATTGCATCGGAATTAAATAGAAAAGGCACAATGCCGACTAAAGTACAAGAAGACTGACTCTTCGTACTGTCTATGTGTGGAACCATTCCTGTGACACTAGTTATAGATTCCGATGCTTCACTTCAGGTTTACTGTTTCCCTTGGACCTTCTTATTGACGATGAAACACAGAAATAGCATCGGAATTCAATACAACAGGCACAATGCCGACTTAAGTACAAGAAGACTGACTCTTCGTACTGTCTATGTGTGGAACGATTCCTGTGACACTAGTTATAGATTCCGATGCTTCACTTCAGGTTTACTGTTTCCCTTGGACCTTCTTACTGACGATGAAACACAGAAATTGCATCGGAATAAATACAACAGGCACAATGCCGACTTAAGTAAGAGATGACTGACTCTTCCTACTGTCTATGTTTTGAACCATTTCTGTGACACTAGTTATAGAGTCAGATGCTTCACTTCAGGTTTACTGTATCCCTTGGACCTTCTTATTGACGATGAATCACAGAAATTGCATCGGAATTAAATACAAAAGGCACAATGTCGACTTAAGGACAAGAAGACTGACTCTTCTTACTGACTATGTTTTGAACCATTCCTGTGACACTAGTTATAGATTCCGATGCTTGACTTCAGGTTTGCTGTATACCTCTGACATTCTTATTGACGATGAAACACAGAAATTGCATCGCAATTAAATACAATAGCCACAATGCCGACTTAAGTACAAGAAGACTGACTCTTCGTACTGTCTATGTGTGGAACCATTCCTGTGACACTAGTTATAGATTCCGATGCTTCACTTCAGGTTTACTGTTTCCCTTGGACCTTCTTATTGACGATGAAACACAGAAATTGCATCGGAATTAAATACAAAAAGCACAATGCCGACTTAAGTATGAGATGACTGACTCTTCGTACTGTCAATGTGTGGAACCATTCCTGTGACACTAGTTATAGATTCCGATGCTTCACTTCAGGTTTACTGTATCCCTTGGACCTTCTTATTGACGATGAATCACAGAAATTGCACCGGAATTAAATACAAAAGGCACAATGCCGACTTAAGTACAAGAACACTGACTCTTCTTACTGTCTATATTTTGAACCATTCAAGTGACACTAGTTATAGATTCCGATGCTTCACTTCAGGTTTACTGTATACTTTGGACCTTCTTATTGACGATGAAACACAGAAAATGCATCGGAATTAAATACAAAGGGCACAATGCCGACTTAAGTATACGAAGACTGACTCTTCTTTATGTCTATGTTTTGAACCATTATTGTGACTCTAGTTATAGATTCCGATGCTTCACTCCAGGTTTACTGTATCTCTTGGACCTACTTATTGACGATGAAACACAGAAATTGTATCGGAAATAAATACAAAAGGCACAATGCCGACTTAAGGACAAGAAGACTGACTCTTCTTACTGACTATGTTTTGAACCATTCCTGTGACACTAATTATAGACTCCGATGCTTCACTTCATGTTTTCTGTATCCCCTTGACCCTCTTATTGACGACGAAACACAGAAATTGCATCGGAATTAAATACAAGAAGCACAATGCCGACTTAAGTACAAGAAAACTGACTCTTCATACTGTCTATGTTTTGAACCAATCCTGTGACACTAGTTGTAGATTCCGATGCTTCACTTCAGGTTCACTGTATCCCTTGGACCTTCTTATTGACGATGAAACACAGAAATTGCATCGCAATTAAATACAATAGCCACAATGCCGACTTAAGTACAAGAAGACTGACTCTTCGTACTGTCTACGTGTGGAACCATTCCTGTGACACTAGTTATAGATTCCGATGCTTCACTTCAGGTTTACTGTTTCCCTTGGACCTTCTTATTGACGATGAAACACAGAAATTGCATCGGAATTAAATACAAAAGGCACTATGTCGACTTAAGGACAAAAAGACTGACTCTTCTTACTGACTATGTTTTGAACCATTCCTGTGACACTAGTTATAGATTCCGATGCTTCACTTCAGGTTTACTGTATACCTCTGACGTTCTTAGTGACGATGAAACACAGAAATTGCATCAGAATTAAATACAAAAGCCACAATGCTGACTTAAGTACAGGAAGACTGACTCTTCGTACTGTCAATGTGTGGAACCATTCCTGTGACACTAGTTATAGATTCCGATGCGTCACTTCAGGTTTACTGTTTCCCTTGGACCTTCTTATAGACGATGAAACACAGAAATTGCATCGGAGTTAAATACAAAAGGCACAATGCCGACTTAAGTATGAGATGACTGACTCTTCCTACTGTCTATGTTTTGAACCATTTCTGTGACACTAGTTATAAAGTCCGATGCTTCACTTCAGGTTTACTGTATCCCTTGGACCTTCTAATTGACGATGAATCATAGAAATTGCACCGGAATTAGATACAAAAGGCACAATGCCGACTTAAGTACAAGAAGGCTGACTCTTCTTACTGTCTATATTTTGAACCATTCCAGTGACACTAGTTATAGATTCCGATGCTTCACTTCAGGTTTACTGTATCCATTGGACCTTCTTATTGACGATGAAACACAGAAATTGCATCGGAATTAAATACAAAAGGCACAATGCCGACTTAAGTATACGAAGACTGACTCTTCTTACTGTCTATGTTTTGAACCATTCCTGTGACACTAGTTATAGATTCCTATGCTACACTCCAGGTTTACTGTATCCCTTGGACCTTCTTATTGACGATGAAACACAGAAATTGCATCGGAATTAAACACAAAGGGCACAATGCCGACTTAAGTACAAGAAGACTGACTCTTCTTCCTGACTGTGTTTTGAACCATTCCTGTGACACTAGTTATAGATTCCGATGCTTCACTTCAATTTTGCTGTATACCTTGGACCTTCTTATTGACGATGAAACACAGAAATTGCATCGGAATTAAATACAAAAGGCACAATGCCGACTTACGTACAAGAAGACTGACACATCCTACTGTCTATGTTTTGAACCATTCCTGTGACACTAGTTTTGGATTCCGATGCTTCACTTCAGGTTTACTGTATCCCACTGACCTTCTTATTGACGATGAAACATAGAATTAAATACAAAAGCCACAATGCCGACTTAAGGGCAAGAAGACTGACTCTTCGTACTGTCTATGTGTGGAACGATTCCTGTGACACTAGTTATAGATTCCGATGCTTCACTTCAGGTTTACTGTATCCCTTGGACCTTCATATTGACGATGAAACACGGAAATTGCATCGGAATTAAATACAAAAGGCACAATGCCGACTTAAGTACAAGAAGACTGACTCTTCCTAGTGTCTATGTTTTGAACCATTCCATTGACACTAGTTATAGATTCCGATGCTTCACTCCAGGTTTACTGTATCCCTTGGACCTTGTTATTGACGATGGAACACATAAATTGCATCGGAAACAAATGGAAAAGTCACAATGCCATCTTAAGTACTAGAAGACTGACTCTTCTTAATGACTATGTTTTGAACCATTCCTGTGACACTAGTTATAGATTCCCATTCTTCACTTCAGGTTTACTGTATCCCTTGGACCTTCTTATTGACGGTGAAACACGGAAATTGCATCGGAATTAAATACAAAAGGCACAAAGCCGACTTAAGTACAAGAAGACTGACTCTTCCTACTGTCTATGTTTTGAACCATTCCATTGACACTAGTTATAGATTACGATGCTTCAATCCAGGTTTACTGTATTCCTTGGACCTTCTTATTGACGATGAATCACAGATATTAAATCGGAATTAAATACATAAGGCACAATGCCGACTTACGTACAAGAAGACCGACTCTTCTTACTGTCTATGTTTTGAACCATTATTGTGACTCTAGTTATAGATTCCGATGCTTCACTCCAGGTTTACTCTATCCCTTGGACGTACTTATTGACGATGAAACACAGAAATTGTATCGGAAATAAATACAAAACGTACAATGCCGACTTAAGGACAAGAAGACTGACTCTTCTTACTGACTATGTTTTGAACCATTCCTGTGACACTAATTATAGAACTCCGATGCTTGACTTCATGTTTTCAGTATCCCTCTGACCCTCTTATTGACGATGAAACACAGAAATTTCATCGGAATTAAATACAAGAGGCAGAATGCCGACTTAAGTAGAATAAGACTGACTCTTCTAACTGTCTATGTTTTGAACCAATCCTGTGACACTAGTTGTAGATTCCGATGCTTCACTTCAGGTTCACTGTATCCCTTGGACGTTCTTATTGACGATGAAACACAGAAATTGCATCGCAATTAAATACAATAGCCACAATGCCGACTTAAGTACAAGAAGACTGACTCTTCGTACTGTCTATGTGTGGAACCATTCCTGTGACACTAGTTATAGATTCCGATGCTTCACTTCAGGTTTACTGTTTCCCTTGGACCTTCTTATTGACGATGAAACACAGAAATTGCATCGGAATTAAATACAAAAGGCACAATGTCGACTTAAGGACAAGAAGACTGACTCTTCTTACTGACTATGTTTTGAACCATTCCTGAGACACTAGTTATAGATTCCGATGCTTCACTTCAGGTTAACTGTTTTCCTTGGACCTTCTTATTGACGATGAAACACAAAAATTGCATCGGAATTAAATACAAATGGCACAATGCCGACTTAAGTACAAGAAGACTGACTCTTCCTACTGCATATGTTTTGAGCCATTACTGTGACACTAGTTGTGGATTCCGATGCTTCACTTCCGGTATACTGTATCCCTCTGACCTTCTTACTGACGATGAAACACAGAAATTGCATCGGAAGTAAATACAAAAGTCACAATCTCGACTTAAGTACAAGAGGACTGACTCTTCCTACTGTCTATGTTTTGAACCATTCCTGTGACTCTAGTGATAGATTCCGATGCCTCACTCCAGGTTTACTGTATCCCTTGGACCTTCTTATTGACGATGAAACACAGACATTGCATCGGAATTAAATAGAGAAGGCACAATGCCGACTTAAGTACAAGACGACTGACTCTTCTTACTGACTATGTTTTGAACCATTCCTGTGACACTAGTTACAGATTCCGATGCTTCACTTCAGGTTTGCTGTATACGTTGGACCTTCTTATTGAGATGAAACAGAGAAATTGCATCGGAATTAATTACAAAAGGCACAATGCCGACTTACGTACAAGATGACTGACACTTCCTACTGTCTATGTTTTGAACCATTCCTGTGACACTAGTTTTGGATTCACTTCAGGTCTACTGTATCCCACTTACCTTCTTACTGTCGATGAAACATAGAATTAAATACAAAAGCCGCAATGCCGACTTAAGTACAAGAAGACTGACTCTTCGTACTGTCTATGTGTGGAACCATTCCTGTGACACTAGTTATAGATTCCGATGCTTCACTTAAGGTTTACTGTATCCCTTGGACCTTCTTATTGACGATGAAACACGGATATTGCATCTGAATTAAATACAAAAGGCACAATGCCGACTTAAGTACAAGAAGACTGACTCTTCCTAGTGTCTTTGTTTTGAACCATTCCATTGACACTAGTTATAGATTCCGATGCTTCACTACAGGTTTACTGTATCACTTGGACCTTGTTATTGACGATGGAACACATAAATTGCATCGGAATTAATTGGAAAAGTCACAATGCCATCTTAAGTACTAGAAGACTGACTCTTCTTAATGACTATGTTTTGAACCATTCCTGTGACACTAGTTATAGATTCCCATACTTCACTTCAGGTTTACTGTATCCCTCGGACCTTCTTATTGACGGTGAAACACGGAAATTGCATCGGAATTAAATACAAAATGCACAATGCCGACTTAAGTACAAGAAGACTGACTCTTCCTACTGTCTATGTTTCGAACCATTCCATTGACACTAGTTATAGATTACGATGCTTCACACCAGGTTTACTGTATACCTTGGACCTACTTATTGACGATGAAACACTGATATTGCATCGGAATTAAATACATAAGGCACAATGCCGACTTAAGTACAAGAAGACCGACTCTTCTTACTGTCTATGTTTTGAACCATTATTTTGAATCTAGTTATAGAGTCCGATGCTTCACTCCAGGTTTACTGTATCCCTTGGACCTACTTATTGACGATGAAACTCAGAAATTGTATCGGAAATAAATACAAAAGGCACAATGCCTACTTAAGGACAAGAAGACTGACTCTTCTTAGTGACTATGTTTTGAACCATTCCTGTGACGCTAGTTATAGACTCCGATGCTTGACTTAATGTTTTCTGTATCCCTCTGACCCTCTTATTGACGATGAAACACAGAAATTGTATCGGAATTAAATACAAGAGGCACAATGCCGACTTAAGTACAAGAAGACTGACTCTTCTTACTGTCTATGTTTTGCACCAATCCTGTGACACTAGTTGTAGATTCCGATGCTTCACTTCAGGTTCTCTGTATCCCTTGGACCTTGTTGTTGACGATGAAACACAGAAATTGCATCGGAATTAAATACAAATGGCACAATGCCGACTTAAGTACAAGAAGACTGACTCTTCATACTGTCTATGTTTGGAACCATTCCTGAGACACTAGTTATAGATTCGGATGCATCACTTCAGGTTTACTGTTTCCCTTGGACCTACTTATTGACGATGAATCACAGAAATTGCATCGGAATTAAATAGAAAAGGCACAATGCCGACTTAAGTACAAGCAGTCTGACCCTTCTTACTGTCTATATTTTGACCCATTCCAGTGACACTAGTTATAGATTCCGATGCTTCACCTCAGGTTTACTTTATCCCTCTGACGTTCTTATTGACGATGAAACACAGAATTAAATACAAAAGCCACAATGCCGACTTAGGTACAAGAAGACTGACTCTTCGTACTGTCTATGTGTGGATCCATTCCTGTGACACTAGTTATAGATTCCGATGCTTCACTTCAGGTTTACTGTATCGCTTGGACCTTCTTATTGACGATGAAACACGGAAAATGCATCGGAATTAAATACAAAAGGCACAATGCCGACTTAAGTACAAGAAGACTGACTCTTCGTACTGTCTATGTTTGGAACCATTCCTGTGACACTAGTTATAGATTCCGATGCGTCACTTCAGGTTTACTGTTTCCCTTGGACCTTCTTATTGACGATGAATCAGAGAAATTGCATCGGAATTAAATAGAAAAGGCACAATGCCGACTTAAGTACAAGCAGACTGACTCTTCTTACTGTCTATATTTTGAACCATTCCAGTGACACTAGTTATAGATTCCGATGCTTCACTTAAGGTTTACTGTATCCCTTGGACCTTCTTATTGACGATGAAACACAGAAATTGCATCGGAAATAAATAGAAAAGGCACAATGTCGACTTAAGTACAAGAGGACTGACTGTTCTTACTGTCTATGTTTTGAACCATTCCTGTGACTCTAGTGATAGATTCCGATGCTTCACTCCAGGTTTACTGTATCCCTTGGACCTTCTTGATGACGATGAAACACAGAAATTGCATCAGAATTAAATAGAAAAGGCACAATGCCGACTTAAGTACAAGAAGACTGACTCTTCTTAATGACTATGATTTGAACCATTCCTGTGACACAAGTTATATATTCCCAAGCTTCACATCAGGTTTACTGTATCCCTTGGACCTTCTTATTGACGATGAAACACGGAAATTGCATCGGAATTAAATACAAAAGGCACAATGCCGACTTAAGTACAAGAAGACTGACTCTTCCTACTGTCTATGTTTGGAACCATTCCTGTGACACTAGTTATAGATTCCGATGCGTCACTTCATGTTTACTGTTTCCCTTGGACCTTCTTATTGACGATGAATCACAGAAATTGCATCGGTATTAAGAACAAAAGGCAAAATGCCGACTTAAGTATAGGAAGACTGACTCTTCTTACTGTCTATGTTTTGAACCATTCCTGTGAAACTAGTTATAGATTCCTATGCTACACTCCAGGTTTACTGTATCCCTTGGACCTTCTTATTGACGATGAAACACAGAAATTGCATCGGAATTAAATACAAATGGCACAATGCCGACTTAAGTACAAGAAGACTGACTCTTCGTACTGTCTATGTTTGGAACCATTCCTGTGACACTAGTTATAGATTCCGATGCGTCACTTCATGTTTACTGTTTCCCTTGGACCTTCTTATTGACGATGAATCACAGAAATTGCATCGGTATTAAGAACAAAAGGCAAAATGCCGACTTAAGTATAGGAAGACTGACTCTTCTTACTGTCTATGTTTTGAACCATTCCTGTGACACTAGTTATAGATTCCTATGCTACACTCCAGGTTTACTGTATCCCTTGGACCTTCTTATTGACGATGAAACACAGAAATTGCATCGGAATTAAATACAAAAGGCACAATGCCGACTTAAGTACAAGAAGACGGACTCTTCATACTGTCTATGTTTTGAACCGTTACTGTGACTCTAGTTATACATTCCGGAGGTTCACTGCAGGTTTACTGTATCCCTTGGACCTACTTATTGACGATGAAACACAGAAATTGCAACGGAATTAAATACAAAAGGCACAATGCCGACATAAGGACAAGAAGACTGACTCTTCTTACTGACTATGCTTTGAACCATTCCTGTGACACTAGTTATAGATTCCGATGCTTCACTTCAGGTTTACTGTATCCCTTGGACCTTCTTATTGACGATGAAACACTGATATTGCATCGGAATTAAATAAAAAAGGCACAATGCCGACTTAAGTACAAGAAGACCGACTCTTCTTACTGTCTATGTTTTGAACCATTACTGTGACTCTAGTTATAGATTCCGGTGCTTCACTCCAGGTTTACTGTATCCCTTGGACCTACTTATTGACGATGAAACACAGAAATTGCATCGGAATTAAGTACAAAAGGCACAATGCTGACTTAAGGACAAGAAGACTGACTCTTCTTACTGACTATGTTTTGAACCATTCCTGTGACACTAGTTATATACTCCGATGCTTGACTTCATGTTTACTGTATCCCTCTGACCCTCTTATTGACGATGAAACACAGAAATTGCATCGGAATTAAATACAAAAGGCACAATGCCGACTTAAGTACAAGAAGACAGACTCTTCTTACTGTCTATGTTTTGAACCAATCCTGTGGCACTAGTTGTAGATTCCGATGCTTCACTTCAGGTTCACTGTATCCCTTGGACCTTCTTATTGACGATGAAACACAGAAATTGTATCGGAATTAAATACAAAAGCCACAATGCCGACTTAAGTATAAGATGACTGACTCTTCGTACTGTCTATGTTTGGAACCTTTCCAGTGACACTAGTTATAGATTCCGATGCGTCACTTCAGGTTTACTGTATCCCTCTGACCTTCTTAGTGACGATGAAACACAGAAATTGCATCGGAATTAAATACAAAAGGCACAATGCCGACTTAAGTACAAGAAGACTGACTCTTCGTACTGTCTATGTTTGGAACCATTCCTGTGACACTAGTTATAGATTCCGATGCGTCACTTCAGGTTTACTGTTTCCCTTGGACCTTCTTATTGACGATGAATCACAGAAATTGCATCGGAATTAAATAGAAAAGGCACAATGCCGACTTAAGTACAAGCAGACTGAATCTTCTTACTGTCTATATTTTGAACCATTCCAGTGACACTAGTTATAGATTCCGATGCTTCACTTAAGGTTTACTGTATCCCTTGGACCTTCTTATTGACGATGAAACACAGAAATTGCATCGGAAATAAATAGAAAAGGCACAATGTCGACTTAAGTACAAGAGGACTGACTCTTCTTACTGTCTATGTTTTGAACCATTCCTGTGACTCTAGTGATAGATTCCGATGCTTCACTCCAGGTTTATTGTATCCCTTGGACCTTCTTGTTGACGATGAAACACAGAAATTGCATCGGAATTAAATAGAAAAGGCACAATGCCGACTTAAGTACAAGAAGACTGACTCTTCTTAATGACTATGATTTGAACCATTCCTGTGACACAAGTTATAGATTCCCAAGCTTCACATCAGGTTTACTGTATCCCTTGGACCTTCTTATTGACGATGAAACACGGAAATTGCATCGGAATTAAATACAAAAGGCACAATGCCGACTTAAGTACAAGAAGACTGACTCTTCCTACTGTCTATGATTTGAACCATTCCATTGACACTAGTTATAGATTCCGATGCTTCACTCCAGGTTTACTGTAACCCTCTGACCCTCTTATTGACGATGAAACACAGAAATTGCATCGGAATAAAATACAAGAGGCACAATGTCGACTTAAGTACAAGAAGACTGACTCTTCTTACTGTCTATGTTTTGAACCAATCCTGTGACACTAGTTGTAGATTCCGATGCTTCTATTCAGGTTCACTGTATCCCTTGGACCTTCTTATTGACGATGAAACACAGAAATTGCATCGGAATTAAATACAAATGGCACAATGCCGACTTAAGTACAAGAAGACTGACTCTTCGTACTGTCTATGTTTGGAACCATTCCTGTGACACTAGTTATAGATTCCGATGCGTCACTTCATGTTTACTATTTCCCTTGGACCTTCTTATTGACGATGAATCACAGAAATTGCATCGGTATTAAGAACAAAAGGCAAAATGCCGACTTAAGTATAGGAAGACTGACTCTTCTTACTGTCTATGTTTTGAACCATTCCTGTGACACTAGTTATAGATTCCTATGCTACACTCCAGGTTTACTGTATCCCTTGGACCTTCTTATTGACGATGAAACACAGAAATTGCATCGGAATTAAATACAAAAGGCACAATGCCGACTTAAGTACAAGAAGACGGACTCTTCATACTGTCTATGTTTTGAACCGTTACTGTGACTCTAGTTATACATTCCGGAGGTTCACTGCAGGTTTACTGTATCCCTTGGACCTACTTATTGACGATGAAATACAGAAATTGCAACGGAATTAAATACAAAAGGCACAATGCCGACTTAAGGACAAGAAGACTGACTCTTCTTACTGACTATGCTTTGAACCATTCCTGTGACACTAGTTATAGATTCCGATGCTTCACTTCAGGTTTACTGTATCCCTTGGACCTTCTTATTGACGATGAAACACTGATATTGCATCGGAATTAAATAAAGAAGGCACAATGCCGACTTAAGTACAAGAAGACCGACTCTTCTTACTGTCTATGTTTTGAACCATTACTGTGACTCTAGTTATAGATTCCGGTGCTTCACTCCAGGTTTACTGTATCCCTTGGACCTACTTATTGACGATGAAACACAGAAATTGCATCGGAATTAAGTACAAAAGGCACAATGCTGACTTAAGGACAAGAAGACTGACTCTTCTTACTGACTATGTTTTGAACCATTCCTGTGACACTAGTTATATACTCCGATGCTTGACTTCATGTTTACTGTATCCCTCAGACCCTCTTATTGACGATGAAACACAGAAATTGCATCGGAATTAAATACAAAAGGCACAATGCCGACTTAAGTACAAGAAGACAGACTCTTCTTACTGTCTATGTTTTGAACCAATCCTGTGGCACTAGTTGTAGATTCCGATGCTTCACTTCAGGTTCACTGTATCCCTTGGACCTTCTTATTGACGATGAAACACAGAAATTGTATCGGAATTAATTACAAAAGCCACAATGCCGACTTAAGTATAAGATGACTTACTCTTCGTACTGTCTATGTTTGGAACCTTTCCAGTGACACTAGTTATAGATTCCGATGCGTCACTTCAGGTTTACTGTATCCCTCTGACCTTCTTAGTGACGATGAAACACAGAAATTGCATCGGAATTAAATACAAAAGGCACAATGCCGACTTAAGGACAAGAAGACTGACTCTTCTTACTGACTATGCTTTGAACCATTCCTGTGACACTAGTTATAGACTCCGATGCTTGACTTCATGTTTACTGTATCCCTATCACCCTCTTATTGACGATGAAACACAGAAATTGCATCGGAATTAAATACAAAAGGCAAAATGCCGACTTAAGTACATGAAGACTGACTCTTCTTACTGACTATGTTTTGAACCATTCCTGTGACACTAGTTATAGATTCCGATGCTTCACTTCTGGTTTACTGTATCCCTCTGACCTTCTTAGTACGATGAAACACAGAAATTGCATCGGAATTAAACAGAAAACGCACAATGTCGACTTAAGTTCAAGAGGACTGACTCTTCTTGCTGTCTATGTTTTGAACCATTCCTGTGACACGAGTTGTAGATTCCGATGCTTCACTTCAGGTTTACTGTATCCCTTGGACCTTCTTATTGACGATGAAACACAGAAATTGCATCGGAATTAAATACAAAAGGCACAATGATGACTTTACAAGAACACTGACTCTTCCTACTGGCTATGTTTTGAACCATTCCTGTGACACTAGTTATACATTCCGAAGCTTCACTTCCCGTTTACTGTATCCCTTGTACCTTCTTATTGACGATGAAACACTGAAATTGCATCGGAATTAAGAACAAAAGGCAAAATGCCGACTTAAGTATAGGAAGACTGACTCTTCTTACTGTCTATGTTTTGAACCATTCCTGTGACACTAGTTATAGATTCCTATGCTACACTCCAGGTTTACTGTATCCCTTGGACCTTCTTATTGACGATGAAACACAGAAATTGCATCGGAATTAAATAGAAAAGGCACAATGCCGACTTAAGTACAAGAAGACTGACTCTTCTTACTATCTATGTTTTGAACCTTTCCTGTGACACCTGTTATAGATTCCGATGCTTGTCTCCAGGTTTACTGTATCCCTTGGATCTTCTTATTGACGATGAAACACAGAAATTGCATCGGAATAAATACAAAAGGCACAATGCCTACTTAAGTACAAAAAGGCTGACTCTTCTTACTGATTATAATTTGAACCATTCCTGTGACACTAGTTATAGATTCCGATGCTTTACGCCAGATTTACTGTATACCTTGGACCTTCTTATTGACGATGAAACACAGAAATTGCATCGGAATTAAATACAAAAGGCACAATGCCGACTTAATTTCAAGAAGCCTGACTCTTCCTACTGCCTATGTATTGAACCATTCCTGTGACACTAGTTGTGGATTCCTATGCTTCACTTCAGGTTTACTGTATCCCACTGACCTTTTTATTGACGATGAAACACAGAAATTGCATCGGAATTAAATACAAAAGGCACAATGCCAACTTAAGGACAAGAAGACTGACTCTTCTTTCTGACTATGCTTTGAACCATTCTTGTGATACTAGTTATAGATTCCGATGCTTCACTTCAGATTTAATGTATCCCTTGGGCCTTCGTATTGACGATGAAACACAGAAATTGCATCGGATTTAAATACAAAAATCAAAATGCCGACTTAAGTATGAGATGACTGACTCTTCCTACTGTCTATGTTTTGAACCATTTCTGTGACACTAGTTATTGCGTCCGATGCTTCACTTGAGTTTACTGTATCCCTTGGACCTTCATATTGACGAAGAATCACAGAAATTGCATCGCAATTAAATACAAATGCACAATGCCGACTTAAGGACAAGAAGACTGACTCTTCTTACTGACTATGTTTTGAACCATTCGTGTTACACTAGTTATAGATTCCGATGCTTCACTTCAGGTTTACTGTATACCTGTGACCTTCTTATTGACGATGAAACACAGAAATTGCACCGGAATTAAATACAAAAGCCACAATGCCGACTTAAGTACAAGACTGACTCTTCGTACTGTCTATGTTTGGAACCATTCCTGTGACACTAGTTATAGATTCCGATGCGTCACTTCAGGTTTACTGTTTCCCTTGGACCTTCTTATTGACGATGAATCACAGAAATTGCATCGGAATTAAATACAAAAGGCACAATGCCAACTTAAGTACAAGAAGACTGACTCTTCCTACTGCCTATGTTTTGAACCATTCCTGTGACCCTAGTTGTGGATTCCGATGCCTCACTTCAGGTTTACTGTATCTCACTGTCCTTCTTATTGACGATGAAACACAGAAATTGCATCGGAATTAAATACAAAAGGCACAATGCCAATTTAAGGACAAGAAGACTGACTCTTCTTTCTGACTATGCTTTGAACCATTCCTGTGACACTAGTTACAGATTCCTATGCTACACTCCAGGTTTACTGTATCCCTTGGACCTTCTTATTGACGATGAAACACAGAAATTGCATCGGAATTAAAAACGAAATGCACTATGCCGACTTAAGTACAAGAAGACTGACTCTTCTTCCTGACTATGTTTGAACCATTCCTGTGACACTAGTTATAGATTCCGATGCTTCACCTCAGGGTTACTGTATCCCTCTGACCTTCTTATTGACGATGAAACACAGGAATTGCATCGGATTTAAATAGAAAAGGCACAATGCCGACATAAGTACAAGAAGACTGACTCTTCTTACTGTCTATGTTTTGAACCTATCCTGTGACACTAGTTGTAGATTCCGATGCTTCACTTCAGGTTCACTGTATCCCTTGGACCTTCTTATTGACGATGAAACACAGAAATTGCATCGGATTTAAATACAAAAGCCACAATGCCGACTTATGTTCAAGAAGACTGACTCTTCGTACTGTCTATGTTTTGAACCATTACTGTGACTCTAGTTATAGATTCCGGTGCTTCACTCCAGGTTTACTGTATCCCTTGTACCTTCTTATTGACGATGAAACACAGAAATTGCATCGGAATTAAATACAAAGGCAAAATGCTGACTTAAGTATACGAAGACTGACTCTTCCTAATGTCTATGTTTTGAACCACTCCTGTGACACTAGTTGTGGATTCCGATGCTTCACTTCAGGTTTACTGTATCCCACTGACCTTCTTATTGACGATGAAACACAGAAATTGCATCGGAAATAAATAGAAAAGGACAATGTCGACTTAAGTACAAGAGGACTGACTCTTCTTACTGTCTATGCTTTGAACCATTCTTGTGACCCTAGTGATAGATTCCGATGCTTCACTCCAGGTTTACTATATCCCTTGGACCTTCATATTGACGATGAAACACAGAAATTGCATCGGAATTAAATAGAAAAGGCATAATGCCGACTTAAGTACAAGAAGACTGACTCTTCTTACTGACTATATTTTGAACCATTCCTGTGACACTAGTTATAGATTCCGATGCTTCACTTCAGGTTTGCTGTATACCTTGGACCTTCTTATTGACGATTAAACACCGAAATTGCATCGGAATTAAATACAAAAGGCACAATGCCGACTTAAGGACAAGAAGACCGACTCTTCTTACTGACTATGTTTTGAACCATGCCTGTGACACTAGTTATAGAATCCGATGCTTCTCCTCAGGTTTACTGTATCCGTCTGACGTTCTTATTGACGATGAGACACAGAAATTGCACCGGAATTAAATACAAAAGATACAATGCCGACTTAATTGCAAGAAGACTGACTCTTCGTACTGTCTATGTGTGGAACCATTCCTGTGACAACAGTTATAGATTCCGATGCTTCACTTCAGGTTTACTCTTTCCCTTGGACCGTCTTATTGACGATGAAACACAGAAATTGCATCGGAATTAAATACAAAAGGCACAATGCCGACTATAGTATGAGATGACTGACTCTTCCTACTGTCTATGTTTTTGAACCATTTCTGTGACACTAGTTATAGCGTCCGATGCTTCACTTCAGGTTTACTGTATCCCTTAGTCCTTGTTATTGACGATGAATCACAGAAATTGCATCGGAATTAAATACAAATGCACAATGCTGACTTAAGGACAAGAAGACTGACTCTTCTTACAGTAATAGATTCCGATGCTTCACTTCAGGTTTACTGTTTCCCTTGGACCGTCTTATTGACGATGAAACACAGAAATTGCATCGGAATTAAATACAAAAGGCACAATGCCGACTTAAGTATGAGATGACTGACTCTTCCTACTGTCTATGTTTTGAACCATTTCTGTGACACTAGTTTTGGATTCCGATGCTTCACGTGAGGTTTACTGAATCCCTCTGACCTTCATATCGACGATGAAACACAGAAATTGCATCGGAATTAAATACAGAAGGCACAAAGCCGACTTAAGTACAAGAAGACTGACTCTTCTTAATGTCTATATTTTGAAATATTCCAGTGACACTAGTTATAGATTCCGATGCTTCACTTCAGGTTTTCTGTATCCCTTGGACCTTCTTATTGACGATGAAACACTGATATTGCATCGGAATTAAATATAAAAGGCACAATGCCGAGTTAAGTACAAGAAGACGGTCTCTTCATACTGTCTATGTTTTGAACCATTCCTGTGACTCTAGTGATGGATTCCGATGCTTCACTCCAGGTTTACTGTATCCCTTGGACCTTCTTATTGACGATGAAACACAGAAATTGAATCGGAATTAAATAGAAAAGGCACAATGCCGACTTAATTACAAGAAGACTGACTCTTCTTACTGACTATGTTTTGAACCATTCCTGTGACACTAGTTTTAGATTCCGATGCTTCACTTCAGGTGTGCTGTATACCTTGGACCTTCTTATTGACGATGAAACACAGAAATTGCATCGGAATTAAATACAAAAGGCACAATGCCGACTTACGTACAAGAAGACTGACTCTTCCTACTGTCTATGTTTTGAACCATTCCTGTGACACTAGTTTTGGATTCCGATGCTTCACTTCAGGCTTACTGTATCCCTCTGACCTTCATATTGACGATGAATCACAGAAATTGCATCGGAATTAAATACAGAAGGCACAATGCCGACTTAAGTACAGGAAGACGGACTCTTCCTACTGTCTATGTTTTGAACCATTCCTGTGTCACTAGTTATGGATTCCGATGATTCACTTCAGGTTTACAGTATCCCTCTGACCTTATTGCCGATGAAACACAGAAATTGCATCGGAATTAAATACAAAAGGCACAATGCCGACTTAAGGACAAGAAGACTGACTCTTCTTACTGACTATGTTATGAACCATGCCTGTGACACTAGTTATAGATTCCGATGCTTCACCTCAGGTTTACTGTATCCCTCTGACGTTCTTATTGACGGTGAATAACAGAAATTGCATCGGAATTAAATACAAAAGATACAATGCCGACTTAAGTGCAAGAAGACTGACTCTTCGTACTGTCTATGTGTGGAACCATTCCTGTGACAACAGTTATAGATTCCGAAGCTTCACTTCAGGTTTACTGTTTCCCTTGGATCGTCTTATTGACGATGAAACACAGAAATTGCATCGGAATTAAATACAAAAGGCACAATGCCTACTTAAGTACAAAAAGGCTGACTCTTCTTACTGATTATAGTTTGAACCATTCCTGTGACACTAGTTATAGATTCCCATGCTACACTCCAGGTTTACTGTATCCCTTGGACCTGAAACACAGAATTTGCATCGGAATTAAAAGCGAAGGGCACTATGCCGACATAAGTACAAGAAGACTGACTCTTCTTCCTGACTATGTTTTGAACCATTCCTGTGACACTAGTTATAGATTCCGGTGCTTCACCTCAGGTTTACTGTATCCCTCTGACCTTCTTATTGACGATGAAACACAGAAATTGCATCGGAATTAAATAGAAAAGGCACAATGCCAACTTAAGTACGAGAACGCTGACTCTTCCTACTGGCTATGTTTTGAAACATTCCTGCGACACTAGTTATAGATTCCGACGATTCACTTCAGGTTTGCTGTATCCCTTGTACCTTCTTATTGACGATGAAACACAGAACTTGCATCGGAATTAAATACAAAGGCAAAATGCCGACTTCAGTATACGAAGACTGACTCTTCCTACTGTCTATGTTTTGAACCATTCCTGTGACACTAGTTACAGATTCCTATGCTACACTCCAGGTTTACTGTATCCCTTGGACCTTCTTATTGACGATGAAATACAGAAATTGCATCGGAATTAAATAGAAAAGGCACAATGCCGACTTAAGTACAAGAAGACTGACTCTTCTTACTGTCTATGTTATGAACCTTTCCTGTGACACATGTTATAGATTCCGATGCTTCACTCCAGGTTTACTGCATCCCTTGGATCTTCTTATTGACGATGAAACCCAGAAATTGCATCGGAATAAATACAAAAGGCACAATGCCTACTTAAGTACAAAAAGGCTGACTCTTCTTACTGATTATAATTTGAACCATTCCTGTGACACTAGTTATAGATTCCGATGCTTTACGTCAAGTTTACTGTATACCTTGGAACTTCTTATTGACGATGAAACACAGAAATTAAATCGGAATTAAATACAAAAGGCACAATGCCGACTTAAGTACAAGAAGACTGGTTCTTCCAACTGCCTATGTTTTGAACCATTCCTGTGACACTAGTTGTGGATACCGATGCTTCACTTCAGGTTTACTGTATCCCACTGACCTTCTTATTGACGATGAAACACAGACATTGCATCGGAAATAAATAGAAAATGGACAATGTCGACGTAAGTACAAGAGGACTGACTCTTCTTACTGTCTATGCTTTGAACCATTCCTGTGACTCTAATGATAGATTCTGATGCTTCACTCCAGGTTTACTATATCCCTTGGACCTTCATATTGACGATGAAACACAGAAATTGCATCGGAATTAAATAGAAAAGGCATAATGCCGACTTAAGTAGAAGAAGACTGACTCTTCTTACTGACTATGTTTTGAACCATTCCTGTGACACTAGTTATATATTCCGATGCTTCACTCCAGGTTTACTATATCCCTTGGACCTTCATATTGACGATGAAACACAGAAATTGCATCGGAATTAAATAGAAAAGGCATAATACCGACTTAAGTAGAAGAAGACTGACTCTTCTTACTGACTATGTTTTGAACCATTCCTGTGACACTAGTTATAGATTCCAGTGCTTCACCTCAGGTTTACTGTATCCCTCTGACCTTCTTATTGACGATGAAACACAGAAATTGCATCGGAATTAAATAGAAAAGGCACAATGCCAACTTAAGTACAAGAACACTGACTCTTCCTACTGGCTATGGTTTGAAACAATCCTGCGACACTAGTTATAGATTCCGACGATTCACTTCAGGTTTACTGTATCCCTTGTACCTTCTTATTGACGATGAAACACAGAACTTGCATCGGAATTAAATACAAAGGCAAAATGCCGACTTAAGTATACGAAGACTGACTCTTCCTACTGTCTATGTTTTGAACCATTCCTGTGACACTAGTTACAGATTCCTATGCTACACTCCAGGTTTACTTTATCCCTTGGACCTTCTTATTGACGATGAAATACAGAAATTGCATCGGAATTAAATAGAAAAGGCAAAATGCCGACTTAAGTACAAGAAGACTGACTCTTCTTACTGTCTATGTTTTGAACCTTTCCTGTGACACTTGTTATAGATTCCGATGCTTCACTCAAGGTTTACTGCATCCCTTGGATCTTCTTATTGACGATGAAACCCAGAAATTGCATCGGAATTAAATACAAAAGGCACAATGCCTACTTAAGTACAAAAAGGCTGACTCTTCTTACTGATTATAATTTGAACCATTCCTGTGACACTAGTTATAGATTCCGATGCTTTACGTCAAGTTTACTGTATACCTTGGAACTTCTTATTGATGATGAAACACAGAAATTGAATCGGAATTAAATACAAAAGGCACAATGCCGACTTAAGTACAAGAAGACTGGTTCTTCCAACTGCCTATGTTTTGAACCATTCCTGTGACACTAGTTGTGGATACCGATGCTTCACTTCAGGTTTACTGTATCCCACTGACCTTCGTATTGACGATGAAACACAGACATTGCATCGGAAATAAATAGAAAATGGACAATGTCGACGTAAGTACAAGAGGACTGACTCTTCTTACTGTCTATGTTTTGAACCATTCCTGTGACTCTAATGATAGATTCTGATGCTTCACTCCAGGTTTACTATATCCCTTGGACCTTCATATTGACGACGAAACACTGAAATTGCATCGGAATTAAATACAAAAGGCAGAGTGCCGACTTTAGTACAAGAAGACTGACTCTTCTTACTGTATATGTTTGAACCATTCCTGCTACACTGGTTATAGATTCCGATGCTTCACTTCAGGTTTACTGCATCCCTCTGACACTCTTATTGACGGTGAAACACAGAAATTGCATCGGAACTAAATACGAAATCACAATGCCGACTTAAGTACAAAAAGACTGACTCTTCTTACTGACTATGTTTTGAACCATTCCTGTGACACTGTTTATAGATTCCGATGCTTCACTTCAGGTAAACTGTCTCCCTCTGACCTTCTTAGTGACGATGAAACACAGAAATTGCATCGGAATTAAATGGAAAAGGCACAATGCCGACTTAAGTACAAGAAGACTGATTCTTATTACTGTCTATGTTTTGAACCAATCCTGTGACACTAGTTGTAGATTCCGATGCTTCACTTCAGGTTTACTGTATCCCTTGGACCTTCTTGTTGACGATGAAACACAGAAATTGCATCGGAATTAAATACTAAAGGCACAATGCCGACTTAAGTACAAGAACACTGACTCTTCCTACTGGCTATGTTTTGAACCATTCCTGTGACACTAGTTATAGATTCCGACGCTTCACTTCAGGTTTACTGTATCAGTTGTACCTTCTTATTGACGATGAAACACAGAAATAGAATCGGAATTAAATACAAAAGGCAAAATGCCGACTTAAGTATACGAAGACTGACTCTTCTTACTGTCTACGTTTTGAACCATTCCTGTGACACTAGTTATAGATTCCTATGCTACACACCAGGTTTACTGTATCCCTTGGACCTTCTTATTGACGATGAAACACAGAAATTGCATCGGAATTAAATACGAAGGACACTATGCCGACTTAAGTACAAGAAGACTGACTCTTCTTCCTGACTATGTTTAGAACCATTCCTGTGACACTAGTTATAGATTCCGATGCTGCACCTCAGGTTTACTGTATCCCTCTGACCTTCTTATTGTCGATGAAACACAGAAATTGCATCGGAATTAAATACAAAAGGCAAAATGCCGACTTAAGAAAACGAAGACTGACTCTTGTTACTGTCTATGTTTTGAACCATTCCTGTGACACTAGTTATAGATTCCGATGCTTCACTTCAGGTTTATTTATCCCTCTGACCTTCTTATTGACGATGAAACACAGAAATTGCATCGGAATTAAATACAGAAATCACAATGCCGACTTAAGTACAAGAAGACTGACTCTTCTTACTGACTATGTTTTGAACCATTCCTGTGACACTAGTTATAGATTCCGATGCTTCACTTCAGGTTTACTGTATACCTCTGACCTTCTTATTGACGATGAAACACAGAAATTGCATCGGAATTAAATACAAAAGCCACAATGCCGACTTAAGTACAAGAAGACTGACTCTCCGTACTGTCTGTGTTTGGAACCATTCCTGTGACACTAGTTATAGATTCCGATGCGTCACTTCAGGTTTACTGTTTCCCTTGGTGCTTCTTATTGACGATGAATCACAGAAATTGCATCGGAATTAAATAGAAAAGGCACAATGCCGACATAAGTACAAGAAGACTGACTTTTCTTACTGTCTATATTTTGAGCCTTTCCAGTGACACTAGTTATAGATTCCGATGCTTCACTTCAGGTTTACTGTATCCCTTGGACTTTCTTACTGACGATGAAACACTGATATTGCATCGGAATTAAATACAAAAGGCACAATGCCGACTTAAGTACAAGAAGACCGACTCTTCTTACTCTCTATGTTTTGAACCATTACTGTGACACTAGTTATAGATTCCGGTGCTTCACTCCATGTTTACTGTATCCCTTGGACCTACTTATTGACGAAGAAACACAGAAATTGCATCGGAATTAAATACAAACGGCACAATGCCGACTTAAGGACAAGAAGACTGACTCTTCTTACTGACTATGTTTGAACCATTCCTGTGACACTAGTTATAGACTCCGATGCTTGACTTCATGTTTACTGTATCCCTTGGATCTTCTACTTGACGATGAAACACTGAAATTGCACCGGAAATCAATACAAAGGGCAATATGCCGACTTAAGTACAAGAAGACTGACTCTTCTTACTGTCTATGTTTTGAACCATTCCTGTGACACTAGTTATAGATTCCGACGCTTCACTTCAGGTTTACTGTTTCCCTTGGACCTTCTTACTGACGATGAATCACAGAAATTGCATCGGAATTAAATAGAAAAGGCACAAAGCCGACTTAAGTACAAGAAGACTGACTCTTCTTAGTGTCTATATTTTGAACCATTCCAGTGACACTAGTTATAGATTCCGATGCTTCACTTCAGGTTTACTGTATCCCTTGGACCTACTTATTGACAATGAAACACAGAAATTGCAACGGAATTAAATACAAAAGGCACAATGCCGACTTAAGGACAAGAAGACTGAATCTTCCTACTGGCTATGATTTGAACCATTCCTGTGAATCTAGTTATAGATTCCGACGCTTCACTTTAGGTTTACTGTATCCCTTGTACCTTCTTATTGACGATGAAACATAGAAATTGCATCGGAATTAAATACAAAACGCAAAATTCCGACTTAAGTATACGAAGACTGACTCTTCCTACTGTCTATGATTTGAACCATTCCTGTGACACTAGTTATAGATTCCTATGCTACACTCCAGGTTTACTGTATCCCTTGGACCTTCTTATTGACGATGAAACACAGAAATTGCATCGGATATAAATACGGAGGGCACTATGCCGATTTAAGTACAAAAAGACTGACATTTCTTCCTGACTATGTATTGAACCATTCCTGTGACACTAGTTATAGATTCCGATGCTGCACCTCAGGTTTACTGTATCCCTCTGACCTTCTTATTGACGATGAAACACAGAAATTGCATAGGAAATAAATGGAAAAGACACAATGCCGACTTAAGTACAAAAAGACTGATTCTTCTTGCTGAATATGTTATGAACCATTCCTGTGACACTAGTTATAGATTCCGATGCTTCACTTCATGTTTGATGTATACCTTGGACCTTCTTATTGACGATGAATCACAGTAATTGCATCGGAATTATATACAAAAGGCACAATGCCGACTTACGTACAAGAAGACTGACTCTTCCTACTGTCTATGTTTT
The DNA here is from genome assembly GCF_023864345.2 of Schistocerca serialis cubense. Lineage (NCBI taxonomy): Eukaryota > Metazoa > Arthropoda > Insecta > Orthoptera > Acrididae > Schistocerca > Schistocerca serialis. The sequence goes on along the minus strand of NC_064649.1, from coordinate 183,376,144 downwards.
GAACCGTTCCTGTGACACTAGTTTTGGATTCCGATCCTTCACTTCAGGTTTACTGTATCCCTCTGACCTTCATATTGACGATGAAACACAGAAATAGTATCGTAATTAAATACAGAAGGCGCAATGCCGACTTAAGTACAAGAAGACTGAATCTTCCTACTGTCTATGTTTTGAACCATTCCTGTGACACTAGTTATGGATTCCGATGCTTCACTTCAGGTTTACTGTATCCCTCTGATCTTCATATTGACGATGAAACACAGAAACTGCATCGGAATTAAATACAGAAGGCACAATGCCGACTTAAGTACAAGAAGACTGAATCTTCCTACTGTCTATGTTTTGTACCATTCCTGTGTCACTAGTTATGGATTCCGATGCTTCACTTCAGGTTTACTGTATCCCTCTGACCTTATTGCCGATGAAACACAGAAATTGCATCGGAATTAAATACAAAGGGCACAATGCCGACTTAAGGACGAGAAGAGGAACTCTTCTTACTGACTATGTTATGAACCATTCCTGTGACACTAGTTATAGATTCCGATGCTTCACTTCAGGTTTGCTGTATACCTTGGACCTTCCAATTGACGATGAAACACAGTAATTGCATCGGAATTAAATACAAAAGGCACAATGCCGACTTACGTACAAGAAGACTGACTCTTCCTACTGTCTATGTTTTGAACCGTTCCTGTGACACTAGTTTTGGATTCCGATCCTTCACTTCAGGTTTACTGTATCCCTCCGACCTTCTTATTGACGATGAAACACAGAAATTGCATCGGAATTAAATACAAAAGGCACAATGCCGACTTAAGTACAAGAAGACTGGCTCTTCTTAATGACTATATTTTGACCTATTCCAGTGACACTAGTTATAGATTCCGATGCTTCACTTCATGTTTCCTGTATCCCTTGGACCTTCTTATTTACGATGAAACACAGAATTTGCATCGGAATTAAATACAAAAGGCACAATGCCAACTTAAGTACAAGAAGACCTACTCCTCTTACTGTCTATGTTTTGATCCATTACTGTGACTCTAGTTATAGATTCCCGTGCTTCACTCCAGGTTTACTGTATCCCTTGAACCTACATTTTGACGATGAAACACAGAAATTGCATCGGAATTAATTATAAAAGGCACAATGGCGACTTAAGGACAAGAAGACTGAATCTTCTTACTGACTATGTTTTGAACCATTCCTGTGACACTAGTTATAGATTCCGATGCTTCACTTCATGTTTACTGTATCCCTCTGACCCTCTTATTGACGATGAAACACAGAAATTGCATCGGAATTAAATACAAAATTCACAATGCCGACTTAAGTACAAGAAGACTGACTCTTCCTACTGTCTATGTTTTGAACCATTCTTGTGATACTAGTTATAGATTCCGATGCTTCACTTCAGGTTTACTGTATCCCTCTGATCTTCGTATTGACGATGAAACACAGAAATTGCATCGGAATTAAATACAAAAGGCACAATGTCAACTTAAGTAGAAGGAGACCTACTCCTCTTACTGTCTATGTTTTGATCTATTACTGTGACTCTAGTTATAGATTCCCGTGCTTCACTCCAGGTTTACTGTATCGCTTGGACCTACATTTTGACGATGAAACACAGAAATTGGATCGGAATTAAATACAAAATTCACAATGCCGACTTAAGTACAAGAACACTGACTCTTCCTACTGTCTATGTTTTGAACCATTCCTGTGGCACTAGTTATAGAGTCCGATGCTTCACTTCAGGTTTGCTGTATCCCTTGGACCTTCTTATTGACGATGAAACACAGAAATTGCATCGGAATTAAATACAAAAGGCACAATGCCGACTTAAGTACAAGAAGACTGGCTCTTCTTACTGTCTATATTTTGAACTAATCCAGTGACACTAGTTATAGATTCCGATGCTCCACTTCATGTTTCCTGTATCCCTTGGACCTTCTTATTGACGATGAAACACAGAATTTGCATCGGAATTAAATACAAAAGGCACAATGCCAACTTAAGTAGAAGGAGACCTACTCCTCTTACTGTCTATGTTTTGATCTATTACTGTCACTCTAGTTATAGATTCCCGTGCTTCACTCCAGGTTTACTGTATCCCTTGGACCTACATTTTGACGATGAAACACAGAAATTGCATCGGAATTAAATACAAAATTCACAATGCCGACTTAAGTACAAGAACACTGACTCTTCCTACTGTCTATGTTTTGAACCATTCCTGTGGCACTAGTTATAGATTCCGATGCTTCACTTCAGGTTAACTGTATCCCATATACCTTCTTATTGACGATGAAACACAGAAATTGCATCGGAATTAAATACAAAAGGCACAATGCCGACTTAAGTACAAGAAGACTGGCTCTTCTTACTGTCTATATTTTGAACTATTCCAGTGACACTAGTTATATATTCCGATGCTTCACTTCATGTTTACTGTATCCCTTGGACCTTCTTATTGACGATGAAACACAGAATTTGCATCGGAATTAAATACAAAAGGCACAATGCCGACTTAAGTACAAGAAGACTGGCTCTTCTTACTGTCTATATTTTGAACTATTCCAGTGACACTAGTTATAGATTCCGATGCTACACTTCATGTTTACTGTATCCCTTGGACCTTCTTATTGACGATGAAACACAGAATTTGCATCGGAATTAAATACAAAAGGCACAATGCCAACTTAAGTAGAAGGAGACCTACTCCTCTTACTGTCTATGTTTTGATCTATTACTGTGACTCTAGTTATAGATTCCCGTGCTTCACTCCAGGTTTACTGTATCCCTTGGACCTACATTTTGACGATGCAACACAGAAATTGCATCGGAATTAAATACAAAATTCACAATGCCGACTTAAGTAGAAGAACACTGACTCTTCCTACTGTCTATGTTTTGAACCATTCCTGTGGCACTAGTTATAGATTCCGATGCTTCACTTCAGGTTTGCTGTATACCTTGGACCTTTCGTATTGACGATGAAACACAGTAATTGCATCGGAATTAAATACAAAAGGCACAATGCCGACTTACGTACAAGAAGACTGACTCTTCCTACTGTCTATGTTTTGAACCGTTGCTGTGACACTAGTTTTGGATTCCGATCCTTCACTTCAGGTTTACTGTATCCCTCTGACCTTCTTATTGACGATGAAACACAGAAATTGCATCGGAATTAAATACAAAATTCACAATGCCGACTTAAGTACAAGAAGACTGGCTCTTCTTAATGACTATATTTTGAACTATTCCAGTGACACTAGTTATAGATTCCGATCCTTCACTTCATGTTTCCTGTATCCCTTGGACCTTCTTATTTACGATGAAACACAGAATTTGCATCGGAATTAAATACAAAAGGCGCAATGCCAACTTAAGTACAAGAAGACCTACTCCTCTTACTGTCTATGTTTTGATCCATTACTGTGACTCTAGTTATAGATTCCCGTGCTTCACTCCAGGTTTACTGTATCCCTTGAACCTACATTTTGACGATGAAACACAGAAATTGCATCGGAATTAATTATAAAAGGCACAATGGCGACTTAAGGACAAGAAGACTGAATCTTCTTACTGACTATGTTTTGAACCATTCCTGTGACACTAGTTATAGATTCCGATGCTTCACTTCATGTTTACTGTATCCCTCTGACCCTCTTATTGACGATGAAACACAGAAATTGCATCGGAATTAAATACAAAATTCACAATGCCGACTTAAGTACAAGAAGCCTGACTCTTCTTACTGTATATGTTTGAACCATTCCTGTGACACTAGTTATAGATTTCGATGCTTCACTTCAGGTTTACTGTATACCTTGGACCTTCTTATTGACGATGAAACACAGAAATTGCATCGGAATTAAATACAAAAGGCACAATGCTGACTTAAGTACGAGAAGACTGACTCTTCCTACTGTCTATGTTTTGAACCATTCTTGTGATACTAGTTATAGATTCCGATGCTTCACTTCAGGTTTACTGTATCCCTCTGATCTTCTTATTGACGATGAAACACAGAAATTGCATCGGAATTAAATACAAAAGGCACAAAGCCAACTTAAGTAGAAGGAGACCTACTCCTCTTACTGTCTATGTTTTGATCTATTACTGTGACTCTAGTTATAGATTCCCGTGCTTCACTCCAGGTTTACTGTATCCCTTGGACCTACATTTTGACGATGAAACACAGAAATTGGATCGGAATTAAATACAAAATTCACAATGCCGACTTAAGTACAAGAACACTGACTCTTCCTACTGTCTATGTTTTGAACCATTCCTGTGGCACTAGTTATAGAGTCCATGCTTCACTTCAGGTTTACTGTATCCCTTGGACCTTCTTATTGACGATGAAACACAGAAATTGCATCGGAATTAAATACAAAAGGCACAATGCCGACTTAAGTACAAGAAGACTGGCTCTTCTTACTGTCTATATTTTGAACTATTCCAGTGACACTAGTTATAGATTCCGATGCTTCACATCATGTTTCCTGTATCCCTTGGACCTTCTTATTGACGATGAAACACAGAATTTGCATCGGAATTAAATACAAAAGGCACAATGCCAACTTAAGTAGAAGGAGACCTACTCCTCTTACTGTCTATGTTTTGATCTATTACTGTGACTCTAGTTATAGATTCCCGTGCTTCACTTCAGGTTTACTGTATCCCTTGGACCTACATTTTGACGATGAAACACAGAAATTGCATCAGAATTAAATACAAAATTCACAATGCCGACTTAAGTTCAAGAACACTGACTCTTCCTACTGTCTATGTTTTGAACCATTCCTGTGGCACTCGTTATAGATTCCGATGCTTCACTTCAGGTTAACTGTATCCCATATACCTTCTTACTGACGATGAAACACAGAAATTGCATCGGAATTAAATACAAAAGGCACAATGCCGACTTAAGTACAAGAAGACTGGCTCTTCTTACTGTCTATATTTTGAACTATTCCAGTGACACTAGTTATAGATTCCGATGCTTCACTTCATGTTTACTGTATCCCTTGGACCTTCTTATTGACGATGAAACACAAAATTTGCATCGGAATTGAATACAAAAGGCACAATGCCGACTTAAGTACAAGAAGACTGGCTCTTCTTACTGTCTATATTTTGAACTATTCCAGTGACACTAGTTATAGATTCCGATGCTACACTTCATGTTTACTGTATCCCTTGGACCTTCTTATTGACGATGAAACACAGAATTTGCATCGGAATTAAATACAAAAGGCACAATGCCAACTTAAGTAGAAGGAGACCTACTACTCTTACTGTCTATGTTTTGATCTATTACTGTGACTCTAGTTATAGATTCCCGTGCTTCACTCCAGGTTTACTGTATCCCTTGGACCTACATTTTGACGATGAAACACAGAAATTGCATCGGAATTAAATACAAAATTCACAATGCCGACTTAAGTACAAGAACACTGACTCTTCCTACTGTCTATGTTTTGAACCATTCCTGTGGCACTAGTTATAGATTCCGATGCTTCACTTCAGGTTAACTGTATCCCATATACCTTCTTATTGACGATGAAACACAGAAATTGCATCGGAAATAAATACAAAAGGCACAATGCCGACTTAAGTACAAGAAGACTGACTCTTCTTACTGTCAATACTTTGAACCATTCCAGTGGTACTAGTTATAGATTCCGATGCTTCACTTCTGGCTTACTGTATCCCTTGGACCTTCTTATTGACGATGAAACACAGAAATTGCATCGGAATTAAATACAAAAGGCACAATGCCGACTTAAGTACAAGAAGACCGACCCTTCTTACTGTCTATGTTTTGAACCATTCCTGTGACACAAGTTATAGATTCCGTTGCTTCACCTCAGGTTTATTGTATCCCTCTGACCTTCTTATTGACGATGAAACACAGAAAATGCAACGGAAATAAATAGAAAAGGCACAATGTCGACTTAAGTACAAGAGGACTGACTCTTCATACTGTCTATGTTTTGAACCATTCCTGTGACTCTAGTGATAGTTTCCGATGCTTCACTCCAGGTTAACTGTATCCCTTGGACCTTCTCATTGACGATGAAACACAGAAATTGCTTCGGAATTAAATAGAAAAGGCACAATGCCGACTTAAGTACAAGAAGACTGACTCTTCTTACTGACTATGTTTTGAACCATTCCTGTGACACTAGTTATAGATTCCGATGCTTCACTTCAGGTTTACTGTATCCCTCTGACGTTATTGCCGGTGAAACACAGAAATTGCATCGGAATTAAATACAAAAGGCACAATGCCGACTTAAGGACAAGAAGACTGACTCTTCTTACTGACTATGTTTTGAACCATTTCTGTGACACTAGTTATAGAGTCCGATGCTTCACTTCAGGTTTACTGTATCCCATGGACCTTCTTATTGACGATGAAACACAGAAATTGCATGGGAATTAAATAGAAAAGGCACAATGCCGACTTAAGTACAAGAAGACTGGCTCTTCTTACTGTCTATATTTTGAACTATTCCAGTGACACTAGTTATAGATTCCGATGCTTCACTTCATGTTTCCTGTACCCCTTGGACCTTCTTATTGACGATGAAACACAGAATTTGCAATGGAATTAAATACAAAAGGCACAATGCCAACTTAAGTACAAGAAGACCTACTCCTCTTACTGTCTATGTTTTGATTCATTACTGTGACTCTAGTTATAGATTCCCGTGCTTCACTCCAGGTTTACTGTATCCCTTGGACCTATATTTTGACGATGAAACACAGAAATTGCATCGGAATTAAATACAAAATTCACAATGCCGACTTAAGTACAAGAAGACTGACTCTTCTTACTGTCTATGCTTTGAACCTTTCCTGTGACACTAGTTATAGATTCCGATGCTTCACTCCAGCTTTACTGTATCCCTTGGACCTTCTTATTGACGATGAAACACAGAAACTGCATCGGAATTAAATAGAAAAGGCACAATGTCGACATAAGTACAAGAAAACTGACTCTTCTTACTGATTATAGTTTGAACCATTCCTGTGACACTAGTTATAGATTCCGATGCTTTACTTCAGGTTTACTGTATACCTTGGACCTTCTTATTGACGATGAAACACAGAAATTGCATCGGAATTAAATACAAAAGGCACAATGAAGACTTAAGTACAAGAAGACAGACTCTTCCTACTGTCTATGTTTTAAACCATTCCTGTGACACTAGTTGTGGATTCCGATGCTTCACTTCAGGTTTACTGTATCCCTCTGACCTTCTTATTGGCGATGAAACACAGAAATTGCATCGGATTTAAATACAAAAGGCACAATGCCAACTTAAGGACAGGAAGACTGACTCTTCTTACTGACTATGTTTTGAACCATTCCTGTGATACTAGTTATAGATTCCGATGCTTCACTCCAGGTTTACTGTATTCCTTGGACCTTCTTATTGACGATGAAACACAGAAATTGCATCGGAATTAAATACAAAATGCACAATGCCGGCTTAAGGACAAGAAGACTGATTCTTCTTACTGTCTATGTTTTGAACCGTTCCATTGACACTAGTTACAGATTCCGATGCTTAACGTCAGGTTTACTGTATTCCTTTGACCTTCTTGTTGACGATGAAACACAGAAAATGCATCGGAATTAAATAGAAAAGGCACAATGCCGACTTAAGAACAAGAAGACTGACTCTTCTTACTGACTATGTTTTGAACCATTCCTGTGACACTAGTTATAGATTCCGATGCTTCACTTCAGGTTTACTGTATCCCTCTGATCTTCTTATTGACGATGAAACACAGAAATTGCATCGGAATTAAATAGAAAAGGCACAATGCCGACTTAAGTACAAGAAGACTGACTCTTCTAACTGTCTATGCTTTGAACCTTTCCTGTGACACTAGTTATAGATTCCGATGCTTCACTCCAGGTTTACTGTATCCCTTGGACCTTCTTATTGACGATGAAACACAGAAATTAAATCGGAATTAAATAGAAATGGCACAATGACGACTTAAGTAGAAGAAGACTGACTCTTCTTACTGATTATAGTTTGAACCATTTCTGTGACACTAGTTATGGATTCCGATGCTTTACTTCAGGTTTACTGTATACCTTGGACCTTCTTATTGACGATGAATCACAGAAATTGCATCGGAATTAAATACAAAAGGCACAATGCGGACTTAAGTACAAGAAGACTGACTCTTCCTACTGTTTATGTTTTGAACCATTCCTGTGACACTAGTTGTGGATTCCGATGCTTCACCTCAGGTTTACTGTATCCCTCTGACCTTCTTATTAACGATGAAGCACAGATATTGCATCGGAATTAAATACAAAAGGCACAATGCCAACTTAAGGACAAGGAGACTGATTCTTCTTACTAACTATGCTTTCAACCATTCCTGTGACACTAGTTATAGATTCCGATGCTTCACCCCAGGTTTACTGTAACCCTTGCACCTTGTTATTGACGATGAAACACAGAAATTGCATCGCAGTTAAATAGAAAAGGCACAATGCCGACTTAAGTACAAGAAGACTGACTCTTCGTAGTGTCTATGTTTTTTAACAATTCCTGTGACACTAGTTACAGATTCCGAAGCTTCACTTCAGGTTTACTTTTTCCCTTGGACCTTCTTATTGACAATGAATCACAGAAATTGCATCGGAATTAAATACAAAAGCCACAATGCTGACTTAAGTACAAGAAGACTGACTCTTCTTACTGTCTATGCTTTGAACCATTCCTGTGACACTAGTTGTGGATTCCGATGCTTCACTTCAGGTTTACTGTATCCCTTGTACCTTCTTGTTGACGATGATACACAGAAATTGCATCGGAATTAAATACAAAAGGCACAATGCCGACTTAAGTACAAGAAGACCGACTCTACTTACTGACTGTGCCTTTGGACCATTCCTGTGACACTAGTTATAGATTCCGATGCTACAGTTCAGGTTTTCTGTATCCCTCTGACCTTCTTATTGACGATGGAACACAGAAATTGCATCGGATTTAAATAGGAATGGCACAATGCCGACTAAAGTGCAAGAAGACTGACTCTTCTTACTGACTATGTTTTGAACCATTCCTGTAACACTAGTTATAGATTCTGATGCTACACTCCAGTTTTATTGGATCCCTTGGACCGTCTTATTGACGATGAAACACAGAAATTGCATCGGAATTAAATAGAGAAGGCACAATGCCGACTTAAGTACAAGAAGACTGACTCTTCATACTGATTATTGTTTGAACCATTCCTGTGACACTAGTTATAGATTCCGATGCTTTACTTCATGTTTACTGTATACCTTGGACCTTCTTATTGACGATGAATTACAGAAATTGCATCGGAATTAAATACAAAAGGCACAATGCCGACTTATGTACAAAATGACTGACTCTTCCTACTGTCTATGCTTTGAACCATTCCTGTGACACTAGTTGTGGATGCCGATGCTTCTCTTCAGGTTTACTGTATCCCTCTGACTTTCTTATTGACGATGAAACACAGAAATTGCATCGGAATTAAATACAAAAGGCACAATGCCGACTTAAGGACAAGAAGACTGACTCTTCTTACTGACTATGTATTCAACCATTCCTGTGACACTAGTTATAGATTCCGATGCTTCACTCCAGCTTTACTGTATCCCTTGGACCTTCTTATTGACGATGAAACACATAAATTGCATTTGAATTAAATACAAAAGGCAAAATGCCGACTTAACTACACGAAGACTGACTCTTCTTACTGTCTATGCTTTGAACCATTCCTGTTACACTAGTTATGGATTCCGATGCTACACTCCAGTTTTATTGTATCCCTTGGACCGTGTTATTGACGATGAAACACAGAAATTTCATCGGAATTAAATATAAAAGGCACAAAGCCGACTAAAGGACAAGAAGACAGACTCTTCTTACTGTCTATGATTTGAACCATTCCTGTGGCACTAGTTGTGGATTCCGATGCTTCTCTTCAGGTTTACTGTATCCCTCTGACCTTCTTATTGACGATGAAACACCGAAATTGCATCGCAATTAAATACAAAAGGCACAATGCCACCTTAAGGCCAAGAAGACTGACTCTTCTTACTGACTATGATTTGAACCATTCCTGTTACTCTAGTTATAGATTCCGATGCTTCACTCCAGCTTTACTGTATCCCTTGGACCTTGTTATTGACGATGAAACACAGAAATTGCATCGGAATTAAATAGAAAAGGCACAATTCCGACTTAAGAACAAGAAGACTGACTCTTCTTACTGACTATGTTTTGAACCATTCCTGTGACACTAGTTATGGATTCCGATGCTTCACTTCAGGTTTACTGTATCCCTTGGACCTTCTTATTGTCGATGAAACACAGAAATTGCATCGGAATTAAATACAAAAGGCAAAATGCCGACTTAAGTACACGAAGACTGACTCTTCTTACAGTCTAAGCTTTGAACCATTCTTGTTACACTAGTTATAGATTCCGATGCTACACTCCAGTTTTATTGTATCCCTTGGACCTTCTTATTGACGATGAAACACAGAAATTGCATCGGAATTAAATACAAAGGGCACAAAGCCGACTTAAGGACAAGAAGACAGACTCTTCCTACTGTCTACGTTTTGAACCATTCCTGTGACACTAGTTGTGGTTTCCGATGCTTCTCTTCAGGTTTACTGTATCCCTCTGACGTTCTTATTGACGATGAAACACAGAAATTGCATCGGAATTAAATATAAAAGGCACAATGCCACCTTAAATGACAAGAAGACTGACTCTTCTTACTGACTATGTTTTGAACCATTCCTGTGACACTAGTTATAGATTCCGATGCTTCACTCCAACTTTACTGTATCCCTTGGACCTTGTTATTGACGATGAAACACAGAAATTGCATCGGAATTAAATAGAAAAGGCACAATGCCGACTTAAGGACAAGGTGACTGACTCTTCTTACTGACTATGTTTTGAACCATTCCTGTTACACTACTTATAGATTCCGATGCTTCACTTCAGGTTTACTGTGTCCCTTGGACCTTCTTATTGACGATGAAACACAGAAATTGCATCGGAATTAAATGCAAAATGCAAAATGCCGACTTAAGTACACGAACACTGACTCTTCTTACTGTCTATGATTTGAACCATTCCTGTGACACTAGTTATAGATTCCGATGCTACACTCCAGGTTTATTGTGTCCCTTGGACCTTCTTATTGACGATGAAACACAGAAGTTGCATCGGAATTAAATACAAAAGGCACAATACCGACTTAAGTACAAGACGACTGACTCTTCTTAATGTCTATGTTTTGAACCATTCCTGTGACACTAGTTATAGATACCGATGCTTCAGTTAAGGTTTACTGTATCCCTTGGACCTTCTTATTGACGATGAAACACAGAAATTGCATCGGAATTAAATACAAAAGGCACAATGCCGACTTAAGTACAAGAAGACTGACTCTTCCTATTGTCAATGATTTGAACTATTCCTGTGACCCTAGTTATAGATTCCGATGCTTCACTTCAGGTTTACTGCATCCCTCTGATCTTCTTATTGATGATGAAACACAGAAATTGCATCGGAAGTAAATACAAAAGACACAATGCCGACTTAAGTACAAGAAGACTGACTAATGTTACTGTCTATGTTTTGAACCATTCCTGTGACACTAGTTATAGATTCCGATGCTTCACTTCAGGTTTACTGCATCCCTTGGACCTTCTTATTGACGATGAAACACAGAAATTGCATCAGAATTAAACACAAAAGGCACAATGCCGACTTAAGTACAAAAAGACTGACTCTTCTTACTGACTATGTTTTAAACCATTCCAGTGACACTAGTTATAGATTCCGATGCTTCACCTCAGGTTTACTGTATCCCTTGGACCTTCTTATTGACGATGAAACACAGAAATTGCATCGGAATTAAATACAAAAGGCACAATTCCGACTTAAGTACAAAAAGACTGACTCTTCTTACTGACTATGCTTTGAACAATTCCTGTGACACTAGTTATAGATTCCGATGCTTGACTTCAGTTTTACTGTATCCCTTGGACCTTCTTATTGACGACGAAACACAGAAATTGCATCGGAATTAAATACAAAAGGCACAATGCTGACTTAAGTACAAGAAGACTGACCCTTCTTACTGTCTATGTTTCGAACCATTCCTGTGACACTAGTTATAGATTCCGATTCTTCACTTCAGGTTTACTGTATCCCTTGGACCTTCTTATTGACGATGAAACACAGAAATTGCATCGGAATTAAATACAAAAGGCACAATGCCGACTTAAGTACAAGACGACTCACTCTTCTTACTGTCTATGATTTGAACCATTCCTGTGACACTAGTTATAGATTCCGATGCTTCACTTCAGGTTTACTGTATACCTTGGACCTTCTTATTGACGATGAAACACAGAAATTGCTTCGGAATTAAATACAAAGAGCACAATGCCGACTTGAGTACAAGAAGACTGACTCTTCCTACAGTCACTGTTTTGAACCAATCCTGTGACTCTAGCTATGGATTCCGATGCTTCACTTCAGGTTTACTGTATCCCTCTGATCTTCTTATTGACGATGAAACACAGAAATTGCATCGGAATAAAATACAAAAGGCACTATGCCGACTTAAGTATAAGAATACTGACTCTTCTTACTGTCTATGTTTTGAACCATCCCTGTGACACTAGTTATAGATTCCGATTCTTCACTTCAGGTTTACTGTAGCCCTTGGACCTTCTTATTGACGATGAAACACAGAAATTGCATCGGAATTAAATACAAAAGGCAAAATGCCGACTTAAGTACAACAAGACTGACTCTTCTTACTGTCTATGTTTTGAACCATTCCTGTAACACTAGTTATAGATTCCGATGCTTCACTCCAGGTTTACTGGATCCCTTGGACCTTCTTATTGACGATGAAACACAGAAATTGCATCGGAATTAAATACAAAGAGCACAATGCCGACTTAAGTACAAGAAGACTGACTCTTCCTACAGTCACTGTTTTGAACCAATCCTGTGACTCTAGTTATGGATTCCGATGCTTCACTTCAGGTTTACTGTATCCCTCTGATCTTCGTATTGACGATGAAACACAGAAATTGCATCGGAATTAAATACAAAAGGCACAATGCCGACTTAAGTACAAGGAGACTGACTCTTCTTACTGACTATGCTTTGAACAATTCCTGTGACACTAGTTATAGATTCCGATGCTTCACTTAAGGTTTACTGTATCCCTCTGACCTTCTTGTTGACGATGCAACACAGAAATTGCATCGAAATTAAATACAAAAGGCACGATGCCGAATTAAGTGCAAGAAGACTGACACTTCTTACTGGCTATGTTTTGAACCATTCCTGTGACACTTGTTATAGATTCCGATGCTTCACTTCAGGTTTACTGTATCCCTTGGACCTTCTTATCGACGATGAAGAACATAAATTGCATCGGAATTAAATACAAAGGGCACAATGCCGACTTAAGTACAAGAAGACTGACTCTTCCTACTGTCAATGTTTTGAACCATGCCTGTGACACTAGTTATAGATTCCGATGCTTCACTTCAGGTTTACTGTATCCCTTGGACTTTCGTATTGACGATGAAATACAGAAATTGCATCGGAATTAAATAGAAAAGGCACAATGCTGACTTAAGTACAAGAAGACTGCCACTTCTTACTGTCTATGTTTTGAACCATTCCTGTGACACGAGTTATCAATTCTGATGCTTCACTTCAGGTTTACTGTATTCCTTGGACCTTCTTATTGGCGATGAATCATAGAAATTGTCTCGGAATTAAGTACAAAAGGCACAATACCGCCTTAAGTACAAGAAGACTGACTCTTCCTACTGTCTATGTTTTGAATCATTCCTGTGACACTAGTTATAGTTTCCGATGCTTCACTTCACGTTTACTGTATCCCTTGGACCTTCTTAATGACGATGAAACACAGAAATTGCATCGGAATTAAATACAAAAGGCACAATGCCGACTTAAGTACATGAAGACCGACTCTTCCTACTGACTAAGATTGGAACCATTCCGGTGACACTAGTTATAGATTCCGATGCTTCACTTCAGGTTTACTGTATCCCTTGGACCTTCTTATTGACGATGAAACACAGAAATTGCATCAGAATTAAACACAAAAGGCACAATCCCGACTTAAGTTCAAAAAGACTGACTCTTCTTACTGACTATGTTTTGAACCATTCCTGTGACACTAGTTATAGATTCCGATGCTTCACTTCAGGTTTACTGTATCCCTTGGGCCTTCTTATTGAAGATGAAACACAGAAATTTCATCATAATGAAATACAAAAGGCACAATGCCGACTTAAGTACAATAAGACTGATTCTTCCTATTGTCAATGATTTGAACCATTCCTGTGACACTAGTTAAAAAATCCGATGCTTCACTTCTGGTTTACTGTATCCCTTGGTCCTTCTTATTGACGATGAAACTCAGAAATTGCATCGGAATTAAATACAAAAGGCAAAATGCCGACTTAATTACAAGAAGACTGACTATTCTTACTGTCTAGGATTTGAACCATTCCTGTGACACTAGTTATAGATTCCGATGCTTCACTTCAGGTTTACTGTATCCCTTGGACCTTCTTATTGACGATGAAACACAGAAATTGCATCGGAATTAAATACAAAAGGCACAACGCCGACTTAAGTACAAGATGACTGACCCGTCTTACTGTCTATGTTTCGAACGATTCCTGTGACACTAGTTATAGATTTCGATGCTTCACTTCAGGTTTACTGTGTCCCTTGGACCTACTTATTGACGATGAAACACAGAAATTGCATCGGAATTAAATAGAAAAGGCACAATGCTGCCTTAAGTACAAGAAGACTGACTCCTCTTACTGTCTATGATTTGAACCATTCCTGTGACACTAGCCATGGATTCTGATGCTTCACTTCAGGTTTACTGTATTCCTTGGACCTTCTTATTGACGATGAAAAATAGAAATTGCCTCGGAATTAAATACAAAAGGCACAATACCGCCTTAAGTACAAGAAGACTGACTCTTCTTACTGTCTATGTTTTGAACCATTCATGTAACACTAGTTATAGATTCCGATGCTTCACTTCAGGTTTACTGTATCCCTTGGACCTTCTTATTGACGATGAAACACAGAAATTGCATCGGAATTAAATACAAAAGGCACAATGCCGACTTAAGTACAAGAAGACTGACTCTTCCTATTGTCAATGATTTGAACCATTCCTGTGACACTGGTTATAGATTCCGATGCTTCACTTCAGGTTTACTGTATCCCTCTGATCTTCTTATTGACGATGAAACACAGAAATTGCATCGGAAGTAAATACAAAAGACACAATGCCGACTTAAGTACAAGAAGACTGACTCATCTTACTGTCTATGTTTTGAACCATTCCTGTGACACTAGTTATAGATTCCGATGCTTCACTTCAGGTTTACTGCATCCCTTGGACCTTCTTATTGACGATGAAACACAGAAATTGCATCAGAATTAAACACAAAAGGCACAATGCCGACTTAAGTACAAAAAGACTGACTCTTCTTACTGACTACGTTTTGAACCATTCCTGTGACACTAGTTATGGATTCTGATGCTTCACTTCAGGTTTACTGTATCCCTCTGACCTTCTTATTGACGATGAAACACAGAAATTGCATCGGAATTAAATACAAATGGCACAATGCCGACTTAAGTGCAAGAAGACTTACTCTTTTTACTGACTATGCTTTAAACCATTCCTGTGACACTAGTTATAGATTCCGATGCTTCACCTCAGGTTTACTGTATCCCTTAAACCTTCTTATTGACGATGAAACACAGAAATTGCATCGGAATTAAATACAAAAGGCACAATGCCGACTTAAGTACAAAAAGACTGACTCTTCTTACTGACTATGTTTGAACCATTCCTGTGACACTAGTTATAGATTCAGATGCATGACTTCAGTTTTACTGTATCCCTTGGACCTTCTTATTGACGACGAAACACAGAAATTGCATCGGAATTAAATACAAAAGGCACAATGCTGACTTAAGTACAAGAAGACTGACCCTTCTTACTGTCTATGTTTCGAACCATTCCTCTGACACTAGTTATAGATTCCGATTCTTCACTTCAGTTTTACTGTATCCCTTGGACCTTCTTATTGACGATGAAACACAGAAATTGCATCGGAATTAAATACAAAAGGCACAATGCCGTCTTAAGTACTAGAAGACTGACTCTTCCTATTGTCTATGATTTGAACTATTCCTGTGACACTAGTTATAGATTCCGATGCTTCACTTCAGGTTTACTGTATACCTTGGACCTTCTTATTGACGATGAAACACAGAAATTGCATCGGAATTAAATACAAAGAGCACAATGCCGACTTAAGTACAAGAAGACTGACTCTTCCTACAGTCACTGTTTTGAACCAATCCTGTGACTCTACTTATGGATTCCGATGCTTCACTTCAGGTTTACTGTATCCCTCTGATCTTCTTATTGACGATGAAACACAGAAATTCCATCGGAATGAATACAAAAGGCACAATGCAGACTTAAGTACAAGAAGATTGACTCATCTTACTGTCTATGTTTTGAACCATTCCTGTGACACTAGTTATAGATTCCGATGCTTCACTTCAGGTTTACTGTAACCCTCTGACCGTCTTATAGACGATGAAACACAGAAATTGCATCGCAATTAAATACAAAAGGCACTATGCCGACTTAAGTACAAGAAAACTGACTCTTCTTACTGTCTATGTTTTGAACCAATCCTGTGACACTAGTTATAGATTCCGATGCTACACTCTAGGTTTACTGTATCACTTGGACCTTCTTATTGACGATGAAACACAGAAACTGCATCGGAATTGAATACAAATGGCACAATGCCGACTTAAAGACTAGAAGACTGACTCTTCTTACTGACTATGTTTTGAACCATTCCTGTGACACTAGTTATTGATTCGGATGCTTCACTTCAGGATTTACTGTATCACTTGGGCCTTCTTATTGACGATGAAACACAGAAATTGCATCGGATTTAAATACAAAAGGCACAATGCCGACTTAAGTACAAGAAGACTGACTCTTCCTATTGTCAATGATTTGAACCATTCCTGTGACACTAGTTATAGATTCCGATGTTTCACTTCTGGTTTACTGTATCCCTCTGATCTTCTTATTGACGATGAAACACAGAAATTGCATCGGAATTTAATACAAAAGGCACAATGCCGACTTAGGTACAAGAATACTGACTCATCTTACTGTCTATGTTTTGAACCATCCCTGTGACACTAGTTATAGATTCCAATGCTTCACTCCAGGTTTACTGTAACCCTTGGACCTTCTTATTAACGATGAAACACAGAAATTGCATCGGAATTAAATACAAAAGGCACAATGCCGACTTAAGTACAAGAAGACTGACTCTTCTTACTGACAATGCTTTGAACAATTCCTGTGACACTAGTTATAGATTCCGATGCTTCACTTGAGGTTTACTGTATCTCTCTGACCTTCTCATTGACGATGCAACACAAAAATTGCATCGAAATTAAATACAATAGGCACGATGCCGAATTAAGTACAAGAAGACTGGCTCTTCTTACTGGCTATGTTTTGAACCATTCCTGTGACACTAATTATAGATTCCGATGCTTGACTTCAGTTTTACTGTATCCCTTGATCCTTCTTATTGACGACGAAACACAGAAATTGCATCGGAATTAAATACAAAAGGCACAATGCCGACTTAAGTACAAGAAGACTGACTCTTCTTACTGTCTATGTTTTGAACCATTCCTGTGACACTAGTTATGGATTCTGATGCTTCACTTCAGTTTTACTGTATCCCTCTGACCGTCTTATTGACGAGGAATCACAGAAATTGCATCGGAATTAAATGGAAACCCCACAATGCCTACATAAGAACAAGATGACTGACCCTTCTTACTGTCTATGTTTTGAACCATTCCTGTGACACTAGTTATAGATTCCGATGCTTCACTTCAGGTTAACTGTAACCCTTGGACCTACTTATAACGATGAAACACAAAAATTGCATCGGAATTAAATAGAAAAGGCACAATGCCGACTTAAATACATGAAGACCGACTCTTCCTATTGACTAAGTTTTGATCCATTCCTGTGACACTAGTTATAGATTGCGATGCTTCACTTTAGGTTTACTGTATCCCTCTGTCCTTCTTATTGACGATGAAACACAGAAATTGCATCGGAATTTAATACAAAAGGCACAATGCCGACTTAAGTACAAGATGACTGACGCTTCTTACTGTCTATGTTTTGAACCATTCCTTTGACACTAGTTATAGATTCCGATGCTTCACTTCAGGATTACTGTATCCCTTGGGACCTTGTTATTGACGCTGAAACACAGAAATTGCATCGGAAATAAACACAAAAGGCACAATGCCAACTTAAGTACAAAAATACTGACTCTTCTTACTGACTATGTTTTGACCCATTCCTGTGACACTAGTTATAGATTGCGATGCTTCACTTGAGGTTTGCTGTATCCCTTGGACCTTCTTATTGACGATGAAACACAGAAATTGCATCGGAATTTAATACAAAAGGCACAATGCCGACTTAAGTACAAGATGACTGACTCTTCTTACTGTCTATGTTTTGAACCATTCCTGTGACACTAGTTATAGATTCCGATGCTTCACTTCAGGATTACTGTATCCCTTGGGACCTTGTTATTGACGCTGAAACACAGAAATTGCATCGGAAATAAACACAAAAGGCACAATGCCAACTTAAGTACAAAAATACTGACTCTTCTTAATGACTATGTTTTGACCCATTCCT
Source organism: Schistocerca serialis cubense (assembly GCF_023864345.2). Taxonomy (NCBI): domain Eukaryota; kingdom Metazoa; phylum Arthropoda; class Insecta; order Orthoptera; family Acrididae; genus Schistocerca; species Schistocerca serialis. The sequence continues at coordinate 183,357,217 of NC_064649.1, read as the reverse complement.
GTGACACTAGTTATAGATTGCGATGCTTCACTTTAGGTTTACTGTATCCCTCTGTCCTTCTTATTGACGATGAAACACAGAAATTGCATCGGAATTTAATACAAAAGGCACAATGCCGACTTAAGTACAAGATGACTGACGCTTCTTACTGTCTATGTTTTGAACCATTCCTTTGACACTAGTTATAGATTCCGATGCTACACTCCAGGTTTACTGTATCCCTTGGACCTTATTATTGACGATGAAACACATAAATTGCATCGGAATTAAATAAAAAAGGCAAAATGCCGACTTAAGTACACGAAGACTGACTCTTCTTACTGCCATTGTTTTGAACCATTCCTGTGACACTAGTTATAGATTCCGATGCTACACTCCAGGTTTACTGTATCCCTTGGACCTTCTTATTGACGATGAAACACAGAAATTGCATCGGAATTAAATACAAAAGGCACAATGCCGACTTAAGTAAATGAAGACCGTCTCTTCCTACTGACTAAGTTTCGAACCATTCCTGTGACACTAGTTATAGATTCCGATGCTTCACTTGAGGTTTACTGTATCCCTTGGACCTTCTTATTGACGATGAAACACAGAAATTGCATCGGAATTTAATACAAAAGGCACAATGCCGACTTAAGTACAAGATGACTGACTCTTCTTACTGTCTATGTTTTGAACCATTCCTGTGACACTAGTTATAGATTCCGATGCTTCACTTGAGGCTTACTGTATCCCTTGGACATTCTTATTGACGATGAAACACAGAATTTGCATCGGAATTAAATACAAAAGGCACAATGCCGACTTAGGGACTAGAAGACTGACTCTTCTTACTGACTGTGTTTTGAACCATTCCTGTGACACTAGTTATTGATTCCGATTCTTCACTTCAGGTTTACTGTATCCCTTGGACCTTATTATTTACGATGAAACACATACATTGCATCGGAATTAAATAAAAAAGGCAAAATGCCGACTTAAGTACACGAAGACTTACTCTTCTTACTGTCTATGTTTTGAACCATTCCTGTGACACTAGTTATAGATTCCGATGCTACACTCCAGGTTTACTGTATCCCTTGGACCTTCTTATTGACGATGAAACACAGAAATTGCATCGGAATTAAATACAATAGGCACAATGCCGACTTAAGGACAAGAAGACTGACTCTTCTTACTGACTATATTTTGAACCATTCCTGAGACACTAGTTATAGATTCCGATGCTTCACTTCAGGTATATTGGTTCCCTCTGACCTTCTTATTGACGATGAAACACAGAAATTGCATCGGAATTAAATACAAAAGGCACAATGTCGACTTAAGTACAAGGAGACTGACTCTTCTTACTGTCTATGTTTTGAACCATTCCTGTGACACTAGTTATAGATTCCGATGCTTCACTTCAGGTTTACCGTATCCCATGGACCTTGTTATTGACGCTGAAACACAAAAATTGCATCGGAATTAAACACAAAAGGCACAATGCCGACTTAAGTACAAAAATACTGACTCTTCTTACTGACTATGTTTGGAACCATTCCTGTGACACTAGTTATAGATAGCGATGCTTCACTTGAGGTTTACTGTATCCCTTGGACCTTCTTATTGACGATGAAACACAGAATTTGCATCGGAATTAAATACAAAAGGCACAATGCCGACTTAGGGACTAGAAGACTGACTCTTCTTACTGACTGTGCTTTGAACCATTCCTGTGACACTAGTTATTGATTCCGATTCTTCACTTCAGGTTTACTGTATCCCTTGGACCTTATTATTTACGATGAAACACATAAATTGCATCGTAATTAAATAAAAAAGGCAAAATGCCGACTTAAGTACATGAAGACTTACTCTTCTTACTGTCTATGTTTTGAACCATTCCTGTGACACTAGTTATAGATTCCGATGCTACACTCCAGGTTTACTGTATCCCTTGGACCTTCTTATTGACGATGAAACACAGGAATTGCATCGGAATTAAATACAATAGGCACAATGCCGACTTAAGGACAAGAAGACTGACTCTTCCTATTGTCAATGATTTGGACCATTCCTGTGACACTGTTTATAGATTCCGATGCTTCACTTCAGGTTTACTGTATCCCTTGGGCCTTCTTATTGAAGATGAAACACAGGAATTGCATCATAATGAAATACAAAAGGCACAATGCCGACTTAAGTACAATAAGACTGACTCTTCCTATTGTCAATGATTTGAACCATTCCTGTGACACTAGTTATAAAATCCGATGCTTCACTTCAGGTTTACTGTATCCCTTGGACCTTCTTATTGACGATGAAACACAGAAATCGCATCGGAATTAAATACAAAAGGCAAAATGCCGACTTAATTACAAGAAGACTGACTCTTCTTACTGTCTAGGTTTTGAACCATTCCTGTGACACTAGTTATAGATTCCGATGCTTCACTTCAGGTTTACTGTATCCCTTGGACCTTCTTATTGACGATGAAACACAGAAATTGCATCTGAATTAAATACAAAAGGCACAACGCCGACTTAAGTACAAGATGACTGACCCGTCTTACTGTCTATGTTTCGAACCATTCCTGTGACACTAGTTATAGATTTCGATGCTTCACTTCAGGTTTACTGTGTCCTTTGGACCTACATATTGACGATGAAACACAGAAATTGCATCGGAATTAAATAGAAAAGGCACAATGCCGCCTTAAGTACAAGAAGACTGACTCTTCCTACTGTCTATGTTTTGAACCATTCCTGTGACACTAGTTATAGATTCCGATGCTTCACTTCAGGTTTACTGTATCCCTAGGACCTTCTTATTGACGATGAAACACAGAAATTGCGTCGGAATTAAATAAAAAAGGCACTTAAGTACAAAAAGACTGACTCTTCTTACTGACTACGTTTTGAACCATTCCTGTGACACTAGTTATGGATTCCGATGCTTCACTTCAGCTTTACTGTATCCCTCTGACCTTCTTATTGACGATGAAACACAGAAATTGCATCGGAATTAAATACAAAAGGCACAATGCCGACTTAAGTACAAGAAGACTGACTCTTCCTATTGTCAATGATTTGAACCATTCCTGTGACACTGGTTATAGATTCCGATGCTTCACTTCAGGTTTACTGTATCCCTCTGATCTTCTTATTGACGATGAAACACAGAAATTGCATCGGAAGTAAATACAAAAGACACAATGCCGACTTAAGTACAAGAAGACTGACTCATCTTACTGTCTATGTTTTGAACCATTCCTGTGACACTAGTTATAGATTCCGATGCTTCACTTCAGGTTTACTGCATCCCTTGGACCTTCTTATTGCCGATGAAACACAGAAATTGCATCGGAATTAAATACAAAAGGCACAACGCCGACTTAAGTACAAGATGATTGACCCGTCTTACTGTCTATGTTTCGAACCATTCCTGTGACACTAGTTATAGATTTCGATGCTTCACTTCAGGTTTACTGTGTCCTTAGGACCTACATATTGACGATGAAACACAGAAATTGCATCGGAATTAAATAGAAAAGGCACAATGCCGCCTTAAGTACAAGAAGACTGACTCTTCTTACTGTATATGTTTTGAACCATTCCTGTGACACTAGTTATAGATTCCGATGCTTCCCTTCAGGTTTACTGTATCCCTAGGACCTTCTTATTGACGATGAAACACAGAAATTGCGTCGGAATTAAATAAAAAAGGCACTTAAGTACAAAAAGACTGACTCTTCTTACTGACTACGTTTTGAACCATTCCTGTGACACTAGTTATGGATTCCGATGCTTCACTTCAGGTTTACTGTATCCCTCTGACCTTCTTATTGACGATGAAACACAGAAATTGCATCGGAATTAAATACAAAAGGCACAATGCCGACTTAAGTACAAGAAGACTGACTCTTCCTATTGTCAATGATTTGAACCATTCCTGTGACACTGGTTATAGATTCCGATGCTTCACTTCAGGTTTACTGTATCCCTCTGATCTTCTTATTGACTATGAAACACAGAAATTGCATCGGAAGTAAATACAAAAGACACAATGCCGACTTAAGTACAAGAAGACTGACTCATCTTACTGTCTATGTTTTGAACCATTCCTGTGACACTAGTTATAGATTCCGATGCTTCACTTCAGGTTTACTGCATCCCTTGGACCTTCTTATTGACGATGAAACACAGAAATTGCATCAGAATTAAACACAAAAGGCACAATGCCGACTTAAGTACAAAAAGACTGACTCTTCTTACTGACTACGTTCTGGACCATTCCTGTGACACTAGTTATGGATTCCGATGCTTCACTTCAGGTTTACTGTATCCCTCTGACCTTCTTATTGACGATGAAACACAGAAATTGCATCGGAATTAAATACAAAATTCACAATGCCGACTTAAGTACAAGAAGACTTACTCTTTTTACTGACTATGCTTTAAACCATTCCTGTGACACTAGTTATAGATTCCGATGCTTCACCTCAGGTTTACTGTATCCCTTAAACCTTCTTATTGACGATGAAACACAGATATTGCATCGGAATTAAATACAAAAGGCACAATGCCGACTTAAGTACAAAAAGACTGACTCTTCTTACTGACTATGTTTTGAACCATTCCTGTGACACTAGTTATAGATTCCGATGCTTGACTTCAGTTTTACTGTATCCCTTGGACCTTCTTATTCACGACGAAACACAGAAATTGCTTCGGAATTAAATACAAAAGGCACAATGCATACTTAAGTACAAGAAGACTGACCCTTCTTGCTGTCTATGTTTCGAACCATTCCTGTGACACTAGTTATAGATTCCGATGCTTCACTTCAGGTTTACTGTAACCCTCTGACCATCTTATAGACGATGAAACACAGAAATTGCATCGCAATTAAATACAAAAGGCACTATGCCGACTTAGGTACAAGAAAACTGACTCTTCTTACTGTCTATGTTTTGAACCAATCCTGTGACACTAGTTATAGATTCCGATGTTACACTCTAGGTTTACTGTATCACTTGGACCTTCTTATTGACGATGAAACACAGAAATTGCATCGGAATTAAATACAAATGGCACAATGCCGACTTAAGGACTAGAAGACTAACTCTTCTTACTGACTATGTTTGAACCATTCGTGTGACACTAGTTATTGATTCGGATGCTTCACTTCAGGTTTACTGTATCCCTTGGGCCTTCTTATTGACGATGAAACACAGAAATTGCATCGGAATTAAATACAAAAGGCACAATGCCGACTTAAGTACAAGAAGACTGACTCTTCCTATTGTCAATGATTTGAACCATTCCTGTGACACTAGTTATAGATGCCGATGTTTCACTTCTGGTTTACTGTATCCCTCTGATCTTCTTATTGACGATGAAACACAGAAATTGCATCGGAATTTATTACAAAAGGCACAAAGCCGACTTAGGTACAAGAATACTGACTCATCTTACTGTCTATGTTTTGAACCATCCCTGTGACACTAGTTATAGATTCCAATGCTTCACTCCAGGTTTACTGTAACCCTTGGACCTTCTTATTAACGATGAAACACAGAAATTGCATCGGAATTAAATACAAAAGGCACAATGCCGACTTAAGTACAAGAAGACTGACTCTTCTTACTGACTATGCTTTGAACAATTCCTGTGACACTAGTTATAGATTCCGATGCTTCACTTGAGGTTTACTGTATCCCTCTGACCTTCTTATTGACGATGCAACACAGAAATTGCATCGAAATTAAATACAAAAGGCACGATGCCGAATTAAGTACAAGAAGACTGGCTCTTCTTACTGGCTATGTTTTGAACCATTCCTGTGACACTAATTATAGATTCCGATGCTTGACTTCAGTTTTACTGTATCCCTTGGACCTTCTTATTGACGACGAAACACAGAAATTGCATCGGAATTAAATACAAAAGGCACAATGCCGACTCAAGTATAAGAAGACCTACCCTTCTTGCTGTCTATGTTTCGAACCATTCCTGTGACACTAGTTATAGATTCCGATTCTTCACTTCAGGTTTACTGTATCCCTAGGACCTTCTTATTGACGATGAAACACAGAAATTGCGTCGGAATTAAATAAAAAAGGCACTTAAGTACAAAAAGACTGACTCTTCTTACTGACTACGTTTTGAACCATTCCTGTGACACTAGTTATGGATTCCGATGCTTCACTTCAGCTTTACTGTATCCCTCTGACCTTCTTATTGACGATGAAACACAGAAATTGCATCGGAATTAAATACAAAAGGCACAATGCCGACTTAAGTACAAGAAGACTGACTCTTCCTATTGTCAATGATTTGAACCATTCCTGTGACACTGGTTATAGATTCCGATGCTTCACTTCAGGTTTACTGTATCCCTCTGATCTTCTTATTGACGATGAAACACAGAAATTGCATCGGAAGTAAATACAAAAGACACAATGCCGACTTAAGTACAAGAAGACTGACTCATCTTACTGTCTATGTTTTGAACCATTCCTGTGACACTAGTTATAGATTCCGATGCTTCACTTCAGGTTTACTGCATCCCTTGGACCTTCTTATTGACGATGAAACACAGAAATTGCATCGGAATTAAATACAAAAGGCACAACGCCGACTTAAGTACAAGATGACTGACCCGTCTTACTGTCTATGTTTCGAACCATTCCTGTGACACTAGTTATAGATTTCGATGCTTCACTTCAGGTTTACTGTGTCCTTTGGACCTACATATTGACGATGAAACACAGAAATTGCATCGGAATTAAATAGAAAAGGCACAATGCCGCCTTAAGTACAAGAAGACTGACTCTTCTTACTGTCTATGTTTTGAACCATTCCTGTGACACTAGTTATAGATTCCGATGCTTCCCTTCAGGTTTACTGTATCCCTAGGACCTTCTTATTGACGATGAAACACAGAAATTGCGTCGGAATTAAATAAAAAAGGCACTTAAGTACAAAAAGACTGACTCTTCTTACTGACTACGTTTTGAACCATTCCTGTGACACTAGTTATGGATTCCGATGCTTCACTACAGGTTTACTGTATCCCTCTGACCTTCTTATTGACGATGAAACACAGAAATTGCATCGGAATTAAATACAAAAGGCACAATGCCGACTTAAGTACAAGAAGACTGACTCTTCCTATTGTCAATGATTTGAACCATTCCTGTGACACTGGTTATAGATTCCGATGCTTCACTTCAGGTTTACTGTATCCCTCTGATCTTCTTATTGACTATGAAACACAGAATTTGCATCGGAAGTAAATACAAAAGACACAATGCCGACATAAGTACAAGAAGACTGACTCATCTTACTGTCTATGTTTTGAACCATTCCTGTGACACTAGTTATAGATTCCGATGCTTCACTTCAGGTTTACTGCATCCCTTGGACCTTCTTATTGACGATGAAACACAGAAATTGCATCAGAATTAAACACAAAAGGCACAATGCCGACTTAAGTACAAAAAGACTGACTCTTCTTACTGACTACGTTTTGAACCATTCCTGTGACACTAGTTATAGATTCCGATGCTTGACTTCAGTTTTACTGTATCCCTTGGACCTTCTTATTCACGACGAAACACAGAAATTGCTTCGGAATTAAATACAAAAGGCACAATGCATACTTAAGTACAAGAAGACTGACCCTTCTTACTGTCTATGTTTCGAACCATTCCTGTGACACTAGTTATAGATTCCGATTCTTCACTTCAGGTTTACTGTATCCCTTGGACCTTCTTATTGACGATGAAACACAGAAATTGCATCGGAATTAAATACAAAGGGCACAATGCCGACTTAAGTACAAGAAGACTGACTCTTCTTACTGTCTATGTTTTGAACTATTCCTGTGACACTAGTTATAGATTCCGATGCTTCACTTCAGGTTTACTGTATACCTTGGACCTTCTTATTGACGATGAAACACAGAAATTGCATCGGAATTAAATACAAACAGCACAATGCCGACTTAAGTACAAGAAGACTGACTTTTCCTACAGTCACTGTTTTGAACCAATCCTGTGACTCTAGTTATGGATTCCGATGCTTCACTTCAGGTTTACTGTATCCCTCTGATCTTCTTATTGACGATGAAACACAGAAATTGCATCGGAATGAATACAAAAGGCACAATGCAGACTTAAGTACAAGAAGACTGACTCATCTTACTGTCTATGTTTTGAACCATTCCTGTGACACTAGTTATAGATTCCGATGCTTCACTTCAGGTTTACTGTAACCCTCTGACCATCTTATAGACGATGAAACACAGAAATTGCATCGCAATTAAATACAAAAGGCACTATGCCGACTTAGGTACAAGAAAACTGACTCTTCTTACTGACTATGTTTTGAACCAATCCTGTGACACTAGTTATAGATTCCGATGCTACACTCTAGGTTTACTGTATCACTTGGACCTTCTTATTGCCGATGAAACACAGAAATTGCATCGGAATTAAATACAAATGGCACAATGCCGACTTAAGGACTAGAAGACTAACTCTTCTTACTGACTATGTTTGAACCATTCGTGTGACACTAGTTATTGATTCGGATGCTTCACTTCAGGTTTACTGTATCCCTTGGGCCTTCTTATTGACGATGAAACACAGAAATTGCATCGGAATTAAATACAAAAGGCACAATGCCGACTTAAGTACAAGAAGACTGACTCTTCCTATTGTCAATGATTTGAACCATTCCTGTGACACTAGTTATAGATGCCGATGTTTCACTTCTGGTTTACTGTATCCCTCTGATCTTCTTATTGACGATGAAACACAGAAATTGCATCAGAATTTATTACAAAAGGCACAAAGCCGACTTAGGTACAAGAATACTGACTCATCTTACTGTCTATGTTTTGAACCATCCCTGTGACACTAGTTATAGATTCCAATGCTTCACTCCAGGTTTACTGTAACCCTTGGACCTTCTTATTAACGATGAAACACAGAAATTGCATCGGAATTAAATACAAAAGGCACAATGCCGACTTAAGTACAAGAAGACTGACTCTTCTTACTGACTATGCTTTGAACAATTCCTGTGACACTAGTTATAGATTCCGATGCTTCACTTGAGGTTTACTGTATCCCTCTGACCTTCTTATTGACGATGCAACACAGAAATTGCATCGAAATTAAATACAGAAGGCACGATGCCGAATTAAGTACAAGAAGACTGG